>NC_141166.1:29302500-30552500 GCF_055505025.1 Bos grunniens | reverse complement strand
TGTCTGTGGTTGCTTGTGGTTTAGTCGCTAAGTCATGTCTGACTCTTGAGACTCCACGGACTGTAACGTACAGGCTCTTCTGTCCATGGGATTTTCCAGGCAAGAATACTGGAGTGAGTTGCCATTTCCTACTTGAGGGGATCTTCCAGACACAGGAATCAAACACCAGTCTCCTGTGCTACATGTGGTCTCCTGCATTGCAGGCAGATGCTTTACTAGCTGAGCCACCAGGGAAGCCCTTTATTCCCCAATAGCCCCATGATTTTTAAACCACAAAACACTTGGTCTTGGACTTGAGCCATGGCCCTGTCATGGTATATTTCCCACTCATCGCAGTCCCCTTGTTGGGGACAGAGTTAGACAGAAGCCTAACCCCTAAGTGACTTCTCAGGAGGACTCCTTCAGCCCAGTGCTCTCCTCAACAGCCTGCCTGTCTTCTCTGCAACCTCTGTGCAGCCATAAATAGCAAACTAAAATATTAATGACAATGATTTGACAAATATTCCCAAGTCAGGCAGCAAACCACTTGGTATAGATCTTAGCAACTTCTCCCAGAGGGGATCAGTGCTCAGGGAACTTTATGACCTAGAGAAATGCAAAATTTCAGAGTCAAAATGTTGGAACCCTAAGGTTTTTTATCTACAGTTGATCTTTTTTTGGTCAGTTGATGAAGTGAGAAAGTGAGGAACTCAGTCCTTCTGTGGCCGACTTAAAGCCTAAAGGTTAAAAAAAAAACCAGCCTCCTCCTAAGTGATACAACATGGGCTTTTATAAGCCTCCACCCTGCCTCTTTGGCACAGCCAGCCTTCCTCAGGAAAGTGTGTTTCAGTGCTTCCTCCCGTTGTGCAGCCTCTTAATGTTTCGTTCAAATGAGCCATAGATTAATGTTTCTACTTCTTCCTTTGCTGTTGTTTTTTCTAGAAGTGAGAAATGGTGGTTGGTCATTCCTCGCCTTAGTCACCAAACTACAGTTACAAATGAAAAATCAGAAACAACTTTTAATTTTTATCCAGTTCTTTCCATCGTATCCTGAACTCACTGCTTGTCCATTAAATTTTTATCTAGTTCTTTTCATCATATCCTGAACTCACTGCTTGTCCATAAACGCACTTGATGCTTCGATTCTCAGACACCCAAAGTACTTTTCCTAAGTCACGTATGGATGGCTTTGAAGAAGCAGGGTGGAACTCAGTATGTGATTTGTATAGGTTGATTTTACAATGGGGCTAACATATGTTTAATAGAAGCCAGTTTCCTTGAGAGGTATGGTTTAGCTTTGCAGCAGTGTTTTAACAGTCATAAACCATGTTATTTATTCCGTTATTTCCCAGCAACTCTGGAGGGCAGCTCAGTCTTGGTTCCTTCTGCAGATGAGGGAGCGGAGATAGTAAAAGAGATACACATTTGATGGTGAGGTCTTGAGCAAGTTAGGCAAGAATAAATGTGAAAGTGTGTATATCGTGTCTGCTGGCCCATAAAACAAAGTGGAATCATTTGAGTTACAGGGTGTTAGCTAATAAAACTATGGAGTCTTCATTGGTTTCCTACCATTGGGTTTTGAGGAGAAGTGAGGAAAGCATTTGAAGTAGCTTTTCACTGGAGGTTAATTGACCATTAGTGTTTTTAACTGGATATATGTCATGCTTTCTGGGTTAATAACTCAGCAGCATTTATCAAACAGAAGTCCATGTACCAGGCTCAGCTGGGAATCACATTGAAAGTCGTAGTCCATCAGTGCCTCCCAGGAAAAGTTCTTCCGTGTCTGTTCTCTTGTTTTATCTTTAGCAGTTGTGTAAAGTAGGTAGGATCATTTGTGTTCTCGCATTTTAAAGATGAGTAGGTGAGAAAATGAAGGGATGCAGGCATTAATTTGTCTGAAAACATGATCTTGAAAAGGCTAAAGTTGGAAAACAGGTGTCTTGACTGTTCTCAGTGATTTTGCTCTGTTACTTTGTGCTATACTTTGTATGAAAGTGCAACACTGAAATTTAAAAACAACCACCTCCCCCTCAAAAAAAAACAAAACTAGAGGAGAACCAAAGAGGGCTTCACAAAGGAGAATGGTGTGAGTACTTAGGTGATGAAAGGGAGAGGGAAACACAGTGTAGGAAGACTTACAGATTGTCTTTGAAATGGAATAGGACTGCATCATTCTGTGGCCTGAACTCATCCTTTCACTTTACGTAAATTTAAACGGTTCTGCTCTCTGTTTAGCAGTTTTCCTGCTGAGAGTGCAAGCAAAAGAGGGCATTTTGTGGGTCTATATACAAATGTGTCTATCATGGTCTTAAGGAGTTAAGAATTGAAGATGAGCACCAACCATAGCAGAGATTCGAGCTGCAAAACAAGCTTTTATCTGTCCTTCCTCAGTCTTCCACCATTAGTAAGCAGAGATTCAGGTGCATAAAAAAATGAATTGTGTACCTGGATCAAGGTTGTCTGATCTTAACTAAAGCTCAGGAGCCTTTTGCAAGTCTCCCTGAAGGCAGGCAGCAATGTCATTACCCTTTTCTTGGCTGTGTTGCACAGCACTCAGGATCTTAGTTCCCTGACCAAGGTTTGAACCTGTGCCCCCTGCATTGGAAGCATGGAGTCTTAACCACTGGACCACCAGGGAAGTCCCAGTAATATAGTTAGCTAACTAAAGGACTTTTATTTCATTTTGCAGAAACAAACCAGAAGCTGTAGAAGTAACATTTGCAGGTAAGTATCCTTTATCTCACCTATTAAGAGAAGGCACAACATAAAAAATAGAAAAGAAAATTGTTCCTAAAATAAGCTTTTTTGACGTTTGGGCTCCTATCTTGATTGTCAGATTTTTTTTTTTTTCCTGGCTTTTATTTTAGATCATTATTCATGGATTTAGTGAGCTATATAAAGTTGCCTGCTGATATCTTAGAAGTTTGGGTTTAATTTTGTGGTACAAACTAAGGTTTTTTAAATTTGAAAATATTGTGTTATTATCTTTAGTCATCGTCTTAGTTTGCCTAGCATTTAGAGGAGTAGGGAATTAGAAATATAATCGAGACTTGTTCAACAAGTCAGAGAGAAAGGTTACTGCTTTCTTTTCCCTAGAAAGAATTGGGTATTGACACTACTCACTTGCTCTGTGAACTTTGAGGCCGTTGGTCACGCTGTTTATTAATAAAATGGGAATGCTTGACCAGGTGATCTTGGAAAACTTTTTGCAGCTCTGAAGAGCTCTGACTTGGAGGCCAGGCACCATCCTCTTCCCCTCCTGCTAACTAGCAGTGCCAGAGCTCCCTAAAGTAATGACACTCAGCCCCAGGTTTCAAGAACTTAAGAGCTAGCCAAAAACACTGTGTGAGCCTTGTGTGAATCCTAATTCAAATAAGACAACAATAATTTTTTTTTAATTCTTGAGATAATATTTCAGTGCTTGACTGGACATTTAATTTTTTTTTTAATTTAGGCATGACAGTGGAATTGGGGTTATGTTTTTTTTTAGACATGTATTCTGAAATATTTGTAGGTGAAGTGACGTGATGTGTAGGATTTGCTTCAGAATAAATCATTGGGAAGGGCTGTGTCTAAGTGAAAACAAGGTTGGCTATATGTTGATTAATTGTTGAAGCCATGATGAGAATAGGGGTTCGTTGTATATTATATTTTTATACATGTTTCAGATACATTGCAATAAAGGTTTGTTTGTTAAATTCTTTCAGCATAAAGTGATGATTAAAGTAAAAATAGCTTGGTAGTTTTAGAGAAAAGAGATGAGTACTCAATAATTCTGATCTCAGTGTTTCTACTGATTTTCCACATGGATTTTAAATGAACGTCATTTTACTTACATGCCTACTTGTAAGGGAGACTTCCTTGTGCCCTGCAACAGGTAGGCAGGCACTTTGAGATGTTACTCCCTATTCCCAAGTTAAGCAAGATTATTTGCCTCTCCTGGCAGATTTTGATGGAGTCCTCTATCATATTTCAAATCCTAATGGAGATAAAACAAAAGTGATGGTCAGTATTTCTTTGAAATTCTACAAGGAACTTCAGGCACATGGTGCTGATGAGGTAAGTTCCACATCACTTTTCCTTGGGAGTCTTGTTTCCTCCTCACCTTTTCCTGGCAATTTGCCACTCCTGGAAGATCCACGGCACTGAGTCATCCACGCTGGCACTGGCCACTCTGGATGGCTTGCTCACCTAACCAGGGGCTCTTGACTTCATTTCCATTAGTCGTAAAGAAGGGTGTTTCTCAGAACGGGTTTTGGTTCTCTGCTTGACTGCTTTTTACACTGAAGAAATAAAGATGTTCTCTAACCAGTGAAAACAAAAACAGATTTAGTTCTCAAAAAATGTAGCAAGGAATACTTTTCCTTGACCAATACAAAAATAGCTATGGCAAGACTGAGATGGATTCAGTTCTATTTCTGTTACATTGTGAAGCAGGTATATAACCTCTAGTCTGTTTCAAGTTTACAGGCTTAATTTCTCATTCTAGAAATTTAGGAACAAATCTGCCCTTTACACTTTTTAATTTAATGCTCTTTAGAACTGGCCTCTGTATCTCTTGTTCCTTACGACTACCTTAGGGGAAATAAGAAAGGGTGTCCATGTGTTCAGAAACTCTTGGTGGCCATGCTTTATTCACTGGCTTCTTTCAATAGATTTGGTTCCTGTTGAACTGTATTTGCTCTGGGGAGAGCCATTTATGGAAGAAAGAAAATGTTATTACACTAGTGTGTGCACGTTGTGGTTGGGTCTCAAAGCAGGAAGTATGACTCAGTTCCTGAATCAGTTTTCAAGTATCTTCTAGTTTGAACAGAGTAGGTTCTCCTTAATGTGGTAAATGAAGATACAGCCATTTCTATTTTCTTTCTGATTGAGAGTAATAGTAGTTTGTTATTTTTTTTAAGTTTATGTATTTTTAATTGAATGATAATTACAGTATTGTGTTGGTTTCTGCCATACCTGAGCATGAATCAGCCGTAGGTATACATATGTCCCCTCTTGAACCTCCCTCCCACCCCCTACCCCTTCCCACCCTTCTGCGTTGTTGCAGAGCCCCATTTTGTGTTCCCTGAGTCATACAGCAAATTCCCATTGGCTGTCTATTTTATATGTAGTAGTGTATATGTTTCAATGCTACTGAGAGTAGTAGCTTTTAACTTATTTAAAATTCATGTGATGAAAGAGCTGTTTAACAAAAGCATATGATCAAAATCTTGATACTAAAAACTAAAATTAATGTTAACCAAGCCAGATATCAAGAGCCATACACAGTCACTTCCCTTACTTCTTCATATGCAATTGGTTTGCCCTGGAAGTTCAAAGGAACAGCTAAAACCTCTGATTTTGCCTCAAGTTCAAGAGAAGAAGAATGGTTTAGAGAATTTGCATTCAGGGTTATTTTACCTGAAAAGAAAGAGCCTCAGGAGAAAGACTTAAGTCTTTGAACGCATTTGAAAGATTACTAATGTAAGTGAGACCGGCTAACTCTTTACCAGATGAAGATCAAGAGGAAATAAATGGCAGTTAAGGTGGCCCTGCTTTAATGAAGTAGAAGACAACTACCTAGAAAGAATATTTCTTTGAAATGTTGAACATTTGAACAGATAACTGAAAACCTGTGCGATTATTCCCCCTAGACCTTCCCCTCTCTAAAGACGGTGCAGTAAGAACACTCCTTGGGAGGGAGAGAAAGTGTTAAGCTAGATTTCTTAAATCTCTGTTCCAGTCTGCTTTCCTTACAGTGAAACTCCAGAATACATTGCTATTCTTGTAGCTATCACAAGGGTCAGAGAAGCAGCCCACTCAAGTGGGTGGAATAGGTAACATTGGCTGTGTTGCAGCAGAGTGCAGGGTAAATGGCTCCCTACGTTGGTTAAACAGTAACCAGTGTGTGATAACCACAGGAAGCTTGTTACTTTGTCACAGGCCTTTTTTCAAAGCAGAAAGCCTCAGCTGCCAGGTGGGAAGGTCTGATTTCCTGGTATCAGGTTGGAAGAGGGGGCACAAAGTGAATCAGTTAAAAGTGCAAGTGACGTGAACTAGGAAGCGTTGGCTGGTTTTGCCAAGAGGAGGGAGCAGAGGAGTTGAACCTGGTATAATTTTGGTTCTAAGAACCACTTAGATCTCAGAATATTAACTTAGTATCTTGGGCTTAAACTGAATAACTTGGAACCTAAACTAGGAGCTGTGGTTTCTCCCGCATCTGATTTTCCCTTCCTCCAAATACACATAGTACAGAATTGCAGATAGTTAAAATTACTAATGGGACATGGGTGCTACTTTTTTTGCCCTGAAATGATTTAGGAGAAGTGGTATATGGGACACCTAAAGTCAAATCTCTGTGCCACCAGTAGGTTCTATGACCTTGAACCTCTCCCTTCAGCTCCTCTTCTGTAAGAGATACCTCACAGTGGGTGTGTGTCACCACATAGGAACTACATGTGGCATTCCTTACCCTTTGCCTTTACATAAACAAGTGTGATCACTGATTCATGCTGTGAAGTCCACCCTGCTGTCCAGGTTTTACATGTTGAGACTTTCTTCCAGCTGTAGGATAATGGTTAAATAAATATGTGGAGTACTAAAAAATATTTAAGAATGAGGAGAAAGAATGTACTATATGATAATTCTTTAAAATGGGACATGAAATAAATGGTTTGCTCCTGGTTTGTATATCGTATGTGTTTTAAAAACCTGGAGAGAACACTGAAACTAAGATTAAAAGAAAAGCATTGACGTTTGCTCAATCTGTTATCTGAGTCCCCAGATGCTGGAGCTGGGCTCTGAGATGACAGAAGCGGACCAGACGTGGCCCTGCTTAAATGGGCCTCCACTCTAGTACTGCCTGTGTCCTTAGTGCTTTTCTCTGGCTAGTGAGATTCTTCAAAACACACACACCACTCTTATAATTAAAGCAAGTTTGTGCTTTTGTTCACTTTTAACTTGGTAACTTATCTTAGATTTGAGTACCTCTTTTTTTGGTATTCCAGAAAATACAAGAGGGTCGTTATTAGTATATTTGTGGTGACACCGTTAAAAATTGGATGCATAGAGACAAAATCCCACAGCCTGTTATACGACTGGGGGTTAGTATTGATATATTGGCCTCAATTCTGCCTTCTTGTGGAATAATGCTGACTCCTTCCCTCCCTAAGTTCAAGATTTTAATGAGACAAATAATAAGACCTGTCTGTGTCTTGCCTCTAAAACATAATAAAGACTATTAAATACCAAGAGGTTATTGAATTCTAGTGACTTTAATTTTTCTCTCTCTCCAAATAACTGCCTTTCTCCTGCTTAATGTGTCAATAACATTTAAGTCAGAACTGTTCCTTCCCAAATAAAAAGACTGATTCTTAAACCATGTCAGCCTCAGAGCAGTTCCTACCAGGAAGAGCAATCATGCCGGCAGAGAAAAAATAAGAAGGTGTAAAAGGGACTCTTGTTTTATCATTTACTGGAAAAAAAGCTGGAAAATAGCCAGCTGTAAGGATTGGTTTTGAGAAAAAAACATTTAGAGAGTACACCCTTCTGTGGACCCCCATAGTATAAATAACTGGCTAAGATTGAATTATCCGTTGCTTTTTAAAGCATTCAAGATAAGCAGGCTAACCAGAATCAGTTCCTGACAGTTCTGGTTTTACTGTTTCATTCACCTGAGTTAGTGGTTTGGCCTATATTTGGTTGATAACTAACATGATCAATTCTCACTTTAGTTCGGCATTCTTTTACTCCCTTGGAGGAAAAAAAGGGTAATTATGTGCAATATAAGATCTGGAGGAGAACAGACCATATAAAGGGGGTGACCAAGTGCTAACCTTTTGGAGTTAATCGAAGTTCTGTGAGTAATTTGTTTGATAACTCAGATAAATCTTCTTGGCTCCCTGTATCCTATTTCCCATTCGCCTTTTGAAAGTTAGGAAGAATGCTGGCTTAGGAAAAACTTGGCATGCACAGTCCTTTGAAAATAATGAAATTCTCATGGTCTTTGAATTAACATACTTGTTGATATGTATTTGTATAACATACTTGTTTTTCTATTTTCTAGTTATTAAAGAGGGTGTACGGAAGTTACTTGGTAAATCCAGAATCAGGTATGTAGTAATGTGAATGGCTGTGGAATGACTTGGAAAGAGATTCGTCCTGTTTGTGCCATGCCTTTTTTAGCCAACGGATTTTGTTTAAATGTTACTTATTTATGAGTATTTCTGCATGAGTTCAGGTCCCACTTCAGCTGTCTCCATAAACATAGCTTTTAAGGGGCTTTGCGTTGTCCAGTAATGGATACACGTTTGGTGTAGTCGCACAGAGAGTTGATGGATGCTGTTTGTAACATTTATTGGGTAAGATCTAATGACTCTTTGTTAATGTTTCAGCCAGAGGGCCACCTTTGTGTGCCCGTAGTGATTAACATGGCTTTTGAGAAGATTAAGCCAATATTGATTCTCCCTCCCAGCCCCCAGTAACACCTTTGTACACTGCACATTTGGAGAAGGAAGAGGAATATTCACAGCTATTTTCACATTTTCAAATAGAAATTTCAGCCCCTGTAATCCATTCTTCTAATCAGTGATCTGTGCTTCCTTGGTTAGAAGAGCTATGTTACACAGCTTTAAAGGAAGCTTAAAGAGGAAAAAAACTGAACAGTATTTTTATCCCTATGATTAAGTAGTAGTTTCGAATTCTGAGGCATCTATAGCCAGACCCCATAGTGAGGACCAAGTTGTAAGACTGCTTGAATGTAATATTTATTACTCAGATCCTATGACTGGTACCTTGACTTAAATCTTTCTAAAAAGGAAAGTGTATCTGTCTCTTTTTAACAGTGGTTAGTTTAAAAAAAAGGCACCTCACCTGCTCATTAGAATACCTTCCCTTGACTCTTATCTGCTGTTTTGGAAACAAAGTATCTAATAAAGAAAAGTGCCTTCCAATGTAACTTGTTACTTGGAGTGTTTGTCTATGAGAACTTTGTACTCCATAAAGAATACTGAAATTTATTATTCCCCAAATTGATGGTACAAACATATCTCAGAAATAAAAGCCAAAAGATAAATAACAGTGTAGGCTCTAAGAAGAATCGGGGAATTTCAGAAAGAAAAATAACTAGAGCAGAAAAAGCATAAAGGAACCCTTGGCTGTGCTTGTCACCACTCAGATCCTAAAATCTATCAGAACAAGCAGAGTGTGACCTGGATTTTTCCTATGGGTTTATCTAGACAAGTTTGGAAAACTCGGCTGGCCATACTAGATTTTACTTTTCTTCACATCGTGTTTTCTTCATCATATTGGAAGCCATACTGAAGTCTGGCTTCAGTTATAGTTTTATTTAGTTTGTTTTATTTGGCTTCTTAAAACTAACAAACCCCAGCTTTAAATATTTTCTTCTTCTTTTTTTTTAATCTAATCTTGTGGTCCATTTGTTTATCTGGTTTTCAGGTACCCAAAATGGAAGGCTGATTGATATTATTTAATACTGGAGTGCCAAGAATGTGCTAAACCCTGTCTAGAACAGAGATTTAGATAGCCAGTTGATGCTCTCAGTGAGGATAGATCCAACAAAACAGACCTCAGGAATGCTCTTGGAAAAATACTAAATGGTAACAAAGTATAAAGGTCTAAGAAACTCAGAAATGTGTAGTCTGTACAGTTCCTGGTACAATTATTCCCATCATCTGTTTAGAATATGAAATGATCCTCAGTGATGGGCAGATATTTTTGCAAAATCATTTACAGGTTTTTGGGCAGGTATAAGTCATTCAATTACATAATAAAGCATCCTAGGCACTTGGCTTCTTTGAACCTTTTTTTCCCTCTAAAGTGAGAAAAACTATATCTGGCCTATTTCATACAACTTATATGGCGATTAAATGAAGTAAAATGTTTTAAAACACTTGGAAAATTTTACAGTGTACACAAATAAATCTTTTGAGGTGTATTCAGATTTTTTTTCCGTTTTGGGTTTTTGCCATATTTCCATTCCCAGGGCTTATAGTGGCATGCAGGCAGGTATATTTTTTTATCAAAAAGCAACCAAGCTGCTCACCATGTTGGCACTTGGCATGATAAACCGTCAGAGAAAAATATGAAACTCATTAATAGGTTGTTAGCATATTCAGCCTGCTTTCACGATTGTGTCTGGAACATTAAATTTCTAAAAGTTCCAGGATTATGACTTCCTCCCATTCCTTATTTGTAATCAGTCATCTTTGATACTGATTTAGATTTTTGCATGGTATCTGTTAATTAGCTATATGTATTTACAGTAATTTTATAAGAATTAAGGTTTTTATTTCACTTCATTTGCCCTTTGAGGAAGATGGGAGTGGATTGCATTCTCCTTAGGTTAAAAGTATGGACACTGAGACAAAATAAAATGCCATTTGAACCCAAAAAGCTTTTTTTTTTTTTTAAATATATCTACTGGGTGTTTTTTCCCCTCCTCCAGGATACAATGTCTCTTTGCTATACGACCTTGAAAATCTGCCTGCATCCAAGGATTCCATCGTGCATCAGGCTGGCATGTTGAAACGAAACTGTTTTGCCTCTGTCTTTGAGAAATACTTCCAGTTCCAAGAAGAGGGCAAGGAAGGAGAGAACAGGGCAGTTATCCATTATAGGGATGATGAGACCATGTGAGTATAGAGAGAATTTGGTCCTAAAACTTGGTTGTGGCTGTCACATGTGCTTACCAAAAGATATTCAGCTAAGTCAGACCTTAGACTATATTGTGTGAAGCCCCCCAAAGTGTCTTTCTCATAAAATTCTTTAACCCAGGATGTAGATGGTGTGGCGAAGGAGAAGGCCACTTCTCCTTATCTACAGAAAGTTGGAAAAAGATAAAAAGAGAATCTAGCACTTCTTTAAGGCACTAACATTTTGAGTCCCCTTCTGTAATTTAGCTAAGTAATCAGGAGGCAGAGGGTAACTATAGGTTCTAAGAAATATTTTTTAAAGTGGGGTTCTGAGAATCAACTAACTCTGGACTCCATACCATATAGACAAGTTGATAACGTCCACTTTGGGTGCTTTTCATCTCTTGCCTCATGTAAAGTTTGCGTTTATTCTACTGACTTCGTGGCCATAATTATTCAGTCTCACTAGCACACCTTGTATTATGAATTAAAAGGTTTATGATGGCTTTACCCTCCTGCTTCACTTGTAGATCAAGTTCTTGGCAAAACCCTGTTCTGATTCTGTACTTACTCGTGAGTTTTGTTCCCCTCAGGTATGTTGAGTCAAAAAAAGACAGAGTCACAGTAGTCTTCAGCACAGTGTTTAAGGATGACGACGATGTGGTCATTGGAAAGGTGTTCATGCAGGTATGGAGCAGACATCTTGGGGCAGAGAGTAGGGGGACCATGGCCTAGTGACTTACACCTTGGCATCAAAGAGACTTCCCTTGTGGTGCAGTGGCTAAGATTACTCACTCTCAATGCAAGGGGGCCCAGGTTCGATCCCTGGTCAGGGAGCTAGATCCCACATGCCACAACTAAGACCCAGCACAGCTAAATAATAAATAAGTCAATATTTTTTTAAAAAGATAAGAACTGGCAGCCCTATTGATGTTGAAACTTGATTTAGTTAAACAGTCCCCCATCAAACTCACTGATTTTTTTTTTTTCCTTAGTGGTTTTAGCCCTTTTGCAGGACTGAACTAGAGTTGATTCAGACAGTAACGAATCTACCTGCAGTGTGGGAGACCTGGGTTCAATCCCTGAGTTGGGAAGATCCCCTGAAAGAGGATCCCCTGGAGTGGCAGCCCACTCTAGTATTCTTGACTGGAGAATCCCCATGGACAGAGGAGCCTGGTGGGCTACAGAACGGGAGTCACAAAGAATCAGACATGACTAAGCAACTAAGCATAGCACATAGTAACAAAATGACTGAATATGAAGCATGCTTCCTGCCATGGGGTCTTTGATTTAAAGCTTGATCCTGTTTCCTGCCCGCTTAAGTTTTCTTAAAGCTTCTAGCAAGGTCTGTTGGCTTGGCTTATTAGTCCTAAAGTCTTTTCAGAATGGAGTCTAGAGAAAATTCTTAGGTGGTAGGTAATGCATTAATAGTGTAGAGTTGTCAAACTGGCAGTGAAGAGAATGGGCCTGAGTTTGGCTGAGGTCCCCACGGAGCACCCTCAGAAGCAGCTCATCCGCTAGAAGAGTAGTGGGGGTTAGCAGAACATTTTGTAATTGGATTTCTGGTGTGGTTGGACTCGGGTCTGACACAGTACAACCACTGTGGCTTTGTCATGCTGTCTGCTAACCAGTTGCTGGCTTTAGGACATGAGCTCTCACTGGTGAAGTATCCTGGCTGGTTTCTTATGAGACAGCTCAGCATTCAAAGTCTAGTACAGAAGTTAAATTAAAAAAAAAAACAAAACACAACTTTGTTCATTCTGTTCTTTGGCAGGGTAATGAAATTTAAGAATTCCAGGACAGAACCTCTTTTGCCAGGTTGAGTTGAAAAATAATTGTGCTTAATATAGTGAGAATACTTTATGTGTAGGCATTCTGAGTGGCTAGGGAAATCTTCAAAAGGGATATTCTCCATTTGACCATCTGTAGTGGCTTTTTGTGTTAAGCTAATTTAATCAGAAACTAATTTTTTTAGTCCCCATGCAGAAAAATTGGAATATTGACACAGCATTTGAGAGTACTAAGCTTTCAAAAGTGTATGGTTGTGCACATACCTAAGACATATGTATGTCTTAGGTCCTAAATGTAAACCTCAGACAGGCATTTCATGTGTTTTTATGCAGAATTGACAGGGGAATTAAATGCAGTAGCTCAGAAATTGGGCTAAATCCAGACTGACAACCTAATTTTAAAACCTATGAAGTATATATTTAGATTTGGCTGGTTTTTTTACCAGTCTTCTTCCATTTTATTCCAGACAACATCTTAACTTATTTTTATACTTTAAACAGATCTTGTCTTGGAGAGTGTACTGGAGATTTGTTCCTTAGAAGAATTTTGAGTATTCTTTTTTGCATGTGAACTTAAACACTCTCCCTCAGAGTCCATGTGGTGGGACACTTGTCTAAAAGGGAAAAGAACATCTGCATTTTTGTACCGGCAGTGTCTCCAGTGAGTGACAGGCCTGGCCTCATGTGAAAAGGCAATGCCCAGGAAGCCGTCTGCCTTTCCTCCCTCTCTAGACTCAGAGGCAGTGGTAATTTAACTTGAAATGACCTTAGTAATGTGGACTTATTTTGCTGGTTTTCCCCTCCAAAATAAATCAAGCACTGTCCTAGGCCTAGTTATTTTAAATTTCTGGGGAAAAGGAGGATGGTGGATGCCTAGCCTAGAATGCTGTGACCGGGGAGGCTGGTCGTGGTCACTTGTCTGCCTGCTGTGGGTCCTCGTTTCCCATGCCGACATGCACGTCCAGCCTAGTCAGGATGCCATCCCTCCCTTATCATTTGGCAGGCTGACTTGGAGGGATGCTTATTGCTGTCATTTGGAAAAAGACAGGGAGGGGCCATTCCCCACTCTTATGGATATGCTAGTGCTCGGCTTTGAAGGCATATGAGCTGTGAGCATCAGAGAAAACCTGGTAGATGTTATCGTTTCAACACTCATTACGTGAAAAGCAATAGTTACCCTTTCGGAGATTGGTGAACTAAAATTGTTTGTATTACTAGATCTTTAAGTTAGTTCAGTAGGTAAGAGAAATTAAGTGGAAGCCACTGGTTACTATATGTTCAGGGACAAGACAAACACAATTTTCCTCGTAGGCAGTAGTGAAGATGTCATTTTGAGGATCCTTGCTGCCTGTATACATGTGGGATTATACCTGTGGGATATTTTCCTGAACTGAGGACCCTGAGGCAAAGTGAATAATTTTAGTAGCATTGCCAACCCCTTCTCCACAGAGGTTATGCCATTTCCCTCCCACCTCCAGTGCATGAGTGTCCATTTTCCCAAAGTGGTGTTGAACTTTTGGATTTCTACCAGTCTGACAGGTTAAAAATGGTGTCTGCTTTCTCTTATGAACAAGGTCAAACTTTTTTTTTTTAATGCTGAAGGCTAATTTTTTTTTTGTCTTTTCTTGTGAGATGTCTCTTGATGGCCCCTACCCATTTTTCTATTGGGTTATTGATCTTCTCAGTTTCTTCATGTACTTGGGAGACTGGCCCTTTTTCTGTGATAAGAGTTGCAGATTTTTTTTTTCCAGTTAGTCATTAGACTTCTTTTTTTCCAGTTAGTCATTAGACTTCTTGGGTTGTTTTTGTTGTTTGGTTTTCCCTCATGTAGAACTTTATTTTCATGTAGTGAAATTGATCAACCTCTATGGCTTCTAGATTTTGAGTCATAGTTAGAAACACCTTCCCTACTGAAAGGTTGTAAAGAAATCTACCTGCATTATTTTCCTTGTGTTTTTATACTTTCATATTTTATGTGTAAATCTTACTACTTATGTGTAGTTTCTCTTGGTGCATGATATGAAAAGTGGAGCCATCTTTTTTTCTAAGTGACCACTGCCTGTCCCAGTGGCAGCTACACTACTGGTTTAAGATGCTGCCTTTATCATATACTTAATTTCTGTATATATTTGGGTTTATTCTGAGCTTCTGTGGTCAGTTATGCTTTGATGGAAGAAAGAAATGATATTGTGATGCCCCAAAGAGAGAAAAAGGAAGAAAAAAGAGGCAGTATTGCTGATACATAAGTAACAAAGACTCTAAGGCAAAAAGCTGCTGGGTTGGTGGGTTTACTGGCTTTTAAGTGTTGTGTAAGAGAGAAAAACCGAGGAGAAACAAAGGCAGGAGATTGCCTGAATTACAGCCCCGAGTCAGGACATTGTTAACCAACTCCGAAATGTATCACTCTTCATGTACAAAACTGAGAAATGCTGCCAGGTCACCACGGGTTTACAGATACTCCGTCTGGTTGTGAACGCCACATGTACCAGTGAACTGGAGCGTTCAAGAAACTTAAGAAACACAAGAAAGTGCTGGCAGGCAGTTTTTATCTGTTCTCCCCGCCGGGGGCTAAAAGAGAGAAACTGATAGAAGTTAGAGAAGGTCCCAACCCAGTTGCAGAATGAAAGGTATTTTCTAGAGGAGGGCAATTTCAGCAGCTTTGCTTTAAGGATTTTCGTTTTGAATTATCTTGAATCCTTCCCTCCCTCTTCAGATATTTTTCCTTTGGGGATCAAAGTTCAGAGGGGAGCCCACCTAACCCAGTGATGTTATTTCCCACCAACCTTTGGAAGCTACACAAGGAGTTCAGGAGGCAGGGGGTGAAACAGACGAGCTCCCCGACTGGGCATTAGACCTCCTCAGGTAGTATCCTTCCTTCACACATCTGCTGCTGAGGGCTTGCCCGTCAGTGTGTATCCTCCTGCTGCGGGTGAAGTGCAGTCCCTGCTCCTTCTCATACAGTGTGCTGACACTGTCAGCTAGGGAAGTGGTACTTTCTTTCTCATTCTTGTGCTAGACAGTCTCTTTTAAGGGCAGAGGACTAGATACAGAGATGAATAAAAGAATCCTTGACTTGAGGAGCTTAAAACCTGGTAGGGAAGCCAGATGCATTCATGAATAGTGAAATATCACAGTAGAGGTTTGCAGAAAAGCCATGGGAACCCCCACAGGAGAGCAACTAGCTGTGCCCAGGCTGTTGGAGAGAGTGTTATATCTGGGCAGCAGTAGAAAGAACGTTGTAGACTAAAGGGCTGTATAACTTGCTCTCAGTACTCTCAGGAAACTCAGGGACCTTGGAAAACTTTTGATTCCATCCTTCTGTCCTTCAGAGAGTTTAAACCCTAGGTTTTACTGGCATTGCTGAAAAGTCCAGTCCTGTTATTACGGATCTGAGTTGAAACGGGGATGCCTCGTATCACTTACCTGTTTATACAGGAATGTATGGATTGGGAAAGCTTGAGACATGGGGGTTAGGACAGGGAAGAATGGCTTGGTTTTGACATCCTTAGGCATTTTTCTGTAGTTTGCTGAGGGTGGATACATTTTGTCAAGGGTGAGCTCTTACTTGAGCTCCACTTGATATCTTAATCAAATTTCCTGAAAAATACAACCTCCTTTCATATTAAATCAAAAGAAACTAATAAACTGTCATCCTTATCCTGAACGTAATCTGGTTCTCTCAGTGCTTTGCAATTTGTTGTCTATTTAGCCTCAGAAGTAATTTTATCATGCATATTTTTCCAAAACAAAAGAAGAGGATTAACAGTGCTTTTCTCTGCTCTTTGAAGATCGGACTTGTTAAGTACTTTGTGATCTCTCCTCTTTGAATCTGAAGTGCACTGATGGCAGCCAACACTGGTAATATTTCACGTTGTGCTGTGCTGAGTCGCTCAGTCATGTCTGACCCTCTGCGACCCCATGGACTGTAGCCCACCGGGCTCCTCTGTCCATGGGGATTCTCCAGGCAAGAATACTGGAGTGGGTTGCCATGCCCTCCTCCAGGGGAATCTTCCCAACCCAGGGACTGAACCCAGGTCTCCTGCATTGCAGGTGGATTCTTTACCATCTGCGCCACCAGGGAAGCCCAAGAGTACTGGAGTGGGTAGCCTATCCCTTCTCCAGGGGATCTTCCCGAGCCTGGAATCGAATCCACCTGCATTGCAGGTGGATTCTTTACCAGCTGAGCTACCAGGGAAGACCAGTATTTCACATCAGGTGTCATTTATTTTTAGCCTCTGCCAGTCAGAGGGCTCAGAGGTCACATCCACAGGGCAAACCCCAGAGCATAGGTTGCTGTTCTTGCTGTTCGTCTCACACCAGATTCTCTTCTGGTTGCTTTTTGCTTCATCCTGGCAGGAGTTCAAAGAAGGACGCAGAGCCAGCCACACAGCCCCACAGGTCCTCTTCAGCCACAGGGAACCTCCCTTAGAGCTGAAAGATACCGATGCCGCCGTGGGTGACAACATTGGCTACATTACCTTCGGTGAGCTGGGCAGGGTTGCTGCATTTGCATACCTTGGTGGGTTCATACTGCAGTTGAAATGGGGCTGAGTGGCAAAAGCAGGTGTGCCAGAGTGTTCCTGTTGCCGGTGCCATGACTATAGGAGGCATGTCATGGGGCACTAATATAAGTCATGTGCTATTTTTATTTTTATACAGTAGTCATTTTCCTTTTTTCCCTGTTTTATCTAAATCCTCAGGAAAAAAAAAAAGGGTAGCCTGGTGTGAAGTAGGAGGGGTTAGGGCCACTTAAGCACTGCGTAGCAGCTGGTTGGGGTTCTCTGTCCTTTGGCGCCTGTTGGGTTTTTTTGCTCATTAGACCAGAGCTCTAGCCGAGATTCAGTTACCCACTTTCCCTCTGGAAAGATTCATATCCACCCCTCTCACAGTTTGCTTCAGCCTAGTGATCTGGTTCATTGATAACAGCTGACAGTTTAGAATCGCAGCTCATACACACACTGACCCTGACAACACTAAAATGTCCCCTTTTCTGAAGTTCTTTAAGTCACCAGAGTGCTGAAGATGCATCAGTTTATTGGAGATAAGCGGGTTGATTAACCAGGTTTCCTTAAGTCTAGTCTACATGTTTTTTTGGCGGGAGGGCACGTTACTCTCTCTGAGGTTGGGACAGCCTGTTACAGTTTAATTAGCAATGTCTCTCTTTGTGGTACATAAACTGATGGTGAACTTACAGTCATTAGCATCTCGGGACCTCTGCAGTATAGTTATCTCCTGGCCTGGCGCTCTTTTCTCTTGAGAGCAAGTTGACACACAGTGGTCCCACCCTTTCTTAGGAGGCATTTCATTTTGTTTCAACAAAACCTGATACTCAAGGACTTTGCTGATGCTGAGATCACTGAGTAGGGTAGATGCAGAAGATAGAGGGGATTCCCAGGAGCCAGAGGGAGAGGCGTGCAGGTCTGCCCAGGTGTGAAGCTGAGTGACTGACTGCTCAGGACTTCATGGGGCCAGGCAGTGGCAGGGGCTTTTCTCAGCCCCCAGCCAAAGCAACTCATCTTGCCATTCCTCCTCAGGAGTGCTCAGGTTCTTTCCCTT
This sequence comes from Bos grunniens, assembly GCF_055505025.1. NCBI lineage: Eukaryota > Metazoa > Chordata > Mammalia > Artiodactyla > Bovidae > Bos > Bos grunniens. The sequence continues at coordinate 30,534,541 of NC_141166.1, read as the reverse complement.
CCTGTTTGGTATTCACCACAGACTACATGATCCTCTCTGGATCTAGTTTCTCTGAACGCTTACTCTGCTTCGGCACCAAGGGCCTACAACAGGCAGGCTTTGTTCTCTAATCCCCATTGCTCCAGAGTCTACCCAGGTAGCCAGTTGTGTCATTTTCTAGAGGGACTTCTGAGAAGCAGGAGCTAGTAGACTTCGCAGTGCACAGCCGGAGAATCCAGACCCGGAATGAATGCCAGGACCAAGCCCTTTGCCGAGGGAGCCCTGGTTTTCGGCCATGGTCTCCTCCATTTGCACTCCCTGGCAGAAAACCCTAATGAAACAAGTGACCGTCCCAAAGCAGGGCCAGATGGGAGCTGCCGGTAGGCTGCTGGTCTTTCCACCCTTTGGCATTGGTGTAATTAGACCTTGACACCCTGTCTGTGCCCCCACCCAGTGCTGTTCCCTCGCCACACCAACGCCAGTGCTCGAGACAACACCATCAACCTGATCCACACGTTCCGGGACTACCTGCACTACCACATCAAGTGCTCGAAGGTGAGTGAGAGCAGCCACAGCATCGGTGCTCCGGGCCATCCTCTCCGCCAGAGCTCATGGCATAAAGTCCCCTCTGGTCCAGGCTGTTGCTAGGAACTCTACAGAGATGGTTCTAGACGCTTTGAATCATGGCCTTTTTCCATCTCTCTCACTCCATAGTAGAGAGATGAATATATGCTTCCTTGCACAGCCCTATGTCAACCCCAGGGTGGATGTTCCCAGACCTTTCTGATAATTTCCGCTACTTAGAGCAAAGCTGTCTTTCTGGAACGTGACTCTGCTTCAGTATCCATTGTGTTTGCCTCCAGGCCTATATTCACACACGTATGCGGGCAAAAACATCCGACTTCCTCAAGGTGCTGAACCGTGCACGCCCAGATGCCGAGAAAAAGGAAATGAAAACAATCACGTGAGTAGAACCATCCTGCAACAGGACTGCCTTCCTCTCCTAAGCTTGCCAAGGAGGTCATGGGTGTTGGTGACCCAGGTGTCTGGGCAGTGGCTGCAGATGAGATGGGCAGTGGGGCGCCTATAGCTGCCTGGCAGACTAAAGATGGGACAAACAGGTTTTCACATCTGAATGGGCCTCCTTGTTTCCACATCTCTGTGATCGAGGAGAGTGGCTGCTAGAAAGAAACACAGACCTTTTTACCAAGATGAACTATGTTTTCTTTGGGTCTGAGTTGAGAAGCCTATCTTAACTGTCTTGATGATGTCTTGTAGAAATGGAATAATCTGCTTGAGGACATTTAGTTGCATAAATAGGCCTGGAACTATTCCAAAGCATTCTTTTTCCTGGTCCGAGTCTTGGCCGGAATTTTGCCTAAAGAGGAGGTCAACTTTATCTGAGATAGAGATGATGAGGAGATCCCTAAAGGGTGCAAGACACTGTCCGCAGTAGAGCAGCATGGTCGAGGGCCTGGGGGTTTGGTTCTGTGTCAGATGCCAAACCTTGGGACCCCCTCTGGTAAGGTTTAGGCCATCCTGTTCTCCAAGTAGAGTAATGGGTGCTGGTCTCCTATCACTTGTTCCCATTGAATTAAACATCTTGAGGTGAACTAAGCCTCCCCACAACCCACACAGCCATTTCCAGCACCCCACACTCTTGGGATAACCTTCTATAGGTATGTTGTGCCTAGGCCTTCCAGCTCCTTCCCTTGGCCCCTTCTACCAAGCTAGTTTTTGCTGCCATTTAAAAGATGAGAGAGGGTCTGACTCTCGGGTGCCTGGGCAGAATGCTTTTAATCTCAGAAGCATCAGACATTTATACAGAGCAGTGTAAGTCATCCCTGCCTTCTATACTTGAGAGGCTGCCTGTCTCACTAGGAAATTGATACCAAAGACCTTTCTCTAGAATAGCTCTTCCCACTGCCCAGAGCCAGCAGAGTGTTCAGTCCACAGCTGGATCCTCTGCTTAGAGAGAAGTGCCCACGTGCCATGGCAACACAGTGGCAGCATCGTTCCTTCTACTTTTCAGCTTTGTGGCACAGCCTAAAATGGGCAGAACTCGAAAGGTGGGGAGGCAGGGAAGGTGTGTCCTGGGGGGCACGTGCTCTTGCTGCCCTGCAGACTCATACCTCCATCATGGAGTTGACAAGTTTCCCTTTCCTTTCCCTGCTTGCTTCTCTCACTCACACCATTTTGGTGACCCTGAATGTGAGGCAGCCAATTTTGTGCCACTTTCAGGGCCCCATTCAGTAGAGGCTAGGAGGTGAGCCAGCAGCCAATACAGCAGAAGGCAGCCTGACCCGCCAGCCTGTCGCCCACCAAACGGGGGGGCTGGGCGTCATAAATAGTCAGGAACTTCTGTCGCCTTCAGCCCTGTAACTGCCTGTCCGTTGAGGAGAAGCGCCCACCAGGCAGCCACTACTCAGTGTCTCCCCACAGGGCTTCTCCCCTGGTTCCGTCACACAGCTCGGCAGCCTTGGAGTGTGGGGTTACTGCAAAGCAGGTGCAGTGGAAGGCAGGAACAACTCCCTGTCCTGATGGGGGACTAAGAAAAGATGAGTCCTTGAAATGAGCCAGTCGTCCATAAACTTCCTTCCTGGAACTTAGGGAGAGCAGCTTTTCCTTTTTCCATCCTGTGACCCCTCTTTGGCAGAGGTGAGTCCCAGAAAGGAGAAGCAGGAGGTAAAGAACCCTGAAAACCAGATTGAGTTCCCAAAGCTAAGCAGGAGAAGCCAGGACCCCTCTTCTGCTCTGGGTTCTTAGAACCTGGACCAGCATGAAGGAGGGTGGCAACCCTTCTGTGATCAGAAGCCAGCCATCAGCACCCCACAGAGCTCTGCCAGAATTGAGCTTTCTATTTGGGGAATGGATAACAAATATTTTAGCTTCATCTGTGGTAGGGTAAGACATTCCAGAGAGGAAAATCTTAGTTCCCGTAGTCCTCTGCTCTAGCTTCCAACCAGGCTTCCGTGCCAGATAGGTACCCTCCATCTTTGGGAACCATTCCCAAAGTTGGCCTTTTTAGAATGCTGGGTAGGACAGGACACACCAGCTCAGGAGCCTTAAGCGAGGCAAGTGTTTTGTGACTGAGTGTAGTCACCGTATGACAACACAAAACACGCTTAAACTTGGAAAGTTTGGAGGGTTGCTTCTTCTGACACACTGGCCCCATGAGGAAAGATTTAAGGAACTGCTGTCTGCTAGGCTGAAAAAGTATAAGCTGTGTTAGGAGGACCCCAAATTCTTTTACTCAGAAGAGGGTTGAGACCAGTCTAAAAGGCAGGTAGATCTAGGCCATCCAGAAATTGTGGGCCAGTGATTCTCCTGTCTAACTTGGTATATTTACTGTCCTCATGGGCTTATTACTTGGTACCCTGAAGTATTCAATAGGAAGAAAGAGCTGATGGGTTGTTTCTGTGAAAGCTGGGCCTTAACCCTTGCCTGGAGTTCCCGAATACCTCTGCTTGAGAAACATTGACCCCATCTCTAGTGCAGAGCCATGGGGTGGATGGGAAGGTGAGCAGAAACTAACCTTCACACTTAATCTCTGCTTTTGAAGGGGGAAGACGTTTTCATCCCGCTAACTCTTGGGAACAGGAAGAGGAAGCGGCTGGCAACTGAAGGCTGGAACACTTGCTACTGGATAATCGTAGCTTTTAATGTTGCACCTCTTCAGGTTCTTAAGGGATTCTCCGTTTTGGTTCCATTTTGTACACGTTTGGAAAATAATCTGCAAAAACGAGCTGTGCTTGCAAGGACTTCATGGTTCCCAAGAATTAAAAGAAAAAAAAGAATTCCACTTGATCAACTTAATTCCTTTTCTTTATCTTCCCTCCCTCACTCCCCTTTCCTGCCCCTTCTTTTCCAAGCTGTTTTGCTTTGCAATATGTTACTGGTAATGAGTTGCAGGATAATGCAATCTTAACTTGTTTTCTCTAAGTATTTGAGTTCAAAACTCCTGTATCTAAAGAAATACGGTTGGGGTCATTAATAAAGAAAATCTTTCTATCTTACATGAGAATTCACTTGGTTTCTGGACTGGGAGTCCAAAAAAAAAAAAGGAGGGATGAAGGATACATCAATACTGCCCTTGAACCTGCAAACATGCACTGGAGAAGCTCAGGTTCAGGAACCACCCCCACCCCCACCCTCCCTGTAGAGGGGGGAGAGGCTCACTGGTAAGCTCTTAGTTGGCATTTCTAAGTAAACTTTATGCACTGCAAAGCTTTTTAATTTGTCTCCATCAAGTTCATTGTTTCAGACTGGTTTGAAACTGTCAATGAATTGTGAAATCTGATATTTCCCCAACAATTATGAGGTATTTGTAGATTAACTGCAGTTGTAAGAAACAGTGCTGAAATCCTGTAATACAATATAATTGCCAGGAGGAAGCTGATGTTAACACCATCACAACCTTACTCATATTTCCCCAGTTGTACATGCAGCTCATCTGTGTGTGTGTGTGTTGTTTCCTGTGTGTTTTTTTTTTCACATATGTGACTTCATCTTCAGTGTTTTAAAATGGAATAGTAGATGCTGTTGTGTCATATATGCTGAGTACATCACTCCTATTATAGGTAAGTACTGATTCTGAAATATGTCTTAGTTGTGGACATACTGACTAGGTCATAAAAATGTCTTTACTGTGGGTCATGGTCAGATTTGAAGGGACAGGTCGTTTAGTCATCAAAACTTCACTTTACTCTTTGTAAATGAGATCCTGGAAAGCTCAGGATCAGTTATGTTCCCATGCCCTCAACAAACAAGTGCCCTGGAGAGTGCTGTCCCCTTGGGGAGGCCAACCATGACCTGCAGTGGAGAGAGTTCACTGCCAAGGCTTCCCCGTGTTCTCCTGGGATGCGGCCCCTCATCACCTACTGCTGGTGGATGGAAAACTGGGCTAAGTTAGATCTGTTAGGAGACAGTGACATAGCTGTGCTCTGTACCCCTGTGTAAGGGGTTTGTGAAGGTAATTTTGCTAGAAGGTGTGTTTGCCATCCTGCTGAGTTTCAAACAAATCTCCTTAGTAAGTTGGAACTCAACTGTATTTTGCCAATAATGGAGATTGGATTCCTGAAAAGTGCTGTAAATGGCAAAACCAAAATTGCTTAGAAGATACAGAGTTAGGAGGAGAAGAGGCATTAAGTACTTTTTACAGCAGTAAACCGTAAGGAATTGTCTTAATTCCAAGACTTGATCAGCATAAAAACTCATACTGATGAAAACCCCCTCCAAACTGGCTCCTTTGTCTACATCTGTTTCCAGGGCACACTTAACTCGTTCTCAAGGGCCCGCCTTCACCGTTATGGACAAAGGCCCACTGTAACTTCAGCCAGAGCCCATTGGAGGAGGACTTCAGCACACTGAGGATGTGGGCTGGGGAAAATGGGATCTAATCTCAGTGCTGATTTGCTCCTTTGCCCAAAGGTCCATGCCTGGGAGGTGTAGATGAGCTGGGGTGTAAACTGGAGAGTTTCAAAAATGTTTTTTCTCCAATGCGGGGAAACCCAGGTTCGATCCCTGGCCTGGGAAGATCCCCTGGAGAAGGAAATGGCAACCCACTCCAGTATTCTTGCCTGAAGAATCCCATGGACGGAGGAGCTTGGTAGGCTACAGTCCACGGGGTCGAAAAGAGTCGGACACGACTGAGTGACTTCACTTTCCACTTAATAGCTATGTGACTGAGTAGATTTCTTAATCTGAGCACCAGTGGCCTCATCTTTGGTTGGACATGACTCCACCTATCTCACCGGGCTCTTAAAAGGAATAAACAACAGATAAGTACCTATCACATCAGATCAGATCAGTCGCTCAGTCGTGTCCGACTCTTTGCGACCCCATAAATCGCAGCACGCCAGGCCTCCCTGTCCATCACCAACTCCTGGAGTTCACACAGACTCACGTCCATCGAGTCAGTGATGCCATCCAGCCATCTCATCCTCTGTTGTCCCCTTCTCCTCTTGCCCCCAATCCCTCCCAGCATCAGAGTCTTTTCCAATGAATCAAGTAGGCATTTATAATGAGTGAAAAAGTTGGCTTAAAACTCAACATTCAGAAAACTAAAAGATCATGGCATCTGGTCCCATCACTTCATGGCAAAACAGTGACAGACTTTATTTTTGGGGGGCTCCAAAATGGTGACTGCAGCCATGAAATTAAGATGCTTGCTCCTTGGAAGAAAAGTTATGACCAACTTAGCATATTAAAAAGCAGAGACATTACTTTGCCAACAAAGGTCCATCTAGTCAAAGCTATGGTTTTTCTAGTAGTCATGTATGGATGTGAGAGTTGGACTGAAAAGAAGGTAAGTGCTGAAGAATTGATGCTTTTGAACTGTGGTTTTGGAGAAGACTCTTGAGAGTCCCTCGGACACCAAGGAGATCCAACCAGTCCATGCTAAAGGAAGTCAGTCCTGATTATTCATTGGAAGGACTGAGGCTGAAGCTGAAACTCCAATACTTTGGCCACCTAATGCGAAGAACTGACTCATTTGAAAAGACCCTGATGCTGGGAAAGATTGAAGGTGGGAAGAGAAGGGGACGACAGAGGATGAGATGGTTGGATGGTATCACCGACTCAATGGAGATAAGTTTGAGTAAACTCTAGGAGTTGGTGATGGACAGGGAGGCCTGGCATGCTGCAGTCCATGGGGTCGCAAAGAGTCGAACACTGCTGAGCAACTGAACTGAACTGACTGATAATGTCTATAATTAGAGTTGATAATGCTTTTTAATAAATCTTAGTTCCATTCTTACACTCCCAAGGGGATCAGAAGGGGCAGCATAAATCAAGGTTATTCTGCTTTGGGGTTATTCAGGTCCTCCCCCAAGATGGTGATATTTTTTGCTGGTGGCCCTCATACTGCAGTTTGAGGTGAGGAAGGTGTTGGTGGGTATCTCCCAAGTCTGGAGAAAGTAGGACCTGGGGAAGCTAAAATCCAGGAGCTTGGTGGGAAGACGACGTTAACAGAAAGTGGATAAGTGGACGTGTGGAACCAGAGGGCGGGAAATTGAAGCCAGGAAGAGGAAGTAACACCAGCTACTGTGTCAGCCCACATACCCAGAGCTGCTTCTCCTCTGTTACCATTTCAGTTCCTTCAGCCTCGTTCAAAGTAGGCCAGATGGACCCTCAGCCTAAGCCCAGCAGCCACAGAGGCCCTAGACCCAAAGCCTGGGTCCATTCTGGGGACTCAGAATTCTGAGTTCAAGCAATGCTGCCCCCTTCTGGGGATTGCTAAAAGCACTGTTAAATTTCTGTGAGAGATCTGTCATTTATCCCTAAGGGGAAGGACCAGTGTCCTCTGCTCATACAGCTGACTTAGGGCTTCCTCAGTCTTGGTCATAGTATTGCGCCCACAACCCTCCAGAGACCCCCAGGGGCTCGTCTGCTGTTGCATCTGGGGAGGGTTGAACAGTTCCATAGCCACTCATCACCCCTTTGCCTCTGTTCATCCAGTCAGTGAGTACTCACCACCAAGTCCCAGACACCCAGGGTCAACAGAAAAGTTAAATACCCAGGAGAACAGAGTGACAAAGGAGACCCAGGTGCATTTCCTGCCCCTGTCCACATCGGGCATCGTGGTAACAGGCTGGACCTAAGGAGAGAAGGGGGACGGGTGGGGACTCTAGGGCCCGAAGAGTCAGCCGATGGGAGCATCTGAAGACTGCCTGCATCAGAGCCCTCCCGTGAGCAAAGGAGAGAAGGCTGTGGATGAGTCAGTCCCAGGGATTGATGGAACAGAGGAACCAGATGATCAAGGCAGGAGGAAACAGCTGAGTGGAAGATAGAGCCCAGGCTGCCCGGCTCCTGCTCCCAGAGTTGTTCTTTACACGTCATCCCACACACTGTTTAGACAGAGCAGCGGAGAAGAAACACAGACATCCTGGAGGCTGCCGGGAGGAGGCCAGGGTTGGGAACAGAAGGTCTGTTTATTCTTGGCAGTCCAGTATCCAAGGGGCCCCACTCCCACTTCTGTCCAGACCCCAGTCTGAACTCTCCCAGAGCCTCTTGACTTCTGCCCAACCAGAGAGCGTGGGGCTGGGAGCCATCCCCTGGAACGCTGCGTCCTCCTAGCCCCCAGCTCCCTAGAGGACAGGTCTGAGACTGGATGCTTCTCCCACTTTTTGTCCAGAGACCCTTCTCTCCAGGACCCCTGACTGCCGTGCAGAGTTGGCAGAGCCAGACCTGTCAGGCCTCCCGCCCTTTGGGCCCAGGTCGTCCTGGGAGAGGGCAGAGGACCCCTTGCTCCATCTTCATGTGCTCTTGAACAAGAAAGCTTTTCCTAATGTCTAACCTCCAGCTTTCTTGCTGAAGTTTTAGCCTGTTTCCTCCCATTTCAGGTCTCAAGAAAATGTAACTGCTTCTCTCCCTCTCCCCAAAGTTACACTTGACACAAGGTGGAAATCAGGGCTTCCTGGCCTTGAACTTGCCCTTCCTCTCACTCAGTTTCCTGTGTTTCCTTGTGGAGTGAAAGTGTCATTACCCTCTTGCTATTCACAAGCTCTTCATCCGCTTATTTCAATGGAATTCTCAGAGGGGACGTGCAGAAAAGGCCAGAAGTTCCTCTCATTGACTGCTTCTGTGCCAACCACTGACCCAAGTCCTTATTACACTTTTTTTTGCCCACACCACGTGGCTTGTGGGATATACCCCAACTAGGGATTGAACCTGTGCCCCTGTAGTTGAAGGGTGGAGTCTTAACCCCTGGACCTCCAGGGAAGTCTCCCCACATTTTCTCATTTAGTCTCACAATAGATGAAAATGGTACGAGCCCCCATTTTACAGATGAGGAAACTGAGGTAAGAAAATCTAAAAATTTGTTCAAGTTTACACAGCCAGTAAAATAGGATCCAAGTAGGATTCTGAGATTTAAACCCAGGCCTTCTGATTCAATCACTGGCTGTTTCTTAGTCTTCATGGAGGAGGAAAGAAGGATGTCATTTTTTGAGACCCCTCCCCCTGTTAGGTGTCCGGCAGTGGGGTGTATGCAGTTACGTATATTATCCCATAAGACTCCTGGCAACACTGACTGATGGTTTGCCTTGTTCCCATTTTACAGGTGAGAAAATAGAGGTCCAGAGATAGCTTGCCCAAGAGCCATTCATGCCTCAGCCCAAAACGTGACTCACAAAGTAATTGAGAAAAGTGCGGAATGAACCCAGATTCTAGGAGGCAAGGCTGGCTTTATAAGCTGAAAGTTCCCATCAGGTAATAGGAAGGGGAGATAGCAAGGATTCTCGCGTTCCAAAGGCCCCCACCACCGCCACCATCAGACTGTACTCAGCAGAGTGGCAGAATTACAGAGCTGGATGCGCTATCAGCTGGCTGGCCACTGATATATTTATAAAATGTAAATATATCAGCCGGGAGATGGGGAGGATAGACTAAATCATTGTTCACTAACTGGAATGCATTTCTCAGATTAGCTAACCAGCAGCAGGCCAGAGAGCTCCAAGCTGCCTCCTTGGAGCCAAGCTATGTCCAGTGGCTGGAGACAGGGCCACTGGTATGGGAGGAAGACGTGGAGGGCGCCCAGGGGAAAGGGGAGGAAGCCTTCCCAGCACAGCAGCTCAGGGTGTGTCGGGCCCCACCCCCAGAGGCGGGGCCAGGCTGGGTCCCACCAGCCTCAGCTCCATCCCAGGCGAGGGCAGAGCCAGGGCAGCAGAGAGCTGGGGGCCCTGCTGTCTCCACACAGTGGAGGTACCATGACCTCAACGGTCAGGACACCAGACGTCGCCAGAAGCCCTGCAGCGCTGGCTGGGACAACTCCCTGACACTCGGAGGGGAGCCCAGGCTGGGCAAGCCACATCTGTCACCTACAGTCATGTGAGTAGCTACCTAACCCTAGCCCCCACCCGGCCCCCGGGCCACACCTGGAGACCTCAGCCGCAGGGCCTGAAGAGGCCTTGCACCCAGCCCAAGCCACCCGAGCCTCCATATTGTGACTGCCAAGAAGTCCCCCCACCCCCAGGGCTGACCCTGCCTTTCTTGCTGCTCTGGTGGAGGTGGGGTGGGAGACTCACTCCCAGCGAAGAGCTGGGAGTGCCAGCCCGCGACTCCAGAGTCCAGGTTTGAAGTCTCAGGTCCCTGAGATCTCCTGGGGTTTGAACAAGTTAACAGTGTGGGGATGAAGGGGAACAGAAACCAGAGGGCCGCTGGAAGGGAAAGATGTTCCCAGCAGAGGGCACTGGGGGACACTGAGAAAGAGGAACCAGGCTGAGGGTAAAGGGGTGCAACGGCCTGGTGGAACTGGGGGAGCTGGGAATAGAAGCGGTAGCATCTCCTGTGCTCAGGGTGGCCTTGAGGCCCTTCGACCCTCTGACCCAGGGGAGGGGGCAGGTAGGAATCCTTCCCTTATTGACTTTGATCCTAGCAACAGCAGCTGCTCCCCTGTTGACAGAAGCAGGAGTTTCCCACAGGGCCCAGGCAGGATACCCCCTCCCTCATCCCCATGATGTGGCGGCAGGGCCAGGGCATGGGAGGACTGGGACAGGTCAGAGCCACGGAAAGGCCAGGCGCTGCCCAGCAGCTCCCCCTCCATCTCTGGGCTCACTTCAGCCCCCCTTGCCCTCCACACTCACTGCCAACCTTCCCCCTCACTCAGCAGCTCTTCCCCTCCTCCAGTTCCCAGGAAAGGCCGGTTGCTAGCTGCTAGCCTGGTGCGGACGTCAAGTTTATGGGCTGGAAGTCCTACCCGGAGGCTGCTCACTGAAGTGTAACCAGCCACAAGGCGGATGGAAGGGAGGTGCTGGGGACAGGGCAACCCCTTGGTGCTGCTAACTCAGTGAGCCCTGCCTCAGACTGACTTCTGCCCCACCCCACCCCCACCCCCACCCCCAATCCTTAGTAACCTACCACTTTTTAAGACACTGATGCCAACCAGCCTGCAAGCATCTGAAGACAGGGATCACTCTCCACTCTCCCACCCCTCCCCACCCAACCCCAGCCCTAGCCCCTAGTCCAGGGCCCGCCCATGGCCCAAAAAAGGCTGTCAGCTGTTGGCTGGCCAGAGGATCACTACACACCAGCCAGACTCCATCCTATCCCTTTAGCTGATTTAGACGCCTCACCTGGTGGAGGCAGGGATGGTCCAAATGCTGTGGGGACGGGTGTGTCTAACCAGAGGCATAAACACAGCTGCCCAGAGAGGGTCAGGCAGGTAACAGAAATGGGGAAAGGGCTGGGTGGGGACTGTGGGGAGCTTTCTGAAGGCAGTGACAGTGCAACTCTAGCTGGTTGCTACTACATAGGCCCTGATTGTTTTTTTTAACCAAAAATATGAATTTTTATGTAAATTTTAATTGGCAATTCATTGGAGGAAAAATGTGTATCAGCAAACAGGATATGGTCCACAGTGCATTGGTCTCCAACCTCTAGATAGCTTCCCTGGTGGTTTAGAGGTAAAGAAATCCGCCTGCCAATGCAGGAGACGCGGGTTCAGTCCCTGACTGGGGAATAGCTCAATAGTTCAATCGAGAAGGGACTAGCTACCCACTCCAGTATTCTGGCCTGGGAAATCCCACTGACAGAGAAGCCTGGTGACCTACAGTCCCTGGGGTCACAAAGAGTCCGACATGACTTAGCGACTAAACAACAACTTGCCGAGAGAGGACAGTGATCTGCAGCCCCATCCTAACTCCAGCCACCCCATCTTCCGTCCAGGCATGCCTGCTGCTGCTCCAGGTCTCCCCCGTCCCCAGGCCCAAGATGACATCCAACAGCACCAGGGAGGTGCCCAGCCCCGTTCCTGCAGGGGCCCTGGGGCTCTCCCTGGCCCTGGCAAGCCTCATCGTCGCTGCCAACCTGCTCCTGGCCGTGGGTATCGCCGGGGACCGCCGCCTGCGCAGCCCGCCCGCTGGCTGCTTCTTCCTGAGTCTTCTGCTGGCAGGGCTGCTCACGGGGCTGGCGCTGCCCGCGCTGCCCGTCCTATGGAGCCAGAGCCGCCGGGGCTACTGGTCCTGCCTCTTCCTCTACTTGGCTCCCAACTTCTGCTTCCTCTCCCTGCTCGCCAACCTCCTACTGGTGCACGGGGAGCGCTACATGGCCGTGCTGCGGCCCCTGCGGCCCCGTGGGAGCATGCGGCTGGCCCTGCTCCTCACCTGGGCTGCCCCCTTGCTCTTTGCCAGCCTGCCTGCCCTGGGCTGGAACCACTGGGCCCCTGGTGGCAACTGCAGCTCCCAGGCCGTCTTCCCAGCCCCCTACCTCTACCTCGAAATCTATGGGCTCCTGCTGCCGGCTGTGGGCGCGGCCGCCCTCCTCTCGGTCCGCGTGCTGGTCACTGCGCACCGCCAGCTGCAGGACATCCGCCGGCTGGAGCGGGCCGTGTGCCGCGGGGCGCCCTCGGCCCTGGCCCGAGCCCTCACCTGGCGGCAGGCCAGGGCACAGGCCGGGGCCACGTTGCTCTTCGGGCTGTGCTGGGGGCCCTACGTGGCCACCCTGCTGCTCTCTGTCCTGGCCTTTGAGCAGCGCCCGCCACTAGGGCCCGGAACTCTGCTGTCCCTCATCTCACTGGGCAGCGCCAGTGCGGCGGCCGTGCCCGTGGCCATGGGGCTGGGTGATCAGCGCTATACAGGCCCCTGGAGGGTGGCCGCCCAGAAGTGGCTCCGGATGCTGCGGGGCAGACCGCAGAGCAGTCCTGGTCCCAGCACCGCCTACCATACCAGCAGCCAAAGCAGCGTGGACCTTGACTTGAACTAGAGGGAGGGCCTCTGCTCATTCCAATTAGAAGCATCCATCCATCTTGGCTCCCAAGCCCGTCTCCACATGTCCCCACAGATCTGGATCATGGATCAGAGAGTGTCCCTGTATGACCCCACTCTGACTGAATAAAGCTCCCTTGGCCCAGGTGATGGTTATCTCATTCTGTGTCTTAGCCAAGGAGGGACAGGTGAACAGCTGGGGAAAGAACCTAGAGGATCCAGGGAGATTCCATGTCTTAGCCAGGGAGGGACAGGTGAACAGCTGGGGAAAGAACCTAGAGGATCCAGGGAGATTCCATGTCTCAGCCAGGGAGGGACAGGTGAACAGCTGGGGAAAGAACCTAGAGGATATATATCCAGGGAGATTCCTGGTAGGCAGGCAGTTGTAGGTGAGGGCGGTGAGTTGAGGAACCCTGAAATCCAGCAGAGGGGGAGGGTAGCAACACCCTGACATGCCCCTCACTGGTTCCTCCTCACGTCCAGCCACAAAATCCACACAGACACGTCTCTGGGAAGTATATTTTATTTACATTTTTAAAATCTGTTAACTAACATCTCTTTCTCCTTTCCACCCCCAGAGACTTGGGAAGGGAAAGAACGGGAACTTCAAAGACCTACTCTCCACATACAAACACACACCCCCATGGCTCACACCAGCAAAGGAAGTGAAAGAGAAAGAGGTCTGAACCTCCCTCTGAAGTATCCGCCAGGTCTGGGTGAGAGGGAGGGAGGGGGGGAAGGAGGAGCCCGAGGGGTGGGTTTCTTAAGAAAAGGAAGAGACAGAGAGGGAGCAAGTCAGTTTGAAGGGGTTGGAAAGTAGTCCGAGGCCCCTCCCCTCCTCTTCCCTCCTACCCGACCGCCTCTGCTGTGGGGGGTCTCCCTGCGCCCCCTCCACACCAGACACAAAGCAGACGCTGCAGCTGTTAGCGGTCAGGTCTCTGGACACAAAATACTTTTGCTTTGTGGTCTCCTGACGTGGTCACCACCAAGGAGGCATCTCTGTGGACAGAAAGCACGGTTGGAAAGGACTGGAGAACCTAAGGCCCACCCCAAGCCCACCACCCAGGGGCCCTTTGGGGGGCTCTTCCAGTGTATCCTCAACTCTAGACTGCTAGTGCCTGGCGCTGGGCTCACCAGCCCACATCCGGTGAACACTCCTGAAGCCAGCCATCAGCCTGAGGATCAGGGGAGAGCTGCCCGCATGGGGGAGGCAGTCCCAGCCCCTGAGCCCGAGAGTGAGATGAGAGGCCACACCATCAACAGAGGACGACTCCCACAGGCCCCCAGCACGGCTGCCTAGGCAGGCCCAGGCCTTGGGTCCCAGCTTCCTTTAGCAGCCCTCCCACACTTTAAGAGCCCCACATACTGCTCTCACCTTTCAAATACGCAGAGACCCTAGCCCATGCCAAATCCACTTACTTGCTGAGGGCAAAGTCCAGGATCTCGGCCGTGTGGCCCCGGTAGTCAGTAAGCAGGCGGCCAGTCCGAGCATCCCAGAGGCGCACGATGCCATCCAGGCTGCAAGTGTAAACCACGGCGGTGCCTGCCTCCCACAGCAGCTGCACAATGCCCGACTGCAGAAGGGTACACAGGAGCGAGGTGCGTCATGGGCCTCTGCTCCCAACTCTCAAGGAGGGAGGAGGGGATGATGGACCATAGGAAGGACTAGGCAGGAGCCATGTCTGCGGCAGATGCTCCCAGAGAACCTGGGCTTCCCCACAGCCTGTACCTGGTGCTGACACTGGTGCCTGAGGGTCTGTGTGGACAGGTCATAGATGGCCAAGGTCCCATCCAGGTAGCCAACAGCTGCCAGAGGCATCCTGGCAGAAGAGAGCATCATGAAGGCTCATGGGGGGACCTGCACTTGGCGCCCTCTGTCCTCCCTAGTCCCCAGCCCCCTCCCCCAAGCCCCCTGCTCATGTGTCCAGGCTGAGGCCGCGCTCACACTCACACACTGCAGAAGCCCAAGGACTCCACGGAGTTGGACTCACTCTCCTCCCCTTCTCCCAGGCTCGGCTGGGAGGCCACAGTCTCAGGTCTGAAAACGCCCACCACCTATGAGCCAGAGGAGAGGATCAGAAGAGGGCCTGGAAACATGATTCTCCAGTAAGAGAAGAAAGGCACTGGGGCAAGGAGGCTGACTGAAGAAAAAGAAGAAACGGAGATGCGGAAAGCAGAGGGCCCCACAGCCAGACTTCCAGGTCCCACTCACCTTGCCGGTGGTGGCACTGACAAGCTTGGCCTGGCAGTCCACAGAGCCAGTGAGGATCAGGCTGCCATCCTGGTTGGTGGCGACACAGGTCAGAGGGCCCTGGTGACCCTCGGTCCCTAGGATGAAGCAGGGAGGAAGTCAGGCTTCATCCTGACCCAGGTCTTGGCCCTTTCCCCACAAAAGCCTAGGTTAACACCTTCGCCACCTCCAGTACCTTTTAGTACGTGGATAGAGTTTCCCTGCTTCAGGTCCCAAATCCTGATGGTGCCATCTTCATAGCCAACTACAGCTCGCTTCCCTGAAGGATCAGAGATGCAGGTGAAGAGACGACAACCAGCACAGACACACCAGCACATCAGGCAAGAGAAGAGAGAGGCAGGCAAGGAAGCGAGGGAACAGACAGTGCCCCAGGGAAGACCCAGTTCCAGGTGAGAAAGGGGAAGCTGTTTGCTCTGGTCCTGGGAGGTCACTGCTCTCAACAGCAGACCTCGGAGTTTGCTGATCATGGCCCAGGAGGGTGCCAGGCATGTGTGGAACCCAGACCCCACCTGTCTACACTCAGGAATGCCGCTCTCACCATCAGGGAGGACTCGGCCACAGGTGGCCGGGCAGTTGGGGCCCTGGAAGGTCTTGCAGTCACCAGTCGGAACCTTCCACATCCAGGTGTTGCCATCAGCCGTGCCCGCCAGGAGGACAGGTGCCCGAGGGTGCCACTCCATCCACTGGGCAGGGACAAAGGCTCAACAAGGGTTCCCCTCAGCCCATCTCACCTAGGAGTCTGCCCCCAGAACCCCACCAAGCTCTCCCTGCTTCCGAGTCAGTGGGGACATCCCAGGGGACAGGCCCAGACACTCCTGCTGTCCCCTGGGAGAGCACTGGCTCAGAGCTGGCTTGATCCGTTCAAGGTGGTATGGGCCCCCGAGTTCTCCCCACTCCACCCGGCCCTCAGAGTTGAATCCCACTGTGACAATCTCACCTCTAGATCTCCTGCTTCAAAAGACCAGACCTCCTCCTTTGTGTCCACCTGCCACACTTTTAAAAGACCACTCATGTCTCCTGTGGCCACTAGGGTAGAGTCATGGCTGAAACCAGCACAAGTCACAGAGTCTTTATGGCCTGCAGAGAGTGGGCAGAAAGAGAAGAGAATGTCAGGGAACCTGGTGCTGGGGATACAGGACCCAGGTATCCGGCCCCCAGAAAGTACCAGCTGGGAAAAAAAGGATGAGTCCCCACAAAACAGGCAACCAAACTCAGAGCTGCTGCAGAAGCCCACTGCAGCAACCCCCAGCTCTCCCCAGGCAAAACACTACTGGGCCCCCACTTGACCATGTGTAGCCCAGACCTATGTCTTTCCCATTCTGTCCGCACCTCTGCCTGAAATATCCACAGCCTCCTTCCCACCCCCATTCTCCGCCACTAGTGTCGCCTCCTCCAGGTCTTTCCCTGACTCCCTCGGCCATTCAGTGTCTCCCTCCCCCACACCCACAAAAGACTAGGATATTCTTTGGGGCTCTTGGGCCAAGCATAGAGCTGGCAAAACAGGGGTCAATAAATGGCTGCTGGATGCATAACCACTGCAGGCCAGCCCCCTAAGACCTCCAAAGAGGCAGGACTTCACCGAGCTCCCTCACCTGCACACTCAAAGAGCAGTTCCCCATCGCTGAGCCTCCACACAAAGGCTTTGTCGTCTTCACCTCCTGTCACTGCCAAGGTGTTGGTCTTGGGGTCCAAGCTCACACAGAACACTGATGCTGTCCCAAGAGATATTCCAAGAGTAAGGAAGTGGGGATCCCACCTAGAGTCCTGTCCTTCAGGACCTTTGGGGAGCCCACCCCCCTTCCACCTAAAGCAACATGTCTTTCTTCCTGGAAAAGAAGGGTGCATTCAAGCTCTTCTAAGTTTCAAGCATTCGGTTGTTGGAGAAGTCCCTCCCCAGGACACATCGCTCTCCTGTACTCTTTCTTCCATTCACCCCACATTTCTGTGGTGGACAAGAGGAGGGAACGAGTGTAGGGCTTACAGTTCTCAGAGTGGGATGCCACCAGGTTGGGGGCTGAGTGAGGAAAGCCTGCGTTACTGGTTCCTTATCAAGAGTTAATATTTAAGAGGATTATCCAAAAGATGATCTAAAAGGTACTATTACCCCTAATTCAGAGTAAAGGAACTTTTATCAATGACAACTTTTTAAAAGGAAACTAAAGCCCAGAGACGTCAATAAAGATCATAAACAACCAAGTAGCAGAGACAGGATTTGAATCCAAGTGTGTCTCAACTGACTCCAGGAGCCAACAGCTCCTCCATCACAAAGGCAACATTTTCCCACCACTACATGGCGGATGATGTGCAAATGTCCACCTGGACTGAACTTAGGACAGCTCTCCCCAGGGACCTACCAGAATGCAATGCAAAAGTGACCTCGCTGTCGTCGGGGCCCTCCATGCTGCCGACCACCCCTTCCTGGGGTTCCAGGACCCAGCCCTCCTCGTTGCCCTCTTCTTCTTCCTCTTCCTCGAAGTCCACATCTTCCATCTCCTGGACCAGATCGTCTGCTTTGGGGAGAGGGTTAACAGACGGTGTGCGGCAGGCGGGAAGAGGGATGGCAAGTGTGGGGAGGCCCGAGGCTGGGGTGGTCATGTGGCGAGAGGGCAAGGTGAGGTCAGACAGGAGGGGTGAAGCGGGGGGTGAGAGGCGGCAGGGAGGAGGGGGCGTGCAGAACGGAGGACCGGAGAGCTCTGAGGACCTGGGGTTGGCCAGAGACCGTGTGGGAAGGGAGGGCCGAGGGAATGATGGGAAGGGGGTGTGTGAGGGGAAGGGCCAGGGGAGGCGTCAGGGGAACCCCCACCCCGGGCCAGGCCTGAAAATTAAGTGTGGGGTTGGGGGAGAGGGGAAGGGCGAAGGAGGTAGGTAGGAATGACAGGTGAGGTGGGGTGGGGTGGGGTGGGGTAGGGAGCAGAGGGGGGAAAACCCGGGGTCAAAGGCCAGGGGTAAGAGCCTCTTGTCCCATGGCCTGAGGATCCGCAGCTCTTACCCGGGTCCGGCGGACCAGGATCCAGTTCTACCACCTCGATAATCTCTTCATCACCATGGAAGCTTAGAGTCTCCAACGGGGGGGTGTCAGCAGCGGCCCCGCTCTCGGATTCGGACTCCATGCGGCGCAAGCGGCGGACCCACTTCTCTGGGCCCAAACGCCTCCCAGAGTCAGCTCTGCGCGACGACGCGGAACTCGAGCCCCTCCTCCCGGGAGGAAGTAGGCGTAGGCGACTCCCCGGCAGGGAGAGCGACGGCCTCTTGACCAATAGCGAAAGGGGTGGACCGGCTGAGTCACCAATCACAAGGCAAAAGTGGGAGACGAGGCCGAGGCGTGGCGAGGAGAACCCAAACTCCGCCCAACCTGACTCCGCCCCCAACAGGAGGGAAACAAGCGAGCGTGCGCGCTTCCGGGGCTCTCCTGGGAAGAGTAGTTCTCCTGGGTCCGCTGCTTGGGCTTCTGGGAGTTGTAGTTTCTGATCTGTAGGCCGGACGGATACAGCGGGAGAGGCCCCTTACGCAAACTACAATTCCCAGCGGGGACTGCGGTGAAGGGGGGGTGGGATTGGGATCTGAACATGGCGGCGGTGGTAGCTGCTACGGCGCTGAAGGGCCGGGGGGCGAGAAATGCCCGCGTCCTCCGGGGTAAGGAGAGGGACCCCGGGGAGGGCAGGACTGGAGGGGATACCCTTTTTTTCACATCCCGCTAAGCTGTAGCAGGAGTTCAGGGCTGTCGATTGCTGTCCGCATCCCTCTGCAGGATTTTAAAGAGTCTGGGGGCTAAAAGGTGCTCTTTAAAAGTCAACCAGTCCATCCCTCAGCCTACGACACCTCTGGGGTCTTGCACGGAAAGGGAGCCTCAAGGAAGCCTTTTAGACTCCCGCGCTCCAGGTGTTTAACACTCACCGCAGTGCAGAGGAAAAGAGCCCTGGGCTTCTGGAGGCTTGGGTTCTAGCCCCGGATAATTAGCAGTTTGACCTTGGGCGAAGCAATTCGTCTCTTGGGGCTTCAGTTTCCTCTTCTATAAAGTGAGGGGATGGAGTAGAATACCTTTAAGCTCCCCCTCCAGTGCTAACATTCTGCAGTTTGCAAGCCATGTCTCGGATTTTCTTTCATACGTCTCACGCGAGCCCCACTGCAGTCCCTTCACATCCTGAGGTCTGAGGAGATGAAGAACAGCGAAGCTTGCTCTCCCGGCACCAGGGTGATGAGCCCGCAGTGACGTGGAAGCGGCTTTCAAAGGTGCCACCTCGATGGCGATTTTCCCATTTCCCTCTGGACTCTCCCAGGCACCTGTTACTCCAAACTGCAGTCACTCCCCTTCCTCAGATCTCAACCACTCTTCCCTAGGCTTTCTTCTCTTCTCTTAGCTGACCTTCTTTGCCTCCATTCACAGGGATTCTCTCAGGAGCCACTGCTAACAAGGCTTCCCAGAACAGGAGTCGGGCACTGCAAAGCCACAGCTCCCCAGAGTGCAAGGAGGAGCCTGAGCCCCTCTCCCCTGAGCTGGAATACATCCCCAGAAAGAGGGGCAAGAACCCCATGAAAGCTGTGGGACTAGCCTGGTAAGTTTTAACTAACTCTTTGCCCACCAATGGGGAGTGGCACCAGGGGCGGGTGGGACCCACAAACTTCTCCAAGTGTCAGGTGATGAACTGAATCCAGGGTTGCCGGGACAGAATGGCTGGGTGTGAGGACTGGAACCTCAGAGGACTGGAGCAGGGGAGGGAGGTGGCAAAGTCTGAACTGGAGAGAGAGTGGGTTTTCTGTGCGCTGAGCTGAGCTAATCTGATTCAGATTTCGGTCTATGACCTCATCCTCTCTTTTGGGAGCTTGGGGCAGGACCCAATTGAGGTTTTAATTGAGATCATGCAAGATTATGTTAGTTATACAGTAGCAGCACCTGTAAGATGTTCAGTGCATTGTTATTTGGATTTGATTCTGATCTTAATACATTGTTGTTCAGTCGCTCAGTCGTGTCCGAGTCTTTGCAACCCCATGGACTGGAGCTTGCCAGGCTTGAGCAGTATTAAAAGCAGGGAGAAATTAATTTTTTTTTCCGGCACCCGAGGTGTGCCAGTCCTTTACTGTGTATTGTTTTAGTCTTTCTGAGATAAATAGGACATCCCTATTTTACAGAGGAGGGAACTGAGGCTCAGAGCTGGGTTTTCACCAGGTCTTATAACTCCACGCCCTTTCCCCACGCCAAGTGCCTCCCACATAGCAGTTGCTCATGTTAAGGAGAATCAGGGATGGGGTGTGGGGCAGTTTAGGCAGAGGGAACTTTTGCCAAGACTTGGAGAGGGAAAGAGGATGGGCTGTCCGGAGAACCCTGCACAGTTGTTAGGGCAGGCTGGCAGGGCTCATGCTAAGGAGTGTCAGACTAAAGGGAAAAAGAATGACAAGGTGGGCAGAGACCCAACCACAAGGCCTTTTGTGCTGTGCCTAGAGTTTGGTGGACTTGGCCGGGAAGTGATGGAGAGCTGTTGCGGGGTTTTGAGCAGGGCAGTGGCAGGATCCGATTCGCGCGGAGCCTTCCAGCAGCCAGCACTGAGGCTGAATAAATGCGAGTAGCATTACAGTGTTGGTGCAGTTGATGAAGCTGGAATGAGGTTCTGCCCAGCTCCTCTGGCTGAGGCTTGGCCCCTCCCCAAATCCCACGCACATCTCCCCACCCCTAGGGCCATCGGCTTCCCCTGTGGTATCCTCCTCTTCATCCTCACCAAGCGGGAAGTGGACAAGGACCGTTTGAAGCAGATGAAGGCTCGGCAGAACATGCGGGCATCCAACACGGGCGAGTATGAGAGCCAGAGGTTCAGGGCCTCCTCCCGTCATGCCCCATCTCCTGAAGCTGGGTCGGGGGTGCAGTCCTGAGGAGCACTGCAGCCCTCCCCTAAACTCTATTGACTGTGGCCTACAGACTGTCCAGTCCTTTCTGGTCCTTGCCTCTGAGGCCCACCAGAGGGCGCACGAAGCCCAGGCTCCTGCCAGCCCCATTCCTCCTGAAAACCCAGCCAAAGGCAAATAAAGTTACCGAGTGTCTGAGTGGAAAGGAACCCGGACTGGGTTTGTGAGTCCCCTGGGATGGGAGGGGCACAGGGTGGGGTTGGTTACTCCTGTGTACTCCCTCTCACAGAAGCCTCAGTGTTCTAGGCTGAATAGTTGGGGAAACCACAGAGACTTAAGTACAAGCCTAGGCTCAGGCCCTGGGGAGTGAGCCCTCAGAGCTGCTGGCCAGGAGGGTGGGGTTCCACTCAGACTCAAAGAGGGTGTTCAGGGTGTGGAGTTTTTCAAAGACACTTAATCTCAGCTGAGTCCAAATGACTCAACCTCTCTGGGCCTCAGTTTCCTCGTTTGTAAGAGGGATTGAACTAGTGATTTCTAAGGCAGGAGTTCTAAACCTGAACACTGTGGTCCATTCCCACCCCGACCCCCACAGGCAAAACTGTGTGTACACATAGAGCTTTGAGGGGAAGACCGTTTATAGCTCTCGTGTGCTTTTGTGAAGGGTCTGTGATTCACAAAAGGTCATGTGCTATGAATCTGAGCAGTGCCTGCCAGACCTGGGGTTGAGCCATCCATCACCAGGAAGTGCTGGGACAAAGTATATTTGGTTATCGTAGAAGGTACCAAGCCAGAATGCAAGGATAGGATATGGATGTTTTGGGCAGAGCCAGACTAGTTCTCCGAGAACTGACCCCTTAAAGTGAAGAAAAACCAGAGCCAAACAGGGTTTTACCTTCTAAACATAAAACTTTATTTCTAGTTACGTCCCTTTGTGGGATATATTTAGGACCAAATACTTAATAAAGAAGTCCTAATTATATCCTTGGGCTGTTTTGGTTTCCACCCCTACCCCGTAGAGTGACCCTTGTCCCTCTTCCCCATTGCAGCTTGAGGCACTTGGTGTCATGAAGAAAGCGGTAGTTGGCTGGAGAGATGGGGCATCTTAAATCCCCTCAGCATGAGTTCACAGACTAAGAGGGGCTTCTTCCTCTCAGGGCCCTCCCCAGTTAGCAGAAGGGAAGCCCGTTGGGTACCACATAGGCTTCCATATCTCTCCGACAGGGTGGGGGACCCTGCCCACACCCTAGGCTCTCTTCACCCTAGTTACTTCTGGCCATAGTGATCCTACACACCACCCATCTCCTGACTTCTGCCCTCACTTTCTACTCTGAGCAGCCTGAGCACAGGAAGCAAGTGGTCCCACAGACTATAGAGATCTCAAAAGTACCAGAGAGGCCCCAGGCAGCTTCAGAGAACCAGGTGACTGCCGGGGGGCCTGCTGTCTACCACACAAGCCCTGAGGAAGCCTTGAACAGATGCTGCTCTCAACTGGCCTCAGTGCTTGACTTGGCTCACTCTCCACTTCCTCCCCACCTCTGACCCAGAAGACCATCATATATATGCTATCAAAAGAAGGGGTTGAAGCAGGGGAGACAAACCCCCTCTACCTTCCTGTGTTGAAAGGTGCCACAGGTTGCCAAAAAGTACAAGGTATGAGTCCAGGAGGCAGGGGACAGCTCTCTGGGTTTGTTGGGATTGAGAGAGGAAAAATGTTGCAGCTGTCAAGCCCAGAAGCCCCTGGCGGGAGTGGGAGGGGAAACCTTATCACCAGGAAGTCCCTTCTCCTTCTCATGTTCCCTTTTAGCTACAGAACAGGCTCTTTTCACCCCACCTGACTCCAACCCCAGCTGTTAAGGCTTTGGTGCCCTGTAGTGGGGTGGAGGGAAAACACACATCTTTGGCCCAGCTCTGTCCACTAAGGGCAAGAGTTAGTCCCTAGTTCCTCCAGCCCCACCAGGTACCTATACATCCACAGCGAGAGAAGCTGCCCATCCCGGGACAGAAAGAAAAATGGGCGTATTACTTGAGAAGGAAATGGGTGTAGGCCCAGACCAGGATCATAGGGCCCAGCCCTCTAGGGAAGGGAAAGCCCTGGAGGTGCTCCTTAATCGCGACTCCCCACGAGCTGCAACACAAAGGTGAAGATGTAGACGATATCTGTGTAGATCTGCAGGGCACCGGTGATGTAGTCCTCCGGGCTGATGGTGTGCTTCCGGTTCCCCAGGACCATCTGTGTGTCATAGGCCAGGAACTGCAGGGACAAGAACCCACGCATGAGGATCCAGGGGCTCAGTGGCCCACAGACCTGTCCTGGGAGCCTCAGGGCCATGAGGTGTGCTTAGGGAACACTTTAACAAACAGCAGAAGGCATGGTCTCTGTCTTTAAGCAGTTCACAGTCCAGAAAGGGAGAGCGACACTGGAAAAGTGTTGCCTCTGGAATACGGCTTACTGAGTATTCTCAAAGCAAGCAATGTGAATTAAAGACAGGAATGCCCAGGAAATCAGTGGAACCTCTAGACAGTAGGGAAAGGCAGCCGTGGCCCCACTCCCTGCTTCTCAAGCAGCCTACATTCAGCACCCACCCGGTCCCATACCTCCCACTCCCCTTCCTAGAGTGGGCAGGATCTTACCAAAGTGAAACAAATGGCCCCCAAAGCGGCATAGACCATGTGCAGCCAGTAAACCTGGGGGGAGAGGACAGGGATGGCATTAGGAAACTTGGCAAAGCCCAGACTGAGGCAGGCGCTCAGGACCATCTCCCCCCCTGGGATTCTGGCCACATGGGAAGATCCATGAGAGAACTACCTCTCCCTTCCAGATCCTGGGAGAAATTAAGAATGCTAACATGTTTGGCAGAGAAAACAGAGGCCATCGTCCAATGGCTATATGAAATCAATCACAGCATCTTTTAGCCAAACCAATTTCCAGTTAGTCAAGGTACAGAGGTGTCCACTCTGCTTCTGGAAGAAAGTGGTTGAGCTATGGCTCTGGGAGGGCAGGCCCAGCCGTGCACTCCTTGAAGAGCCCCATCACCTTTACCCTTGGTCACGTCAGCAGTCACTAGACCATGTTCCTGCAGCCCAGCCTAAGAGGGACACCCCCTAACCACCAGGTGAACAGCAGAGTCAGGGAGCACCCCCAGGGCAGCCTTGTCAGCAGCCCTCCAGGGACCTGTCCAGGGCAGGGCCAGCCTCGGTCACATGGGCAGGCTCCTGTCACGTTCACTCTCCCTCACGTGCTTCCCCTTCCCACCGCAAAGCTCCCGTCAGCCGAGGGCCTCACATGCTGCCCCCTGCTGCCTAGAGACAAAGAGGAGATACAGCGGTCCCTAAGGGCCCTTCCAGCTGAGCCCATCTCTGCCCTCTGGATTCCTCTGCCAACCTGCCTCTGATTGGCAGCAGATCACACTGCTGCTTCTCATAGGAATCCCATGATGCTGTCTGGGGCCTCAGGTGCTATGGCTCCCAGGACCTGGGTCTCCACTGATACCCCAGTCCAAAGGATGGCGCTTCAGCACAGGTGCTTTGGCTAGCCAGTTGAGAGGTTCTGGAACCCAGAGCCGTCCAGAGGCCCATGGGGCCTGCCGCACAGAGATATACAGAAAGTCTGCCCTGAGCACTGGGTTCACCGACCCCAGCTCTGCCGGGACACTCACGTATTTGAAGACCAGCACAATGACAGTGATAATCCCAGTCACTGTCATCACTATTCCCAGGACACAGAAGAGGCCTGTGCACGAGGTGAAGTCCACCTGCCAGGAAGAGAGAGGGAGGCATGTGTCAGATGGGCCACAACTAGCAGCCCGGCCAGCCAGGCCCTGCCTCCTCCAGGGGGCTCAGTGCTGCCTCCTGGGGCACTCGGGAGTGACCATGGCATTCTAAGGACAGACAGGAAGCAGAGTTGTGGATGTAAATGTGAAGGGAAGGGGCTTCGGGTCTCTGAGGGAGACCCCTAGTATAAGGATCTGGGTCCTCCCAGGCCTGCTCAAGTGCCAGGCCCAGAAGATCAGGTCTGTATAAGAAAGGGGGATGGGGTGGCCAGGGAGGGGCCGGCCCTCCAGTGCCCTCACCTTGGTCTGGAAGCAGAAGATGGTGACTGAAATGGACACCACAGCAGTGATGATCATTGCAATGATGACAGCTTTGGTTTTATACACACTGCAGGGAAGGAATTAAGAGAAGCCAGAGGCATAAGCCATGCACAAATGACTTCAAAATACAGCTTTCTGGAGGTACCGTGCCCAGCATGCAGCCATACGGGCGGCTGCCAGCCCAGGGGTGCCCCAATCCCCTATAAAACACACTACCGTGTACCGACTGCCCCTGAACGCACCTGGAGATGGTGCCAGTCATGTAGGCCATGGCAAGAGTCTGAGGGAAGAAGAGAGACGAGTGAGACACTTCATGGAGCCTGTGGGACGTCCCCAGTGGCTCAGTGGTTAAGACTCCAAGCTTCCAAGGCAGGGGGCGCTGGTTTGTCCCCTAGTCAGGGAACTAAGATCCCACATGCCCCGTGGTGTGGCCAAAAATATATATTTTTTTAAAAAAAGAGGGACTTCCCAAGTGGTCTAGCGGTTGGGACTCTTTATTCCCAATGCAGGGGCCCAGATTTGATCCCTGGTCAGGGAACTAGATCCCACATGCCGCAACTGAGACTCAGTGCAGCCAAATAAATAAATCAACAACAAAATTAAAATCAATTTTAAAAAGAGGGGGCAGACAGAA
Organism: Bos grunniens; assembly: GCF_055505025.1. Lineage (NCBI taxonomy): Eukaryota > Metazoa > Chordata > Mammalia > Artiodactyla > Bovidae > Bos > Bos grunniens. The sequence goes on along the minus strand of NC_141166.1, from coordinate 30,509,050 downwards.
CCCTGGAGGCATGATTTGGGGACACTACCACAGCTGGTGGTACGTGTCACCTCGCATGAAAGTGGCAGCCACAAGGAAACCGAGGGCAGAGGCAGGTCGGGGAGAGAGCCAGGGCCATCTTCCCCCACAGGGTCCCATTCCTTCCCTGGGCCCAGCCCTCCCTCACCAGCTCCACCCCCTCCCCCGACCCTCTGACTCACAAAGATGATCAGCAAGATGATGTTCCATGGGAAACGGCGTCTGAAGGGAAAGAAACCATGACTTAGTGGCGTGTGGCTGGCCAGGTCTCAGAAGGAAGTTCCTGGCTTGTGCACCTCGAGAATGAGGCCTGGACTCGAGGGAGAGGAGGCTGGCATGGCCCTGGGGACCTGCTCGTGTTCTATGCAGAGACAGCAGGGGGAACAAGACAGACCTGGGCTGTGGGGCCACAGAGACCTGGATTTGTCCGCAGCTCTTTGACTGCTTGTGTGACTGTGAGAAAGTTCCTTGGCCTCTCTGAGCCTTGGGTTCTTCCTATTTATTAAAGGGTTAAAATGCCACGTATCTTGTAGGGTAGCTATAAGAATAACAGCTAAATAGCTAAATAGATCCTGCACACACAAGGCACTTGGCACCCAGCTGAGAATAGCCAGTAGCTGCCACCACCATCTTCTTCACCTTCATCATCATCATCATCACTGTTGGTTAAGTCTCTACTCAGATGCTATAAGGGGGCTTCCCAGGTGGCGCCAGTGGTAAAGAACCCGCCTGCCAAGGCAGGTAGACATAAGAGACTCAGGTTCGATCCCTGGGTGGGGAAGATCCCTTAGAGGGGGCATGGCAACCCACTCCAGTATTCTTGCCTGGAGAATCCCATGGACAGAGGAGCCTGACAGGCTACAGTCCACAGGGTCACAAAGAGTTGGACACGACTGAAGCGATATGGCACACGTGCATGTCCTTGCCCCCCCCGCCATCCCTTCCCATGGGCTAAGTCTCTGGGACTCACCTGGGTCCCTGGCAGCAGGCGAGGGTCAGGTATGTGACCAGGAAGACAGCACTGGGAAGAAAGAGACAGGGAAGTAGTCTCAGGCCCACTGTGCCCCTCAGCCCCCTCCTGGCCCAGCCTGGTGGCACTCACCAGCCTGGCAGACTGGAGGCCCAGAGAGGCGTCTAGAAGTCTAAGGGAAAGCTGCCCAGCAGGACAGGATCACCCTGGCCACAGGCACTGAGGCCATCAGTAACAGGAGGCCAGGCCTGGGAGGCGGAGGAGGAGCTGCCAGAGAGAGAGGTGGCCGCCGCAGGAGCCACAGAGGGAGGTGGCCAGAGCAGGGGCCTGGCCTGGGAGGAGGCCGCAGGAGCCACAGAGAGAGGTGGCCGGAGTGGGGGCCTGGCCTTGGAGGAGGCCTCAGGAGCCACAGAGAGAGGTGGCCGGAGCGGGGGCCTGGCCTGGGAGGAGGCCGCAGGGAGAGGCGGCCAGAACAGAGGCCTGTCCTACAGGATGCATGCAGCCATGGGTCCCCCACCCCCGCTCTCAGGAGTCCCCTGACACTCACACTCAGTAGCACACACCACAAGGCCCAGCACAGCTGGCAACTGGGACACCCCTCCCTCCGAAAGGATTCTATCCCTACTAGTCAGTTGTTACCCCTCGTCTCCCAGCCCCCAAGCAGAGAAGAGCGCACACTCACTAGGATGCGTAGTACACGGCCATGTTTGCCCTCACGAAGTCACCGACTGGCTTCCTGTGGAGCAGAGAAGACACAAAAAGAGTCATGCCAAGGCTGTCCACCCCCTGCCGAGGCCCTACCCCATCTTCTCTCAGCACCCGCAGCCAAGCCCCTCTTCCTGTCCATGGGTCAAGGGCCCCACCCCAGCCATGCTCCCAGCAGGGGACCCAGAGCCCAGGACGCCAGAGCCGCCTTCAGCTGTGCAGAGAGGCCCAGAGACTCACACGAAGGTGAAGACAGCGATGATGCCCACCGTGACGAGCAGCTGGATGGAGATGATGGTGTAAACCTGGAATAGAGACACCGGACAGCACCGTCACCACCCTCCGCTCCCAGCCTTCCCCCAGGAAGCAGCCAGCCCCGAGACCAAGGAGCCCAAAAGACCTTACCACTCTAGGTCTGCTCCCATCTTCCAGAGGTAGGGAGGAGGTTCCTTCTTCATTTTGAAGGATCTACTCTTCTTTTCCACCTGAGAGCCCACCCCAGCTGCACTGCAGCCTGCCAGAGAGGCCAGCCCAGTGACGAGTCTGGCTCAGATGCTGAGTGGCTCAGATGCTGTGCACACCCGCAGGGCTGGTCCCACCCCGCTGCTCCTGACATCTCCCCTTCCTGGCCCAACACCTGGCCTTCACTGACATTCACTGCCCTGCCTCTGCCCTGCCCCACCACACTCCCGGGTATGGCCTCTGCGCCTGCAGCAATTCAGCCTGAATGTTGATCAGGTATCTCTCTACCCTGAGCAGGTGCTGGGGCGAGGTGAGATGGCGGGCAGGGGCCTCTGAGTGCATGTGATCAATTCTGGCTTCAAATTGCTGCAGTGTAACAGGAGAAAGAAGTTTGCAGAGGGCAGAACACTTCAGCAGGACTGTTCAGATTGAACCTGCCCCCCAAAACAAGGGCAAGGAAGAGACAAGCAAAAGCGGGTGAACACAGCTTAGAGGAGCTAGGGTTCCCTCAGAGGAGAGCGCAAGGCTAAAGTGGACCAGAGGACCGCCATTCCTGTTGAGGCAGTCCCAGCGCAGGATGGAAAAGAATTTCCAGACACAGAGTATTGCAGAAAGGAGTTCAGAACGAAGAGCACAGATAAAGTGGGCACTGCAAGCTCAGCAGCCGACAACTCCTGAAAAGCCAGGGAGAATCGACAGTTTTCATGGGTTAATAGCCAATTTTTATAGCCTCAAGACAAAGAAAATTCCTGGAAGGTTGGCGTCAGGTGACTGGTTGAGGCGCTATCGAGTGTTTACTGCAGTTGGCATCTTTGCCTAATTGGGAGTCAGGAAGCTTGTTAGTAATGATTAGGGGGGCTTTTGGCATTGGGGCTCAATTAGTTTTGGAGGTAACCTTGGTTCTGGGCTCCACTTCTGTGGCCTTGGTGCAAAGCCTCCCACCTGTGGCTTAGGGCAGGACTCCACATTCACCCCTCTTCTTATCAATGGGCCAAATCACAGCCCCAGTGGCCCAGATTCACCTGCCCACCAGCCCATATCTCACCTTTCGGATGAAGGCGTGTCGGACTTTCCGGTCATCCCAGTCTCCAGATCCAAAAGTGTCACTCACTGCTCTCTCCCCGCCATCATAGCCATGGCCTGCGCCTGGGGACAGATCACACATGACCAACTGGGGAACCGGGACCTGTGGCCTCAATCCCCAAGCCTCTGGAACACTATCTCAACAGTCTCAAGGATCTCCAGCCAAAACTCAGGAATTCCTCTCCCCAGCTGGTCCTCCAGGTGCCCCCGGAGTGACCTGAGTGGATACTATAGGGAGCGATAGGTCCCTGGCCGAGAGGGCCCTGAGGTGTAAGCACTCCATCAGCATGATTCCACTGAGGGGTGTGAACACCCGCCGCCCCTGCCGGCAAGGGAACACGAAATCTTAAGGAATCCAGGCAGGTGTGGGTCAGAGGAGCTGGTAGGGTCAAAGCAGGGACTCAGGGATTGAAGGAGGGAAAGGGAGACAAAAATAGCACATGCGTGCGGAGGATAGAGGACAGAGTGTGCAGACTGTGGTCTCCATCAGGCAAGCGTTAGGATTCTGGGAAAACAGAAACGTCAGGGCTATCTGTGCACAGGACAAAGCATCGTTGTAAATGTGACTGGTGTGCCGGTATTCACACCAGAACACGAACGGCCTGATGAGAGCTGGCTGCACTCCAGGGTTCCAAAGATGCTGCAGGGGCTCAAAGCATTCCTCAAGTGCCTCCCTGGGATCTGCTTTCAAAATCCGCAGGCGAGCCACACAGGAAAATCTCACCACATTCTAATATCATTTCTCACCAGATTTACCAGCCATGACGTTTATCAAACATCCAAACGAGTTGTGGATGTTTGCAAGTCAGATGTTACCTTAAAAGATGAGGATCCGTCAGCACTGAGAATATTAAAAAAAAGAAAAAAGTGCTTCAGGTTCCAATGAAAAGTCTTAGTTGCTCAGTCGTGTCTGACACTTTGCAACCCCATGGACTGTAGCCTGCCAGACTCCTCTATCCATGGAATTCTCCAGGCAAGAATACTGGAGTGGGTTGCCATTTCCTTCTTAGCGGCAGTTCCTAAACAAGAGAGGGCTGTGGATGAGTGGCAACTGCCTAGCAGGGAAACAGAAATGGCCTCCTGAAGTAATTCCTTCAATAGCCACTTTCTCATCTGATGTGTAAGTTCTGGTGTGTGTCTTACAGACTCAGTCTCCTGCTGAATAAAGGGGCTGGCAGGTGGCCCGGGGGTGGGGGGGCTAGGAGCTGAAGGAAAAGGCAGAGAGGTAACAGAGATGGGGAAACAGAAGGAGAGAGCTAGAGAGAAGATGAAAAAGGAGATGAAGGAAGTTACAAAGTAAAGAAAGGAAGTGGCCTCATCAGTATTGCCTCTTCCCACCCACCCTCAGCTGCCCTGCAGGGACTTACCATAGTTCATGGGCATCGGGTGGACTGGGGGCATAGGCTGTGGGTAGCCAGCAGGGTGACCATAGCCAGGCTGTGGGTAGGCGGGATACCCCCCGGGCACGACAGACGGCTGCCCGTAGCCCCCTGGGGGCGGAGAGCCAGGGTACAGGGGGCTGCGGTCCTCATATGGAGGAGGGGCACTGGGATGGGACATGATGGCTCAGAGGCTGAGGAGAGACCCCAGCTGCTGAGACCTGAAACAGAAATGAGAAAAGCAGTCATGAGTGCATAGGCTCAGCTCACTGAGCCCCAGTCCACCCTGCCTCTGCAGAGAGGACACCTTCAGTGTCTCTCCAGCACCAAGTGTCATTTTCCTGCAGGCCACTGTGCCCACGCCCGCAGTCCCGCCCACCCCACCAGCTCAGCCCCTGCCCCTCTGCCCTCACACCAGCCCCTCCTCACTGTGCAGTTTCCTGTCATAGGAAAGCAGCAGGTGGGGATTTAGCGCAGGAGCCGGGGCAGTCACATGGGTGGTATGAGAGCAGGGGGTTCTCTTAAGTGATCACTTCCAGTGACCAGGGAAGGAGCCCGATGACCCCAGCAAAGCCACTGATGAGTCACAGAGCCAGCCAGGACCCACTGAAGGGGGCAGCCCAGCCCCCACAACAGCTGGCAGGAGCTGCAGGCCTGAAAGGCGGAGCTGGGGAGAAGCCAAGGCCTCAAATGGAAGACAACAAGCTGGTCCCAGGGCCGGAGCTGCCAGGCCCAGAGGAGGAGGGCACGAGGCTGTGGAAGGTGTCAGGCTGAGTCAGGGGCCGCCAGAGAGGCCTGAGCATGTGGGTACATGGGCTGACCCCTGGGGGCTGGGAGGCTGCACAGAAAAGCAGGCTGGAGACAGGACTTTCTGGTTCCTTCAAATTACAGCCAAGGAGGAGCTTCAGGCATGTGACAGCCTGTGGCTGCCACCAGTTGCTTCAGGGCCATGCCAGGGAGTTGAATGCCAGGGAGTTCAGGGCCCTCAAACCCCTGGGGAAGGGTCAAGACGCCAGGCCCTGGTGGCCCTGGGATTCCTGCCTGTTTGCCCCCAGGGTTGGCGGCTGAGAAAGGCTAGACCACTGAGGAGTGATGCCAGAGCCAGCCAGTGCCCTCTCTGAGGCAGGAGAGCCCCATGGCCGGGGAAGGGCAGAGGAAGGAGGGGAAGGGAACCCCAGAAACATCCCAAAGGGACCCCCAGACTGTACGGCCCCAAGTGCTCAGTTCCACAGGGGGACTCAGGCCCAGAGCAGTAAAGTGACTCCCAAGATCACAAAACTAGCTCATTTAATAGTCCAAGAGCCGAGGTCTTCCTGATCCTGGGTAAAAGTGAAAGTGTTAGCTGCTTAGTCATGTCCGACTATTTGCGACCCTACGGACTGTAACTCGCCAGGCTCCTCTGTCCGTCGGATTCTCCAGGCAAGAATACTGGAGCGGGTAGCCATTTCCTTCTCCAGGGGATCTTCCTGATCCAGGAATTGCACCAGGGTCTCCCACTTTGCAGGCAGATTCTTCACCATCTGCACCTCCAGGGAAGTCTAGGTGTCCGCTCTAGTATGCGATGTTCTCTGTGTCTCTTATGCCAGATAACTGTCCTCTGGACCTGGTATCCCCCTCTGAGGTGGCAGAGATGGGGGCTTGGGAAAAGTTGAGGAGGAGGTCCCTGGAAGGGCCGAGCCCTGATAGAGTCTGGGCCCCTTCAGAGAGCCACAGCCGCCCCTAAAGCGTCTCCCAAGGGCACATCTTCCTTCAGGATGCCACAGGGAAGATACATGCCCAGGTCAAGGTCAGCAGACATGCACAGAGGATCTGCCGGAAGGGCAGAACAGACCCTTCTTTTTAGGGCCCCCTGCACAGTTCAGGGAGCAGATAAAGAACTGTCCTAACTAACTCTTCTCTCTCGACTGGGATAACATAGAGGGGAGGGGAAGGTGGCAGGGAGGGGTGGGGAGGAGGGCTCACGTAACAGGCCAAGTCTCTTAAAAGAGTTATTTTGAGGAAAGCCGTTCTCCATTTTCCAAGAATGAACAGACCAGACAGCAAGAGTGTGTCAGGTCAGAAATAAGAAGGAACTTCCTGACAGGGTATGGCAGCAAACCATGGGCCATGGTGGAGGCCCCACATGCTGGGGTAGAGCGCTCTGAGGAAATGGAGCAGAGGGAAACAGGAAGACCCAACACTGAGTGGTGTGAGTTCAAGAAACAGAGCGAGCAACTGTTTTTGAAACCATTTGTGGTTTATGTCAGGGTAGCATAGACAGTTACAATATGTATATCTCCTTAACAGACCTTCTTAAGGAAGGAAGAGAAACCAGACCCTCCTCCCCTGAAGCAAGAGTCTCCTCTCCCCACTGCCCCCTCTCCCCAAACACCCCTTTAACTCCACCAGGAAGACAGCTCCCCATCTGCAGGAAGCGGGAAGGGCAGGCCACCCGTGGAGTAGGGTTATCTGTCATTACTGCCCTGGGCCCAGCTGACAACAGGGTCAACACACCCACGAGACACTGGCAGGGAGGACCCTGTGGTCAGAGGCCCCAGCTGGCTGCCTGACCATGATGTCACCATGACCTGGTCCTGTCAGCAACTCAGGGTGCCCCTCTGTGAAATGGGGTGAGGGGCCCAGATGATCCCTGAGCTCACGTCCAGCTCTAACAGACTCCGGGCCTGGGACTTATCTGAGGAGCCCAGTTATGTGGGGCCTGCCCTTTGCCCGACGGGCCAGCTGCCCCACCCCCTCAAGCCAAGCCAGACAAACAGGTCCCTCCCCAAGGGAAGCGCAAGGCCGGCCTTGGATAGGCCCCCAGGACGCCACGGTTTAGGCCTGGCACAGAGGGCCGTTGACTCGCGGAGACGCCCTCTGCCCTCCCGCACCCCTCCCTGTGATGTTCCTGGTTTCAGAGGAGCCAGACTTTCTGCAGGGGGTGCAGCAGCTCACAGTCCAGTTCTCTGGGGGCTCGGCCACCAGCCCATGCTCACCAGAGACCAGCATTAACCAGTTTACCTCACTGTGTCTCAGTTTTTCCACCTGGAAAGTGGATTTACCACTACAATAGTACCCTCCACAGAGCTGTTATAACATTTAAAAGAAAAAATATGTGTAGAGTACTTAAAATGGTACCTGAACACTACCTGTAGTTGTTATTTCATTAAATTCTTATGATATCCCAATAGGGTGGATACATTATTACCTCTGTTTACAAACAAAAAAATAGAAGCTTAGAAGAATTAAGTCACTTGCCCAAGATGACTTAGCTAGGGTGTGATAAAGGCAAGACTCAGCTCCCAAAGATTCCAGAGCTCTGAACCCCTCTGCTTTCCCTCCCAAAGATTCCAGAACTCTGAACCCCTCTGCTTTCCTCCTCATCCCCCTTTCTGTCCACTCATCACTTCTCAGCTTCCCATCTCAGCCTCTCTACTGACAAAAGAGGGCTCACACAGCAAGTGCACACTGAACCATTCAGCCCCTTCCATCATCCCCATGGTTCCCAATCTCTGTGCAGCCACCAGGAGAAGAGGGTGATCAGAGATAGAGATTCTTAAAACGTCAGCACTGAAAGGAAACTCGCTATCTAAGGCAAGCTGACCCCTCCCTTTAGCAGCCAGTCCACCACGGTTGGGAGTGGGAGGGGTGTAGAGGAACCTGTCCCAGGCCATAAAGCAGGGGCCAGGGCCCAGAACTACCTCCCAGCTCTCTGGTGTAGAGGCCTGTGCGCAGGAGACGGGGAGAGTGTTCAGACCAGTCAGGGGAGTGCTAGGCATAGTCACACCCCCTCTGAGCAGGACCAGATGGGCAGGAACCTCGGGCCCCAGGGCTGCCAGCATGGTCAGCTTCTGAGCCTGCTCCCTGGCCAGGGCCTGACCTACCTGCGGCCCTGACCCCTTCCCCATCATCAAGGCCTCAGCTAGGGACGAGTTTGGGGCTGGTAGGTGACCAGGAGTAGGGAAAGGCAGAAGTGGTCTGAGTCTACTTTCATGACTAAAGGTGGAAGCTGCAGGAGAAAGTGGAGTCCAAAGGAAAGGGGAAGAAGTGGGAGAAGATACAGAGACAGAGTGCAGATACTTGATGCCCAGAGACCAGAAACCAGGAATTGGGTCATTTGAATTCCACCGGTAGCTAATGGAAGGGCTCGGTCTCCAGGGGCTAAAACGGACCTTCAAGGTGCCCCATCAGAAGCCTGAATTATCCTAAAACACAGTAGGCATTCAGTTTCTACTCAACACATTCCCACAACAGGAAGCGAGACTGTTTTGTGGCAAGGAGCTTGAATCATTACAACATGCTTCCTCACGATGCCTTTTATCAAGGCATTCAGGCTCCACCGCACCCTTGTCAATTTAGATCTAACCTTGCTCCCCATTTTGTGACCCCCATTTTCATGACCCATCAGGAAGGAGCCAGAACCTCTCCTTTCTCCTACACGATCCACAGACCCAGCCATCAGAAGTGGGAGGGCCCAAACACAGGACTTGTTGGCTGTCCAGGTTTTCAGAGGCAGCCTCGGGGAAGCCAGCTCCTTCCCCTGGTGCTGTCTCAGTGTGGCCAGTGTGCTCCCCGCCAGCTGGGGCCCAGGTTCAGGCTCCCTGGGAGGAGGGCATCTGAAGGGTTAAGCCTCTGGAATCTGCTGAGAGGAGGCTGGATCTACTGGGGTTACAGCAAAAGGGTGTGTGTGTATGTCTGTTTGTGTGTGCTGGAGGGAGGGGTGGAAAGGAGCAGCTGACTGGTTCCGGCAACCCGTGCTCCTCTCTGCCAGGAACGGGTGCCCAGGGCCAGAGTGGAAAGAATAGCTCAGGGTGAGTATCTCAGGAAACTCCACCCAGCAGGAAAGCCCCTGGCCCACTGTGACCAAGTCTCTCGTGACAGCCTCCTCTCCCTTTCCCTACCCCAAACCACCCCCCACCCCAGCTCTCCTCTCCCCTCCAAGAAAACACTTGGCCCTCCTAACCCAGCACAGAGCCAGGAGGGCAGAGGAGTAAAAAAGATCCATCCAGGAGTGGCTGGGCTCGCCACCATGTCTGACACACAGACGAAGGGCCCAGAATCAATTTAGCCTTCTGACTGTCTGGCCTCGGAGGTCAACAGGATGAAGCCAAGAGGATCTGAAAACTGAAAACGTCAGAGCTGGAACAAACTTTAGAAATCATCTGGTCATTTGACAGACTAGGAAATCCCAGAGCCAAGGAAGTTCCTGCCCAGCCAGTGAAAGGCCCTCTTGGTCATGGGTTTGGAACTTTCATTCCCAGCCCTGCCCACTGTCGGAGAACACAGAATAACAGACGTCAGCGCACACACCCCTGAGGCGGAGCCACAACCAGCTCCCCTCCCCCAGTTCTCCTGGCCCTCCTGCTCAGAAACAGATAAGGCTGCCAACTCAAGACCTCCCTCCCAGCCCTGGTCTCCAGGAAACTGAGGTGGCTCTAGTCTCCTGGGAAAGGGAAGCCATGGGAAGACCCAGGCACCCAGTACTCCCATAACCCTTCAGCATCATTAGTGCGGGTGATTTCCGAGACCCCAGTCAAGCCAGAACAGCTCGGAAGTCCAGATAAGGAAAGCAGGCGGCATTAACCGGGGCTGGATGCAGCTTCAGAAACACAGCCCCATCCACCTCCTTCTTTGTGTTTCATCTTCTCCTGCCTTTTCAGTTCAGTTCAGTTTCAACTCCCAGATGAGGCGGGGGAAAGCAGACAGATAATTAACAACCCCTAGTGGAGAAGGGAGATATACCCACCTCCTGCAGTGGGCAGGGAAGGAAGAGAACCACTTAGAGCAGCAAGTACTGTCTACTATCAGGTACCAAGGACATCTGCTCCTCACAAGGGCGCTATGAAGTGCAATCCTTATCCCCACCCTACAGATGAGAAAACTGAAATTCAGAGAGAAGTTGATCCAAGGTCCCAGAGCAGGCAAACAGCAGAGATAGGTTTGAACCCAGATCTGACTTAAGTCTGACTTAAGTCTGACTTAAGGTGCCGTTTGCTTTTACATCTGCCTGGAGGCAAAGTCCCTGAGGCCCCCATCACACAGTCGCCTGTGTGAACAAGCCAACAACACATGGACGGACTGAGGAAGTAAAGACCTTTCTCTCGTTGATACCAATTCCTTTCCGCTTGTCAATCCCAAAGTCAATCCTTGTCAGAGCCCTGGCTTACAACACAGGGAGCTGAGTTCTTGTCCTGGTTCTGGTCCTAACTCCACTGTGAGAGTCAGGATGGGTCTTTTCACATCTCTGGACTCAGTTTCCTCATCCATAAAACAAGTGTCATGTCCAACTCTTTGCGACCCCATGGACTGTAGCCTGCCAGGCTCCTCTGTCCATGGGATTTTCCAGGCAAGAACACTGGGAGTGGGTTGCCATTCCCTTCTCCAGGGGATCTTCCTGACCCAGGGATCAAACCAGGGTCTCCTGCATTGCAGGAGGATTCTTTACCATCACCAAATGATCAAAGTCCATTCAGACTCTGAGAATGTCTGCTTTTGAAAGAACAGCTAACAGACCAGAGCAGAAACCTTCAGGGCAAAATGTCTTGCTTCCTAAAGAGTTTCTGCCAGATGCAGCCTCATCCTTATCCGGTCTGGAGGAGGCTGAGGCACAGGGTATGCACTGGGTGTGGGAGTGGCCACAACTCCCTCTCCTACCTCTCTGGACTCTAGAAAGCTAGAATCATCCAGCCAGGTGTTTCCCAGGCTGCTCTAAAGAACACAAGGAGATGTTCTCCTCCCCAGGAGATCTCCTGCCCCAGGACATGTTCATGGATGAGCTCAGAAACAGAGAATCCATATCCCCTTTTGGAAATTCACGAGACACCATGGCATAGGAAGCTTCCAAGTTCTGCAGTGAGCAAAGCTATTCAACTTTGTTTCCTTCAAACTTTCTTAAGCCTGAAACACTTTTATACAGTCACACCTAGTTGCCATCCTGTGGGCTGCTGACCAGGCCACCTCTGTTTTACAGATAGCCCTGGGAATGATTCATGTCCTAACTCATCACCCTGTTAAACCCCTGTCCTTAGCCAGCCCCTCGGAACAGCCACACTCAGTACCAGCTGTGCCCCCTCACTTGTAGGGCCAACTCAATGCCCTGATCCTCCGCAAGGGTTCTTCCTCTCTGCCATCCCCACACAGCTGCTCTAAACTCCAAAGTGGAACTCTGCAAAGGGCTGGGGGCATCTCCAAGCAGCAAAGAGCCAGGAGGCTGCCATTCCTAACATCACCTTCACGCAATAGGAAAAGTACCAATCATTGTATATACAAACAAATGGGCTTCCCTGGTGGCTCAGCTGGTAAAGAATCCACCTGCAGTGCAGGAGATCTGGGTTTGATCCCTGGAGAAGGGAATGGCTGCCCTCTCCAGTATTCTGGCCTGGAGAATTCCATGGACAGAGGAGCCTGGTGGGCTAAAGTCAATGGGGTCACAAAGAGTCAGACACAACTGAGCGACCATGACCGTCACTTTCACATATATAAGAACAAGGACTTACTCTCATTCTCCTCCCTGACCAATGTACTGACTGTCCTCCAGGTACCCAGCACTGTGGCCTGTGGACTTCTAGATATCATTTCTACTTTAAAACAAGACCCAGGTTTGGGCCCAGATCCCCAGAATCTTAGGGGTGGAAGAGTCCATCAGGGCCATCCCTTCCTCTGCATTCCCATCAGAATACTCCAGAAAGCCCACATGAGGATTAGCCATACGGTTAGCAGAGACCTTCTCCCCCAGTTGCTGTATGAGCTTCCACTCTCTGGCCCTTCGGGTGCAGCTCTCTAAAGACACACAGTATGTGTCCCTTCCCTGGGGCTTCTGCTCTTTCTGAAGGGTCCAGGGTGACAAGTTAGGGGGATGTAAATGCTCTTCCAGCTGAGCCATTCCCATGGGAGGAGAATGAGCTGAGGTGGCTATTACCCCAGCTCATGACGTGAGGTTCTCCCCACACTGGAGGTGTACCCCGTCATTACCTCTCTGACGTGCCCACTTTTACAGGTGAGGCGCTGAGGTCAGGGCACAAGAGGAGAGGAAGTCAGGGCCCCTGACCCCTTGTGTGGTCCCACCACTTTTAAATTATAAACCAGGTCTCTGGAGCCTCGTGGCTGGAGAGAGAGAGTGGGCAGGTGAGGAGGAAGTATGGCTGCCCCCTTGCCTTTGCCCCAGACAAAGCAGCCCCAAAGGCTCCTGGCTCCTCCTGCCACCACTGGCCAAACCAAAGGCGCCAGCTTTGAAACCAAAGCTCACCAGTGAGATGAATATTTCAGAGCCCCAGAGAACTGGACACCAGAGGGACCTTCCGTGACATCTGGCTCTGACCCTAGTTCCCAGGCCTACCCCCACCTCCCCCGATCCCATGACCAGGCTCCTCAGGGCAATCCCAACCCCAGAGGCCACTGTGGGATCAGAGGGGATGGAGACCCCGGGGAAGACAACAGCTAGAGCAAAATCCACAAGATCAGGGCCAAGCCTCCGAATGGCCTGCCTCCACTTCCCTCCTGCTGTCTCCACGGTTCTCCCCGCTCACATTTTCCTGCTTGGTTTTTACTCCCACCCAAAGAGGCCACAAGGAAGAGAGTACTGGCTAGTCCTTTTCAGAACCCAGCCTGAGGGCAGTGGCCAGACCACTGTGGGGTAGAGGGGACTGAGGCAAAGGCCTGGTGACAGAGGTGACAAGTTCCCCACACCAAGGATGTGAGCGGCCGGGGCTTCCCAGCGGCTCTCTCCCTCACTCAAATACCCGGTCACCTGTCTACACCCAAGCTGGCACCAGGGCGTCAGAGGCGGCCAGGCCAGGCCCGGGCCACCTCCCCTCCCCCTCCCACCAGCTGAAGGCCCGACACCCTTTATCCCACGCACAGCTGGCCACCCTAGGGCTGGCCCTGTGGACACGCCCGGCGACAGATCCGCGATAGGAAGCAGGGGCCCGGGACACCCTCAGAGCCCCCAGCCTGATCACCCGCGCCCACAACTCCGCGGCTGGACTCCCAAAGCTAAACAGGCGCCACTCGCCCGCCGGGGCGCACAGAGAAGAACTCAAAACTGAGGGCGACAGAGCCCCATTCCGGCCCACTGCACACTCCGAGAAAGTTTGGGGCGCCGCCCAGTCCCCGCCAGTCTGCGGTCCCCCGCGCCCGCCGGCCCCGGGGCCCCTGGCTTGCCTGGCGCTCCGGACGGTGCGTCGCCGGCTTCCTGGTGTCGCGAGTCCAGCACAGCCCGCGCTGGCCTGGGCAGGGCTGGGCCTCCGCGCCCCGCCCCGTCGCGCCGGCCCCTGCGACGCGCTGGGGTCCGCCCCGGTCCCGCCCGCATCCGCCCATTCCCGCTCCGCCCAAGTCCGCCAGGACTTACCAGGATTTTCGGATTTTAAAGCAATACGTGGTCATTGTTGAAAACACAAAACTACAGGAAGAGATCACGTCTTTCCACTCCTCCCGACTCCCAGCGGCCAGCGCTTGCTGGTGATGCTTCTTTGCCTAAATATCTACATACTTTCCTTCTTTTTTTGCGCTGTGTTTTGCATCCGTTGACCATGATGGCTACTCCCATTTCTTCTGAGGGATTCCTGCCCGCAGTAGTAGATATAATGGTCATCTGAGTTAAATTCACCCATTCCAGTCCATTTTAGTTCGCTGATTCCTAGAATGTCGACATTCACTCTTGCCATCTCTTGTTTGACCACTTCCAATTTGCCTTGATTCACGGACCTGACATTCCAGGTTCCTATGCAATATTGCTCTTTACAGCATCGGACCTTGCTTCTATCACCAGTCACACCCACAGCTGGGTATTGTTTTTGCTTTGGCTCCATCCCTTCATTCTTTCTGGAGTTATTTCTCCACTGATCTCCAGTAGCATATTGGGCACCTACCGACCTGGGGAGTTCCTCTTTCAGTATCCTATTATTTTGCCTTTTCATACTGTTCATGGGGTTCTCAAGGCAAGAATACTGAAGTGGTTTGCCATTCCCTTCTCCAGTGGACCACATTCTGTCAGACCTCTCCACCATGACCTGCCTGTCTTGAGTGGCCCCACGGGCATGGCTTAGTTTCATTGAGTTAGACAAGGCTGTGGTCCTAGTGTGATTAGATTGACTAGTTTTCTGTGATTATGGTTTCAGTCTGTCTGCCCTCTGACGCCCTCTTGCAACACCTGCCTTCTTACTTGGGTTTCTCTTACCTTGCACGTGGGGTATCTCTTCATGGCTGCTCCAGCAAAGCGCAGCTGCTGTTCCTTACCTTGGACAAGGGGTATCTCCCCACTGCTGCCCCTTCTGACCTTGAACGTGGAATACTTCCTCTAGGCCCGGCTCCTTGGAGGTGGGGTTGCTCCTCCTGGCCGCCGCCCCTGACCTGAGACATGGGGTAGCTCCTCTAGGCAGTTCCTGCGCCGTAGTAGCCTGGCACTCTTAGCCGCTGCCCCTGACCTCGGACGTGGGGTAACTCCTCTTGGCCGCCTCCTCTCGGGCATGGGGTCCTCCCGGCTTCTGCCCCTGACCTCAGATGTGGGGTAGCTCCTCTCGGCCACAGTAAGTGCGCAGGTCGCAGCCGCCAGCGCGGTGAATGATCAGAATGATCTCTGTTCGTTTCCAAGGCAAACCATTCAATATCACAGTAATCCAAGTCTATGCCCCGACCAGTAACGCTGAAGAAGCTGAAGTTGAAGGGTTCTGTGAAGACCTACAAGACCTTTTAGAAAGTGAAAGTGAAAATGAAGTCGCTCAGTCGTGTCCGACTCTTTGCGGCCCCATGGACTGTAGCCCGCCAGGCTCCTCCGTCCATGGGATTCTCCAGGCAAGAATACTGGAGTGGGTTGCCATTTCTTTCTCCAGGGGATCTTCCCAACCCAGGGATCGAACCCAGGTCTCCCGCATTGCGGGCAGACGCTTTAACCTCTGAGCCACCAGGGAAGGCACAAGACCTTTTTAGAACTAACGCCCCCAAAAGATGTCCTTTTCATTATAGGGGACTGGAATGCAGAAGTAGGAAGTCAAGAAACACCTGGAGTAACAGGCAAATTTGGCCTTGGAGTACGGAATGAAGCAGGGCAAAGACTAATAGAGTTTTGCCAAGAAAATGCACTGGTCATAGAAAACACCCTCTTCCAACAACACAAGAGAAGACGCTACACATGGACATCAGCAGATGGTCAACAGCAAAATCAGATTGATTATATTCTTTGCAGCCAGAGATGGGGAAGCTCTATACAGTCAGCAAAAACAAGACCAGGAGCTGACTGTGACTCCGATCATGAACTCCTTATTGCCAAATTCAGACTGAAATTGAAGAACGTAGGGAAAACCACTAGACCATTCAGGTATGACCTAAATCAAATCCCTTATGATTATACAGTGGAAATGAGAAATAGATTTAAGGGACTAGATCTGATAGATAGAGTGCCTGATGAACTATGGACGGAGGTTCGTGACATTGTACAGGAGACAGGGATCAAGACCATCCCCATGGAAATGAAAAGCAGAAAAGCAAAATGGCTTTCTGGGGAGGCCTTACAAATAGCTGTGAAAAGAAGGGAAGCGAAAAGCAAAGGAGAAAAGGAAAGATATAAGCATCTGAATGCAGAGTTCCAAAGAAGAGCAAGAAAAAAAAAAAAAAAAGAACAAGAAGAGATAAGAAAGCCTTCCTCAGCGATCAATGCAAAGAAATAGAGGAAAACAACAGAATGGGAAAGACTAGAGATCTCTTCAAGAAAATTAGAGATACCAAGGGAATATTTCATGCAAAGATGGGCTCAATAAAGGGCAGAAATGGTATGGACCTAACAGGAGCAGAAGATATTAAGAAGAGGTGGCAAGAATACACAGAAGAACTGTACAAAAAAGAGCTTCACGACCCAGATAATCACGATGGTGTGATCACCGACCTCGAGCCAGACATCCTGGAATGTGAAGTCAAGTGGGCCTTAGAAAGCATCACTACAAACAAAGCTAGTGGAGGTGATGGAATTCCAGTTGAGCTCTTTCAAATCCTGAAAGATGATGCTGTGAAAGTGCTGCACTCAATATGCCAGCAAATTTGGAAAACTCAGCAGTGGCCACAGGACTGGAAAAGGTCAGTTTTCATTCCAAGAAAGGCAATGCCAAAGAATGCTCAAACTACCGCACAATTGCACTCATCTCACACACTAGTAAAGTAATGCTCAAAATTCTCCAAGCCAGGCTTCAGCAATACATGAACCGTGAACTTCCTGATGTTCAAGCTGGTTTTAGAAAAGGCAGAGGAACCAGAGACCAAATTGCCAACATCTGCTGGATCATCGAAAAAGCAAGAGAGTTCCAGAAAAACATCATTTCTGCTTTATTGACTATGCCAAAGCCTTTGACTGTGTGGACCACAATAAACTGTAGAAAATTCTGAAAGAGATGGGAATACCAGACCACCTGACCTGCCTCTTGAGAAATTTGTATGCAAGTCAGGAAGCAACAGTTAGAACAGGCCATGGAACAACAGACTGGTTCCAAATAGGAAAAGGAGTATGTCAAGGCTGTATATTGTCACCCTGCTTATTTAACTTCTATGCAGAGTACATCATGAGAAACGCTGGACTGGAAAAAGCACAAGCTGTAATCAAGATTGCCAGGAGAAATATCAATAACCTCAGATATGCAGATGACACCACCCTTATGGCAGAAAGTGAAGAAGAACTAAAAAGCCTCTTGATGAACGTGAAAGAGGAGAGTGACAAAGTTGGCTTAAAACTCAACATTCACAAACGAAGATCATGGCATCTGGTCCCATCACTTCATGGGAAATAGATGGGGAAACAGTGGAAACAGTGTCAGACTTCATTTTTTGGGGCTCCAAAATCACTGCAGATGGTGACTGCAGCCATTAAATTAAAAGACGCTTACTCCTTGGAAGAAAAGTTATGACCAACCTGGATAGCATATTGAAAAGCAGAGATATTACTTTGCCAACAAAATCCATCTAGTCAAGGTTATGGTTTTTCCAGTGGTCATGTATGGATGTGAGAGTTGGACTGTGAAGAAAGCTGAGTGCCAAAGAATTGATGCTTTTGAACTGTGGTGTTGGAGAAGACTCTTGAGAGTCCCTTGGACTGCAAGGAGATCCAACCAGTCCATTCTGAAGGAGATCAGTCCTGGGTGTTCTTTGGAAGGAATGATGCTAAAGCTGAAACTCCAGTACTTTGGCCACCTCATGCGAAGAGTTGACTCATTGGAAAAGACTCTGATGCTGGGAGGGAGTGGGGGCAGGAGGAGAAAGGGACAACAGAGGATGAGATGGCTGGATGGCATCACTGACTCGATGGACATGAGTCTGAGTGAACTCCAGAAGTTGGTGATGGACAGGGAGGCCTGGTGTGCTGCGATTTATGGGGTCACAAAGAGTCGGACATGACTGACGACTGAACTGAACTTGCATCAGTTTCCTACTTTAAAGGACATTTTAAAAATGCTGTTTCCCATTTTTCTCATTATTAGAGAAAAATCAATGATGAACATCTTTGACAATTATATGTGTTTTTGCCAGATGTACTTTTCCAGTTTAAAATTTGCCAATGTAGAAAGAAAGTGAAAGTGTTAGTAGCTCAGTCGTGTCCGACTCTTTTCCACCCCATAGACTGTAACCACCAGGCTTCTCTGTCCATGGAATTCTCCAGGCAAGAATACTGGAGTGGGTAGCCATTCCCTTCTTCAGGGGTCTTCCTGAACCAGGGATGGAACCTAGGTCTCCCATATTGCAGGCAGATTCTTTACAAAGAATATAGCGATAGATGGAACTTAGAATTTCCTGAGAATAAGACATTTCGTGCCTGAAGTTACTTCAGCCAGCAAAGTAGGTGTTTTAGAGTCAGAGATCCTATAGATAACTAAGTCAACGCACAACATTGGGTTTGAGGCTTTGCACCAGTAGTCTGAACCCTTGCAGCCACTAATGGTAGAATGTGCTAGTCTTCCATTTTAGAGACAAGGAAAGAGACAAGGAAATAGATTCTGGGAAGTTTTGTAGCATTACCAGAGATTTCATAGTTCCAAAGTCCATGTTTTTGTCCCATTTTTTTTTTTCTTTAGGCCAAGACTGCTGGTAGAATGACTGTATTTAAGGTGCTTATCTCAAGCTAGTAGCTTCAGGTTGACACTGCCACTGAATGTCATTCACAGCCTGTTGACACAGTTCCTTTCTGAATGGGGGTGAGATGACTTGACAAAACACAGAAATGAATGCAGTTAGACAGCCAGGACAACCTGAGCACCTACTGATTCCAAACCCAACAGGATGCACTTTGTGATCTTCAGGGCCAGTCTCCCTCTTTCACAGAGCTAGGCTTAGGAAACAAGAGCCCAAGGACTTATCTGGAAGCTCGTCTGCATACTAAGCATTAGTGAAAGCAGTGTTTTTACTACTAGAAGGGATAATAAACAAGGTTAGCACTTGGTAAACAAAAAAAGATGTTTTTTGGTTTTTTTCAAAGAAGTTTTTAAAGTCATCCCCTGCACACACACACAGTATGTGTGTTTATTTGTATATAACTTAGATAGAAGGTTACTTAGGACTGGTAGACATTATGGAGGGCTAACTCCCCAGCCACCTTCAGTGTAAGTTCCATGTGAGGTCAAAGAACTCACTTGAGGAAAGTGAAAGTGTTAGTCGCTCAGTCTTGTCCAACTCTTTGCCACCCCATGGACTGCTCTGTTCATGGGATTCACCAGGTAAGAATATTGGAGTGGGTAGCCATTCCCTTCTCCAGGGAATCTTCCTGACCCAGGGATCAAACCCAGGTCTCCCATATTATGGGCAGATCCTTTACCATCTGAGCCACAGGGGAAGCCCTAAACATAAGGATAGGGCTTCCCTGATGGCTCAGTGGTAAAGAATCCATCCACCTGCCACTGCAGGAGACACTGGTTCAATCCCTGGTCCAGGAAGCTTCCACATGCCTCAGAGCAATTAAGTCCATGCATCGTGACCACTGAGCCTGTGCTCTAGAGCCCGGGAACTGCAACTACTGAAGTCATGAGGAAGTCCTCTCCCAAAGCATGAGCATGGGAACAAGAATGCAATGGGGAAAGGACAGTTTTGGTCAGTATCAGTTTTCCCCTGGATCACAGAGTCCTCATGAGCTACAAAACCCTGCAGCATTTGGCTTGGTCTCCTGACATTGTTTCATGCTCTCTGCACTTGGCCCCCTTTGCCAGAAAGCACCCTTCACTTTCTGAAACAAAGGGGTTCATTTTACATCTAGCAATCACATTTGCCCCCCGAAAAAGTGGACAGTGGGGCTGCACACAGACAAGCCCCACACAAGCCTTACTGAAGGTTCTTTCTCCTGTTGACTAAAACAGATGCACAAGGTGAGAGTGGCGAGTTAAGTTTTATTTGGGGCAAAATGAGGACTGCTGCCTGGAAGAGAGCACCTCAGATAGCTCAGATAGACTGCTCCAAAGAGGCAGTGCTGTGCTTAGTCACTCAGTCATGTCCACCTCTTTGCAACATGGACTGTAGCTCACCAGGCTCCTCTGTCCATGGGATTCTTCAGGCAAGGATACTGGAGTGGATTGCCATGCCGTCCTCCAGGGCTCTTCCCAACCTAGGGATCAAACCCAGGTCTCTTGCATTGCAGGCAGATTTTTTACCTTCTGAGCCACCAGGGAAGCTCAAAGAGGCAGTGGGGGAAGGTCAATACATAAGGCTGGTGAAGGGGGAGTGCCATGCAGTCAAGCGCTTACTTTACAAAAGGTTTTCTGCTAGTCCTGAGGAGCTGATGTCACTATGAAGGGATTTAGTGATTTTCTAGATATGAGGAGATGCGAGGATTAGGATCATTAAATCAGTTCCTGAAAATGTTTAACTATTTAAAGGCCTATTTCATCAGATTCCCTGGAGCACACAGTGCTTCACTCTCCACCCTGAACTCCCTCAGCGAGTGTTGAAGCTACCACTGCAGCGTCACAGTGTTCAGTCTCTGCAAAGGCAGGTGGCAAATGCCCTTGTTGTTCAGTCGCTGGCATATTCTCTTTGTTGTTTAGTTGTTAAACAACTCTTTAGTTGTTAGTTGTTTTTGAGACCCATGGACTGTAGCCCACCAGGGTCCTCTGTCCATGGGATTGTCCAGGCAAGAATACTGGAGTGGGTCACAATGCCCTTCTCCAGGGGACCTTCCAAACCCAGGGATCGAACCTGTGTCTCCAGCTTGACAGGCAGATTCTTTACCACTGAACCACCTGGGAAGCTCAGCAAATTCTCTTGGCAAGTGCCAATTTGTAGTTGACACTCCTAAGCCCATTTATTTATCTTTGGCTGTGCTGGGTCTCTGTTGCTACAAGGGCCTTCTCTATTGCAGTAGCTTCTTTTGTGAAGCACAGGCTGTAGGGCGTACAGCTCAATAGATACTGTACACAGGCTTAGTTGCCTGGAAGCATATGGAGGGATCTTTCTGTAACAGGAATGGAACCCATGTACCCTGCTTTGGCAGGTGGATTCCTAACCACTGGACCACGAGGCTTCCCAAGTGGTACAGTAGTAAGAGTCTGCTTGCCAGTGCAGGAGACTCCAGAGACTCTGGTTTGATCCCTGGGTCAGGAAGAGCCCCTGGAGTAGGAAATGGTAACCCACTCCAGTATTTTTTATTTATTTTATTATTATTTTTTTGGCTGCACTGGGTCTGTGTTGCTGTGCCTGTGCTTTCTCTAGTTGCAGCGAGTGTGAGTGGGGACTACTTTTTGTTGCAGTGCATAGACTTCTCACTGTGGTGGCTTCTCTTGTTGCAGAGTACAGGCTCTCTGCACGAGAGTTCAGTAGTTCTGGCGAAGGAACTTAGTTCCTCTGGGGCATGTGGAATCTTCCCAATCCAATGATCAAACCCATGTTCCCTACACTGGCAGGCAGATTCTTACCCACTCTGCCACCAGGGAAGTCCCACTCCAGTATTCTTGCCTGGAAAATCCCATGGACAGAGGAACTTAACAGGCTACAGTCTATGGGATCACAAAGAGTCGAACACAGCTGAGCGACTGAGCATGCAGGCACGCACAGACCATCAGGGAAGTCCCTCCTGAGCCTATTTTCTGATCCTGAAATTGTTAGGGGAAGCACGCTGATTGAAACCACCCACCTTGGCCAGGTAACCATTTGCATGAGTTGTTTTATGACAGGAGGTCTTGGTAAGGAACAGGGAACTAATAAGCCTCCACCAACCAGAAGAGTTCGGGAAAGGTCAAAAGGAGACACCACCTGTCCGACCACCTCCCAGAATCCTCTCTGGTATCCATCTTGGCTGAGCAGTGCGTGCGCCACCAGTAAAGACTATGAATTAGAATGATTGGCCAAACACCACCCGGAAACTAAGCCCATCACCATAAAACCCGAGACTGCAAGCCACGCGGCAGAGCAGTTCTCCTGGGTTCCCTTACCCTACTGCTCTCCACCCGGGTTCTCTTTCCCAGTAAAATCTCTTTCTTTGTCAGCACATGTGTCTCCTCTGACAATTCATTTCCTAGTGTTAGACAAGAGCCCAGTTTCAGGCCCTGGAAGAGGTCCACCTTCCTGCAACAAAATCAAGATTATGTGAACTGAAAGAAAAAACACACCTTAAAGTTGTGAGTTAAGTTTTATTTAGGGTACCTTACTGAGGACCTTAGCCTCTCAGATAGCTCTGAGGAACTGCTTCCAGAGAGATAAGGGAGGAGCCAGAATATTCAGAATCTTTTTTTTGTGGGGGGGGCGCGCTGGAGGGAAAAAAACCCTGTGTTTAAGCAGAAAAAGATAACTGTTAATTACAAAGAACAGATATGTCAAGTTAATGACTTTAGTGCTTAAAGGGACAATGCAAGAATCTGGGGTCATTAAAATTCTTCCTTAGATAGGTATCTTAACTATCTAGGAACTCTTGTATCCAAAGCAGAGAATGCATTATTGTGGTTATTTTTTTCCCTTCCTCCCCGCCTCAGGTACATTGTTGGTGGGCGACTGCAGAGACCAGTGCCTCGATCCTGTAGTACCAGAATAGCAGGCATCATTTTTTTCTTTACAACTGTACTTCTAAAAGAACATCTGCAGAACCAGGCCCAGGGTGACCATTCACACTAGGTACTCAATAAGTGATGTCTTCTCCTCTGGACCCTATCTTATGCCTGGATAAAAGAGATAAAAGGCCTTTATCTCTAAGACCCTTAGCAGATTATTAATTAAGCCTCTACTGTCTGAGAGTAACCATCTTGTCGAAGTCTGGATGCCAGTTTCTTTTGTAGAATCAGAGAGAAAGAAGCAATGAGGAACTAAAATCCAAAGGCAGAAAAGAGAGGGAGAGGCAGCAGGGAAATAAAGTGAAAGGGTCTTCAGTTTGTGTGCAACTCAGTCGTGTCCAACTCTTTGCAACTCCATAGACTGCAGCACTCCAGGCTTCCCTGTCCATCACCAACTAACTAGTCTGGCGTCTTCTCTGTCAGTGGGTTTTCCAAATAAAGTCGTATTCCCTGCCTCAACACTTCATCTCTCGGATTCATTGGCCTGTTGTGCAGCGAGCAGAGGGAGCTTGGACTCTGTAACACTATCTCCCTTAGACTGTGAAAGGGTCTTCAGTCTTGCAAAACATCTACTAGGGGAATGGCCAGTCTTTGGAAGGGGGGTGTTAATCTCTTCTTTTGTTGCAGCTATTCACAGGTGGGCAGGGTCAGATTATCTCTCTAGGAGTTGAACAAAGGCCCTTTAGTTTACAATCAGGCAGAAGGGCAGGGTCTTCTGAGGCAGGCCATTATGTATGATTGTAATAACAAAAGCAACAAAAAAGCAAGTCAAAGAAATAGTTTCAACATGGAGTCAGAGTTGGCTTCTTTGCCTCAACACTAGTAAAAGACCAAATAATTGCAGTCTTGCCAATTTTACCAGTGCTGGGATAGAGGAGTGCTCACTTGCATCCATGGAATCCCAGAGAAAGGAGCATGGGGAGGGAGTGAGGGGATATTTCAGGAAAGACTCCTGAGGGGGAATTCCCCAGTGGCCCAGTGGTTAAGACTGCACTGGGGTGGGAGGATCGCCAGGTTCCATATGTTTTTTGTTGTTCACTCATTAAGTTGTGTCTGACAAAACGTGCCTATTCACCATTTCCATGGAGGTAAAATATATTTCTCCCACACCACTGATTTTGGACTTGGTCTTGTGACTGACTTTTACCAATGGAATGTTAGCAGACATGATACAAAAGAGGTCTTAAATGTGCTATAATGGTTAACTTGGACTCTAGCCACAACTTTCACTATGCGAACATTCCGGGTAGTCAGTTGCTAGGCTAAGGAGAGTCAAAGACACATAGAGGCGACCTGGACCCACTCACAGCTGGAAGTCAGCCCAGCCCAGTAGTTGTTCAGTCGCTCAGTCCTGTCCAACTCTTTGCGACCCCATGGACTGCAGCACTCCAGGCTTCCCTGTCCTTCACCATCTTCCTGAGTTTGCTCAAACTCAAGTCCATTGAGTTGGTGATGCCATCCAACCATCTCATCCTCTGTCACCCCCTTCTCCACCTGCCCTCAATCTTTCCCAGCATCAGGGTCTTTTCCAATGAGTCAGCTCTTCGTATCAGGTGGTCAAAGTGTTGTAGCCACGCATTCCGGGAAACAAACTCACTCAGAAGGGCAATGCAGATGGCGGAGTGCAGTTTATTACACCAGTGGGTACAAGGCAGTCTCCTCTTAGCCAAGGACCCCAACTAGTTTTTGTGAAAACCTTATATACCCTAAGTGTATAAGGTTCCCTGAAACTAGTCTGAACAAAGGAAAAAGAAAGATACAATCAAAGTTAACACATGATCAAGATACAATCAAAGTTAACCCGTGATCATATTCCTTAAGCCTGGGTAGTTAACAGTGGACAATTATCAATACGCCTGTGGTCATACCCCAGTAAGCATAATAGAATGTATGATTCTATTCAGTTACACAGATAGTAGGGTATTCTTTTAGACTGTGGAGAGCCCTGGGGCTCTTCCTTCCAGAGGCCTGGTTTTCCAGTTGGTATGTCGTTACCACAGATACATAGATACCATAGATACTGGGCATACAGCTCAAAGTCCACAGTCCGGCCCAAGATGGAGTCCTGCTTTCAAGATAGAGCCTGTTCTGTTTCCTCCTTCAAAAGTATTGGAGCTTCAGCTTTAGCATCAGTCCTGCTGAAATCGTTTACTGCAGACTGGGACTTGAACCTACATGGCTGGGCTCTAACCCGGCCAAAACCCACAGTACCTGGTTTCAGAACCTAATGAAGGTCAGGTTCTTAATGTCTCATCACAGAAAGAATTCAGTGAGAGACAAAGTGATAGGTAAGAAGTGGATTTATTCAGACTCAGAGAGAAGGACATTCCAGAGTGTGAGCCAGTGCAGAGGGCGAGTGTGGGGGCCCCGAAATGTGACCTGGTTAGTTTATATGGGCTGGGTAATTTCATAGGCCAATAAATGGGAAGATTATTCCAACTGTTTTTGGGAAGGTGTGGAGATTTCCAAGAATTGGGCCCCTACCCACTTTCTGGTCTTTCGATGGTGCCTTGGAGCTGTCATGGTGCCTCATTTAGCTTGTTAAGGATCAAGATCTAGTGTAAGTTGACTTGTCTGCCATCTTGGACCCATTTTATTCTTTTATTTTTTTAATATTTATTTATTTGGCCGTGCTGAGCTTTAGTTGCAGCACGTGGGGTTCTTCATCTTTGCTGTGGCATGTGAACTCTCAGTTGTGCCATGTGGGATCTAGTTCCCAGAGCAGGGATCGAACCCAGGTCCCCTTCACTGGGAGCTAGGAGCACAGACGCATAGCCACTGGACCATCAGGAAACTCCTGACGGATTTGATTCTAATTGGTTTATGCTGTATCCTTGGGCTATGTCATTCTTTTAAAAGTTGTGCCCTGCCCCCTCCTTCCTGTTTCACTTCCAATGAATATTCAGGGTTGATTCCCTTTAGGATTCACTGGTTTGATCTCCTTGCTGTCCCAGGGACTCTCAAAAGTCTTCTCCAACACCACAGTTCAAAAGCATCCATTTCTTCTTCATGGTCTAACTCTCACATTCGAACATGACTACCAGAAAAACCATAGCTTTGACTATATGGACGTTTATTGGCAAAGTGATGTCTCTGCTTTTTGATATGTCTTGGTTTGTCATAGCTTTTCTTCCAAGGAGCAAGCTTCTTTTAATTTCATGGCTGCAGTCATCGTCTGAAGTGATTTTGGAAACTAAGAAAATAAAGTCACTATTTCCACTTTTTGCCCATCTATTTGCCCTGAAGTGATGGGACAAGATGCCATGATCTTAGTTTTTTGAATGTTGAGTTTTAAGCCAATTTTTTCACTCTCCTCTTTAACCTTCACCAATAGGTTCTTTAGTTCCTCTTCACTTTATGCCATTAAAGTGGTATCATCTGCATATCTGAGGTTGTTGATATTTCTCCCAGCAATCTTGATTCCAGCTTATGAGTCATTAAGCCTAGCACTTTATATGATGTACTCTGCATATAAGTTAAATAAGCAGGGTGATAATATACAGCCTTGACATACTCCTTCCCTAGTTTTGAACCAGTCTGTTGTTCCATGTCCAGTTCTAACTATTGCTTCTTGACCTGCATACAGGTTTCCTAGCAGGCAGGTAATGTGGTCTGGTATTCCTATCTCTTTAAGAATATTCCACATTTATTGTGATCCACACAGTCAAAGTCTTTAGCATAGTCAGTGAAGCAGAAGTAGATGAGATGTTTTTTTGGAATTCCGTTGCCTTTTCTATGATCCAGCATATGTTGGCAATTTGATCTCTGATTCCTCTGTCTTTTCTAAATCCAGCTTGTACATTTGGAAGTTTTCAGTTCACATACTGCTGAAGCCTAGCTTGATGGATTTTAAGCATCATCTTGCTAGCATGTGAAATGAGCGAAACTGTACTATAATTTGAACATTCTTTGGCATTGCCTTTCTTTGGGATTGGAATGAAAACTGACCTTTTTCATTCCTGTGGCCACTTCTGAGTTTTCCAAATTTGATAGCACATTGAGTACAGCACTTTCACAGTACTTAGCACCTTCATAAAGAAATAGGAATAGATAGCTAGTTGGAAGCTGCTGTGTAGCACAGGAGCTCAGCTGGGTGGTCTGTGATGACCTAGAGGGGTGGGTGGAGGGAGGGAGGCTCAAGAAGGAGGGGATGTATGTATACATGTATACATACAGTTGATTCACTTTGTGGTACAGCAGAAACACAACACTGTAAAGTGATTATACTCCAATTAAAGAAGAAGAAATAGGGAGTAGAAAGAATGGCAGATTCAACATCCCAGGAGCAAGGGTGTATCCCAGCTTTGCCACTGAGGGGCTGTGAGACCTGGGCCCAGCTCTTTTCCTATAATGGGTTTAATGGGTCTAATCCTACTGCTCTTTCCTACCTCCTATGACTTACACATTGTGATGTTGTTAGTGACTCTACTAGATGAGTCTCCAAGAGTCAGACATGACTGAGCCACTGAACAATTCTTAGATGAAAGAGAACTGGAATCAGGTGTGAGAAACATGCTCACCAGCCCAAACTCAAAGATGGACTTGGAAACACAAGTTGCAGCGGGAAGCAAGGCTTTAATGACAGTCTTGCAGATGTCTGGTGGGCCGGCACACCCAGAGCTGTTACATGTGTCCTTAACACGCAGGTCCCTCCCCTCGTTCCTCACTGACTGACTGCTGTGGGGTGAACAAGGTTTGTTCCCACCCTCTTTATGGGCTGGCCCTTCCCTGACATCATCTTTCCTCCTTTCCTGCGGACCTATTCCTGTTCTGATGTTTTGAATTTACCAATAGCATGAACCCGTGTGAAAATCCTAGGCATCCACCCTCCATTTGTTTGTCTGGACTTTCCAGTTTTATAACCCTTATGAAAGTGAAGCTGTTAGTCACTCAGCTGTGTCCCATTCTTTGTGACACCATGGAATGTAGCCCACCAGGCGCCTCTGTCCATGGAAGTCTCCAGGCAAGAATACTGGAGTGGGTTGCCATGCCCTTCTACAGGGGATCTTCCTGACCCAAGGACTGAACCTGAGTCTCGAGCATTGCAGGCAGATTCTTTACCGACTGAGCCACCAAGGACGCATTTGTAATCCTTACAGCTATCCGCTATTACATCATCAAAGCTGGCTGTTCTTGAAAATGGACCACTGTAACTTTTAAGCCTTCCTCAGCAGGCAACCCACTCCAGTATTCTTGCCTGGAAAATCCCATGGACGGAGGAGCGTAGTAGGGTACAGTCCATGGGGTCGCAAAGAGTCGGACATGACTGAGCGACTTCACTTCAGTGATCAATGCAAAGAAATAGAGGAAAACAACAGAATGGGAAAGACTAGAGATCTCTTCAAGAAAATTAGAGATACCAAGGGAACATTTCATGCAAAGATGGGCTCAATAAAGGGCAGAAATGGTATGGACCTAACAGGAGCAGAAGATATTAAGAAGAGGTGGCAAGAACAAACAGAAGAACTGTACAAAAAAGAGCTTCATGACCCAGATAATCATGATGGTGTGCTCACTCACCTAGAGCCAGACATCCTGGAATGTGAAGTCAAGTGGGCCTTAGAAAGCATCACTACAAACAAAGCTAGTGGAGGTGATAGAATTCCAGTTGAGCTCTTTCAAATCCTGGAAGATGATGCTGTGAAAGTGCTGCACTCAATATGCCAGCAAATTTGGAACACTCAGCCATGGCCATGGAAAAGGTCCGATTTCATTCCAATCCCAAAGAAAGGCAATGCCAAAGAATGCTCAAACTACCGCACAATTGCACTCATCTCACATGCTAGTAAAGTAATGCTCAAAATTCTCCAAGCCAGGCTTCAGCAATATGTGAACCGTGAACTTCCTGATGTTCAAGCTGGTTTTAGAAAAGGCAGAGGAACCAGAGATCAAATTGCCAACATCCACTGGATCATGGAAAAAGCAAGAGAGTTCCAGAAAAACATCTATTTCTGCTTTATTGACTATGCCAAAGCCTTTGACTGTGTGGACCACAATAAACTGTAGAAAATTCTGAAAGAGATGCGAATACCAGACCACCTGACCTGCCTCTTGAGAAACCTATATGCAGATCAGGAGGCAACAGTTAGAACAGGCCATGGAACAACAGACTGGTTCCAAATAGGAAAAGGAGTACATCAAGGCTGTATATGGTCACCCTGCTTATTTAACTTCTATGCAGAGCACATCATGAGAAACACTGGACTGGAAGAAGCACAAGCTGGAATCAAGATTGCCGGGAGAAATATCGATAACCTCAGATATGCAGATGACACCACCCTATGGCAAAAAGTGAAGAGGAACTAAAAAGCCTCTTGATGAAAGTGAAAGAAGAGAGTGAAAAAGTTGGCTTAAAGTTCAACATTCAGAAAACTAAGATCATGGCATCTTGTCCCATCACTTCATGGGAAATAGATAGGGAAACAGTGGAAACATTGTCAGACTATTTTGGGGGGCTCCAAAATTACTGCAGATGGTGATCGCAGCCATCAAATTAAAAGACGCTTACTCCTTGGAAGAAAAGTTATGACCAACCTGGATAGCATATTGAAAAGCAGAGACATTACTTTGCCAACAAAGGTCTGTCTAGTCAAGGCTATGGTTTTTCTAGTGGTCATGTATGGATGTGAGAGTTGGGACTGTGAAGAAAGCTGAGCGCCGAAGAATTGATGCTTTTGAACTGTGGTGTTGGAGAAGACTCTTGAGAGTCCCTTGGACTGCAAGGAGAGTCGGACACGACTGAGCGACTGAACCGAACTGAACTTTTATTTCTTACATCAGGTTAGATTAGAGCTTCTTCTTCCTACAAGGAAATGTTGCTATGTGAGGAAGAGCCACAGAATCAGCCTGACATCCACCTGGGGCACCACAGTGGTTAGCCAGGGCAAAATGTTTTTCAATCTCTCCTGACTATCAGAATCCCCTGAGGAGCTTATGAATATAATATATAGATTCCCTTGGCTCTGAATCAGAATCTTTAGGGAATATAGTAATGAATGCCTGAAGGCAAATCCAATTATCAGCCAGCATTGGTGCCAGATAGAGCTGTTGTTCTGTCACTAAGTTGTGTCTGACTTTTTATGACCCCATGGACTGCAGCACGCCAGGCTTCCCTGTCCTTCATTATTTCCTGGAGTTTGCTCGAACTCATGTCCATTGAGTCGGTGATGCCATCCAACCATCTCACCCTCTGTCTCGTCTGCTTCTTCTCTTGCCTCCAATCTTTCTCAGCATCAGAATCTTTTTCCAGTGAGTCAGCTCTTTGCATCAGGTGGCCAAAGTATTGAAGCTTCAGCATCAGTCCTTCCAATGAAGGAATATTCAGGGTTGATTCCTAGGGGCTTATGTAACATGAAGGCTCTCTGTCAGGAGTCAGTGATGAGGAACAAAGGAGTTAGGACCTTAATTTCTTCCTCTTGCATTGTTTCAAAGACCGTAGTAATTGAATTCTTTAACCTTCTTTCTGATTTGTAACTACAAGGAGAAGGATGTTGAAGGGGTAAACACCAGATACAGGATGTATTTAGCATAGAGTCAAAGGAAAATAGGTGTGAAATGTAGCTCCTGCAGAGTTAGGGGCAGAAAAGCAAAGATAGATACAGACATGCAGAGTTAGGAGCAGTTAAAAAAGACTAGGAATGTTCAGGCCTGCTCACTGTTCTCTTTATATTCTTTGTTATCAGGAAAGGGAAAGAAAAGAGCCTCATTCCTCTTCTTTTTTCCTTTTCACTGCAACGCTTCCTTTGTCATTGAGCAAAAAAAAAAAAACAGAGAGAGAAAGAGAACTGCCCTCTGTATCTGCACTTGGCTATCGAATAGGTGACTGCTTCTCAAATTTTTGGTGCAAACAAAACATGTGTTGTGTGCGTGCTAAGTCGCTTCAGTTGTGTCTGACTTCATGACCCCATGGACTGTAGCCTGCCAGGCTCCTCTGTCCGTGGGAATTCTCCAGGCAAGAATACTGGAGTGGTTTGCCATTCCCGTCTCCAGGGTATCTTCCCGACCCAGGAACTGAACCCATATCTCTTATGTCTCCTGCATTAGCAGGGGGATTCTTTACCCCTAGCACTACCTGTTGTTGCTGTTGTTCAATCACTTAGTCATGTCCGACTCTGGGACTCCATGGACTGTAGCACACCAGGCTTCCTTATTCTTCATCATCTCCAGGAACTTGCTCAAGCTAATGTCCATTGAGTCAGCGATGCCATCCAACCATATCATCATCTGCCGTCCCCTTCTCCTGCCTTCAATCTTTCCCAGCATCAGGGTCTTTTTCAATGAGTTGGCTCTTTGCATCTAGTGGCCAAAGTATTGGAGCTTCAGCATCAATCATTCCAATGAGGGTTAATTTCCTTTAGGGTTGACCGGTTTGATCTCCTTGCAGTCCAAGGGACTCTTAAGAGTCTTCCCCAACACCATAGTTCAAAAGTATCAATTCTTCGATGCTCAGCTTTCTTTATGGTTCAACTCTCACGTCCATACATGACTACTGGTAAAACCATAGCTTTGACCTCAGAAGCCCATAAATCATGTGGAGATCTTGTTAAAATGCAGATTCTGCTTTAGTAGGGGGTTGGGGGCCTGAGAGTCCACATTTCTAATGTGTTCCATGTTGTGCTGGGCTGTGGGTGGGAGGCCCACACTCTTAGTGGTGAGGTCATGGGCCTCTCAACCTTAATAGGTCCACCATTTAATTCCTAATTCCTCCACCTATCCAAAGCCCAGTCTGAATGAGGATTCTTGCAACTTCCTCCATCCTTTCTCCATTAGGGATGCAAAATGCACAGGAGGGGCTGGAGTAAGGGACATGAGAAGGAGCTTAGCTTTGTGAGTGCTGTCCAACAGAAATACAGTGTGAGCCACATGAGTAATTCAAAATTTTTCATTACGCACATTTAAAAAGTGAAAGGAGGGATTTCCCAGGCAGTCCAGTGATTAAGAGTCCAAGCTTCCAGTATAGGGATACATGGGGCTCAGGTTCAATCCCTGGTTAGGGACCTGAGATCCCATATACTGTGCAGTGTGGCCAAAAAATAAAAAGTAAAAAGAAACAGATTCATTTAATTTTAGTAATATATTTGTTTAACCCAGCATATCTAAAAATATTATTTCAATACTTAATCAGTATAAAAATTATTAATGGGAATTTTTTCCATGCTAAGTCTTTGATTTTTGTGTGTGTGTGGGGGGTGGTCTGTGCAAAGCACGCAGTATCTTACTTCCTATGTCACTTCCCCTGTAGTGGAAACACAGGGTCCCAACCACTGGATCACCACGGAATTCCCTCATGCTAAGTCTCTGATGTCCAGTATGCCGTGTACACTTACAGCATATCTGGATTTGAAATTTTCATCAAAAATATGGAATCTTTAGTTTTTATAAAATGTACAGTTGAAAAAGTGAATTCACATATCAAGTTTGTTCCAAACATATTTGAGTGTTTTCCAATAACTGAAAACATTTAAAATACAATTAAATTAATAGTAAATTTGTTAGTTGCACTGCTGCTGCTGCTGCTGCTGCTGAGTCCCTTCAGTCGTGTCCGACTCTGTGCGACCCAATGGACTGCAGCCCACCGGCTCCTCCGTCCATGGGATTTTCCAGGCAAGAGTACTGGAGTGGAGTGCCATTGCTAGCCGTATTGAAATATTTAGTAGCCAAATGTAGCTGGTGGCCACATTGGACAGCACAGACCTAGAGCAATTACGATGTGGTCATCAGTTGGGAGAATATTCTTTGGGTCGAGGTCTATGCTGTGATTCTTCTCAGACCCCAAGGCTTCAGATGCATGGCCTGCACTCAGTACTTATTACTGGAAAATAATGTATTCCCCACCTTGTATTCCTCTAAGACACGAACAGTTTCCAAAGGCGACCACTAGGGGGCAGGATCTGACTATCATTGGCAAGGAAAGCCGGCCCGCCCCAACAACGTTTTTCTAGGTGCAAGATGGTTATAATGCAGCGTTTTTCATACTGCGGGTAGTACCCATTAGTAACATCAATTAAATGGATAATGCCAACATTAAAAAAAAAGGACTAGAAAAAAATGAGAATATAGGCATTGTTATTGTTTTGTGGAACTTTGATTCAGTCTTTTGTACGTATTGTATATGGGTCTTCATGTAAAATGTCTTTCTTACTGTGAGTCAAGGTCAAACAAGCCTTAAAATCACTCTAATTTCCCTTATCTACAGATAACATCCTTATAGACATGGGTGTGTTGTGAGTGTGTGTCTGTGTATGCAGTGGCAGGCATGCTGTTACTATTCTCTTAAGTGACAAGCTATGTAAAGGTGGTGGAGGCTACTCAGAACTGAAAGGGCTTGGGGTATTCCAGAAACTTCCAGGAGAGCTGTGTGCCTGAACAGCGGGGAGCACTGGGCATGGCCTAAGAGGAGGCTGACTGAGGTCATGAGCAAGGCCTGGTCTGCAGAACCTCCGGGGCCTTGTTAAGGATTTGGAGTTTCACTGTATAGGGAAGCCACTGACCGGTTTTGAGTAGGGGAAGGACATGATCTGTGCTATATTTTAAGAAAATCCCCTGGTTCTGAGCAGAGGATGGGATGAGTGGTCAGTTCAGAGCTGTCTCAGTCAGTAGATAAAAGGTAGGCCTTCACCTCTACAGGGTCAGTACACCCCACCTACAGTCACCTGCCTGAAATCCATGTGTCTTCTCTGGCCTCGTTTGGCTAGCTCCCTTCCATCTGCCCCCCACACCCATCTCCACCCTCCTCCCCACTGGGCTCAGGGCTGGCCTGGGTGGACATGGCAGGGAGCCCTTTGACCTCCAACCTCAGCTAGGTTTGGCCAGTGGAGAGCCCCACAGGAGAGGGGTGGCCAGGAGCCAGTGGAGCTGGGGTATTTGTTCTTCCTCCCAAAGAGTCACCAAGGACTGGCTTATTCCACAACCAAAGGTCACAGCAGCAGTCAGGTGGCCCTGTCCCAGCAATTCTCTCCCTCCAAGTCCCATAACTGCTCCCTACCTCGCCTGTCAGGCCTACAGGCGGTGACAGCCCCACTGCCCCTAGCCCTGGAGAGCCGCGTGTCCCCTGCCCGTCGCCTGTAAAGTAGTCCTTCCATAAAGCTCTCCTCTGGTTACCAGTTTGAGGAAGTCATCTGTTTCCTGGCTGAATCTGACCTAACCACCCCCTACCTTACTCCCTACCCCAACTGGCAACATGGCATCAGTGGATAGAGCTTGGACTCTCTCTCTCTCTAAGTCACTTCAGTCGTGTCCGGCTCTGTGTGACCCCATAGACGGCAGCCCACCAGGCTCCCCCGTCCCTGGGACTCTCCAGGCAAGAACACTGGAGTGGGTTGCCATTTCCTTCTCCAATGCATGAAAGTGAAAAGTGAAAGTGAAGTCGCTCAGTCGTGTCCGACTTTTAGTGACCCCATGGACTGCAGCCCACCAGGCTCCTCCGTCCATGGGATTCTCCAGGCAAGAGTACTGGAGTAGGGTGCCATTGCCTTCTCCAAGTGCTTGGACTCTGGGGTCAATAAAACCAGGACCGGATCTGACTCTGTCACTTATGAGCTCTGTGATGAGGTACTCCACAGACTCTCTGAGCCAGGGCGTTCACCTTAATTGAGGATACGGCTAGGGTGATTAAATAATACATGTGAAGACTTGTATGTACATGTCTAGGGCTTAAAGGACAATCAAACTCGCTGGTTCTAGTCTTCCTTGCCCTGTACCCAAGGAAACACTTAGGCCTCTGTGATACTAGGTGCTAGGTGCTGGATGAGGGGCAGACCAGGAAGCACAGGGCATCATTTCTGCCCACAAGGAAGCCACGGTGGCACCCCGCACCACCACCCCTGAGCTGGACTCCCCATAGTTCAAAGTGGAAAGCAATAAGGCTTACATTTCAAACTATTCATTTCTTTTTGACTACCAGGTGGCAGGCAGTTTTCCAGAATCTGGAGGAAGAGTAGTGACCAGGCACTGCAAAGAGTTATGGTGATCACAGGGGCTTCAAAGAGGATGTCGGACTTTCAAGGAACTGTTAGTCAAAGGTGGGGGCATCTCAGTCTCTCTGGGCTTGAACTCTCCTTCAGGAAGGGCCTCCTCCCTTCCTCCTCCTGGGAGAACCTGCAAAACTTCCCAGACCAAGAGAACCTGGCCCTTAATTGGTTGCAGTTATCCTGGAAAGCTTTAGATCATATCCAGTGTGCTGGGGCAGAAGGTGAGCCTTAAAGGATTTCTCCAGGTGGTGGGCAGGGGTAAGGGGGCAAAAGTATAGGAAAATGACTGCTGCAGGCTGCCTGAAAGCCAGGGACATGGAAGGGAGCGGCGTGAGCACAGAACACTGGAAAACTGGGTTGAGACTGTATTGCTAAACCAAGTCAAGTGAATGTAATGCTGTAGATACTGGCTTTGAGCAGGAGGCAGATCTGATTCAGACCTGGGCTTTCAAAGCCTATGTCTGATAACCTATGTAAAGTCGACAGGGGCGGGAGGTAACCACAACGGACCATGTGTTGGGACTCAGGGCCCAAATTCGGGTGATGACGGAGCACTCACAGGGACCAGACCTTGATGTTGCAAGAATGATACAAGGTGCAATAACTTCAACGAACGTTTAGTGAGTACCCACAACAAGCTTGGCACTACATCCTTTACTTGGGTGATTATGCTGCTGCTGCTGCTAAGTCACTTCAGTCGTGTCCAACTCTGTGCGACCCCATAGACGGCAGCCCACCAGGCGCCCCCGTCCCTGGGATTCTCCAGGCAAGAACACTGGACTGGGTTGCCATTTCCTTCTCCAACGCATGAAAGTGAAAAGTGAAAGGGAAGTCGCTCAGTCGTGTCCGACTCTAGCGACCCCATGGACTGCAGCCTACCAGGCTCCTCCGTCCATGGGATTTTCTAGGTAAAAGTACTGGAGTGGGGTGCCATTGCCTTCTCCGAGGGTAATTATAGTTAATCATTAATAAATACTTGGTGCAAACTATCTGTTCTTTTTACAGAGGAGACTGAGCCCTTCCCATCCCCTCGCCCTGCCCCACCACACCTGGAGATGACCAGAAAGAGGATGGGCCTTTAGGTTTGGAACTAGAGGGGGAAGCTGGAGTGGACACTTCTCTTTGGGAGTGATGAGTGATAGCAAGTGATTGAAGTCAGGGGAAGCAGTAAATGTGAGGGATGACAGCAGAAGGGGAAGCTGTAGGGGGTGTGAGAAGGGAACCAGAGGACAAACACGTTGATAAAGGAACTGTACTCCAATTTAAAAAAAGAACAAGGCACAGTCATGACCACTGGAAATTTATTTCATTGCTTAAATACTGTTCCACACATCATGGGACACATGTTTTCGATCGGAAAGCAGAGCCTTGTTAGAATTCTTTTTTATTCATCATATTATTTATTTGGCTGCGCCTGGTCTTAGTTGTGGCATGTGGAATCTATAGTTGTGACGTTCAAACTCTTAGTTGCAGCATGTGGGATCTAGTTCCCTGATCGGGCATCTCTGAACCTGGGCCCCTGCACTGGGAGTTCAGAGTCTTAGCCACTGGATCACTAGGGAAATCTTAGAATCCTTTTTTTTTTTGATAAATAAAATATGTTTTATTTCTTCACACACACACAAAAAGACCCAGAGGACACCGTGACATGGAAGCTGAAGGCTCTGCTCAGAGGTTAAGTGACAAAGACAGAACAGTGACAAATTTGTTGGAGGTTCCTGTGGTCAGAGTCAAATTAGGATTGAATGATGAGGGTAGAGGCTCAGGAGAGGGACCTAGGAATTGATGGGAAGTGAAAATGAGGCAGCAAGGAGGACTACTTTCTTTGTTTTAATAAAATAATACTTTTTAATTAAAGTAGTAATTCCTTCTTATCATAGAAGTTTAGAAAATATTTTTAAAGTGTAAAAAAGAAAACAAGTGATACCCTATTAGTCAATCAATTAAAGATCATCATTATAGCATTTTGAATATTTTTCCATGCATTTTTGTTTATAGCCATCATATCAATTACACAAAATTTCTACAGTTTTGTATCTTGTTTCCCCTCCCCTCCATTTTAGATTAGAATGTAAAATTTATCCATAGTGCTAGTTTGGGTGTTTTGGCTGCAAGTATCAAAAAAAAAAAAATTAGAAGTGGCTTAGACAGTAACAACAATATTTATCTCACATAACAAGAAATTCAGGGGCTAATCCAGACAGGTTAATTCAGGGGCTCGGTACTGTCTTCAAGGATGCTAGTTCCATCCACACTTTTGCTCTGCCATCTTTAGCTGTTGGAATTGCCTCTTGGGCCGCTCCCTCATAGACCTAAAATGGCTGCCATAGTTCCAGGCATCACAGGCAGGCAATAGCATCCCAGAAAAAGAAAAGAGCAGAGCCCTATTATATTCTGTTTTGACAACTATGAAAGGCCTATTTGGCTCAGATGATAAAGAACCTACCTGCAATGTGGGAGACCTGGGTTCGATCCCTGGGTCGGGAAGATCCCCTGGAAAAGGAATGGCAATCCACTTCAGTGTTCTTGCCTGAAAAATCCGAGGGACAGAGAAGCCTAGGGGACTACAGTCCATGGGATCGCAAAGAGTCAGACATGACTGAGCAACTAACACCTTCACTTTCCAGCCTATTTCCCTCCCCATCTCAGCCTGGAGCAAATCACCGTGTGACCTGGAGGGACTGACTTGGTATTTCGGTGCCCATGTTTTATCTATGCTAATGGGAATTATATCCATGTTTGATTCATAGGGTTGTCACGAGAACTGACAGTTAAACTCTGTAAAGCACTTACAATAGTGCCTGGCACATGATTTGTGCTATATAAATATTTGCTATTATTATCTAATGGCAAGAACTGTCTCATATTCCTGAGTCTAACCAATCACTTGGCAGGGCCACGAGAGCAGCAGTTGGCTTGGACCAGTTGGGAGGAGGGGCTCACATGGGAGCCCTAGCTGTTCACAGGCTCAACAGGGGTTAACAAGGAAAGCAGGGAGGGTTGGAGAATGGGTATCAATCAAGCAGCAGGATCAACGACACCGGTACTGTTTTTTAAAAACGATGTTTACTGACATGAACTCTGTTCTGTTTGTGTGTATTCTGTTCTTTAAAAAAAACTTTTTATTTTGAAATTATTTCAGGCTTAGAAAATATTTGCAAAAAATACGAGGCGGTCCCATACACCTGCCACCTAGCTTCCCTAAATGTTCACTTCTTACTTTTAACTACAGTGTTAGAGTCAAAACCAGGAAATTAACATTGATACAAATCTAAAAACCTCTCTACAGTCATTATTCAAATTTTGGCAGTTGTCCCCCAGTGTTCTTTTTCTGGTCCAGGATCCAATCCAGGATCAATCATACCACGGGTTCTAACTATAAACACCATTTTAGGGACTCCTTTGGTGGTCCAGTGGCTAAGAATCCACCCTCCCAGTGCAGGGGACCGGGATTCTATCCCTGGTCAGGGAACTAGATTCCACATGCCACAACTTAAAAAAAAACAAAAGACCCTGCATGCCACAACTAAGACCTGGAACAGCCACATAAATAAATAAATAAATAAATAAATAATAATAAAAGAAAAGTGATGACACGCACATCATCTTTAAACGAAATAGAATAAAAAATAAACATTTTAAAGCTGCACAGAGGTTCATAGAACCTCAACTCTTCCCTTACTGCCTGACTTCTTGGCTATTTACAGCCTCACCATTGTGTACATTGGGGGCAGATCTTTTGCAGGTTGCTAAAAAGGAATTATTGAGTCAAAGGATGTATATTTTTTAAAACCTTGATGCATATTGGAATTGTTGTCTGGAAAATTGTACAAGTTGATACCCAATCTGTATGAATCATACAATTCATACCAATGTATGAATACTCAATGTATGAAGCTTTTGACAGAGTGGATCACAACAAACTGTGGAAAATTCTGAAAGAGGTAGGAATGCCAGACCACCTTACCTGCCTCCTGAGAAACCTGAATACAGGGCAAGAAGCAACAGTTAGACCCGGACATGGAACAACAGACTCGTTCCAAATGGGAAAGGAGTATGTTAAGGCTGTATATTGTCACCCTGCTTATTTAACTTCTGTGCAGAGTATATCATGCGAAATGCCACGCTGGATGAATCCCAAGCTGGAATCAAGATTGCCAGGAGAAATATCAACAACCTCAGATATGCAGATAATACCACTTTAATGGCATAAATTGAAGAGGAACTAGAGAGCCTCTTGATGAGGGAGAAAGAGGAGACTGAAAAAGCTGGTTTAAAACTCACCATTCAAAAAACTAAGATCATGACATCCAGTCACATCACTTCATGTCAAGTAAATGGGGGAAAAGTGGAAACAGTGACAGATTTTATTTTCTTGGGTTCCAAAATCACTGCTGATAGTGACTGCAGCCATGAAAGACGCTTACCCCTTGGAAAGAAAGCTATGACAAACCTAGACAGCATGATAAAAAGTATCACTTTGCCGGCAAAAGTTTATCTACTCAAAGCTGTGGTTTTTCCAGTAGTCATGTACAGATGGGAGACTTAGACCATAAAGATGGCTGAGTGCCAAGGAATTTATGCTTTTGAATTGTGGTGCTGGAGAA
Organism: Bos grunniens; assembly: GCF_055505025.1. Taxonomy (NCBI): domain Eukaryota; kingdom Metazoa; phylum Chordata; class Mammalia; order Artiodactyla; family Bovidae; genus Bos; species Bos grunniens. The sequence goes on along the minus strand of NC_141166.1, from coordinate 30,469,882 downwards.
AACTCTTCACTTCTTGGACAGCAAGGAGATCAAACCAGTCCATCCGAAAGGAAATCAACCCTGAATATTCACTGGAAGGACTGATGCTGAAACTGATGCTCCAATACTTTGGCCACCTGATACGAAGAGCTGACTCACTGCAAAAGACCCCGATGCTGGGAAAGATTGAGGGCAGGAGGAGCAGGGCGTGACAGAGGATGAGATGGTTGGATGGCATCACCGACTCAATGGACTTGAGTTTGAGCAAACTCTGGGTGATTGTGAAGGACAGGGAAGCCTGGAGTGCTGCAGTCCATGGGTCGCAAAGAGTTGGACAGGACTGAGCGACTGAACAACTACTGGGCTGGGCTGACTTCCAGCTGTGAGTGGGTCCAGGTCGCCTCTATGTGTCTTTGACTCCCCTTAGTCCAGCATCTGACTACCCGGAATGTTCTCACGGTGAAAGTTGTGGCTAAAGTCTAAGTTAACCATTACAGCATATTTAAGACCTCTTTTGTATCATGTCTGCTAACATTCCATTGGCAAAAGCAAGTCACAAGACCAAGTCCAACATCAGTGGTGTGGGAGAAGTATATTTCACCTCCATGGGAATGCTGTGTAGTCACACGGTGAAATGTATATTTTCAGGGAGAGATGAAGAATTGAGAACCAAAATGCAATCTATTAATACCACACACAAGGAGAGAGCCTTTCAGGAAACTAGGTTGTGTTAAGATAAAGGCAGAACATAAATTAGATATGGACCCAAGGTCAAGGCCAGATTTTGGTTTGTTTTTTTTCTTTGGTTCCACTACATGGCTTGTAGGATCTTAACCAGGGATTGAACCCTGCTCTGTGCAGTAGAAGTTCAGAGTCCCAAACACTGGAAAGTGAAAGTTGCTCAGTCATGTCCAACTGTTTGCGACCCCAAGGACTATACTGTCCATGGAATTCTCCAGGCCTGAATACTGGAGTGGGTAGCCTTTCCCTTCTCCAGGGTATCTTCCCAACCCAGGGATCGAACTCAGGTCTCCTGCATTGCAGGCGGCTTCTTTACCAACTGAGCCACCAGGGAAGCCAACCACTAGACTGCTAGGGAATTCCCAAGGGAAGTTTTTAAAGCAAGGAGACACTTGAGTTTGCTTATAGAGTGAGAAAAAGTGGAGGCCAGGAGAAATACTGCTTGACGATATGAATAAGAAGAGCTAATAGCATTTCCTCTAAAAATTTCGTATGTAAGTCGCAAAATTTGTAGAAGGCTGGCTGGGCAGGGAAATTACTTCCTCTAAGAAGCATATTGGCTGAAAGCAAAGGAACTGGAGCTGGGCCTGAGGTTTTCAATAATAACTGTGGATAATGAGAGGAGATCTCAGCAAAATAAAAGCTCTGCCAAGCGCAGGCTGATCTTCATCTTAGCAGTGCCCCCCAAGCCAAATGTCTGCAAGCAGTGAGGTATTACCGGGTATAAAGTGCAGGACAGGGTGAATAATGAAGCATCGATCTGGCTAGGGCAAAAGATTATCATGGGAGAGGTGTGTATGTGCTCAGTGGTGAGGTTGTGTCCAGCTGTTTGCAGCCCCATGGATTGTAGCTTGTCAGGCTCCTCTGTCCATGAAATACCGGAGTGGGTTCCCATTTTCTACTTCAAGGGATCTTGCTAACCCAGAGATTGAACCCATGTCTCTTTAGTCTCCTGCATTAGCAGGTGGATTCTTTACCACTAATGCCACCTGAGGTGAAACCAAAGTGGATTTGGAGTGAATATTGAACGTCTTCCAGAATAGTTCAAGAGGGGAAGGTAGTTTCCTGGCCCTGTGTGAATTCTCCAAAACACCCACTCTCACTGCTTATCCCCAGCTTTGTCCAGCTCCCTGCATTTCATAAAATGTATGTTGGATGATTAGCTACAATCTTGTAAATGTGTGTGTAGCATGAGATAGATTTAGCCTTCAATCATTTCTGTATCTGCAATCTCATGCTTGAGCCTGCATTTCCTGTTTCAGATGTCAGGGACTGTGTTTTGATTTCTCAATATCATGCCTGGCACAGCCATACCTGCAGAAAGGTGTGTTCACAGTGACTTTTGACCAGGCTCCATAATTCTTCACTTTGCATGTATAGACACGGACTTAGAGACACACAAGTTCCCTTGGCCCAGAAGGGCCTTCTACAAACTAGCTTGTTAGTGTTCTCAGCCCTGCCTCTTTTGCAGCGTACACAGGGGTTTAATTCATTTCGATCTGATTCTTGTTTATTGGGAGCCCTTTATGTGCCAGGCACTGAGAAGAAGCTGAATTATGGGTATGGAGACAGGAAGGGAGAAGGCTATAGTTCTGACCTTTAAGATAAGAGAAACTTAACTGTCTGGAGTTACAGAATGAAACCCAGGATTGGGTGTTGGGATTATAATTCAGTTTGGGGATAATTTAACATGTATCTTGGCTTTTTCTTCAGAAGTGGGTGAGGAGTGAGGCCTCCAATTCATTGTGCATAATGAGCCTATACCTGGATGCTCTCCACACTTGGAACTCAATCTTTAGATCCAGTGATCTACTCAGAGTACATCAGAGGGAAAGAGAAAATGTGTGGTTTGGGGGTCAGGTTATTCAGCCTCTCTCAAGCCAGAGCACAGGCAGAGGCAAAGAAACAGAAGAAAACAAGAGCCCTGCCTCCCCCACTCCCTCCCCAACCATCTTCCTGCAGGAGAGATCACTGCCTTCACTGTTTGCAGATTTCCTTCCCTCCCTCTGCAGGGCTAAGGCTAGGGTTGCAGCTGGAAGAAGTCCAGCCCCAGTTCCAGTTTGTCCAAATTTATAAAGATCACCATGCCAGTCTTTACATTTTCTTCCAGCCCACTGATCGTAACCTCTGGAACTCATCTGGAAGGCAGTATGGTGGGGGTGGAGGGGTCAGTGATGTGGAAATCCCACCGGTTTGGGCTATTTGGGGTCCTATTCCTGTTTCTGCCATCATTTTTGTATAATCTTGGTGGAATCACTCCCTCTCAGCCTCTGGGATGTCTTATCATTCAGGGCATGGCTTACATTTCACTTGCTCAGGGAAGCCCTTCCACATCTAAATTGGCCCTCTCTGACCTCCATAAACCACAGTGTTATAATCACACAGCAGGTAGGTATGTATGTGTATATATACACACATGTGTATATGTATATGTGTGTATATATACACACATGTGTATATGTAAGTATAGTAAGTGCATAGATAATTGTTTGCTTATTTGGTTTGTTTCTCCGAGAGATTCTAGGCTCCAGGAATGCCGAGAATGTGTGTCTTTGACCCTTGCATCCTCAGATCCTGGCACGGAGCCTGGCACAAAGGAGGACACAGAAAATTCGTTTAGTTAATGAATAAATGAATGAACGGCAGCTGACCTACGTTATCCCCCAGGTTCCTTCCAGCTGAAAAAGTTTATGAGGCTAAGGTTTCCTGCCAAGAAGACGTCCCCAGGACCTCTCCCAGAGCTCCCTAATGGGGCAAGGTGGGGTGTAGGGCCGAGCCCCGGGCTCTGGCAGTTGTACACCGGGATTAGCGCAGGTCGGATGCTGGCTCCGGCGCGGCCCCGCCTTCCGGCCGGCCAGCCCGGGGCGGGGCCAGGCCGCCTCCAGCCGGGTGGCATTCGGGGAGTCGACAGTACCCAGGGTGGCGAGTGGGCGGGTTCGAACTCGAGTCAATGGCGGGGCGGGGCCAGAACGCCCCCAGTCTCCCCGCCGGCTGGTGCAGGGGGCGGGGCCCCAAGCCCTCAGGTTCCCCACTTGGGGGCCTGGGCCGAGCCGTCGCCTAGCAACGCCCCGCCCCGCCCCCTGGGCCGCGGGCGCCTGCCCCCAGCATGGCCTGGCGAGGCTGGCCTGCGTCGTGGTTGTGGGTCGCCAGCTGCGGGCTGCTGCTCCTAGTCTTCGTCCTGCTCTTGAGCCCCCGCAGTTGCCGAGCGCGGCGGACCCTCCGCGGCCTGTTCATGGCGCGTAGCAAGAGGCTGCTCTTCCGAATCGGGTTCGTGCGGGGCTCCGGCGGGCTGCGGGGATCGGGAAAGCTGGCGTGCTGGAAAAGGGACTAGAGGAGGGGTGCTGGGGGAGGGCTTAGGGGTTCTGACAGGGCTAGGGCTGGGGGATCCAGGGCCGGAGCTAAGAACGATCAAAGAGGCAGGCTAGAGAAGCTACTGATTTGGCGAGGGGGCGGCGAGGGCTGACGAAGTGAAGAAACTGGGGGTGAGTGGAAAATTGGGTTGGGCTGGGGAAAGCAGTTTGCTGGGGGAAGCAAGCCGGGGTAGCCAGAGAAGGGGGCTTTGAGAGGACCTCTAGAGAAAAGAGCCAGATGAGGGGTTGGAGAAAAGGGAGCTGGAAAAAGAGAACAGGTGCAGGATCCCGGGCCCCCCCCACTCCCCAAGTTCCCTCCGGTGGGCAGGTCCTGGAGAGAAGGAATGTCAGATGACTGAGTCTCACCTGAAACCGCTAACTCTTTCCGTGTGTCCCTGGTCCTCTCCCCATCACTCAGCTTCCCACCACCCAATGCAAGCACTTCTGTCCCAAGCGGGATTCCCCACTCCCACTCTGTAGGTCAGTCTGTCCCTTTCCTTGACATCCCTGTCTCCCCCACCGCCCTTGTCATAAGCCCCAGCCTGTGAAATCCGACCCTAATCACTCAGCCTGACTTGTTGAAGGTTCACTGACCTCCAGTGACTTATTCCTTTCTGACCTCCACCCCTTACCCCAGTCTTCACTCTTCTCTTACCCCTACTTCTCCTGACAGGACGGAGTAAGATGGTAACCAGCCCTGTTCTGCCTTATAGGCAGTAAGAATCAGGGTAAGAGTCACAAGAGGAAGGCTTCCTAGGGTCTCCATCCCCTTCCCAGGACCAGCAGGGCCAGGGGGCAGGCCCTCAGACCACACTTGAAGGCCAGTGATGTTGGCCTAGGAACTGTGGGAGCCCTGGCCCAAGGCCAGGTTCAGGCGAGAGCTGAAGCTGGGGAATTTCCTGAGTTTCAGAGAAGAGGTTGTACAATTCACCCCTCCTCTCGTGACCACCCCAGATAGCCCAGAAACTTTATCCCTAGGATTATCCTCACTCAGTCTAAGACACAGAGATGTAAGGGCCCAGTGGGGGAAAAACTGAAAAAACAAGGGGTGAGGAGGAATCCTGTGTGTGTGCCTTATGGGGGCATTCACATCTCTAATAACCCACACAATGATCACATTCTCAATAATGCTCCAGCTAAGTCACCATTGCTCTGCAAACAGCATTAAAATAATAAGATTCACAAATATTTAAATATTTACATATGTGAGATTAAAAAAATATATTGCTCCTCACAAAATTTCTGAAAATTTTATAGCTCTATTTGGGGAAAGATTTTTAAATCTATTTCTAGCTTTCAGCATCAGTAACATTGAAGTCATATAAAAAGCCAGAGAAAGTGAAAAAGTCTCCACAAGTGACTGGAATCAGAAGTCCTGAGGTCAAAAATTTCCAAGATTGCCAACTCAGAATCCGGAAGGTTTGGGTATTCCTAGAACATGGGATCTGGGTGTTTCCAAATCCTCAAACCTGGAATTGTCCGAGAGCTTCTCAGGAATTCAGTAATCCATGAGCTTTCCTGTGGCTGGATTTCAAGGTTGCCTTGGAATCAGCTCCCCAAATTTGCAGAGCAGGAGGGCGTGCCTGGAATCAGAGTCCCAGATCCTGCCTGTACAGGATCTGGGAAACAATCAGTCCAGTCCCTCGGGTGGGAGGCTGCTGGCTGCTGGGAGGGACTGGGGGTGTCAGCAGGAAACTGGTCTGAGGGAAATGGGCAGGTGTTGATGCTGTGAGGGCGTCTCCAGGAAGGATGGAGAGGGAGGGGCCGGGATGGTGCATGACGTGAGGGGAGGGGCAGAGCGCATGGACACACTCCACCCTGAACTTGTGGCTGAGGACCACAAGGAGAGGGCTGTACTGGGGGGCTGGAAAGTGGACAGTGGAGATGGGAAGCTGTACTGGGAGAGGAGTCCTTGTTGATGTTATCAGTAGTAACAGTCCTCACTGGTATTTGATGTTATGAAGTGTTATATAGGGCTTTCTTCAAACATAACCACCATTGTCTTGGGATGGCGATAACTGGGCACAGCAGAGGGTCGATCTGAGCTAACCTGAGGTGGACACACGCATTCAAGACTGCAGGGCCTGGGAGGCAATGTACAGTAGTTAAGCACATAGCATTGGGGTCAGATAAATCTGCTTTTGAATCCCAGCTTTATTGCTCAGTAGCTTTGTGACCTTGGACAAATAACTCCGCCTCTCTGTGCCTCAGTTGTTGGCATCTGTAAAATGGGCCTGGTGATAGTGCCTACCTCAGAGGGCTCCTATGGGGATCAAATGAAATTGTACACAGGATCTGGCTTATAGTAAGTGCTCAGGAAATGTTAGCAGTTATTCTTTCTATAGTATGGGGGATGTGGGGAGGGAAGATACATGGCATTAGGCCAGCCATGGCTCCTTCTGGAGCTTCCTTTTTTTTTTTTTTGGCCACACCATGTGGCATATGGGATCTTAGTTCTCTGAGCAGGGCTCAAACCCATGCCCCCTGCAGTGGAGGCACAGTCTTAATCACTGGGCCACCAGGGAAGTCCCTCAACTTTTTTTTTTTTAAGCTTCCTTACGTGCTTCTTCCCAGGTGGCTCAGTAATAAAGAATCCACCTGCCAACGCAGGAGCTGCAGGTTCAATCCCTGGGTCGGGAAGATCCCCTAGAGGAGGAAATGGCAACCCACTCCAGGATTCTTCCCCAGAAAATCCCATGGAGAGAAGAGCATGGTAGGCTACAGTCCATGGGGGTCCCAAAGAGTCAGATGCAACTGAGTGACTGAGCACACACACATTCTTCTATTGTCTTCCAAGTGTATCCTGCTCACTTACTCTCAGGAAATCCCACATCCCTTCGTTCATTCAGTGACCCCCACCCCTCCTTACTGCCCTGGGTCAGGATTGCGGGATCACTGATAGGAGCTGTTCTCAAGGAGTCAGATAGAGGAACAGGGACCCTAACTGGCCAGAGGCACAGGGCATGATAGATTCCCCAAGAGTGACAGGGTGTGCCTGGGCAGGCTAGGATTGGGAGTGTGTGCTCCCCTCTGTGTGCCCCCTGCCTCATGCCTCAGTTTCCCTTTTGCCCCTTTGTCTTCTCAGTGGTAGTTGAGGAGGTTTGGTTAGAGAACAGGACCCTGAGCAGGGCCTGTCTGCAGAGGGAGCAGTGAATGGGGAATTAGGCTGAGTTCCTGCATGCAGGGATGGGAACCATCTTTCAGAGCTGAGAAAGTGGAAGGCAGCCAGCTTCTGAAATGGACAGTCCGGCAGACAAAGCCCTCCCACCCTCCCTGACCAAGTCCCCTCTTCATTCCTAGGCATAGAAGATCTTTCTTGAATCTCCTGACCCAAGTGAAAAGCTGTCCCAGGACAAACATTGCTTGCTCCACTCCTGCAAGAGAAAAGCCCTTCTCTGGGGCCAGTGAGGACCAATGGTTTGATTTCAAAGAGAGGGCAGGAGTCCTGAGCTGAGGACCCTAGAGTGAATGACCCACCTGCTTGTGGCCAAGGCCACACAGAGGCGGTGGGCTGGGCCATCCACAACACGGCCTTCAGGAGGGAAGCAGGGAGGGTCCTCTTCTGCAGGCCTTGGAGCCCTGGAGAGCCGCAGCACCAGCACCCATAGCAGCTCCTCTGCCGGATGTCCCCGTAGGTGTGCCCTTCCCCAGGCCGTGCTGCCTGCAGAATGGAGTCCACACCCCTCGCCCAGGCCTTTGGGGCCCTCCCACACCCCCTCCAGAGCTGCCCAATCCCACCTTCCCCAGGCCCTGTGCTCTTGCTGTAGTTCTCTCTGGGGTCTGCCAGACCTTCCTCCCTACATCAAATATTATTTCCTCAAAGCTCATCCTCAAACTATGCCCAAAATCTGAACACTCACCCCACTTCCACTGCTACAACCCTGAGCCAACCCCAGGTCGCCTCGCACCTGATCTCCTAAATTGACAGCTCCCTTCAGCCTTTGTACTCACAAGAGCACTCTCAGCAAGGCAACCAGAATCAAACCTTTAAGATTTAAGTCAGAAATGTGCCACTCCTCTGCTTAGAACCCTCCAGAATGGCTCCCTCTGGACCTGCCCATCCTCCACCTCACTGTTTCTGGTGGTTTTTTGTATGCCCTTCACCTTGCTCGTTGGATTTCAGCCACAGGCCACTTTGCTGTTCCTCAAGCATTCTGAGATAGTCTCACCTCCAAGCTCTTTTGTCACTGTTCTCTCTCACTAGACCCTTCTTCCCCCAGATGGCCACGTGGCTGTGCCTGGCTTCCTTCAGGTCTCTGCTCAGATTTCACTGTGTTAAAAAGGCCTACCCTGACCACCCTGTATAAAAATCGCAGGGTCCCAACGCCTGCAGTCTTACTCCACAGCGTGCTCACGTGCGTGCTCAGTTGCTCAGTCACGTCCGACTCTGCAGCCCCATGGACTGCAGCCTGCCAGGCTCCTCTGTCCATGGGATTCTCCAGGCAAGAACACTGGAGTGGGTTGCCATTCCTCCTCCAGGATCTTCCCGACCCAGGGGCTGAACCTGGGTCTCCTGCATTTCCTGCATTGGCAGGCAGGTTCTTTACCTCTGAACCACCTGGGAAGCCCCTTCTCCACAGTACATATCACCATGTGACATCCTATATATCGACTTGCCTGTTGTTTACTGGCTTTCTCCCTCAATCAGAATATGAGCCAGATGAGGGAAGAAACTTCTTTCACTACTGTATCCCAGCTTCCAGAGCAGTGGCTGACACAGAGTTGCCCTCATTAAAGGGCTTTGGAGTTAATAAAAGCTTGGCCCAAATGCTATCTCCTCCACAAAGCTTGTCCAGCCTCTCCAGTCAAAGTTCATCACTGCCTCCAGACTGACCCCTGGCATTGTCTGTCCTCTTAGAGCTTTCATTGTGTATTCTTGCTTGTTCCTGCATCAGGTGTTCATAGTGTGATTTCCTCACTGGACTCCCACAGGCCAAGCCCAAGGAACAGGGCTGAATCAGGAGGGCCTGGGGTTGGGGTGAGGAGGGGACGGATGGAGGCGGGAGGGAGGGCCAAGAAACAGACCCACACCAAACAAAACCCTAGGGCCTTGGCTGGGCAGGTGGCCTGGGATTTTAGGCAAGGAGACACAAATAGTCCAGGCCTCCTGCCCAGGACTGAGATCTGACTGTGCCTCTGGTCCTCCCCGGGAGCCCTCAGGAGCCACTCCTCCTCCCCTTGGGAAAGATGCTAAAGGCTGGAGAGGGCTGCAAAGTCAGCAGAGGACCGAACCGGATGAGGGGATGGGTATGAAGATGGGGCCTGTGGTCTCCCAGTCGGGCCTGTGTCTTGACCTGTTGCAGGCACTGCCCCTCTCCTGGTCATGGGGAAGTTGTCCCCCGACCCCTCAAGGCCTTGCTGGCAGCTTCAGGAAACTCTTCACCCTCTAGGGCCTTTTTCGCTGTCTCGTTATCTTCTTCAGTTTCCTCAATTTGGGGAAAGTGCAAAACATCTCGTGGCTCAGTTTGTTCCTGAGGGGCCTCTGAGCAGGCTGTGCTCCAGCAGGACTCTGTGTCCTGGGGGAGTCCAGGTCCCTAGGCCTGCAGACAGGCATTTCCTGTTTGCTTTCATAAAGATTGCCTGTCACTGGTCAGATGAAAAGCCTGGGAAAAGCTGGGTCCCGGGTGGAGACCGGTAGGGGAGGCAGGCAGGAGAGGAGAAGCCAAAAGCACCCCCTGACCAGAGTCCTCTCAGCCTGGGCTTGTTGTCCAGCTGGTGGAGTCTGGGGCCAGGGCCCAGCTGGGACAGGCAGCCCCCAGGCCTGTCTCAGGGCTGCCCGGGATGGCGAGACTGCTCGCGGGAGGAGGCGGGGAGAAGAAGAGCTTCATTGTGTGCTCTCCACTGTGCGCCAAGAGAAGGGGGTGGAGGGAGGGCTGTGTGTCACTCTCCCCAGCTGTCCCATGGGGCCTCCCATGGGGCCAGAGGCTCAAACTCAGATACCAGAGAAGCCACGCTCTGGTTCAGTGAGGCGAGGAGTGAAAGGTATGCCTGTGGCCCCCAGTGGGGATGGCAGGTGCTTCATCCTGCAGCCCTGACCCCAGGCGGAGGGCCCCCTCAGGCCCCTACAAGGCTGCCCCAGACCGGCTACCCCCACCCCAGCCCCACTCGGTAGAGTGTTTTTTCTGTCTCCCACCTGGGTCCCAGAGGACCAATTAGGAAACTTGCTTTTCTTTTTGGTGAGGTGATGGTGGGTAGTTCCGGGCCCCAGAACTGCTTTATCAGAGTCCACGAGTGGGTGGTAAACCGAAGAGGAAAAGGTCAGCATCTTCGGGTTCCACCAGCACCCCCAGATCATACTGATGCGTTCTGGCACATTCTCGCGCTGCAGGGAGTTTGAATCCCACATCAGGCCCTGCAGAGGTCCATGTCATTGTGTAAGTCACCTGAACTTCCCAGGCTCAGCTGCTCATTCAGAGGGGAAGAGCACTTGGTTTTACAGAGCAGGAAACTGAGGCTTGGGGAGTGAGTTTCTGCTTCTTACCTCAGGCAACAGAAGAAAGGGAGCTGTGAGCCCCATTACAGGGGACGGCGACATCCCAGCAAGATGGGGGGCTAGGAGATGGGAGGCAGGTTCTTCCCAGGGACTCATTCACTTTTGCATTTTCCCGTCTTTTTTTCCTAAATTCTCTTGTCCATCTGGCTTGCGCTGCTCCCTTTGAAACCATCCACCCAGTCATGGTTCAGGGCAGAGAGTGGCAGAGCCTAGACTGAAAGAGGTCTCCAGGATTCTCCACTCAAGGCACCTTCTCCTGAGAGCTGCTGGGGTCTCAGACCCTCTGCGGTCCTCAGGAAAACTGCGCATGTGAGGAGGTGGTCTGGGGAGAGAGTTCACAGAGTTCAAAGGCTTGTGTCTCATAGAGACTGAAACTAGTGCTCCAGGAGTTTCCAGAGGCCAGATGCCCGGCTGTGTCTGAACACTGTAATTACCCCGACAAATATGTTTTCCCAGCAAAGGCCCTCAAAGGAATTGAGTCTGACCCCAAATAGTTCAGGCCCACTCATCTCATCCTACCTGCTTATTAGGGGTTTGCAATGGTTAAAAGTGTGAATGAACTCCAGGAACTTTACTGGCCATCCAGTGATTAAAACTCCGTGCTTCCACTGCAGAGGGCGTGGGTTTGATCCCTGGTCAGGGAACCACATGCCATTAAAAAAAAAAAAAAGAAGAGTGTGGGCTCCGGGATCAGGCTGCCCAACCACTCACTGCTCTGTGATCTTGAGCAAATCCCTTTCCACCTCTCTGGGCTCCGTTGGCCTTATCTGTGAAATGGAGGAAATAATGATACCTGACTCGGGGTTGCTTGGAGGATGACAGGAGATAACCAACGAGAGGCACTGAGCCCACTGGTGGGGTCTGGGAAAGCTGAGGGAAAGGTCATTCTTATTAAAGATGAGGCCAGTGGGCTCCGGAGAGATGTTCTAACCTGTGGGGCAAAGCCAGGACTGTGGACCCGTCTTCAGACCCCCTTGCCTCTGCTCCCCCATCTCCTCCACTTTAGAGGCCCTGGGTGCAGACCCTAGGCCGGGGAAGTTGAAATTTTGTGCCCCATTGACACAGCCTCACCCAGGCCCTTGGGTCTAGATGACCTGCTTATCAGAGTACCCTGCTCTACCTTGTGGGTCCCACCAGAAGAGGGGAGGGACTTGGAAGCAGGTGGGTGAGGTGGGAAGGGAAGAGCCAGGGCAGGGGTGGCTGTAATTCAGGCCTCCGATACCCTCACTGGGCATCACAGCCTGGCCTGGGGCAAGTTAGGTGGAGCCGCAGTCAGTGCTGACAGTCCGCTTTCTATGCCCGTCACGTTTATACTTACATCCCTGGCCCTGTGCTGCCTTTCCTGCTCACTTAGCCAGGGTTTTGTGAGTCCTGGTTCTGTGCTGGGCCAGTGCTAGGGGGTTGCAGAGGAGCCACGAGAAACAGGCTGGTGACCGCCCGCCCCTTGCGGGCGCTGCATGGCACTGCATGGCTCTGATTAGGGCACCAGGTAGAAGTTGATAAGGCGCAGCCACTGCCCCGGGGCTCAGCTGCTCCTGAGCGCCCCAGATGGAGCAGGGGAAGGCAGCTTTCTACCAGGATAATCAGGCCCTGGGTGCCGAGGTCCAGCCCCGGCTGATTCAGGGTATTCGAAGGAGAGACGGCCTAGGCGACTATTTATATGCTAATTAGAGATACAAAGAGTAATAGAATGAGGATAGCTCAGTAGGAAAATTCAGTGGAGAAAAGAGGCTGAGTAGCTTGGTTTACGCGGAAAATCAATATAACCCGTGACACCAGGTTAGCTCTGACCACGGAGGCCGCAGGCGCCCTCTCGAATAACGGAAGGTGCCCCACCTTAGACACCTTCTCGAGTGGGTCTTAGAAGCCCAGGCAAATAAATGGTTGCAGAGGATATCCGCGCTCCAGATGGAGACTTCAGCCAGAAGTTAAAGGGAAGAATGACATGGGGAGACCAAGCGTTGGTGAGCAAGGCCCGTAGCTTTATTTTCAACAAGGGCTTTTATACCCTAAGTTACACATAGAGGCTAATAGGGGATGCAAAGTCAGCAGTTTTTGATCCTTATCAAAAACCAGGGTTTCTTTCCTGCAAATTTATCGTATACAAATGGTTTAGGTGATTTACATCATCTTCTGGCCAGAAGGCCTATTAACATCTTATGACTCTTGACAAGGACTTATCAACAAAGACTTATTTTCTCTAAGAGTAATTATTTTAAGGTTTGGCGCCATCTTCCGAAGATAAAATTGCATTCCTATAGGGCGGATGTGTAATGGGTTTACAACAAAGAAAAGAATTTATTACCTTAAGGGTCTAAAGTTACTAACACCAAGGCCACTACTTATTTTTTCTACATATCATCTATTAATTAATACACATTCAAGGATACAATTCAGGGGATGTGAAAACTTGGCAACAAACATTGGCTCATGAATGAAATCCTCTACTAGTCTTATTCTGACAGTTTCTAACTCTCTGAGAGGCTCTAAGCTATTTGAATATCTTAAGCTTCCCCTGCCTCTCGAGGCTGGGAGACTGTAAAGAATCATATGCATAGCTGTAGGAGTCCGGGTAAATTTGTCAGGCGAGTTAGAGAGCCATCTGAGGGGTTTGGATTTAAACACTCCTAATTGCCCAGGAACTTTATTAATTGGAGCTGTAAGTTAACTCTTTGACAGAGAGAGAGAGATGGTGGTAGGGGACAGCCCCCAGTAAAGTCAGAGTTGAGAGCACAAAGCAATAAAGTAGGCAGACTCTGGTTTTTTTTGGGGGGTAGATGCTCGAGAATATCCGGGGGGACTCCTGAGGCTCGATCCCGCCTTTGCGTATGCCGAGCCTCCTTTCTCATGACCTTTGTCACGAGTGGAATGCCTCACCGGCTCCTGGCACCTGGGGTTGAGCCCAGCCCTGAAAAATGCTTGTATGTGTGTGTGTTAGTCGCTCAGTCGTGTCCAACTCTTGGTGACTGTGTGGACTGTAGTCCCCCAGGATCCTCTGTTCATGGAATTTCCCAGGCAAGAATATTGGAGTGGGGTGTCATTCCCTTCTCCAGGGCATTTTCCCAACTCAGGGATCGAACCTGGGTCTCCTGCTTGGCAGGCAGATTCTTTACCGTATGAGCCACCAGGGAAGCCGTGAAGGATGCTTTGGGTTCCTGCATGGCGCTGATTAGTAGGGACTGGGTAGTGTTCCAGTAAGTTAGAAAGGCCTGGAGGCTATTCCAGCCTGAGACCTGTGGGAGCCAGGCAGGACTGTAGTTCTGAAATTTTAATGAGCTATTTCAGGCATTCAGAAGACAGATAAAATAATACTCCCAGCTTAAGAAAGACAATGTTACAGACCCTGTGAAGCTCGGCGCCCACCTCCCCAGCCCACCTTCCCCCTCTCCCAGAGGAAACCCTACTAACCATGCTGACCATGCCTTCCCCTCGGCTGCCTTTATTCTTTTACTATTTACGTCTGCATACCAATGATGGTTTTGCTTGCTTTGGCCTTTGTTTTTTTCTCCTAGCCACACCACGCGACATGTGGGATCTTGGTTCCCTGACCAGGGATTGACCTGCACCCACTGGACCACCAGGGAAGTCCTTCTTTGGCATTTTAGGGAAATATTGTCAGGTTATCTGTTTGCTGTGGCGCATCTGTTAGCTCAGTGTTACGTTTGAGCTCTGTGCAGGCTGAGAGCTGGTAGCCTAAATCATTCACTCCCCTGATGTGTAGTTTTCGATGGTCGGAATATGTCATTATTTATTTGTCCATTGTGCTATCGATGGACATTTGGGATGTCAACTTGTTCACTCTTGGGACACGGGGTTTCCATGGGGCCATATTGGGGAGGGGACAGAGGCTTGCCTCCTCCCGGTCCACAGAGGGCCTGCCTGGGGGTTGGACACTCTCCCACCAGCCCTGGGGAGCCGCTGAAGGCTGTTGAGCAAGAACAGGATGCAGTCGAAAGTGGTGCTTTGGGAGCATGAGCATCTGCCAGTGGTTTGCAGTTTGGTTCAGTGAGTCAGAGAGCTGACTAGAGGAGGCTTTCCTTAGGGCCTCGCCAACAGTTTCTCTTTGCAGGGGTGAGCCCATGAAGGGAAATGAGAAATGGAGAGGAATTCTGTCTGAGTCACCGGGGAAAGGGTTAAATGGATGCTTGAGTTGTGAAACTAGGAGGGTGACAGCGCCTTTCCCAGAAAGAGAGGCAGCAAGGGGAAGAGCTGACAGGCATGGTTATAGACCCTGGTGATGCAGCCAGCCCACCAGTGGAGGGGGAACGGAGCTCAGGGACTGGAGAGAAGCACGAGGAATCCTTTGTCTGCAAAGAACCAGGCCCCATGCAACCGGGTCCTCAGGCCCCTCCCCCCTGCTCTGTGCTGCGATCCAGACCTCAGGGCCACAGGGGCCACCCTGGCCAGCACAGATCTTGGGTCTGACAGCCATCCCACCACCACCTTTCTCCATCTGCAACACCTCCTCTAGTCTAGGCCCTCGTCGTGTCCCTCACTGCGTGACTCTCCAGCCCCCTTCCCCTCCGCTCCAGTTCATTCTACCCTCCACACAGCAGCTGAGCAAGCTCTTAAAAAGGAAGTTAGAACATACGCTTCCCCTCTTTCAAACCCACCAGCAGTTTTCCACCCCCTCTCCATGGCCTGACCCCTGCGCACTTTGCTGACCCTTTCTCTGCCTACAGACTTCGAGGTCTCTTGGCAGCTCCTCGAATGTGCCCCACTAGTGCCTGTATAGGGATGTTGGTGCTGCGCCCCCCACAGTCAGTCAGCACCACTGGCTGCCCCATCTGTCTGTTCCCTGCTCAAGGATCGCCCTCAGAGAAGGAGCCTTTCCCAAGCACCCAGTCTACCGGGAAACCATCTTCCTTTCCCACCACAGTTAACCGCTTGCTTGTTGATTGTTTTGTTTTCCGGTTCAGTGTCTGTTGGCTGCTCCTCTCATTATGTTGGCAGGGAGCCATCTGCCTTGTTCTCTGCCTTCTGTACCTGGTCCAGCACGTGCAGTAAATATTTGCTGGTTAAAGCCAATGGAAGAGCAGAGCCTGGTTTGCTGCAGCTTCTTACTGCATAGTCCCTGCCCTTGTGCAGCTTGATCTTTGTCGGAGGACAAAGTACGTGTACTAAGTATCCCACAAGGGAAGACAGGGAATGTTTACCAGTCCCTCCCAGATTGTGCACAGCCTTGTTCTAGCAGCTGTGAAGGGTGTCCGGCTGAATTTGGGAAGGAAACAGCAGTTGCTAAACACCTTCCACCCTTCAGCCCCTGGAGAAGGCTAACATTTGTCATCTTGTTTTATGTCACTTAATCCTTACACAGTCCTGCAGGGTAAGTCATGGTATCCCTATTTTATAGATGAGAAGTCTGATCTGTGAGACCATTGACTAGCTCAAGGTCTCAGACCAAGGACGGCCCAAGCCGTGATGAGAACCCAGAGCTTCCTGTTGCCAGGGGTCCTGCGCTTCCCGTAAGCCTAAATAGGAAGAAATGAAGTCAGGAACAGGGTCCAGATGCCAGGTGGTGGCTGGGTACAGAGGCAAGGGTGATTTTCTTTTCTTCTTTATTATTTTTAAAATTTTCATTTTGAAATCATCTCAGATTTGCAAACTTTGTGCAAAGAATTCCCATATACCCCCTCACCCAGTTCTCTGAAATGTTAACATCCTCCATAACCATGGTACAGTCATCAAAACCAAGAAATTAACATCCATCCAAACCGTTACCACTCTCCAGACTCCAGTGAAATTCCGTGCATTGTCTCCCCAACGTTCCTTTTCTGGTCTACAGTCCAGTCCAGGATATGTAGGTTGGTCCAGCCAGTCCCATCCGTGCTGTGCCGAGTGTTTGTTGTCCCCGTGGCACAGCAGGCGGGAAGGCAAGAACCAGCAGCTCCCACCAGCACTCATCTGGTCTTGGTGCGCCTTCCCCAGGTTCTCACACGTCCTGTCCCCTTTCCTTCTTGGAAATGTCACCTCCTCAAAGAGGCCTTCCGTGACTGACCATCAGATCTAGAATAGCAGCTCTTGTCCTCCTTCTCTGTCCTTTCGCCTTGTTTATTTTGTCATCTTCTCTGGACAGTGAAAGTGAAAATGAAAGTCTCTCAGTCAAGTCCAACTCTTTGCAACCCCATGGACTACACAGTCCATGGAATTCTCCAGGCCAGAATACTGGAATGGGTAGCCTTTCCCTTTTCCAGGGGATCTTCCCAACCCAGAGATCGAAACCAGGTCTCCTGCATTGCAGGCAGATTCTTTACCAGCTGAGCCACAAGGGAAGCCCAAGAGTACTGGAGCGGGTAGCCTATCCCTTCTCCAGCAGATCTTCCCGATCCAGGAATCAAACCAGGGTCTCCTGCATTGCAGGCGGATTCTTTACCAACTGAGCTATCAGGGAACAGTATGTTTGTTTATTTATTTATTTGGCTGCCTCGGGTCTTAGTTGTGTTGCACGAGGTCTTCATTGCATCTTGTGGGATCTTTCACTGTGGTGCAAGGACTCAGTTGTTGTGGTGTGAGGGCTCAGTAGTTGTGGCCTGTGGACCTAGTTGCTCCATAGCATGTGGGATCTTAGTTCCCCAACCAGGGATCAAACCAGAGTCCCCTGCTTTGCAAGGCGGATTCTTAACCACTGGCCCACAGGGAAGTCCCTTGACAGTATGTTTACTGTCCTGTCTGTCCTACTAGAGTAGAAGCTGCAAGAAAGCCAGGACTGTGCCTTACCCGCTGTGTGCCCAGAGCAGGCTAATAGCAAGGCCTCACTAAATATTGTGGAATGAGTAAAAGTAGGAAGTGGTCGAAATTAATTTTAAAATAAAACAAAAACAGGACCCATAAAAAACAGTCATGAAGACTCCTAAAGGATGGTAGAACCCCTCCACAGCGCATTCAATTTCCCAACTGAAACAAGTGCTCAGGCACACAGAGCTGGGACAGCAGTGATTCACCTTCAGCAAACTGTTACAGAAACATGCTTGCTGCTGCTGCTAAGTCGCTTCAGTCCTGTCTGACTCTGTGCGACCCCATAGACGGCAGCCCACCAGGCTCCCCCATCCCTGGGATTCTCCAGGCAAGAACACTGGAGTGGGTTGCCATTTCCTGCTCCAGTGCATGAAAGTGAAAAGTGAAAGTGAAGTCGCTCAGCTGTGTCCGACTCTTAGCGACTCCATGGACCTCAGCCTACCAGGCTCCTCCGTCCATGGGATTTTCCAGGCAAGAGTACTGGAGTGGGGTGCCATTGCCTTCTCCGTGGAAACTGCTTGGTTTTGATCAAATTGCTTGCAGACAGATCAGCTTGCCCTTCCCAAAGGGCCCTCCCCTTGCCCCTGCCCCCCACAGACACAATAAACCTCTGTAGGGATTTGGGGTCCTTCATCCAGCATCCCAACTTCTACTTTTCTGTCTCAGGCTTGATCAGCCAGAATCCCACCCCCATTACCGCCTTGCTGTGTAAACCTAAACACTGACCAAACCCACCCACAGTCTAGCCTGTCACTCTCCTGTGAGCCCAGGGCCCAAGATGGCTCATTCTTCACAGGGCCCAGTATAAAATGGCATTTGGACCCTCTTGCTCAAAAAGCAAGAAAGAGGTGCCACATCCGATACGAAATTATGAAGACTTTCCTTTGTTTTACAATCTCTTTCTCTTGACTTGCCATGATGTTTTTAATTTGCTACTTAATGTCATTTGAGTAGGGGAACATTTAAAATGTTAATTATTAGCATGAATTGTGCCATTCATTATATATCATGCAATGTCAATTTTAAATGCAAATATAAGAACACTTGGGGCTTCCCAGGTGGCTCAGTGGCAAATGAATCCACCTGCCAAGCAGGAGATGAGAGTTCAATCCCTGGATCAGGAAGATCCCCTGAAGGAAATGGCTACCCACTCCAGTATTCTTGCCTGGGAAATCCCATGGACAGAGGAACCTGGCGAGCTATAGTCCATGGGATTGCAAAAGAGCTGGACCCGGCTTAGCGACTAAACAGCACCAACAGCAACAATAAGAACATTTAAGTTATGCGTGGGATCACTGAAACTGCGTAGCTCACACTTCTTAGCCTGCACACAGATATGTGTTATGTTCTTACCAGAACAGTGGAAGTGTGGGGCAGACCTAACTCAGCTGTTTTTGTTTCACTTCTTGATGCGTAGCACATTCTCAGCTCTCTCTACTTTCAGCTTTCCGATGAATGAGGAAGAGCTGGAAGGAAAAGGACAGATCCGTCGCCTCTTTCCTTTCCTTTCTGTAACAGCATCATTTGCAGCACTAATGGTAGGATTATACATAAGATAGGATGTGGTAGGGTTCCTGTGTCTCTTAGAACACCATTGCCTCTTGATGCATTTTAAGCAAATTCCTTTTTTTATATAAGATTTTTTTTTTTTTAATGTGGACCATTTTAAAAGTCTTTATTGAGTTTGTTACAATATTGCTTCTATTTTGCGATTTGGTATTTTGGCCACGAGGTGCATGGGATCTTTGCCTCCCAACCAGGAATCGAACTCACAACGCCTGCATTAGAAAGCAAAATTTTAACCACTGGACCACCAGGGACATCCCACAAGCAAATTCTAGTTTGAACCCAAAGTGTGGCTCACAGGTCAGCTATGCTAAGTCCCTTCAGTCGTGTCCGACTCTGTGCGACCCCATAGACGGCAGCCCACCAGGCTCCCCCGTCCCTGGGATTCTCCAGGCAAGAACACTGGAGTGGGTTGCCATTTCCTTCTCCAATCCATGAAAATGAAAAGTGAAAGTGAAGTCGCTCAGTCATGTCCGACTCTTAGCGACCCCATGGATTGCAGCCTAACAGGCTTCTCCGTCCATGGGATTTTCCAAGCAAGAGTACTGGAGTGGGGTCAGCTAGTGCCCTCCAGCCCTTTACTCATAGAGGTACACTCACTTGTCTTCACCTTGGGTCTTGAATTCCCACACATAGAGGGTCCACCAGAATTCTGTGCTCATGGCCGTGGTGAACACGGTGTGTGAAGCAAGGTCAGGGCAGCAGGGACCGAGCAGACACGTGTGATGTGACATGATGATATGTGCATCACCCCTGCCCATGTGCACGTTCCGTTGTCCCATCAGACTTCACGTTCAAGACACAAGTTCAAAGAGAAAATCATTAAGGATTTCAGGATGGTGACAGCAGAGCGTCATGCCCAGTGTGGGGCCCTCTGTGACTGCCGGGTCGCGCATCTGTAAAGCTGCCCTGTGTGCCAGAATCCTGTATTGGGGGACTCTGTCACTCACGAGTACCCTCTGTTCCACGTGCCCCCTTTTCACTGTGTAGCCTAGAACGTGGCAGGTGGAGGGAGGGAGTATGGTCAAACCATCCAGCCTCACTTCTGCTGGCTTCCTCCACCAAAGAGCCAAGCAGAGCTTTCTGTAATTTCCCTAAGTGAACCCTGCTGTCTGCTGTCTCTGGGCCTGGGCCTATTGTTTCCTCTACCCTAGGGGTTCTCAGCCTTGTGGTCTCTGGGCCAATAGCATCAACATCACCCGGAGCTTGTTAGAAATACAGATTCCTGGGCCCCACTCAAGCTGTCTAAGACTCAAAACGCTGGGATGGGGCTGAGGAATCTGGCCTTCAGTAGGTCTCACGCGTGACTGCGACGCACCGCTGCTCTGCCTGAAATAGGGTTCCCACCTCCTTGTGGCTTCCTAACTCCTGTACTGCCTTCACTGAATAAAGCCCTCATCCTCAGATCTCTTCTGTGAATTCCTCAGTTCACATCTGGCCTGATGAGCTTTGAGCTTGGGGTCTGTCTGTTTCATTTTGCATCTTTGTCCTGAGTCCTGAGCAAGGCAGACAGTCGGCACGCGACAAGTGGCGGTGGAGTTGCACTGGCGCAGGGGGTGACCGAGGCAGTGGAGACGTGGGGCCTGGGCTGAGCAGACGTCCCGCCCCGCAGGTACAGCCTCTACACGCGCACCCGGCTCGGGTACCTCTTCTACCGCCAGCAGCTGCGCAGGGCTCGGAATCGCTACCCCAAAGGCCACTCCAGAACCCAGCCCCGCCTCTTCAATGGTGAGCTCTGGCCGCCCCAGGCCAGCAACCGCCCCAGGCTGTGCCCACCCACCCCATCTCTTTCCCCCAGTGGATGGGCTACCTGCCCTGCCCCCCAACCCACATCTCTATTTCCCAGGAGTGAAGGTGCTCCCCATCCCCGTCCTCTCGGACAACTACAGCTACCTCATCATCGACACCCAGGCCCGGCTGGCTGTGGCTGTGGACCCGTCAGACCCTCAGGCTGTCCAGGTGAGGGGAGGATGAGGGCAGTGGGACCTGGGCTCACCTGGGGGGCTGGCAGCTTCTTGCTAGAGAGAGGCTGACCTTGCTCTCTGCCAGTGGGAGGTGCCCCCTCCATGTGCACTCACACAGCACACCCTGACCGCCACAAACACACGTGACCCCTTGGGGAAGGGTCAGTGTGCAGGGTGTGGCCGGGGGAGGAAGGGAGGACAGCAGTGGGAGAATCAGAGCTGGAGGGAGAGTGGTGCTGACCCGGGGCTGTGGGTCTAGCCAGCTTCCTTCTGCCTCTTCCTCTCTGTGGCCCCCTCTCTGAACCTTGCTTTTCTTGCCTCTGTCTATTGTGTTTGGGTCCCTTCATCATTCTCTCCATTTCTTACGTCTCTGTGTACATGTACCTGTGTGTCCACCTGCTCTGCCAGTCTCCCTCCACCCTGTGCCCGTGCTGAGGCTCAGGTGCCCCCCTTTATCCAACCCCCTCTTCCCTACCCCCTTCCCATTCTCTGGCTCCATCGCCTTCCCCACATCTCTCCCTGCTCTCCTCTCCACCCAGCATCCCGATCCCCAGCCTGACTACCTCCTCTCTCCCCCAGGCTTCCATTGAAAAGGAAGGTGTTAACTTGGTTGCCATTCTCTGCACCCACAAACACTGGTAAGGGGCTGAGGTGGGAGGTCTGAGTGCAGATCATCTTCCCTTGGCCGGCCCTGGCTCTGCTGGGCTTTCCAGGACTGGGACCCATGAGAACAGACTGGGCTATGGGTCAGGGGTCAGGCTGGGGGGCACCATCCTCATGAAGTCACTGGGGCACCAGGGGAGGGGGGGAAGAGGGAGGGACGGGTCTCCCCCTCTTCTATTTCCCAGGCTCCTGAAGCACCAGAGAAGGGCAGGGCAGGCATTTCTCTTTCATTCCATGGGCATGTCTGCTGGGCATGGGCAAACCTTGTCATCTCTTTCATCCAGGGAGGTTTTAGTCCAACAGGGGAGACAGCCCTGTGGGAAAGTATACAAACAATAACAACTGTGCAGCCAACACAGGGTTTGGGGGGCAGGGGCACTGGGTGGGTATGATGAGATCCACGTGGAGGAATTAGAGGGCAGGACGACAGCTTGAACAAAGGTCTGAAGTGGAGCGGATGGCTTGGTTCAGTCCAGGAACCAGGAGTCGCAGGGCTCAAAGCCCTGGAGATGCTTTGTGAAGAAGGAGGCTAGGAGGCCCAGTGTAGTTGCCCCTTAAAGCCCCTGTCTGTCTGTGCCATCCTACAGGGACCACAGCGGAGGGAACCGCGACCTCAGTCGGCGGCACCAGGACTGTCGGGTGTATGGGAGCCCTCAGGACAGCATTCCCTACCTCACCCAGTAAGTCCCTGACCCAGGGGTGGGATGGCCCTGTCCTTCACCCTCATCCTTCAGTTATGTGTTTCAGGGCTGTCAGCAGTTGGATCTTTGCTGATGCCCTTCTTGGCCCTTCAAGGGCAGATCACAGCCCATCTGAAGCATAACACTGTCCACCCCACAACTGATCCAGCCATAGTCCCCCAAAGAGGAAGCAGGAGGGCTTGAATCTGAAGCCCTGGGCACTGAGGGGGCCCATCTTTCCCTGGTGGGGAAGCCCTGCTCCTGCACATCACCTATCCCCTTGGGCCTGGGCGGGGCGGGGGAGGGAAGAGGAGCGTGGCCCAAGTTCTAGTGCCTTCTCTCCACTGTTGCCTCCCTCCTCAGTCCCCTGTGTCATCAAGATGTGGTTAGCGTGGGACGGCTTCAGATCCAGGCTCTGGCCACCCCGGGCCACACACAAGGCCATCTGGTCTACCTGCTGGACGGGGAGCCCTATGAGGGTCCCTCCTGCCTCTTCTCAGGGGATCTGCTCTTCCTCTCTGGCTGTGGTGAGTCCCCCAAAAGGGAAGGGGGAGTGCAGGGATGAGAGGGAGGAAGAGAGGCCAGGGCAGGGGCCTGAGGACAGCCGCAGCCCCACGCAATGCACGGAAACGTTGGTTTCCGCACACGTGTTGCCTTAGCAGTTATTCCCAGCTTTGTTACCTCGATTTTTCTTTCATATCCTCATGACATCCCAAAGGGGATGGATGGAATGAGGTGAAGCCTATAACTGAGTACTGACCTCAAAGAGCATTTGTTTCCATTGGGTGGAGCCGGGTTCTCTGATAGAGTGACTGGCAAGACCAGTTACAAAAACCTGAGAACCCCTGAGTGACAGGGTGATCCTGTGGGTGGGAGATCACCAGTCCCAGGCAGTGCAGGCAAAGAAGGAGGTGCTGTGTGGAAAAGCGCAACCTTGCCTGGAGTGGGCCTGGGGCCACAGAACTCAGCCTGGAGGCTCCACACCCCCTCTCCCCCCACGTGTCAGTCTGTGCCCTCAGACAGGCCCAGCTAGGGCTGAATGTTTGGGTCCAGCTCCCAGGGGGAGGGAGGGATCGATGCCAGACAAATGGGCATGGCAGGGGCATGGGTGAGGGCTGGTGGTCAGCCCCAGCTATACAGGGGGGTCCCCACCCCTCTCCATGGACCTTACCCTGCTGTGTGATCCTTGTTCCTCACACATACCCGCTGACCCTACCAGGACGGACCTTTGAGGGTACTGCAGAGACCATGCTGAGCTCACTGGACACCGTGCTTGGGCTGGGAGACGACACTCTTCTGTGGCCTGGTGAGGTTCCCCTCCATCTCTTCCCAGACCCTCACACACCCAGAGTCCCAGCCGACCCAGTTCCTGACCCAGAGGTGACACAGCTCTGCCTCCAGTGGCTCCTGGGAGCCATCTCCAGCAGTGGGGGCAGACTCCCTTCTTTCTGGAGCACTGGCTGTGTAAGGCCTCTTATGTCAGCTGCCCCTGGCAGCCAGCCCACAGCCTCTGGGGAGCCCTGTAAGCCCCAGAGTGTCCCCATGGGATGGCTGATTTCTCATAGCCAGAGCCTAGAACAGAAAATAGCCTTTGCTTAATGAGGCGCCTTAAATCCACTCTGAATGGATCATTACCTGTGTCCATCACACCCACACGGCACACCCATCATCCATATGCATGTATGTAGAATATCCATCCATCCATACATACATGCATGGGTACATTGCATATCTGTAGTTTCTAAAACACATCCACTAATATCTCAGTCAATCCTCAGAACATATGTTCATCCATTCATTCCATTCAACAAATACTTTCTTGAGCACCTAACGAGCACCAGGTTGTGATCCCAGCCCCAGGGACACATAACGTTCTAGTGGCATTATTATTTTCCCCACTTGCCAGAGGAGAAAACGTTGGCTCAGAGAGGGGCCATGACCTGACTGAGGTTGCACAGCTGGGCAGAACCAGCAGCACTAGAATGCAGGTCTTCTGGCTCCAGGTCTGTGGTTCCCCCCCCAATTGCTTCTGCAGCGTCACTCGTGGCTGACTTGTGTTTACAGAAGCGGCTCCTTGTGGTTGGGCTTTTTCTAGAAGCACTATCCCTCCTCCTCAGTTGTTAGGTACCCATTGGCCTGGGAATGGGAGGACTTTTCCTGACCATAACCTGTCTCACTCTGCCCTGTGTCTCGACCCCCATGGCCATCCTTAGGCCACGAGTATGCAGAGGAGAACCTGGGCTTTGCAGGCGTGGTGGAGCCCGAGAACCTGGCCCGGGAGAGGAAGATGCAGTGGGTGCAGAGGCAGCGGATGGAACGCAAGAGCACGGTGCGGGGCTTGGGTCCAGGAGGGGCCGGGGGCATTCCCCAGAGGGATCCCATCTCTGCTGAGCCAGGCCCTGCAGGCCCCTCCCCAGAGCTCTGGCCTGTTTGGCACAAGGGCCTTCCAGTGAGAACTCCTGAACCCCAGAATGGGGCAGGAGGTGGGGAGGTTTTCCTGGTCGGATCCGTTTTCCAGATCCTCCCCACCAAAGCCCGTGTCTCTCCTCCCACAGTGCCCGTCCACCCTGGGGGAGGAGCGCTCCTATAACCCGTTCCTAAGGACACACTGCCTGGTGCTGCAGGAGGCTCTGGGGCCAAGCCCCGGCCCCACAGGCGATGATGGCTGCTCCCGGGCCCAGCTCCTGGAGAGGCTCCGCCAGCTGAAGGACCTGCACAAGAGCAAGTGACCCCACCCCGGCCCGGCCCAGCCCACACACCGCGGTGGGGAGACTGCCCATCATCGCCCACACCACACCATCCCTCTCTCTGCTACCACCCCACCTCCATCAGCTCGTCAGCGGGCACCACCCGGACACTGGTCAAGGGCAGAGGAGGGACAGGCGAGGAGACCCTGAGACCGAGAGGAGGCCGGCTGACGGAAGGCTTGGGGACTCCACAGGGTGAGGCTGAGTCACCAAGGGCAGAGCTGACACTGGGAGTTAGTTCCCCCTGTTCCTGCCACAGCAGTGAGGACGCAGAGCCCTTGCTCTAGCTGCAGCCTCTGAACTCAGGGCAGCAGGAGTCCCGAACAGGGTGAGTCCATCTTCCCCTTCCTCCCATCCACGGCTGGGAAAGAAACTCGCTCCCCCAGATTGGCCTGAGGTGAGGTGCTTTGGAAAAGCAGTCACTCAGAGGGGCACCTGGGCTCTGGTTTTCTGAGCCTCTGCCCCTCCTCCCCCAGGCATTTTTGCACAAGAGCAAGGCACCCATAAGAGCAAGGCCACCCCCGCCCCCACAAGGGCATTTTTTTTAAACAGAGCCATTTCTGAGAAAGAGGAAAGGGCTGGAAGCCTGGCTGTGGACAATCTGCCTCTGTGACTCCCCTGCTGCCTGGAAGGGGGAGAGTCCCCGTTGCCAAGGAGACACCAGGAGGCTGGGACTGGAGGCCCACGGTCATGTAGGTCACACATGCTCCCTGCACAGCTGGCCTGGTCCTGCCCGCTGGCCTCTGCCCCTGCCCTGGGCCAGCAGGGCCCCTCCTTCCTTGGGGACCAGAGAGCCATTGTCCACCAGGTCCACTGTGGTTTTCTCATTGTGGCCCTTATTCTTAGAAACTCCTGCTTCATCCTCAACCCTTGCCCCTTTCAGTTAGTGAAGCCATTCATCTGGCCCTTTGCAATTGGCCAACAACATCGCCTTGTCATTTCTCATTTGCCCTTGGCCCCATCCTGGCAGGAGCAGGGGGTCTACACAGCAGAGAGCAGAAATCAGAAGTCCAGGAGTGGACAGCTCTCGAGTGAGTGGCAGCTTCTAGGACCCCGGGTCCGGGCCTTTCCCCTCTGCTCAGCCCTCCCTCAGCTCAGCTCCTCCTCTGGCCTTGGGTCCAGGTCCCTTTGGGGCCACAGTGAGGACAACGATGGTCCTCAAGCAGGCGTACCTGGGGTCAGCCAGGAGCCTTCTCTTCCTTGGTGGAAGCCTTCCCTCAGGCTCTGCTCCCCACTGGGGAGCCCCCGAGATGCCCCTGCCCTCAGTTTCCCTCATCATCCTGCCTCTGCCTCCCTCTCCGGCCACAGCCTCTGGTACCAACTCTAGCAATACCGCCAGAATAGTCAGAGCTCCCCGCCCCTCCAGACCTGCAGTTCCTGCCTCTGTGCCTTCGCTCCTGCTGTTCCTCAGAATGGAATGCCTTTCCCTTGCTCCTCCTGCCTTGTCTGCCTGGCAAACACCTAGTCATCTCACCAATCCCCCTCAAGGTCCCCCTCCTCCAGGAAGTCCCCCCTCGTCCTCCCATGCCCCTCCCCCTCCAGGCTACCTCTGCTCTTTGTCAATGCTTCTCTTGCAGCACTTATCACACTGTATTTTACTTGTTTACACATTTGTCTCCCCCTTCTCGACTGTGAACCCTTCAGGGCATGGACTGTATCTTATGCATCTCTGTATTTCGCACCTAGCACGGTGCCTGGCACACAGTAGGCGCTCAATAAATGTTGAATGAATGAATGATTTAACCAAAGCTTGGTCCCTCAGTGGGCTTGTCTTTATTGCTAGCTCTGTTTCCCTCTCTGGGTTACAGTTCTTGCTTGCTCAGAAGGACTGCACTTCTAGAACTCTGGGCAAAAACAAAGCTATAAATATATCCTTCCATGGATCATGAGGATTTGTTCAGGGTTTATGATTTGCTTACCTTGGTGTTTTCCAAAGCTTGAGATGCACAGATGCACCGCTAGCTGCAGGGGAAGTGGTTTTACATGGTCACCACCCAGGCGTGAATATGCTTCAAGGACAAGGCCTTGGCGCTGACCCCTCTTTAAGGCCCTTTAAGGCCTCTGCAATTAACAGCCGGACTCGTCTGTTAATTGTTAAACAGGTCGGCTGTCAAGCCTGGCAGCTATCTTGAGTTAAACTTTAACAACATAATTTTGTGTTCCTTGTATTTATCCTCAGGGTCAATATTTTTGACGAGTGACACCAGTTTTCAATTCATGTAGGTGATTAAAGGTACAGGCATATCTCATTTTACTGTGCTCCACTTTAGGGTGCTTTTCTGGTAATTGCATTTTTTTTAACAAATTGAAGGTTTGTGACAACCCTGCATTGTCAGATGATGGTTAGTATTTTGATCAATAAAATATTTTAAATTATACTTTTAATTAAGGTATGTACCATTTTTTAGACATGATGCTGTTGCACACTTAACAGACTACAGTATAGTGTAACATGTGTTTCCCTGGTGGCTCCGATGGTAAAGAATCCACTTGCAATGAGGGAGACCTTTGTTCAGTCCCTAGGTTGGGAAAATTCCCCTGAAGGAGGGCATGGCAAGCCACTCCAGTATTCTTTCCTGGAGAATCCCCGTGGTCAGAGGAGCCTGGTGGGCCACAGTCCATGGAGTCACAAAGAGTCGGACACGACTGAGCGACTAAGCACAGCACAGAGTGTAATAAAACTGTTGTGTGCACTGGGAAAAACATTTTTTATGTGACTCTTTGTTGCGACATTCATTTTATTTTGGTGGTCTAGAGCTGAATCTGCAATATCTCAGAGGTGCGCTTGCGTTATTGAAACAGGAAAATATGAAATACAGGTGACACTTGGCTATAGCAGAATTCTTGAAGGTGACCTTGTTGTGGCTGAAGACTGGGAAACACTGGCTTAGCTCCACATTTCTTTGGGCCCAAGTCAGAGTTTTCCCACCCCTGGTAGTACCTCGGCCTCCCATCTTGGTGTCCCTCACCCTGAGCCAAAGACCTTGGCACTGGCTCCCGACCCCATCCTGGCTCAGGGTTGCACCGGGGTGGGATTGAGGGAAGAAGAGGTAGTCCTTACCTTCCTGAAGAAGGGTGAGTCTCTGCTCTGTAACTGTCTCTTGACGGGCCAAGCCCCAGGGCCAGGTCACTCTGGGTGTGCCCAGTTTTGAAGGACAGATGGTGACGGTTCTCTAGGGCTTAGTGAAGCATTTTCCCGCAGCCTTGGCCAATCCTCCCACTGGGGCACCCGTCCTGAATGACGGCACGTGCTTCAACTGGAACCAGCACTGACCAGCAACAACTAGGACACCTGCTCTTTGTCTGCAGAACAGCAACAGTGACAACTCGTGTTAAGAGATCTGAGTTCTAGTCCTGGCTCTACGACTCAACATCCAAGGACCTTCCTCTCAGTTTCTGCATCTTCCGATGGAGACAACTTTGAATGAGACAGAACCTTTACTGTGTATGTACTTTCAAGTGCAAGTAACACATGCTCGGTAGAAAGGGGCTCAAACCAAAGGGGAAATTTATCAGCTCATGAAGTTGAGAAGTGTGGGATCACATCATGGTAACTTCAGGCATGGCTGGATCCAGGGATTCAAAAGCAGTTTCGTCATTCAGCTCTGCTTTCTTCTACATTGATACCATTCTCTATCAGTCTTTTTCCCTGTAATGGAAAGATTTTCTCTAGAAGTTCCAGGTTTACAGGCTACTAGTTCATCAACTAGGTTTACAAGTTAATAGCAGAACCTCTAATAGTCCCAGGGACTGAGTTTCATTGGTTCAGTTTGGATCATGTGCCCAACCCTAATCTATCATAGGAGTTAGGGGAATGGGCTTCTCTGACTGGCCAGGTTCAATGACATGACCACACCTAGAAAGCCAATGTCAGACTCAGTTGAAAAACAGTGTACTGGGAGTGGGGAAAGAGTTCCTCAGAGGAATAGGGGGTCTGATATCAGAAGTGATGCAAAGCAAAATCATAAACAATCCCCAACAAGTCCACTTATTTGGAGGCTATTAGAAGAGTTAGATGAGAAAGGCATATAAAGTCACTTTGGAAAATGCTACGTCTGATTTCTGGTGCTGTGATTCATTATATGAGAAGAAATAGAGGTAGACTCGTGGCCTCACAGGTATTTGCATACTGCGTAATTTTAAAAATAACCTGTAAGCACCTCCATCTTTCCCCCCCTAAATCATAGTCTCTTTCTTTCTAAATCACAGAAAAAGAAAAAGGGAGGGGTATGTTAAGTGGGCAGCCTTAGAAGTTCCAGGGAAGGACAGAGAACAGGATAAGTTGTAGATGTGAACTTGAAAAGCCCTGTGTGTACACTTGTGTGTACTGGGGGAGGGGGTCATCCTAGTCCTCCAAGGCCCTGGCCACAAATGGAGTCTTTGGAAGCAGGTGGAAAGCTAACCCTGATGGTCAGTAAACCCTAGGCTTGGGCCAAAGCAGGGACCATGTGGGAGAGAGAGGACTCGGACTGGTCTGGATTTGAATACAGACTCTGACCAACCATGGGTAGCACCAGACAGGGGACTTCTGTCTCTTAGCCTTCTTCTGGAGTGGCTGGGGAGCCAAATGAGATGCACATAGGTGTTCCATGAATGGTAATCTCTTCTTCCTCTTACTGTTCTTAAAAAACATGCTGCTGCTGCTAAGTCGCTTCAGTCGTGTCCGACTCAGTGCGACCCCATAGACGGCAGCCCACCAGGCTCCCCCGTCCCTGGGATTCTCCAGGCAAGAATACTGGAGTGGGTTGCCATTTCCTTCTCCAATGCATGAAAGAGAAAGGTGAAAGTGAAGTTGCTCAGTCGTGTCCGACTCCTAGTGACCCCATGGACTGCAGCCTACTAGGCTCCTCCATCCATGGGATTTTCCAGGCAAGAGTACTGGAGTGGGGTGCACTTAGCGCTAGTCTATCAGGAACAAGAGGACTTCCCAGGTGACGCTAGTGGTAAAGAACCCGCCTGCCAATACAGGAGACCTCAGAGACATGACATGGGTTCAATCCCTCGGTCGCCCCTGGAGGAGGGCATGGTAAGCCACTCCAGTATTCTTGCTTGGAGAATCTCATGGAAGAGTAGCCTGGAGGGGGATCACAGAGTCAGACACTACTGAAGCAACTTAGCACACACCCACAGTCTATCAGAGACAATAGGGCAAAGTGATTAAGAACATGGACCCAAGCCAGCCCATCTGGGGTGGAGTCCACATCTTCCATTTATTAACTGGGTGACCTTGGGCAAGTTACTTAACCTTTCTGTGCCTCCACTTTTCATCTGTCCAATGGGGTTGATGCTCACACCACCTGAGAAGCTGATTGGAAGGATTAAATGAGTTACACCCTGTAGAGCTGGGCACATAGGGCACCGTCTCTGCAGCAGTGGCTGTTGTTTAGTAGATGCCCACCCCAGCCACTGGGAGGGCACTGGCCATCCATGCTACAGGCTCAGAGAGGCCAACCTGTCCAACACAGCTGCACAGCTAGTACATCAACTTCTCCAGAGCATCCTTCCACTGGTCTATCAGGCCCTAAGCAGCAGTGGTAACAAGGGTCCTTAACAGATGACTAAGAAAATAGACAAGAAACTGGATGTTGATCCTTCTGTGAGTCTACGGCCATACCACCCTGAACGCGCCCGACCTCGTCTGATCCTTCTCTGATCCACCTTGCCAACTTGCTCTTTCCCCTAAACGACTAGGAGGAAACAGCCAGAACCAAGGGGAAGAGAATTGGGGGAAGTGAGAGAGCTCCCCGCAGGAGGCGGGAGCCTGTCAGGACAGGTAACTGGGGGGTTCTGTGCAACTGGAGAGCCTGAGCAAGGGGAGGTGAAGGAGAGCGGGAGTGACAGGAGAAAAACTCTAAGGAGTAGAGGGCTCAGGGAACAAATTTTCCCTCAGGCCAGGAGTCCAGAACAGCAGGGATACGGGGATGCAATAAGGAGGGGGACTGTGTTCAGTTCAGTTCAGTGAGCATCCCTTAAGGAACAAAAAATAGCAGTTTGCCCTTTTTTTGACCTTGCAGCATGGCATGTGGAACCTCAGTTCCTGGACCAGAAAGTGAACCCATGCCCCTTGCAGTGGAGTCTTAACCACCGGACTGTTGTGGAAGTCCCTGCTTCTTCTTCTTCTTTTTTTTAAACTTTGCCTAATAGAAAAGATTTTGTCAAACTTTATGTAATTCACACATGAAAGCAATAGGTTTGTTTTAAATCATCTTTTTATTATTTTTATTGAGATACAATTTATATAATACAAATGACACCCTTTTAAAGTATACATATGTGCAGTTTTGCAGCTACTGCCAACAGTCTAATTTTAGAACATTTTCAACACTCCCAGAAGAAACCCTGGGACCTTCTGGTGTCAGGTGTCTGCCTGCCTCCACGCCCCACCCTTCCCCCACACCAAGCAACCACTGGTTTATTTTCTGTCTCTATAGATTTGCCTGTTCTGGGCATTTAATCATATAAATGGAATCATACAATATGTGGTCTTTTGTGACTGGCTTCTTTCACTCAATACATTTTCAAGGTTCAAGCATATTATGGCATGTGTCAGTACTTCACTCTTTTTTATGGCTGGACAATATTCCATTATATCTATCTATCTATCTCACATTTTGTTTATGCATTCACCAGTTGATGAACAATTGGGTTGTTTCCACTTTTTGTGTATTCTGCATAATGACGCTATGAATATCTGTGTGTATGTTTTTATGTGGACAGATGTTTTCAGCTCTCTTGGGTATACGCCTCAGAGTGGAATTGTCATATAGTAACTTCACATTTAATATTTTGAGGAACTAACAAACCACTTCCCAAAGCAGCTGTGAATTTTCTTAATGCCACTGGTGGTGGCTCACGTGCAGAGTGGGCTTTTAAAAATTAGTGCTCGATGTTTTAAAATGCAAATTTTAAAACATAAGTATTTTTAAAACGTCTAAGTTCAATTTTGTCACGTCATTCTAATTATAAACCTAGCTAATGCTTTTTAAATGTATTTATCTATTTATTTTTGGCTGTGCTGGGCCTTTGTCGGTGCTCAGGCTTTCTCTAGTTGCAGTGAGCGCTGGCTATTTGTTATGTGCATGGTCTTCTCATTGCAGTGGCTTCTTCTGTCGCAGAGCACAGGCTCTAGGTGCTCAGGCGTCAGCAGTTGCAACCCGTGGGCTCTAAAGCTTGGGCTCAGTACTTCTGGTGTACGGGCTTACTTGCTCCTCAGCGTGTGGAATCTTCCTGGACCAGGGATCAAACCCATGTTCCATGCGTTGGATTCCTAGTCACTGTACCACCAAGGACGTCCTAGCTAATATTAACTTTTAAGGGGACTTCAATTAACAATATGTCCTCTTTACAAAATTAAAACTGCTTTAGGCAGTTTGTGCCTTATTTATTCATTCCATATATTCTACTACTTTTTTAAAAGCAACTGATTGTTATATGCCAATTATAAAAAGCAGAGACATCACTTTGCTAACAAAGGTCTGTATAGTCAAAGCTATGGTTTTTCCAGTAGTCATGTGTGGATGTGAGAGTTGGACCATAAGGAAGGCTGAGCATCAAAGAATTGATGCTTTCAAACCACAGTGCTGGAGAAGACTCTAGAGAATCCCTTGAACTGCAAGGAGACCAAACCAGTCAATACTTAAAGGAAAGCAACCCTGAATATTCATTGGAAGGACTGCTGCTGAAGCTGAAGCTCCAATACTTAGGCCACCTGATGCAAAGAGCTGACTCATTGGAAAAGACCCTGATGCTGGGAAAGATGGAGGGCAGGAGGAGAAAGGAGCAACAGAGGATGAGATGGTTGAGTGGCATCATCAACTCAAAGGACAGTGAAGGACAGGGAAGTCTGGCATGCTTCAGTCTGTAGGGTTGCAAAGAGTCAGGCACAACTAAGCAACTGAACAACATATCCTGGTAACACTGGAAAAAATAAAGGAAAAATAATTCTCTAATTTTTTTTAACAAATTGATAAACCAGCTTCCCAAGTACTTTTAATGCAATCTAATAAAAGTATACATATAAATATAGTAAAATTTAAAGTTTTTTTTAAAGTATTGGTTCTATTTACAATGCTAGTAAGAACTGAACTCCAAAGTGCAGTTGTGTGTTACAGCTTCCAAGGTCATTGTAAATGCTCATGTCATCTCCTCTGCCGCCTAAGAATGTCAGATACTCCCTCTGCTGGACAGTACCTCAAATTTGGGCTTAGCTCACAAGTCACAGTTCCAACCAGCTACTCAAAGTTCTGGGTGTTTAGTGAAATGGGTTGATGGCCCTTTAAGAGGCGGTAGGGAGCTCCCAGTTGCCATGGAGACATCTGGATACAAAGCAGGTAGCAGCAGGCAGCATGTCCTCTAAAGTTCAATCCAAAGGTGAGAAGGGGGCTGAGGAGTTGGGGGGTGGGGGCCTGGAAAGTGAGGGGGGCATCTCTCCCTCATCATCCACCTTGGGGTGGCCTTGAAAGATTCTACTCTTGGGACTCTGGCCCCATCACTGTCCTTCTCAGGGCCCGCCATCTGCCATCTCAGCCTCTCCTCTCTCCATAGGCTCCAAAGCCAAGGACCACCAACCCTCAACCCAGGGGAATCTGCCACCCCCAGAGGCCAATGCTGAGGCCATCCACTTCCTCAACTCCCTCCGTGAGCCTGGGCGGTGAGGGTGGAGGGGGTGGGCAGAACTGTGGACCGGAGGGAAGAGAGAAAGCCCAGACACGGCCACCCCTCTCTCAGCCTTGACTCTCCTGGGACTCAGAAAGGGCCTGAAGCACATTGGCTGATCGTCTTCAACTAACGGAAGACCCCAGGGACACAGTGGGGGTGGGGATCGCTGCGCATGTGTGAGTGAGGAGGGGTGGGGGTGTCTTCACCTCTGACCGCTGCAGAGGCCAATGGAGGGGAGGCAAGGGCTGCCTGGGAGACGTGAGATGAGGAGAGGGTGGGTGGAGACCATGGGGGCACTGCTGGCCAGGGGGTCAGAGAGTTGAGGGCTAGGAGCTGGGGCTTTAACTGTTCCCACGGGACCCTCACTCCGCAGGGCAGGAGGAGCTGCTGCTGCTGTTCTTCTCGGAGACTCTGGTCATGGTCTCGGACACAGGGGAGCCTCAGGGAGAGCTGACCATTGAGGTGCAGAGAGGGAAATACAAAGACCAATCTGGTGTCATAACGTACTTCCCCTTCGTGCATGCCTCCAGCCGAGGCTTCGTGGACAAAACACTCTGCGGAAGCTCCCTTCTGGGTAGAGTTCCTGACCACCGCCCCCCCCAACCCCTACCGTCCTACCCTGCCCCCCACTCCCAGCCCCTAACTCCCAAGACATTCACTTAGTACCAACCCTTTGATTTCACCTCGGGACTAGAACGAGGCAAAGAGAAAGCATGGGTTGTGGGGTGACAGCAAGATAATCACAGTCTTAGTTTTGACCTGTGGCCACCCTACCCCTGAGTTGTCCAGCCCAGGCCACCACCCACCCTTCCCACAGTCTCCAGCCCTGTCTCCACCTCCCTCCCCCCAGCCTATCTCTCATGGAAACTGGAGGTTGTGGAACAACAGAGTCAGGAGTTCATCAAGGTACCTCCTGGGCCCCCAGCCTTGACCACAGATGGAAGGTTTTCTATCCACATCTCTCCTCGGTTTTCTCATTTATGGAGGACGGACAAGGTGGCCTCCGGGGGATCTCACTCATATACAGTCGGTGAGTCCCTGATTCTCCCTTCCTACTCTGGCCCCTAGTTCCACATTCTCCCCATGGAACAGAAGATGAGTTTGCTGAAGCAGGATGATCAGCTGGCCATGACCAGAATGGTCAAGGAGGGTGAGGTAAGGTGAGAGCCAGGTGGGAGCCATAACTCAACATCCTCTTTGGAACCACAAACAGGGGACAGATGGTGTCAGGCCAGGAGCCTGCCCTGGGAACCATAGGGACTGGACCGTATGCTCAACATCTGGCTTGCCCAACCTCCCTCTACTTCCCAGCTCAAGGTCCCTGACCCAGATTTGTCCTGAACAGGAAGTGAAGACCGAAGTGACTTTCTTCCCCTGGCCCTCCATTGAGGGCTTCGTCTCCCAGGCCGCTAACCTGGTGTTGCTGAGGGTGATGGCCTGGCGGCATACGGTGCCCAGCAACGCCCGTTTCCTGGCCTTGGACACTGAAGGCAAACTCTGCTGTTCTACTTACGTGAGCCATCTCCCTGGGTGGGGACTTGGTCTGCGGGCAAACTAGAAGGGGCAGAGCTGATTTGGGAGAAAAGGCAGCTGTGGAGTAGAAGAGCAGGTGGGGTTGGGATAAACCCTGGTGTGTGGGGGTGAAACTTCCAAGGGCAGGAGAAAACAAGATTGCGTTTGTTAGAGAGAAGACCAAGGCAAGTGGCGTGAGGAAGATAGGGACTAAAAAGGTGGGAGCAATGGAAGAAAGTGATGCTTTTTGCACAAAAGTCAATTCAGGAAAAAAA
This sequence comes from Bos grunniens, assembly GCF_055505025.1. Classification (NCBI taxonomy): domain Eukaryota; kingdom Metazoa; phylum Chordata; class Mammalia; order Artiodactyla; family Bovidae; genus Bos; species Bos grunniens. The sequence continues at coordinate 30,434,519 of NC_141166.1, read as the reverse complement.
ACATAGTGTGGGGCCACTTTTAGAGACTTTTTTTAAACATCAGGAAATTTAAATCTCCAACTTCACTTGAATTTTATTTTATTATGTCTCAGCCCTGAAGGGTGCTTCTTTATTTTGGCTAAACTTTCATCACCAACCTACCTAGGACTTCCTGCAGTATGTGATTTTGAAGCTGTGTCTGTGGACATACACTTTGGGGGCTGATTTGACCAGCTTTGTAAATGACACGGGAGTCTCTTCTGTCACAAACATGACAAACAGCAAAGAGTTTGACACAAACAGGCACATACCATGTCCCCCCAATTTTCTCTGAAATGTTTTTATGTTAGCACTTTTCTCCTCACAGCCATAGCTGTAATAGGGATTTAAGTTTTAATTACAACAGGTAGCTTGCATGGGCCTGAGACAGCCCCAAACCTCAGTCTCAATTCTTTCTCCTTGGAAGAAAAGCTATGACAAACCTAGACCACATATTAAAAAGCAGAGATAGCACTTTGCCAACACATCTCCGTATAGTTAAAACTGTGGTTTTTCCAGTAGTCATGTACAGATGTGAGACTTGGACCATAAAAAAGGCTGAGCACGGAAGAACTGATGCTTTTGAACTATGGTGCTAGAGAAGACTCTTGAGAGTCCCTTGGACAGCAAGGAGATCAAACCAGTCAATCCTAAAAGAAATCAATCTTGAATATTCATTGGAAGGACTGTTGCTGAAGCTGAAGCTCCAATACTTTGGCCACCTGATGTGAAGAGCTTCCAATACATTGGAAAAGACCCTGATGCTGGGAAAGATTGAAGGCAGGAGGAGAAGGGGGCAACAGAGGATGAGATAGTTGGATGGCATCACTGGTTCAATGGACATGAATTGGAGCAAACTCTGGGAGATATTGAAGGACAGGGAAGCCTGGCATGCTGCAGTCCATAAAGCTGCAAAGTGTCAGACACGACTTAGAAACTGAACAATAAAAAAGTCCCTCTCCAGAGCCTCACTACCCTCTCTCCCCCCAGTAACCCAACCCCTGTCCTCTCCCACACTCACACCTAATTGGTTATCTATGTTACAGAATCTGCCAGCTAGAAGCAGTTGGTCATGGAGCTGGCATGGACAGGGGTTGAGGCAGGAGCAGGGTGAAGCTGGCTCTCTATGAGAGGACCTCAACTTAACCCGGGGCTGCAACCCAAATCTTGTGGAGCCTAAGGGTCTGGACAGCCAAGGGTTGCTTATCACCAGTGAACAAGCAATGAAGCTACAAGATGGAGAGAAGGGCAGGGTGAGATGCAGGGGGAGGTCCTGGTGGGCATCCGCCTCACCTCCCTCCCTTCATTTCGGTTGCTGCCAGCAAGCCCTGGGCTCCCAGACGATCCAGGTGGGCCATCAGCAGGTGGAAGTGTTCATTGTGGAGCAGACGGTACACTCAGAACAAGGCATCCCCATGTCCTGCCAGTTCTACCTGCTCTCTGATGGGTGAGCTACTGTCGGTGAGGCCAAGGGGGCAGTACTGAGCACAAACATGGGAGCTCAGTCACCTGGGCGGAGATGGGCCAAGTCTTCCTTCACTACCAGGGAGACTTGTTGTTGAGATCGGAGTGCCCCCAGCGTTACCCACTCATTCACCTTTTTCCATATATTCGCTCGTGTTCCTGATCTTCACAATGCCTCCCAAATCTCACCAAAGAGCGCTGAACAGTTGAGGGAGTCAAGGTCAACTTCACAGGGGATAGCTAAAGTAGCTGCCACAGGTGTGGGTGTAATGTTGAAAAACACAAAAGTTTGAACAACTTAGCACTCGATAAGATCTTCAGGTTGGAGGAAGAGTCTTAATACACTGCCAAGCTGTCACCAGCAAAGCACAGGCACCGAAATCCTGAGAAGATTCGGAAGGGAGAAGAGCTTTATTTCTTGAAATTTCCACAGAGGTACTGACAGAATCACCAACTGGGAAAAGCAAACAAACAAACACATTAGAACTTTGTTGGCTTTCCTTATTTTATAATTTGGCTTGCCATTTCTTTCTTTCTTTTTTTGGCTGCACTTCATGGCTTGTGGGATCTTAGTTCCCCAACCAGGGATTGAACCCAGGCCGTTGGCAGTGAAAGCGTGGAGTCCCACTGGCGTGCCAGGGAGCTCTTTCATGGTTCTATTAGCACGCACACTATAAAGGTCTTGCACATGTGCACATATCTTCAAAGTAGACACAGTCCCCATTATCTGGGGATCTAAACATGAACAGCACCCTGAAACTCAAAGACAAGTGGGGGAGGGGGAGAGGACGGCAGTAAAGGGAGGCCCGCAGGACACCCTTCAAAGGAGCCAGCTGGTCTAGGAAGACTCACACCTTTTCCGTGTTGCACTCCAGGCACCTGGCCAAGAGGATCCAGGTGGGCTCCCCGGGGTGCTGCATGATCACCAAGGTGCCTGTATTGAGGGAAGAGGGTGAGTGAAGCCACTGAGACTCCCAGGGTGCAGGGGCTGCCTTGACTGCGCCATCTCTGGGGTGGGAGGCCAAATGAGACACAGAGGCTTTGCTTTCCAGTAAGTGCGTAGTCCCTCAGTCATGTCTGACTCTTTGCAACGCTATGGACTGTAGCCTGCCAGGCTCCTCTGTCCATGGGGATTCTCCAGGCAAGAATACTGGAGTGGGTTGCCATTTCCTTCTCCAGGGGATCTTCTCGACCCAGGGATGGAGCTCAGGTCTCCTGCATTACAGGCGGATTCTTTACCATCTGAGCCACTAGGGAAGCCCTTGATTTCCAGTCCCTGTCCCTAATTAGGAGAGGATCACTTTGCTGGGAACTCCGCCCATATGGGCAGCCAGAACCCTGAGGTTTTCCCTGAGCCTGCCTAGAACAGGTGTCCTCCAGTCATCCCTCTATATCTGAGGAAGGTTCTGGGGTCAGAACAGGCATGCAGCCTTCCTCCCACCCAGGGGCTTCCCTGGTGGTTCAGTCAGTAAAGAATCTTCCTGCAACGCAGGAGACCCAGGTTCTACCCCTGGGTCGGGATGATCCCCTGGAGAAGGGAATGGCAACCCACTCCATTATTCTTGCCTGGAGAATCCCATGGACAGAGGAGCCTGGCGGGCTACACAGTCCATGGGAGTCGGAAAGAGTCAGACACGACTTAGCAACTAAACCACCACCACCTTCCTCCCACGGGACTCCTTCAGATGATATTGAGCCTCGCCCAGTATTTAAGAAGAAGCCCCTGGTGTGGGAGGAGGACCTGGAGCTCTACTCGCGGTTCCTGGACCGAAAGGTGAGGAGGGGCTGCAGGCAGCCTGAGGTCCCCATCCCTCCCAACCCCCTTAACCCCCTACCCCCGCCCTGGGCATATATTCCACCCTTTGTCATCACTTTTCCTGCCCGGTTGAAATACTGCACCCCGAGGGGTTGGGGACCCCAGCGTTCCTAATCCCTCCATGGGTCAAAGGAGGAGGGTGCGCCCCTGGGGAGCGGGAGTCCGGGTCCGGCTCAGGCTCGCCACGGCACCACCAGGAGGAGCTCCGTCTCAGCCACAACAGCTATCTACGGCAGCACCCCGAGGCCCAGGCGCTCATCTCCGACTTCCTGCTCTTCCTGCTGCTGCGCCAGCCGGTCGACGTGGTCACCTTCGCCGCCGAGTACTTCGGCCCCTTCGCCAAGAGACGCTCGCCCACCCCAGCCTTGCGCTCCTCCAACCGGCCCAGCCCTTTCCGCGAGCTGGAGCCGGAGCGCAGCGAGGCCTAGGCGGGCAGCACGGCGGGCCCGGGGCCTCCCTGGCGGGGACTGGACGGGAAGCGGGGGCGTCAGGGCTGGGCTGGGACGGGACGCGGGCGGGACGCACCCCGGAGGCACCATTTCCTGCCTGCGGTTTCTAATGGGAATAAACGGGGCGCTCCCCAGCCTCTGCTGTGATCCGGATCCTTCTCTGGCCAGCGTCTGGGGCTGAACATAGGAAACGTGAACAGGGTTTATCGAGCGATTTTCAGCCCTTCTTCCTAGATTTTTATTATGATCAATATCCCTATTTTGGGCTTCCCTGGGGGCTCAGTCACTAAAGAATCTGCCTGCAATGCAGGAGACCCAGGTTCAGTCCCTGGGTCGGGAAGATCCCTTGGAGAAGGAAATGTCAACCCACTTCAGTTTTCTTGCCTGGAGAATTCCATGGACAGGCGAGCCTGGAGCTACAGTCCATGGGGTTGCAGAAGTCCGACACGACTGAGCGACTACACCACCACCATCCCTATTTTACAAATAAGAAAATAGAGGCACGAAAATGTTAACAGAGTTAACACGTGGGAAATAGGATTCAAACCTGGACGTTGGATCCCCAAAACGGACATTTTAGGAATATCTCTGGTGGCCCATTGGCTAAGATTCCAAGCTCCCATTGCAGGAGGTCTGGTTGGATCCCTGCTGAGGGAACTAGATCCCACTGTGTGTGTCTGTGTTCAATATAGCTCAGTCATGTGGGACTCTTTTCAACTGGAAATCTTTGCCATCTCATGGAGTACCAGGCTCCTCTGTCCATGGAATTTTCCAGGCAAGAATATTGGAGCGGGTTGCCATTCCCTTCACCAGGGGATCTTCCCAATCCAGGGATATAACCAGCATCTGGGGCTCCTGTATCGGTAGAGGGATATTCTTTACTGCTTAGCCTCCAGGAAAGCCCTTAAGATTCCCCTAACCCTAACCCAATTAACAATTTGCATGCTGCAAATAAAGATCCCACAGGCTGCAACTAAGACCTGATGCAATGAAATAAATAAACAAAATAAGAAAACCCCACATTTTTAGTCCCTAGGTTAGTCAGGATAGAGGGGCGGGGCTTTTGGCAAACAGAATAATTAATAGAGCCCACTCAGCATAATTGCCGGCTACCGTCAAAGAAACAAAGAAGTCAGTGTGTTCACCAGCAGCCTTGCTCAACAACACTCCGGAAGCTTTCCAACCCTCCCTCCCTCCCCATGCCACCAGCTTACCTTCTTCCTCCCAGTCTCCACTACACACAGGAACCCCTAAACTGCATGGAGGGTCCCCAGTTACAAAGAATAGGCAGGCGATCATCACCTCCTTTTGGCTCCTTGGTTAATGACAGTTCTGGCCAGTGACTTGTTTCTGCCCAATACAACTCAGTAACAAATAGGGGGCCACCCCCAATGTGGCAGCTAGTAATCTGTACATAGACTCCATCCTTCCATCTGTTCATTCCTCCCACCAGCTAAGAGACAAGGGTCCCAGAGCTTTGCACTCCAGTGGACAAGAGGGACCAATATCTACAAGACTGTAATGATGGAAATGTTCTCTACCTGCCAATGTCCAGTAGGGTAGCCACAAGTCACATGTGGCCACTGAGTACTAGAAATGTGATTAATATGACTGAGGAACTGAAGTTCTACTTTAATTTTAATTAATTTCCATTTAAATAGCCACACGTGGCTAGCAGCTATCAGCCTGGATAGCAACAGCTATAGAGGATGAGGTCTTTTCGTTCAGTCAGGCAATCAGCTCAACAAATATCGGGTTCCTTCCATGCGCCAGGATTGTTCTGAACACTCGGAGATTAGCAGGGACAAGACCAAGCTTCTGTCCTCATGGCACTTGCAGATAGCATGAGGAGACAGACAGCAAACACAAAAGATCATTTATTATGTAAAATTTCAGATATTTTTATGAAAACAATTATGGCTGAGTCATGGACAGAAAGGGATTCATGGGTGGAGGCTTAAGGGAGGGTTTCTCTGATGTCTCAGCTGAGTTGGGATCTGAATGATCAGGAGTCAGACCCGTGAAGAGCTGTGGGAATAGCAAGCCAGAGGAATGGCAAGTGCAAAGGCTCTGAGCATGGCAAGTTGGTGTCGGAAGGCCAGCAAGGCTGATCCACAATGGGGGTGGGGCAGGAGGGAGAAGCTGGTGTGAAAGTGCTCAGTCATGGTGAGGTAGGGACAGCTGGGTCTTGAAGAGCCTCCTAAGCACTGCGAGTTCCCATCCATGGAGAACTGAAACCAAGGTTGACCCAGCCCAGTGCACCCAGAATGTTCCTGCAGACTTTGAGGGCTCCCTCAAGTGCCTGATGCTTTGCTGTGGTCGGGGGGAAGGGAGGGCAGTAACGTCCAGCCCACAGACATCCTTCCTCTGTAGAGCATCAGGTGACTTGGGAAGGGGTCTGCCACTTCCCTGCCTTCTCTCCTATTCCAACACCAGTTTGTTTTTAGATTGTATCATTTGTCCCCAGAACTTCTACGATTCCCATTTCTTACTCCATACTCCTAAGCTATATATATCTCTGAACATATGGAAAACTATAATACAATATGGAACGTCCCTGGTGGTCCAGTGGTTAAGAATCTACCTGTCAATGCAGGGGACACGGGTTCAATCCCTGATCCGGGAAGACCTCACATGCAGCAACTAAGCCCACATGCCACAATTACTGAGCCTGAGCTCTAGAGAACCGTGCTCCGCAACAAGAGAAGCCCAAGCACCACAAGGAAGGGTAGCCACCAGTCACTGCACCTAGAGAAAGCCTGCATGCAGCAACAAAAACCCAGCGCAACCAAAAATAACTAATTAAAAAACTAAAGGACAATATCACAACCAGGATTTTTTCCACATTTTTTTTTTTTTTGGTGGTAATATATACATAAAGGGGCTTCCCTGTGATTCGGCTGGTAAAGAATTCGCCAGCATTGTGGGAGACCTGGGTTCAATTCCTGGGTTGGGAAGATCCCCTGGAGAAGGGAAAGGTACCCATTCCAGTATTCTGGCCTGGAGAATTCAATAAAGTGAAAGTGATAGTCACTCAGTCGTATCTGACTCTTTGTGACCCCCATGGACTGTAGCTTGCCAGGCTCCTCTGTCCATGGAGTTCTTCAGGCCAGAATACTGGAGAGGGTTGCTATTCCCTTCTCCAGGGGATCTTCCTGACCCAGGCATCGAACCTGGGTCTCCTGCACTGCAGACAAATTCTTTACTGTGTGAGCCACCAGGGAAGCCCAAAATATGCTGTACCCTTTTAACCATTTTTAGGTGTACAATTCACTGGCATTAAGTACATTCACATTGTTGTACAACCATCACCACCATCTGTTTCTGGAACATTTTTGTCATCCCAGACGAAATCTTTGTACCCATTAAATAATAACTCCCTTTTTTTCCCATCCCACAGCCTGTAGTAATCATTGTCCTATTTTCTGCCTCTGTAAATTTGCCTTGTGTAAGTGGAATCATACAATATTTGTCCTTTTGTGACTGGCTTATTTCACTTAGCATACTGTTTTCAAGGTTCATCCACATGGTAGCATATATCAGAATTTCATTTCTCTTTAAGGCTGAATAATATTCCATTGGATAGATATAGCACTTTATTCCTCTTGATAGGTATTTGAATGATTTCCTCCTTTTGGCTACTGTGAAAAACGTTGCTCTGAACACAACTGTACAAGTATCTGTTTGAATCTCTGCTTTGAATCAACCAGGATATTGACCTTGACACAACCCACAGCTCTTTTTCAGATGTCCCTATTTTTACTCTTACTTATGTACAGATGTTACATAATGAAAGAGTAAAACATGAAAACTTTACAAATTGATTTTTTTCATTTAGCATGATTTCTTGGAGATTCTTCCAAGTTACTGTGTATCAGTAGTTCGTTCATTTCACAGCTAAATAGGAATCAATGGTTTGTATCGCACTTAGTTTAACCATTCTCCTGTTGAATGACAGCTAGGCTAATTTTAGTTTGGGGCTATTAGAGATAAAGCTGTTATCAACATTCATATACAGGTTTTAGTATGAACATAAGTTTTAACCTCTCTGGGATACATGTATACCATAGTATATTATGAATATCACAGTACAGTCTATGGTATGGATGTACTGTACTTTGGTTAACGATTCACCTGTTGAAGAATGGTATGGATTGTTTCTAGTTTGAGCTCTTATAATTAAAGCTGCTATAAAAATTTGTGTACAGATTTCTGAGTGAACATAAATGATCATTTCTCCAGTTTAAAAAAAAAAATGCCCAGGACTGCAGTTGCTAAATCATATAGTAGTTGCATTTTTAATTTTTTGGGGGGAGTTATAATTTTATTTATTTTTGGCTGTGCTGGGTCTTCATTGTTGTGCCTGGGCCCTCTCCAGCTGTGGCAAGTGGGGGCTTCTCATTGCAGTGGCTTCTCTGTCCCTGAGCACGGGCTTCAGAAGGTGCAGTATGCAGGCTGCCAGGCTCCAGAGCACAGGCTCAATTGTTGTGGAGCTCCGGCTTAGCTGCTCCACCACACGGGGATCCTCTAAGATTAGGGATCGAACTCATGTCTCCTATATTGGCAGGCGGATTCTTTACCACTGAGTCACCAGGGAAGACCACATCTTTAATTTTTAAAGAAATTTCCAAAGTATCTCCAGAGTGGTTATACCATTTTATATTCCCACAAGCAATACATGAGTGATTGACCTAGTTTCTCCACATCCTCATCAATATTTGATATTGTGACTACTTTTTATTTTATCCACTCTGATTGGGATATAGTCATATCTCATTATGATTTCATTTGTATTTTCCTAATGGCTACTTTGGCCACCTCATGCAAAGAGTTGACTCATTGGAAAAGACTCTGATGCTGGGAGGGATTGGGGGCAGGAGGAGAAAGGGACGACAGAGGATGAGATGGTTGGATGGCGTCACTGACTCAATGGACGTGAGTTTGAGACAACTCCGGGAGTTGGTGATGGACAGGGAGGCCTGGTGTGCTGCGATTCATGGGGTCGCAAAGAGTCGGACACGACTGAGCGACTGAACTGAAGTGAACTGAAATGAATGGCTAACAACACCAAACATCTTTTCATATATTTGTTTGCCATCTGTATGTCCTGTTTGGTGAGGTGTGTGTTCATGACTTCTGCCCATTTCTTTTTCATTTTTTTTTTTTTCGGCCACACCACGAGACTTGTGGGATCTCAGTTCCCCAACCAGGAATTGAATCCCTGGTCACAACAGTGAAAGCACTGAAGTCCAACCACTGGACCACCGGGGAACTCCCTGCCCATTTCTAATTGGGCTGTTTGTGTTTTCACTCTCGAGTTTTAAGAGAGTTCCTTATTTCTAGATACTGGTGTTTTGTCAGATATGTGGTTTGTAAATATTTTCTGTGAATTTTTAGCTTTTCTTTTAACATGGTTCTTCACAGAGGAAAAGTTTTCATTTTGATAAGGTCCAATTCATCCTTTTCCCCTTTATCAGTCACGCTTTTGGTGTCAAGTCTAACAAGTCTTCGTCTAGTCCTAGATCCTGAAGGTTTTCTCCTACTTTTTTTTTTCTTTTTTGTTTTGGGCCATGCTCTGCGGCTTACAGATCTTATCCCTCCACCAGGGATGGAACCCGAGTCACAGCAGTGAAAATGCAGAATCCTATCCACTGGACTGCCAGGGAATTCCCTTCCTTACTTTTTTTCTAAAAATTTTATAGTTTTAAATTTACATTTAAGTCTGTGATCCATTTTGATCGAATTGGGCTTCATGCAATTTCACTCTACGCATATAGGGCTTAGTATTCAGCAACAACTCCAGATATGAGGGGACCACTATGCAGATTTCCAGAGCTCTGGCTCATGGAGACACTGGCCAGAAAGCCCTGCTCTTAACCATTACACATACTGCCTCTTGTGTAAGGCAGAGTTTGTGCTGGATTTAATCAGTGATTTAATCAGTCATTAAGTTACACTCACCAAGTTCCTAACTATAGGGCAGGCCTCAAAAAATGCAAAGAGGACGACCTCTGTCTTAGGGTCTCCAGAGAAACAAAACCAACAGAAAATATAAATAGATAGGCAGATAGATAGATAATAAGGAACTGGCCCATGAGAGTATAGAGGCTAAGAAGTCCCAAGATCTGCAAGCTGAAAACCCTGGAGTCAAGGGCATATACAATTCCAATCTGAGTCTGAAGGTCTGAGAAACAGGAGGGCTGATGATATATAAGTTCTAGTCCAAACTAAGTCTGAAGACCGAAGAAGACTAGTGTTCAGTTCAAAGGCACTCATCGAGAGAGAGAATTCTCCCTTACTCAGCCTTTTGTTCTTGTCAAATTCATTGGATGATACCCACATTAGGGAGAGAAATCTGATTTACTTAGTCTACTGCTGCTGCTAAGTCGCTTCAGTCGTGTCCAACTCTGTGCAACCCCACAGACGGCAGCCCACCAGGCTTCTCCGTCCCTGGGATTCTCCAGGCAAGAACACCTGAGTGGGTTGCCATTTCCTTCTCCAATGCATGAAAGTGAAAAGTGAAAGTGAAGTTGCTCAGTCACGTCCGACTCTTAGTGACCCCATGGACTATAGCCTACTAGGCTCGAAATTCAAATATTAATGTCCTCCAAAAACACCCTTACAGACACACCTAGAATGTCTGACCAAATTACTGGGCTCCCCATGGCTCAAACTGACACACAAAAATTAAACCATCACAGCCTCCTACCCCAGCCCTATCCCCCAGCCACCCCACGTGAGTCCAAAGTAGTGATTGCAAACCTGTGTAAACCCTAGAAGTCAAGGCTGGTGACTTGAGCAACGGGATTGCACATCGACAAACCACAGTGCTGCTCTGTCATTCGTGACTCAACCATTCACCCCTCTACCCCTGCCTCTCCCATCCCTCCAGCCTCTCTTTTCAACGAGGAGCCAGGAAATTGGCTGCCTCCCCCCATCCTGGGGTTCCAAGCTTTGGCTCAAGTTTTTGACTCAACCTGAGGAAACATCACATCCCAGATCAAGCCTGGGCTTGGGAACAAGCCCTGATTTTCTCTGTGTCTGGAGGTCCAGACTTTGGAGTGGGAAACACCATGACAATTCGAGTTTTAAATCTTGGCAGAAAAGAAAGGATACAGGATAGAGGACATGAGTGGGCATGGCAGGGAGAAGACTCCGAGGGAGGTAAGTGGGGGGATAAAGGAGTTGGCAGCTGGCAAGGAGAAGAGATTGGGAGCTGGAAGGGTCTAGAGCTAACAGATTGATCATCCTAAAGTGGAATCTGGCCCATAGAAACGCTTGCTTAGGTCACCCAATATTTGCAAAACATTTGAGCCCAGTATTCAAACAGCATATGTTGCATAAATTTTCCAGCATCCTTGACAAAACAGACGACTTAATGACAGTGGACCCACATCCTCACATGACAACTGGCTGGAACTCTGTGAGCACTGCCCTCTTCAGACAGAGTTTATGACCTTTGTCTCCATCATTCCCTCCCTCCCTCCCTCATAGCTCCATCGGTAAAGAATCTGCCTGCAATGCAGGAGACCTGGGTTCGACTTCTGGGTTGGGAAGATCCCCTGGAGAAGGAAATGGCAACCCACTCCAGTATTCCTGCCTGGAAAATCCCATGGACAGAGGAGCCTGGCGGGCTACCTCCATGAGGTCGCAAGTGTTAGACACGACTTAGTGACTAAACCACCACCACTCCCTATTACTTCCCCCTGATACTGAGGCTGAGCATCGTTTGTCATTGAGCACTGAGCCAGCACTGTTCTTCTCATTCCCAACCTGTCTCATAGTTTATCTTACCTGCCTGGCCTCCTTGGGCACCTTTTGACCTTTTAGCTAGACTGAACCCTTCTTAACAGAAGGAACAAGGTCAGAGACAAGACGTGATCTGGTGACAATGTCAAGTGGATCGGTGGCAGAACCAAGACCAGAATTCCAGTGCCTCTTTCTTCTGGGGATCTCTTTGGCCTGAATCTTCAGTGTATGTCCCCGTGGCAGTGGCCGGAAGATCTTTCCCTCTAAGGCACTCAATGGGACACTGAGACCTAGACAGCCATCAGAACTCCCTTCCTCCCCGTGGCCATGGGACCCAAGATTAAAAAGGAGAAGGACCTGACTGCTTGTACAGGGTGAGGGTGGGCTAGCGGGCAGTCACGTGATCTAGACATGCATGCCCAAGTGGCAGGAAGTTGTCCAAAATCAGAGCTAACTTGGGAGAGGTGCAGAACTCGGAGTGCCTGGAAGGGAGCCAGAGGTGTTGTGGGGCTCAGGCCAGGAGGGGAACAAATGTCCTTGCTGTGGCCACCCAGACCCTTCCTCCAGAACTGGCCACTTCTGCCTTTGGAAAGTGTTTCACAACGTGCCTGCGTGTGAGGACAGCTGAGGATGGGTAAGAGGGCGTGGACCCGCACAATCGCCACTGCCTAGAGAGGAAGCATGGGCTTGCCATGCCCGTGAGGGGCTGCCCGGCACGCCAGCCACTCGCACAGAGAGTGCCCGAGCCTGCGGTCCTCATGTCAGGTGAGCAGCCCCCTCCAGGGACAGAGCCTGAGTGGGGGTGTGATGGGGAGAGTCAGGGCGGGCAAGGGAAGTCCCTGCTGCAGTGTGGGGGTCTGGATCTCAACCACACTCCAGACACCAGCCTGGGGCTGGGCTCTTCACACCTCCAAGGGCAGAGCCTTGTCTCTGTGAACCTGGAGCCCTTGCAGCTTCCTTGGCTCCTGCAGGCGGCAGGGATACGGCACGAGGTGGTGTCAGTATCGCCTGCTCGGAACCCACATCCCTCTCCACATCCTGCGTGGAGAGAGAAGTAGATCTGGGAATCTCTGCCCTCCCATGGAAGGAGGGAACCCTGAAGGCTCCACTTCTCACACGTCTACTGGAGTGTCTGGTCCATGGGTGGAGGTGATGGACCCAAGATGGGAATGAAAGGCTCTTATTTGGTGGGGCCTTCATTTCTCCTGTCTGCCAGGAGCAGGTGGGGAAGAGGACAGATAGCTTTAACCCTGGGCCAGCAGAAAGAGGCAGGTCACTCACCAAGGCTTGTGGGGCCCTTCACAGGTGACACGGGCCCCCCAAAGCAGGGAGGGACCAGATATGGCTCCATCTCCAGCCCACCCAGTCCAGAGCCACAGCAAGCGCCTCCCGGAGGGACCTACCTAAGTGAGAAGATCCCCATTCCGGATACAGAATCGGTGAGAACACTGGAGACTTCCTGAGGTCTTTCAGGATGCACCGGATCATGCGGGATCTCACCAGCCTGGGGAGGGAGGGAGGTCTCCTGAAGATCAGGGCCAGTCCCTCTGGGCTCTGAACAGCTGTGACAGACAATGGGAACTGGCGCCCTCCTGCTTCTGTCCTCAAGTGCTTAGCTGGGGCCTTAATATTTGTCTAAAAATTACCAAGTGGCTTTTTAAATGAATCTCAGCTCTCCTAGGAAGGGGAAAGGACCTGGGATGAGTTTGCATTGCAGCCTCAGGGATTTGTTGTAATATTTAAGGAAAGGAAGCAGACAAGGGCATGGGGAGAGGTGAAGCCGGTGGGCCGGCTTCTGGGACAGTGTGTGTGTTAGTTGCTCAGTCATGTCGGACTCTCAGTGACCCCATGGACTGTAGCCCACCAGGCTCCTCTGTCCATGGGATTCTTCGGGCAAGAATACTGGAATGGATAGCCATTCCCTTCTCCAGGGGATCTTCCTGACCCAGGCATCAAACCCAGGTCTCCTGCACTGCAGACATTCTTTCCAGTCTGAGCAACCAGGGAAGCCTAGGATACATCATCCTGCATTTCCAGAGTCTTCAGAGAGACTCAGGCTCCCCGGAATGGGGTGGGGAGACCCTAGGCTTGGTGGACTCCAGAGAGGAGGCCCTGTGGTCTGAGAAGGTGCTGCAGAGGGAGGAGTTGGACCAGGGAGGTCTGACCCAGGAAAACTCCCCTCTGGGCTCTGAGGATCTGCTGAGTCAGGGCCTGCATGAGGCGGGCCAATCAGGTGCAGACTGCAGAACTGACCCATCCAGACAGCCGATCTGCCGTGACTCAGCAAACCCTAAATCCTTCCCACCCCATGTGCTCCACTAACCCTCCAGGTGATAGCTCCAGGAATGGGGAATCGAAGGCAGGGCTGGCCAGCCTGGGCCCCTGAGCCTGGGAAGGTGTCAACTGGGGGCTGGCCAAGGCCAGCTGGGCCCACCCAAGACCCCTCATTCCACTCCCCTCCACAGGGTGCATTCAGCCTGCGGAAGCTGTGGGCCTTCACGGGGCCTGGATTCCTCATGAGCATCGCATTCCTGGACCCAGGAAACATTGAGTCAGATCTTCAGGCTGGGGCTGTGGCTGGATTCAAAGTGATGGAGTCGGGGCACCATGGGGAGGGTGGTGACCAGGCTAAGTGGGTGGAGACCCCCAGCTTTGCCACAACTCCCCAGAGTGGCCTGCCTGGCCAGTGTTGCTGGGAACAGGTGTTAAGTTCAAATGGGCCAGAAAAGGGTCTCCAGGGCAGTCGGGCCAGAATGTGGGGTGTAGGGGGCATTGTCTTCCAGCTTTGTCTCCCCCATCCTCTCCCCAGTGAGTGTCCTAGGTTAGAAGGTCCCAGCAATTCAGGGGTTATCAGAAACTAGCCCCTCTGGCTGACGGCCTCTCCCTAAATTCTCGCAGCTGCTCTGGGTGCTGCTGTGGGCCACAGTGTTGGGCTTGCTTTGCCAGCGACTGGCTGCCCGGCTGGGCGTGGTGACAGGCAAGGACTTGGGCGAGGTCTGCCATCTCTACTACCCTAAGGTGAGCTTGGTGCCCCTGGACAGGAAGCATCTGTAGCTTCGAAATCCCAAACAGCCATTGAAAGCTTCGATGATCAAATAAAAATATCATCTCAAGTGGAGCATTGCAAGTCCACGTGATAGATAAGGCTGAGGCTCAAACGAATAGAATGCAGAATGAGAGGGACACTAGAGGTATCTTGCTCTTTTTACCGAAGAGGACATTGAAACCTGGGGAAGTGACTTGCCTAAGCGGAAAAACGGTGTGGGTGGGGGGGTGGCAAAATTGGTGTGGAATAACCATTGGCTGGGGTGGACACTGGGGACTTGGCTGTTGTCAGCGTCCAGGCAAGCAAACAGAAATTATACCACTGGATCAGTCAAAGGCATCTAATACAGGATGTAGTCCCAAAGGTGTTGACAGAGCTGAAGGAGCAAGAGAAGGAGGTGTTACCCAGAGATCAGGAAGCTGCTGGACAGAAACCCGAGGACCATCATTTGCTGTCGAGCTTCTAGAAACACTGCCACCACTGCTGATTGGAGCCCAGACTACGCGGTGCCCTTGCTGGGGCCAGCTCCAGAAGCAGAGGGAAAAGATCTCTACCTGTTTTTTAATTTTCCTTAAATATTTCTTACTGTTGACCTAAATCAGATATTTTAGGTTAGATATGTGTCCAGCAAAGATGGGTTTATTCAGTATCAGCAGAGAATGATAATTCAGGGTCTGTAGCCATGGGGAGCCACCTGCAAGGTCTCTACACAGCAAGGGAAGGAGAACGCTTTTATGGAGGGAAAAGGGAAGGTAGGAGGGAGGCTGATAGCAAACAAAGAGTCCATGACTTTTCAGTGCCTAAGTCCTTTCCAGGAAAGAAGAGTCTTCTGTCTCTTGGGTTCTGCTATCTTTGAAGGGTGTGGAAGCTTCCCCTTCTTATCTCCCGACTCTATTTAATTGAAGCTTCTGTAACTAATTTTACACGTGAAACCACCATGGCACCATGAAGCCAACTGGCAAAGCCAACTTGCAAATGTAGTTTACAGGCTTCCAGGCATATAGTGCCAGCTGCAGACAGGTGAGTGCAGGACTGAGACAAGAGACAGCCTTGCTGACGGGACTACGTCCTCCCCCTAGGTGCCCCGCATTCTCCTCTGGCTGACCATCGAGCTAGCCATCGTGGGCTCAGACATGCAGGAAGTCATTGGCACAGCTATTGCATTCAGTCTGCTCTCCGCCGGACGGTACTCCAGAGGGGCCCTAGTTCTTCAGCCCAGGGCTGGGAACAACTGCCGCTTCCTCCCCAGGCCTTCTATTTCCCCCTGGCCACTTCATCCTGTAGTCATCTCTGACTCAGTTATTGACCAATCTGCCAGATGGGGAAACACAGACCCAGATATGTAAAGCGACTTGCTGCAAATCAGACAGATGTTGGTCATCTTGCAGGCTTCAATACTGCAGCCCCAAGCTCCCTACCACGCTGGTCCCCTGCCCAGCATGGAGGTGCCATTTTAGGTCTCCAGCACCCTGGCTCCCCTCTCCCTCAGCTGTCTGGGGCCCCTTGAGTGCCTGCTCCCTGGAGGCCCCATTCCACGGCTCCAGCCCTGAGGATGGGAGATCCAGACTCCTGAACTGGGCTAGGCTGACCCAGGCCACTCTGGTTTCAGAATCCCACTCTGGGGTGGTGTCCTCATCACCATCGTGGACACTTTCTTCTTCCTCTTCCTCGATAACTACGGTGGGTGTGTGCCTCTCATCCCCAGCGGGACTCGGGCGAGGAGGGGGCTGGCAATGAATGTAATGGTACTCTGGTGAACTGGGAGAAGGGCTCTGAGCAACCTTGCTCTGCACGGCCTTGAGCAACTTAGACTAGTGTTTCTTCATCTACAACACGCAGAGACTAGCACAGAGGTCACAGGGCTGTGGGGAGGATTCATTGCGGTAACACTGGTCAAGTCCGGGGCACAGTGCCTGGAACAAAGTGCTCAGGATATCAGCCATTAATAATTGCTTAAGTTACAATTTTGGTTTTGGGTGGTTTTTGTTGTTGTTGTTCAGCCCCTTTGCTCTCACCCTAGGGTTGCGGAAGCTGGAAGCCTTTTTTGGATTTCTTATTACCATAATGGCCTTGACCTTCGGCTATGAGGTGGGAAGCCAGACCCATAACAGGGGCCTGCACCAAAGCCACCCTACTCTGCCCCATGCAGAGCCCAACGGGACAGGGGAGAGGACCTTAGCTATGCCCTACCCCCACTCCACCTCACCCCCCCATTCCCCTACCCCCATTCCCGCACCCCTCCATTCCTGCACCCCACCCCACCAGTCCCTCTCCCCCACTCCAGCCTCTGGAAGTGGACTGGAGGGTAAGAACGGAGACTCAGGGGTGGAGTGGGGCCTAAGGAGGCTCCTCCCCACAGCACAGGAAGATCCTCTGGAGAAGGGAAAGGCTACCCACTCCAGTATTCTGGCCTGGAGAATTCCATGGACTACAGTCCACGGGGTCACAAAGAATGGGACATGACTGAGGGACTTTCACTCACCCCACAGTACGTGGTGGCTCAGCCTGCTCAGGGAGCATTGCTTCAGGGCCTGTTCCTGCCCTCGTGCCCAGGCTGTGGCCAGCCCGAGCTGCTGCAAGCCGTGGGCATCATTGGCGCCATCATCATGCCCCACAACATCTACCTGCATTCCTCCCTGGTCAAGGTGAGCAGACTGGAGGGGAGGGAGACATGCTCTCTCCCTTAGAGCCATGCTGGCCCCGCCCCCAAGGCTGAAGCCACGCCCCCTCGACTCCTGCCTCTGAATTGAGGAGGGAAGTGAATCACTCTTTATTCAATATATAATAATAGAGAGGGTCTGCTGTGTGCTGGGAGCTGAGGATCAGTGAGGGAAAAGATAAGTCTTCTGACTTCTTAGAGCATGCATTTCTAGTAGGGGAGGCAGACCATAAGCAAGTCAACAGTAAAGGAAAGAAGTGGATTGTGAAAGATACTCTGAAGGAAACGAAACAGAGCAGCATGATGGAGGATGACTGAGGAGGGGGCTCCCCTAGAAAAGGTAGCCAGCAAAGGCCTTTCTAAGGCAGTGGCTTTTGAAACATGAAGGATGGGAAGGAAGATTAGGGGAGAAGATATTCTAAGCAGAAGGACCGGCAAGTGCAAAGGTCCTGAGACAGAAACAAAGGACTATCCCAGACTATCATGCAAGGGGGCTTTAGAAAGAGCGGGGTTTGGGGGAACATAAGCAGACTGTGAGGGTAGAGAGTTCTGGGACAACTCTAAGGGACTTCGATGCTTCCGTCCTTTTACCTTCGTAGTCTCGAGAGGTAGACCGGTCCCGGCGGGCGGACATCCGAGAGGCCAACATGTACTTCCTGATTGAAGCCACCATCGCCCTGTCTGTCTCCTTCCTCATCAACCTCTTTGTCATGGCTGTCTTTGGGCAAGCCTTCTACAAGCAAACCAACCAGGCTGCGGTGAGGCACACCCCATATATTCATGCTCCTCAAGTTCTGCAGGGGACTCCAAAGAGTGCAGCTAAGCCCTTTGAGTCTCTGTCTTGCACTACAGGCACTGGTAGGGGAGGGAGTCTTGACACTGGCCTCTGTCTGGGAGTCCCTTTCCCACCCCACTGGGGAGACACAGCTGCCCCCTGTAGGCTTGTAGAGGGTCAACCACCACACCAGGGGCTCCAAGGCACACACATCCAGGGGAGGTGATGGCGGGGGGCGAGGAGCTGAGTCTTCGAGGACTCAGCATTCCAGCTGCACCTGAAGAATGGGCAGGATTTGCCCAGCCAGCTGTGGGGAGAAACTTCTGGGAGGGGGTGCCTGCCTAAGGATGAGCATGGGGTTGGGAATATGCAAGCAGTTTCTTCTCCTGAATTTCTAGTGATAGTTCTTCATTACTAGCAGATAAACCATCATTCATTCAGCAAATATTTATTGAGCATTTGTTATGTATCAGCCAGTGTCTTAGACCATGGGAATACAACAGCCAATGATACAAAGACCTTGCCCTCTTGTAGATTAACTTCGAAGGCAGTGAGCAAACTGGAAAAAAATCAACCAATCAGTTGACTGATTTCAAAGGAAAATATGAACAATGTTGTAAAGAAAATAAAGGGGGTGATGAAACATAATTGGGGGTGTGGTGGGGGAGGGGCTTCTACATTAGCCCAGGTGGCCAGGAGAGGCCTCTAGGACGAGATGGCATTTGAGTGGACTCTGAAAGAGAAGGAACCAACCAGCTCCTCCCTGGCTTTCTGGGATTTGGGACCTGGGTCTGTCTCAGTTTTGGGGTGGATCTCTATCCAGAGGCACTAAAGGGGGTTGATGGGGTCAGAACAGACTAGTCAAGACTCCGAGCACATAGGCACTGTTGGGTGCCTTGCTGTGTGACCTTGTGAGGTCATACCTCTCCGTGAGTCTCTGCTCCTTAGCACAAGGAGAGAGATCTAAACAGGATGGCAAACTATAGTCACACATCGTCTTTGAGACCAACCGAGTCACAGAGCTGTGGGAAGTGGGTCCCAGGGCCTGTGGGTCTGCTTGAGTCACTGCCAGCCAATTGTGTCTCTGTAGTAATGCCAGCTCTCACCATCAAAGAGAAGCTAGAAACCAGGCTTGTTAATGCGTCTCAATTGTAAATGTTGTTAACAAATTCACATTAAAGAAAAACATGTGTTGGCCAAGCGAAATATGTCGGGCTGGATTCAGACTGTGGGCCACCAGTTTTCAACCCTTGGTCAAGGCTTGGAGGTCTGATTTTCCAGTATTGAGTGTGTGCTTCACATCTCCTTCCTACTGCCCGGTGCCCGCAGTTCAACATCTGTGCCAACAGCAGCCTCCACGACTACGCGCCGATCTTTCCCAGGAACAACCTGACCGTGGCAGTGGACATTTACCAAGGAGTAAGCAAGCCAACGGCAGGGCTGGGGCTGGGCGAGGAAGGGCTCCATCCAGCGGGACTCCCCCTCCCCACGCCCACTTCAAGGGCGGAGCCTGCGTGAGAAGGGGGTGGGTCCATGGCCTGACCACACCCCTCCTTCCAGGGCGTGATCCTGGGCTGCCTCTTTGGTCCTGCAGCCCTGTACATCTGGGCCGTGGGTCTCCTGGCTGCTGGGCAGAGCTCCACCATGACCGGCACCTACGCGGGACAGTTTGTGATGGAGGTGTGGCTGGGCCGGGCCGGTGTCTGAGCACAAGGCAGACCACTTAGGACTCGGATGTGGGCCTCCTTGATCCTTAAGGCAGCCCAACGGGTACCCTTATAAGCCCTACTATACAGATGAGAAAATTGAGATTTAGGGAGGTGAGGCCTGAGACTCACCCAGGACTAATAGGGGCCTTTTCTCCAAAACCGTTTAGGCTTCAGCAATCAGCTGTAGGGGGGAAAACCTCGCCCCCAATTTCCCTCCATCTATCCCCTCACCACCAACTATAGACAGAGCTGCCCCCATTTCAATGATGGAAAAATAGAGGGTTCCTGCAGGTATCAGATGGGCTGAGGGAGGATGGAGGATTCGTCCCCTGGAACCCCAGTCCTGCATCCCACCACCGAGTTCCCCCTGCATGGCCCAGGGCTTCCTGAAGCTGCGGTGGTCACGCTTCGCCCGAGTCCTGCTCACTCGCTCCTGCGCCATCCTGCCCACTGTGCTCCTGGCTGTCTTCAGGGACCTGCGGGACCTGTCAGGCCTCAACGACCTGCTCAATGTGCTGCAGAGCCTGCTGGTGAGCCTGCGGGCCCTATCACCTCCTCCGCCCTGTGGGGCCAAACAGGAACCACAGCAATCCCCTACCTCCCCAGACTCCCCCACCTCCCAGGCACTATTCTAAACACACTTTACCTACAAGGTTCTGGTACTACCCATAGCTGCCCCAGGGTGTAGGAACCACCATTACTCCCATTTTGCAGATGGAAAAACTGATGCACGCAATTAAGTGACCAGTAGCAGAGCTGGGGGCTTCCCTGGTGGCTCAGATAGTAAAGAATCTGCCTGCAATGTGGGAGACATGGGTTTGATCTCTGGGTTGGAAAGATCCCTTGGAGGAGGGCATGGCAACCCACTCCAGTATTCTTGCCTGGACAATACCCATGGACAGAGGAGCCTGGTGGACTACAGTTTATGGGGTCACAAAGAGTCAGACACAACTGAGTGACTAAGCACAGCACAGCAGAGCTAGGATGCACACTCAGATAGTCTGGGGCCAAAGCCCCCAAACACTTCCTTCTGCTTTGGAGCCCCCACAACCTTGGGGCTTCCTTGGTGGCTCAGATGGTAAGGAATCTGTCTGCAGTGGGAGATCTGGCTTCGATCCCTGGGCTGGGAAGATCCCCTGGAGAAGGAAATGGCAATCCACTCCAGTATTCCTCCAAAATCACTGCAGGTGGTGACCGCAGCCATGAAATTAAAAGATGCTTGCTCCTTGGAAGAAAAGCTATGACCAACCTAGACAGCATACTAAAAAGCAGAGACGTTACTTTGCCAACAAAGGTCCGTCTAGTCAAAGCTATGGTTTTTCCAGTAGTCATATATGGATGTGAGAGCTGGACTATAAAGAAAGCTCAGCGCTAAAGAATTGATGCTTTTGAAGTGCGTGGTGTTGGAGAAGACTCTTGAGAGTCCCTTGGGCTGCAAGGAGATCCAACCAGTCCATCCTAAAGGAAATCAGTCCTGAATATTCATTGGAAGGATTATTGCTGAAGCTGAAGCTCCAATACTTTGGCCACCTGATGTGAAGAATCCACTGGAAAAGACTCGGATGCTGGGAAAGGTTGAAGGCAGGAGAATGGGATGACAGGATGAGATGAGTAGGATGGCATCACTGAGTCGATGGACATGAGTTTGAGTAAGCTCCGGGAGTTGGTGATAGACAGGGAAGCCTGGCGTGCTGCAGTCCATGGGGTCACAAAGAGTCAGACACGACTGAGTGACTGAACTGAATTGATTTTTGCCTGGGAAATCCCATGGACAGAGAAGCCTGGTGGGCCATTGTTTGTGGGGTTCCAAAGAGTCAAACACAACTGAGCGGCTAGCACACACAGTGGAAGCAATGAATGTGGAGAAACAGGTTCAGAGTGGTTAGGGGACTTTCCCAAGGTTGCACAGTGAAGCAGAGGGTGACTGGAGCCCTGGCCTGCTCCTCCCCTCCTCACTGTTTTCTAACGGCAGGGTCCTTCAGCCCCTTCCTTCCGACTCTCCCCAGCTTCCCTTCGCTGTGCTGCCCATCCTCACCTTCACCAGCATGCCCGCCCTGATGCAGGAGTTTGCCAATGGCCTGTGAGTACTCCCCAACCTCAGCACTGGGCTTATCGCACTTGATCCTCACAACCACCAAGAGGTAGGAATTCTCACTATTCCAGATAAGGAATATCTGATAAGATCAGAGAGGTTAAGAAACCTGCCGAGGGTCACACAGCTAGCAAGGGGAGGAGCCAGGACTGGAATCCTGAGCCAGGGGCTATTTCTAGAGCTTGAGCTCCTCCCCCTCACTTCAGCCTGTACTCTTGCCAAATCCTGCCCGTGTGGTGCCTGGCCAGCCCAGGAGGCAGAAAATGGCCAGGGGTCTACACCAGACCCCACAGCCCAGGGAAGCCCTAGTTACCTCCAGGCTGACTGTGGGCCCTGAGGGAGATGCAGCCGATCCTGAATCTCCCTCTCATTCCCAAGGGTGAGCAAAGTTATCACTTCCTCCATCATGGTGCTGGTCTGCGCCGTCAACCTTTACTTCGTGATCAGCTACGTGCCCAGCCTCCCCCACCCTGCCTACTTCAGCCTTGTAGCACTGCTGGCCGCAGCCTACCTGGGCCTCACCACTTACCTGGTACTGCTGGGTCGGCGGGTGCCTGGGGGATGGGGGAGGCAAGGAGAGGAGACCACAGATGGAGGGCGTAGTGGGGATGCACCCGGGGCTTCCTCGTAGGTCTTCTCCCCTCCTCATAGCCACCCCTTCCTCAGGTCTGGACCTGTCTCATCACCCAGGGAGCCACTCTTCTGGCCCACAGTTCCCACCAACGCTTCCTGTATGGGCTTCCTGAAGAGGATCAGGAGAAGGGGAGGACCTCGGGATGAGCTCCCACCAGGGCCTGGCCACGGGTGGGATGAGTGGGCACAGTGGCCTGTCAGACAAGGGTGTGTGTGTGTGTGTGTGTGTGTGTGTGTGTGTGAAGGCAGCAAGACAGAGACGGAGTTCTGGAAGCTGGCCAACGTGAGTTCCAGAGGGACCTGTGTGTGTGTGTGTGACACACTGGCCTGCCGGACAAGGGTGTGTGTGTGTGTGTGTGTGTGTGTGTATGCACAGCAAGACGGAGAGGGAGTTCTGGAAGCCAGCCAACGTGAGTTCCATAGGGACCTGCTATTTCCTAGCTCAGATCTCAGTGTTCTTGACTATAAAATGGGGACACCTACCTTGGAATGGTTGTAAATAAGACACTTGAACGCAGAGCCTAGCACTTCAGATTTAAAAACAAAAGAATCATAATTCCAAAAGTTACTGAGCACTATCACAGGAGTGACCTGACAGACCCACCCAGTCCAGGGTGGGACCCAGGCTCCAAACTGATTTAAAATAAGAGTCTGAAAATGCTAAATAAATGCTGTTGTGCTTAGTCCCTTCAGTCATGTCAGATTCTTTGCTTCCCCACGAACCACAGCCCACCAGGCTCCTCTGCCCATGAGATTCTCTAGACAATACTGGAGTGGGTTGTCATGCCGTCCTTCAGGGGATCTTCTCCACTCAGGGAACCGCCATATCCTGCATCTCCTGCAATGCAGGAGGATTCTTTACCGCTGAGCCACTGGAGAAGCCCAAATAAATGCTAATGGTACCCCACTCCAGTACTCTTGCCTGGAAAATCCCATGGACGGAGGAGCCTAGTGCGCTGTAGTCCATGGGGTCGCTAGGAGTCGGACACGACTGAGCGACTTCACTTTCACTTTTCGCTTTCATGCATTGGAGACTGAAATGGCAACCCACTCCGGTGTTCTTGCCTGGAGAATCCCAGGGATGGTGGAGCCTGGTGGGCTGCCGTCTATGGGGTCGCACAGAGTCGGACACGACTGAAGGGACTTAGCAGCAGCAGCAGCAACAACAACCGCTTAAACCAAAAGAGAAGGGAAATGGAGACAGGCAAGCACAAAATCACTGAACTATCAAGTGTCCCCCGTCCTCGAATGTCTGCCTCTCGCTCCTGCTCTCACTGGAGTGGCCTCAGCCTTTCGGTTCCACCCGAAACCCATTTTCCAGGCAGTAAAACGGAGGCGTGATTCTCCTCTCTTGGGGCACCAGGTCTCAAAGAACCCAAGAGTCCATGCCTCCGAGGCCCAATTCATTTGCCATCTCCCCAGGGGACCAGGCGGCCGAGACTCCCACGCCGCGCAGTAGACGCCCCCAGGGCGCTGTCTCCCAGCTCCTCCTAGGAGCAAGGGACGGTCCCGAGCGCCGGTACTCTCCGCCTCCAAAGAGGAGGCGGTCGCTCCGGCCTCGCGCCCGGGGGCCTCGGAATCCGCCCAAGCTGGAGGGTAGGGGTGAGCTTCGTGGGCGGGGAACCCCCTTGGCCGTAGGGAGCGGCCCAGCGCCCCTTCGCCCCTTACAGGGACTGCACTTTACAGACGTTCCCTGAGCTGTTTCTAGGCTCCCCCAAGTCCCTCCTCCAGCCTCTTCAAGTCCTTGGGACCCCCCCCCCCCACCCCCCGCCTCCACCCTGCTCCCAGCCCCGGTGGCGAGCAGCGGCGTGGAGGGGCCGCCAGTCTTTCCCCCTAGATTGAGCTTGGAGTGGGCGGTGTGCCTGGAAGCACCCCTGATTTCCCGGGGATGCGGCGGGGCAGGCAGTCGGGCTCCGCACTCAGGTTGAGGCGCATGTTTATGAGAAGAATTTCCTCTTTCTTAAAAGGGCAACAAAACAAGTGGGGCCCTCTGAGAGCACCGGGATGGGACAGGTCTGGCTCACCCTACACAACCATGGAGAGGTACCCAGACTAGAAAGCTGCCCAATCCTCTTCTCCTGGCTTGGCCCTGGAGAAGCTGGGGCCCACGGGAACTGGAAGAGGGATGAATGGGGGCCAGGTAGCCGAGAAAGGGGAGATCCTTTTTCCTACTTCCTAGAGGTGCCCCCAGCTGTACCCCCTGTCCACCTCTTTAAACAATTCTCTAGGCATTAGTTTGGCACCAGGCCTATGCTGGACATGGGGGAGGGAGGCGCAGTCTCTAAATAAAGACTACCTGGCGGAGTTGGAGCGGGGTGGGGGGAGTGGGGGGGGGTGGAGGATAAGTAAACCACTACACACCGGTGTGTCAGCACACCTTCAAAAAACGAGGCAAGGTCCAGAGATCAAGTACTAGACAGTATTTTGAAAACTGAATAGATGGAGGGGGAACCCTCAAGGGGAAGGTGAGCATGCCAGGAGTTGGGGTTGTGTATTGGTGTGTGCAAAAGCTAGAGACATGCAACCTTGTTGGGAGTTCCCCAGAGAAACAGGCCGTCTGGTCACATGAGTAGTCAAGCTTGGAACTTAGAACTTGGGGGGAAAAGAAGGGGGAGGGGACCAAAGGGCCAGCTAAGGGGTAGCCCTGGGCCTGGGTAAGGGGTTAGCCATGAGGTCAGGCCAAGGCCAGTCATTCCCCTGCCTGGACCCTTCCCTACCCAAAAGGCTGCCCCTTCCCCAGTAGCTCTGGTCCTCCTAGCTTTTCCCCACCCGCCCTTGCCATGTTCAGATCTAACTAGCAATCCTCCAGCCCCTCCAGCTGGGAATGGCCTGACACCTTAACTCTCCCCCAAAACTTCCACCCACAACTCTTATTACTACACACCCCCAGACCTCCCGACTCACTCGGCATCCACCCTGCCCTGTGGGAAGGTGCACCAGGTGTGCCTCGGGGCAGGGCGTCCAGTCTTTCTCTCCACATGCTGCCTACCCACTTGCCCGGGTTGGACCCCAGCTGTCAGATGGGGGAAGCTGAATGCTGGATGATGTCCCGAGTTGCCAGACCGAGCCTGGCTGAGTCCCAGTGTTTCTTGACTCACAGTCTCCATGACTTGATTTCTCCTGGAGTGCAAACCAACGAAACATATAACTAAACTGCACGGCGAACCCCACCTGCTGTAGCAGAGAGGGTAAGGGAGACAGCAGCTGGGTGTGGGTTTTCTTTCCCGGGGAAAACCCTAAGAACCCCACCCTCCAGAACGCTTCCACCGGCAACTCACTCCCCACAGACCCCTAGAGCCCGCACTGCCCGGGTGTCAGGACTCGGTCTGCATCCACCCCGCCCGCGCGGAGGGGGCACCTCGGCGAGCCCCGATGCCGGGGGATGGAGAGGGGGTGGTGGGAGTGGTGGGCGGGGTAAGCGGGGTAGGGCAGGTCTCCTGGGAGGAGTCAACAATCTCGAAGTCTTGGAGGGGACGATGGGGGTGTGTCTTAGGGGCCAGAGGTGAAGAGAATAGCGACTGAGCGGGCAGGGGGGCGCGGTCCTGCCCGCCCTATCCCCGCTCCTCTGACCGTCGAAGGGACAGCCGGCCAGGTTCCAGCCTCCAGAGAGGGGGAGGGGAGGGGAAGGAAGGCGAGCCGGTCAGCCTGGAGACGAGGCCAGGGTTTCGCTCAGCCCTCCGCCGCCCATTTCCTTTTGGGGTCAGCACCGGCTGGGCATCCGGAGATAAAGCCGAGGCGCCGCCCCGCGGCCGCACCGTAGGGGAGGGGACTCCGCCCGGCGGCCGGAATCCCACCTCTGTTCCTGCCGCAGGGCGGGCTGAATCGCTCACTAGTGGGGACTCAGTTTCTTTATCTGTAAAACGGGGTTTTAAAGGAGTCGTTAAATGAGATGAGGGGCGCAGCCACAGCCGGACCCAGAAGTAACTGCTCGCAGCACGTTGGCGATTATTGTGACTAAAAGCAGAAAGCGAGTCGTGCTGTCCAGAGGATCCACAGACCCCGACCACCTCCCCACCCCGCCCTGGACCCCAGGCCCGAAGCGAATGCGCCCTGGGGCCAGCTCTGCTCACGACCCGTCGCCCGCGCGGGGTCTCTCCCTCCCGGGCGCCCCCTCCGCCTGGCCGGGAGAAAGCGCGCCGCGCTCACACCGGGCTGCCGGATGGGACAAGATGCGCCCGCCCCGCCCCGCCCGGCGGGGGAAGGAAGTGCTGGGGCGTGTTTATCAAGCCTTGGCGTTATTAATATTTAAAAAATGTGAACACAAAACAGTAACGATAAATATAAGGAACTTCATAGACAGGAAAACAAACAAACCCCGCCCGCAAACCTCACCGCGTAGCACACGGGAGTTTTGCTCGCGAAGAATCCGCGTGGAAACGCGAGCCCCGCGCCCGGGGCGAGTCAGCACGGACCTGAGTAGAGCGGGTGTGCCAGTGGATGTCCGTGGTCCCCACGGTCATGCATCGAATCCCACTGTGTGGGGCCCCGGCCTGATTTCCCCTCCCCACAGAGGGGCCGGCGGGTGGGAAGCAGAGGAGGGGGCCTGGGAAAAAGGAGGGTTTCATTTCTTCGAGGTCTGTAGGATTTGTCTATGCGAAGCGGTAGGAAGTGCATTCAGGCAGGACGAACAGCACGTATAAAGGCCCTGAGGCGTGGAGGCCCTTGGTTTCAGGCAAGAAAACCAGGTGGCTGCAGTGGGTATGGGGAGTGGAGGTGGCCGGGCGCCCGGTGAGGAGAGGTCGGCAGGGGGCACCCCGGGGCAGACAGCTGGAATTTCTACAGGTCCGGGTTTAGAGAAAAGGGGCCGAGACTGAGAGTAGGTCACGGTCTGGTTAGGGACCTAATTGTGTGGATCTGCATAGTCGTTGGGAGGTGCAGCAGAGGCTTTGCACACTCACGACTTCCCCTGCGACCACCGGAGAGAAGACCCACTTTTCAGACCAGATGGTGTTATCCCCATTTCCCAGATGAGAAGACCGAGAAGCTGCCAGTCCCCGACCTTTGGAATGTTCAGAGGTGGAGTCGCGCTGCCTCGGGGCACTCCCGGCGCGGGCGCCCCGGGCGGGCCCTGGTCCCGGGCCGCTTAGCGCGGAGAACCGTGGGCCGGGGTGCCGGCCCTGCCACGCAGCCGCAGAGGCTTGGCCTGGCTGGCGGGCGGGCGGCGGGAAAGGAGGCGGCGCCCCCGGGAGCGCGGCAGGAACCTGGCCGGGCCCGCCTCCTTGCCCGCCGAGCAGCGCCGGCCCCTCAAGTGATGAAAGCCCCGGCCGAGTCCAGGTCACGCTGAAGCCGTTGCCCTTTTAAGGGGGAGCCTTGAAACGGCGCCCGGGTTCCATGTTTGCATCCGCCTCGCGGGGAGGAAACTCCATGTTGTAACAAAGTTTCCTCCGCGCCCCCTCCCTCCCCCTCCCCCTTAGAACCTGGCTCCCCTCCCCTCCGAAGCTCGCGGGGATCCCTCCCTCCCACCCCTCCCCTCCCCCCCGCGCCCCGATTCCGGCCCGAGCCGGGGGGGAGGCCGGGCTCCCGGGCCAGAGTCCGGCCGGAGGGGAGCGCGCCCGGCCCCATGGACAGCTCGGCCGTCATTACTCAGATCAGCAAGGAGGAAGCGCGGAGCCCGCTACGGAGCAAAGGTACTGGGGCGCGCGGAGGGGCGCTTAGACCCGGCGCCGCAAATAGGAGGGAGCCGAGACTCTCTCGAGGGCGACAGTTGCCGCCGCCGCCCGGGGCGCCCGCCTTGGCGGGACCCGAAGCTTCCAACTGGAGGGGAAGCTGGGTGAGAGTTTGAACTTGCAGAGACTCGGAGACCCGGGGCGGGGCCTGGCGCGTTTGGGGGCGCTTCGGTCTGCTCGAGGTGGGGAAACTGAGGCAGGGGTGGAGCACTGGGCGCCCTCCAGTTTTCGTAGACTGGGTGTGCGCGAGGCCGAAGAGTCGTCCCCCCCCTACTCCCCCATTGGCGCCAAGGGGGCTGGGAGATGGGGGGGCTGAAGAGGGCGCCTTCAGGCCACCAGCTGAGACTCCGCCCCCTCCGGGCCGCGGTCTGGCTGGGTCGCGGGAGGGGGCGCAGAGGTGACAGCGGGCTGGGGAGGGTTGGAAAGATCTCCCGCTAACACAGGGCCACGTTCCCCACAAACTTCCGCGTCCCGCGTGGAGGCGCGGAGAGAGACAACCACTTCTAAGGATCGCCCGCGCGCCCGCAGAAGACGCGGGATCGGACCGCGCACTTGGCTCCCGGAGCCGGTGGGCGCCGTGTCTGTGCATACACTCAGCGACCCGAGATGCCGCCAGCTTGGGCCGGGCACCCCGGGACTGATGATTCTGGTCTAGGGGGTCTGCTCCTCCCTGTCCTCGTGTGGACTTAAGAGGCTAGGAAGTCCTTCCAGGTCTGTCCACTTCTGGCCGGGACCTAGGTCCTCCCGGGGTCGAGGGTGGGGGGTTGGATAGGGGGTCGGGTGGAGGGTCGGCCAGTCTATCAGCGGGATCTAGGTTGGAGGTCCTGGCGGGGGCGGAGGAGGAGGAGGAGGGGCCAGTAGGTGGCCGCAGGACGCTAGCTTCAAGCCCCCACCCCCTGTGTCTGGGCCCAGCTTCAGGGAGGACTTTGGACCTCTGGAGGTGGAGGATGGAAGGAGGGCGGGAGTGGGCCCCAGGGCCCCAAGCCCCAGCCCTCTTTGGTAGGGGCCCCATGACCAGGGGCTGCTCGGGTCCGGTGGGTGTCAGGAGGTGCCCCTATGCACTGCTCCCCCCGCAGAGATGGAAACTGTTGGGAAGAGAAAACACCTCCTGTCCCAGCCTCCAACCAGCCCACTCCCTAGTGTGGGTGACGTTGTAGCCACATTAGAAGAACTTGTGGGGAGCGGAGGGGTGGCCTGGAGCCAAGACCGTCAGGCTGCCACCTTAGTGTGTCTCCCTCAATGAAGGAACCATGGCCAGATCCTCTCAGCCCAGGGGTTGGCAGCTGGGCATATAGGCACAGCCCTGCAGGCCAGGCAGTGTGCATGCCCCACCTTGGGCCTCCTTGCTTCAGGTGACCAGAAGTCAGCAGCCTCTCAGAAGCCCCGGAGCCGGGGGATCCTCCACTCGCTTTTCTGCTGTGTCTGCCGGGATGACGGGGAGGCCCTGCCCGCCCATAGCGGGGCACCCCTGCTCGTGGAGGAGAATGGTGCCGTCCCCAAGGTGTGTGCTGGCCAAGTGGGGGCTATGGGGGCACCTGGACTCAGCCCTTCGGGGGGTGTAGGGGAAGGGGGCTCTTCATGACGTGCTGCTAGGCCCTGTGGAGGAGGGTGAAGCCCCCCTACCCCCCACCAAGCCCTCCACCCTCCCAGGCCTTCCCAACCCTGACTGCCTCCTAAGGGCCCCCAGCCCCGAGGATTCTGAATTTCCCCTTCAGAAGTGGAGGCTTTCCTCTGCGTTGGTTTCCCAGGTCAGGAAGTGAAGCCCTGAGAGCCAGGCAGCCTACCCCCAGGCTCCAGGGTTGGCAGGGGCAAAGCTGGGAAGGGGCTGGTGTTCCCACTCTGTCCTTGGGGCTCTCCAGGAAGAGGGCTGGGGTAGGAAAAATAACTGGGGCTTGAGAGAGGTGGCAATAACCAGCTCCCCCCTTGTCCCCACAGCAGACCCCAGTCCAGTACCTGCTCCCTGAGGCCAAAGCCCAGGACTCGGACAAGATCTGCGTGGTCATCGACCTGGACGAGACCCTGGTGCACAGTTCCTTCAAGGTGGGCCCCCGCCCAGCAGCCCTCAGGCCCCGGTCTCTGAGCCCTAGATGGGATTTTGATAAATGTGGAATTGTCAGAAGTCCAGAGAGGATGTGAGACTTGGCTGAGGTCACACAGACCCTGACCTGGCCTGGGAGGGTGGTCCTGGCGGGCCTTGCCCCAGCTCCAGCAGCTCTCTTCCCTCTGCAGCCAGTGAACAATGCTGACTTCATCATTCCTGTGGAGATTGATGGGGTGGTCCACCAGGTGAGGGGCTGGGGGTGGGGGGGAGGTGGTAGGGTTGGCATCTGTCTTCCAGACCCCAGGTTCCTCCCACCAGTCCTGAGAGCCCTAGATGGGATTTTGATAAATGTGGAATGTCCGGGGCCCAGAGAGGGTGTGAGACTTCCCTGAGGTCACACAGACCCTCAGGGACTTGGCCCAGCTCCAAGGCCTGCAGGGAGTGGGGTGGGGGGTCTTCCTCGGTGCCCCCTCGCCCCCACCCTGCCCGGGACCCAGTTCAAGTAATTCAGGATAGGTTGTGTGCTGTCCAGCCTGTTCTCCATTACTTGGCTCGGGGGCCGGTGCCCTGCAGCCTTGGGGTGAGGGGGTTGCCCCAGGCCCCCACATCCGGCCGAGGCCCTGGCGGAGGAAGGGGTGGGAATTAGTGATTCCCTCTGAGGTAGGGCCCAAAGACA
Organism: Bos grunniens; assembly: GCF_055505025.1. NCBI lineage: Eukaryota > Metazoa > Chordata > Mammalia > Artiodactyla > Bovidae > Bos > Bos grunniens. The sequence goes on along the minus strand of NC_141166.1, from coordinate 30,403,726 downwards.
GGAGTCGGAGGTTATTTGATCCTCTTCGGGGACAGTGGGTGGTTTACCTGGCGGTGGTGGGGGTGGCTGGCCAAGTGGAGCCCACGGGCCCCGGGACCAGCTGCCCTCCTGTGCTCCTCTACCTCCTGCACCTAACTCCTGCACAGCCCCCCGGCTACCCCACCCTGCCCCACCCTGCCCAGGCCCATGGGCCAGCAGTCCCCTCACTGGCCCACCCCCCAGGTCTACGTGCTGAAGCGGCCCCACGTCGATGAGTTCCTGCAGCGGATGGGGGAGCTCTTCGAATGCGTGCTGTTCACCGCCAGCCTGGCCAAGGTGAGCCCTCCACCCTCCGCAGGGCTCCCTGGGCACCTCTGCTTCCTGTCTGCCTCTGACACACAACCACTGGGCAGAGGTCTCTGGGTCCGTCTTGGCGCCCTCCCTGCCCCCGATGACCCACCTCCCACCCCCCCAGTACGCAGACCCGGTAGCTGACCTGTTGGACAAGTGGGGGGCCTTCCGGGCGCGGCTGTTTCGGGAGTCGTGTGTCTTCCACCGGGGGAACTATGTGAAGGACCTGAGCCGACTGGGCCGAGACCTGCGTCGGGTGCTCATCCTGGACAACTCGCCCGCCTCCTACGTCTTCCATCCAGATAACGCCGTGAGTGCCCGGCAGGATGGGGGTTGGGGCCCTTCGGGGGTCTGGTCCCTCCCGTTCTTCCCTCTTTTCTCTCCTCGGTGGCCCCTGGCTGCTGCCTGCTTACCTTGTCTATCCACAGCTGCCCCAGGTCTCTTATCAGTCACTCAGCCCGTTCTGCCTGCATGGACAGGGGGCCTGCCATGGGTTTGGGTCCCTTGCTGGGCACTAGAGCAGTTTCCACTTCATCCTAACAGTTGTGAACTGTTAGTGGATCCCAGAATTAACTTTTTTAAAAAATGAACCGGAAAAAAAAAAAAAAAATGAACCGAAACTGTCCAAGTGCTTAGCACACAATAGGGTAAGGGCTTCCCAGGTGGCGCTAGTGGTAAAGAACCCGCCTGCCAAAGTGGGAGACATAAGAGACGTGGGTTGGATCCTTGGGTCAGGAAGATCCTCTGGGAATGGCAACCCACTCCAGTATTCTTGACTGGAGAATCCCATGGACAGAGGAGCCTGGAGGGCTACAGTCCATGGGCTCCCTAAAAGTTGGACACGACTGAAGAGACTGAACTCAAACATGCAGGGTTGAGTATGGTTCCCTAAAACTTCTGCTCTGACTTGTGTGGTCAGTGCAACTTACTGGGGAACGGTGAGTGAGGGTGCTCGGGGCTGATCTGGACGCTCTGTGCCCAGGGCCCCCTGCCCCCCTCATTGCCCCGCACCCATCTTCCAGGTACCAGTGGCCTCATGGTTCGACAACATGAGTGACACAGAGCTCCACGACCTTCTGCCCTTCTTTGAGCAGCTCAGCCGTGTGGACGACGTGTACTCAGTGCTCAGGCAGCCTCGGCCGGGCAGCTAGTTAGGCGCCATGGGGCTCGGACCTGCCCCTGACCACACCCGCACCCCTCTCACTTGGACTCTGCCTTAAGAAAACTCAGCGCCATGGGGAAGCGGGGTCTCTCCCCACCAGCCCCGCCACCAGCCTGGCCAGGCTCTGGAGGGGGCAGCAGGCTGCACGGAGGGCGATGAGCCCCTGGGTCCCTGAGTCAGTGCCTTAGAACCTCCTCCTTGGGGGACCCGTGGGGCTCTGCGTGCCACTCCCCCTTCTTTCCTCTGTCTCTCTGCACCGCCATGTTTCTCTGCTGCCAAATTGGGCCCCTCAGGCCCTTCCGGTTCTGCTTGGGGGAGGGGCAGGGTTTGAGCTGCCCTCTGCCTTGGACCCCCCTCCCCCCCCCAGCCTGGGAACAGTGGACACCAAGTGCCTTGCATAGAGCCCTCTTCCCAGCCGATTTTCCCAGGGCCACAATCCGGGTCAGCTCTGCCTGGAACAGCCTTCAGGTTGCTGCAATCTAGGCTGGTGGGGCAGGACTCCGTCTCCCCACCTCTTCCCTGGGGACTGCTGCAGGCCCCCCTCACCCCACCTCTGCCTAGGGCGGGGAGGGTTGATCTGTTTTCACTTGTGAAGGGAGCAGGGGTCTGTTGTTCAGGACCCCAGAATCCAGCTGCTCTGGGCTCACCAGCTGCTGAGGGCTACTTCCCACACTGCCCCAAGTTCCAACCTCTCACCTCTGCCTTGGCCGCCCTGGAGGCCCTGGGGCTTGGCGCCCCCAGCTCCGTGTGGGGGCCCAGGCAGTATCCTGCGGTGCCATATAAATATGTATATGTGTATATAGACTTTTAGAGGAGGGGGAGAGGGAAGGGTCCAGGTAGAGACACCCTTCCCTCTCCCTTTCCTGGGCCCATAAACAAGGGGGGGAGGAGGGAAAGGATTTTTACATTTTTTAAACTACTATTTTCTGAATGAAGCAGGCTGGCCCAAGGGGCCCCAGGCCCTGTCCTTTGTCCCTCACACCCTCTCTGCTCCATTCATTCATTCATTCAAGAAACATGTATTGAGCACCTTTTCTGTGCCCAGTGCTGTGCCAGGCCCACCAGCAGAGTTTGTGTGTGGGTCTCTCTAGACCACCTAACTGGTGCCTCCCCACCCCACCCCATATTTCACCGGTGCCTTTAGGGGATCTGTAGGAGGTGGGACCCTTCTTGTGGGGTTTGGGGGTCTCCAGGAAACCTGGCCAAGCTGTCCCCCAGCCCCTGTGCCAACCCCACCCCTGCAGCCCCTCTGCTTTGCCCCCTGCTGGCTGGGGGCAGCTCCCAGGACGTCCTGCCTTCTAGCTCTCAGTCCTTTATCTGGAATCCCTCCCCCAAATGCTGAGTCTGGAGGCCAGAGCCTTGGGCTCTCCCAAAGGCCTAACGGTTAAGGGGACCCACATACCAGTGCCAAGGGGGATGTCAGGTGGACGTGTCATTACCCTCCACCCCAGACAGCTGAGGGTGGGAGGGAGAACAAAGTTGGTCTGACTCAGGTGACCCTCCCATCTAAGTGCCTTCTCTGTAATGGAGAACCCCACAGTTTGATAAGAACTAAAGCTAAAGCCAGACCCCCCCCCCCCCAATCCTGGCTGTGTGGTTATTGATGGGAAGGGGGCTGTTGAAGTTGGGGGAATGTCCAGTGAAGCCACACCTGCTTCAGCAAACCCTGTGGAGGGAAGGGCTGCCCTCACCCTTCCAGGGGCATCAAGCCTGAAAATGCAAACTTTGAATGGGTCCGAGTGCATCTGTGCCGTTTGCTGTTTAGTCACTAACTCGTGTCCAACTCTTCTGAAGCCCTGTGGACTACAGCCCACCAGGCTCCTCTTTCCATGGGGTTTCCCAGGCAAGAATACTGGAGTGGGTTGCCATTTCCTTCTCCAGGGATCTTCCCTCCCACCCGGGGGTCGAACCGGTGTCTCTTGCATCGTGTGCGTTCGCAGGCGGACTCTTGACCGCTGAGGCACCAGGAAAGCCCGAGTTCATCTGACTGTTATTTAATTCTACCCGTTTTGGCCTCAGTTATCTGATCAGCAAAATGGAGCTAGGCCCTCTTTGCAGAAGTGATTAAGTAATGCCTGCATCGGGAGGACTCCATAGAGTATTAGCTCTGAGGCGAACTGAAATGCGTCCGTAGGAGAGGCCCCTGGAAGGTATTTGGAGACTGGAGGGGTGTGGTCTCCGCCCCGGAGTGGAGGGGAGGGACCCGTGAGGCCCCAGAGGGTGGAGGGGAATGGGGCGAGCTAGAGGGAAGCCAAGTTCAGCTCCAAACGGAACTTGGAACGCAGCTGACCCAGGCCGCGCGCGGACGGCCGAGGCGTCGCTGGCAGCGCTGCGCCGCCGGACCCGGCTGCGGGCAGGCGGAGGCGTCTGGGGCCCCGCGGGGGTGGGTGGGGTCGCGGCCTCGGTCTGGTTCACCTCCGTGGCCCTCCCCCGCTCCCGGCCGCGGCCTCTCACTACCCGCCGGCCGCACCCTAGCGCGAGCCTCCGGCCCACTTCCTGCCTCCGCCCCTGCGGCCCTGGCAGAACTTCCTTTGCGAAACTGGGCCGCCCCGGGCCTTGGCAGGAAGTGCCCTCCCGGCTCGCCCTCGCCTCCTGGCCGCTAGAGGCCTCTCTGTCCTCGCGGAAGCCCGGGCTCCCCGGCGCCGGGCCTCTCCCGCCGGCCCCCTGCCTGGGCGCAGACCCTCTCCCCGGGGCTGGAAGGATGAGGGCCGGCCTAGAACGAGGCCCTTTCCCGGGGGTGGGTAGCTTTTCCCCCAACCCCCTATGCACTGGGGAGAAGGAAGATTTGCCCCTCTCAAATCTGATTCCGGGGCCCCGCTCCCCCCATCTCCACCCTCTGCCTCTCCCAGTCCTCATCCCCTCACCTTGTGACTTCAGCCTCCTGGCGCTCCAGACGCTGCCGTGTCCCCCCAGGTCTCTGCAGCGTGTGTGTGATGCTGCCCCCTCCCCCCGCCCTCTCCCCTCTACTTTTCCTGGTAGAAAAGCGTCACGAAGCCATCACCCGGGAGGAGAGCCCGCAGAACCCTGAGCTCCAGTCCCAGTCTGAGCCGAAGCCCGAGAGCCCTTGGCCGGGTCAACACCGAGCCCTCCCTGCCTCCTGCCCGGCCCTCCTCGGGGTCCTGCTCTATTTCCTGCTCTCCATGCAAACACTCGCCCCTCGCCATATTTGCATCCTGAAGGGCCTGTCACTGCAGAGAGTCACCACCGCTCCCAACTTTGAGACCTCAGCCTGCCCCCCCCCCCACACACACAGACTTCATCCACAGAATTCAACGCGACAACGTGGACTGTGGTGCCAGGCACTGGGCCAGGACCCGGGGATATGCCATGACTAGGATGCGCTTCTGCTCTCAAGGAACTCACATCCTAGTGTGGAGAACAGACATCTGAATATGCTGTCCAAACCTGAAATGCTGCAAATGCGGGGGGGGGGGGGGTGCAGGCAAGAGATGACATGGGGGAGGAGCACAGGGGACACCGTAACCTCCCCTGGGGGTACATGGGGAGCCTGGAAATCCTTGCCAAGGATTTGGGAAGGAGGCAAGGTTCAGGGGAAGGTGGTCTGTGCAGGGAGGTCCAACGGGAAAGGAAGCCAAAGCCTCAAGGAACACACTAGGGAGCGTGGGAAGTGACAGTTTCGAAATTGCACACAAGGGGGGAAGGAGGGGAAATGACACTGCAGAAAAGCAGGAGCGAGATAATGCAGATCTGTAGCCAGACCAAGGGGGTGGCCTTTTCCTTGCAGGGAGGGGGCGCCACAGAGGGACGCTGAGCGGGAGAGAGGCACATGCAAGCCTGGCAGCCACCCGTTGGAAGCTGCATTGGGTGTGTGTGTGTGTGTGTGTGTGTGTGTGTGCTGTTCTGTCCAATTCTTTGCGACCCAATGGACTGTGCCAGGCTCCTCTGTCCATGGAATTTTCCAGGCAAGAATACTGGAGCGGGTTGCCATTTCCTGCTCCAGGGGAATCTTCCCAACCCAGGGATCAAACCCGCATCTTTGTCTCCTATGTTGGCAAACAGATTCTTTACCACTGAGCTACCTGGTTAGGGACCTAAGACTCTCCCTAAGGGGAGACCACAGACATGGTTTCAAAGACAGAGGATGAAGACCTGAACTGCAGCCAAGACAGTGAAGAGGGAAGGACGAAGTGATGGATGTGACACAGGAGATGAACTTGGCAGGAAGCTGCGGCTGGTTGGCTCTTGGGACAGCGGTGGAGGGGAAGGAGGAAGGCAACCTGACTTCTGGCTTTGGAGACTGTGAACATGTCTCTACCTGAGGGGCTTAGTTACTTACTGTTTGCTTGTTACTCACAGAATCATGGATACACCACTGCTGACAGGAATATACATTTGCTGCAGCCTCTTTGGAGAATAATTTGACCGTTGAAAATATTTTTAAAATGCAGACACTTTTTCATCTGGCAGTTGGATTTTTAGGAGTTTATGTGGTAGATAAAATGTATATTCATGTAACTGTATGCATATGGGTATTAATTTTGTTGGTAATACCTGATGCGAAGAGCTGACTCATTTGAAAAGACCCTGATGCTAGGAAAGATTGAAGGCAGGAGGAGAAGGGGACGACAGAGGATGAGATGGTTGGATGGCATCACTGACTCAATGGACATGAGTTTCAGTAAACTCTGAGAGTTGGTGACGGACAGGGAGGTCTGGTGTGCTCCATGGGGTCCACGGGGTCGCAAAGAGTCAGACACGACTGAGCGACTGAACTGAACTGAGCAGCAAAGCACTTGAAATAACTTCAGTGTCCAAGAATAAGGAACTAGTTAAATAAATGTTGCTGTATCTATACCAGAGAATACTATATAATGATGAAAAACAATGAGGTGGAACTATCTATCTACAGATAGACATAGACCGTTCCATGTCTGTCTACAGATACAGAATGATCTCCAAGATAAACCAGTCAACAAAGCAAGCTTCCTAACAATGGTGATGGTGGTTCTCCACTAAAGAGAAATATAAAAGTAGGTACAAATACATGTATATAATTTTGTATACTCCTGTAAGGTAGACAAGAAATGGAAATTGTGGCTAACTGTGGGTAGCAGAGATGGCAGACTAGATGGGAGTCATTTAAGATGGGAGCAGTTGTCTCAGCGTGAGTGATGCAAAGTTTGATCCCATATAATATAACACATTATATTATATATCTGTTTATATTGGGAATTATTTTATCAGGTCCACTTATTAATTTTTAAAAATAAAAATTGGCTTAAGTTAAAAACAGCTTTCTAAATATATTATCAAAGATAGAGATCACAAATTTCATTTCTTTTTTCAGTCATTGCATGCCTGCTCCATACCAGGCACCACAGTACAGCAGTGAGCAAAACAGACACTTTGGGGGGGAAAAAAACAGGTATTAACAAGTAATTACATAATAATATTAAAAAAGGAGAAGTGCGTGTGTGCTCAGTCATGCCCAACTCTTTGTGATCCCATGGACCAACTGTAGCCCACCAGGCTCCTCTGTCCTTGGAGGTTTCTAGGCAAGAATACTGGAGTGGGTTGTCATTTCCTTCACAAAAGGAGAAGTAGAGAGTGGTAAATAATTGGAAACTTTTGTGCTGCAAGTGCCCTGAGATGACTTCAAATTGCCCCAAGATTACTCCAGTTCAGTTCAGTCACTCAGTTGTGTCTGACTCTCTGCGACCCCATGGACTGCAGCACGCCAGGCTTCCCTGTCCATTACCGACTCCCGGAGCTTGCTCAAACTCATGTCCATTGAGTCGATGATGTCATCCAACCATCTCATCCTCTGTCGTCCCCTTCTCCTCTGCCTTCAATCTTTCCCATCATCAGATTCTCTTCCAATGAGTCAGTTCTTCGCATCAGGTGGCCAAAGTATTGGCCAAAGATTACTCCAAGATGACTTCTAATTGTAAAGGGGAAGGGTGCCTTTAGGGTGGCAATATCTGGCAATAACCACCATAATCAAGGGATCAAACTTCACATCACTCATGCTGAGATGTCTTGATGCTGGGCAGAATGAAGTGCACAGCAACACCTTTGACCATGTTGCTCACAGTGTGGTCCAAGGACTGGAACATCAGCACCACCTGGGAGCTTGTTAGTAACGCAGTTTCAGACCCCACCCCAGACCTATGGAATCAGAATCTGCACTTCAAATAGATTCCCCATTGACTCTTAAGATATTATAGCTGGAGAAACATGGCTCCTTTTTACATATTCTTGAAAAAAAATTGTTAAACCAGAACCTAACCAAACCTTCAGAGGTGCTTTCAGTTTGTGGGAAATACAGGAGGAAGAGGAACAAATTAAATAGTACACAAAGAAAGACTTAGAGAAATCCCAATGTGAACGTTCTACTACACACTGCCCTCGATGCGGGTAAGTCAGCGTCAGGAAAAAGTCGGGGCTATTCTAGATTTAAAAGATACTGAAGAGACGTAACAGTCAAAGAAAGTGCATGATTTGATCAAGAATCAATGAAACCAGATGTTACAGTCCTCCTGGGAGGAACTGACTGGATTGAGTAGAAGATGATATTAGAAATAATTATTAATGTTCTCAGTTGTGAAAATCTTATTACAGTTATGAAGAAGACTGTCCTCACTCTTAGGAGATGAATGACAAATATTTTGAGCTAAAGTACAATAATATCAGCAGCTTATTTCCAAATATGTATATGTTGCAGATCTTAATTCTTGAGTCCATGGCTGTTTATTATACTATCATACTATTATTTATACTTTTCAATATGTTTGACATTTATCAAAATTAAGAAATTGGGAATAATTTTTAAAAACATACGTTCTCTGGACTTCCCTGGTGATCCAATTGTTAAGACTCTGTGTTTCCACTGCACAGGGCAGAGCTTTGATCCTTCCTTGGAGAACGAAGATATCATACACACACACAAAACCACAAAACACATACGTTTTCACCCAAAATTCTGAGGCTAAATTAAAAGTTTAGCAACTAAATTAGAGAAATGACAGGCGGGTTACAAACCTTAATATATTAAATATATACACAACTCCAACAAATCAATTAAAAATTCACAAAAGACATAGCCTACATATATATATATATATACATACACACACACACATAATATAATATATATATTTATGCCATGCCCTTCCCACCTAACCACTGGACTGCCAGGGAATCCCCCAATAAATATATTTTAATGGTCTATCTCGCTGGTAATCAAAGAAATATAAATTGACACAATGACAATTAACACTGACAGAAATTTTCTTAAAAGCTGGAGTTCAATGCTGCGGAAACCAGGCAGGTGCCACTAATACAGATGTGGCTATAAATTAATGTGACTTTTCTGGGGGACAACTTGACTAGTCATATCTTTGACCCGGCAATGCCACTTTTAGGGAGCTTATGCTAAATAAATGATAATAGATGCAATCTATTGGCAAAAGTTTAGTAATAATACTTACCAAGGCATTCTTAGTAATTTCAAATAATTGGATATAATTTGAGATATTGGTTACATAAACTATGCCATCTATCTAATGGATTACCATGAGACAGTTAAAAGATAGATGACAGATACTATATACATATAGTATACCTATAGTATATACATACAGTACACATATATAAATATGGTATACATATATACATAGAGTATACACCCCCAGCATATGTACTGGGCAGTACCTTGAAAGAAATACTCCAAAATACAAAAATACATTACTCAGATTTATCTCTGTAGTGGAATTAGGAGTTTTTTCTTTCCTTTTTCCTGTCTGTATAATTAAGGACTATAGGCCACCAGTCTCCTCTGTCCGTGGAATTCTCCAGGCAAGAATACTGGGAGTGGGTAGCCATTGCCTTCTCCAGGGCATCTTCCTAAGCCAGGGATCCAACTCATGTCTCCTGTGTTGCAGGCAGATTCTTTATCATCTGAGCCACCAGGGAAGCCCATATAATTAAGCGAATATATATGTTCCCTGGAGGACGAAATGGCAACCCACTTCAGTATTCTTGCCTGGAGAATCCCATGGACAGAGCCTGGTGGGTTACAATCCAGAGGGTCTCAAAGTCAGACGTGACTGAAGCAACTTAGCACGCACACACACATTGGTTGCACTGCTGGGCATGTGGGATCTTAGTTCCCCAGTTCAGTTCAGTTCAGTCGCTCAGTCGTGTCCAACTCTTTGCAACCCCATGGACTGCAGCGTGCCAGGCTTCCCTGTCCATCACCAACTCCTGGAGTCTACTCAAACTCATGTCCATTGTGTCGGTGATGCCATACAACCATCTCATCCTCTGTCATCCCCTTCTCCTCCCACCTTCAATCTTTCCCAGCATCAGGGTCTTTTCAAATGAATTGATTCTTTGCATCAGGTAGTCAAAGTATTGGAATTTCAGCTTTAGTATCAGTCCTTCCAATGAATATTGAGGACTGATTTCCTTTAGCATGAACTGGTTGGATCTCCTTGCTGTCCAAGGGAATCTCAAGAGTCTTCTCCAACACCACAGGTCAAAAGCATCAATTCTTCAGTGCTCAGCTTTCTCTATAGTCCAACTCTCACATCCATACATGACCACTGGAAAAACCATAGCTTTGACTAGACAGACCTTTGTTGGCAAAGTAATGTCTCTGCTTTATAATATGCTGTCTAGGCTGGTCATAGCTTTTCTTCCAAGGAGCAAGCATCTTTTAATTTCATGGCTGCAGTCACCATCTGCAGTGATTTTGGAGCCCCTAAAAATAAAGTCTCTCACTGTTTCCATTGTTTCCCCATCTATTTGCCATGAAGTGATGGCACTGGATGCCATGATCTTAGTTTTCCGAATGTTGAGTTTTAAGCCAACTTTTTTCACCCTCCTCTTTCACTTTCATCAAGAGGCTCTTTACTTCTTCGCTTTCTGCCATAAGGGTGAGGCAGATTTGATCCAACCAGGGATCAAACCCCCTGTAGAAGTGTGGAGTCTTAACCACTGGGCCATCAGGGAAGTCCTGAACATATACTTTTTATTCACACAAAAAAGGTGCTTTTAAAGAAACCAGATAGCACCTGAATTGCATTTACTCCTCTTACCAGACTGCATGAGCTCACACACGCACACCTGCACACACATGCACAGATGTGCACACACGTGTACATCTGGTCTTGAGAACTCTTGGGAAAGTATGGCCAGAAGTAGCAGCTGGCCTCACCCCGCCCACTTCAGCTCACCTCCCTAAGGACCACCGTGCAGAGGTGACAGGAGAATCTCTGCAGAGGTGGAGCTTGAGGGACAGCTGCCCAGGGGGCTGAGTTTGGGGGTGATGCTAACTTCTGAGTGAGACTGGTTCCTTTCCCATCTTGAGCGAGAAGCCCCCTAGGATCAGGGTTCAGAAATGCAAGACGTGGCTTCAGGGGAGAACGGCAGAGCAGAGTCCAAAGGAACCGGTTTATTGCAGCTCATAAAAGCTGGAGGAGGAGCCAGCGCCTCTGAAGGGGCAGACAAGAAAAGCTCTGTGCCCCTTGGAGCGAGCGAGCGACCTCTAGGGGTGCTAGGGTCCCGTCAGTCCTGAAGGGCCCTAAATCCTTGTTCCCTCACCCCTGGGTCACTCCCCCAAAGGAGAAAGGAGGACGGAGGAGACTGCTCCTCTGGTTTGGTAGGATGAAGGGTCCAGGTGCCCCTACCTTTCCTGGCAGGTGCTGTCCACCTGCAGCGAGCATCTGGGCCCCAGGCAGAAACGTATCCCATCCCTGGGTGCTCGCTGGGGACCCAGGGGTGGGGCCCCTCGGCTGTGGGTGTCTGGCAGTCACTGGGCTCCTGGCTCCCAGGGACACGGCGGCCACCTGCCTCCCCACCCCCTCGCCCATTCCCTCTCTCCCTGGGGCCCTATCTTCCCTTATATGGTGAAGGCAGTTCCTAGAAGGGGGGGGGCGGTGGGGACAAAGGTCGCTCTTCTCCAGCCAGCTTGCCACAACTCCCTGAGATCTCCCAGGTGGCAGCTGCCTCCCCCAGACAGGTAAGGCCACCCTGCGGGGACCCAGCACTGTAGGTGGTGGGAGAGGGCAGGACCGGGTCGGCTGCTTCCGGCCGCGGGCAGCCTGGGGCCTCCTGCAGCTTCTTGGGGTGGGGGTGAGGGAGAGGCTTGGATCTCTGGAGAGTCTGGAAAGGGCAGGGAGCACAGGGTGGCCTCCCAGGCCTCCAAAAGAAGGACAGTGGAGCTTCCACCCCAGACAACGGCCCTTTCCTACCCCACTGCCTGCCATCGGTCCCCACCCTGTGTTGGGTGCCACCTGGCCCGGATCGCCCTGGACAGAGAAGAATCTGAGGACTTGTAGATGTAAAACCCGCCAGTCCTGGGCCATCGGGGAGCAGCTTGTCACCCTGACCTCCCTCTCCCCCTCCCCTGGCTCCCACCATCTTTTTGCTCATTTCTTCCTCATCTGAGATGGTTTTTTTCTCTGCATCTCCATTTCCTTGTCACTCCTGGGACCTCAGCACTCTTGTCTCCTGGATACCAAAGTGTGAGCAACAGGCATCAGGGATGGAATGGGCAAAGACAGAAGCAGGGGCAGGGGGCTGGTGGTGGCAGGGCCGGGCCCCGTCTACCCTCGGCCGCCCTTGCAGGCATGCTATCCCATCTCTCCTCCCCTGGACCCATCCCCTCAGCCTCACCAGACCCTGTAGCCCCATTCAGCTGAAAGGAGGTGGGGCAGGGGAGTGGGGATCTTGGGACATACTGACCACCCGCTTCCCAGGAAGCCTGTTCAGGTGCTCTTGGGTGGGGGTGAGGCTGAGTCTGCAGGCTGGAGGGCTGGCATATGTCACTCGCTCTGCTCTCACTGGCCTAACAAAGCAACAGTTTGTCCTTCGTTTCGAATACTGCCACATCCCTGTCCTGCTCAGAACTGCATAACTAGGGACAGAGAGCAGTGGGAGCACTCTGGAGCTCTTTGGAGCCCGAACTCCCAGGACCATGGGGCAGCACTTATAAAGGGAAGATGGGACCCAGGGGACAGCAGGAACCCTAATTCTTCCATGGCCCTAAGAAGGGCCACTCCTTTCATTCTACAGTTCAGTATTTCTGCTTCAAGAATATTTATTGAGCACCTAGTATGTGCTGGGGGGCTTCCCAAGTGGTGCTAGGGTAAAGAACCTGCCAGGCAATGCAGGAGACTTAAGAGACACGGGTTTGATCCCTGGGTTGAGAAGATCCCCTGGAGGAGGGCATGGCAACCCACTCCAGTATTCTTGCCTGGAAAATTCCATGGACAGAGAAGCCTGGTGGGCTACAGTCCATACGGTCTGCCACAACCTGAACATGACTGAAATGACTTAGCATGCATGTGTACTAGGAGCTGGGGGTTACATAGACAAACGCGTCTGGGTCCTTGACCTTGAGAACCTCATACTTACAAACAGAGCCTAGCACCATCCTGTGGTGAGAGGACCAAGAGAGGCATTTTTTGGCCAGGATGGCTTGGGGTCCCTGAGGAGGGGTCTCTCGTCTAACTTGAGGATTCTAGGAAGGCATCTTGGAATAAATGAAACCTAAGTTGAGACCAGAAGAGCTTGGGAGTGTTGGCCAAGTGAAGAATGGTGGGGAGTGCATTGGAAAGGAAAATGAAAGGAAAAAGAAGGGACATGAGGGGAGACTGAGAAGCAGCATGGGGCGGGTGGGTGTGGCCAGGGCCAGTGAATGGTGTGCTGTTACCAGAAGCAGAGAGGGATGGGGGTGTGTTGGAGGGCAGGAGAAGGAAGGTTTCGGGGTGTGCACCAATGGCTGACTTCGGGGTCCGGGAGTGATTGTGCCCTTTGGTGAGGTGGGGACAGAGGAGCGCGGGGACCAGGAGTGAGGGGGGAGCCAGTGAATTCAAGTTGAGGGAGAAGACATCACATATTCAAACCCAGGGCAGGGCTGTGCTATGGGCAACGGGGAGTCAGCATGGGCCCCCTACTCCTCCCAGCAGTTCAGGAGATGCAAGGCTGGAGAGGGTCCATTGGAGTGGGGGCACTGTGGGACAGAGGCATCTGCTCTAACCAGCATCTACATCTGCTCTAACCAGCATCTACGAGGCAGGAGCAGCTGGCGAGTATCCATGGGGTACTCTTGCAGTGTGAGTCCACCTCTTGGGGTGGCTCTCCCAGAATCCCCTTGCCCACCTCTTCCCTCTTCAGGCTGCTGGAGGTCCCCAGTCCTGATTTCTCTCTAGGGAGGCAGAGCGCCAACTTTTTCAAACCCCTGCTCCCCTGAGTCTCCACTGTTTTGATGGATAAGAAGGGCCTCATCTTGTCTGTCCTCTTTTGCTTTTGCTGGTCCCTCCTAGATTCAGAACACATTCCTGATGGGACTTTTTTTTTTGTAATTTTTCATTAATTTATTTTGTGCCACACTGCATGGCACGTGGGATCTTAGTTCCCCAACCAAGGATTGAACCTGTGCCCCCTGCAGTGGAAGTTCATTCTCAACCCCTGGACCACCAGGGAGTTCCCCCAGTGGGACTTTAGGGATCACCTGGTCGTCGACTGCCAACCTCATGGGTGAAGATACACACCATGTTCGCACAGCTAGTGAGGGTCGGTCTGTTTTGGCAAAAAGAGGGATATGGGCAAAAGTGGTGATTGAAATAAGAGGAAACGTTTTCTTCATTTGTACCCAAATTGGTTCAACTGAACAAGGAGTCCTGGGAACCCTGAGGTCTCCATGGATTGAGAAATATCTCATGGAGGAGGCCCTGACCCACAGGGATATCAGACAGGACCCAGGCATTAGGGGCTCCTACAGGTGCAGTGCTGGCCATCAGCAGGTGGCCCTAATTTGCTGGAGGGGGCGCTAATCAGAGACTGGGCAGGAAGACGTTGTCCCCAGATTCCACAATGCCAGGGAGAGGATGGTCACCCTTCAGGAGTCGGAAGAGGGAGTTTATCAGCAGTAAAGACCAGGTCATTGTTCCAAGGGGTGACTCAGAGTCCAGGTGAAAGGAGAGATTAGGTAGGTTCCAGCTGTCAGAGCACGGTGGTGGGGGCCACATAATCTTTCATTCATTATTCATCGGTTCAAGGAGCATTCATGGAGGGCAACTCCAAGCCAGGCTGGGTGGTAGACTCCGTGGGGAATGCGATGGCCTCCAGACTGGGAGGGAGGGGCAGGAAACCTGGGACAAAAATTACTGGGGACAAGTGACTCTCCTCCCTAGCTCATCGGAATCACTGGGGAGTTTTGAAAGCACCTCTGGCTTGCCTCCCCAAAGGCAGAAAATAAAGTGCCCAAGCCTGGGCCCCACCCTGGCCTAATTAAATCAGAATCCTTGGGGGTTTGAGATAGCTTGAGCATCAATGCACCAGTGTTGTTTAAAGCTCCCTAGGCAATTCTGATGAGCACTTGGAGTAGAGAATATAGCTAGAGGTCAAAGGAAAAGAGCCATAAAATAGAGCATGAAAGAAGATAGGGGAGAGATTTCTTCAAGCTCAGTGGGTGGAGGGCGGTTCCCAGTGGGAAAGGTTCATTCATTCATTCATTCACTCATTTATTCCCTCATCCATCCACTTAATTACTTTTACCCACAAACTCAGCCAACCACCCAACCACCTGACCATCTACCCACACACCCACTCAACAAAGTTCCAGCAGAGCTGGAAGCTGGGGATTCAGCACTGAACAAACAGGGCCCTACCCCGGTGGGGTCCACATCTTGTGGGCCACCAGAACAGTAATTGAGGGGTGTTTGAGGGTTTGGGACTTCCCTTGTGGCTCAGCTGGTAAAGAATCCACCTGCAATGCAAGAGACCTGGGTTGGGAAGATCCCCTGGAGAAGGAAAAGGCTGCCCATTCCAGTATTCTGGCCTAGAGAATTCCATGGAATTTAATGTCCATGGGGTTGCAAAGAGTCGGACATGACTGAGCGACTTTCACTTTCAGTTGAGAGTTGGGGGTAGCAAGAAATAGGAAACTGCTGCACACACTTTTCTATTGTGATAAAATACACAGAACATAAGACTTACCATTTTAACCACTTTAAAGCATACAATTAGGGGGCATTCAAGACATTCAAAATTCTGTGCAGCCATCACCGCTGTCTAGTTTGAGAATATTTTCATCATCCCAAATGGAAACGCCACACCCACAAGGGGTTACTTCTCATTCCTCCCTTCCCCGCAGCCCCTGACAACCACATGCTGTCTCTATTGATTTGCCTGTTCTGGACACTTCATGTAAATGCAGTCACACAAAATGGGGCCATTGTGTCTGGCTTCTTTCACTTGGCATCTTGGTCAAGGTTCACCCACGATGCAGGGCGTATGGTGCTTAATTTCTTCTGATGGCTGAGTACTACTCCATTGTGTGGACAGACCACCGTTTGTTGATTTAGTCATCTGTTGATGAACATTTGGGTTCTTTCCACCTTTTGGCTCTTGTGAATAGAGCTGCTATGAAACTTTATGTACAAGTTTTGTTTGAACACCTGTTTTTCTTCAATTCTTTTGAGCATGTATACTTTTCAACCCTTGTTTATTCTTTGCTTAAAAAAAAAAAAAACAACTCAGTATGATATGTATTTTTTAGCCAGGCATGACTTTGATCAAAAATTTTCAGGCAGAAAAATCGTTTGGGTCTGCATCAAGAAGGACCTTGTGTGCCAGGCTTAGGAGTGGGACCTTTTTTCAGTGGGTGATAGGGAGTCAGGAAAGGTGTTTGAACAAGAGTGACAAGATCAGAGCCAGGTGGGACCCCCCTGGCCAGTCAGGGCCCAGGGTGGGGACCTTCTCTCAGAGCCCTGAGCCCTGGAGAGAGAGGAGCTCTCCAGGGCTGGGCTGGAAGAGTGGCCCCTGAAAGCCAGGGTTCCCAGGTCTTCTTCTTGCTCCCACACCACTTCTCCCCTAGGCTCATCCGCCATGACCAAACTGAGCGCCCAAGTCAAAGGCTCCCTCAACATCACCACGCCTGGGGTGCAGATATGGAGGATCGAGGTGAGGATACTGCCTGGTCACAGGGCAGGCTCTGCAGGCCGGGGATGGACTGAGGCGAGGAAGGCTTGACTGTCCTCCACCCTGCCCTGCTGGCCTGCGAGCCCCTGGTGCCATCCCCGCCCTGTCCTCAGGCATCGACCCCTCCTCCTGCTCCTTCCTTTCCCGGCCCGCCCTCCTCACATCCACCCTCCTGGTCGGTTTTCTCGTGCTCTCTTCCTGGCTCTTCCTTTCCCAACTCTCCGTTCTGTTAAAGGGAGGCAGGGAAGCTGGGGGTCCTGGGTGGTCAAACCCTCTGACTTCCCTTCTCTCCTTAGGCCATGCAGATGGTGCCTGTTCCTTCCAACTCCTTTGGCAGCTTCTTCGATGGTGACTGCTATGTAATCCTGGCTGTGAGTGGGGAATGGGCAGGGGAGGCGGCGCAGCAGAGAGCAAAGCTTAGGGCAGCAGCAGGAGGAACCGGGAAGCTGGGGGCAATGGGCACTGCTGCCCAGCTTCATCCCAAGATAGTGTTCAGTGGGCGTTCCCAGCCTAGCCATAGCACCAGAGGGTCAGAGATCTAAGAGCCAATTGCTGCCCTTGAACCACTGAGCTCCCAGCTGGGGTGACCCTCTGTGGATTTATAGTCTTGGACGAGCTTCTGAACTGGTGGGATGTCACCCTACTTTGAGTCCATGTTCCCAAAATCCACAGTCAACTTCATTTGACTGTCTTGGTTTCTTCTGCATCCTGTATCATTAATGCATTTGTACTTTTACTGATTCACTTTTAAAATTTAAATCTATTTATTTAAAAACTTAACTCATGGAGAAGGAAATGGCAACCCACTCTAGTAATCTTGCCCGGAAAACACCATGGACAGAGGAGCCTGGCAGGCTACAGTCTGTGGGATCACAAGAGTCAGACACGACTTAGCGACTAAACCATCCACCACTACAAAGTGAATATATGCCTAAAGATAATATGTGAAAAGGATATTTGCCATATACTATCTAGTTTTTTGGTGGGAGGGTGGGAGTCAAGGAAGACTTGGGATTATTTTTTCATCAACTTCCATTTTATACTTATTTATAATGGCCATTATTTTTACTAATACCGTAAAACTATGAAAATGAATAAAATACTAAAAGTTTCATATAAAAAAAACTTAACTCAGTGTCATTATCACAAATGGAAAGCAGTATCCCGTTTCACAAACAGAAAGTAGCTATAAAATATTTCCATAATCAGGGATTTCCTGGAGGACCGCTGGTTAAGACTCCACACTTCCACTGCAGCGGACGTGGGTTCTACCCTGGTTAGGGAACTAAGATCCCCTATGCTGAGAGGGGTGGACAAAAAAAAATTTTCAAAGTCATCTCACTGTATACTACCAAGTCACCTCCTAGACCTCTGATGGTCTGTGCACATAATTTTGGAAAATGCTGCCGTAGTCCAACCAAGTTATTTCCAAGGCCCAGGGGAAGACACCTGCCCCATGTCTCAGAGGGTCTGAGGAACTACAACAACACAGGGCTCCTGACCACTCGTCCCATGAACTTCTCCATGCCAAGCTCCCCTGTGGTGCTGGCCCCACACGTTCAGGAGACCATGTAAAGCAGGGAGGCAGGGAGAGGACTGTGGGAGCCCAGGGCCTTGGGCCCACTGGACGTGTTCTCTCCTTAGATCCACAAGACAGGCAGCAACCTGTCCTATGACATTCATTACTGGATCGGCCAGGCCTCGTCCCAGGACGAGCAAGGGGCGGCTGCCATCTACACCACGCAGATGGATGACTTTCTGAAGGGCCGGGCCGTCCAGCACCGTGAGGTCCAGGGCAACGAGAGTGACACCTTCCGAGGCTACTTCAAGAAGGGCATTGTGTACGGAGGTGCACGCTACAGGCTCGGGAATGGAGCCAGGGCTGGGAGGGATACCTGAGGCTGGGGGGCAGACCTGGGGCTGGAAAGGGAGCCTGAGGCTCTGCAGGGAGCCCATGAAGGTAATTTTTGTTCACCTTTCCATTCCCCACCCCCATCTCTCCTGCTGCCCTGTCCTTGGTCTTCAGCCTTGAGTTTGGGAGGAGACACAATTCTGTCTTCAGCATTTTCCCTCTTCCCTTCGCTTCAGTCCCCCTGTCCTGTCCTTCCACATGGCCTCATTACCATGCACCCACCTTTTGCAGGCCTCTCAGCAGGGCTAGAACTAGGGTGAGGCAAGCGAGGCACCTAGGGTACAAAGTCCAAGGAGGCACTCACGGCCAGGGTCATGCAAACGGAGGCGATAGAGTGACCTTGCACTTGCATGGCCCTGAGAGTGAGTGCCTTTTTGGGGTTTGTGACCCCAAGGCCTCAGGCACCCCTTTACTCCCAGCCCCAGCCCTCAAATGGGCCCCGTGGCAACCACATCCCCAGGATCTGGGAGGACGGGGGGTCTGTCACACCTCCCAGCCCACTGCCTTGGGTCAGTTCACATCTCTTCACAGGATCCGGAAAGGGGGCGTGGCTTCTGGCATGAAGCAAGTCGAGACAAACTCCTATGACATCCAGCGGCTGCTCCACGTAAAGGGCAAGAGGAATGTGGTGGCCGGAGAGGTGGGCATCAACCAGGGCTCAGGGAGCACAGCCTCCTCTCCTCCTATCCACTGCCCTGTCTGGGCGGAGGGCAGAGGCTGAGGAGGGGTGAGGGGCAGGGAAGGGGTGGGGGAGAGATTGATGGATGATGGACAGGATCTGAGTGGGGTCTGTGCCTGCCCCATGGCTCCCCAGGTGGAGATGTCCTGGAAGAGTTTCAACCGTGGGGATGTTTTCCTCCTGGACCTTGGGAAGCTCATCATACAGTGGAATGGGCCGGAGAGTAACCACATGGAGAGACTCAGGGTAACCCTGCCCTGTGCCCAGCCCCCAGATCGCACGCTGCTCCTCCCTGCTCCTGCCTCCAGCACCTGGCCTCCCTCCCAAACTTGCCAGACTGCTGCCACGCCTCCACCAGCCCCCATTTCCTCAGCGCTCTCTTCCCTGACTGTCCGGGGTGCTATGTTTGAAGGTGAATCTGAGTCTCCATGTGTATGCAGTGAGGTATGCGTGTAGGAGTCCGCATGCATGCACTGTGGTGGATCCACTAACGTCTGATGAGTCCCTGCTTGTGGCAGATGCTGTGCCCAGCACTGGGAGCCGGTGGTCAATGAAATGGGCAGAGCCCTGCCCTAGCTCTGGCGTCCAGTGGGCCATCCAGGAGGGGAGACAGATGTGAAGGGAATATTGGAGAAGTGAGGGGTGGGGAGTGTGGCTCTCAGGGTTCGGAGGGGTCTAAGAAGGCTTCTGGGAGGAGGGCGGGTGGGGAGGAGCGGGCCCTAAGGCAGGAGAGAGGTGTATGGCAGACAACCTTCCAGCTCAGACGAAGCCCGAGACGGGGACTTTGGGGAGTTTGGAAAGGAGGGTGGGGGTGTCTCAAAGGATGTGCTCTGTGGTCAGGAAGCCATGTGACAGGGTTGAGGTTTGTTCTCAGTGCCTGGGATGCCGTTGAAGGGCACCCTGACTTCTGAGGGGCGAGGGGAGAGGAGGAGCTGAGGGCACATGCCTAGGTGAGGAGGGGGCTGGGAAGGTGGAATCACAGGACGTATGTCAGGTTGGGGGTGACAAGAGAGGAGAGAGACAGAAGTCAAAGGTTGTGCTTTTTGTGGGGATGGGTAGGGTCCCATTTTCTCAAATGGAAAGATCAGGGAGCAACAGAGTTGGGGAGAAAATGAAGGTTGGGTTTGGGGCATCTTAAAATGGGGCTGTCTTGGGAGCTGGATAAATAGGGCTAGGCTGGAAACAGAAATGTGGGCCTGGCGAGGGGGGCAGTGGGGTGAAGGGAGCCGTGGAGAGGGGAGGGGGCCGGAGTGGAACGGCCGGGAACTGGGTAGGAGACGCTAGGCTGAAAGAGTGAGCCAGGCTGTGTGTGTGTGTGTGTGTGTGTGTGTGCACATGTGTGTGAGCCCATGTGAGGCTTTGTGTGTGTGTGAGTGTGTGAGGGTGTGTGTACATGGCTTTGGGACAAAGAGACAGGACTGTGATCTTCAGGGCTCACCTCTCATGCAAAACTTTGAAGCAAAATCACACATTTCAAACAATGTCAAAACCAAAGGCCTGGCAAGTCCCGCCCCCTCACCAGACCCCCTCTTGCTCATGAAGAAGACTGCTCTTCCTGAGGTTTTAGTTTGGCTTCCTGACACACATCTTCAAAGCCTGGTCCCCTCCTTGAAAGGGAAGCGCTGGGCAGGTGCCTCCCCTTTTGGGGCTGCTGGGCTCTCCAGGTGTGGTCTGGGGTGGCGGATGCTGCCCTGTCCACCGCCCCCACCGCCCCCGCCAGCCTTCATGCGTCCCGGGGCCTCCCTGCAGGGCATGAACCTGGCTAAGGAGATCCGCGACCAGGAGCGGGGTGGGCGCACCTACGTGGGTGTGGTGGACGGGGAGGACGAGAAGGCCTCACCACAGCTGATGGAGATCATGAACCACGTGCTGGGCCAACGGAAGGAGCTGAAGGCCGCCGTGGCCGACACGGTGGTGGAGCCGGCCCTCAAGGCTGCCCTCAAGTTGTACCAGTGAGTGCCCGGCTGCATGGGGCTCCTCCTGGCACAGGGGGTACCTCCTGGGGGAGGAGACCCCGGGGCGAGTGTCCAGCATCCTCCTTGTCTATGCCGCATCTTTGTCCTGCAGTGTGTCTGACTCAGAGGGAAAGGTGGTGGTCAGAGAAATCGCCACGCGGCCACTCACACAAGACCTGCTCAGTCACGAGGTGAGAAGGTCCGGGGTGCCCCCAGCCCCAGCTCCCCATCACCCACCCGCCCCCTGTCCACTCTCCACCAGGGGCCTGGGGTGGTTGGGGTGGGGTCGCAAGAGGCAAACTTCTGTGTCTGCAGCTCCCCCAGCCTGCGCCCTCAGGCTCTTGCCCTGTGCTTTCTCTCCCGCCTCCAGGACTGTTACATCCTGGACCAGGGAGGCCTAAAGATCTATGTGTGGAAGGGGAAGAATGCCAACGCCCAGGAGAAGAAGGAAGCCATGAACCAGGCACTGGTGGGTCTGGGCGTCGAGGAGGAGAACTTGGAGGAGGGGCAGAGAAGGCCGCCCAGCAGGGAGAGGGCAGTGGGGGCCAAAGGCCAGGGATGGTTCTGGGGCTGACTTAGCTCTGGGGTGTCATCTTGAGGGTTCTCTGCACCCCAGGAAGCCAACCACCCAGCGACCTCAAGAATCGTCACAAAAAGGGAGCCTCCTCAGGGCTTGCACCTTGAGTTTGGCTCTGAAAAGGGAGAAAGAAACGGAGGCCAGCCTCCTTACAAGAAGCAGGGTGGGTCAGCATGGGGCTGAGGCCAAGTCAGAGTTTGGGGTCATTGTAGGAGCTGGAGTCAGTAATCCTGAACTGGCTGGGGGTCAACGTTGGATTGGGGGTTGGGCTCAAGTTTGGAGATGGAGACTGGAGTCAGGTTTGGGTCAGATTTGGCCTTGGAGTGAGGGGTCTGAAGTGGGTTTGGGGGTTAGAGTTAGATTCAGGGTTGAGGTCAGAGTTAGGTTTGAGGTGGAGTCTGGTGTGACCTGGGGTGGGAGTCAGCTGGGTTAGGTTTGAGGTCAGCACTGGGACCAGTGAATAGAGTCTGGCTTGGGCTTGGGGCCAGGGCAGGTTAGTGGTGGGTCTGATTAGGGTTACAGCCAGGCTTTGGCTCCTGTTGGGGGGTGGAGGCTGGGGGAGGGACACACCCCAGACTCCTCCTTCTTGTCCCAGAACTTTATCAAAGCGAAGCAGTACCCACCGAGCACACAGGTGGAGTTGCAGAACGACGGGGCCGAGTCAGCTGTCTTTCAGCAGCTCTTCCAGAAGTGGACAGTACCCAACCGGACCACCGGCCTAGGCAAAACCCACACCGTGGGCTCCGTGGGTGAGGGCTGGCCTGAGGTGGGGTGGGGCCAGAAGCGGGCAGTGGGGCCAGGAGAGCGCTGGACCTGCCTCCTGCCCTCCTTGAGCACTCCTCTCGTGAACACTGCACCCTGACTCTGGGCTCCCCAGGTGGAGGGGCGTGGACACAAAGGGACTTGGATAAACTTAAGAGTTGTCACAAAAAGGGAGCTGAGAACAACTCACCTTTCATTTGGAGTAGTGTTAGGTCTCCTCAGAACCCAAACCCAAACATCTCCAGTCTTCCAGACAATATTTGCTAAGGACAAGCTCCATGCCACGCACCCAGGGGAGGAGAAAATGTCCCTCCCGTGGCTGCTCTGGGAGGCCCGGACAAAACATGAGTCTTACAGGAAGGAGATAGGGTTCTGTGTTATAGCTCTGCCACTGGCTAGCTGTGTGACCTGGGATAAGCTACCGAATCTCTCTAGCCTCAGTTTCGTCATCTGTAAAATGGGTCTAAGAATTGCAGCTCCCATTCAGGGCTGTTGTGAGAACCTGGGGGAACTCAGCTGGTGACATTGGGTGTCATGATTTCCCCCCTCACTCCAGCCAAGGTGGAACAGGTGAAGTTTGATGCCATGTCCATGCATGTCCAGCCTCAGGTGGCTGCCCAGCAGAAGATGGTGGACGATGGGAGTGGGGAGGTGCAGGTATGACAGGGGGAGAGAGGCCCGGGCCAGGGGGCGGGGTTGGTGGAGTCTGTCCTGGACCTCACACTAGCCTGGTACCGGCCCCAGATGTGGCGCATCGAGAACCTAGAGCTGGTGCCTGTGAATACCAAGTGGCTTGGCCACTTCTTTGGGGGCGACTGCTACCTGCTGCTCTACACCTACTTCATCAACGAGAAGCCGCACTACTTGCTCTACATCTGGCAGGTCAGGCCCCACTCCACCCTGTTTAGAGTGCAGCTGCTCAACCCCACTTCACTATACCCCTGCCAAGCGGCCATCGCCCTTGAGTTGAATACCTCTGGTGTGGATATCTTACCCGCTTTCCATTTTGGAACTGCTCTGGCTGGGAGATCCCCCTGACGCTGGGTAGCCCCACTCACAACCCTTCCCCTTTGGCTCTCTGAGTCTCCTTTCCAACTTCCATGGCTTCCTGTGCCTTCTCTTCACCCGCTGTGACTGGGTTTCTATGTCCAGATGCGAGGGAGCGGGAGATGTCTGGGGGTGCTGGGGGGTGAGTGGAGGGTAGTCGTGGTGTTTCCTCAAGAAAGGTGCAGTAAGCGGGAGAGGAGGTTGGGGGTCAAGGTGGGTTGGGGTGGACTGAGGCTGGAGAAAGATTAGGTGTGGGGCTGGGATCACAGATGAGGTCTGGGTTGGGAGGGTGGATTTTGGTTTTGTTCAGGGTGGGGATTGGTGGGGAAGACAGTTGGGTTTAGGGCCAGTCAGAATTGGATATGAAGTTAGAACTGGCAGCTGGCCTCACCTCACCCCTCCCACCCTGCACATCCCCAGGGCAGCCAGGCCAGTCAGGATGAAATCACAGCCTCCGCCTATCAAGCCGTCATCTTGGACCAGGAGTACAACAATGAACCGGTCCAGATCCGGGTCCCGATGGGCAAGGAGCCACCTCACCTCATGTCCATCTTCAAGGGATGCATGGTGGTCTACCAGGTGCGGCAGTGAGGTGGGGTGGGCTCCAGGAAACAGGGGAGAGGGAAGTCCTCTCCCCTGGGAGGGGACTGTTTGAGGCTCCATCACTTATGTGCAATGGAAATAGAAACAACTACTCAATATTTTTAAAAATCCATTTAATAAACACTTAGCATGTATAAGACTACTACTCTCTACACCCCAACTCCTCTTTAGATGAAAAAAGAAGTTATTTTGGATAGATGTGCGGAATGATGAACCTAAGGTGCACTGGCACCTTTTTTTTTTAACTTTTTATTTTGTATCGGTGTGTAGCCAATTAACAATGTTGTGATAGTTTCAGGTGAACAGCAAAGGGACTCAGCCATACATATACATGTATCCATTCTTCCCCAAACTCCCCTCCCATCCAGGCTGTCAAATAACCTGGAGCAGACTTCCCTGTTGAAATAGCCATCTCTTGCGTTCCTTTAGCAATAACCTATTTATTGAACACTTACTAAGTACACAGCCCTCTGCAAAGACCGAGGGGGAGAAGAATGCCATGCTAATGCTGCTTACCATCTTGCTGAACGAGCAGTGAATCAACAGTCCAAGGCAGGGTGTGCCTCAGTTCAGTTCAGTTGCTCAGTCATGTCTGACTCTTTGCCACCCCATGGACTGCAGCATGCCAGGCCTCCCTGTCCATCACCAGATCCTGGCGTTTACTCAAACTCATGTCCATTGAGTGGGTGATGCCATACAACCATCTCATCCTCTGTCGTCCCCTTCTCCTCCTTCCTTCAATCTTTCCCAGCATCAGGGTCTTCTCAAATGAGTCAGTTCTTTGTATCAAGTAGCCGAAATATTGGAGCTTCAACTTCAGCATCAGTCCTTCCAATGAAGATTCAGGACTGATTTCCGTTAGGATTGATTGGTTTGATCTCCGTGCTGTCCAAGGGACTCTCAAGAGTCTTCTCCAACACCCCAGTTCAAAAGCATCAATTCTTCAGTGCACAGATTTCTTTATAGTCCAACTCTCACATCTATACATGACCACTGGAAAAACCATAGCTTTGACTAGACGGACCTTTGTTGGCAAAGTAATGTCTCTGCTTTATAATATGCTGTCTAGGTTGGTCATAGCTTTTCTTCCAAGGAGCAAGCATCTTTTAATTTAATGGCTGCAGTCACCATCTGCAGTGATTTTGGAGCCCCCCCAGAAATAAAGTCTGTCATTTTTTCCACTGTTTCCCCATCTATTTGCCATGAAGTGATGGAACTGGATGCCATGATCTTAGTTTTCTGAATGTTGAGTTTTAAGCCAACTTTTTCACTCTCCTCTTTCAATTCATTAAGAGGCTCTTTAATTCTTCTTCGCTTTCTGCCATAAGGGTGGTGTCATCTGCATATCTGAGGTTATTGATATTTCTCCTGGTAATTTTCATTCCAGCTTGTGCTTCATCTAGTCCAGAATTTCTCATGATGTACTCTGCATATAAGTTAAATAAGCAGGGTGACAATATACAGACTTGACGTACTCCTTTCCCGATTTGAAACCAGTCTGTTGTTCCACGTGTGCTTAAATGCCAGAAATACGTTTCATTCAAAGGGACTCGTGAATACAGTGATCAGTGAACAGGCCGAGTCCATGGTGGAAAGAGGGTTGGGAGGAGATTTTGACACTGGGGGGGGGGGTGGGGGCGGGTCACAGCTCCGCAGGGGTCAAATGAAGGCGATGCAGAGGCATAGCCAGCACGAAGGCCCCGGGGAAAGGCCCTGTGGGGAATCATGAGAAGCTTGGCTGAGCTAAATGGAGGGTTTGGAGAGCTGAGAGTGACCCTGGAAAGGCAGGTTGCCTCCTCATGTGAGGCCTCAAATGACCCCCTGAAAGCTGGGTTCTGGTCTGTAGACCTAGAATGGTTCTAGTCTGAACCAAGCTGTCAGGCAGGGGAGTGCCCGTGACCAAAGCAATGTTTTGGGAAGACTAGTTAGGTGATGGTGTATCAGAGGACCACCTTTGGTAAGTTACTCCTGCCCATCTCTCCCTGCAGGGAGGCACATCCCGGGCCAACAGCGTGGAGCCTGTGCCCTCCACCCGGCTATTCCAGGTCCGAGGAACCAGCGCCAACAACACCAAGGCCTTTGAGGTCTCACCCCGGGCCGCCTCCCTCAACTCCAACGACGTCTTCATCCTCAAGACTCAGTCCTGCTGCTACTTGTGGTGTGGGAAGGTGTGTGCAGAGTTGAGTGGCCTCCCCCTCCAACTCCCCCCGCCCCCCCATAGGCCCCGCCTCCTGGTTTCCCAGCTGCCTCTGGCCCCGCCTCCCACCTCCTCAACACTGGATCTGGATCCCTCCTCTCTGCCTCTGTGTCTGAGTAGGTCTTTCTCATTCTGTTTGTCTCTGGTGACTCCTGTCTGTCCCTGTGTTGGTCCGTCTTCATGTTTTTTTTTTTAACCCTTGCCTGAGATCAACACGTGCACAATGCTGTATTTATTTATGGCTGCGCTGGATCTTCATTGCTGCATGCGGGCTGCTGTCTGGTTGTGGTGCGCAGGGTTCCCATTGCAGTGGCTTCTCTTGCACAGGCTCTAGGCGCACGGGCTTCAGCAGTTGCAACACTGGGGCTCAGCAGTTGTGATCTGCTGGCTCTAGGGCTTGAGGGCTTCAGTAGCTGTGGCACAGAGGATCATTAGTTGTGGCTCTTGGGCTCTAGAGCTCAAGCTCAGTAGTTGTGGTGCACGAGTCAATTTGCTTTGTGGCGTGTGGGATCTTCCTGGACCAGGATTCGAATCCACGGTCCCTGCATTGACAGGCAGATTCTTATCCACGATGCCACCAAGGAAGTCCCTTAAAAAAAATATTTATTTACTTATTTGACTATGCTGGATCTTAGTTGCAACAGGTGGGCTCTAGGTCCCTGATCAGGGATCAAATCCAGGCCCCCTGCATTTTGAGCACAGAGTCTTAGCCACTGGACCACCAGGGAAGTCCCCTGTCTCTATGTCTTGGGCTCTCTGACTCTCCCTGTGTGTGCCTGTTGCTGCCTCCCCCTTTATCTCTATCATGAGGACTCAGTCTCTTGGAGGCCTCCGCCTATCCACTGGGAGGGTCTATCCACTTGTCTCCTCTGCCATCCTTTGGAGCATCAAGGACGCTGGGCTGTGTGCACAGGGCCTTGATCCAGGAGAGTCTCTCAGGCCCAGGAGCTCTAGGCCAGTGAATGTGGTGGAAGGAGGGGGAGGCGGGGCACTGGAGGTGGACTCCCCCAGTACAGCCACCCCCCCTTTTTCCAGGGTTGCAGTGGAGATGAGCGGGAGATGGCCAAGATGGTTGCTGACACTGTCTCCCGGACTGAGAAGCAAGTGGTGGTGGAGGGGCAGGAGCCGGCCAACTTCTGGCTGGCCCTGGGCGGGAAGGCCCCCTATGCCAGCACCAAGAGGTAACTCCCAGGTCCCTCGACCTCCAGCTTACCTTCTGAGGCTGGAGAGCCTCCCAGCACCTCTACCCACATCACCTAGACCCTGCAGCAGGTGTGGATTGAGGACTCTGTGTGTCGGGCTCACAGGGCTACCAGATGAGGAAGGGGCAGCCGAGGCTCTGGGAGCCTCTTGGCACAGGGGCTGTGTCTGTGCTACTTATTGTGGGATTCCCAGGGCCTGGGGTGGATATTTCCTGCAAAGGGAGTGCACACCCAGAGGAGGCAGCTCAAAGAGAGGGGTAGGACTCTAGGTGTGCCCTTTGGGAGGAAGATGCCAGGGCCCCATCAGCCACTGACTTTCCATGCTGCCACAGGACCAGATGCTGAGGAACACAAGTTGTAAGCCTAGTTTTCTGAAGAAGGTCCATGAGCCACCATTTCCTCAAAAGCAAAAAGACATGTACTATATTAGCAGCAGGAGCGATAGAGGAAAGATATTAGGAAGAACTTCCTAACAGGACTATAGAAGAGCCCACTGAAATGCTTGTCCTGGGAGAGTAGTGGGAATTTCTCCTTTGGAGGGCTCCTGGACTCTTGGTAGGATGGGGGACTTTTGGTGTGATCAGAAGAAAGAACATTTTTCTAGGAGATGAGCTTTCCAACACAATTTCCTTTCCGCCTTGCAGGCTGCAGGAGGAAAACTTGGTCATCACTCCCCGGCTCTTTGAATGTTCCAACCAGACTGGGCGCTTCCTGGCCACAGAGATCCCTGACTTCAATCAGGATGACTTGGAAGAGGAAGATGTTTTCCTGCTAGATGTCTGGGACCAGGTAGTTTTGAGGCCTGGGGACCGCCCTTCCGACCACCCTAATCCCAGGGCCAATAAATAGTGGCTTTAAGGATAGGTAAGGTTTGATGTTTTCTTGGCTTCCATATACATTTTCTCTGAGATTGGTGTTACGAACAGCAGGAGCATAAGAAAGAAGAAGGCAGGTCAGAGAGGAGGATGCCCAGTGGGGCTGCAGGGCACGACGTGTACTCCCAAAGTCCAGTTGATTTTATGAGGCAGAGGAGTGTTTCTGAGGGTCTTTGGCTCTGAAGAGGCTGGGAGTCACACATCTACAGAATATCGAAGTAGAGGGCATCTGTCCAACCCCAATTTCCAGAGGCAAAGTTAAGGCCGGATGGGGCCTGCCTAAGGTCAGGGTCCACAGCAGGATGTCTGAGCCTGGGTGAGCCGAGGGTGGGCAGGGGAGGCTGACTCTGGGATGCTCCATAGGTCTTTTTCTGGATTGGGAAGAATGCCAATGAGGACGAGAAGAAAGCCGCAGCCACCACAGTGCAGGAATATCTCAAGACCCACCCCGGCGGCCGGGACCTTGAGACCCCCATAATTGTGGTGAAGCAAGGGCACGAGCCCCCTACCTTCACAGGCTGGTTCCTGGCTTGGGATCCCTTCAAGTGGAATGTGAGTGGCCCCAGCCCACCTGGTCCTCCCACCCCAGCACATGCTTCATAGCACATGCGAGGAGGCCAGGGTAGACTCCTGGGTTTTTCTGTTCACTGGGATAGATGACCTGTGATGTATTTGTAAAGGGGCTTCAAGAGACTGAGAGTGGACAGTAAGGCTGAAGGAAGACTATGAGGCCCCCTGGTAAGGGAGAGGGAAGGAAGTCCATCAAAAATTTAGGCTAATGACAGTGTCTTGCTTGTACACTAGATTTAGCTCAAAGCTCCTGGGACATTATTGGGAAGAGCTGTACTGATTATTTAAATGCAAATGAATTGAAATTAAGCAAAATCAAAGAATTGATTTCTCACATTTCTCACTAGTCATGTGTGGCTGGCTGGTGGTTGCCATACTGGACAGCACAGAAAAAGAACGTCCATCATCATTGTGGAAACTTCTATGAGATGGCATTGATGGGTCCTCCAAACACATCAGTTCTACATGTCTAAATATGTGTCTTCCAGCACTAAATTCTAAGCAAAATGGGTCCTACGTGGTCCTGACCTGAGGAACAATGAAATAGACTTCCACAGAATTTTCCTAAACAGGCCCCAGAGAGAAGCAGAGGGCAAGTCCTCAAAATGGAAAAGGAAATGGCAACCCATTCCAGTATTATTACCTGGAAAATCCCATGGACAGAGGAGCCTGGCAGGCTACAGTCCATAGGGTCGCAAAGAGTAGGATACGACTTAGTGACTAAACCACAAATCACAGTGAAGGTTTTCTGCAGGAGGAAGGAAAGCTAAGGTAGAATGAGTGTTGCCCTGGTGGCTTTGGGTACACAAAATTGGCACAACAGATGAGATTAGGGAAACTGAGAGCTTAATTTCCTCAAATGCCTTAAAAAAAATCAGTGTTTGATGAGCCAAGTGTTTGATGAGGGAGCCCAACAAATCTCAAGTCTGCACACCTAGATGTGTCCAGAACTTCTCAAACCCAGGTCAGTGTCCCACATCAACAACTCTGGCAGGTCTTCCCCCACCCAGATCTGTGCCGGCTTCTTTCTCAGACTCATTCATGTACTCACTAGTTCATGCTGTCAGCATAGCTGGAACTCATAATGTGCCATGCTTGCTGCCAAGTCCTGGGATGTGGAGATGGGGCTCCCCATGGAGCCAAGGTCCTCTCTATTCCTTTCACTCCTCTGTGACAGTGTCCCCTCCAGGCTCTGAGGGGAGCTCCCCAGTTCTTCAGGACCCCTGAGTCCCGCACAGTGTGGGTAGGGTTTCCAAGGCTGCATGCAGCTTCTTAAACTCAGAGGGTGGGGAAAGATCATACTCTCCATCTCCGTGGTGGGCTGAGCGAGGCAAATAGTCCCTTGCCCCAGCCAGTTACCTGTCAGCCCTTCATGCTCATCCTTACCATCCAACCTGATTTTTCAGGGACAGCCTCCAGCCTCCCCCTGATTCCCCCTTCCCCTTCTCATCGCCCCTCGGCCCTAGAGCAGCCTTCTTTCAACGCCTGAAGGAAAATGGTCCTGTCTCCTCTGCTGAAACCCAGGTCTAATTTGTCACTTACTTTATATGCAGAACTCCAAATCCTATGAGGACCTGAAGGCGGAGCTCGGAAACTCTGGGGACTGGAGCCAGATCACTGCTGTGAGTACGGGGCAGGTGGCAGGGGCCCCCACAGTGTCCACTGACAGTGGTTAGACCCATGAAAGCTGAGAAAGCTCCAGAGAAGGTGCCAGGGTCTTCTGCTTTCTTTCCACCATTTTCTCCTTCTTCTCCTGGAAGTTCTTCTTGTTATTTAACTTCAGTGTCTTGCGTGGGTTTGTCTCCTCCATTCCCTAGTGAAATGGTCCCCAAATTTTATCATGTGTAAGAGTCTGGGTGATGGGGAATTTGGGGGTGGGGGAAGCTTATTGAAATGAAGATTCTGGGACTTCCCTGGTGGTACAGTGGTTAGGACTCCGTGCTTCCACTGCAGGAGGCACAGGTTCGATCCCTGGTCAGGGAACTAAGATCCCACAAGCCGTGCCCCCCCATCCACAAAGAAGGAAATCCCAAAGTCCCATTTCCTGAAATTCTGGTTTGTAGAATTGGGTTGAGACCTGTTAATATGTGTTTTTCACAAAGGGCCCAGGTAATTTGATCCAGTTAGTCCTCAGACCATACTTGGAGAAGTAATGATTTCTCTACTATCATCACCCTTCTCCAGGTAGAAAAACCTTCTCCTTCGATCTTTCAGTTAGTTCATAGAGATATGTTCAGCCTGCAGGCTTAGAATGTGGAAATATGAAGTCAAAGATGTTCACAGGCTTGCAGGCGGGATAAGACCAAGTAGACCTGCAGAATTGTGGCCAGTACATGAGAACAATTTCCCAAGCACACCGGGGTTATCAGCAGATAACATGTGAATTCCTCGGACCCACCCACAGCCTGGGAACCCCATGGCACTATTAACCCTTCTTGGTTGACTGATGGTGCAGGCAGGAAAGCGTAGGTAGTTAGGTCAAGGCTAAGAGAATTTATGGTTGACAGTTTCATATCAGATAAGAGAAAGGTCATAAATGTCCAAGGTAGACCTCGAACATTCGCGCTAGCCATAGAGAAGTTTATGTCATAGAACAAAACAGTTTTGTTTACGTGTTTTTCAAAGCTGGTCATAGAGCCAACCAGCTTTGGTTGAATATAGACCTCCAAGCTTTAGCTTGTGGATCCTGTCCAGTATGCCATATTCTTATGAAGAGTGTGTGTATACGTATGTGGACAGTGGGAGGCAGGGGTCATGGAAGGCTTATATTTTTTTGGTCACACTGCACAGCTTGAGGGATCATAGTTCCCTGACCAGGATTGAATGTGGGCCCTCAGCAGCGAACGTGCTGGGTCCTCACCCCTTGACTGCCAAGGAACTCCACGGAGGGCTTCTTGAAGGTTCCCTAGGGTCATTGATGACTTCAGAGAAAAATGCAGCCTGGGAGGCAGCCACAAACCGGCTGAAGTAACGTTTTCTGTTTCTTCCCCAGGAGCTCACAAGCTCTAAACCGGAGGCGTTCAATGCTAACAGCAACCTCAGTTCTGGACCTCTACCCATCTTTCCCCTGGAGCAGCTGGTGAACAAGCCCACAGAGGAGCTTCCTGAGGGCGTGGATCCCAGCCGAAGGGAGGTGGGTCAGGGCCTGATTTAGCCAGAGATTTTTTCTTGAAAGATGAATGGGAATTATTCAGGCAGAGTGGGATATTCTTGGAGAAGGGAACAGTATACATGGAAGCCCAGAAGTAGGATGTAAACACAGCTTGGGTGAAAGGGCAAGATGGCCAGAGCAAGGGGTGGGTGGAGCTGGGAAGGGGCAGCTGCTGGGTGGAGGGGGGCACTGGGCAGCACCTTTTTTGTCAGGCTGGGGAGGGTGGTGTCCACCCTAAAAGTCAAGGGGAGCTATTATGGGTGAAGCAAGGGAATGGCCGTCAGGTTTACATTTTTCAAAGCCCACTCTAGTTGCTCAGTGAAGAATGGACTTGCTAAGTCTCCTTTAGTCGTGTCCGACTCTTTGTGACCCTATGGACTGTAGCCCGCCAGGCTCCTCTGTTCATGGGATTTTCCAGGCAAGAATACTGGAGTGGGTTGCCATGCCCTCCTCCAGGGGATCTTCCCGACCCAGGGATTGAACCTATGTCTCTTATACCTCCTGCACTGGCAGGCAGGTTCTTTTCCACTAGCCCCATCTGGGAAGCCCAAGAATGGGTGGGGATGGGTGGAGATGGTTTCGAGAAGTATTTAGGTTAAATCAGCAACACTTGGTAATGACTGGATAAATGTCATGAGAGGGGGGGTAATTGTGTCATTTTCTGAGATTGAAAAAAACCCTGGGTCAGACCCAGCTTAAGACAGGGCCAATCATGAGTTTAGTGGCACCGGGGAGACATCCAGGTTGGAATATCACTATGTGTATGGTAGGCTGGCAATTCAGAGGCGTGCCGGGGAGGAGACGAGTCAGCACAGGGTCCCTCAGGGAGAGCAGCTGCTGTCTGTGTGGTTTTGGGGGAGAGAGTTTGGCAAGAAGGGCATGTTTTAAAAAACACATTTCTAATATTCATTCTCTGTTCATGAAGATCCAAAATAGACTGCAAATCTAGCTTGAGAGGGTATTGAGAGAAAATTTCCCCAGTGTTACAATAAACCATAAAGAAGCCTCAGAAATGAATTAAGGAACCTATAGATGGGAGTTGGCTATTTCCTCCAGGAACATCTGAGTCTGTTATGGGTTTGGGCCCAATATACACATAAGTGTATTGTTTCTAGAACATGTGCATCCTCCTTGTCACCTTTAGACCCCTTTATGCATTACCTGTGTCTTCACTGTAATATTGGGATGATCCTAATAGCATATATTATTCTTAAAAATATTACAAATACTATTTCCCCAGCCTTGGTCCACAGGAAGTGTTCTGTATGTGTAAGCTGTTATTGTCATTGCTTGTTTTACACCTCAGAAAACTCAGATCCAGAGCAGGGAAGTGACTTTCCCAGTTAGTAGCCGAGTCAGAGCAAGAATCAGGTCTTCTGAGTCCCACTCTTCCTGTCATACCACGTAACACACAGAAAGTATTTCTAAAGGGAAGGGTAGCCAGTATTATTGGGCCAGGTGATTTAAAGGAGGCTAAATAATGACCATGTACTTTGTTGGTAAGGCTGTGGAACAACATATATTATTTTGCTGTGAGGGCAGAATGTTACTACCCCTGTAGAGGGGAATTTTGCAATATCTAATAAAATATACATTAGCCTTTTTAAAAAAAGGTAAATAGATCACTAATTTTGAATATAAGAAACAGAGTCAAGACAACTCCACCATGGTAGAAGAGGTCTGAAAGGCTTCAGTTCAGTTGCTCAGTCTTGTCCAACTCTTTGTAACCCCATGGATCACAGCACGGCAGCACGCCAGGCCTCCCTGTCCATCACCAACTCCCGGAGTTTACCCAAACTCATGTCCATCGAGTCAATGATGCCATGCAACCATCTCATCCTCTGTGGTCCCCTTCTCCTTTTGCCCCCAATCCCTCCCAGCATCAGGGTCTTTTCCAATGAGTCAACTCTTTGCATGAGGTGGCCAAAGTATTGGAGTTTCAGCTTCAGCATCAGTCCTTCCAATGAACATCCAGGACTGATCTCCTTTAGGATGGACTGAAAGGCTTAAATTCTTTTAAAAATTTTGTTGTCACCGATGATTAAATTGTGGGAGTAGTGTGCATTCTTATAGAAAAATTGAGGGTTCCAGGCTAAGTTGGGAGAGTGCACACACTCTCTGGCTGCTCCAAACTCAGAAGGGAGGGCCAGTTACAGTGAACAGTGGGCTGGTGGGTCTCGCTGCAGGCAGTAGCAAGAAGGGCAATCCGAGTACCCATGAGTAAACCACAGAGAGGCGGATGTGGGCATGGGTGAGGCTAGTAATCAGCTGGCAGGACCGCAGGGTTCAACAACAGGACCAGTGGAAAGATACAAGTCCACTGGGATGGGCAGTCCCTGCTATCTTGCCTGGGGGGTCAGAGTCCAGAAGTCTCAACCAAGCTGCAAAGCCAGCTTGGGTGGGACAGAGGGCACCTAAAGCATTTGCAGACCATGGACACAACCATAGCTGTCAGGGACCTTCTTCCAAAACAAAGTGCTCCACCACCCTGCCTGGGGGATTGGGGAGCTCAAGGCTCCAGGAGCCTTGAGCAGAAAATGCCGAGGTGGGAGGCAAAGGATAACAGGTTAGAAAACTGGAGCTTCAGATCCACCTGAGTTTGAACTTCATCTAAAGGTGTTTACTAAGAAGCTGTTCCGTGCAACCTGGGCTTGAACTCCACCTACAGGTGTTAACCGTAAAGCAGCTGTTCAATTCAGGGCTCTCTGCAGGAGTCAAAGAAACTTTCTCCAGGGCAATCCTACAGAGCAGAACAGCCCCAGATTGAAAAGAAATGCCACCTCCCCCCTCCCTGTCCCTTTCCTGACCCTCACCACATTGCCTCTTTTTGCTCGTCATCTGATTTCTATGCTACACCTCTGTGACTCATCAGAGCTAACTCTAAGCAAGGAGCTGACCCTCTGGTCCCTCTCCTCTTCCAGGAGCACCTGTCCATTGAGGATTTCACCCGGGCCTTGGGGATGACTCCTTCTGCCTTCTGGGCTCTGCCTCGATGGAAGCAACAAAACCTCAAGAAAGAAAAAGGACTGTTTTGAGAAGCAAAAGTAGCTTGTAGTTTAAAGTAGTAGCCTACCCTGCTTGCAGAGCTTCATTATTAATGGTATCAGTAAATTGAAGTGAATCAACTGAAGTGAAAACCCAGTCTGGTGATGCCGCTTGTTTAGTAATCTACCTGTTCTTCCAGAAAGATGATTCCTCTATAAGGAGACTGTGGTCCCAATTTCAGCTCTCAGGAAGCTGGCTGCATTGTTTTTTATCCAGGGGTGTTGCATCACGTTCAACGCCTTCTGCTCTAGTGCTTTCCCTTCTGAGACGAGCAACCCAGCACTCCATGGAACCTCAGTTATGGAGAGCCTCCCCTAGGGCTTTATTATGGCTCATCTTTAATTACGGCAGGTGGGCCGAAGCATTTTTCAGTTTTACATCTTTCCCAGAGTAATGGCTTTTCTTTTTCACATGTATTTACGTAAATAAATTTACATGTATTTAACATAGAAGGAAGTTACTGCCTTCCTCAGGTGATAAGTTAAAGGGACTTGTTCTTTGGAAGAGCTGAATGATCCAGGTGATGGCCCTATTTAGGAGGTTCCACAACACTCACTAACCAGTACCCAGTGAGAAACACATACCCACTGGGCCTGGGCTAGGGGCCTAACAGCAAGTACGAAATGCCAACACTATTTCACCTTCTCCCTGATACTCTTAATAGTAAGGCAAAGGAAGAACACAGTTTAGGCCAATGTTGGATTTACAAACTGTTGTGCAGAACCTCTGCAGAGCTTCACAGGCTCCTCAGAGAAGGCTGGTGCTGACTCAGCCATACTAGGTGTGCGGCCCCACTCCCTTTAAGGTACAACAGTGTTGCTTCAAAGTCCAAGTCAGAAGACCAACAGAATATGATTTTCACAACTTCAACTGGTGAGGTGTCTGCAAGAATGCGTCCTCAGAAATAAACAGTCAAACAACACAAGGTTAATAAAGGCTTTAATTTCACACACAAAAAAATTCTATGCATAATTTAAAAGGTAAACAAAAAACAAGAAAAAACCGTAAAGGGTACAGAGGAACAGTTCTGCTAAAACACAGATAAAGTGCCGCTCCATACAAAATAACGAATCAGAATCAAAAGTCACTCTGAACACAAAGAAAACCACCTCACAAATAATGTGGCCAAAGCTGCCAGGTTTGCCTGGTAGTGGCTCAACTAGGTAAAGATGAAGAAGCTTACTTCTGTTCTCTCTGTAGCATAAACAAACAACACTGAGATAGGCCAGAGAAGTTGGAGATGGAAGGAAAAGAGTGGGGGTAAACCTAAAGACAAGGTGTGTCTCTCTTCCACCCCTCTGTTCTTGAGACAGACCAGTTCAGATGACTGCTCGTTTTGGCATTGGACCCAATCAACT
Source organism: Bos grunniens (assembly GCF_055505025.1). NCBI lineage: Eukaryota > Metazoa > Chordata > Mammalia > Artiodactyla > Bovidae > Bos > Bos grunniens. Next base: position 30,367,349 of record NC_141166.1, on the reverse strand, counting down.
CCAGTCCTGATCCAGACCCTCATCTACTCTATTCAGACAGCAGTGGACATGTACTTCAAACCTCTGCACTTTTTAAGTCCAAATGACTGAAATCAACGGCTTATATCCATACTGGCACATTTTTTAAACTTGAAAACCTCAGATACATAGCACACACGGAAAGGAAAATTTACTGTGTATAAATATATGTGATACAACAAAAGAGTCTGTCTGAAGTTTAGTAATCAAAGCATGCCATAAAGGAGTCAGTGGTCGTGGTGAGACACAGCAAAAGAATTCTGTCACAAAATTCTCAAGGCCTAACAAACTATTGTCTTCCAATAAAATATATATATATATTTTTTTCAGATGTTAATAAGAAACAGATAGAGACAAAATTAGAATTCTGAAGTAACACATCAGAAAGATGTTAAGAGGGAAGAAATCTGTTTAGTTTTTGTACACAACTTAAAGAGCATTATTTGGTGTAAAGCAAGATGGGGAGAAAGAAAAAGATGTATCTGTTTTGGGGGGGATACTTTTGTGTGACTTGCATCTAGTATTGGGTTGCTGGTGACTTCTGAAAATCTCCATGTATATACAGGATCCACTTGGGAGATCCAGCTCTGCTTCCCTGACTTAAAATAAAAGACCACTTCAGGGGAATCACTTAAACAGGGCAAAAAGTACTAAGAACATACACTGTAGTCACTCCAGAGGACAGAGAAGAAAGAGAAAGAAGGGTAATTTTTACTTAGTATAATCTCTTTCCAGTAGATCACAAATGAGTTTACAAAGTACCTTTTCTTTCCCTGTCTCCAACCCCCATGCTCTCTCTACACTCGTCATGCTCAATTACATATGAGAAACTGCCAAGAATCTCTTTAATTTAGGTGTTTCCAAATAGTTTTCATTATACAACTACATATTCAGCTGTACATGTGTAGAGCTGTATTTATATAGATACATAATGGTAACTGCAGTATGGAAGAATAAGTAAATTCATGAATTCACTTGCTGAGGTCTTACAAGTTTTTCTTTTAGAAGAATTTTACACTTGACCAAGGAGAGAAATAAATATCTAGTACTTGCCTCCCAGAGTTAATGAACTGATCTTTAAGTATCACTGTATACTTCTTAAAACGTAAACATATTTACATTTGTTATTGAGCCATTAAGTTAGGTCTGAAATTAACAGACCACGGCAAGTAAACAAGTAGCTCTTGGAATCAAAATACAAATAGAAGAATAATTCATGGATTTGCTTCTTATTCTATTCTGCTGAGACAAAACTTCAGAGTTTGTACACACATACATATTCCCAACACAACAGAATCTATCTTCCTGTAAGCCTAAATTATAGTTTGGACTTCTAAAATGATAGTAACATCTGGCCACCTGCAACTTTCCAATCCTTTGTAGTAATACTAGGTGGTAAGAATTAATGTTTGAATTTTAGTTTCATTTTCCCGTTCAAAATATTCCAATTAAGATGAACTGTGTAAAATTAAGTACTGTCAAGTTTCAATTCAAAGTCATTTAAAGTAATGTAACCGTATTTGGTATTTTCAATAGGAATATTAGTTATTGTGCAAGCTGCCTGGAACTGAAGCACTCTGTCCTTACCTATTTTGTCCCTTTCTGGCACTAACATGTCAAGTGCCCCATCTTCTGATTCTGAGCAAACTGCACAAAAAATATAATCTACCGGTAATTTTAAAATAAATACTGTCAGCTCAAAAAAAAAACAGAAAACAAACCCCATCAATATGGTCTGGCTGAGCTTTCCATCTGTAGTCATTAACCCTTCACGGAACCAAAATGAGAAATTAACTTAGTAGTGAAAGGGGTAATAGCTGAAGGAGTGAAGGGAGAAAGGAAGGCTGACCAGGCCAAAACAACAGACATATCTATGGAACTTCAAGTCCCAAACGTGCAAGTATACGAGCAGTGAGATAACTCATCTCCTAGTTTGATCTAGTAAGTCCTGCCCGAGACATGAAGAGCAAATTAAATTAGGTTTAAGCCAAGTGTACTTCAAAACCATACACACAAGCTACAAAAAGCAAGTCAAACAAGGATACTCACGGGCAACCTGGGCTTACGGCATCACTTCTACTTGTTTAAATGCCCTAAATGCACCCACTCACGTCAAATCATTCCCATTTTTAAAAGCACCTCTCTCAAACTCTCAAGTATAGACACAGAGAAGTAATAAATAGCTAAAGAATTTGATTACCACTTCACTCATATATGAGAAAATAGTTTTTTTTCCCAAGGGGAAAAAAAAAAGCCTCCCTAGTGGAAACAAAATTTTAAAAGCTAGCTTTTTAAACAAGTATTTTCCCCTGCTCTATACTGCTCCTGCATGTCCTACCACCACACCATTCAGCAACATTCACGACATTGACAGGTAGGAGACAAAGCTTTCATCAGTAGTTAAGCAAAAGTGCTGGGGCCACTTACAATTGAAAGATTCAGTATTTTAGAACAGGTTACTATGTCAGAACATATCCAAGTTTCTTTTTTTTTTTTTTTTCATATCCAAGTTTCAAGAGTAGGGCTGGAGCTCTCTTAAGGCAATCTTCTAGAAAAGATGTTACATCTTCTGTGATGATGGACTTAAAAATGAAAGAAAATGTTGAAGGTTTCATTTTGCTATACTTAACTCTGTGTGATCCTAATGATTCCTGGGCTCACAAATTTATTTTAGGAACAGAGAATTCTACTCTCAAACTCATTCTTTATATGGTTTCACAAGCTGCTTAACCAAGCAGGTTATGTCAGCTGAGTGATATAACTCACTTAAATGTTGCACCCCCATTTGACCTCAACTCAAAGCACCTAAAAAGTAATAAATCTATTATGCACCTTTGTTATTTGTTAGCTTCTGGAATTACCTAAACCTATCACATTTTAATTCTCACCCTGTTTGAATAGCAAGGCAAATGATTAATGGTTAAGCTTTTCCCGCAGCTCGCGTGCTCAATTTCACCTTTGCAGCAGGGCTTTCAGCTTTAGTGGTCCAGAGTTTCAGCTTGAACACAAGAATACTCCTCCTGACCTCTCTATGTCTGGGAGACAGAGATGCTAGTATTCTTCATTTTCCTTAGGTATTCTTGTTGGGGAGTCCCAACTGGGACATCACTTTCCTACCTCTTACAGTTTTTGCTTCAGTCTGTTAGGGTAATGCTTGCTCCATGGAAGAATGACACAGAAGAAAAAAAAAAGATTCTATCTTCATCACAATAATACAGATGATACACAATGAACATACTGTGTGAAGATTCTTTTGAAAGAAAACAAAGTGTACAATGAATATCAAATGTGGCAACACAGCACATTCCAAAGCACCAAAAATCCATTTCTTGGGACTGCATGTAAACAGCAAAAGCATTACAAATCCATGAAATATATATATATTTTTTATAAAAGCTCCTCAAGTCAGACGGCAGAAATGCCCCTCCTTTGCCGGGAGGACAAACTGTCATTAGTGTAACATGGAGAGCTGGCTTTCCAGTGAACTTTACTAATAAGAAGCACACATGAAAGATCAAACTTGAGTGAAATTACTCAAGGAACATAAAGCTAAATGCCAAATGATATGTATATCCTCATACATTTCTCAAGTGAATGGACTCTTTGACAACTTTTCTTTTCCAAACTGCTGTGCTATTAATTTTGAGCAGGCATACTCTGGTGGCCTATTCTAACTGTTTAAGGCTCCATTCATTCCACAAATATGTGTGTATGTACATATATATATATATTTACAACATGTATTCCTAAGACAAAAGGAAGTGCCACTCTTGTAGGAGAAAAAAAAGGATAATCAGCTACAGATGTGAGACCAGTTTCCATAAAACAATTAATATGGAGCGTTCCGCATAATTGCAGTTCTCGTCTTTTGGTTTGGCCCTGAGCTGTTTGTTGCTCCCGCATCAAGTAGAGTTCCAAATTCTTCTCAGGCAGAGGAAAGAGAAGTGGGTGGCAGTAAGAGAGAATATGCAGTGCACACTGCCAACCCAGGGGTTTGTTCCTCATGAAACCTGACGAGTGGTCTTCCCCACTTCCAGGTTAAGTGCCTGAGAGTTCTTTTCTGTTTCCAGCAGCTCATCAAATATCTCCCTTAAAATAAAACAAAAAAAATTAAACAGGAAATTCAGTGAGCAAATACAAGGACAGACAGAAAAATAGACATAGATAAAGCCTGCATTATCCCATTTGATGCCTAAATTATATTAAGTAAGCAGCTCATTCATTTTATTATCATCTTAACCCCATGTGCTGATTCTTGAAAATACTTAGGGGGGAATGGCAACAACTAGCTTTGATAGAAAGGCTATGTATTTCCTATCTATGGAACTCAGATCTTCTAGCTGATATAATGAAAGACAATAACAGGACAGCTTCCATCATAATAAGCTCTTAAGCTCTATATCTACATTTTACTGTGAGAAGAGTAATTAATGCTGAGTTAAGAGAAACATCATTTTGGAAATATCAAGATATGAGCCCTAATAAAAATAATAAATTGTCAACCAATTTAACTGATGGGTACATTTTATCCTTAAAGGAAAAAGAAAAGAGTTTAGGAGATTTTTAGCCAAAAACTTCAGACTGGGCAACGCTTCTTACTTGTGCATATAAAAGAAGATGTAGCCACTCCGATCTCGATCACTCTGCACAGAAGCCTCTTGGATTTTAGATACCTCTAGGTCATTATATGTAAACCATGCCTGCTTCTTAATGTCGTACACATCACTAATGTAGTGACCTTAAAGAAATAAAAATTAAATTTTTAAAAATAAAATATTGAATTATTCTCAGGTATAGGAAGTGGCAGAAACAGTCAACCCATTTCACCTTACTTCCAACAATATTTCCAAAACCCATTAAAAAATTACAGAAATTTAAGGGGGGAATACTGGAGAAGGAAATGGCAACCCACTCCAGTATCCTTGCCTGGAGAATCCTATGGACAGAGAAGTCTGACGGGCTATAGTCCATGGGGTTGCAAAGAGTCGGACACGACTGAGCGACTAAACAGAAAGGGGCAAATATGCTATGCCAGGACAACTTTTGTGATATATGTATTTTGCTTAGGAAAATCTGGGTCATTTGTGAATAGAGAAATCAGAACAGCTGCACCTATTAACACATACAATGTGATAAAAGAAAATATTTCAAAGTTTTTCTTTTTTCTCAAAAGATTGATTTATTGAGCACCTCCTGCAAGTGACACACCTTTGCTCTGGTGCCTCATGGCACCCCAGGATGAGCCTGGGCTGGGGTCACTTATGTGGACTTGGGCCCAATCTCAAAGCTGGCGTTCTTTCCTCCTCAGCAGTCTGCCTCTTGGCTAAGGCTCTGAGAAGGGGCCCCCAGGGTTCAAAGTTTTCTGTGATACATTCAACTCACACCTCACAAAGCTAGGCTCAGAGAAACTCAATAAGGAGTAAATGCTGACTGGTCCATTTATAAAATGCTGAAATCCTAATGTCCGTTTACCTGAAGACGAAGTGCTACCAATGTGACTGACAACACTGATGAGCCGATAGGAATGAGGAAGATTTCCTGTCTGGAAAACAGAAGTGGGCATGACTTTTAACTCTTAATTTGTATAAAAGCAAAACACTGAATTTATTATCAGAGCTGACATGGGGAAGTTTCAATGTGTGAGGGGTTAGACTCAATAAAAAACTCAGTGGTTGGTACTGTTCATATCCTTTGAACCAAGAATTATACTCCCAACTAAGAATTTATTCTAAGAAAATAATTAAAAAGAAGAAAATGTATATATGTATAAAACTATTTACTGTAGCATTATCTATAATAATGAATAACTGGAACTAAAAATACGCCCAGTAATAAAGGTTACAGGTATTTGAACACAATTCAATATTATTCAGTTATTTTAAGAAAAAAAAAAACAAAAAACCATGGTTCAGCAAAATGTTAACTTGTTTTTAAAACCTACATGAGCATACACAATATAACTACAGATCTCTATGAATAGATAATGTTAATGGTTAAGTACTAAAAAACAGAATGAAAATAATGAAAACAGGTGCTATATTGTTGAAGGGATTATAGATAAACTTTTACATTTTAAATATTTTAAGGAAAAGAAAATAAAACTGAAAAGTGATATTCATGCACTTTAGGCATTACTATACAACATAATTTTGGGAAGAAACTGGAAAGAAATATAGCTATAGATAGTCAAGTATGGATGTGAGAATTGGACTGTGAAGAAAGCTGAACGCTGAAGAACTGATGCTTTTGAACTGTGGTATTGGAGAAGACTCTTGAGAGTCCCTTGGACTGCAAGGAGATCCAACCAGTCCATTCTGAAGGAGATCAGTCCTGGGTGTTCTTTGGAAGGAATGATGCTAAAGCTGAAACTCCAGTACTTTGGCCACCTCATGCGAAGAGATGACTCATTGGAAAAGACTCTGATGCTGGGAGGGATTGGGGGCAGGAGGAGAAGGGGATGACAGAGGATAAGATGGCTAGATGACATCACCGGCTCAATGGACATGAGTTTGAGTGAACTCTGGGAGTTGGTGATGGATAGGGAGGACTGGCGTGCTGCAATTCATGGGGTCGCAAAGAGTTGGACACAACTGAGCAACTGAACTGAACTGAAGACAGAAACAATTAAAATGTTCAAATACTTTGATGCAGTAATTTATTTCTGAGGATTTCCTTAAAGAAGAAAATCCTAAATATAGAAAACATTATAATCATACACAGTTCGTTGATATTATAATGAAAAAAGAAAATTTAAATGCTCAGTGTTAGCTAAAAATTAAACAGAAGTTAGAACAGTGGGATCTGGGTAATTAAAATTATAAAAAAAAATTAGAAAATGGGAAAAAAGCAATTATTTAGGGGAAAAAAGGGTTAAAAAAAGATTCCAAGTGCTCTAGTTAAAAGTTATTAATTCAACAGTTTTCACTGAGTAACAATCAACTAGTTTTAGTATTTAACCTTAAAGATAAAATAGTTTTGGTAAAACTGAAGGTGATTTAATATATATGTAACTTTGAGAGCTATTACTAAGTTATTACCTAAATGGCTGGATGGCAACACCGACTCAATGGACATGAGTTTGAGTGAACTCCAGGAGTTGGTGATGGACAGGGAGGCCTGGTGTGCTGCAATTCATGGGGTAGCAAAGAGTCGGACATGACTGAGCAACTGAACTGAATGGAACATGTACATGAGGCTGTCAAGAATGTATTTCTTTTTTTTGTTTGTTTGTTTTTCTCTTTCTTTTTGTTTTGAATATTCTGTGTAAGTAATGAGAAGTAAAGCTCAAGAGAAAAGTGAGGACCATTTGATGGCTGCCAAAGGGGCAGAAATGAACCTGCAATGGACAATGACCGAGTCCTTTGAAGATAAGGAGCAGGAGGAGGAGTAGTGATAACGTGACCAGTTGTTTTACACAAGGAATATGTCACCCACCTCAGCATTTCTTTTCAGTTCCTCAGCTTCAGCTTCTGTGTACTCCATATCTAAAACGTCTTCATTTCCAGAATCCTCATCAGAACCCAATGAATCCACAAAAGAGTTGTTAAACTCTAAAGAACACAAAGACAAAGTCTTGTAAAAGCTCTCAGAATAGACACAAAGAGATATAGTTGGGAAAAGGAAATACATCTGGAAGTACATATTTTATCATCCTAAGAAACAAAAGACATATTATTATTAGGGTTCCAACTCACCCAGCCTACTCTAGGGAATAACAATTCAGACACCAGTTATCTGTAAAAGAAATGTTTCCCTTTGTTTTAAACATATGTATATCAAAGAGGACAATACTCTTAAGAAAGGAATGAAACTGAAAAAGAGAATATAATTTGTTCAGTCCAGTTCAGTCACTCAGTCATTTCTCTTTGCGACCCCATGAATCGCAGCACGCCAGGCCTCCCTGTCCATCACCAACTCCCAGAGTTCACCCAAACTCACGTGCATCGAGTCGGTGATGCCATCCAGCCATCTCATCCTCTGTCGTCCCCTTCTCCTCCTGCCCCCAATCCCTCCCAGCATCAGAGTCTTTTCCAATGAGTCATCTCTTCGCATGAGGTGGCCAAAGTACTGGAGTTTCAGCTTTAGCATCATTCCTTCCAAAGAACACCCAGGGCTGATCTCCTTTAGGATGGACTGGTTGGATCTCCTTGCAGTCCAAGGGACTCTAGAGTCTCCTCCAACACCAGAGTTCAAAAGCATCAATTCTTCGGTGCTCAGCTTTCTTCACAGTCCAACTCTCACATCCATACATAACCACAGGAAAAACCATAGCCTTGACTAGACAGACCTTTGTTGGCAAAGTAACGTCTCTGCTTTTCAATATGCTATCTAGGTTGGTCATAACTTTCCTTCCAAGGAGTAAGCATCTTTTAATTTCATGGCTGCAGTCACCATCTGCAGTGATTTTGGAGCCCCCAAAAATAATGTCTGACACTGTTTCCACTGTTTCCCCATCTATTTCCCATGAAAGGATGGGACCAGATGCCATGATCTTCATTTTCTGAATGTTGAGCTTTAAGCCCACTTTTTCACTCTCCTCTTTCACTTTCATCAAGAGGCTTTTTAGTTCCTCTTCACCTTCTGCCATAAGGGTGGTGTCATCTGCATATCTCAGGTTATTGATATTTCTCCTGGCAATCTTGATTCCAGCTTGTGCTTCTTCCAGCCCAGTGTTTCTCATGATGTACTCTTCATAGAAGTTAATTAAGCAGGGTGACAATATACAGCCTTGATGTACTCCTTTTCCTATTTGGAAGCAGTCTGTTGTTCCATGTCCAGATCTAACTGTTGCTTACTGACCTGCATATAGGTTTCTTAAGAGGCAGGTCAGGTGGTCTGGTATTCCCATCTCTTTCAGAATTTTCCACAGTTTATTGTGATCCACACAGTCAAAGGCTTTGGCATAGTCAATAAAGCAGAAATAGATGTTTTTCTGGAACTGTCTTGCTTTTTCCATGATCCAGCGGATGTTGGCAATTTGATCTCTGGTTCCTCTGTCTTTTCTTTTTTTTTTTTCTTTTTTTTGAGGGTTCTGAGCACCACATCAGGATCCCCAGCCTGGGGGTCCTGCGCTTGGAGGATGAGCCACCAGAGCATTTGGATTTAAAGGCTACTGCTACTGCTAAGTCACTTCAGTCGTGTCCGACTCTGTGCGACCCCATAGACGGCAGCCCACCAATCTCCACCGTCCCTGGGATTCTCCAGACAAGAATACTGGAGTGGGTTGCCATTTCCTTCTCCAATGCATGAAAGTGAAAAGTGAAAGCGAACTTGCTCAGTCGTGTCTGACTCTTAGCGACCCCATGGACTGCAGCCCACCAGGCTCCTCCATCCATGGGATTTTCCAGGCAAGAGTACTGGAGTGGGGTACCATTGCCTTCTCCTCCTCTGTCTTTTCTAAAACCAGCTTGAACATCTGGAAGTTCACGGTTCACGTATTGCTGAAGCCTGGCTTGGAGAATTTTGAGCATTACTTTACTAGCGTGTGAGATGAGTGCAATTGTGCGGTAGTTTGAGCATTCTTTGGCATTGCCTTTCTTTGGGATTGGAATGAAAACTGACCTTTTCCAGTCCTGTGGCCACTGCTGAGTTTTCCAAATGTGCTGGCATATTGAGTGCAACACTTTCACAGCATCATCTTCCAGGATTTGAAAGAGCTCAACTGGAATTCCATCACCTCCACTAGCTTTGTTCATAGTGATGCTTTCTAAGGCCCACTTGACTTCACATTCCAGGATGTCTGGCTCGAGGTCAGTGATCACACCATCGTGATTATCTTGGTCATGAAGATCTTTTTTGTGGAGTTCTTCTGTGTATTCTTGCCACCTTTTCTTAGTATCTTCTGCTTCTGTTAGGTCCATACCATTTCTGGCCTTTATCGAGCCCATCTTTGCATGAAATGTTCCCTTGGTATCTCTAATTTTCTTGAAGAGATCTCTAGTCTTTCCCATTCTGTTGTTTTCCTCTATTTCTTTACATTGATCGCTGAGGAAGGCTTTCTTATCTCTCCTTGCTATTCTTTGGAACTCTGCATTCAGATGCTTGTATCTTTCCTTTTCTCCTTTGCTTTTCAATTCTCTTCTTTTCACAGCTATTTGTACGGCCTCCTCAAACAGCCATTTTACTTTTTTGCATTTCTTTTCCATGGGGATGGTCTTGATCCCTGTCTCCTGTACAATGTCACAAATCTCCATCCATAGTTCATCAGGCACTCTATCTATCAGATCTAGTCCCTTAAATATATTTCTCACTTCCACTGTATAATCATAAGGAATTTGATTTAGGTCATGCCTGAATGGTCTAGTGGTTTTCCCTACTTTCTTCAATTTAAGTCTGAATTTGGCAATAAGGAGTTCATGATCTGAGCCACAGTCAGCTCCTGGTCTTGTTTTTGCTGACTGTATAGAGCTTCTCCATCTTTGGCTGCAAAGAATATAATCAGTCTGATTTCAGTATTGACCATCTGGTGATGTCCATGTGTAGAGTCAGACATATATAAATTATTTGTCTAGAATATAATTTGTTGCATATGTTGCATATGTTGCAATATGTTGCTGGTGCATATTATAGCACCAATATGTTGCTGGTGCATATTATAGGTGCCACCAGCAAACATAAAATATCTCATAGAAAAGAGACCATAAAAAGATCAACATCCTTTCATTTTCTTCAATATTAAATCATACTTTGAACAAAAATAATGGAAATTCAACATTGAACTAAGTTTTACCTAAAATACACTAAATAGATAAAAAAATCCAAGATCCATTTTTTTTTCCTCCTTAATGATGTGCTTGCACTGGAAGAATCCATCTCTACTAATGGCTTCAAATAAAAAATCCCAGGAGCATTTGTACAGAAACAAAGACTTGTTTTACGCTTGTTTAAAAGTCATGAATAAAAAAAAATAAAATAAAAATAAAAGTCATGAATACTTAAGAATGGGAAGAACAGGAAGAGATTATAGCATCAAAATTCTGGAAGCTGGAATGTCCAGGGGTGACAGACTTAGCAGACCTAAGATAGTCAAAGACAAAACCTAAGTCAGTAATGCAAAAGCTGAGAACCAATCCAATTTATATCACAGGGTCTTCAAAAGATACAACCTGGAAATACCAGGTACCTCTGAAATTGGAGGCTAAGAAGAGGATAAAAATAAGGATTAGGGAAAAGCTGTTTGAGTTACAGACTCCTAGAGCCACCCCTCCGCCCTACTTTATGCTGCTAGCCAATGACCGAAGTCTAGAGCTTTGCTCTCTGGAGAGTTTGTAAAACAGTCTCTGGATTGGGGGATTCCAGACACAAGGGACTACCATACCGAAAGTGGGAGGAGACCACAGTGTGCATATTCAAAGATGTAACTCCACCCTGACCCACAGTAGGCCCTATTCCTATATTTTGCTTCCAGAACTCTGGCAGCAACATCTTTTACCTTTAGGCAAAGGCATAAAACTAGAACACTTTCTTTAGGAATCTTACCAGCCCAAGAGGAGGCCTAAAATATTAATACCATCCCCTAAATAGCAAAATCCTATAAAACTCAAAGTTGACAAGCTCTAGCTATTCATATACTCAGAGCTTCCAATAATCTTTTTAGTCCCTTACTCTTTTTTTAATAAAAAAGATTTATTTATTTATTTTTTGGCTGTGCTGAGTCTTCACTGCTGTGCGTGGGCTTTCTCTAGCTGCGGTGAGCTGGGGCTATTCTTTGTTGTGGTGCATGGGCTTCTCACTGCAGTGGCTTCTCTTGTTCACGGCTCTCAGGCTATAGTGTGGGCTCAGTAGGTGTGGCGCACAGGCTTAGTTCCTCCATAGCAAGTGGGATCTCCCTGGACCAGGGATTGAACCTGTGTCCCCTGTATTGGCAGGCAGAATCTTAACCAATGGACCACCAGGAAGTCTTTAGTTCCCTACTCTTAATCATGAATTGACAGCCAAGGATCACTAGAGACTGAGGATTACTAGATAACTGAGGAAAGGCTCTAACATGGAATATAAAGACCAAAATAAACACACAGGACAGAGCAAAATGGAGAAAAGAGATCTACTCAGGGAGATGAAAACATCAAATACACACAAAAAATGAACTATGTTTAATATCCTCAGAGTTGAGATGGTATTGCTTTCATGAACCACCCTACCCCAAAATCTTATAAAAAGTAGCAATCACAAACCAGTTCTTAAAAATCAGAAATATAATAGACATAAAATACTAAAAAAAAGTTTGAAGTTGGTGATAATGTTGGAGAAACTTTCCAGACAGTAGAGAAAAATAATAAAAAGATGGAAAACTAAAGAGATGAGAAAATTATGTTTGAGTGTTTGGTTTCCTCCGGGAGGGAGGGAAGGGGTATACAAGTAACTTCTAAGGTTCTATTTCTTTACCTGGGAGGTGTTCAAATTTGTTATTGTTATTAAAAATGACAAAAACATTTGATATACTCCTGTGTGTGATACATTTCATCATACAAAAAAAAAATGTAATTAAAGTAATCTCCATACCTTGAAGACTTAACTCTGTAGCTCTTTTGAGGTCATCATCTTCTTTCTGTTCCCAAGCCTCCTAAAGGAACAAGGACAAAACTAAGGTATTTAAAGAAGTATTGATTAAACTTACTTAATAAGGATAAAGTCAGCTGCTCTGAACGTATTTGCTAATAATGCTTTCTATAAAATTATGAATGTTTAGAATATGACCTCTTGAGAGAGATGGAGAAGTTCTTTACTTTTTCCAAAACTGTCTTCCTACTACAGCCAGTTTTAAGCTACCAATGTAACTCTGACTGCAGATTTGGGAAGAGCTATGTATAGTGGGCTCTCCTAGGCTGACAGGGAGCTGGCTCTACCACATCACTGAGCCTACATCTATGACAACAAGGTAAAACAAAATTTCCACAAAATACTATTAATAGATTTCTATGCTTTTCTAATATATCTGAGGTTTTCTTTAAAGAAAAAAAAAAGTACCTCTGAAAATGTCTCAACCAGATACTAATTATAAAAAGGAATAGGAAAATGTTGACTACAAATTTTCCCTTTCATCTTGAGAGAAAAGATCATTTACAAAGGATGCATGTTTTATACTTTTGTCAATTCTAGACTTGTTTTTAAAGTTAAATATATAAGAAGCTTAGAATGAGCTATTCTGCATTATAGTCCTAGGAGCAATAATACTGTGTTCAAGAAAGTCACAGAGGTGTTCTCTAAGAGGAAATATGATTACTTAAATTTATCCAAGTATATAAAGTCTACATTGAGACAAGATGGTAAAGGACTCTCTTTTAGTAATTAATAGAATTATGCAGGGCTTCCCTGGTGGCTCAGCAGTAAAGAATCTGCCGGCCAACACAGGAGACATAGGTTCAACCCCTGGGTTGGGAAGATCCCCTGGAGAAGGAAATGGCAACTCATTCCAGTGTTTTAGCCTGGGATATCCCATGGACAGAGGAGTCCAGGGAGCTACAGTCCAGGGGTTGCAGAAAGTTGTGTGCACAACTTAGCGACTAAACAAGAAGGTGTGCCAACTAAAGAAACCTTCATCTCATAATCCTCACATCTGAGAAAAAGAAGACAATTTTAACCAGGTCAGTTGACAAGAAAAGTATGTGAAAAGGAAGGTTGCTAAAATATTTTCTTTTTCCTTCTTTTCTCTTTTTCTGCAAAGGGCAACCCACCCCAGTATTCTTGCCTGGGGAATCCTATGGACATAGGAGCCTAGGGGGCTACTGTCCACAGGGTTGCAGAGCTGGACATGCCGGAGCACGCACGCATGCCCTATGAGGAACTACTGCTAAGAAATAAAATTTCTTTTCCACTGAAAGGAAGTTTTCTGAAACAGATGATTACTATAAACAATCTGTAAAACAGTTTGACATATATATATTTTTGATGACAAGGCAATTAGGGAGGTACTTTTTATAAATAAAAGGATACAGAACAGCTGGTTCTAAAACAGTTTTAAAGCAGCAGTTCTCCACACTGCCTGCACATTAGAATCATTGCTGGAAGTTTAGGAAAATAAAAAAGAAGAAAGAAATCTAGTCTCCCAGACCACATCTGAGATCAATTATATCAGAATTTCTGAGGGAAAGAACAACCCTGGCATCAGTATTCTTTTTAAAGCTCCCCAGATAAAATGCAGTTAAAATTAAGACCTGATATTCTTTGCCTTAAAATATTAATGATAAAATCATGATCGCATATTGGCTGTTTTAACTGCTTACAAAATAAAACTGGACTAGGAATGATCTCCAGTAATCCATCTTGCTTTAGCACGCAACAAGTCATGGTAATAGAAGGTAACCAACAAGACATTTTGTTGCACTTGGAGTAAAAGAAAAAAAAAATCAGTAATTGTTTCAAACCTAAGGAAAAGGCCCAAAGCAAGTTTAGTTTGTTTAGGTGGCTCAGTGATTTACTGTATGTAAATCACCTGGAACAATGCCTGACATAAAGTGCTTAACAAACGTTTTTTACTATTATTATTGCTCTATCTCTTGGAAAAGACAGATATGGAGGTATTTCTTACTTGCTCCTGGAGGCTCTGAGCCAATGCCTGCTGAAGCTCCTGTTCCTCCCTCTCACGCTCCATATCATACTGCTGGAGCCAATCAACCTCTCCTTGAGATCCTTCTGGAGTTTTATTCTCTTTATTTTCATCACAGTCTTTAGTTATCTCAGTAAAACTGGCAGGATCTGAGGAAGCAGAACAGAACATCACCGGGAAATTCTCTTATAAACTGAAATCTCTGCACTAGAGTGATATGTATTATTCAAAGAGTAATGCATCCTAACCCCAGACATAACTTGCTTGGGACATACAATCTCCCCTTGCTACATCTAGATCAGGGCTTCCTTATCTCAGTACTACTGGCACTTTGGGTGGGATTTTTGTTTGGATGGGGAGAGGGCTCCCCTGTACACTGTATAATATTTAGCAATATCCTTGACCTCTACCTACTAGATGCCAGTAGCAACCCCACCCTCCCTAGTTGTGACAACCAAAAGTAACACTGTTAAATGTCCCCTGGGGAACAAAACTGCCCTCAGTTGAGAACCAGCGACCTACAGTAATGGTTCTGAAACTTAACCAATCATTAGAAGCACCGTGGTTAAGGATAGAGACAAAAAAATAGCCATATTCATAGGTTATGTCACATGACCAATTACTAGGAATAAAGTATTGTTTAGGATAAATAAAGTAAGAATTAGGATAGAATGATTAGGCTAATTATTGAGATTTTCCCTTACTACACTGTATATCATGAGTATTTTTACATTAACAATCGTATGAGCCTTGTGCATATTCTAAATAAAAGAGCTACATAAAATATGTAATACACATTTCATGTACCATAAAAATATATGACAACATATTATGTTTAAAACATTTACCCATGGAGATAAGAAAAAGATTAATCCTTCATTTTTTTCTGTTCATTCTCAATTTCTAGATTAGAGCCTCCTAGTGCACCCAGAGAAGGCAATGGCACCCGACTCCAGTACTCTTGCCTGGAAAATCCCATGGATGGAGGAGCCTGGTGGGCTGCAGTCCATGGGGTCGTGAAGAGTCGGACACTACTGAGCGACTTCATTTTCACTTTTCACTTTCATGCATTGGAGAAAGAAATGGCAACCCACTCCAGTGTTCTTGCCTGGACAATCCCAGGGACAGGGGAGCCTGGTGGGCTGCCATCTATGGGGTCACACAGAGTCGGACAGGACTGAAGTGACTCAGCAGCAGCAGCAGCACTAATGCCACTGCCTCATATGTCCAAACAACGAAGTATGATGTTCCGACCATTCTGTCAGTGCATGTTCTGAGTTCTAGTAGCAGAACTCCTTACACTTACATGGATTGGAGGATAGCCAGTAGAGCACCCATTCATCACCACTGGACAATTAGCATCTATTATATACTTTCTCCTTATTCTAGTGTTAGCCAGAATAAACAGTATAGGTAAAATTTTATTCTGGTTACCTGAAATTTCATTGTAATTTTTAATACAGGTAAGAGTGGGGAGAAAAGCAAGGAACCTCCTTCCCTCTTTCCCTTCTCAAACATTTTACCAAAGCAAAAACTTTCACCTCAACAAGTTAAGGAATTTCTCATAAAAAAAAGTTTAGCCAGTCGGTAAGAATTTTGACTTTACAGGCTCATTTCATATAGACTGTTTTAAAATTAGTGTGTGCTCTTTACCTGCCCCAATACTGAATTGGAACCATTGGAAATGGTAAATACTTTTCCATAATACAGACAACTCTGAAGCTTACAGCATTTTGGTTTTAGACTAAATCAGCAACTAGTCATTTTTTAGTTGAACTGACTTACTGACTGAATTAGACAAAGAAATAGCAACCCAATCCAGCATTCTTGTCTAGAGAATCCTCTGGACAGAGGAGCCTGGTGGGCTGCTGTCCATAGGGTTGCACAGAGTTGGACACAACTGCAGCGACTTAGCATGCATGTATGCATGCACTGGAGAAGGAAATGGCAACCCACTCCAGTGTTCTTGCCTGGAGAATCCCAGGGACAGAGGAGCCTGGTGGGCTGCTGTCTATGGGGTCGCACAGAGTCGGACACAACTGAAGTGACTTAAGCAACAGCAGCAACTGACTGAATATTTACCATTAAAACTTATTCTGAATATTCATTAAAAGAAACTCAGGATATATTAAGTGCAAAAAGCAGTATGATTCCAATTAAAAAAAAATTTTTTAACTCCTCCATTTTTGGAGAAACAATCATTTCCAAAGCCTAGAAGGGGTGGCTCTGAAGCATATAAAATCCTGCCTGTCCCTTTGGCCTTAGCTTACTGGACCAGGAATGAATATCTGAAAGAGTTAACCAGTTGGACCACTTCTGGAAATTTGGAACCGAGACATTCAAAGTTAGTTGATGTTAAGCACTTCAAGTGGAAAAAAGATTTGGGAGTTGAGGCTGCTATTTTAGGAAATAAGATGAACATAATTACTTTTATTCAAAACATACTCATAAAAATAGGTGACAGAGGCACAATTCTTAACCAATAATTTTCAGCACTCAATGTACCAATATATCTCATACAATCCTAGAATTACAGTAGCAATTAATGCATGTGATAGCAAACAGGTATAAGAAACTTTGAAATGCTAAAAAGCTCAATATACATCTGTCTTCAGAACAAGATTATCAGATAGATACAAAAAACAGTTCAGATCTAGAAATAAGTAAGACTATGAGATGAAAAACACACTTTAAAGGAACTGGCACAGTGGATCAGAGGGGGTGCATGTGATAAAAACTCAACATTCTTATACTAATTAGATCATCTGCTGCTTCTCCCATCCCAAATGAAAGCTGCTGCTTCTTTTCTACATTCTGTATTTCAGTCAAGGGGTAAGTGTCCACCCAGTTTTTTTTTTAAGACAGAAATCTGGGAGTCATTCTGACTTCTCATTTACCCACTCATATTAGATAAAGTGTTATTTCCCACCTCTCTCTTGAATCCATCAACTGTTATTTTTTTTCCAATGCCAAATGTTGGCTCAGGGTACATTAACTTTTGGTTTGGGCTACTGTAGTAACTTTCTAACAGTTCTCACAGGATACTTTGGTTCTTCTTTAAATTATGCACTACACTGCAGTGAATTATCTTTTTCAAATACAAACCTTTATCAAATACCTTTTGCTTAAAATTATTCAATAACTTCCTAATGCTTTTGAAATAAAAGTCCAAACTTCTAAACATGACTTTAGGCCAGGTAAAAACTGGAGTCTGTGTAACTCTCTAGGCTCATCTTTTGCTTTTTCCCCCTCAACATTAATGTTCTAGCCATGCAGATCATTCTGAACTTTTAAGGTTCATTAACTTACCATGGCCTTTCTCACATCTGGACCTTTGCACACACACTCTTCCCCCCGTCTTTGGTTAACAGTGAAATCTTACTTAACCAGTCTTTCTTTCCCTCTTCAGTTGATTCAAGAGATGAGCAATGTGACGCACTCCAAATATTTACTGAGAATCAAGCTAGGTGCCAGCTAGCTTTAGCTAACTGCTAAAGAAGTTGAGGATATAGTGATAATTAAGGCAAGATGACCCTTTCCCTGAAGGAGCTAAAGTGCAAAGGCTTGGAGATGAAAATGAGCTTAGCATGAGGGACACACAGAGAGAGTATCAGTATGGCTAAAACAGCAGAGTGAAAGAGGGGCAAGGTGAAGACAGGCCATAGTGAGAAGCCTGGATTAAGTGTAATGGGAAATCACAGTAAGTTCAAGGCAGAAGGGTAATGTATGATTTATGCTTCAGAAAGATTACGCTGGCAGCTTTGCTCATGAAAGAAGGTCTGTAGTGGGGTGAGAGTGAAGGAAGAGACATTAGGAATCAACTGTAGTGGCCCAAGTGAGAGTTGGAAGACTAGAGTTATAGTTATGAAGATGTTGATAAGTGATTGGATTCAGGATATATTTTGGAGGTATAATAGACTAGACCTATTGATGGACTGAATATGAGGTATAAACAAACAAATAAACAAAAAAAACCAAGGGAGATATATTTTTGGCTTGAACCAAAAAACGGTGGATGGTGATACCACTTGCTGATATGGTACAAGGTTACTGGGGTGGGGGTGGCAGCTAAAAATCAGTCAACCAAATGGACATTTCAAGTAGGCATTTAAATATGTAAGTTTAAAGCTCAGGGGAGAGATCTAGGCAAGGATATGAATTTGATATTCCATCAGTATGTGAGGTTATGGGAACATGTAAGATCACTTAGAGAGAGAGCTTTAGAAAAAAAGACAGCTAAGGATAGTGTTCTGGGAATATTCCAACAGTTACAGTTCTGATGAGGAAAGCAAAATCAAAACCAAAAAAACCCTAGGATGAATGGTTGGTTTAGTAGGAAGAAAAAACCAGGCAAGAGTAGTTTATAGAAAAAAGTTTATAAAGCTTTACATGTTAAGGAGGGAGTGGTGGAGTTTATGAAATATTGCTACTATAAACTTGATACATTTTAGTGGAGTGGTGGAGGTAAAAGCCCATTTTGAGAGTGTAGACAAGAGAATGGGAGATGATAAGAAAAAAGAGAGAATGAGTGAAACGACTCTTTCAAAGGATTTTTCCGGGAGGGGAGCAAACAAAAGGGGCAACAGCTATAGGGAAACACAAGATCATAATACGGTTCTTTAAAAAGGGTAATATTAAGAAACAACAGAGTGATTTAGAAAAGATGCATAAGAGAAACAGTATAACATAACAGTATAATTTCAAGACAGTCTTTAGAAGGCACAAGTAGATGAGATCCTGGATATCAATGAATGAAGGGATTGGCCTTAAATAAGAATAAGGACATTTCCTCCATAACAAAGATGAAGGCACAGCTTTCATCTGATTGCATCTATTTTCTTTGAAAGACCTACAGCTAAGTTGTGAGCCCAGATCATATGTGGAAGGAGAACTATAGATTTAAGACATTATGGAGACCAAGAAAAGAAATTTACTAAGGAACTATAACAGAACTGACAAGTAGAATTCAGTGCCCATGTTACACTGTGGCTGTGAATTTGAGGAAAGTATAGTCATCACAGTTTTGTGATTTTTCTCCAGCACTCTTTAGCTGCTTGGGTGAAGGTATGGAGTAAAAAGATGGTTGAGCTGCAAAATGGGATTTCATTAGGCAACAGAGGAACAAACAGAGGAAAGAGAGAAGAGAATCAGAATATGGCATATAGGCTGGGGAGGGAAGTGATAACAAAAGGGAGGTGATGAAGAGCCAAAAAGTAGAAGACAACAGACTGGAAGTCTTAATGAGATCAGGTAATTGTTGAAGTAAGTTTTTGTTGTTCAGTCACTCAGTCATGTCCTTTGTGACATGACTTGGACCTCTTTGTGACCTCATGGACTGCAGCACGCCAGGCTTCCTTGTCCTTCACCATCTCCGAGTCTGCTCAAACTCATGTCCATTGAGTCAGTGATGCCATCCAACCATCTGATCTTCTGTTATCCCCTTCTCCTCTTGCCTTCAATCTTTCCCAGCATCAGGGTCTTTTCAAATAAGTCAGCTCTTCGCATCAGGTGGCCAAAGTATTGGAGTTGCAGCTTCAACATCAGTCCTTTCAGTAAATATTCAGGACTGATTTCCTTTCGGATGGACTGGGACTCTCAAGAGTCTTCTCCAACATTACAGTTCAAAAGCATCAAATCGTTGGCGTTTAGCCTTCCTTATGGTCCAACTCTCACATCCATACATGACTAGTAGAAAAACCATACCTTTGACTATACAGACCTTTTTGGCAAAGTAATATCTCTGCTTTTTAACATGCTATCTAGGTTTGTCATAGCTTTTCTTCCAAGGAGCAAGCATTTTTTAAACTTCATGGCTGCAGTCACCATCTGCAGTGATTCTGGAACCCAAGAAAATAAAGTCTGTCACTGTTTCCACTGTTTCCCCATCTATTTGCCATGAAGAGATGTGACTAGATGCCATGGTCTTAGTTTTCTGAATGTTGAGTCTTCAGCCAACTTTTTCACTCTCCTCTTTCACTTTCAAGGGTCTTTAGCTCCTCTTTGCTTTCTGCCATAAGGGTGTTATCACCTGCATATCTGAGGTTATTGATATTTCTCTTGGCAATCTTGATTCTAGCTTGTGCTGCATCCAGTCTGGCATTTTGCATGATGTACTCTGCACAGAAGTTAAATAAGCAGGGTGACAATATACAATAAAGCCTTGATATACTCTCCTCAGTTTGGAACCAGTCTGTTGTTCCATGTCTGGTTCTAACTGTTGCTTCTTGATCTGCATACAGGTTCCCCAGGAGGCAGGTAAGGTAATCTGGTATTCTCATATCTTTAAGAATTTTCCACAGTTTGTTGTCATCCACAGTCAAAGGCTTTAGCGTAGTCAATGAAGCAGATGTTTTTTCTGGAATTCTCTTGCTTTTTCTATGATTCAACAGATGTTGGCAATTTGATCTCTGGTTCCTCTACCATTTCTAAATCCAGTTTGAACATTTGGAAGTTCTCAGTTCACGTACTGTTGAAGCCTAGCTTGGAGAATTTTGAGCATTACTTTGCTAACATGTGAAATGAGTGCAACTGTGTGGTAATTTGAACATTCTTTGGCAAGAAATAAAGAGAATAGAAGAATGACATTACTTGAGCTAGGAGGAGAAATGGGTTAGAGAAAGATACTTGAAATTAGTATTTCAAAGGTGATACAGTTACTGATGATGACAAAATCTAGGGAGATAGTTCTCAAACTTTAACATCAGAATCAACTGGAATCAAAAGACAGAATGCTGAGCCCCAACATTCAGAGTTTCTCATTCATTTGGTGAGGGGTGGGGGTCAAGAATGGCATTTCCAGCAAGTTCCTACATGATATTGATAGCCTGGAGATATACTGTGAGAACTACTGGTTTGAGTTTCGTCAGTTGTCAAGACGGGGAAAAAGAAAAGTTCTTTGGAATTCACATTAGGAACTGAGAAACCAGGTGGTTGATAGGGACATTTAGGAGGATGCTGAAAGCCCTAAGAATGCTGATGGGAGTGGAATGATTGGAAGGTAAAAGATAGCTATAGAAAGAGATAATATGGCAAAGTCAGAAGTTACATGCTTCAAACGAGCAGGAATTTTTTTTAGGATGAAAGGAGACAAGCAGTTGGAATTGGCAATGGGCAACAAGGAGAAAAATGATCCCATCTCCATGCTCTGAAGTTTCAGGGTATGAAGTGGGGGGGTGGAGGGGGGGTGCGGAGGAATCCAAAACAGCTGTTAAAGAATAGTAGGACAATTCATAATGGGAGCTTTTCAAAGAAAAATTGGCCTTGACTAGAGACTAAAGGGACCTAACAACAAAATGCAGTGGGTAAGCTTTGGATTTGAGTTTTTTTTTAAAAGTGTAAAAAATACGTTACAGATCAATGGGAAAATGTATATGTGGGATCTCTATATATGGAATTATATATGGAATCACTCTTAACATTCTTAGGTATGCTAACTGTTACATAAGAAAATTTCCATGTACTTAGGAGAGTCAGGTTGAAGTGTTTCAGGGTAAACTGTTATGATACTTGCAATTTCAAATAGTTCTATTAAAAAGAAGAGTGTGTGCATGCTCATTCTCCAAAGATGGCATCCAATGAACCATGCATATAGGTATTCTAACTCTGTGTAGTCCAACTCACAGTGAACACTTGCAGATCCTGTGAGTGCTTTAAGAAAATGTGACAGAACTGATTCTGTCCTAATTTTGAGCCTATACATTAAGGGCTTCCCTGGTGGCTAAGAGGGTAAAGCATCTGCCTGCAATGCGGGAGACTGGGGTTCAATCCCTGGGTCAGGAAGACCCCCTGGAGAAGGAAATGGCAACTCATTCCAGTACTCTTGCCTAGAAAATCCCATGGACGGAGGAGCCTGGTAGACTATAGTCCATGGGGTAGCAAAGAGTCAGACACAACTGAGAGACTTCACTTCACTTCATACATTAAGGACCTGGCAGATGCCCCTTTTGTGTTCTGGGGAGCCCTGAGCTATCATGTAAGACATTTGGCTACCATACTGAAGAGACCACATGGAAAGGGAGAGTCCCTGAGATTATATGAAGAGATGGAAAAGATGAAGAGAAGAGGAGGAGACAGATGGCCAGGGAAAGGGGACCAGAAGAACAGAGAGGCTATCTAGGCATCCCAGCTGATCCTTCTCACCAATACCACCAAGGTGCCGAGGTGAGCCATCTTGAATGTTACTGCCCAGTCAACAATACAGGGAGCAGAAGAACTACCATCAAAGACCAGTCAATCTATAGAATTATGACATATTAAAATACCTGTATTAAAGCACTAATTTTGGGGTAACTATAGCACAACTACACATATACATGGGGGCGGTGTGGAAGGGAGAAGAAAAAGAAAGTTACAAAATGTTAATGAATCTAGATGAAGGGTATAAAAGTGTGTATTTTATTTTTCAACTTCTCTCTGGATTTGAAATTTTCAAAATAAAAACCTTACGGAGGGTTTGATCATATTTGATCATTCCTTAGAATTATTATTAATTTTTAACATATGATAATGATATGGAGGATGTGTTATTTTGAAAAGAGTTCTTATCTTTTAGTGATACTGAAATCCTGATTCACTTCCAAAGGCAGTGATTGTTAGTTTAGTAAGAGAAGGGGACTTCATAAGGATATTTACCATCAAGAGATAAAAAAATTCTATCATATACTAGTATTGTCTTCACTTCCAAAATCCTAGGCTTGACATACTGACACACATTAGCTAGCTATATAGATATAGATACTAAATCCTTAGTATTTAGTACCAGCAGAAAAAAGTCAGACATGGCTACAAGGAGAGGCAGTGAAAATTCTTTACTTAAAAATCTTAAGACACCCGTAGCGCAAGGCAAGGAGGTTCAGTTCTGTTGTTTGCAGTGATAGCTTGAGAAACAACAAAATTTGAGTAATAATTACCACAAAAATATTTGTATCTGTATAGCACTTCACATAATACGTATGTATTATTTAACATTTTACCCCAACCATTTGAAGTATGTCTCATAGCTATCAAGGGGTTAAATCACTTATTTAAAAATTTATAACTAGTAGGTGGTATAGCTAAGACTAGACACCCAAGACCTGCTCTCTTGGTTCAGTGGTCTTTCCACCATTTTAAAGGGATGAACCCAAAGAAGAACGGAGAACTTGATTTATACATTAGAACTTGATATAAGTTCAGATATGAAAAAATGAAGAATTATACATATTTATGAGAGAAGTGGTAAGAAAAAAGTGACCAAAAATTGACACAAACAATTTTTAAATGCAGGAATACCAACTTTTCTTTTGATGTACACCTACATCCGCTGGATCATGGAAAAATCAAGAGAGTTCCAGAAAAACATCTATTTCTGCCTTATTGATTATGCCAAAGCCTTTGACTGTGTGGATCACAATCAACTGTGGAAAATTCTGAAAGAGATGGGAATACCAGGCCACCTGACCTGCCTCTTGAGAAACTTGTACGCAGGTCAGGAAGCAATAGTTAGAACTGTACATGGAACAACAGACTGGTTCCAAACAAGAAAAGGAGTACATCAAGGCTGTATATTGTCACCCTGCTTATTTAACTTATATGCAGAGTACATCATGAGAAACGCTGGGCTGAAAGAAGCACAAGCTGGAATCAAAACTGCCAGGAGAAATATCAGTAATCTCAGATAAGCAGATGACACCACCCTTATGGCAGAAAGTGAAGAACTAAAGAGCCTTTTGATGAAAGTGAAAGAGGAGAGTGAAAAAGTTGGCTTAAAGCTCAACAATCAGAAAACGAAGATCATGGCATCTGGTCCCATCACTTCATGGCAAATAGACGGGGAAACAGTGGCTGACTTTATTTTCGGGGGCTCTAAAATCACTGCAGATGGTGATCGCAGCCATGAAATTAAAAGACGTTTACTCCTTGGAAGGAAAGTTATGACCAACCTAGACAGCATATTCAAAAGCAGAGACATTACTTTGCCAACACAGGTCCATCTAGTCAAGGCTATGGTTTTTCCAGTGGTTATGTATGGATGTGAGAGTTGGACTATAAAGAAAGCTGAGCGCCGAAGCACTGATGCTTTTAAACTGTGGTGTTGGAGAAGACTCTTGAAAGTCCCCTGGACTGCAAGGAGATCCAACCAGTTCATCCTAAAGGAGATCAGTCCTGGGTGTTCATTGGTAGGACTGATTTTGAAGCTGCAACTCCAATACTTTGGCCACCTGACGCGAAGAGCTGACTCATTTGAAAAGACCCTGATGCTGGGAAAGACTGAAGGCAGGAGGAGAAGGGGACGACAGAGGATGAGATAGTTGGATGGCATCACTGACTCAATGGACATGTGTTTGGGTGAACTCCGGGAGTTGGTGATGGACAGGGAGGCCTGGCGTGCTGCGGTTCATGGGGTCGCCAAGAGTCGGACACGACTGAGCGACTGAACTGAACTGACACCTAAAGGGACAAGGAATACTCTACCACTAGCCTCTGACACAAACTCACAATATTCACTTATTTCTGTTAGAAAAAGAAGAGAAAGAGCACAAAAATATTATAGCTCTATTATACAGATCCATCTCATCTCCCATTATGTAGAAGTCATTTGCTATTACAAAGCTTTTAAAACAGTTATGTCTTATTTACCAGATGTTTATCTTTAAACCTACCAGGCTCTGTGATTGTCTTCGGCTTCTCAGTTTCCACAGAGTCTGGATTTTCAGGCATTTCTTGAATATCATCTTCTGCAAATCCAGTATCAGGGCTGCTAGTTGGTTTATCATCATCTTCATGACTGAGAGATGGTGAAGCTTCTCTTTTACTTATCTCTAAAACAGCTGCTAGAAGCTCCTCTTCACTCATTCCGTCAAATCCAGAGTTTTCCAATTCAGATTTATCAGGTTCTATTCTGCATGATTTTGAATCCTAAAGAATAGAACTGCTTTTAGAAGAAAACAGAATGCCTACAAATACAGCAATCTTAGAGTTTAAAGTGATATGTTCATTTCTAAGAAGTTTCCTTTCCTTTTTCTTTTTCTGGCTGTGCCACGTGGCATGTGGGATCTTAGTTCCATGCCCTCTGCAGTGGAAGCGTGGAAACCTAACCACTCATCTGCCAGGGAATTGCCTAAGTTTCCTTTCTTTGATGTTTTGGGTTATTTAACAACTAATAACGAATAAATAAAGTCACTGGGAAGCCTAATTTTCTTTTAATTTTTTATGTATTAACTACATATAAAGATACATGTTTACTTGCTTGATTATAATAAATGTTAAGTATACTCTTTGTATACATTTGGAAAATACATAAAAATAATAAAATAAACTCATTCAAAAATCCACCACTCAGAGATATTTAAGTGTTTTTGGTATATTTTTTCCAGATATACATGGATCACACTGTAAATATTCTGTCACTATACCTAACATTCTTTTTAAAATGTGGGTAGCTCTCATTCCTTTTTTTTGAATAGATGAAAAAAATAAAAACTATCAAGATTTTATAAATATTTAGAAGTTATTTTCTGAATAAATTTCTCTGATTTCTGGGAGAATTTTTCACTTTGTCATTTCTCACTCAAGGTCAGCAACCACAAACTACCTCTAACTTTAAAGACAGGAAACAGTCTGAACAAAAAGTAACTACTGAAATAATTGTTATTTTACTGAAATGAGGTTTAAAATCAGTTTCATGAGATGATGCAAACTCCTAAAAAACCTTGTATCTTCAAAAATGTTAACCATCATTATTATGTGTCAAGACTGAAGATGCTGAAAGTTGTGCCTTCACACCCATCAAACGTTTAGACTACCTAGTTGGCCTGTTAATGTAAAATATTTACTATGGTTCCCTCGTATTAATAATTAGTATCAAAATAATGCAAGTAATTATCCGAGGACCTGGTGGCTCAGATGGTAAAGAATCTGCCTGTAATGTAGGAGACCTGGGTTCAATCCCTGGGTCTAAGATCCCCTGGAGAAGGGCATGGCAACCCATTCTAGTATTCTTGCCTGGAGATTCCCCATGGACAGAGGAGCCAGGCAGGCTACAAAAGGGGTCGCAAAGAGTTGCACATGACTGAGTGAATAAGCACACACAGCAAATGTAAGAGTAGCTCTGAAGATTAATATTAATAGGAGGAAGCTATTTATTTACAACAACTTTCACTTCTTAACGTATCAATCTTGGAAGCAACCTAAGTTTCTACTGATGGATGAATGCATAAACAAGATGTGAAATGAGTGCGTGTTTAAGTGTGCGCACACACACATGATGGAACATTATTCAACCATGAAAAAACTATGAAAAACAATGAAATTTTGCCATTTGTGACATCACTAAAGGACCCTGAGGGAAATAAGTTACATAGAGAGAAAGATAAATACTGTATGATTTCACTTACACGTATAATCTAAAAAAACAAAAAAACTAAGCCCACAGATACAGAGAACAGACGGTGGCTGCCAAAGGTGAGGACTAGGGAGTCAATGAAATCGGTGAGGGGGCAAAAAAGTACAAATTTCCAGTTATAAAATAAGTCATGGGGATGTAATTTACAGTTAATAATATTGCATTGCATATTTGAAAGTTGCTAAGTACATCTGAAAAGTTCTCACTCACAAGAAAAAATTTTTTTGGTAACCAGGTATAGTGATAATGTTAAATAGATTTCTTGTGGTGATCATTTTGCAATAAATATACACAAATATATCATGTTATACAGTTGAAATTAATCTCATGTTTTATGTCAATTATACCTCAATTTAAAAAAAAAGCCTCAATCCACGTTTAAACACACAAGTTTTGTAGCTACAAACAGCAGACTCTTAAAATTGTTCAAACAGGTGCATTAAGTTTACGATCTATTGTATGTATTTATTAAGTTTGCCGATGTTGCTTATGAAAAGGCATTGGTTTCTACAGTCAGATATTTTGGTAAGAAACCACTTACCTTTTCCAGGTCCTCCTGCTGCTGTTCACTGCCTGACATTTCACAAAGCCTATGGCTAAGGGCCACAGAGCGTTTAAGCTCATCTTCACTGTCTGAATCAAGGGATAAAGCCAAGGAGGTCTTGGATTTGAAGGTGAAATTCCTATTATTTAAGAGAAACAAACAAACAGACAACTCTATGTAAGTGATAAGTAATTATCTGTCCTTGTTATTTCTTTGAAGTATAAATATCAAAATAAAAGTTTTTCCATTATGGAGAATGATTTAACAGAGAAAAAAAAAATATATCAAAAGAGGTATATTTAAGCATTACCTTTGCCCTACTCCAAAAGAGCCATGCTTTGAAAATCAGACAACTCTTATGCTATTTTATATCATCAGTAAACCAATCACTTTGTGCCTTTTTTCTTTTAATGATCAACTCCAAAGAAGTTTGTTACTGTCTTTATAAAGCAAGTACTCTACTGAATGCATGCAGACATAGCAATGAATATGTTTTTGACAACAGAGTGTATGAGGACTAATTTTTGCTCTTTAAAATTATGATCCATGTACTTTGAAATTAACAGTAACATTCCACTTATCCATTTATATGCACGTCCAACTTCTGGCAACCTCTACCTTCTAGAACACAGAGACTCAAAAGGTTAAAAAAAAAAAGGCTTCTGAGGAAGGCAGTAGTTTCAAAGCTCATGAACTTTACTGTTTAGACACGGACCCTTCTTCCCCAGGAAATGGTGAGCAAAATAATGTAGCAAGTTCATCAAGAAATGAGAGCTAAGAAATGAGAGAGAATAACCACCAAAAGGACAATAAAGAGCTATGAAGTAATTTAATGTAAAGGCAAACTGTCTCATAAGAATTAAGAGCCTCTGAGGGCATTACCATATTAAAACACAGTGTAATAATGGATACTTACAATGCTGGTTCTAAGTCATTACAATATATTTAAATTATCTTCAGTGTGTTTCATTTAATAACATAAGGAATTCTGCAAGGTTACAGAGATATAACCATCTAAAATGGTTAAAACATTTTAAAGATTAAAATTAAAAAGGCAATGTTTTAAAAGGCAAGCTTCAATCATATAAAAATTCATTTATTTGGAATATGAAATATTACTTTTCAATGATACTAGATAAGTAAGGTGTTACTGTGTTGTCTTCTAAGTGAGCCAAAAATAAACTAAAGGAAAAAGTGGTAAAGGTAAAAAAGCACAAACTTTCTTTGATGAAGGTTAACATAAATTCATATGCTATACTAAAAAAAAAAGTCAAATGGAAGTTAGAAAATGCAATAATCTAAATGTGAAAACTATAAATAAACATATAGAATGATGTCATCAAGAAATAAGAGGCCACAGTGGAAACCAGGAGAATGTATAGCAATGTAGATCAAAGAAAAGAGGCAAGTGGTCAGCAATAAGCCCAACCATGGTCTTTGGCTGAGAGCAGTCAGGGTATCACTGCACTTCAGCCTGAACACTTGAATAGCCTCCCAATATGTATTGAAAAAGAGTTTTTAATATAACTTCGAAAAAGCCAATTAGCCATCTTAATTCTTCATTTCTGATTCCATGCTCACCAAGCAAAACTGAACATACCATTTATTTATTTATCTATGTAAATACTTTGCTGAAGGAGGGTGACACCTGGCTACTAATATACCAGGGTCAAATGTGACAAAGAATATTACAGAAGAACCAATGGTATTTTGGTTCATAATTCAGCCTCTTTTAAGTTTGATCGGCATGACAGGTCTTCTAGGGCCTAGTCATCTTTATTGACCAACTCTCAAATTCTCATACCAGTAAGACCCTGGAGAACAGATTGACCATGCCAAGTATAATGATGCCCAATGAAACCATCTCTTTCTTGAAACTATAGTGATTTGGTACATAAAGAGTGCATTCCATTAATAGTTACTATATTCACAGAAGGCAGCTTGCCTGTAGTAAGGAAAAATATTCATCCTGTAAAGGCATCACTTGCTCACTTTCTAAGCAGCCAAGTGGTATTGCTCATTTGTATCTTGAGAACGGGCAAGAGTATTCATATCGGTACCATTTCAGATTTCTAGTCAGTTAGTCATCTGGTTCTAATTGCACTGAAAAATAATTAACAGGAGGAAAAGAAAACAGCAGTTCCCAAATGTCATTTTATGGTTATATAAGCACCCCAAAAGCCCTTAAACAACAGAAGTGTCTCTTTTCTAAAAGTACTTTGGGACATCAAATCTTTAGAAAAATTAGTTTTAAAGTCAAATGACAACCAAGTCATTTAGAAATGTCTAATCAGGAACTGTAGTTCTAGTCAAATCACTGAGGAGGTATATTAAAAAAAATAGTATTTGTCTCCTTCTTGGACAAACTTCTGGTCTGAAGCAAAAATATATAAAATATTTGTAGAATAGCTACATTCTAGTATGTATTTGTTTTCCTGTCCCCTTTCAGAATGGCTCCAGTTCAGTGTCTAAGATAAAAAGTCCCACACTAGTTAGCTACAGGTGAAAAGATATTTTGAGATCTCCATGCGTGTATTTGAAGAATGGTGCTTTTTATACCAGTAAGGGTTACTTTAACTCTTCAATCCTAAAAATTCCTTGTCATCAGTCAATTTCTAGAGTTGTAGGATGAAAATATTACATACAAAAGATGATCTAAGAAGTTTTAAAGCAAAATTTTGAGAGGATCATCAGAACTTGCTTCAGTGTTAAAACTCGATATACCCTAATCACAGTTCAATGCAGATTTAGGAAAATTCCAAAATACAGTAATGCAGAGCAGTTATCATGCAAAAAGAGAAACAATATGAAAAGGGAAGGGGATAATCTTGGAAATTAGGGTAAGCCAAATCCTTAAAAATACAAATTTTGGGTACACAAGAAATATAACTCACTTTGAAGGTGTAGAAGGGCTGGTGATGCAGGAATTCACCATTTGAGAGGCTTTCAATGGTCTAGAACTATCAGAAAATTAGAAAATATATAATGTATATAATTACATTACTA
Organism: Bos grunniens; assembly: GCF_055505025.1. Lineage (NCBI taxonomy): Eukaryota > Metazoa > Chordata > Mammalia > Artiodactyla > Bovidae > Bos > Bos grunniens. The sequence continues at coordinate 30,336,854 of NC_141166.1, read as the reverse complement.
AAAAAAATACACTTAACTTATAAAATGAATTATCCTGTATTACAGTCCCTTATATCCTCCTGAAAAGCAAACAATTATACTTTTCAACTAATAATAGAGGCCAAAAGAGAAAACAAAATACTTTCTCTAGGCTTTGCCTTATCTCATGATCTAAATAAATAATACTGGAAATGAAGTCAAATACTGATACAACAGGAAAAGGACAACTTGGGAAATTCTCTTTGTCTCAGTTCTTTTAAGCAATAGAATAGTAACAGCTCTCATTTATTGAGGACTTACTAGATATCAGGCACTATAATAAGAACTCATACATATTATCTCATTTAAAGTTCACAACTACTCTGTTATTTTCTCTACAGACAGGTCAAGGAATTTGTCCAAAGTCTCCAAGGTATTAAATTGTATAGTCAGAGAGACCAGTTTCAGGCCTGTGATCGTAAAGAGCCTTGGCTACTCGTATGAAATGGTAATATTTCCACAAAGAGTACTAGCTCTACCAGTAGAGGGCAGTTTGCATCAAGCAAAAACATCCATTCTAAAGAAAGGCCATAAGAGAACATCCAGAAACACTGACTCTCTGGGAACATGTTATTGGCTCAGTGAGGCGTTCAGTGTAAACCTATATGATATTTCAAATATTAATCCAAAAGGGAAATAATTTTTACAAAACTTCATCAATTCATTTTAGCAAATGTTTATCACTTAGTGTGTAAGTATAAAATGGAACTACAACATATGGCTCAAAGTAATGCAAGTATGCAGAAACATCTGAAGAAATCTTAAGGTTTTCCCAGGATTCATGATGATAAAATAAAAAGTTACTTCTCATGGAAAAATTGTGAGGCACCATTGAAGTTCTTTGCTCAAACTGGTAATGCTTTTATGAAGACACAATCTATTTTAAATGTCCCAGCATAATAGTTAATATACTGTTTCTCAAGTTTGCATACTTCAAAGAGTCAGCAAAGACATTCATTAAAAATACCGATTCCCCAGTCCTATATCAGATTTGCTGAAACAGAACTTCTAGGGAACAAACACAAGAATTGGTATTTTTAGTGTTCAGGGGACTCTTAAGACCATGTAAATTTGGTTTGTATTCCTCAAATGTATAAAACTGTCTTCCAGTGATCTAAAAGAGTAAGGAGTACTCCCTAAAAAGGTAATTTATTATGAAAGGCAATTAATGCACATTGAAAATTGTTATTAAAGCATTTTTTCAATTACTTAAATCACATAGTAATTTAGCACAGAATCCTCAAATAAAGCAAAATTAAAATCTTCTTGGTATGATTTTACCTGCAGTCATGTTATCTAATTCAGTCATTCTTCTGATCAGATAGTAGAAGTCTTTCTACTTCAAAAGGGAAAGAAATTCTCAAGGACTTACACTGCCATCTGTGCACTCCAACCAAGGTTAAAGGGTGGTTTCGTATTTTCAGTGCAATGAGATGAGAGGGTCAGGTATCTTGGAATGATGACTTGCTGCCCAATCTTGTTGTTAAGTGAGAGAGCAACATTGAAGCTGTATCGTTTCAAATGAAGTATGAGGATTCTGAAAAACAAGATGATGACACTACTGGTTCGAATATAACAGAGGTAGCTCTTTTACAGCTAAGAAGAGATCACTTAACTAACCATGTTAGACAGCTTTTGATTTAAATACTACAATAGGCCAAACTAAAGATCTGTCAAGGAACATTTACTGAATACCTGCCATGCACTAGGCATTGTGCTAGATACTAAGAACACAAATAAAAATAAAACACAGGCACTGGGTAGATATTATTAATTGAGAGGTTTGGGTAAAATAATGTTACTAGAAAAAAAACATCAGTTCAGTTCAGTCCCTCAGTTGTGTCCGACTCTTTAAGACCCCATGGACTGCAGCATGCCAGGCTTCCCTGTCTACCACCAACTCCTGGAGTTCACTCAAACTCATGTCCATTGAGTCAGTGATGCCATCCAGCCATCTCATCCTCTGTCGTCCCCTTCTCCTCCTGCGTTCAATCTTTCCCAGCATAATGGTCTTTTCAAATGAGTCAGTTCTACACATCAGGTGGCCAAAGTATTGGAGTTTCAGCTTCAGCACCAGTCCTTCTAATGAATATTCAGGACTGATTTCCTTTAGGATGTACTGCTTGGATCTGCTTGGAGTTCAAGGGGCTCTCAAGAGTCTTCTCCAACATCTCAGTTCAAAAGCATCAATTCTTTAGCGCTGAGCTTTCTTTATAGTCCAACTCTCACATCCATATATGACTACTGGAAAAACCATAGCTTTGACTAGACAGACCTTTGTTGGCAAAGTAATGTCTCTGCTTTTGAATATGCTGTCTAGGTTGGTCATAACTTTTCTTCCAAGGAGCAAGCATCTTTTAAACCAAAAGATATCAGACAAGAAAACTGAATTTTAAAATACTGTATTGATACTGGGTCAAATCCTTATTTATTTCAGTGTTATATAGTTTATAAAAAAATGGGTGTTATATAACCATAAGGGTCTACCCTGTAGCTCAAATGGTAAAGAATCTGCCTGCAACACCAGAGACCCGGGTTTGATCCCTGGGTCAAGAAGATCCCCTGGAGAAGGGAATGGCAGTCCACTTCAGTATTCTTGCCTGGAGAATCCCATGGACATAGGAGTCTGGCAGGCTACAGTCCATGGGATCGCAAACAGTCAGACACGACTGAGTGACTAATACTACTACTATATAACCATAGATGGTAATTTAAGTGTTAAACAGCCCTTATATTTGATAGTGAAAAATTTTTAAGATGACTTTTGATGAGAACTATTCTTATCTCTTCTCTAGAGAAAAGAGAGAAAACAAAAAGTTTTCTCCACATTCAAAAAAAGTTCTATAAAACGTACATGCCCAATCTGGTTTGTGGATCTGAAAAGGCTTTTAGCTCTGTAGTTTTTTAAAATTACTACTGTAGTAACCATTTTACCTCTAATAAAGAATATAATCTCTGTTTAATAGACTAAACATATTTCATAGCCCACAAGAACACTTTCAAAATTGAATTTCAGAACACCTATGGGAATAATGTTTATGGAAAACTGTTTCCTTTCTTACTGTATATACCTTCACCAAAAAACCACAAAGTCAAAAATCTGTAGAAGTTACTGACTGTATTTCTGTTAAAAAGTATGCAAGAATTCATGGCCTTCAAAATCACAACTTGAGAGAGTACAAGAATCCAACTGATGTGAAGAGACTAAGATGAATGTCAAATGTCAAATATTTTGACTAAACTTTCAAATGATCCCACCAAAATAAAGGGTAATATTAAACAGTCAAATTATCACTCATCTGTAAAGGTGAGGTGGACTACAAATGAACAGTTTTGATAAAGATATCAGGGCCTTCAAGAATAAAACAAACAGATTTAATACTGAAATGAACAAAATAGAGCAAGTCCAGTAACTAGGATTTATGACACAAAGGCTTGACTGATTTCCTTAGTTAGTGACAGCTGGTAACAATCAATCGTTTTCCTTAAGATTTATTCCCCCGACTCTCTTGCCTTCCCTGGTGGCTTGGGCTTCCCTGGTGACTCAGACAGTAAAGTTGCCTGCAATGCGGGAAACGCAGGTTCAATCCCTGGGTTGGGAAGATTCCCTGAAGAAGGGAATGGCTACCCCCTCCAGCATTCTTGCCTGGAGAATTCCATGGACAGAGGAGCCTGGCAGGCTACAGTCTACGGGGTTGCAGAGATTCAGACATGACTGAGTGACTAACGTTCTCTTGCCTTAAAACACTCACAAATAGGCAAGAATAAGTCTCTTAAGGAAAAAAAGACAGACTATGGTCAACATAATACTGCTATGATTTAGAAAGCCATTTCTTTCAAAGAAATTCATTTTCTAGAAAGGCACAGATACAGAATGTAAAAGAACTAGTCCCTAGGGGCTGGTTCCAGAAACTCCATATTTACTCATAGAAAACTGAAGCTTCTAAAAGAAAGTAAGGCAATATGAAGGCAAAGTGCCACATAAATACTTAATGTTAATAATAATCTTGTTTGTGGTTGAGATCTATTCTTGGAAAGAACTGAAAGCTGTTCTACAATCATATGATATTTTTTAAAACTAGTTTGGCTTTATGTTTGTTTATACAGATTAATACAATATAAATTAATTTCCTTCCTAATTCAGAATTCTTAGGACTACCATTCTTATGGAAGAATTCTTATGAAACTTACCAACTTACCCTCTGAAAAAAAAGAAAGCACAAATTGCAAAAAAAAATAACTTATTTTCACATGCACATGTGTATGTGTCTGTAGCATATTTTTATTGAAGGTTTGGGGTAAGAGAGGGAAATTACAGCATGACAGATTTTAACTAAGTGGTACACATTATTGAATTAAAATTTTATTTTACTATCTAGTTTCTATCATTATCCCAAAATCTCATCAGCCTCCTCCTCTTGTTGCCAACTTCTTGGGGCTCTCAGGTTCCCTCTCTTTTTCAACATTCCAAATTCTCTTCCTTTCTTATACAAGGGAATTCTAGCTTTCCATTCTCTATCCTCTTCATATCTTAGCTTCGCTAATCTTCTTTACCAATCCATCTGATAAGCCTCATTTATTCACTAATATTTTTCAGTACTTTAAAGAAGAAAAAATGAGACAATTAATCTTACCTGGGTAGCCTGTTAAATTTGTGTCTGACAAGAGCACATTTCCCACCACATTTCTCACAGGAATACTCAAGTTCTTCTGCCTGTTAAAAAGACAAGAGGGAAAAATAAAGAAGTATGAAGATGAATTAGCACTGCCACAACTCCACCCAGTTTAAATTTTGTGTCCAGAAGCACAAGCCTTACTAAATTAAGACCTAATCCTCAAAATATAGTGTAACATATGCCTGTTTCACAATTCCTAATTTCCTTTTTTTAACCATGGAAACAGCTCAATTTATGGTAGTAACCACAGTAGCAGATTCCCCATGGATACCTTTTCCCCATGGATACACAAGAACCACTGCTAAGAGTATATCCAGATTTTAACATTTGGCCATAGCAGAGATAAGATCACCTTCAGGTTAGGCGGAGTTCCTGGTCTGTTAGGTGTAACTCTACCCCTTTCTTATAATGGAACTCAATCTTCTGGTGACAGCCCACTAAGAACAACTGCTCTAAAAGGACCAAAGTTTGGGGCAGATATCATTACCTAGAGAAAACTGAAACAAGAAATCCTTAAAAAATGGGGGTAAAGATACACAGGAAAAGCTACGAATTCTATGATAACAACAGGAATAGTAAGGAATGATTTAAAAAAAAGAAAAGCAGAGTATTTATCTCTGAGTGGAGCTGAATTTTCATCATTTCAAGAACAGAGGTTTTTTTGTTTTTGAATCTTAGAGTGATAACCCTGCCTATCTACTACAACAAAACAAGAACCACTATTATATAGACTAAAGGTGATCCTGGCACATTTCCATCAATTATAAGGACTACTACACAACAGTTCAATTATCTCCCAGAAAATTTCAGAATATCTATAGCACTGAACCACATATGCAAATATTTATCTATAGCTCTACACCTCTAAAACAAACACGACTCCCCCTTTCTAACAAGGCACATATAACCTAAAGAAAAGCAGAGTATTTTTTCATTACTCAGATCTTAGTATACTAACTCTGTGCCTCCAATTCTGATTCGCATTACCCAATTTTAGCATGTGTCACTCTGTATTATTAGTTTCTAAGGTTGCCTAAAACACTTGCTGTTGACTTAGATATATAATCCACTTGAGCAATGAATTTTCTTCTACACTCAGTTAACAACCATATCTATTAAACTTTTAAAAATAAATACTATTTATAAATATTTCTGTTTCCCCTGCAAGTATTTTGTCAAACTCAAGAAAGCAACTTCAAATACAATTATCTATGATATATAAAATTTAGTTATGTGAAAATACCAAAAAACAGTATTTACTCTAAAGAAAAGATCAAGGGAATCTTGAATTGAACGAGGAGGGAGTGGCTTTTTCCTTCGAGGAAGGTCAATAGAGAGGTCATTAAACTGTTCTCTTTTGGGAATAATCTCTCCACATCTGCAAGAATAAAAGAAGATAAATGTAAGAATTCAGAAGCCTAAGTGTGCAATACTAAATAAAAATATACTTCAGAAACACTGTTCCCCCAAAGAATTTCTCATGACTAGGCATAAGAAGGGGCTTAAAGTGTGGCGCCAGTGGTAAAGAACCTACTTGCCAATGCAGAAGACATAAGAGACTGGGTTGGGAAGATCCCCTGGAGGGCATGGCAACCTACTCCAGTATTCTTGCCTGGAGAATCCCACTGACAGAGGAGCCTGGTGGCTACAGTCCACAGCGTCACAAAGAGTTGGACATGATTAAAGTGACTGAGCAAGTGTATGGAGGCATGAGAGATAAATGCTAAATTTTAGATTTTTTTATTTCCCCAAACCCCACATGCCCCTAAGCCAGTGTGCCCCAACTATTGAGCCTGTGCTCTAGAGCCCGGGAGCCACAATGACTTGAGTTCTTATGCCCCAGCTACTGAAGCCCACGCACTCTACAGCTCATGCTCCACAACAAGAGAAGTCACTGCAATGAGAAGCCCATGCATCGCAACTGGAGAATAATCCCTACTCCCTACAATTACAAAAAAGTCTGTGTAGCAATGAAGACAAGCACAGTCAAAAATAAATAAATAAAATTATTTTTAAAATAATTAATATAAACAGAAAGAGAGAATTTGCTCTCTCTGCCTAACTACTTGAGCTGGCCATCAGTAGTCTCCTATCCTGGGATTGGTACTTACTCTGTTGGCTCTCTGGTTCAGGTCTTGGAACTGTGCATGCGTGTTCAGTTGCTTCAGTCGTGTCCGACTCTTTGTGACCCTATGGACTGTAGCCCACCAGGCTCCTCTGTCCATGGGATTTTCTAGGCAAGAATACTACAGTGGGTTGCCATGCCCTCCTCCATAGGATCTGGAGGGATTGAACCCACGTCTCTTGCATTGTAGGCGGATTCTTTACTGACTGAGCCACCAGGGAAACCCCCATATATAAAAAAGATTAAAAAGCATTGCAAAAATTAAAAATAATTTATATTTTAAAGTATTTTATAAAAAACACATTTTTAATAAAAACAATTTGGTTCAACAAAATAAACAACTAACAGGAGGGGGTCTTTTCAGGGCATGGGCACACACAAAAAGTAGAGAAAAATTAACCATTCAGTCAGCACTAAAGCATTTAACAAACTATTTAAGTTTGCTTTAGTTCTCACCCCATCACGCATTTTCATAGAAGATAGAGATAATGAACAAAGATATTTATACTCATGTTTCCCCATGACACAGGAATGAAGATAAGAATTATACCCTTTTAGAAGAGTTTGGACAGAGAAGTCTAGCGGGCTACAGTCCCAGTCCATGGGGTCGCAAAGAGTAGGACATGACTGAGCAACTAATACTCTCAGAGAAGAGTTTTAGTCACTTGCCATAAAGAATTAAAAGGAAAAAAGTGTGTTTTTTTTTTTTTTAGAGATTACTTACACTTTACAGATGATGGAGTGCTGAACTTCAAACTCCAAATTAGTAATAACAGGGCAAGTGTATACTCTAGTAGCTGAAATATCTGGTGAATTTTCTTCTCCAGGAACAGGTTCAATCTTCCAAGTTTTATTTAATTTTTCCATATCTTCTTTCAGCTGGTCTAAGCACTGACTTAAAAATTCATGAGCATCCTAAGAAGGTATAATATCCTTAATCAGATCAAACCATTTCTTGCTACAATAATTGGTTAGTAACATTGTGATCTATAAAACTAAAGCACTTGGAAGTTAGTAACATATGTGGAAAATGTCAGATTTACTCGAGTGCTTTAGGGTACATATTTTGTGAAAAACGACAACAAATGACAGATTTTACGCTCCTAATTATAAGTTAGAGTAGCATGACTAATAAGTGAATTGTTCCTTCATTTGTTTTTCAAAAAAGAGTGATTTTTCTAAAATAGGCTTTGTAACTAAAATAGTCTAAGGTCCTAAAATGGGGCAAATCACATCTATATTATTAAAATGATAAAATACACAGAATCATATTGAGCCTTACTGGAAGTCCTCCAACCTGTAATGAACACATGTATACAAATCTCATTTTAAAATAAAATTGCGATTTCCTTGGTGGTCCCAGGGTTAAGAATCTGCCTGCCAATGCAGGGGAGATTGGTTCAATCCCTGGCCTGGGGAACTAAGATCCCACATGCCGTGGGGCAACTTAAGTCCGTGCATCACATCTATCGAGCCCGTGACAGAGAGCCTGTGCTAGAGAGCCAGTGCTCCGCAATAAGAGAAGCCATCACAATGGGAAGCCTGTGCACTTCAACTACAGAGTAGCCCCTGTTTACCGTAACTAGAGAAAGCCCATTCTCAGCAACAAAGAACCTATGCACCATAAAAGACACCCAACATAGCCAAAAGTAGATAAATAATAAAATAATAAGATAAACTAAATTGGGTGACTAAAATCATCTCAATTTTCCTGATCTCTAAGGTGTTTAAAAACAATTAGTACTCACATTCTGCATATAACCAGAGAATCTCTCTGCTGTAGCTGAAATGGCATTTTTAACCTTCTTGAGTAAGTCTTTTTTGGTCTCTGAATTACAGATATCTTTTTTAACAAGCAAGTGTGCAAAGCGTCTGATAAAACAAAAGAGACAAGTTTAGTAGGTTTTATAGAACACTGGAAGGTATATTTTAAGGACTGCTAACAATGGCACATAAAATTTTAAGTATCTAAAACGCCATTTATTCTATAATTGATAGTTAAGAGATAACTCAGTAAGTATATAACAATTACCTGATAAGTGCATTGAGTGGAATTTTCTTCCATGGGATACCTTGCTTGAGCAAGTCATTTGCAAATGATTGGAGTGAAAATAGAGATTGCAAAATAGCATTCATATAGCAGGTATTTCCCAAATTGGAGAAGCTGAAAATGAAAGAAATGGTACTTTTGAAGACAACAGTACTTCCTAAAGTATGTTCACTTGAGCAGGGGTCCTCCACTATAGTATGCATCAGAATCACCTGGAAGGCTTGTTAAACTACATTCTGCTGGGCCCCAACTCCAGAATTTCTGATTCTGTAGGTCTGGACAGGAAACGTGCTAAAATGTGCATGTCTAAAAGGGTCTCAGCTGATGCTGACGCTGCCGGTATGGAGACCACACTTAGAGAACCACCACAGTATAACATGATTACACTTTAGTTTCAACTCAAGGAAAATTCTGTTTTCAAATGAATGCTAAAAAGGATTGGGGACTTAGTCAGAACATATGTATGCTAAATGGGTACTGTCAAATATTATTCCAAAGTACACTGTTTTTTTTCCCAAAGTTTGAAAAAAATGTTTATTTGTAAACATTCTCTAACTTTCAGAAAAGTTGCACAGAAAAATATTTTTTACCCAGACTCACTAATTTGTTAACCCTTTTGTTACTATATGCTTTATCATTTAAACACCTCTCCCTATATATTTTTCCTGACCAATTTGAGAATAAGTTGCATAGATCATAGCCATTTAGCTCTAAATACTTCAGGATATATCTCACAAGAATAAGAATATTCGCTTATATAGCTAGAGTACAGTTACAAACATTGTAAAATTTAATGCTAACATAATACCTTTATCTAATACACTAAAAAGCCTCTTGATGAAAGTGAAGAGGAGAGTGAAGAAGTTGGCTTAAAGCTCAACATTCAGAAAACTAAGATCATGGCATCCGGTCCCATCACTTCATGCGAAATAGATGCGGAAACAGTGGAAACAGTGTCAGATCTTATTTTTTGGGGCTCCAAAATCACTGCAGATGGTGACTGCAGCCATGAAATTAAAAGATGCTTACTCTTTGCAAGGAAAGTTATGACCAACCTAGAAAGCATATTAAAAAGCAGAGACATAAAAACAAAACAAAACAAAAAAAAGCAGAGACATTACTTTGCCAACAAAGGTCCATCTAGTCAAGGCTATGGTTTTTCCACTAGTCATGTATGGATGTGAAAGTTGGACTGTGAAGAAAGCCAAGTGCTGAAGAATTGATGCTTTTGAACTGTGGTGTTGGAGAAGACTCTTGAAAGTCCCTTGGACTGCAAGGAGATCCAACCAGTCCATTCTAAAGGAGATCAGTCCTGGGTTCTTTGGAAGGAATGATGCTAAAGCTGAAACTCCAGTACTTTGGCCACCTCATGTGAAGAGTTGACTCATTGGAAAAGACTCTGATGCTGGGAGGGGTTGGGGGCAGGAGGAGAAGGGGATGACAGAGGATGAGATGGCTGGATGGCATCACTGACTCGATGGATGTGAGTTTGAGTGAACTCCGGGAGTTGGTGATAGACAGGGAAGCCTGGCATGTTGCGATTCATGGGGTCGCAGAGTTGGACACGACTGAGCGACTGAACTGAACTGAATATACTTTCTTTGATCCAATTTTCTCAACTGACCCAATGTTTCTTTATGTACTGTTTCTCCCTAAGCACAAAATTCAGTCCAGGATAACATAATGCAAAATTTAGTTTTCATGTCTCTTTAGTTTTCTTTAATCTGGAATGATTCTTCAGCTTTCACTTTCAAGACACTGACAATTTGTGCAGAATGCAGCACACCCCTCTGCTCCCCACACCGTGTGCCCCATCCATCCTGGTTAATGGAATGTTCCTCATATTGGGTTTGATATTTCCTTATGATAAGGTCAGCTCAGACTGAAGTCCACATAGTGATACATAATGCTACTGTGTCCTTCAAAGGGCATCACATTCAGAGGCACATAATATTTCTGTGTTGCTCATCAGTGATGTCAACTTTAAATACCCTTAAAAACTTCCACTTAAGACTGAGAAAGTATCAGGATCTGGAATATGACACAAAGAAAAACTGGACAACAGGCAGCACAGGACTGCAATCCTTAAGAGAAAGCAAGCAAATACTATCAGCCCTACCATTTACGTAGGGTTTCAGCCTGGAGGCAATTTGTAAACTAGAGTACAGGGGAGTTCAGGGAGTGGTACCCAAACAGAGCCCAGGAATCTTGCTGAGTTGAGTTGAAAGAAACTGGAGTTTGAGATGCTGAAGTTGTTAAGGTTTCTGGGACAGAGAATCTTGGAGAAAGGAACTGTACAAAGGAGGAGCTACAGAAATCTGCACAGGGGTCTGCTGGAGCATTAGACTTTCAAGCCAACTTGTGCATGCATAAGGTGAAACCCCAAGATAGCATGCAAGAAGAACTTCAAGGAAAAGAATGATTACTGGAAAGCTATTAGCCAAACACTTTCCAGAGCTCATGCAGAATCTAAGTTTTTAGGTTCCCAACAGTCAGAGTAGAGAGATGTAGATGAATTCATGGAGCATTAGTAGAGACCACAGAGGGCCCATGCTTCAAGAAAGGAATTAAATCAGCCTTAGAATAAAGGCCATTTAAGATTCGACCCCAAAGAGCTTAAACACAAGTCTCAAAACAAACCCAACAGCAGACAGGGATATTAAAACAGCTATTATAAATATGCTTCAAGGATGTGAAGTATGTGATCAGGATGTATGTGATCAAGTACATCATCAAGGATGTGAAGTAAAACAAAAACACTAAGGAAAGAAATGAAGATATTAAAAACTGAATTTCAAGAAATGAAAAAATATTTGAAATGAAATTTTATCAAATGAAACTAATAGCAAATTAAACACTGAAGAAGGAAATAGTGAATCTGAAGATACAGCAACATGAAATATCAATAAAGAAGTATCTACTTATCTTATATTTAATATACAATATATTTTACTTTTATAATTTAAAATAATTTCTATACTTAAAATACTGAATATATTGTATAACTATATTTTATATAGTATTTTAAATCTATATATATACATACATAAGCAAAGATACATGTCTTTTCTTATTTCCCCTTCTTTCTTACACAAAGGTAGATACTACTATATACTATTCAGCAATGTGGTTTTTTTTTAACTTACCAAAACACCCTTTGTTATTCAGGGTTTTTTTTCTGTTTCTTTCTAAATTACAGCCATACTAGCAGGTATAAAGTGGTACCTCACTTTGCTTTTAATTTCATACACCTACTTCTTACTTTCTTTACATTTTTTTTTCTTACAACCTCACAATTTTCCATTCCTTACAGGAATTTGACCCTTTCACCTAGTTATCAAATTTGTTGGATATTCTCTTATAATCCTTTTTATCTTAGTAATGTTGGTGCAATGTACTTTCATTTTTTATTTTAGTGATTTGAGTCTTCATTCTTTTTTCTTTGCCTGTTTATCTAAAGATCTGTCAATTTTGTGGATCTTTTCAAGGAGGTAACTTTCAGTTTCTCTATTATTTTTCTACTCTCCAGGCTGTTGATCTCTGCTCTAATTTTTATTATTCTCTTTCTTCAGCTAAATTTGGGCTTCATTTGTTATTCTTTTTCTAGTTCCTCAAAGTGTAAAGTTAGGTTATTAATTTGAGGTCATTAAAAAAAAATCATAGTAAAATACATAAAACACAAAACTTACCAAAAAACCATTAAGTATACAGCTTACAAGGCATTAAGTACATTCACCACCATTCATCTCTGAATTTTTTCATCCTCCCAAACTGAAATTCTGTACCTATTAAACAATAATTCTTCATTACCCTTTCTCTGGCAACCACCATTCTACTTTCTGACCCTACAAATCTGTCTACTCTAGGTAATCCATTTAAGTGGAATCATATAGTATTTGTCCTGCGGTGACTGGTTTCACCTAGCATAATGAGTAGGTTCACGGTTCATTCACACTGTAGCAAGTGTCAGAATTTCTTTCCTTTTTAAGGATGAACAGTATTCCATTGTATGTATATATTAATAACACATTTTGTTTACCTACTCATTCATTGGTAGACACTTAGGCTGCTTCCACCTTTTGACTACTGTTTATAATGCTGTTATTAATATGGATGTACAAACATCTGTTCACATCACTGCTCTTAATTATTTCAGATATATGTGCTGGATCGTATGGTAAATCTACTCTTAATTCTTCGAAGAACTGTCATACTATTTTCAATGGAGAAGGTGATGGCACCCCACTCCAGTACTCTTGCCTGGAAAATCCCATGGATGGAGGAGCCTGGTAGGCTGCAGTCCATGGGGTCACAAAGAGTCAGACACGACTGAGCGACTTGACTTTCACTTTTCACTTCCATGCATTGGAGAAGGAAATGGCAACTCACCCCAGTGTTCTTGCCTGGAGAATCCCAGGGACAAGGGAGCCTGATGGGTTGCTATCTATGGGGTCGCACAGAGTCGGACACGACTGAAGCTACTTAGCAGCAGCAATAGCAGCAAGGGTCACTTAATAGGGTTTTTAGAATTTCTAGTTGGAAGTTACATTTTTAATATTTAGTTTCATGTTTATTATCCAGTTTCATTTCACTGTGGTCAAAAGATGGTGGCTGTCCCATTTCTACATTATGGGGTCTCCTGATTTTTCCTTTGTGCCCTAACATATGATTACTTTTTGTGAGTGCTCCATATGTGCTTGAAAAGGTCTATACTCTATGATCAGAGTATGGCATTTACTATTTTCTGCAGATCTATCTGATGATGTTTTTTTTCTTTTATGTCCTTAAATATTCTATTTTATCAGCTATTAGGACTGCAACCTCTGCTTTCTTAACTGTTTCCATCAGACGGCCAAATTGCTTTCCCTCCCTTTATCTTACAACTTTAAAAATCACTGTTCTAGGTATATCTCTAGTATACAGCATAGAGTTGGTTTTGCTTTCTGAGCTAATTTGAAAATATTTTTCTATTAGATGTGTCAGCCCATTTACATTTCTTGATGTGACAAATACATTTGGACTCAACTGTGTCACATTGGTATATTTTACTTCTTTATCTGGTGTTTTAGAGATATCTTGATTTTAAAAAAGGTTTTTTAAAAAAGTGGTTATATCTGTATTTGTACTTTTTTATAGTGCTCATTAATTCTTTTTTTTTTTTTTTTTACTATCTAATCTGTCCATTTTAAATAGTACTTTTTGACTTGCACTTACTACTGATGACAGTCAATTTAGTTATTCTACTTTTCTTTCTCTGCTTCCATTTTTAGTTACAATCATACTCCTTTGTCATAAGAGATAATATCTATATGTCATCCTTATATACTGGTGTTTCCACTATTGTTTTAGTCTTATCTCTATAACTGAATATATGAAATATTCACCATCTATCTTTTGCCAGTATCTCCTTCATTACCTCTTGGCTGGATGAAGCTCATACCCTATAGAGACCTCAGGAAGAGCTTATGTGCACATTATTCCAAGTTCTTCCACTTTAAAACTAATTTTTTCCTAGCCCACATACCTGACAGCTTAGATTGGCATATCTGTTTATCCTTTCTTTCATCAAGTTTCTTGAAAATGATGTTCTTTTTTCATCTGCTTTTAATGATGACCGAGAAGTCTATTCCTCTTTCCCTCACAAATTATTTCATCTTTTGACTCAAGGCACTGAGGGTTTTTCCTCATCTTTAAAGTCTTATACTTGTACTAAGATGTGTCTTATTCATTCAATATTCCAGGTACTTGGAGGGCTCTTTGAATATATAAATTCAGTAATTTTATTTCTGAAAATTTTATTTCAAAGTTTTCTTGGGTTATGGTTGTAAATACTAATTCTGTTTCACTGTCAGGATTTTTTTTTTCTTCAGAGATTCTAATTATATGTGCCATGGGACCTTCCTTGTCTGTTTTCTAATTCAACCACTTCCTCACTGACCGCTTATACTTCTTTATCTTATTTTCCTCCTTGTTTTTTCCTTCAAAGTCCCTTATTAAATTTTCATTTGAACTTATTTTCCCTTGGGGAACTTTCATTTAGACTTAATTTTTGATATGATGTTGTCTTTCTTCCTCTCTTTTGTGTTCAAGCAACTGTCATTTCTTCCTGCTTGCCCATTCTGATTGTGGGTTAGAATTATTGATTTATGGTGCTTTTTTTCATATCTTCAAATGCTTATTTGAGGATATTTAATTCAGTTTTGAGTGCTATATAACAATTTTCTTGCAGTTTATATTGGTTTTTGGAGCAGAATTTTTACTGGACTAAATATTTTGATTCGTATTTCTGTTTTTCACTTCTAGTCTGTACAGAGGTGGCCTGTTTTTTAACATTTGTATTCATTTTGTGGATCTGGTGACTAATTCAAGCACATCCTCTTCTGTTAGTTTAACAAAGTGTACTTTCCTTAATGGGTCGTGGTGGTGGTAGAAGAATTACCAGATGATCCAGCAGTCTTACTCCTGGGGATATATCTAGACAAAACTATAATTAAAAAAGACACATGCAGCCCTATGTTCACAGTAGCACTATTCACAGTAGCCAAGACACGGAAACAAACCCAATGTCCACTGATAGATGAATGGATAAAGAAAATGTGCTGTGTGTGTGTATATATATATGACTACTACTCAGCCATAAAAAAGAATGAAATAATGCCATATGCAGCAACACAGATACAACTAGAGATTATCACACTAAGTGAAGTAAATCAGAAAGGGAAAGACAAATGCCATATGATATTACTCATATGTGGAATCGAAAATATGTCACAAATTAACCATGAAACAGAGTCATGGTCATAAACAACATCTGGTGGTTGCCAAGGGGAGGGATAGAGTTGGAAGTTGGGGTCAGCAGATCTAAGCTATTATATACAGAAAGGATGAACAGCAAGGTCCTACTTGCTGTTATTGAATATAGCACAGGAAGCTATATTCAATATCCTATGATAAACCATATGGAAAAGAAAATCTTAAATATGTATAACTGAATCATTATGCTGTATAGCAGAAATTAACACAACACTGTAAATCAACTATACTTCAATTAAAAATTTTCTTTTTCTTTTATATTTATGTAAGATGACCGATAGTCACTAAACTTACTGTGGTAATCATTTCATGATATACATGAGTCAAATTATTATGCTGTACAATTTAACCTTATACAGTGCTGTATGTCAATTATACTGCAATAAAGCTGGAAGGAAAAAAATGCATGAGGGCTCCAACTGCCTAGATTCACTATTAGTGTATTACAACACCTCAAGTAAGTTAATTAATTCCTCTAAGCCTTAGTTGTGCTGTGCCGTGTGTAGGCGCTCGGTCACATCTGACTCTTTGCAACCCCATGGACTGTAGCCCGCCAGGCTCCTCTGTCCATGGGATTCTCCAGGTAAGAATACTGGAGAGGGTTGTCATGCCCTCCTCCAGGGGATCTTCCAACCAAGGGATAGAACTCAGGTCTCGAACCCAGGTCTCCCGCCCTGTAGGCAGATTCTTTACCATCTGAGTCACCAGGGAAGACCAAGAATACTGGAATGGGTCTCCTATCCCTTCTCCAGGGAATTTCCCCGACCCAGTAATTGAGCCAGGGTCTCCTGCATTGCAGGTGGATTCTTTGCCAGCTGAGCTACCAGGGAAGCACAAGCCTTACTCCCTTAATCTACAAAAACAGATTTTTAAATACATCTAGCTCAGAGAGCTACTGTGAGGATTTAAAGACAAAATTCATTGAAACACAGTTTCTGGCACATAACAAACACTTTAGCTATGATTGATATTATTATTATAGCTATTATACCATGATCTCATTTTTTATGGTTAATAAAAATATAAGCATGAAGGGGCTGGGAAAGAGAAAAATAAAATTAATACTGAAGTATCTAAGGAGATGGATGAAGTATATGAGATTTAAGAATACGCATTTTCTGCTTTATGATGTTTCATATATATATACACATTTGGAGGAGCCTGGTGGGCTACAGTCCATGGGGTCGCTAAGAGTCGGACACAACCGAGCGACTTCATTTTCACTTTTCACTTTCATGCACTGGAGAAGGAAATGGCAACCCACTCCAGTGTTCTTGCCTGGAGAATCCCAAGGACGGGGAAGCCTGGTGGGCTGCCGTCTATGGGGTCGCACAGTCGGACACAACTGAAGCGACTTGGCAGCAGGAGCAGCATACATTTACACAGAAACACACACACACGTGTATTTTGTTTTCAAGTTCAAAAATCAGAGACCAGATAATGAACGGAACTTCATGGATGTGATAAATCTTTAATAAGTGAAAAAATATTTGAGAACTATAATTTATGACTCTTTTAATCATTTTTTACACCAAGTAAAAGGGCTTCCCAGGTGGTGCTAGTGGTAAAGAACTGGTCTGCCAATACAGCAGATGTAAGAGACCAATATAGCAGATGTAAGACATATGGGTTTGATCTCTGGGTCAGGAAGATCCCCTGGAGGAGGGCATGGCAACCCACTCCAGTATTCTTGCCTGGAGAATCCCCATGGACAAAGGAGCCTGGTGGGCTACAGTCCACGGGGACACAAAGAGTCGGACACA
This sequence comes from Bos grunniens, assembly GCF_055505025.1. Taxonomy (NCBI): domain Eukaryota; kingdom Metazoa; phylum Chordata; class Mammalia; order Artiodactyla; family Bovidae; genus Bos; species Bos grunniens. The sequence continues at coordinate 30,319,409 of NC_141166.1, read as the reverse complement.
ACTAGAGAGATTTAGCATGCACACATACCAAGTAAAACATACTTCCGTTGAATCACTTTATAAAAAGAAAGCAAAATAAAATAATTTACCTACCCCTGCAGTTGCTGCTGTTGGTGAGAGGAAAGGGGCACTCTTGGCTTGTTCCAGCCAGTGTAATCCTGGTTACACCTCAGTTTTTTAACAGAAAGAGGAGCTGGCTGAGGAAGAAATCCCAAACTTCTTTTGGCAGATGGAGTTTGGCTTGAAATATTAGTCCTATGAAAAAGAAAAAATAATGAAGAAACAAAACAAATTTGAATACTGCTTTCTTCCCCTACTAGATCCAGAGAAGTCAATGTCTAGGGGAAAGTAAATGTCCTAAATTTGAGGAAATATCGGTAATAATGATCACTTGGGAAAAAAATTTCACAAATGTAAATTAGCAAATCTGGTGACAGGGAGCTGAAGAGGCAAATAATATGGTAATGTACAATCAAAATAAGCCAAGTTAATGGCTTGAGAAAAAATAGTTTTACTTTTTTATTCACTTGTATCTACTTGATGGCTATCATACATCAGTTTACCTAGTCTTGAAAACCTTTAGGCAGTGAACTCTTTCCACTATTATGCAACATATATTCTTACCCAATCTCCTTGAGAACTTATTCTGATTTATATGCTTAGCAGTGAAAATGTTAGGAATATTTCTAATTTTCATTTAAAATTTTCCTAGCTAATGACTGTTTCCCAAAAATGCTGTACCAATTTATATTTCCACCAATAAAGAATTTCCCCCAATAGAGAATTTCCCCTTTTCACATAGTCTCCGTTACAGTATTATCCCTCTAATGAATGGAACATGATTTCATTGTTATTTTATAATTTCCTCATTATTACCTAAGTTGAACATATCAGTCTTTCTTTATGGTTTCAATTTCTGTCTTAAGAATCATTCTATAAAGTAAGGTCAGAGAAATGGTTTCCTATATGCTTTTAACAATTTAAAATCTTGTTTTCCCTCCTATTCAGGTCTTTAATCTGCCTGGACATTTACTTTTTGCATCCTATAAAGCAGGAATATGATACACTTTTTTATAAGGAAAAACCAACTGTACTCGAACAACTTACTATGTGCCAAGGACATCTGTTAGCCACTGTTTAGTTTTTTACTTAAAAAAACAAAACAAAACTGTGAAATAGAATAGAAAAGTCCAATGTGTAGCACAGTTGTTTAAAGTGTGGAGCTTAACATATTTTTATAAAGCAAACACATAAGTAACAACTATTAATGTCAAAAACCTCCAAGTGCCCCTTCCCAATCACAACCCTGAAGTTATCATTAGCTTTCTATCAGCTTTATTCGTTACTCTGTACTCCTATACAATAGTTTGGACAAGACAAATGTATATTTTTTCATCCTTCTGTTTTCAACCTTTCTCCATCTTTATACTGCAGTTGTCTTTTAAATAGCATATAGATTATTATTCTTCCTTTAAAATCCAGTCTTTTACTGAAACATTTAGTGTATTTATACTTAGTGTCATTACTGATGTAGGTTAATAACCTAACACCCTTGGTTTACTAATTCTATCATGTGTCATTTCTGAGTCAGTATTTATTAATTTTTCTCTTCCTTATGAGTTGTTTTTTCCTGTTTCTTTGTACACTTCATAATATTTTCTTGGATCCCAGACACTGTGAATTTTATCTTGTGGGGTATTGGATACTTTTTATTTCTATAAACATTCTCAAATTTTGTTCTGGGATGTGGTTAGGTTACCCAGAAACAGTACAATGTTGGATTTAAGGTCTGTTATCTGGAAGCAGAGCAGCAATTCGTCTAGGGAAAGTTTTTCCTCATTAATGAGGCAAGTCTTTTTGTAGGCATTCAAACTGCCATTAGGGAACAGGAACTATGCCTGGCTTTATGTATATTCTAAGTATCATCCACTTAGATCCTTTAGGGTGGTTCTTTCCCTGGCCTTGACCAGTCTCCTCACCTGCATATGCTGCTCAGCACTAAAAATGAATACTCAAGGGGGACTCTGCAAAAATTCCTTCTTTGTGTAGCTTTCCCTTCTGGTACTCCGCTCTGTGAATTCTAGCCACCTTGCATTCCCTAGTTTCCTAGCTCCGCTTCCTCAACTCAGGAAGAGCCCAGGACTGGCTCTGCCTGGTTCCCCCTCCCTGTGTGGCAACCTAGAAACTTTCACTAGCAAGCAAGCTAACATAGTCATAAGGCTAATTTGTTTCCCATCTCTCAGGGATCACTGTCCTTCACTGATTCATGTCCAATGTCTTGAGATGCAATGTTTCACATAGTTTGTCCAGTTCTTGGTTGTTTAAGGAAGGAGGATAATGTGGTCCTTGACAGTCCATCTTGGACAGAAGTGGAAGTCATCTTTAACTTTTTAATATGTCTAAGTTAATGCCAAAAATGTCCTTTTCATCATAGGGGACTGGAAAGCAAAAGTAAGAAGTCAAAAGATACCTAGAGTAACGTTTGGCCTTGGAGTACAAAATGAAGCAGGGCAAAGTCTAACAGAGTTTTGCCAAGAGAATGCACTGGTCATAGAAAACATCTTCTTCCAACAACACAAGAGATGACTATACACATGGACACCACCAGATGGTCAATACTGAAATCAGATTGATTACATTCTTTGCAGCAGAAGATGAAGGAGCTCTATACAGTCAGCAAAACAAGAATGGGAGGTGAGTGGTTCAGATCATGAACTTCTTATTGCCAAATTCAGACTTAAATTGATGAAAGTAGGGAAAATCACTAGATCATTCAGGTATGACCGAAATCAAATCCCTTACGATTATACAGTGGAAATCACAAATAGATTCCAGGGATTAGATTGACAAATAGATTGCAGGGATTAGATCTGATGGACAGAGTACCTGAAGAACTACAGAAGACAGAGGTTCGTGACATTGTACAAGAGGTGGTGATCAAAACCATCCCCAAGAAAAGAAATGCAAAAAGGCAAAATGGTTGTCTTAGGAGGCCTTACACATAGCTGAGAAAAAAAGAGAAGTGAAAGGCAAAGGAGAAAAGGAAAGATATAAGCATCTGAATAGAGTTCCAAAGAATAGCAAGGAGAGATAAGAAAGCCCTCCCAAGTGAACAGTGCAAAGAAATAGAGGAAAACAACACAAAGGGAAAGACTAGAGATCTCTTCAAGAGAGTCAGAGATACCAAGGGAACATTTCATGCAAAGATAGGCATAGTAAGGGACAGAAAAGGTATGGACCTAACAGAAGCAGAATATACTAAGAAGTAGCAAGAATACACAGAAGAACTATACAAAAAAGATCTTCATGACCCAGATAACCATGATGGTGTGATCTCTCACCTAGAGCCAGACATCTTGGAATGTGAAATCAAGTGGCCTTTAGGAAGCATCACTACAAACAAAGCAAGTGGAGGTGACGGAATTCCAGTTGAGCTAATTCAAATCCTAAAAGATGATGCTGTGAAAGTGCTGCACTCAATATGTCAGCAAATTTGGAAAATTCAGCAGTAGCCACAGGACTGAAAAAGGTCAGTTTTCATTAAAATCCCAAAGAAGAGCAATGCCAAAGAATGTTCAAACTACTGCACAATTGGACTTATTTCACATGCTAGCAAAGTAATGCTCAAAATTCTCCAAGCCAGGCTTCAAGAGTACGTGAACCGAGAACTTCCAGATATTCAAGTTGGATGTAGAAAAGGTAGAAGAAACAGAGATCAAATTGCCAACATCTGTTGGATCATCAAAAAAGCAAGAGAGTTCCAGAAAAACATCTCCTTCTGTTTTACTGATGTTGCCAAAGCCTTTGACTATGTAGATCACAACAAACTGTGGAAAATTCTTCATGAGATGGGAATAACAGACCACCTTACCTACCTCCTGAGAAATCTATATGCAGGTCAAGAAGCAACAGTTAGAACTGGACATGGAACAACAGACTGGTTCAAAACTGGGAAAGGAGTACATCAAGGCTGTATACTGTTACCCTGCTTATTTAACTTATATGCAGAGTACATCATGCGAAATGCTGGGCTGGATGAACCATAAGGTGAAATCAAGATTGCCAGGAGAAATAGCAATACACAAATGACACCACCCTTATGGCAGAAAGCAAAGAACTAAAGAGCCTCTTGATAAAGGTGAAAGAGGAGCATGAAAAAGCTGGCTTAAAACTCAGCATTCAAAGAACTAAGATAATGGTATTCAGTCCCATCACCTCACAGCAAACAGATGGGGAAACAATGGAAACTGTGACAGACTTTATTTTCTTGGACTTCAAAATCACTGCAGATGGTGAACGCAGCCATGAAATTTAAAAAGATGCTTGATCCTTGGAAGAAAAGGTACGACCAACCGAGAGAGTATATTAAAAAGCAGAGCCATTACTTTGCTGAAAAGGTCTGTGTCATCAAAGCTGTGACTTTTGCAGGAAAATCAATTCTGAATATTCATCGGAAGGACTAATGCTTAAACTCCAATATTTTGGCCACCTGAGACAAAGAGCCAACTCATTAGAAAAGACCCTGATGCTGGGAAAGATTGAAGGCAGGAGAAGGGGACGATAGAGGACAAGATGGTTGGATGGCATCACGGACTCAAGGCATATGAGTTTGCACAAGCTCCAGGAAATGTTGAGGGAGGCCTGGTGTGCTGCAGTCCACAGGGGCTGCAAAGAGTTGGACACAAATGAGAGACTGAACAACAACAAAGTTAACTGTGGCCTCCTCTCAAACAAAATAAGGAACTTAAAATGTTTTAATTTCCCATACTCTTCTCCACTCATTTATTGTAACCTCTTATTAGTATACTATTCTGTTAATCTTTTGTTTTCAATCCTAATCATTTTTATAAAAACTATTAAAATATATTTAGATGCATAATAAGTCTGGAAAGATATTAGTAATAGCAGTTGCCTCCTGAAAGAAAATGAACAAGTAGGAGTTAGGAGAGATATACTTTTCACTGCATGCACTCTGTAGCTTCTGAAGTTTCTACCATATGCCCTTATTACTTCTACAAAAGAATAAATTTTAAAGGTACTTAATTTTTAAATATGCTTAAAATTTTTTTTGCTCACTGATTTTTCCTACTTCTACTCCTTCCTTTGTTAACTTTTCTTCTTGCTAAATAAATTCTGTCCTTGCATTTTTGGATTAAAATTTAACTGGATGTGTAATTCTTTGATATCATCTGTCCCTACTGTTGCTGATGTCAGTCTGTTTTCGTTTTATAGACGATATTTTTGTTTCTGGCAGCTTTTAAAAATTTCTTAACCCATCATCTTCCACAATGTAGATTTAAAAAATATGTATCCGCTGTTTGGCATTTGTTGAGGCTTTTCAGTGTGGACTTCCATCATTTTCATCCAGTACTTCTTTGACAAATTTCCTTCCTTTATTCTCCTTAGTCTATTTTTTTTTGTCCAAAATGCTATTAAGACATAGTTAAGTTCAGTCGCTCAGTCGTGTCTGACTCTTTGCGACCCCATGAACCACAGCACGCCAGGCCTCCCTGGCCATCACCAACTCCCCGGAGTTCACCCAAACCCATGTCCATTGAGTTGGTGATGCCATCCAACCATCTCATCCTCTGTCATTCCCTTCTCCTCCTGCCCTCAATCTTTCCCAGCATAGACGGTCAAAAAAGAAAAAAATGGAGGGTAGACCAAGAAGCCCTACATAAATCTTTTTTATAAATTCATAGATTTTTAATGAATTTGAAATAAATTTTCCATAAATCTTTTTAAATAAAATTCATTGCATTTACAATCTCCTCTTTATCTATGCTACATCCTATGATCATGCATTTTTGCTTGTTTAGTAGCTGTCTCAGTCTGGACCTCTAATCTGCACAGGACTTTATATCAGGGGTTCAGAATTTTTGCCCCTACATAGGGAACATTAAAGCAGATACCAATTAGTGCAAACCCCATTTTTGGATATTTGCTTTCTATCAGGCTTCCCCAGTGGCTCAGTGGTAAAGAAACTGCCTGCAATGTGGGAGACGTGGGTTTGATCCCTGGGTCGGGAAGAGCTCCTGAAGGAGGGAATGGCAACCCACTCCAGCATTTTTGCTGGTTAAATCCTATGGACAAACGAGCCTGGTGCACTACAGTCCATAGGGTTTGCAAAGAGTTGGACACAACTGAAGTGACTGAGCACAAGTAGAGGGAGCGTCAGGTAAGCAGCATATTTAAGGTTCCATACGTAGGCAGTTACATAGAAGTGTTTGGGCTTGGTTTACTAGCACAATGGAGAGCGAATTGGCACCCACTCCAGTATCCTTGCCTGGAGAATCTCATGGATGGGGCAGCCTGTTGGGCTGCAGTCCATGGGGTCGCAAAGAGTCGGGCATGACTGGGCGACTAACACTTACTTACCAGCACAGAGGGCAGTTTGAGATATCCAGCTTCATGTATCTTCAGATAAGAAATCAGGTTCTGATTGGGGGTCATGTTCAGTTTCCAACCTCATGTTGGTTTTGAAGACCCAGCCCTAAATACTTGACTCCAGCCTGGGTTTTATACGTGCTTTATGGCTTCAGCCTTTACTCAGCATTATTTTTCTTACCAGTCTGAAAATTTTCATCTTATCTTTGAGGGTAGTTTTGTATTAAAAGAAATTTTTATTTCTTCAATAATTCCTGTGTGCAATGAATATGCTCACTCTATTACTTTGAAAAGAAATCTGTATTGTATTTAAACAGCTGAAAACCAAATTTAGTTTTTTTTCAACTTGGATTCCTTTAAGATTCTTCTAATAAGCAGAAATATATTAAGCTTCCTCTTTTAAATTCAAAGAGTAAACCATTGCATTCATAAAGTGCTCGAAAGATTCCACCCAAGGCTGAGTATATCTAATATCAAATTCTTTAACTCACCTTAATCATTTAACACAAATAATCTAGGTGTTTTTACCACTTTGAATTAAATTCTAGCAAAAAATAAAATATGACTTAACTGGTCATTATCTATGAGTGGTCATTATGCTATATAATAGCGTATTTATAATCTCACTTTTTACAACTGCCCTTCTGTGTGGCAATCTATGAACACATCTCTTTGACAAGTGCTTAGCAGTTGTCTCATATATTCATACTCAATAAACCTCAAAAATTTAACCTACATCTCTGTGTGTCAGTAGCTCAGCTGTGTCCGACTCTGCGACTCCACGGACTGTAGCCCACTAGGCTCCTCTGTCCATGGAATTCTACAGGCAAGAACACTGGAATGGGTTGCCATTTCCTTCTCCAGGGGACCTTCCTGACCCAGGATCAAACCTGGGTCTCCTGCATTGCAGGCAGATTCTTTACCATCTGAGCTGTATTTCTAGAATCACCAAATTAAATTTCTGACTAGCCTTTTCCAGTAAAAGATACTAAGGTGAAACTTCTTGCTCTTTTAGGAAAACACCTTAAATTCTGGTAGGTAGCTTAACAAACATGCAAGCAATAAAGGCAATTTTAAAATGTCTCAGTGGGGAATTACTTTACTTGGGATAATGGAAAATACACTGGTCTAGAATCTGATCACATTGCCAGTCAAAACCTGTGGCCTCAGGACAAGTCTTCCTAGACATCAGGTTTATACACGTGTTGAAAAACATAAAAAGTAATAGTTTGAACTAAAACACTTCTAGAGTACCCTGTAACTAAAATGTCATGAATCTGTAATTTTCATCTATGTTGTTAAAAACACTGGTATTCATTTAGAGCACAACACATAGATCCTCCCATCATTTAATATTCTGAAGAAAGCTCTTTAAGTTCTCACAAGGCATATAGTCAGTGCATACCTGTCTAAGTTAGTGCTGCCAGGAGAATAGTCCTTGGCTGCAGTTCTGCTACCATAAAAAGATGACGACTGCAAAGGTAGAAGCCCTAAAAAAATGAACAGACACAGGAAAAATTTAACTCCTAAATCAACCATTCAAGTTCATTTAATAATAAAATTACGCATTGGGCTTATTTATATTTAACTCTATTTTCCCCTTTCTTTGCATCAAATACATACATATTATGCATGTCTGAAGAGCAAACGCTGTGAAAAAGTTTATAAGAGGTTACAAAAGAATACTCTCTAGTCCTAAAGCTCCACAAATTTTTCTCCCAATTTCTAACCAGTTTTTGAAATTCAGTTTCTCTGATTTCCTCCATAACATTAGGTACAATTTGTATAACATTTGTATAATTTCTCAATTTATTAATTTTAAACAGCATCAGCTGGCTCCCTCAAGAAAAATTAGAATTTCTCATTTATATCACCTCTACTCTTCTTCTCTTCTCTCCAACCAATTATCAGTTGTGTTATTTTATTATTTTATTTATTTTTTGTCTGTGGCTTGTGAGATCTTAGTTCCTCGACCAGGGATTGAACTCCAGCCAATGACAGTGAAATCACCAGGTCCTGACCACTGGATTACTTAGGAACTCCCCATCAGTTGTGTTATTTGAGTTCTACTGATGAACTTTGCAATGTTAACCTAACACACTTAAAACTCTCTACGTTTTGTTCCATGAAACTTTTTACCACCTGACCCCTTATACTTTCCTCTCTCTCTCCTCTTCCACATCAACACTTGTAAGATGTACCATTACTTCAACAGTATTAAGTATTAATGCATCTATTAACTATTAATACATCTTTAAGTACTCTGTTTTCTAACTATAGTGAAAGTGAAAGTGAAGTTGCTCAGTCGTGTCCGACTCTTTGCGACCCCATGGACTGTAGCCTACCACGCTCCTCTGTCCATGGGATTTCCAGGCAAGAGTACTGGAGTGGGTTGCCATTTCCTTCTCCAGAGGATCTTCCCGACCCAGGGATTGAACCTGGGTCTCCTGCATTGTAGGCAGACGCTTTACTGTCTGAGCTACCAGGGAAGTCCTTTCTAACCATAGGTTGATTGTAAAAGCTGAAAACCAAAAAACAGAATTTATATAATGAATTATTACTTCAGAAGTGATAATTATATTAGAGCTTTCTCTTTCTGTCAGAGTCTAATTTATATATGTCTGAACCCCTAAAAGGAGACTGTTTCTAGAGTCCAGATGAAATGAATTCTCTCCAACTCCCAATTTATCAAAATCATGCCATATTTTAGCTTTCTTCAATTTCAAGTTAAATACAATATTCAAATCAATACTAGATACATGAGTCTCTAAGAAGTTCAGACGACCAGAATGATGCTAAGTATAGGAAGCAGCAATAAAAATTCAGAGACAATCTTTTAGTTTTTGTTAAAAACAAGGTGAGCTTATACAACTGCTTTATGCAATAATTACAAGATCTTCTGGAACTTCTAATAACCAGCAACACTGATAAGTTTTAATTTCAATAACTTTAACTCCTTGGATTCATTCCATGGTCCAGGTACTTTGACAATGAAAGAACTTAATTCTAGGTAGTTGAATAGGGAGATATAAAGCTTAAATTCCTTGTAAGCAAAATAAAAATTCCCTTATAGTTCTAATATTTTAAAAAATATTTTAGCTAAGTACTAGGATACAAATTAGGACTTCCCAGGGGGCTCAGTGGTAAAATATCCACCTGCCAAGCAGGGGACATGGATTTGATCCCTGGGTTGGGAAGATCCCCTGGAGAAGGAAACGGTAACCAACTCCAGGATTTCTGCCTGGGAAATCCCATGGACAGAGAAGCCTGGTGGGCTACAGTCCATGGGGTCACAAAGAGTTGAACACAACCGAGTGACTAAACAGCAACAACAGGATATAAATTGACACCCAATAACTAATACAAAATTTACGCAGTGTTCCTAAATATGTGAGAAATATGCCTCAGTTTACATTTCTATTTCTAGTCTAATACTATATATCATATCATAAACGAGTAAATTATGCAAAGACCAAATACTTACCTGATGTCCTATTCTCTTCTGACTGTTTCAAACTCAGTTGCTTCTCTCTACTGCTGGTTAAATACTTTCTTGAGGGATCTGTCATAGCCTTGTTGTTCCTATAGTTAAAACATATATGTATAAAGATATAATTCTTAATTTTAAATAGTTGTCATTAGAATTTACATTTCAATTGCTGAATTAATTGATGTGCTTAGAAGTTATGCTACAAGGTGTTAAAACCTTATGCAAATGAGAATTATAAAAACAAGCTTTTCATTACCTAGTCAAAAGTCAATCCAATCCAAAACCCTGGTTATTAGGCAAAAATGAAGGAGCAGTTCCTTTATAAAAAAGTCAAATCAGAGACAGCAAGAATATATAGGTTTTCTTTGCCAAAAGCAAGCCTAGCCGAAATGATTCAGCTACTAAGACCAAAAGAATCAATTAAGAACTAAAGTGAAAAAATTAAAAGTAAAAAAACATTGAAAATAAGTAAATAAAAAGAAGCAAACCATTCGAGCTTGATAATGAATAGCTCTAAAAAGTAAAATAAACAAAATCCAAAATGTTCTTATAGTCTATGTAATTTGAAATGTTATTTACTAAATGTCAACAACATTTCAGTTCATAGTGACTAAACTACTTTAAGTTCATGAACATAAAGTTAAAATTTCTTAAGCCCCTTTCCCCTGATCTATTATTCCCAAATACCTGAACCTATATTAAGTAAAGAGGGTCCATTGAGAAACATGCTCATGCTTTGATTAAAAGTGCTTATTTTAGGAGATCCATCATGAATAAAGCCTACAAGCAGACAATGTAGATGCTCCACCCAGATTCCCTCTGATCTTATTTTTGTATCTTCTCTTTCACACCAATTAAAGTTTTTTTCCTCCCTATTTTTTTTTTTTTAATATTAGAGTATAGGTGATTAACAATGCTTTGTTACTTTCAGGTGTACTGCAAAGTGATTTAGTTATGCATATACACGTATTTATTCTTTTTAAAGTTCTTCTATTTGGGTTGTTTTTTAAATTTTTTTGATAGTCAGTACCTAGGGTTCCTCTTCACAAGATTGTCCTCAAGCTACTAGAGCCTTTGCCTGTACTCTCAGAGTCAAAAGCAAGGTCAGGTGCTAAAGGATAGAAGTCAAGCTCCCCTGCCTTGGATTAGAATAGTTTTAAGGTGAAATGCATGTAACAGATTTTCTCTCTGGGATTAGGATGAAGCCTGAACTCTGCATTTTTCTGGTCAGAGATCAGATTTCTGTCTGAGATCACACTCACTCATTTTCTCCTGCACTGCAGTATCTTGCTTCCCCCAGTCCCTTCCTGGTATCCCCTGGGAATAATTTCTAACTAAATCACTTGGACACTACTCTCCATTTCAGGGTTTGTTTCTGAGAAACTTGAACAACAGTTAGTGCTAGAAAAGGGTCTAGGAAGCACACTCTAAGGACAAGATTCTGGAACTGGATCAATTGTTCGGCAATGGTAGCAGAAATACCATTGGCTGGTGGTAAAATCTTTGGTATCCTAAAGTGTAATACCACCAAGATTTTTCATCTGTAGTGAACTGGGCTGGGACAAAGTAGAAGAGGATATAGTTCATGCAATCTTTCCAGCGTCTGAAAAACGTGGTAGACAGCGTCTGAAAAATGTGGTAGAACATAGAAATGTTCTAAAACTGGATTATGGTGATGGTTGCACAACTCAAAAAATTTACCAAAAATACAGAATTATACATTTAAAACAGGTGAATTTTATGGTGTATAAACTGTACCTCAATAAAGCTGTTGAAAAAAAAAATCCCAAATTATTTCCTTCCTTGTATCCAAGCCCTCTATTATGAAATGCCATCTGTTTCCCTATCCCTTATTGAGGCTGGCCTAGTGATTTCCTTTTCCCAAAAGAATCTAACAGACACAACAGTACCTGAGTCCTGATTCTAAGGCTACAGGCACCTTGCAAATTTTCACTCATTCTTTTGGAACCCTACCACTGCCATGTGCTTAACTCCAGGGTAACCCTATCAGGTGAAAAAAAAAAACATGGCTAGTCTCCTGCATCACCCCAACCACTAGACAGCCAACAGCCAGTCATACAAGGAATGCCACTGTGGACCAGCTGATCCCGAGCCAACTTACCAAATGACCATGCATGTATGAGAAAATGAGAGAATCCAGTCACAACTGGCCAAGATAGGCCTAGATAAACAGAACCACTTAAGTGACCACTGACTTATAAGCAATAGTAAACAGTTACTATTTTAAGTATATCGTTATTGCTATTGCTAAGTCATTCAGTCGTGTCCGACTGTGTGGGACCCCATAGACGACAGCCCACCAGGCTCCCCTGTCCCTGGGATTCTCCAGGCAAGAACACTGGAGTGGGCTGCCATTTCCTTCTCCAATGCATGAAAGTGAAAAGTGAAAGTGAAGTCGCTCAGTCGTGTCCAACCCTCAGCGATCCCATCAACCGCAGCCTTCTAGGCTCCTCCGTCCATGGGATTTTCCAGGCAGGAGTACTGGAGTGGAGAGCCATTGCCTTCTCCAAGTATATTATTATACAGCACTAGATAACTGATATAGTGATATGGGTTAAATAATAATCATAAAGACTATGGGTCATCAAGGAACTATGCAACCAGAGCAAGCCATCATGAGCTGGGTGCTATCATACCCATGAAGTTGTAAGATCAGGAAGTTACAGCAGCAATCCATCATAAAATGCGAGTGGTATATCCAAGTAAACAAGAATAGATAATGAAAACAGATCTATGAGCATTCTGGTGACCAGACAGAAGAAAAAAACTTGTGCCTGATTCATGGATGGATCATCTCGGTACATTGATACAAGCTGAAAATGAACTGTTGCTGCATTGTAGCTCCACTAAGGGACTACCCTGGAACACAGGACTAAGACGAAATCCTCCACTGTACAGAGTTTGAGAAATGCACCTCACTGTCCATTTTGTATGGAGAGAAACGTGGGCCAGAGGAACCCTGGATGGTGGTAAATGGTCTAGGTGGATGATCAGGGGCCTAGGAGTAAGCCTGGAAAATCAGGGGAAAATGATTTATGAAAGAGGTTTATGCACAGTATGTACAAACGGTGAAGATCTGTTTCACATGTTAATGCTCACCAGAGAACTTCACTGAAGAGACATTAAACAATCACCCATGGTAACTTGTCTAGTGGATGCCAGTCAATCTCTGTACTCAGCCATCCAAATACTTCCACAAAGGGCCCATGAGTAATAGGCATGGTGGTAGAGGTAAAAGCTCCAAGTGCACCCTAAAATAGGGGATCCCTTTTAATAAGTCTGGTTTAGCAACTTATGCTGCTCAATGTCCAATTGTTCAGCTACTCTAGAGGCTGATCCCTGGCCCTTGAATGAATACTATCCCCTAAGGAAACCAACCAGATATTTGGTGATAAGTTGATTACATTAGATTCCTTCCACCCCAGAAAGGGTAGCAATTAATTCTGGCTGGGACTGGCATATTATTTAAGGTTTGCTTTTGCCTTTCCTACCCACAGTGCCTTGGCTACACTGCTATCTGAGGGCTTTATAAGAGTATATGATTTATTAACATGAAATCTCACATAACATCATTGTGGAATGAGGAATCCACTTTACACAAAAGAAAAGGAGGAAAATACAGTAAAGGCATATGGACCAATGGATCCACTGGCCCTATCGCAGATCACATTTACCTCAAAGCTGACGGCCACAGCCTTTAAAGGTGTAGATTAGAGATGATCTCGTTAGGCACTGGGTGCCCTTCAAGATACAATATATAACATAAACCAACAGGCCATTACATTTATAGAGAATACATGGGTCTGGAAACCAAGAAGTAGGAACGCCTCCACTATCAGTCTTAATAACACACTTAGAGAATTTGTGCTTCTTGTTCCTTCAATTTAGATTTTGTGGATCTAGCGGTTCTGGTTTCCAGAGGAGGAAATTTTTCACAAGACAGGACAAGAAGAATCCCATTTAATCTAAAGCGATGGCTGCTACTCATTTTGGGCTTCTCATGCTGGCAGAGCAACAGGCAAGGAAAAGAGTTACCATACTGTAACTGACTTAAATTATTATAAGACAGCAGGGTAGCTGCTACATGATAAGGGCAAGAAGAATGTGTCTGGTATAAAGGAAATTCATCAGGGAATCTCTTGGTGCTTTCAAGCTCAGTTTTAACTCTGAATGGGTAATTGCAGCAACCACAGCCTGACAAGTGCACAGTGACCATGGGCTCGGATCCCTCAGGGAAGAAGATATCAGTCATACCACCAGGAAGAATTGTTAATGAAAAAAGCAGCAAATCCAGAATGGATCCTAGAAGTAGATAATATCAGTTATAGCCTCAAGGCTATTTGTAGCAGTAAGGACAAAAAGAGCTACAGCTCATCCCACTAATCCTCCTTTTTAAATATTCTCACCCAGAAATTGAAAAGCATCAATGTGAAGAACCTGTAATAAGATGGTGGGGCTTTCCTGGTGGTCTTGTAAAGAATCAGCCTGCCAATGCAGGTAACATGGGTTCGAACCCTGTTCTGGGAAGAACTACCTCAGTAGTAAGACAGAGGGTAAAAACACAGATATTACTGACTGGAAAGCTGGTGAGCACTGTTATATCTCAGCAAAATAGTCACAGAACTGTTACCTGTAATGTCTTAGGAGGCAGAACTCAAAGGAAAAGACTGAGACAATTAAGAACACTGGTCTGTGTTAGTGCTTTTTACTGCTCTCAGCAAGGTTCTATTCAAGACAGATAAATCTGGGTTAGAACTAGCAGGTTTGCAATCAAGGTTGAAAATGAATACATCTCTCTGTGCCAATGTCCTAGAATTAAAATTGTGTGGTAAGTGGAGGTCATATGGGACTAAAAAAATCCAATTGCTTCTGATTCTCAAACTAAGGCAATGCTAAAAGGTAACTAGAGAAGTAGTTTGTGAAAAACTGATGTTAATATTCGGGAAAACTGGATGAGGGGTATACAGGCACATCTCAATATTATCTTTGCAACTTTTCTGTAAATCTAAAATTATTTCAAAATTTAAAAGAATCAAAATAATAATTAATTAAAAGAATCAAAATAATAACAAAAATACTGGCCCTAATTATTTCTCAAGCCTATAAAACCCTGAATGTTCTACCTTTAAAAAAACTTCTAAAACTTTTACATTTCTAGACTTTTCTAAACTTCCAGGACTACATCGGCATCAACTAGGCTACAAAGCTGCATGGCTCCAAAGAACAGAGTCTTCAAAACCCCCTTCAGCTATGGCCTTGAAAGATAACAGACAACGGGAATCTGTTAAAGGGCAAAGCCACGAGTCATATGAAGTACAAAGAGCAAGGGTTCCTCCCAGAGGATCGGACAGACTGTTATAGGGGTTAATTAAGAACTTATTCCACTGCTTTCACTGTCTTCACAATTTCTGCCTAACAAGATTTTATCTCTACTATAGACCAGTGACTCCTCAGTTCCCAATCCTTGTCTTTTCTAAATGGAAATTTTTGCTGTGGTTATCCTTTGCTTACTCCAGCAATGTATAATAAATGCTATGTGTGTGGAGACAGGAGTGAGGAATGCAGATTAACTTGCTTTTTAGTTTTTAGGTACAACACCACTTTGCCAACAAAGGTTCCTATAGTCAAAGCTATGGTTTTTCCAGTAGTCATGTATGGATGTAAGGGTTGGACCATAAAGAAAGCTGAGCACAGAGGAATTAATGCTTTTGAACTGTGGTGCTGGAGAAGACTCTTGAGAGACCCTTGGATGGCAAGAAGATCAAACCAGTCAATCCTAAAAGAAATCAATCCTGAATATTCATTGGAAGGACTAATGCTGAACCTGAAGTTCCAATACTTTGGCCACCTGATATGAAAGAACTAACTCATTGGAAAAGACCCTGATGATGGGAAAGATTGAAGGCAGGAGAAAGAGACAACAGAGGATGACATGGTTGGATGGCATCATCGACTTGATGGACATGAGTCTGAGCAAGCTCCAGGAGTTGCTGATGGACAGGCAAGCCTGGTGTGCTGCAGGCAAGGGGGTTGCAAGGACTCAGATACAAATGAGCAACTGAACCAAAGTGAACAAGACCATGAGGTGTATAATCCAAGGCACAGCTGGACCTTATGGAGAGAACTACACATAACCCAGAGATCCTGGACTCTGAGCTGGATATAATGACTAAATGAGATTTAGAGGCTGTCTCCATCAGGGTGAAGGTAGGGGTACTCTGCATATGGGAAGAATGATTAACAAAGGTAAATCTTTAGCTAGAAGGGTAAACTATGGCAGACTGTTGTCCCCAAATAACCACTGTACTCCTTTGTCATAACAGTAGAATTTGGGCGAGGCATACTTCCCAGATCTCCTCGTAACTTGATATAACCACATGACCAAGTTTTGGCCAATGTAATATGCATAAAAGTTATGTATACAAATTTTCAGCCTACACAGAAGCTGTATGCCCTCCCTTTGCTCCTTTCCTCCTTCCCAGTAGGAATACAGATATGAGAATGGAGGCTGAAGCTAACTTGGTTCATCAAAGGAAAGATACTTATTAAGAATGGCAGACAGAAGACAAAGGAACCTGAGACTATGGTGATTGTAGTTTAAGAGAACACACCAGTCTTATCAGCTACCTAGATTTTTGTATCTGTTACAGCAATAGAATCAAGAACTCAAACTATAAAAAGTTTCTTTAACTTTTTTCCCAACTTCTTTCTGGTGACCCTTTGGCCTTCAACACCAGTTAACTGACTACCAACTGACTTCTGTTAAGATATTAACTGGCAACTGTGTAATAAGTTTTCTCTCTCAGAAGACAGAGACAAAAAAACAAAATCCACAAGTCTCCCATTATGAGGAAGAGGATTGTGAGCTAGTGACTGTCCTACTGCAGGCATGCTCTTTGTCCTATTGCAGGTGTGCTCTTTTGTTCAACCCCAAAAGTAGCTCTAAAAGACTGATGCTCCTTGCCTAGAACCTATGCTGGTTTTAATACCCTTTTACCCCTAAGTTAACTTTTCACATGAATAAGGTAAAAATTGTACTTTTTTTTTTTTTTTTACAGGTAAAGGGAAGAAGGAAGGAAGGGGGTTCATACTAAAAGAGCAGCGAACAAAAAACACTTATATAGAGGTCTTCAGCTCTATCCTTATTTTAAGTGTTGCAAACAAATAAAGCTAAGATGGGAGAAGTGCACTAAAATGACCAAAGCAATACTAATGGCCAAATCCTTTCTCTATTGAGCCTACAGTGTACTGTTACCAAAATACTCTAAATCCTGTTCTGTCTTTGCGATTCCCATAAACTGAAGACCATCCCAATTTTCTCTAGTGGTTGTAATTATTAATGGAAGAAATACCGATCAAATGTTATAAAAGTTCTTAAAGCAACTTACGATGATGAATCATTTTCCTTAGGGTAATCTTCATTCAACTCTGAGCCAGATGACAGCATTCTTTTTCTCTTTTCAGTCCTACAGAGAATAGAGAAAAATGGTTATTTCACATTATTAAAAAAGTATAAACCAACATACTCAAGAACAAGAACTGTGACTACTGCTATCTAACTCTATACACCACATTTAAATATACTGTGTGTCTGCAAGCTCTATACATGTCACTAACATAAATCACAAAAGACAAATATTATCTCCAAAAAATGCGCTTTACAAGTTGTTCTTTTAACTAGAAGTCTCCTTCTTTTCCCCAAGTTATTGGACTTTCTAAAAGGTCTAAAAGACATTTCTAAATAGGCAGAGTTAATGACTAAGAAAGAAAAAAAAATATTTCATACCTATTTTCTAATAACCCTGATCTAAGAGGTGTGGATGTAGATGTCAAAGAGGGAATTGTCCGGGCAGGAGTTACTCCATTTCCTGCTGCAGCCTTAATCGATCCTCTACTTGGATTACCAAGAACTTTTCGAAATGGAGTATCATCTTTAGTTTCCAAACTTCCTCTTTTTGAAGAGACCTATAAGAATAGAGTTTAACATAGGTAATTTTTCACATTAATTGGCATATGTTTAGACCAGTGATCCTCATATACGGAATTTTTAAAAAAATATCCACAACTGGAGACCCATCTCCAGAGATTCTAGCCTATCCGGTCTGGGGGTAAGCTCCATTCATCAGTACTTCTTTTTTTAAAGAACATTAGGTGATTCTAATCAGTGTCAGATATTGAGCTTGACATGTATTTTCCTATAGTACTCTTGTAAGCTTAGAAATTCCACAGCATACCTAGAAGCAGAAAAGAATTTGCTCTGAATTACTGATTAAAAAAAAAGAAAATAACTTCACAGACATAAGAGCCACATGAAAGTAGATCTGTAAGAAAGAAAATCCAATTATGAGTAATTTAAAGTGAGCTTCCCTGGTGGCTCAGCTGGTGAAGAATCTGCCTGCAATATGGGAGACCTGGGTTCAATCCCTGGGTTAGGAAGACCCCTTGCAGAAGTACATGGCAACCCACTCCAGTATTCTTGCCTGGAGAATCCCCATACACAGAGGAGCCTGGAGGGCTACAGTCCATGGGGTCACAAAGAGCTGGACACGATTGAGCGACTAAGCACAGCACATTACGTCAAAGTGACATAAATGTGAGAAAAAGGAGCAACAATGACATTTGGTTGCCACAATTTAAAAGCCAAGTCACATGTACAGCATATGATTTTTGAGGGGGTTAGTATGGAGAAATGAAACAAATACATATAATGATGGGGAGATTGAAGGTGAGACAGAACCTACTGGCAGAAGATGAATCAAAGAGTCTACCCCAAAACACAGCAAAAATATTCAGAGAGAATACACACTTTAACTCTATGGAAAATTTCTAATTACTTTCCACAGAATTATAATCTTAGAATAAAAAAAAAGAATCTGAGGTCATCTGGATGAATGATTTAAAAAGCTGATTTTCAAATGGATAATTGATTCTCAAGATTAAAAAAAAATCAAAACACTATTATAAAAGCCATATACTGAGAAGTCTCTTTTATCACCCCAATGTCATTCACTCAGTTCTTCTACTTCCCATCCTCCTACACCTTGTAAGTATTCTACATTTTTAAGGAAATGAAAATCAGTATTTTATTTTTCTAGTTACACAAGTGGTAGCATGCTATATGCATACCGTTTTGCATATTTTTCAACCTTTTTTGACCATGACCCCACAGTGAGAAATATTCTACATCACAACCCATTATACATACATACAAATAAAACAGAAAATTTCGAAAACCAGTACTTATCCTTACTGTGTAGAATATGTTCTCTATTATTTTCTATTCTATTTAATGGTAGTCACAACCCACAAAATTGATTTTATAATCCCACTATTAATAGAAATCATTATTTGTGAAAGTATAAATATTTGCTTCTGCTAGATGCATTAACACTTACAGTTTAAATATTCTAACACTTTAAATTTCTACCTGTAAATGGATGAACCTCAAAGTAATTATGAGTGAAAAACCCAAACAAAAAATTATACACTGATTCCACTTATATAAAACTCTAGAAAAATGCAAAGTAATCTAGAGTGACAGAGAGCAATTCACTCATGGCTTAGGGATAGGGGCCGGACAGGGAGCTGGAGAGAAGGATTACAAAGGGGGATGAAGAAGCTTTCAAGGGCTATGGCTATGTTCATTACGTTGATTATGGTGATGATTTTGCAGGTACATACATAAATCAAAACATATCAAACCACACACTTTAAATATGTGCAATTTACTGGATATCAATCATAACTCAATTAAAATGTTAAAAAAAAAACAAAAAACACTCAACTTGTAAAAAGAAACTAACAAAAAGAAACCTTATTCACTGATTGCTTAATCCAGTAAATGGTTTAAGTAATCAACCCATCTCTACACAGTCAAACAGAATTCATTACTTACAGGACAGTTTCAAAGTTTCTCTATACACCTGGTTTACCTTTGTAAGACAAATTAAGAGAGACATAGGACTGCTAAGGTGCAATAGTGCAACGTAAGTCTCAGGACTGGCTGAATATTTATCAAAGAAAAATTATTAAAAAGCAAATAGAAGACCCAACAAATCAGTCTAATATCATATAGTATAGGTAAAGTTCATAATGTAGAACAGACTCAAAAAAGCATCAAAGAAATAGCAACGGCAAATATTTACAGGGTTTAGTGGTATTGGGGGCTAAGCATTTTTATAATACGCATTATTTCACAGCAACGCTTAAAGTATTTTTGCTGTCTCAATTTTACAGATGGGTACTAAGGCTTGAGATACTTAAGGAGGAGCTTCTCCAATGGCCTATAACTAGTAAGAGGCAGCACCAAAACTCAAACCCACATCTAACTTCAAAGCTATGTTTTCAAAAACTACACTGTGATAAATTTCAGGTATGTGGAAAGTATCCTTGTGATAATGCCAGAATTATTAGACATTACAATCTAAATTCTACTTCCTGCAACTACCTTATAGAATGTCTAAGATTATCATCTTAAAAAAAAGCTAGAAAGATTCAAATGAACATACCTGATTGTCTGAATAAGAAAGCTGCCTGTTGGTTTCCTTCTGTGAGGTCCTGCTGCCCAGAATAGCTCCAAAACTACCAGAACCCTGAGAAGGTTTCATGGCTGGTAGGGGGAAAAAAAAATCCAATCAATTACTTGAACTAAGAGATTTGTCATTATTATTATTTAATACTAAGGAAACAGAAACAGGAAAAATAAAACAAATCTAAGTGCTTATCTAACAGAAAATAATTCTGACATGTACAGTAACAATTTAGAGCTGGGATCAATCAAAAAATTAAGTAACAATGCAAAAACTTGGAAGTATGTAATGGAAGGATAAATTTTTGAACGCCAGAAATTCTCCTGTATAAACATTTAGTAATTAACACTATAGCAAAGTCAGTCAGTGAACTAACTTTGGACACTGGATGCTAAGCACATGTCAGAACCAGTGACCAACATACTTTTAATAATGCATACCCCAAAACTTTCGAAGTTCAGCAAACAGAATAAGTGGCTTTTTTCCTAAAGAAATCAATGCTAGTTTAAAGGACATGCAAGGTAATGTATAAATATGGATTTTTATATACTTAAAAAAGTATTTCAAGGGAATTTCCTGGCAATTCAGTGGTTAGGACTCCGTGCTTCCATTGCCAGTGGCCCTGGCTGGGGAACTCAAGATCTCATAAGCTGCAGGTGGCCAAAAAAAACCCCCAGTAGTCTATATTTTAATTTTGTTAATTCCCCATTGAAGATCATTTAGAATGTTTTAATTTAGAAACATTGCAAATAATGCCAAACATCTTTTTACATATCTTCTTGCACTACTGCAACAATTTTCATAGGATAAAATTCCTTAGAATAAGAATTGTTGGAAAAAAAAAAAAGAATTGTTGGGATAAAGGATGTACAATTTTAAACTAAATTGATACTACCACTATTCCTCAAAAAAAAAAAATCTCCAAGCTCCTACCAAGTATATTAGAATATCTTGCCTCCCCTCACACTACTGCCAAGGTGA
Organism: Bos grunniens; assembly: GCF_055505025.1. Taxonomy (NCBI): domain Eukaryota; kingdom Metazoa; phylum Chordata; class Mammalia; order Artiodactyla; family Bovidae; genus Bos; species Bos grunniens. The sequence continues at coordinate 30,298,001 of NC_141166.1, read as the reverse complement.
TAAGAATTTGATTTGTTTAATTATTGGTGAAGCCGAGAATTTTTTCACATTTATGAAACACTTGCTTTTCTTCCTGAGTTTTCCTATATGTCTATTTCTCTACTGAACTGTCTTTTTCTTACTGATTTCGAAAGTCGGTATTATAGAGTTCGTTAATGTAAGTCACACCGATATTTGATAGGTACACAGTAAAATTTAGCAATATTAACTATCACTGTGACTAATACTTTCATCTTTTCTTCTTTCCTTATCACAGAGATCATTTAAATTTTTTACACAGTCCAAGTTATTAATCTTTTCCTTTATTGATTCTGGTTTTATGTCATACTCAGAAAGGTCATTCCCACTCACATAATATGTTAAAATCCATTCTACTCTTCTAATAATACTTTTATCACTTTTTTTTAACACTGAAATCTTTGATCAGTGTAAAATCTATTTAGATGAAGGAGTAAGATAAGGACTCAGTTTTACTATCTTCTTAAATGGTTAGCTAGTTGTCCTATTTATAGACAACACTGTTCATCAACCATTAGTCTTTTTCCCATTGATTTCAAACACCACATATTATACTTTAAATGTTTCAAAGTGTTCTTATATTCATTAACTTACACTTTTGGGGCAGTTACGGCAACTTAAACCTAAAAGATTAGAACAACTTGCCTAAGAGTACAGAATAAGTTAAGTCTACAGCTAGTCACTCTAAAAGCCATAATGACTTACTGTGTACCTATCAAATATCGGTTGTGACTTACATTAATGAACTCTAATTTTTTATTAAGCACTGAAATTAAGGTAAGAAAACACTCATTTTAGAGATGAGGAAACTGAAACTCATTTATTAAAGGAACTGCCCAAAATTGCATAGGATATAATAAGCAGGGCTAGGATTCAAACCCAAATCTGTTTAGGTCCAAAGTGTTTTTCCATTACACCATGTTGTTCAGACTCAAATCTGGGCCCCAGTCTGCTGTGCTTTCCACTCTAATGCATTCAGAGACATACTTTCTTAAATATGTCAATTTTTAAAACAGTGGTTCAATTAATATGATGGAATAAAACAAAAATGTAAACAAAATAAAACAGAAAATAATAAACAGAAAATAAAATAATAAACAGAAAATAAAAATAAAACAGAAATGTAGACATAATCCCTAACATATTCTAAAACTTTTAAATGGCACTCAACTCAATTCTAAAATTCAGTATTTAGAAAACTGACATGGTTCATTCAGATTTGGTAACATGAACACATGATGAATATGAACCAAATGACAAACAACCATAAAAAAAAATTTTTAAACAATAGTTTATCAAACAGTGATTAAATTCAAGCAAAGAGGCACTGCTACATCTTTATTTTCTAAATGTTTTTAATGTGTTATATTTGTTAAAAAAAAACTCAGCAGTTTTTTAACTATAAAATACCAGTAATAGCAAAGTTACTGATGATGACAGAGCTGGACAGTAATAAAAATAAGAGTGAAAAACTCATTTTGAGCAACAGATTACTCCTAAAATGATGCTTATAAATATGTGTTCTTTAAAATCAAAACATTTTACATGAAAGGGGTTGGAGAAGTAGGGGAATCTGATCACACTTCTTGAATTTCTATGGTACTTTCTGTTTTTATAGAAAAATAAAACCTCAGAAAAAGTTTCATATAAAAAAGCAACTATGTAACATTTATGTAACAAGGTAAGTTTTCCCAAATGTAATTTAAATCCTACTCGTTCCTTAGACACACACTCTTCTGTGGAATCCTTAAGGTGTTCTACATAAACAATCATGTCATCTGAGAACAAAAACAAATTTACTTCTTCCTTTTCAATTTGGATTCTTTTCATTTCTTTTTCTTGCCTAAGTGCTCTGCCTAGGACTTCCAGTATTATGTTGAATAGAAGGGGTAAAAGAGGTCATCCTTGCCTTGATTCTGATTTTGGAAAACCTTTCAGTTTTCTATCACGGAGCTATTGGCTTTTCATATAAGGCACTTATTATGTTGAGGTAAGATGGATTCCTTAAATTCCAACTTTGTTGAGTGCTTCCATCATGAAACAAAGTTAAATTTTATCAAATGCTTTTAATGCATCAAGATGATCATGTGGTTTTTGTCCATCATTCTGTTAAATTTGATGTATCACACTGCCAGATTTTCCCATATCTTAAACTATTCTTGCATTCCAGAAATAAATCCCACTTGGTCATGGTGTATACTCCCTTCAGTGTGATGTTGAATTAGGTCTCCTAGTATTGTATTGTTGGGAGAAGGCAATGGCACCCCACTCCAGTACTCTTGTCTGGAAAATCCCACGGACAGAGGAGCCTGGTAGGCTGCAGTCCATGGGGTCGCTGAGGGTCGGACACGACTGAGCGACTTCACTTTCACTTTTCATTTTCATGCACTGGAGAAGGAAATGGCAACCCACTCCAGTGTTCTTGCCTGGAGAGTCCCAGGGACGTGGGAACCTGGTGGGCTGCCGACTATGGGGTCACACAGAGTCAGACACGACTGAAGTGACTTAGCAGCAGTATTGTGTTGAAATTTTTGCATCAATATTCAAGAGGGATACTGGCCTACAATCTAGTAATATTTTTTATAACTGCTAATGTTAGACCCTCGGATGATTAGTGCTTACCTGCATTAAGCCTGTTTTGATGGACTGCATCTAGAAACAACCTCATTTCCTCTGCATCCTTACTTGGTACTTTATCAATTGACAAGAAGCTGTTATCTTGTAGAGTTAACATTAAGCGGCTTTGCTTTGCTCCACTGGGTCGAAGCACCACATTTTTAATGTTATGACTTAGCTGATCAACACAAAAGGAAGAGTACCATTAAAAATGAATTATAATGAAGCATAATAAGTTGTATAATGAACGCTAAAGTTTATACGTTCTAAGATACATTTCTTACTCTTTCCCATATTAGTTTTTTTTTCCTTAACCCAATCAAAAAGAGTTTCCATTTCTTGATACATTTAAATCAAAGACTTCACTTCTAGGAGAGGCAAACACTATTAAAATTTTACAGAGTAATCCTAACACTCTTGACTTTTTTGGTAGAAACTGCATATTTTCAGGTATAGTTACAAAAACAAAGAAGTTAATTTTCTAAGCCTTGATGGTAATACCATCACCAGTTTAGAAAGTCATATTGGATTAGAGGCTTTTTTGCTTTTTAAACAAAAGCTTATAAAATATCTAGGAAGTGGTTTATGTAGTTGCAATGAAAAAGGATATTCTGATCCAAACTATAATCCTGAAAAGAATTCTATTTCTCAAAAACACATCAACATAAACCTTTACCTACATTAGAACATCTTTTTTTTTTTTAAAAAAAACTATCTAAGCAGGCTCACTTAACTTTCAATCACAAAGCTCATAAGTTCCCTGGAACTCTCTTAGCTTGCTTCTCCCACTCCCCAGAACTGGTTCAGTACTTCTCTTATACTCTTCCAGACTCTGGATATATGCTATTAAGTGATAACTTTTATTTTTTCTTGAATGAAATTTTTCCAAGACTAAATCAATAAATCTTGAACTTTATCTTAATAATTCTCACAACCAGTCATCCTTATTTTCTAACATTCTCCCTCAGCAGGCATATACAGAGGTTTCTAAAGTTGCCTTTTGCTGAAGACATACCCTCTGAACAGCATAAAGAAAGAAGTAAAAGCATCTCACAATTTTTAAAATTAGGGATAATTGACCTTGTGACATTACTTTGTCAACAAAGGTCCGTCTAGTCAAGGCTATAGTTTTTCTAGTGGTCATATATGGATGTGAGAGTTGGACTATAAAGAAAGCTGAGGGCAGAAGAATTGATGCTTCTGAACTGTGGTGTTGGAGAACACTCTTGAGAGTCCCTTGGACTCCAAGGAGATCCAACCAGTCCATCCTAAAGGAGATCAGTCCTGGGTGTTCACTGGAAGGACTGATGTTGAAGCTGAAACTCCAATACTTTGGCCACCTGATGCGAAGAACTGACTCATTTGAACAGACCCTGATGCTGGGAAAGATTGAAGGCAGGAGGAGAAGGGGACCACAGAGGATGAGATGGCTGGATGGCATCACCAATACAATGGACATGAATCTGGGTAAACTCCAGGAGTTGGTGATTGACAGGGAGGCCTGGCGTGCTGCGGTTCATGGGGTCACAAAGAGTCGGACACAACTGAGCGACTGAACTAAACTGAACGGATCTTACAACAATTTTTAGATAAAGATGAAAAAACAATTTACCAGACTTAATTTATATTTCAAATTTAAATGACAGGTTTTAGACTCAAGCAGGTCTTTCCCTCACCTCCAAAATCTAATGAGTTAAATCTTGAAATCTCTTGAAATCTGTATTTTCTTCCTTTTGCTTCTTTCACTATCTTATCCTTTGCTCTATGTAGCTCTTAGCCTCTACTACTGCCATTCACTCTCCACTGTGCATTTACTTTAAAATAATTTTCTGGTTTCCTGAATGTTGATTCACACTAGCATGTGTCTGTACATTATAGAAATCATCTTCACCTTAACTTCACTGTGTCTAGCAAATTCTTATCTATCCTTTAAATCCTCAGAGCACAAAACACTTCCTTCTTTATGTTACATCAGTATCTCTGAGGTATCTTTACAGATGAGAATGCATTTGGTTACTCTTAAGTTTGAGAGGAAAAGTGCCTCACTCAGCTCTGTATTCTTAGCCCAGTACCCATCACAGTAAGCTACAGGTGGTTAACAAATGAATGCTGAATGCAAAACTGATCTAGAACTGAGATGAAAAGTTTAATCACAGGTAGACTCATCATGCTTCTCAAGATCTATGTTTGCTTAAGTATTTAAATATTTACTGAGTGCTAATTTGAGTTGAGGACTGAAAGACTGAATCTCTGTTTTAAAAAAAATCTTTCATTGAGATGGTCATATGTATATGAACGTGGTAGAAACTATTGTTTCTATTACCCATGTCACCACCTACAATCTATTTAAGAATACTTTTGATACATAAAATCATAACCAATTTATTTTCAATAGTTTAAAAGCAAAAATTAATAGAAACTTTACTTCAGCTCAAGTTCTCAAGCATAAAGTTTTATAAATTAGTCTTCAAAAGAGTACTTTAGAATATTACACTTTTATATAATCTAATTAACAAATATAGCATTTTTAAGTGTAGAAAATGTAAGGCGTTAAATTCAACTCATATCAACAGAAGTAATTCTTGGCTGTACAAGACAGAATTGAAAACAAAATTATTTTTTACAGTGATAAAATAACGAGGTCCTTCAAAAGTTAACAGAAGAGGGACTTCCCTGGTAGTCCAAAGGTTAAGAATCTGCCTTATAATGCAGGGGACTCGGGTTTGATCCCTGGTCAGGGAACTATGATCCCACATGCTGCAAAGCAAACTAAGCCTGCACACCAAAACTAAAGAATCTCTGCACTGCAACAAAAGACCCTGCATGATGCAATGAAGATCTTGTGCTGCAATTAAGACCCAATGCTGCCAAATAAACAAATAATTTTTTTTAAAAAGTTAACAGAAGCAAACGGCTATAAGAATGACCCTGAATATCATCCTTGAATGGTCCATACCACAACCTTTGGCAGGATTAATTAGGAAGACGAAATTAAAAAGACACTAATGAATCCTATTAAAAGCTAATACTAAATAGTGATGAATTTATCACATATGTTGGTTGCCGGGGGGTGGGGACATAACTACATAACTGAAGTTATCCTAATGTGGTTTTAAAAATAGCTTAGACAGTATCCAGACTCAGTTTCTCCCAGCTTCCTGTTCCCACCAGTTTCTTTTCAACAATGGTGACTACTTCCTACTCTTTATTATACACCATCAACAGTTCTGCTGAATAATTTTTAACAGTATTAGTGACCTGAAAATTAAACAAATAGTAATCTAGTAGGGGTACTATGATACTTAGTGTGGCAGAGAATAGCTGTTCACTAAAGGATGTGATTTGAAGGTCTATTCCAAATCAAAATTTGGTAATACCTGAAATATCCTTGGAATCCCTCCAGTATTGTAGTGAACTACTAGGCTGACTTTATTCTCTTTTTCCACAACTTCAAAGGATCCTTCTTTCCATTTTGTAATCCCAGTCTGCATACTTCGAATTCTGATAGGGCCATGTATCTTCAGAGGAGACATATTTTCTTTAAAAATAAATTGCTTCTAGCCAAATTAAAAAGAAAAAATACACCTTCACCTGACAGAGTCTAAGGAAGAAAAATAAAATAAAATAATAAGTTACAACTTACTAGTGATTAAAACAAGAGTTTGAAAGAGAACATTTAATGAATCATCATATGTCTTTTCCTCCATTTTCAATAAACTACCTTTTATTAAATATCCTCAAAGGCTCTGATTAGCTGGATAGCACTGGTAAGAAGAACAAATGAAGGAGTCACTCATGTTCAGTGACTGAATTTACCCACCTTATATTTTTTCTGTACATGCTCTCTCCTTAGCCATGTACCTGAGTCCATTTAGTGTCTAAATTTTGCATTTTGCAGCATTACCAACTATGACAATCAGGAATACTAAAGATCCCATTCTCAATTTGAGTGCCCATGGCAATATGGCCAACTTTTACCTTCCTTCATGATTTCAAATATAAGTAAAAAAAAAAATTCAGTCAGCTGATTCCATTCTTTAGAATTGAGTTCCTATTGAAACATCAAATTGTATCACCTAAGCATATCCACATGTATAAAACATATTATATGAATAAATAATTGTGAGAATCATCAAATTAATTTAACCTCAACAACTACATTATTTGAGAAAACCATTTATTCTCTAGGGAAAACTAACCAAAAAACCCCTCTCCCTAAGATCCACCTACCATTTATGTTTAACTCTACCATTCCTGGAAAGAATTTTTACCAATTTTATCTTTCACAAATATTCAAATTTCCCAAGTGAACTTCTGATACTTATAGATATGACAGAATGTCTATGACTCTTAAAACTAGCTTAACAGATGTCAGCAAGTAAATACAATTAAACAGCAGAAAATGATTATCAAATAGTGTGTGATACACATATATGCGATCAAATAAAATTGAAGCAAAATTTACACTACAGCCTTCAAATCTCTAGAAACATGGCCTCTAATACAGATTCTTGTTTATAATTTAATAAGTTAAAAACCATTAAACTTTGCCTCTGCCTAAACAACTCAACTAGAAAAGCTAAAAACAGTAATATATGTACAAAGGAAAAACATACTAGATCTAGGTATCAGGAGCCAGCTCCGTCACTTACTAACTTTTAACTTACCTTTCCTCACCACTAGTTTTCTCAGTTGTAAAATAGCAATGCTATAGTGTTGCAGAATTAAATGAAATAGTGCTAAAACTCATTAGGCACTCAATAGACAGCAGCTTCAATATGAATGAAATTAGTGTCCACTTTCTGAATTTATTCCTTGTCTGCAACACGTCTTTCTCCAAAGATCGCAGACAAGTAACTTGTTAACAACGGTCACCAACTCACTGTCTATAGAGGCTAAACAGGTGACACAAACGATTTAGACAGGCAAAATATGAACACTTCTATTCAAATCTAGCCAGCTTTGCCATGAACCCAGCATTACCAGATCATCTAATTCTTCAAGAAAATGAAATCAAATTTTTATGTCAAACTGCCCATTTTAAATTCTGGACAATGAATTCAAAATTTCAAATCAAACAAAACCCACTCTAGAGGTTAAGATATAGACTGGAGAACCCTAGTTCAAGGCCCCTAGGTGCTATATATCAAACAACTAGGAATAAATTTAAAGAGAGATAATGAAAACACTTTGAATTGTTTAAGGTGTTTTACATTGTAAGTCCTCTAGTATTATTCAGTGATTGAACTTTTTGAGTGCCTAATTGTGGCCAGATTTATATACTCTAATTAGCTGGGTGTATGAATCCATCAGAGTAATAGAGGCCACTATTGTTCACAGACCTGTTTGTTAATGTGACATTTTGTTCCAACTAGTAACTACAAAATCAGCAGTGTGTTTGTAATGCCCTTTTTTTTTTTTTACAATTAATAATTTAATGCTTTACTGCTTGGATATAGCCTTGAGATTTTTTCCACTCTGTCTCATAGCACTGCCAAGAATATGTGATCCCTCTCCTACTCCAGTTGTCCATGCCAGAAACATGAGTTATCTTTAACACCTCTCTTTATGATTATTAGTATTGGACTGGAAATGCAAGGTAAAGTTGTCAATTTAACCTCTATATACCTTCCAGACATCTTCATAATGAACTTCAGATCAACTCACATCACTATCCACAAAATCATTCAACAGCTCCCCATGAGGGATGCAGTCCATCGGGTCACAAAGAGTTGGACATGACTGAGCAACTGAGCACAACACAGTACATGCCCTCACAATAAAATCTGACATAAACACCCTTCATGATTCAAGCCCTGCTTACCTCTCTAACCCCAATAAACTCCAAATTCAGCCACCTAAACTATTTATAATTTTCCTTAAAAAGGCATATATTCTCATGCCACTATACCTTTGCACACACTGTGGTCTACATCTGGAGGATTTTTTACCTACTCTCCCCATCCTCCCCTTTTAAATTCTCCTGGCTATAAAATCAAAACTCAATTTAGATATTATCTTCTCTAAGAAGCCCTTTCTAGCTATCTTTCAATTATTCTCTCATCCCATATACACACGGAGAGCATTTAATGCTTTGCTCTTCTGCTGTACCGTGCATTTACCTCTAGTAGAGCATTCATCACATTGTATTATAAACTATCTATTTACCTCTTTGTCTCTCTCTTCTATGTGGGATAAAAGACAGGCCCAACTGTCCTAGACTTATCAGTTGGGGTATGATGGATGTTGAGAAGCTCACCCCAGTGCTCCCTACAGAGAGCCGCCAAATGAAAATGGAAAACTCTGTTATTTGAAGACAGGGAATATGTTCTTTATCTTTGCATCCCTACTAGGACAGTGTCTGGCACATAAGAAACCACGTCATTATTCAAGAATAATAAATCAGCACAATCAATTTTATCATTTTACAGTTGAAATATACAGCAGCAGATACTAGAACCATAAATCCCTTTTATATGGCCAGTATAGGATTAAATTTATTAAGCTCTTTATGGGAGCATCCTTCTGTACTGTATATCTCATTCTTTGAAAACTACTTCCAGGCTTTTTCTATGTGCATCTGAATTTCTCCTAAATGCAAAGCTGTCCACATATCAATGAGAAAAACAAGAATATGCAGTTAGAGAATGATTAAAACAAAAAACATTAGCAAACTTGTCTAAACTGGGATTCACATAATCTACTGCTCAATGAAGAAACTATACTTTAAGAGACTTATCAAATTATCTCATCTTTTCTTATACATTTAGGATGTCAAATTATAAGGGAATAGTTAAAACCCCATTGTCTCAGTGTTTTCCTTACAGACCAAAAAGTAAATAAAGGACACTGACCTTGAATTCCTCCAACAAAAACATATTTTTAAAAATTAGATTATTTAACAAGATTTGGAGATAAAGATTTCAAAGTTCAATAAAGCATGTAAGAAAAAACTTTATTGGTTACTTTTGTTTCCCTCTATAATTCTCTCTACATGTAATACATGATTTCTCTAGATGTAATTCTCAAATATTCTGATGATGAGTTTTGGTTAAGTGTATAAAATTTTACTTCAGATATTGAACATTTTCCTTTTTTTTTTTCAGATATTGAACATTTTCTTAACCATTTCTACTAGTAATCTCTTTCTTCTAAGAGAAAAACCTAAAAGGTACAAGACATAAAATTGGCAGAATCAATACAATTTTTTCTTAACGTCTCTCTCAATCCAGTCCATTGTCTGCTCTTGCACTAAATGAGTTAACTGCATTTACTTTTGTACACTGATCATATTATCAGTTTGCCCTATTTGGTTAAGAGAAAAAAACACTAAGTTTCCCTTCAAGTATCTAGCATGATCCAGTAACAGTTCAACTTTCTATGAACCTAACAAAGACAAGGTTTCATTAAACTCTGTAATGCTAATTCACTGTCAAAGTGATATTAGGAAGACAAAGTACAAGAAAAACCAATTATTCTTTAGGTATATCCAAAGAGATTTGCTTTTCCCTAAATTTCTTCATCATTTTTGAAATCACTCTTCAATTCTGAGCCATCTGTGAAAGCTCAATAACATTGGCAAAAATGTTTTTATACCCTTTACAGTTATTTAAATGCTCTTATTTCAGGTACTGCTTTGAAAATATTCTTATGCAGAGGGTATTCTGTGGTTTAAGAAAACATGCAAAAACACAAAAATTACTGCTACAAAATAGAAGAAAATGGTCAGTTCTTGCTAGTTAGCATACTCTTGGAAACATATATATCCAAAATAAAAACATTACTTACTTTTCAGAGACTTTTACTGAAAAACCCTATGTAATAACAGTTCACCTTTATTCTGATCCTTGTGCCAAAGGCAATGCACTCTTCTTGGGGAACTACTCATATTCTGCAGCTATGCCAGTTCTCCAGGTGCCATCAACTCAGCTAAAGGAAATATAAGTGTGCCTTTTTAAAAAAAAATCTCATTTACAAAATTACAATTTTCAAAAAGTGCTCATTTACACAACAAAGATTAACCTTCTATTTAAAACTCACAAACTACTAAAAACATTTAAAGTATAATGCTCAAGATACACTTGTACACATACCCCTCACCCCGCCCACACACACAAACTCAACAACTTTAGGAATATATCTGCTGTGCAAAATGAGGGACTCCCAGAGCCTGCACCTATTTGGTTTATGTTATTCCTGTTACATTTTGAAACTAAAAAGGCAGTATTTCTTTTGTTAACTTTACAAACATTGTTACATATCATGGTTTTAAATCTTAAAACACCACTTCCAAAAGATGTTGATACAAATTTCAAAAGGTGGGTAAACTTGGTTTTTACTTTTCTTTTAAAACTAAATTTATGGGCTTGTTTCTCAAATTTAGGCCTCTTAAAAGCCTCAACTTTCCCTGAAGTTCTTTACCCAAACTTTTCTATCTTATTAACTGTTACAACATCAACTCTAAACTCCTTTGTTCACTTGGTAAAAAAATCATTTATTGAGTTACTCCAATTTGATGGCACTATGGTAGGGACACAAATGTGAACATGACACAGTCCAAGTCCTCTTTAAGAGATTTCCCAGACTTTCCTGCATTTGTCTTTCCACTGTCATTTAGGCAAAAAAAAAAAAAAAATCTCTGCATCAGATTTAGCCTTGTTCTTATTTATTTCAAACAGTCATTCATCACTACCACCCTAATTCAGAAACACATCACTTTGCTAATCCTTTCCACCTAATATTTATTACGCAACATTTACTAAGCACAGTATGAAGCACCACACATGCAATATTTCATAATCCTTACAATAATCCTGAAGAACAGGGATTATTAATATCACTAATTTACAAATGAGGAAACTGAGGCTTAGATTAGGTAATTTATCCATGGTTACTTAAGAGTCAGTAAGAGACATACCAGAACTCATGTTTTTAACTGCTACCATACTACATCCTCAAAGGTTTGTAACAACCACTTTCCAGTCTTCATTCTCTCAAGATTTTTCTATCCAACAAATCCTTTATCCTATAATAACCTTTTCTAAGGACTTTTAAAAAATCTCTTACCAACTCAGGTGGTGCTAGTGGTAAAAAACCCACCTGCCAATGCAGGGGACGTGGGTTTGATCCCTGTGTTGGGAAGATCCCCTGGAGGAGGAAATGGCAACCCACTCTGGCATCCTTGCCTGGAAAATCCTATGGACAGAGGAGCCTGGCAGGCTACAGTCCATGGGGTGGCAAAGAGTCAGACACGACTGAATTGACTTAGCACACCAACTAAATCGTGCACAAGTTCTCTCAACTTTCTCTCTCAAGGGGAAGGGGGAGATGGAGGGGACCTGTCTTATTTTCTTTTTTACTCCAACAAAACAACAGGTACTTAGTAAATCCTAAAATACTTGCTACTGAGGCTAATTCCCCTCCCAAACATTAAAAAAATTTTTTAATCTTATTGTGGTAAGAATATTTAACATGAGATCTACCCTCTTAACATTTAAGTGTACAATACAGCTTTGTAACTATAGGTACAATGTTGTACAGCTTATCTTTAGAACTTATTCGTCTTGCTTAATTGAAACATTCTCCCAAACATTTTAACAGCTCATCACTACCTATCAAATCCAAATGCTTCTGTGTTTGGCACTCCTATTTTTAATTTTCTATTTTTCTACACAAATTTTGTTCTACACACTGCTGCTGCTGCTGCTGCTGCTAAGTCGCTTCAGTCGTGTCCAACTCTGTGCGACCCCATAGACGGCAGCCCACCAGGCTCCCCCGTCCCTGGGATTCTCCAGGCAAGAATACTGGAGTGGGTTGCCATTTCCTTCTCCAGTGCTTGAAAGTGAAAAGTGAAAGCGAAGTTGCTCAGTCGTGTCCGACTCTTAGCGACCCCACTGACTGCAGCCCACCAACTTCTCCGTCCATGGGATTTTCCAGGCAAGAGTACTGGAGTGGGGTGCCATTGCCTTCTCCGATTCTACACACACAACTTATTAAATTTTGGTATTCTCTTCCATAACCACCACCAGCCACTTACTTAAACATGAAATTTTCCTTTATGTATTTTTGGAAACTTCTTTACTGGTCTCGCAGTTTAACCTGTTGTTAAAATATGTAAATCACTGCTTTGATTTCTAAGGGCTTTCTTTCCTAAAATGAGCCATAAAACTAATGCACAAAGAGAGAAAATTGTGTGGTAGCTGAAAATAAAGAGAGAAGCTGATCTTAATGAAATTTTTCTTCAATTCAAAGAATCTAAAACCTGAATGATTCTATGATCTAGGAACAGGTAATATTGCCCAAAGAGGTAAACTTTGTCTTTTTGCATCTTTTGTCTGTGGAGTGAAAAAAGGTGCTTGTCATCAGATGACAAAAATATCAGTAAGCTGGTGTTTCCCAAAGACATGATGGTTCTTCTAGCAAGCTCCAATTTACTTATTCATTTCAACAAATTCTTGAGAAATAGAAATGAAATAATTTCTAAACCATATTCTAGAAGATAGACTTTAAATAATCACACAAGTAAATATATAATTAAAAGTACTGAATATGGTATAAAGTTCAGGGCATCGTGAGAAATTATCACAGGGTACCTAATTTAGGATTGGGTAGGGGGATACACAGAGAAGGCAATGGCACCCCACTCCAGTACTCTTGCCTGGAAAATCCCATGGATGGAGGAGCCTGGTAGGCTGCAGTCCATGGGGTCTCGAAGAGTCCGACACGACTGAGCAACTTCACTTTCACTTTTCACTTTCATGCACTGGAGAAGGAAATGGCAACCCACTCCAGTGTTCTTGCCTGGAGAATCCCAGGGACGGGAGAGCCTGGTGGGCTGCCGTCTATGGGGTCGCACAGAGTTGGACATGACTGAATCGACTTAGCAGCAGCAGGGGGATACAGGTTGGAAGTACCACTTCAGATGAAAATTGAGAGATAGTCATTCTGGAACAGTCCATAACCACACATGCAAAGGTTCTGTGGTGGGAAATAACTTGGTGTAACTAAGCAAATGAAAAGCATTGTGGTTGGAGTTTAGTGAGCGAGATGAAGTGGGAAAGAATCAGGTTATGCGGAATCTTACACAACGTAGTAAACATTTTGAATTTTACCCTAATGTAATAAATATTTAGTCATGGGAAATCCACTGAAGGTTTTTAAGCAGACAAATGACATGTTACTGCTAAATGGAAAAGTGATGTGTTTTGTTTGGGTTTGGGAAGGACAGTGACAGAAGCAAGAATGAAAGAAATTAGAACCAGACAGGACGGTATTGAAGTGATTCAGCTTATAACAACAATTACAATAATAGTTAATACTCACTGGCTATTTATTTTATGTAATGTGCTTACCATGGTTATTTCATTTAATCCTTTTAGCAGTCCAACAAGGTGATCATTCCCATTTTACAAATGAGAATATAAGGAACATTAAGTCCAGGTGAAAAAGTGTTGTGGCTTGAATTACAAAAGTGATAATGAAAATGTACAGAAATAGATCCAAGACACATAATGGAAATACAATAAATAGAATCTGAAGAGGGTACAGATACATGGGATGGCGAGAAGTCAAGAATGGTTTTCAAGGTTCTAGACTACGTAAATGGAAATACCACTTAATAAAATGGGATACTGGAAGATAACACATTTAGGTATGGAGAGGAGACTGGTTTCAGGTTTGTTCTTTTGAAACTCCTAAGGAAAAAAAAAATCAAATTAAGATGTCCAGCAGTTAGCTATTTAGACTTTGAGCTGAAAACAGAGGAAACACACTGGAAATAAAACTTCTCAAGTCATCTGTTGTTGTTAAGTCACTAAGTCTGTGTCCAACTCTTTGCAATTCCATGGACTGCAGCACACCGGGCTTCCCTGTCCTTCACCATCAACATACAGGTAGAATCTAAAGCTTAGGGTGGAAGGGAACAGTAAAAGGAGAACAAGACTGCACCCAGATATCCATTTTATTCCATCAAACATCTCTCACTATGATCATCGATTACTTTGATGTCAACAGGCTTTTCAGTCCTCATTTATCTTTCAACAGAATTCAATATTATTGACAACTTCTTTCACCTTTTCTGCAAAACTTGTACTCCTCTATCAGGTACTAAACACCAAGAATCTCTCAGCGCTCCATCCTAGGTCCCTTTCCTTTTTAGCAATGCACTCTCCTCAGGCAATTTCATCCACATCCATGGCTTCAATTACTATCAACATGGCAGATGATGTCTATATATATATATATATATATATACACACACACACACACATATTTATCTATGCACCCAGCTTACAACTAAGCTCCAACCCCAGTATAATCCAATTGCCTACTTGACATCCTCTGTTCAGACAGCTCTTCCAGTTAGAGGCATGTCAGACACTGCCACCCCCAAGAGGCATTTACACAGAGCCTAAATTTTGAAAGGATTACAAAACCACCCACAGACCAACTTTCTAGACAGAGGATTTTGTCATCAATTATTATTTCCTTTCACAGATCATGACCTAAAATAGGTAAACGTGACAACCTGATTTGATGGCTAGAGATGGGGAACAACCAAAGGCACGAAAAAACTATATAATCCATGCCTTAGAGTGAAAGATGACTAGGAGAGAGGTGAAGAATAGCCAAGAAAGTGAAACAGTATCATATCCCAAGGCCCGATGGACAAGCGGCAACGGAAGTCACCTGAAGAGATAGCAGGCCTCGCTAAGGTGCGAATGACGGACAACGACAGCCCCCAGCAAAGAGGGGCCAGGTTCGGGTCACGGGGGGAGCGAGTGACAGTAAAGACCCGGTCAAAGGAGAGGAAAAGCCTGGGGGAACACCCAAGTGGAGTACCTGTGCGGCGACAGACGGCGTCGAGGGAATGGGGGCGGGCTGAACCGCAGCCGGTGAACTCCAGAAGAGTGAACGCCGAGTGGGCGGACCGCACGGGGCGAGAAGTGAGGGGGGGGGGGGCAGGGTAAAACGGCTCCGTTGAGACGCTCGCCGGGCCCGCCTTACCTGTACCTGCGAGTCGGAGCTTTGGACAGGCCTGCCGGAAGCACGGAGTACGCGTGGAGGGGGAGGAGCTGGGGGTCACGAAGGAAGGGATACCGGGTACGGAGAGGGGCCGCTCACTCCCCCAGTTAGGGAGAGCGGCTGATGGCGGGAACTGTGACCACACGCAAACACGCACGCACGCACGCACACCCGACGCGACCAGGAGAAGCGCGTGCGCGCAAGCCTGGAAACTCCGCCCCCTCTACGCCCTCTCCCCGCCCCAGTACCGGGCGAAATCACGCCGAGGTAGCCCCGCCCCTGCCCTGACCATAGTACGCACGCGCACTTTCTACTTCACGCACTTTTTCGCTTTCCTACCATTTCCCTCCTACAGAGTCGAGTTGGGCATGCGCACTAGTTGTCCTCCCGGACTGCCTGGTTTTTCCCGCCCTTCACTGGCCTCCGGAGGAAGGTCAGAGTTCACGCCCCTCTCTGGAGATACCTGCTCCAAGCCGGGGATGGGGGAGACTAGCAGGAGGCGGGTGTCCTTCTGGTCCTGAAACTTATGGGACAAAACAGACTCGAGGATTGTTAACTCCAGAAGCTGGGGGGGCGGGAAGAGGTTGTGTGGGCGGGGTCAGAGGTGAAAGGTCAGAGGGCTGCGGAGGGGGCGGAGCGAGCCGGAGGCGGATGGCGGCTGCGGCGTGTCATCATCTTCGGCGGCTGAGGTGCTGAAGCTGGGACGCGGCTTGGCGCGTCCGGCAGTGGGA
Source organism: Bos grunniens (assembly GCF_055505025.1). Lineage (NCBI taxonomy): Eukaryota > Metazoa > Chordata > Mammalia > Artiodactyla > Bovidae > Bos > Bos grunniens. The sequence continues at coordinate 30,281,613 of NC_141166.1, read as the reverse complement.
GGAGAGCGGCGTCCGCTCCCAACATGCACAGTCTGGCGACGGCTGCGGTAAGTGACTGGGCCCCCGGCTTGGGCCCCAAACATCTTCTCAGCCCCGCGTTTCGGCCTTCTGTCCTAACTCCCTGTGGCAGGCTGAGAGTCCTCCAGCCCTCAACCTGCGAGCACCCGGCCCCGCTCCTCGCTGAGCTTGGCTGTGACAGAGCCGGCCCCCACTCTCCCCGCCGGCCGGCTCTCGCGGCCTCTGGCTCCCTGTAGCGCGTACTTTTTCGGCCCCGGGGCCTGGTCGCGCGGCTGGACCGCCTCGCTTGCGGCCCAGAGGGGCCATTCATTGATTCATTGCTCTACCAACAGTTTTAGGCCGCCGTTTGCGTGCTTGGCGTTGGCGGGGGCGAGGGGACTTCCGAGGTGCATCTGACCCTCCCTGCCTAGCCACATCGCGGTGGGGAGGAAATGGCTTCTAGCTCAAACCACTTGCTTTACAAAGATACAAAATCCGAAACCTAAACAACTGACTAGTTAGGATGTCTGACTTACGGTTCTCTGCGTTTAAAACCTTTTTTCATACATCTCGTTTTACCAGCGTGATTTTTGACCAAGAAAAACAGTGTAAACTCCTAATAACCATCCACTGTGGCTCAGAGGGTAGAGTCTGCCTGCAATGCGGGAGACCTGGGTTCGATCCCTGGGTCGGGAAGATCCCCTGGAGAAGGAGATGACAACCCACTCCAGTATTCTTGCCTGGAAAATCCCATGGACGGAGGAGCCTGGGCAGGCTACAGTCCGTGGGGTCGCACAGTGGCGGACACGACTGAGCGACAAACACGCACACAACCTAGCTAAAGTAATCCTGCGGTTTCCCGTTTTGTTGAGGTAAAACCCAAACACTTTGCATTGCCTACAAGGCCCTCCCTGAGCGTTAATGTTCCTTACCCCTGTTTTCAGTCTCGTCTTGTATCACATTGCTTTGCAGGCTCCAGCTACAACTGGCCGCCGTTCCATCTTTTCTGCTTAAGCTTTTCCCAAGTTTTGATTCATTTACTTGTTTCTTATTTGTCCCCCTTTTGAGGTCAGGGACAGGGATCATGTAGATAGATCCTGTTTACATGATTACTTCAGTGCCAGGACAGTTCCTGGCACCAAGTAAGAGCTCAAATATTTTTGCTGAATGCCAGGGTATTGATGAAGGCGGTGACCACTGAGAGCAAATAGCCGTGATGGGCAGACAGTATCATGTGATTTGAGCATACTCTTCTGAATGCTCATCCAACTTTTTTCAGTTGCATCAAGGCGAAGTGGCTTAGAGAGAATAATATACTGAAGTTGCATTACCAGGTAAAATGACATAAATCCTCAGTAGAGGACAAAAGTTAAATTTAAAGTTTAAAAGTGAGTTGGGTGTGACTAGGTTACAGACAGCCTTGTCATTTCCAGGGTTAGTGGCATCTCTGCCTCCTGGCACCTTCTTTCTAAAATGTTTGAAACTTCACGGGGTGAGGTACTTTTTATATAATCTCTTTAACTAGGTGACTGCAATTTCTCCAGCTTTTTTGTTTCTTCCACATTCTACATGTAATATGACAGTAAAGAATCTGCCTGCAGTGCAGGAGACCTGGGTTTGATCCCTGGGTCAGACCCCTTATAGAAGGAAATGGTTACCCATTCCAGTATTCTTGCCTGGATAATTCCATGAACAGAGGGATTACAAAGAGTTGGACAGGACCTAGTGACTAACATGAGAAGAAGCCAGTCAGAAAATGAGGTTGCTGCTGGTTGGAGGGGACAGTTTAAACAAAGAATTCTAAGGTTGGCTTGTCTATGTCTCAGAATGTCTCTACCTATTCAACTTTTCTTTGCAGTTGCTCCCTAATACATCTTTGAAACAGCCATTAGAGCTCTGGTTCATTACTTAAAATATTCAATGCATGTTTCTTCAATTAGATTTACAGTGAATTACCTTTATTAGGAAATTGAACTTTTGGTGTTTTTTTCACCCATTTTTCTGTTTGGACTACACAAAAGCTCTAAGTTCATTTGTACCATTTATTCACTGGAATATTTGGTTAATGAAGAGACTGAAGCAAAAAAAGGTTGAGCCACCCCTTTCCCAATCCTTAGTGCCTTCCTTTAGGCTAAACTGACTGTATTGTTCTCATCTGGGTAAAGGGACACTGATGGTGTATCAGTTCAGTTCAGTCGCTTAGTCATGTCTGACTCTGCGACCCCATGGACTGCCGCACACCAGGTCTCACTGTCCATCACCAACTCCTGAGCTTACTCAAACTCATGTCCATTGAGTCGGTGATGCCATCCAGCCATCTCATCCTCTGATGGTGTATATTCCTCACTAAAAATTGTGTCAATAAGACATGCAACAGTGCCTGCAATAATCTAAACTGCTTGAGAAGATGCTTACTTTTTGTCTAATGATGATAATTTGTATTTGTGTATACCTTTATTTCTTTTTTAAATTGCAAATAAATAATGACTTCATCTAGGGAGACAGTAGTATCAAAGGAGAATGTGATCATATATGAATGCAGGTATGTTATTCACTGGAGGAATTGAGATCATTTGGGATATCTTAAATTTTGACTCTTTTTAGTATTTTATTATGCCAATAATTTCAAGTAGATCGGACTCTTTTCATTCTTTACAGAATACTTCGTCCTAACGTCTTCATTATTGCCATCACAGAATATAGTTACAGTCTCAAATCTAACAAAAACAGAAGTACCACACAGGATTGTATTAAATAAGAATAAGAAAGTGCTAAGTGGTGGACTGGGTTCATTCACTGATTAAATGACTTACTCCCAGAATTCAGCCTTCGGACTCTAATTCTTGCATCAGCAAAGTAGCAAATCACTTACTATGGACCTTGAAGTTTTCTTCAGCTTAATAGAACCACAAATTTTCACATATACCATGGATTTTCTGTAACGAATGTTATGCTAGTGATCTAAAACAGCCAAAGGTAAGCCTTTAGGAGATGCACTGTATATGCTTTTTTAAAATTTTCCAGTGGCAGTTCTAACATCCTTAAACCCTTGTTTTTCCCTCACTATGTAACTAGCAGCTGCATCAGTTATTTCATATCTCTGTTGAAGCAGTGCTGGACTCCCAGATACCCTCCTCTTTGGCAAGTAAAAAGAACATTATGCACTCTGAAGTATCTAATTTAGACACTATCTCCTTGTCTCCGGTTGAAGTTTTAAGCAAGTTGACCAAATTTTCTTTGTTTATTCACTTCCATTTTTAAAAAGTTATTTTGAAGAACGTTTTGGCCCTTCTTTTATGAAGATAAAAATATTAAGCTAATTTGATATTTCCCTTCGGCGCCGTTAAGAAAGTGAGTTTTCTTATTGTATCATCATTATATAAGACACCGAGAGCCATGTGTTGAGCCTTCTCCAGACTTTGGAAAATAATCTCTATTTCAGTCAGGATACAGTCTAGAATACAAAATTCTATTTTGTATTCACAATGGCACCCCACTCCAGTACTCTTGCCTGGAAAATCCCATGGATGGAGGAGCCTGGTAGGCTGCAGTCCATGGGGTCACGAAGAGTCAGACATGACTGAGCGACTTCACTTTCACTTTTCACTTTCATGCATTGGAGAAGGAAACGGCAACCCACTCCAGTGTTCTTGCCTGGAGAATCCCAGGGACAGGGGGGCCTGATGGGCTGCCGTCTATGGGGTCGCACAGAGTCGGACACGACTGAAGCGACTTAACAGCAGCAGCAACAGGGACTGGCACTTAGTATGTTCAGTAAATATTGCCTCCTATTAAAAGTTCCTAGAAAAGTCAAACCTAGTCTGTGGAGGGTTGAATGTGGGGTTAACTGAAAGAAGTATAGAGAATTTGGGGGGATAATGGAGTGCCCAGTAATGTATCTTGATTGTAGTGGTGGTCACTCCGGTATATAGATATCTCAAAATTCATTGACATGTATACTTAAATGAGTACATGTAAAAGTTTTATTGTATGCAAATTATGGCTCAATAAAATTGTTTGGTAGCCATTTAGTCTCTCACTTTTAACTAAAGAAAGAAAGTTCTGAGATTTTAGAAGCAACTAAAACTTAATTATTTAATATAGTTCTCTCATCTAACCAGTGAATATTGAGGCTCAGAAAAGTAAATGATTTATTCTAGGTCGCACAATTGTAGAAATGGCAAAACCGTTTTGAAACCACTTCTAGCTCCCAATCTAGTGTGCATTCCTGTTAGGTACTTGTGTTGTTACTTGCTAATTGAGGTCTTTCTGATTTTTTTTTTTTTTTAAATTTTTTTGGCCACACACAAGGCTCAATCCAACCAACAATTGAACCTGGGCCCCCTGTAGTGGAAGTGCGGAGTCCTCTAACTACTGGACCACCAGGGAAGTCCCAGGGTCTTTCCTATTCTTAAACCTGATAAACAGTTTCTTAATCTTAGGTCTATTAATGGATTACAGGTAGACTCTATGAATTCCCTGGAATTATTTGTAAATTTTAGGGTAAATGTAAATTACATGCAAGACAGTTTACAGTTGTTTATTTTTCTGAGGAAATGATCTAGAAATTTCATTTGATTCAGAAATTGCTAACCTCTGCTCATGTGGTAGTGTTCTGCTGTTAGTGTGTTTAAGTTAGGTAGTTTCCAAAAGATGAAAGTCGCTCAGTGGTGTCCAGCTCTTTGTGTTCCCATGGACTGTAGCCTGCCAGGCTCCCATATCCATGGAATTCTCCAGGCAAGAATACTGGAGTGGGTAACCATTCCCTTCTCCAGGGAATCTTCCCAACCCAGGGATCGAACCTGGGTCTCCTGCATTGCAGGCAGATTCTTTACCATCTGAGCCACCAGGGAAGCCTCAGTTTCCAAAAGGTAAATTAGATGAATTTGCTTCTTTGTCACTGGATGGTATGTGCAAGTAGATTGAGTTTGTATCAGCCACAGCCTCAGAGGCATATTAGTAAATTATAAATTAGAATTGTAGCAACTGAACTAAGAATCTTTAGAGGTGATCTTTAAATAGAGAACTGGAAGAGGGCAGAAATCTGCCCACTGTTTACTCATAGTTCCATCAGCTGTAAAATGAGGGTGATACCATGATGGTGATCATTCAGTGAAACCATGTTTTAAAGAGTACAATTCAGGGCTTTCCTCATGGTTCACTGGTAAAGAATCCGCCTGCCAATGCAGGAGACCCAGGTTTGATAACTGATCCAGGAGTATCTCACATGCCAAGGAGCAGCTAGTCCCACAGCTAGTGTGCCACAACTGTTGAGCCTGTGCCCTAGAGCCCAGGTACCACAAGTCCTGAGCCCACACGCTGAAACTACTGAAACCCAAGTGCCCTAGACATTGTGTTCTGAAACAGAAGCCACAGCAATGAGAAGCCCCCGCCCTATAAATAGAGAAAGCTCACGAGCAGCCAACATAGACCCGGCACAGGCTAAGTACATAAATTAATTAAAAAAATAAATAAAAGTACAATACAGTTACCCTCTCTTTCCTCATCTACCCTACCTTCTCTTTTACATCCCATTCCCTTTTAGGAAGTCATCAATTTTCAGATTCTAGTATTTTTGTGAAAGGTGTACCTAAATAGTCTTTGGACTTCAGAAGAAGAGGCAGATGCATCGGGCTTTTAGTTAATATGGCCATCAAGATCAAGTGAGGACTTCCCTGGTGGCACAGTGGATGGGAATCTGCCTGCCAGTGCAAGGGAAACTGGTTTGATCCCTGGTCCTGAAGGATTCCACATGCTGTGAAGGGACTGAGCCTGTGAGCCACAGCTACCAAGCCCGCATACTACAGCTACTGAAGCCCACACACCTAGAGCTCCATAGCAAGAGAAGCCACTGCAAAGAGAAGCCTGCCCACTGCAACAAAGAGTAGCCCCTACTCACTATAACTAGGGGAAGCCCTTCAAAGCAACAAAGACCCAGTGCAGCCAAAAATAAATAAAATTAAAGATCTAGTGAGATGCTAGAGTTGTGCCTTGGGGTTTTATTCAGGGATGATGTACAAAGTATTTTATCAATTGTCCAGTAATATAAATTAATATGGAAATCAGTGCATAGTTCAAAATGTAAAAAGTAGGGAATGCCCTGGCAGTCCAGTGATTGGAAACCAGCAGTTTCACTTCCAGGTCCTAGATTCAATCCCTGGTCAGAGAACTAAAGATCCTGCAAGCCTCAGGGTCAAAAAAAAAAGGGTTGTAATATTTTTATTCTCCAAAAACCTAAATTTCCTTGTTTGTTACAAAATTATTTGTTGATATATTGGTAGAAGTAGGGAAGTGTGTGGGTGGGTGTTGGTGGCTAGCACTAGCTAAATTATGCCCATCTGAGCCTTGATTTGATATAGGGAATTATGTCAAACTATTTAATTGACCCTTCCCATTACAATGATGGTTATTAAGTACCTCAGATCTCATTAAGAAGAAAATTTCTCAATTTTGATATTGGGATCAATGATATTGGGTGCTGGTTGTTTATCAGATTCTGCTGAACTAACAACAGTAGTATTTTCATTTTTGTTTGCGGTTTTTATGTATTCCCTGTTTCTATTGTCACAGGGTCACAGGAAATAGTGTTTTTGGAGAGTTGTCTTTAGATTAGACCTGATCTTTAAGGAAGTAAGAAGCAGCATTCGCAAAGCAGTTAAGAGTATGGACTTTGCTGCCCGACCACCTGAATTCAAATCCTGAGCTTTGCCACTTAACCTTTAAGTAACTTCTCAGTTTCTTCATCTAAAAAAATGACTGTGATAATAAACATTTATTTAAGAAAGTGCCTAATAGAGTAAGCGCTATGTATGTGAACTCCTACTTTTAAAAAATAACTGTATTCATCCCATAACAAATAGGTATTCAGTGGGTTTAAACTAACTTCTGCTATTAAATCTGGGGCAGAATTCACCAGGGGTGATGAAAAGGAAAGTCCCTACCTCAGCTACTTTCTGGTACCAAACTGCCCTCACTGCCTCCTTCTCCTTGTTAGAGTGGGTGCAGAACTCCTCTCTAAGCTTGTACCTGAGGGCCACATTACTACCCACCTGACCTCCCAAGTCCTTCTAGAACTAACCCCCAAAAAAGATGTCCTTTTCGTCATAGGGTACTGGAATGCAAAAGTAGGAAAGCAAGAGACACCTGGAGTAACGGGCAGATTTGACCTTGGAGTACAGAATGAAGCAGGGCCAAGGCTAACAGTTTGGCCAAGAGAACGCACTGGTCATAGCAAACACCCTCTTCCAACAACACAAGAGAAGACTCTACACATGGTCAATAACGAAATCAGATTGATTATATTCTTTGCAGCCAAAGACGAAGAAGCTCTATACAGTCAGCAAAAACAAGACCTGGAGCTGACTGTGGCATAGATCATGAATTCCTTATTGCAAAATTCAGGCTTAAATTGAAGAAAGTAGGGAAAACCACTAGACCATTCAGGTATGACCTAAATCAAATCCCTTATGATTATACAGTGGAAGTGAGAAATAGATTCAAGGGATTAGATCTGATAGAGTGCCTGAAGAACTATGGACAGAGGTTCGTAACACTGTACAGGAGGCAGTGATCAAGACCACCCTCAAGAAAAAGAAATGGAAAAAGGCAAAATGGTTGTCTGAGGAGACCTTATAAATAGCTGAGGCAAGAAGAGAAGTACAAGGAAAAGGAGAAAAGGAAAGATATAAGCATCTGAATACAGAGTTCCAAAGAATAGCAAGGAGAGATAAGAAAGCCTTCCTTGGTGATCAGTGCAAAGAAATAAAGGAAAACAATAGAATGAGAAAGACTAGAGATTTCTTCAAGAAAAGTAGAGATACCAAGGGAACATTTCATGGAAAGTTGGGCACAATAAAGGACAGAAATGGTATGGACCTAACAGAAGCAGGGATATTAAGAGGTGGTAAGAATACACAGAAGAACTATTAAAAAAAGATCTTCATGATCCAGATAACCACAGTGGTGTGATCACTCACCTAGAGCCAGACATCCTGGAATGCAAAGTCAGGTGGGCCTTGGGAAGCATCACTACGAACAAAGCTAGTGGACGTGACAGAATTCCAGTTGAGCTATTTCAAATCCTAAATGATGATGCTGTCAAAGTGCTGCACTCAATATGCCAGCAGATTTGGAAAACTCAGCAGTGGCCACAGGACTGGAAAAGGTCAGTTTTCATATTCCAGTCCCGAAAAAGGGCAATTACAAAGAATGTTCAAACTACCCCACAATTGCACTCATCTCACATTCTAGCAAAGTAATACTCAAAATTCTCCAAGCCAGGCTTCAACAGTATGTGAACCGTGTGTGAGCTTCCAGATGTTCAAGCTGGATTTAGAAAAGACAGAGGAACCAGAGGTCAAATTGCCAACATCTGCTGGATCATAGATAAAGCAGTAGAGTTCCAGAAAAACATCTACTGCTTTATTGATTACGCCAAAGCCTTTGACTGTGTGGATTACAACAAACTGGAAAATTCTTCAAGAGATGGGAATACCAGACCACCTGACCTGCCTCCTGAGAAATCTATATGCAGGCCAAGAAGCAACAGTTAGAACCAGACATGGAACAACAGACTGATTCCAAATTGGGAAAGGAGTACGTCAAGACTGCATATTGTCACCCTGCTTATCTAACTTATGTGCAGAGTACATCATGCAAAATGCCGGGCTGGATGAAGCACAAGCTGGAATGAAAATTGCTGGGAGAAATATCAATAATCTCAGATATGCATATGACCCCACCCTTATGGTAGAAAGTGAAGAGGAACTTAAAGAGCCTCTTGATGATAGTGACAAAAGAGAGTGAAAAAGCTGGCTTAAAACTCAACATTCAGAAAACGAAGTTCATGGCATCCAGTCCCATCACTTCATGGCAAATAGATGGGGAAACAATGGAAACAGTGACAGACTTTATTTCGGGGGGAGCTCCAAAATCACTGCAGATGGTGACTGCAGCCATGAAATTAAGACACTTGCTCCTCGGAAGAAAAGCTATGACCAACCTAGAGAGCATATTATAAAGCAGAGACATAACTTTGCCAACAAAGGTCCATCTAGTCAAATCTATGGTTTTTCCAGTAGTTATGTATGGATGTGAGAGCTGGCCTGTGAAGAAAGCTGAGCACTGAAGAATTGATGCTTTTGAACTGTGGTGTTGGAGGGGACTCTTGAGAGTCCCTTGGACTGCAAGGAGATCCAACCCGTCCATCCTAAAGGAAATCAATCCTGAATATTCATTGGAAGGACTGTTGCTGAAGCTGAAACTCTAATACTTTGGCCACCTGATGCGAAGAACTGACTCATTGGAAAGACTCTGATGCTGGGAGAAATTGAATGCAGGAGGAGAAGGGGATGACAGAGGATGAGATGGTTGGATGACATCACCGACTCAGTGGACATGAGTTTGAGCAAGCCCTGGGAATTGGTGATGTCCAGGGAAGCCTGGTGTGCTGCAGTCCATGGGATCACAAAGGGTTGGACATGACTGAGCAACTGAACTGACTGACCTCCCTAGCTCTCTTAGAACCAGAGTCTCATAGAGGCTAAAATTTCCACGAGTAGTTTCAAAAGGTGGAGTATTACTGGCAGCCAGTGGTCATGGCCGTAGGGAGCACCAGACATTGGCCCTTTAGAGTGCCAATATCACTCCAGGGGCACAGTCTTCTCTGTTGGAGTCAAACCAGCTCTAGAAATGGGAATATGTGGAGACCAGGCCTACAGTCCCAAATCCATTATATGCTAGCTGGTACCTACCATTGCAGCCTGGTGGTGTTCACCTAGAGTTCCCCGGGATGGGATAGGGTATAGGAGTGCTGGATACAAGTCATAGGTTGACTCTGGAGAGGAGGGTGGAGCTTACTGATGGTAGTATCTGGATGGCAGGCCTCTAAGAGTGAGTAATGACTAATCAGGATAGATGCTATATTGCTAGAACGTTGTCGTGGGGCCCTCTTTAGGATTGTAGGTCGTCCAAGGGATTCTGGGCAGGAAACCCAAAGCTACAATTTTAGCCCTTGTTTTCACTGAGCTTTTAAGGTGATGTAATACTCTAAATAAATATACCCTATCTTCTGGTGGAATTACATTTCCAAAAATAATTTTTAAAGTTGAAGGCCTATCTGTGGCAGCATAGAAAAGGCAGATGCATGGAACATACTGTTATTGCTATTGGGAATGGGGATCAGAAAACTACCCTATTCTACATCATTTAGGAACCTCATGTTTTCTTGAGCATCACTGATGGGAATTACAAAACAGCTTTTAGCAGATTACTCTGAGACACTTAAGGAGGACTTAAGTTGCACGGTATATAGTCCATTTAGCAGAACACTTTGTGGTTCACTCTAGCACACAAGAGAAATGATAAACATTAAGCTGAAAGCTTCTAATCGAGCTTCTAATTGTAGAAGGTGATCGTTCAGCTTGAGTAGAGTAAATGTGAGTACTCCTCAAAGTCCACCTTAGACTTCATTCTGTTTTTCAGCGAAGACAGTTGTGCTTTGTGTTCCTCATCTTTATATCATGTGGGATGGGTCTATCATTATTCTATCACACTAAGGTGTTATGGGAACAAATAAATACTGTAAGAAGCTGTGTAATATGGTTCAAGAAAGATGAGAATATGCAACTTTGTACTTGGGTGAACTGAGCAAGTTGATTCCTCTGAGCATTCGTAGTCTAATCTACAAGTGTAGATCTCTTTTCTATCTACCTACTCTGTTAATCCTCATGGTTGCGGGGTGCAGGGAATGAAGTGAAACAATATTGGGCTAGGGATAGAAATAGCTATGAATTTGTTAGGACTTCAGAGCCTAAAGTAGCAATGGTAATCATTTTTCTAGTCTTTCATCTTACTTTCCAGGTAAGAATAATTAAGGAACTTAACCAAGCCTGTTTGAAAATGTGAAGAATTATAGAAGTGCTCAAATTTTTATTGGAATATTGAGATTCTTTATAGCACAGTAATGAAAGATTCTTTATATAGTTTATACATGAGTAAGAAGTGAGTAAATCTCCAAGGGATGGAGGTACAGTCTGTATAAGAATCATTAGAGGAGGGAGCTTTTCCAAATTATGTAAGTTTTCTCCTTAATGGAGGGGGATGCTGGAGTTACTGGGGAATGAAGAGCAGTAGGGGGGTGACTTTTTTTTTCAAACACCATGATAGTCACATGGTTAAAAAAATTTAAACTGTATGTAAAAGATTTTATTGTGTACAATAAGAAAAATAAGATTTTATTGTGTACAATAAAAATAAGTCTCCCATATAGATTCTAACCTTAAAGGTAACTACTGTTAGCAGTTTTTTATGTGTCCTTCTAGAAATGTTGTATGTAAATATATAAGAATACATGTGTGTGTTAATGAAAGCATGTAAGCTATTTTACACTCTGTTTTTTTTGCTTCTTATTTAGTATCCGCACAGTATAGAGATAACTTTTTTAAAGGGCTATGTAGTATTCCAAATAAAGATGTACCCATACATATTTAACCAGTTCTTTTTTGATAGATGTTTATAGATTTCAAGTTTTCTGCTTTTAAAATAGTACAACAGTAAACATTCTGATACGTCTTCAGTACAACCCAAGTATACCTGTAGGGTAAATGTCTAAATATGGTATTATTAAGGAGTGTGTGTTTTATTGAATTAGTTTACATCAAATATATGTTTCTAGAAAAGATGCCCTGTTATTTACAAAAAATATATTCCCTCTAAAGGATACAGCAGAGTTAGACTTGGTTTGATGCTAATGAAACTCACATGTTTACTTTTACTTTTCTTATTTTCACTTGAAGCCTGTGCCTACTGCACTGGCTCAGGTGGATAGAGAAAAGATCTATCAGTGGATCAACGAGCTATCCAGTCCTGAGACGAGGGAAAATGCTTTACTGGAATTAAGTAAGAAGCGAGAATCTGTTCCTGACCTTGCACCCATGCTGTGGCATTCATTTGGTACTATTGCAGCACTTTTACAGGTGGGTGTATATATCCATGAGTTGCATTTCATTCCTAATTATCGCAAATGTATCTCTCTGCCTTTGTACAAATGATTTTGAAAACTTTGGTAAGTTTTTTTTTTTTAAGCGTTAACATTTGTAAGAATCTTGTTTTAGAAAAATCTAAGATACTCATTAAAATGAAATTCTTGGATTCTACCCAGGAGATTTGATTTATTTAGTCTAAAATGAAAAATCTGTATTTTTAACAAGCAGCTCCTGCTCCCAGATGATTTTTATGTAGGTGATGTAAGAACTGCACTTTGAGAAACACAGCTTTAGGAGTACTGTAAAATAATACTGTATGACCAGGTGGACTGAGGATGGTGGTGGGGAGAGAGGTATAAGAACTGAAAGGTATATTCTGGGTAAAGAAAATGCTAGAGTAAAGATATAACAGCCATAGGAGTAAAGGTGGGTATTCTTGTACATTAAAGAATAAATAACTAATATTTGATTCTGACTAGAACAGTCATTTCCGGGGAATAAATTGATATGATGTAGTCCTAAGAACCAAGATGTGATCATCTTCTAAAATATTGTCCACATTCCTAATAATTAGATTAATTTTTAAAATCTGTTGAGTAAATTCATATTCTATGTATACTGCATATACCCAGGAAACTAGTCTTTCTTATGTGTAAAAATTTTACAGTTAAGATAAATGGAATTGTGTTCAGCAAATCATCACCTTTTGACAGAGAATACGTATGTTCTCTGCTGTTTGTACATATCCCCACACATATACGCACTTTCTTATCTCCCCCTTTTTGCACTTGCTGCATGACCAAACAGAAACTTTATGAGTTAAAGTGGTTGATTTACTGACATTTTCTGGCTAACTGTCTCATCACTACAACCTAAATAGGGTGTTGACAAAGATGGGGGAAGGGGAGTCCCTCAAGTGAAAGCCTCCACAGATGATACAGAATATAGGGAAAAGTATGGGTAACCACAGTTGCCTCCTTAGAAGTCTTCCTAGGGATAATATGTTTCAAATAGTCTCAGTCAGGTATATTTGTGATGAAAGGAATATTGTTTATTTCTGCCCCCTCTTTGATGGTTCTGTTTTTATTGGGTATACAGAATTAAAATTGTTGGCTTTCATACCATGGGAATTAAAGTTATTCCGTGCTCATATGGTGTTGATTTCCATTTTTTAGGAAATTGTAAATATTTATCCATCTATCAACCCACCCACCTTGACAGCACACCAGTCTAACAGAGTTTGCAATGCTCTAGCATTACTGCAGTGTGTGGCGTCACACCCAGAAACCAGGTAAATACTTTGGATGGATGTGTGGGTAGAGGTTTGTATTGAATGTGGTCCTAAAACTTCTGAATGATGAGAGGAGGGGCTTGCAGGAGGGTGCACCTGTGTTGGTATGGTTCTTTAGGATTCCTACTTTTTTTTTTCCTGAAGAATTTCTGGTTTCTAATTTCACCAAATTTTGGTGTAGTGGCAATATGGTATTGTTTAACATGTTATGTGTTTTTTTTTTTTTTACTTGAAGGATAATTGCTTTACAGTTTGTGTTGGTTTCTGCCTAACATCAACATGAATCAACCATAGTAACATGTTCTTTTACAATTGATTTTTTAAATTGTGGTAAAATATAAATAACATAAAATATATCATTTGAACCATTTTATTTTTATTTATTCATCTATTTTTGGCTGTGTTGGGTTTAGTTGCAACATGCAAGATTTTCATTGTGGCTTGCAGGCTTCTCTCTAGTTGTGGCATATAGGCTCAATGGTTGTGGCACATGAGCCCAATTGTCCTGCAGCATGTGGTATCTTACTTCCCCAACCAGGAATCAAACCCACATCCCCTGCATTGCAAGGCAGATTCTTAACCACTGGACCACTAGGGAAGTCCCGATTTTAAGTGTTCAGTTCAGTAGTTTTAAATTCGTTAATAATGTGCCACTGTCCCAGCATCCATTTCTGTAGTTCTCTTCATCCTGTAAAACTGAAACTCTATACCCATTAAACATTAACTTCCCATCCCCCTGTCCCCTAGCTCCTGGCAACCACTGTCCTCCTTTCTATGATTTTGACTATTCTGAATACCTCATTATAAATGGAGTCATATAGTATTTGCCTTTTTGTGACTGGTTTATTTCACTTAACATAATGTCCTCAAGGTTCATCAGTACTGTTGAATATGTCAGAATTTCCTTCCTTTTTAAGGCTGAATAATATTCCATTGTCTCATTTACTTTTTGCCTGTTGTTAGTAAGTAACTTTAAAGGAGTGGTGATCACCTCTCAGGAAGTCAAGTATACAGCTACTACTTGCTCCTGAATCCATGGTAGGCATCACTGTGCCATGCATGAGGCACAGTGCGTGGTACTTAGTAGGAATTCAGTGTCTGTACTCAGCACTTTTTCTCACATAGTAAGCCAGATTTGGCTTCAGAACCTTTTTGAACACAGGATTCTAGTCAACCTCTGTCATAAATGAGAATTGATACACAAGTTGAGAAATTTTTGCCTTGCTGCTATATATGACAAGTTAAGAAAGGGGAGATTCTGTTCAGAAATCTGCTCTGTGGCTTTTATGGTCTTAAGGTGCTTAATAGTCATCTTATTAAAGCTTTTCCTTTCTTTGTCAGGTTTTCCTTATAAAATCTGAGTGCTGGATTAGCACTGACCTTTTGGAACATTAGAAACTTTGCTAAGAAAATTACTTTTAAGTACTTAAGAAAAATACAAGAGTATTTGGTTAAAATTTTGGAGTATTAACTCTCCTGTAAGGTGTAACAGTTATAAATTATATAAAGTAATAGACTGATTCCATATTAGTTGCTGAACATACTCAGTTCAGTTCAGTCGCTCAGTCGTGTCCGACTCTTCGCAACCCTGTGAATCGCAGCACGCCAGGCCTCCCTGTCCATCACCAACTCCCGGAGTTCACTCAGACTCATGTCCATCGAGTCAGTGATGCCATCCAGCCATCTCATCCTCTGTCGTCCCCTTCTCCTCCTGCCCCCAATCCCTCCCAGCATCAGAGTCTTTTCCAGTGAATCAACTCTTCGCATGAGGTGGCCAAAGTACTGGAGTTTGAGCTTCAGCATCATTCCCTCCAAAGAAATCCCAGGGCTGATCTCCTTCAGAATGGACTGGTTGGATCTCCTTGCAGTCCAGCTGCAGATATAAGTGTTTCTAGGATACTTGGTTTATCTGAGAGCTCTAACAAAGAAGTGTATTTAAGTGTAACAGATAAAACCTTGATAGTGGCTGCTTTATTTTGTTGTCTTGGTTTCTAAGGTTTTGTCAGCTTGTACCTGTGAATATTATTGTTATTCACTCATAAATGAGGTGAGAGGAGACATATAGGAGAATCTCTTGTGCACTTAAGTACATTTTATGACCTATTTTTAAAATTTGCAATTGGGTATGTTATCAGTTTTTAAGTACTTGGTACTGGTTTCAGGGGAAATTTGGTGTTCTTTTAACCATTGGCCTAGGCTAGGGTTTTTCAGCCTTGACACTGTTGACATTTTGGGCTGGATTGTCTTTGTGGTAGGAGGAGGGGGAAAACGGGACTGTCCTGTGCACTGTAAAATTTTTTATCAGCATCCCAGCCTCTGCCCAGTGGATGTCAGTCACTTCAGCTGTGACGACTAAAAATATCTCCAGATACTGCCACATGACCCAGGGGGTCAAAATTACCCCAGCTGAGAACCACTGGGCTAAATTAAAGACCAGTAATGGTCTTCCCTAGAGATTTCTCGGTCAAGCAATGTTAAAGGCCTTACAAAATTAACTACCTGGGAATTTGAATGTTCAGAATCCTTAGAAATTAGCTCTAAGCTCAGAATGCAATTCTTCTCTTCTTTCAGGTCGGCATTTCTTGCAGCACACATCCCACTTTTTTTGTACCCCTTTTTGCACACTGTCAGCAAAACACGACCCTTTGAGTATCTTCGGCTAACCAGTCTTGGAGTTATTGGTAAGTTATTAGGATCATTCTGCAAGCCTGGAATCATCATCATTCATAATAGTGGTCCTGGCTTAGGTGTTTTGTCTGGTCTTTTATAGCTTTTGTTTACCTATTGTTTATTTTTGTCTTTGGGGTTGAGTCTAATAAAACAGTTTTTACTAATGAATATCAGGAACATGGTTGTTCTTATCAAGTACCATTCTGAGTGTAAGGCTATGAGGCCCAACATTTGGGATTAAATTCAGTGTATATGTAGAAATGTTTATTAATTGTAGGAAAAGTAACATAAAAGAGCATTAATCAACAAAGAAAATTGTTACAGGAATAAGAGTTTTAGTTTGTTATTTTCATTTGATTTTTCATCTTTCTCACTTCTAGACTGTTCTCCCCTAATTCCAGGGATTTACCTTCTATTTTACCTTGTTGAATTTTTGCATGTTCAAGTTAATGTTTTCATATGCATTTATTATTAGACATGTATCTAAAATAGTTTTTACTCAAGCAAATTATATATTAGCTATTTCACATCTCAGACTCCTAGATAGTAAAATCGGTAAATTTGTGAAATGTAAATACAGTCAAGAAAATTTCTTTCTTAAATTGCCCTTCCTTTTTTCAGTGTCTTTTTCTCATAGTTTTTGCTTGACATAATAACCAAGTAATAAGAACATCAATTATAGAAGCTTTGTTTTGTTAAATTATTATTTTTATATTGAACCTGTCTTTCATCCTTATGATTGTAAACCATGAATCAGGAGGTATAATTTGAAAGTTTGGTATTTCTCAAAAACATTTTATTCTACTTTTAAGGAGTATCTGTTATGAATGTTATGGTTTTTTACATCTTCTCCTAAGAAGTCCTCTAATTAGAAACTTTTTTCCCAGTATATTCTTTTCTGCTTTTAAGATATAAAAACTTCTCATGTAGGCTTTGAAACATCAGCATGATTCTAGCCAAAGGAAACATTTATGTTCATTATTCTAATTCAGATCATCCTACTGCTATGGTTGGATGCTGCATTTATGTTAGGATAAAGGCTGATAGTGGGGAGGTGTGGAAAAAAATAGTTGGATGGTATTAAGGTAGTTGTCTACCCTTGCATATATTTTTAGAAACTCAGTTTCTCCCAAGTCATTTGAAAGAACAAGCAGAAGGTGAATGTTTGTGCCTAGACTCTTTCCTACAGTTCAAGGCTTATCAGATGAGTTTGAATATAAATGAAGTGATAAATAGCATAAATTAGAGAATACCTGAAACTGAGTAAAAATAAAAATATAACATATCAAAATTTGTAGGATCCAGATTTAAGCAGAGCTTAGAGGAAAATTTGTATCATTAAATGCTTATACTAGAAAGAAAGAGGTCTTCAATCAGTGAGCTAAGCTTTTCTTTAAAAATTAGAAAAAGGAGCAAATTTAACCAGAGCAAACAAAAGGAAGGAAATAATAAAGACTAGCTATCAATAAAAATGGGAACAGAAAATCAATAGATGACATCAGTGAAACCAATAGCAGGTGTTTTTTTACTGAGACATGACAAAAACACTGTATTAGTTTTTGGTATACAATATGATGATTTGGTATATGTATATATTGCAAAGTGACCACTACAGTAAGTTTGGTTAACATCCGTCATTACATAGTTACACTTTTTTTCCCCTTGTGATAAGAACTTGGAATACGGAATGAAGCAGGGCAAAGACTAACAGAGTTTTGCCAAGAAAATGCACTGGTCATAGCAAACACCCTTTTCCAACAACACAAGACTCTGTACAAGGACATCACCAGATGGTCAACACCGAAATCAGATTGATTATATTCTTTGCAGCCAAAGATGGAGAAGCTCTATACAGTCAGCAAAAACAAGACCAGGAGCTGACTGTGGCTCAGATCATGAACTCCTTATTGCCAAATTCAGACTGAAATTGAAGAAAGTAGGGAAAACCACTAGACCATTCAGGTATGACCTAAATCAAATCCCTTATGATTATACAGTGGAAGTGAAAAATAGATTTAAGGGCCTAGATCCGATAGATAGAGTGCCTGATGAACTATGGAATGAGGTTTGTGACATTGTACAGGAGACAGGGATCAAGACCATCTCCATGGAAAAGAAATGCAAAAAAGCAAAATGGCTGTCTGGGGAGGCCTTACAAATAGCTGTGAAAAGAAGAGAAGCAAAAAGCAAAGGAGAAAAGGAAAGATATAAGCATCTGAATGCAGAGTTCCAAAGAATAGCAAGAAGAGATAAGAAAGCCTTCCTCAATGATCAATGCAAAGAAGTAGAGGAAAACAACAGAATGGGAAAGACTAGGGATCTCTTCAAAAACATTAGAGATACCAAGGGGACATTTCATGCAAAGATGGGCTCGATAAAGGGCAGAAATGGTATGGACCTAACAGAAGCAGAAGATATTAAGAAGAGGTGGCAAGAATACACAGAAGAACTGTACAAAAAAGATCTTCACGACCCAGATAATCACGATGATGTGATCACTGACCTAGAGTCAGACATCCTGGAATGTGAAGTCAAGTGGGCCTTAGAAAGCATCACTACAAACAAAGCTAGTGGAGGTGATGGAATTCCAGTTGAGCTATTCCAAATCCTGAAAGATGATGCTGTGAAAGTGCTGCACTCAATATGCCAGCAAATTTGGAAAACTCAGCAGTGGCCACAGGACTGGAAAAGGTCAGTTTTCATTTCAGTCCCAAAGAAAGGCAATGCCAAAGAATGCTCAAACTACTACACAATTGCATTCATCTCACATGCTAGTATAATAATGCTCGAAATTCTCCAAGCCAGGCTTCAGCAATACGTAAACCGTGAACTTCCTGATGTTCAAGCTGGTTTTAGAAAAGGCAGAGGAACCAGAGATCAAATTGCCAACATCCGCTGGATCATGGAAAAAGCAAGAGAGTTCCAGAAAAACATCTATTTCTGCTTTATTGACTATGCCAAAGCCTTTGACAGTGTGGATCACAATAAGCTGTGGAAAATTCTTCAAGAGATGGGAATACCAGACCACCTGACCTGCCTCTTGAGAAACCTCTATGCAGGTCAGGAAGCAACAGTTAGAACTGGACATGGAACAACAGACTGGTTCCAGATAGGAAAAGGAGTACGTCAAGGCTGTATATTGTCACCCTGTTTATTTAACTTATATGCAGAGTACATCATGAGAAACGCTGGACTGGAAGAAACACAAGCTGGAATCAAGATTGCCGGGAGAAATCTCAGTAACCTCAGATATGCAGATGACACCACCCTTATGGCAGAAAGTGAAGAGGAACTCAAAAGCCTCTTGATGAAAGTGAAAGAGGAGAGTGAAAAAGTTGGCTTAAAGCTCAACATTCAGAAAGCGAAGTCATGGCATCTGGTCCCATCACTTCATGGGAAATAGATGGGGAAACAGTGGAAACAGTGTCAGACTTTATTCTTCTGGGCTCCAAAATCACTGCAGATGGTGACTGCAGCCATGAAATTAAAAGACGCTTACTCCTTGGAAGGAAAGTTATGACCAACCTAGATAGCATATTCAAAAACAGAGACATTACTTTGCCAACAAAGGTCCATCTAGTCAAGGCTATGGTTTTTCCTGTGGTCATGTATGGATATGAGAGTTGGACTGTGAAGAAGGCTGAGCGCCGAAGAATTGATGCTTTTGAACTGTGGTGTTGGAGAAGACTCTTGAGAGTCCCTTGGACTGCAAGGAGATCCAACCAGTCCATTCTGAAGGAGATCAGCCCTGGGATTTCTTTGGAAGGAATGATGCTAAAGCTGAAACTCCAGTACTTTGGCCACCTCATGCGAAGAGTTGACTCATTGGAAAAGACTCTGATGCTGGGAGGGATTGGGGGCAGGAGGAGAAGGGGACGATAGAGGATGAGATGGCTGGATGGCATCACTGACTTGATGGACGTGGGTCTGGGTGAACTCCAGGAGTTGGTGATGGACAGGGAGGCCTGGCGTGCTGCGATTCATGGGGTCGCAAAGAGTCGGACGCGACTGAGCGACTGAACTGAACTGAAATGAACTGAAGATTTCTCTTAGCCTTCAGACATACACTACAGTGTTGTTACTGTAGTCACCATGCTATACATTATATCTCTGGATCTTACTTACCCTGCAACTGAAAGTTTGTACCTTCTGACCACCTTCACCCATTTCATCCATCCCCAATTTTTTGTTGAAAAAAACGATGAAATTAATAAACCTCTAACCAGACAGACGAGGAAAAAAAAGGACACCAATTGGCAAATGTGATAAATGGAAGGGGAAATTGTGTAAGACTCCTCAGACAAAAGGAAAGTAAGATAATACTGCTAATAACTTTGTCCATAAATTTCACCACCTAGGTGAAATGACAGATTCTTTGAAAAATACAGTCTGCTAAAGTGCACTTAAAAAGAAAAAATGTTTAAGACTTTTCCAGAACGTGCAGAGGGGGCTTCTCAACTCTTGATGAAGCCAGCAATACTTTCATAATGAAAACTTTAAGTTAAAATTTTTTTAAAAGAAGCAAGAATAAGATTGTCTATTCATAGACAACCTGTGTTGAAGAATCTACAGAAAAAAGCTACTAGTACTGGTGAACTTAATAAGGTTGTAGGATAGAGTTAGTACATAAAAGTCATATTTTGGTATGCTTGAGCTAAATAGAAATTGAAATTTTACCAAAATATTTGAAAAACTTCGGTGTAAATTTTACAAAATATGTGCAAAGTCTGTAGTTACAAACTATAAAGCAATGATAAAATAAATCAAAGAAAACCTAAATAAATGTAGAGATAAACCATGTTTATCAGTTGGTATATCAGTGATTCAATATTACGATGTCATTCTGCCCCCAAATGATGTATAGTTTTAGAGCAATTCTAACAAAATTCTAGTAGAAGTTTTTAATAGAAATTGGTGATCCTAGTGAAAGTCTCTCAGTCGTGTCCGACTCTTATGTGAGCCATGGAATTCTCCAGGCTGAATACTGGAGTGGGTAGCCTTTCCCTTCTCCAGGGGATTTTTCCAACCCAGGGATCAAACCCAGGTCTCCCGCATTACAGGCAGATTCTTTTCAGCTGAGCCAGAAGAGAAGCCCTTGGTGATCCTAAGATTGTATCTGAAAAGGCAAATGAACTAGAATATCCATTTTTTAAAAAGAAGGATATAAACTTGGAAGATATAGTCTACCTAATTTCCAGATCTACTGGGAAACTACAAAAGTCAAGATATTGTGGTGTTGGAGAAAATAAGGACTTACAGAGCAGAGTGGAGTGTACAGAAATAAACCCACACAAATAAGGTCAATTGGATTTTTGACAAAGGCACAAAGAGAATTTAGTGAAGAAAGGATAGTCTTTTCAATAAATGGTGGTAGAACAATTGGATATTCATATGTAAAGCAATGAACCATGACCCATATCTTGTACTCTATAAAAATTAATTCAAGATGGATTTTAGACCCCCATGTAAAAAGTCTAAATGAGATAGTAATTTGACATCTGTTGTAGGCCATGTTAGTTAGTTATGGTTTGTGCTGTTTAAAGATGTAGTATTTGTAGATTGCCAGTTCTGGTTAAAGTAAATGATACCAGTCTCTTCTGAAGTAACTGACTATGGTTATTACAGGTCGAGTTAACTAAGGCCTTTGATATAAAAGCTAGCGAAGCATTGGACCACTCAGGGAACAGTCATTTGTTTAATGGGACTTTGACTCCCTGTATACAGAATGAAGAGGATATCATTGAACTGTGTCTGTCATCTGGTCAATGGTGTAAGTTTCGAAACCAGCAGAGTAGTAGAATTGGGATAATTTTGGAAATTATTTGTCTAACTCTTATTTCGGAGAAAGCAATGGCACCCCACTCCAATACTCTTGCCTGGAAAATCCACGGACAGAGAAGCCTGGTAGGCTGCAGTCCATGGGGTCACTAAGAGTCGGGAACGACTGAGCGACTTCACTTTCACTTTTCACTTTCATGCATTGGAGAAGGAAATGGCAACCCACTCCAGTGTTCTTGCCTGGAGAATCCCAGGGACGGGGAAGCCTGGTGGGCTGCCGTCTATGGGGTCGCACAGAGTTGGACACGACTGAAGCGACTTAGCAGCAGCAGCAGCAGCTCTTATTTATTAAAATAGCAGAGGCTTGCAAAGTGAAGGTAACTTTATCAAACTTCGGTGGAACCAGAATTAGAATCTAGGTATGTGTTTCTTGTTTAGGTATGCCCTACAGTGTTTTGCTTTTGGGGGAAATAGGGGCAATTAAATAACCAGGAAGTCATTTATACCTATTGTGAGTAGGATTCAGAGGGCATTGTTTCTTTGTACCTGAGAGTATGCTTTAATACTGATACAGAACTCTCACCAGGGCTTCCCTGGTGGCTCAGACCGTAAAGAATCTGCCTGCAATGCAGGAGACCTGGGTTCTATCCCTGGGGTGGAAAGATCCCCCAGAGAAAGGAATAACAACCCACTCCAGTTTTCTTGCCTGAAGAACTCCGTGGACAGAGGAGCCTGGCAGGCTATACAGTCCACGGGGTCACAAAGGGTTGGACATGACTGAGCGACTAATACTTCACTACTTTGCCCTGGTGGCTCAGGGGCACAGAATCCACCTGCCAATGCAGGAGATGCAGATATGATCCCTGGATCAGGAAGATCCCCTGGAGAAGGAAGTGGCAACCCACTTCAGTATTCTTGCCTGGGAAATCACATGGACAGAGGAGCCTGGTGGGCTGTGGTCCACGGGGTCGCAGAGTCCAACATGATTAGGAAACTAGAACAACAATGACAACAAGAATTCTCTCTTACCTAAAGTACATGGAGAAGAGATGGTGATATTATTGTGTGATTGTCTACCAAAGTGATAGAATAATTACTTAAGTAGCTAAACTGATGCTAACTATGTGATGGACCGGACTTTGTACCTGATCTTTTAGTGTCAACAGTCAACCTGTGCTTTTCTTGCTCCTTTTTTTTTTTTTTTAAAGCCAGGGTTTGAATCTGATTCTCTGACATAAAAACTACAGTTTGTGTTGTATGTTACTAAGTTCCACAACTAGACGGATGAACAATTTTAGTTGGAAACCCTGACTCTGAAGTAATTTCGTTTGTCCATATTTTCTTTAGGGGCTCTGGTGAAAACAGATGAGCAGGAAGTAATCAACTTTCTATTGACAACAGAAATTATCCCTTTGTGTTTGCGAATTATGGAATCTGGAAGTGAACTTTCTAAAACGGTGTGTGTTTTTATCTTAGATTCTATGTTGTGTTGACTGTTGGACTACTTCTTCATGGTTGAGTTATCTTTTTCTGCCTCCCTTCAAAAATGAAAGTTTTTGAAACTTTCGTGAATGTTTTTTTCTCTTTTGAATAAAAATTGTTATATAATGATGATTTAAGAACCTAGAACCATCAGAAGAATATATTAAGTTAAATAATAAATTTCTCCCTTTTATCTGAACCCCCTTCTGACTCCACAGGTATATTTTTCCAGACATTCTTTATACATAATCAAGTATGTATATATATATATACACTTGAGCTTCTACCTGCTTTGTATTTTAACCATGGATGATAATGTAACTGGTTATAGAATTCTCACCTCTGTCTTCCCTCTCAGAACTCCATTATCATAGCCATGTTGTCTTCTGGTACTGAATGTTGTAGTGAAATCTTGAGTCAGCCTGATATTTTCCTTGTCAGATTTTTTTCTGAAAGAGCCTACTCATTGTGTCTTTTTTGTTGTTAATTTTTATAGTTTCCTCTTTGTTTTGGCCTCTTGCTTAAGCAACATCAGTTATGCTGTATTGTCTATTTTTCATGTGTCTCTTCTTACCCTCTAATTACTTTCTATCTTTAATTTCATATAATGTGATTTTTCTCAAGGCTACTTTTCCATGTTGCTATTTTTAGCAATATCTAACCTCTGCTTCTAAAGTATATCTGGTCACATTGACTATTCACTTTAATTTTTAATTAGGTAAGTATTGCTGAGTTGGATATAAGCAGATGTAATGATTTAAAGTTTGTTTGTTGTGAATATGCAATACAAATAAAGTAAAAATTCATATGCTACTACAAATAGGTATACAAGCAAATAAATGTAAGTCTTCTACCTTACGTCTCAGTTCTTCTCAGTAGTAGCCAGTATTATTACTTTTTTGTAGAATCTTTCCATAAATATGTATACATGTAGCAGTTTAATTTTGTATTAATTTATTAATTTGTATTAATTTTCTGTTAATTTTTGTATTAATACAAATTGTATTAATTTATCAATTTTTTCCTCTAGTCTGTGCTTCTCACTTCTCCTGTTGTTTCAGCTCTTCTTTGAATTTTGTATTTTCTTTTAACTTTTTAAAAATGTTTTTTTAAAGTTCATATTCGCTTCAGTTTCCTTGAAAATGCAGATAAGTATTACTTGCTACCGTTTCTTGGGTTATATCTCTATAAAAGTTTCCCTGTGGGAGTCTTTCTATCCAGGATTGCTGTTTGTTTAAAAATAATGGATGGAAAGAGAGATGTTATGAGCTGAAGTTGGCAGTTTTTAAGTCAAGTGTTTTGCCTCTGAATACTTTTCCACCCAGCCTGCCAGTCTAGGGTGTGTGTTTTAGGGAGGATTTATACCTCTGCCTTCAACTTTCTACTAAACACACAAAGGATAAGTGACATGTGATCTGTGTTCATGCTTTTCTTTTCTCATTTCTTCCTTAATTTTATTTATTTTGTTAATTTCAGTGGATTTCTGGGACAGGATTGGAATGGGTACAACTGTATTCTGTTGTTTTTAAATTCATAGTTGCCTGTGAATAGGTGTTTTTCAAGTTGGCTTCTTATGGCTGGGACAGACAAAGATTCATTTTCTTCTTTTGTGACATTTCTTCCACGAGCCCCCATCCTAACGATCCCTCCATTTTCATTTCTTGCCCATTACTAAAATTAATTCATCCTTGATGTTTAGAAGTTCCCATCAACCTTTACACTTCAACTAGAATGCTTCTCCTATCCTGCCTTATAACATTATTTGTAGTCAGTTCCTGGCATGTCTATCTTCTTTTGGTCCATGCAAGTAAAGACCTTGTCATGTTAACTTTTCATGTACAAATCCTTAGTCTCAGGCCTTGTCATAGTAGGCATCAGGTGAAACAGAGGTTCTCAATCAAGGCTGTGTGACATGATCACCTGTCAAGTGTTTTAAAAACATCAGTGTCCAGGTTCCATCTCTGACTTACTGAACCGTTGTCCAGAGTGATAAAGTATGGACATTTGTGTGTTTTTTTGTTTTTTTTTTTAAATCCCTCTGGAAAAGTGTATAGTATGTTATTTTGGAAAGCTGTTTGGTGGTACCCACTATAAACATAAGTCTACCCTGTGACTCAGCAGTCCCACTCCTGCATATATACCCAAGAAAAATGAGCTCTACAGAGTTCCCTGGCGTTTAGGACTCCATGCCTTCACTGCCAAGGGCCCAGATTCGATCCCTGGTCGAGAAACTAAAGTCCCACAAGGCACATGGCACACACACATACCCAAAAAATGAGCTCTTATGGGCATCGGAACATGTATAGGAGTGTTTATGGCACTTTTGCTCATGAAAGATAGAACTGTAGTATATTACAAAATAAATTACACAGTAGTTAAGAAGAATGAACTGCTGATATATGCAGCATAGGTGATATTACGTCAGATGAAAGAACCCAGGCACGTATGAGTTCATACTGTATGACCATGTATGTAAAAGTCCAGAGTGGTCAAAACCAGTCAGTGAGGATAAATCAGAATAGTAACTCCCTCTCAGGGAGGGATATGACTGGGGAAAGGTACACGGGAATCTTCTGGAGTGCTGAAAATGTTCTATATTTAAAATTTTTATTTTATTTTTATTATAGTTTATAGTTGACTTATACAATATTGTGTTAGTTTCAGGTGTACAGCGAAGTGATTCATAAATATATATTCTTTATATATATATATAGAGAGAGAAAGAATATATAGATATATATTCTCTTCCACTGTAGATTATTACAAGATACTGAGTATAGTTCCCTGTGCTATACAATTGGTCCTTGTTGGTTATCTGTTTATATTATTGTTGTTCAGTCACTCAGTTGTGTCTAACGCTTTGCAACTCCATGGACTGCAGCACACTAGGCTTCCCTGACCTTCACCATCTCCCACAGCTTGCTCAAACTCATGTCCGTTGAGTCGGTGACACCATCCAACCATCTCATCCTCTGTAGTCCCCTTTTCCTCCTGCCTTCAATCTTTCCCAGCATCAGGGTCTTTTCTAATGAGTCAGCTTATAGTATTGTGTATATGTAAATCCCAACTTCCTAATGTTCTGTATTTTAATCTGGTTGTGGTTCACAGATGTGGAATAAGTAAAAATCAAAATACACTTAAGATTAGTACACTTAACACATTTTACTGTGTATATGTTTGTTTGATTTTCTTATTCGTGCCATAAAAGATTGTCACAAGCTCAGTGGCTTAAAACACTACCAGTTTATGGAAGCCAGAAACCATAAATTCAGTTTAACCAGCTTAAGTCAGGGTGCCCGTAAGGATGGCATTGCCTCTGGAGACTCTAGGAGTGAATCTCTTCCCTTGCTTTTTTTCAGCTTTCTTTCTTTCTATATATATATATATATATATATATATATATAAAATATGATTTTGTTTGTTTATTTTTTGCTGTGCTGGGTCTTTGTTGCTACACACGGGCTTTCTCTAATTGCAGCGAGTGGGGACTCCTTTTTAGTGTGCAGGCTTCTCGTTGCAGTGGTTTCTCTCTTTGCAGAGCATGGACTCTAGGGCTTAGGCTTCCATAGTTGAGGCTCCTGGGCTTCAGAGCACAGGCTCAGTAGTTGTACATGGGCCCAGTTGCTCTGAGAAATGTGGGATCTTCCCAGATCAAGGATAAAGCCCGTGTCTCCTGCATTGGCAGGTGAATTGCCTTTTTCGGCTTTTAGAATTGCACATCTTGGCTATTCCTCCCTCTTCCATCTTGACAGCCAGCAGTGTAGCATGTTCAAATCTGTGCCTCTGTCATATCACTTTCTCTATGGTCACATCTCCCTCCACTTCCCTTTTATAAGAACCCTTGTGATAATGACCTAAGGCCCACCTGGATCATCCAAGATGGTTAATCCCCCCAAGATTCTTAACAATCACATCTGCAAAGTACCTTTTGCCTTATGAAGTAGCATCCTCAGGGTTTAGTGATTATGACCTGGATATGCTCGGGGGCCATTATTTAGCTGACCACAATGTTATACACCAGTAAAATAGTAAAATAAAGCAAATAATTCCCACAGTTGATTCTGATGATCAGCTAAGGAAGAGAATCATTATAATAATCATTTGACTTGAATTAAAACTTTTTTAACCCCATCTGTGTAAGAGTTAATGAGCTTAAATCAAGCTTAAATTGAGTGTATTCTTTATTACTGTTGGAAGTTTTTGAAGGGAGGCTTAAAAATCTTATTTTCTTAACGGTCTTTTAAGAATAGGAAAAATCTTACCTAACTCATTTGGAAGAGATGAGGCATGGCTGCGTTTCTGAAATCATCTTGGCCCATGGAAAACTGGGAAGCTCTGTGTTTAACTAGGTTTGGGTCTCAACTCTGATTTAGTCACTTTGTTGCTTGGGATCTTAATCTGGCAAGTTATTGATTGATTAACAGTTATACCTGGCACATAGGTGTTCAATAACTAAGAAAACCTCTCTGTTTTTAGACTCTGATGATTACCTGCTCTTTTTAAGTAAAATAACAACGGTACCTACCTCATAGGTTTGTTGTGAAAATAAGATAAGGCATGTTACAGCTTTAGGAAAAATTCTGGCACTTAATGTTGAATATGGTAATATGTATTAATTTTTTTGTACTGTGCATAAGTTGTCATAATTAAGTTATCTAGAATGCAGGGGTATTTTCTTAGTTTTCTGCTTCATGGTTATTCCTAGGAGAGGAGTAGACAGTTGGAAGACAAGTCTGAACAATGTTTTAGACTCCTTAATTTTGTTTTACTCCAGGTTGCCACATTTATCCTCCAGAAGATCCTCTTAGATGACACTGGTTTGGCTTATATATGTCAGACATATGAGCGTTTCTCCCATGTCGCCATGATCTTGGTGAGTTCTTTCCTTTACCTTTTTTATTTATTTGGCCGTGTTGGGTCTTAGTTGTGGCATGGGGGATCCTCTGTTGCTGCGTGTAGGCTTCTTTCTAGTTGTGACACCTGGGCTTTAGAGCTCACAGGCTCAGTAGTTGTGTAGGCTTAGTTGCCCCAGGACATGTGGGATCTTAGTTCCCTAACCAGGGATTGAACCTGAGTCCCCCTGCATTGCAAGGAGGATTCTTAACCACTGGACCACCAGGGCTTCTGATCACACAACTTAGTTTCTTTGCAGTCGACATTGAGCTACTTCAGTCTCCCAACAGGAAACAACAACCATGAAACCTTGTATAACAGGTCTTGCAATATCTGGTCTCTGATACCAACTAGGATTATGTTGTGTTTTGTATGTTCTCTCCTACCCCACCTTGTTTTGGGGAAAACAGGGTAAGATGGTCCTGCAGCTATCCAAAGAACCTTCCGCCCGTTTGCTGAAGCATGTAGTAAGATGTTACCTTCGACTCTCAGATAACCCCAGGTAAACATTTATAGAATTTAGAGGACTTTGGGGAAATACTCTGATGAGCGTCTGCCCCATCTCATGTCATGGCTTCTGTATCTTTAGGACAGGGAAGAGATAAAACTATATTCAGGTCGTCTGAGACAGACCTTGATTAATTTCTTTTAAAATCTGAAATGCTAAATTTAAAAATCCATCAGAGTGTTGTCTCCCCACCAAAACTCTGTACCCTACTCTAAAATTCCCGAGAGTTCAGATAGTGAATCTCATGATCCATTACTCCTGTGGTTTGAGCTTTCTGTTCTACAAGAAAGAAAAGTATATTTTTAAAGATCTCTTAAGAAAGGAACAAGCCCAGAGGGCTCTTGAATTGTATCTCTAGTTCTCCTCTTGATTCCTGTAAAGTCCTTGAGCTAATTATTTTACCTCCCTATTTCTTTCTGCCGGAAATCATACATTGTAGATACAGTGCATTTTAGAAAAATTTGACCTTTTGCTTTGTAAATCCATAATTCATGCTGAAAGCCACTTGCTCATATTCTGCTAAACCACATAATGGGATGATTTCTGTGTTCCTAGGAATGGGGATAACTTGATTAATGTGAACTCCTGCCACTGAGGTTATTTAAGCCCTAAGTATTTCTTTGACCATTTTCTCCTGTTCTTTAGTGGTTCCTGATTTCACCAAGTTTGAAAATACATTTATTTAAAATTCTCCTTGTAAAAGAAACTAGGCTAAGTACAAAAGCCATAACTTAAAAAAAAAAAAACAGCCTTATAAATAGTTAATTTACCTTAATGAGTTTTCAGATTTGACTTTTACTGGTAATATTTTAAAGAAAATGAAATATTTGAAAGTTCATCTGATAATAACTTTATGATAGCTTTACTGCTTATCTCTTAAGAGTTTTAACATAAAACTGAAGCTGTTTTTGGAAAGACACAAATTTTTATCAGTTTAGAGTTAAAAGTTCATTAACTTATCCTACTATGAATCAGGTCATATCCCCTGTTATTTTTCTGATTTTGGAATGTTTCATTTACTATCACCCATTTATTTTTAACATGAGTATTTCGACAACTGTAATAAATCAGAAAGTAGTTTGAATTGAGGTAAATTGTTGCATCATTTTATTCTATTTGCTTTGTCACAAAGTTCAATGTAGGGGAAACATTCTGAAAATGTTTACAGACAACAGATCCTGGAGGTCTCTAAGCCTATGTCTAATATAAGCTTTAGATAATTTTAATGGCTTATTAAAGTACTTGACAGAGCCATAAATTCCCAGGATTCTATATATTTATATCTAAGAAAAGGGCTCTTCCCTGTCCCCCAATGTGGGTTTATTTGTTTGGTCTCCCTGGTTGGTTGGTTTGTTTTTGATGTAGGGCACGTGAAGCACTCAGGCAGTGCCTCCCTGACCAGCTGAAGGATACGACCTTCGCCCAGGTGCTAAAAGATGACACCACCACCAAACGCTGGCTTGCACAACTGGTGAAGAACCTGCAAGAGGGTCAGGTCACTGATCCCCGGGGGATTCCCCTGCCCCCTCAGTGATCCTCCCCCATCCCCTCCCACTACTCCCCCCAAGTTGGGGGAGGGAGGGGACACCTGCAAGGAAAACAGCTCAGGTTTTATCGCCGACTGGGAATAGACGACCTCAATGCTGAACTGCACTGGAGAAAAGGGGCACGGTACCCCCGCTGAGGTGTATGAGCTGCCATCTCAGGCTGCCTTGAGGACCTGGGCTCCCTCTGCTACTCCCAGGAAACGGGTTCCTGACACAGCAGTTTGCCACCATAGCCAAGGAGGGTGTCAACACCAGCAAATGCTGTATTTGCAGCAGGCCCACGATGACCCTTCTCCCTCACCTCTACCCAGCCACTGGCGGGAGGGAAGATTGGTGGCGGCAGCAGCGCTCTAGGCACGGTGAACGCCTGGGACCAACCATGTGGCGTTTTCTTATTTTGCCTTCCTGGAAGACTCAAGATGTGTCACTTCATCCTCTCTCTCAGTATTTGTTTACTTTGGTTTTTTGTTTTTAATCTTAGAGAGAGGTGTAGTGGACACAAGCTGTAATATTCAGCAAACCTTTGTCAGTTGGCACTGTTTACAAGTCTGTTAGTTGGATAAGCTCAATAAAAAGTTGGTCTGGGCATTACATCCCATTACATCTAGGAGGCCAATAGCTGCGTGAGCTGTTGGGGGGAATGGGAGGCAGGGGAAGGATATGAAGCCAAAGGACAGCAGGAACCCACCACCTATTTCCCTTCCCTTCTCCATTCTTCTACCCCCAGTTCTGGATGCCACAAGGACCTTAACCCTTGCTTATGGCTTTCGCTGCTAGCTTTTCCAAATCTCAGTGCTCTTCCCTTGTTCACTTTCCTAAACTTAAAACAGGCGTCTTAATTCACCAGACTGTCCTGGAAGGATATTGTATTGAGAGGAGATGATGAATGTCACCTTTAGTTCAAGTCCTCAGAGACATTTCCTGGATGACTTTTAAAAGGAAGGTTATCTGGGCTTACGATGATAGGCTCCTTGATCCTGTTCTTTGCTTTGGTGTGAATCTACAATTCCAAGTGTCTTCATGATTGTACTTGAAGCAGTATTAACTGAATGAGTTAATTTTATTCAGATTTAAGATAGAGCACTGGACTCTGCTTGCTCAGTCTTGTTGGGTTTTTTGTTTTTTTGTTTTTTTTCTTTTGTTTTGGACACATTCCCTTATGGTCTGTGGGAATTATGAGATTGTCTCTGTAATATTTTTCACTTTTTTGTACTGTGTCAGAGACTCTCCATTTCTTCTGTGGATCTTTAAATGACTCTCTTCATAATCTAGAGGTTTGAATCTGCAGTCCAATGTAAATTAAATTGCGTTGCTTTCCCCCAGTCCTTCCACCTGCCATTACCTACTGTCTCTCTAATCCCCATCTTCAATCAAAGATGGAATTTATAACCCAACTAGAGAGACCAAATATTTTCAGTCCACATCTTACACAGTTGAAGGTGAGTCTGAACACATTTGAGGAGAGTTACAGGGGGCAGGCTCAGAAAAACCTTTGCAGGGGCAGTTTTGCCAACCCAAGGGCTCTTTCAAGCCGACTTTCACAAAGGGAGCCGGCCTTATTAGTTGGCTTCTGTCTCTCTAGAGCCAAGAAAGTAGTAATGAAGTAGCCTAGATGTAGGAAGGGTAGAATAAGCACTTACTCCGCAGCTTTCAAAAATGAAGAGGAGGACCAGACCAGCTCTCACTAAGCTCAAGCCTGAGGAGAAGAAGCCTTGGAGAAAGCAGAGAGCAGCATGGACTAGATAAACGTCTTGACTCCCTTCAGCCCACAGTTTCTGTCCTGCAGACTCCAGCTAGGTTAACCCTGGTTTTTGCCAACTGCCTTCCTGCTGAGCCAAAGTTTTCTCATTCCCTCTCCTTTGGGGAAGCAGTTGAGGCCCCAGGCCCCAGGCCATGCTCCCTGAGAAATTCTCTTCTCCATCTTTCGGTGCATTGGCCATTGTACTGTGCCAATAGTGTCTTAATTCTTGTACCATCTAATCTCAGCGGGCCTTGGACCCCACGTAGGAGTTGAGGGGAGGGGTGGAAATGGGTATTGTTCCTTGTAGTTGGTCCTGATGTCGTGTGTGAATAAAGAGACCCCCTCCCCTCACTTTGTGTGTTCTGTCCCTCTCACTCCCTCAACAGGACTGAAATAAAAATGCTTCTGTTTTTGTAACAATAGTTTTTCCTTTAAACTGTGGAGATTGGATTTTGTTGGTCAGATGATCCTCGTCAACCTTGCCTCTCTACCTCTGTGCACCTACACACACATGCACTGTCCTACCAAGAGGGCAGTGATGGTTCCTTTGTGGATAAGTCCTTTGGAAGAGTCTTACTGATGTGTAAAAGCTGTTTGGGAAGCTGGGGTGGCATCTTTTTTCTGATAAAAGTGTCTTGCTTAAGAGAACTTCACTCCTGGCTGTAGTGGCCAGAACCTAGTACTGGTGTGGGAGAGGCTTCCATATATGAAGAGATAAAACTTGAAACATTTTACCACCAACTTTAATAGCCATTTCCTTCTGGAGTTCAAGACTTCCATCTCCAGACTTGTTTCCATCCCTGTTTCTGGCTCTCAGTGAGACAGAGCCAACCTCTGTTTCCAGCTTCTTTTTTGTGAGGCTTGAGGGACTTTGTTTCAGTGGTGGAACAGGACAAGGAGAGGTACTGGTAGCCTTCAGAGCATGCCTTCCTTACTAACAGTATGTATGATTCTCTTGCTAACTATTCCTGCCGCTCAAAGCCTGGGGAAGTGTGAGGGGGAAGAGTAGGAATATGCAAAGTTACTCTATCAAAAGTCCAAGGAAAACATTTGAAATAGAAAACAATAGAATGAAATGACATTTTTCTCCCTGAATATTGCAGAATTTCATTTTTAAAAAATACATGTGTTTCAAAAGCAGATATAATAGGTTAAGTTGAACAACACAAACCTAGCTTAACTGACATACATAAAATACTGTAACTCAACCAACAATGCACATATTTGTAATTGCACCAAAACCTTTCACCAAAATTGATCATAGCTGAACGATCAAGCTGTAAGTAAGGAAATTTCCCCCCCAAATTAAAGTAATACAGTGTTCTCTGAACACAGAGGGATTAAGCTAGAGGGGAAAAAACTGAAAAGTCCCTAACTTATAAAACAGTATAATTCTAAACCCACTCATCACAGGAAAAAAAAAGTACAAAGGAAATTAGAAAAAAAAAAATAATGAAGACACCTCATGTCAAGAAACTGGGAAAGAGGGAAATCCCTGATAGTCTAGTGTCTAGGACTTGGCAGGGGGCCCAGGTTCCATCCCTGGTCGGGGAACTGAATCACGTGCTGCAACTAAAATACCACAACTAAAAAAAAAAACTGTATGCTGCGGCTGGGGATCCCAAGTGCCAGAGCAAGGACCTGGTCCAGCCAAATAAGGAACTGAAAAAGA
Organism: Bos grunniens; assembly: GCF_055505025.1. NCBI lineage: Eukaryota > Metazoa > Chordata > Mammalia > Artiodactyla > Bovidae > Bos > Bos grunniens. Next base: position 30,248,050 of record NC_141166.1, on the reverse strand, counting down.
ATAGCAAATTCAAGAAGTAGAAGAAGTGCAAAAAAAAAAAGTGAAATAAAAAACATGTAACCAAAAGTCATTCCCTTAAAAACAGTAAAACTGATAAAGCTATAGACTGATCTGGAAAAAAAGTCAATGTTAGAAATGAAATAGAGACGTCACTCACATCTTAGTCACCAATCGCATGAACTTCCAGAAACTATAGAGAAAAAACAGGTCTTAATTAAAATTTGAAGCAGTATAACTCAGCCACCAAAAACTATCAAGGATATTAAAGGAAGGAAAACTAGGTGCTAACCTTTCCTATGAATGTAAATGTAAAATTTCCAGTCAAGTCAAATCTAGCAACATATAGAAAATGTGTCAAATCTGATTTGGATTTACTGCAAAAATAGATTGACTTGATGCTTGAATTCAGTTAACAAAAAGCAGGAGAAGAATCACAATCATTAAATATGCGCAGGAAAGAGCACTATAAAATTCAGTACTGGGACTTCCCTGTTGGTCCAGTGGCTGAAACTCCATGCTCTCACTGCAGGGGCTAGGGTTTGATCCCTGGTAAGGAAAGTAAGATCCCATGTACCACAACTAAAGATCCTGCATGCTGCAGTGAAGATCGAGCATCCCCCATGCTGCAACTAAGACCTGATACAGCTAAACAAGTATTACAGAAAAAAAATTCAATACCTATTCATGAGTTTTAAAAACTTTGAAAAGCAGGAATAGAAGGGGGTATCCTTAATCTAATAAAAATCGTTAAATGTGTGTGTATGTAGATATACCTATGTGTATATCTGTGTATAATTACTTTGACCTAAAAATTCAAATTCATTTATAATTTTAAGATTTAAAAGAAAAAGTTTCATATTCATGAAAACACAAAACCTTAATAAAAAAACGCTATGGTTGGGACTTCCCTGGTGGTCCGGTGGTTAAGAGTCCACCTTGGAATGCAAAGGATACAAGTTCGATCCCTGATCAGAGAACTAATCCCACATGGCTCAGAGCAACTTGGCTCACTCATCACACCTGGAGAGTTTGCACCCCAAGGAAAGGTCCTGAGTGCCGCCAACTAAGACCCAATGCAGCCAAATAGATAAAATTCTATTTTTAAAAAACCTGTAGTAAACTTCTCAATTATAAAATACTGAAATCATCCTCCACAAGATGCAGAATAAGATAAGGATGTCCACTATCACAACTCCATAAACTGGTCCCAGCCAGTGTGATGTCAAGAAAAAGATAAAGGGAAAAAACAAACATGCTGACAACATGATTGTGTATGTAAGTAATCCAAAAGAATCTACAGATTCTTAGAATTAAGTGAATTTAGCAAGGTCACAGAATACAGTCAATATGCATCTCAAAAAAGTCAATTATGTGTTTCTAAATACAATAAATAAAAAATGAAATTCAAAAATATATTGTTTATTATAGCATAATAAATCAGATAGCTCAAAATAGGTATGCCAAAAGATATGCAGACTCTACATTGCAAACAACATCCTGGAAAGAAAGATTGACAGGCATGTGGTCAAGTCACATATGTCAATTCACCTAATATTTTTCTTCGTTGGTATAGGTTAGCTTATATCTGTTAGAAAAAAAGTGGGAACTTGCCTATGTTCTCAACTATTTAGAAATCTCACTATGTAAGTTTCACAATAACTTAATTTTATTTCTTTAAATTGTATATAAGATACCATTAGAGAAACGTTTTTAACCCTAATGAAATTTCAGGAATGACTTTACAGTCTGACAACATGAGTACATTTTGAAAATAAAAAAATTGAAACATCTTAATTGTAAAAAAAAAAAAAAAGACATAGATGAAGAGACATATAATCTCCATGGACTGCAAAATAATATCGGAAGGATACCTGTTCTCTCAATCTGCCAGTGAAATTCGATTCTAAGTAAAATCCCAGCAGGTTTATTTTTGTGAAGATTGACAAGCTGATTCTAAAATTTGCATGGAACTAGAGAAAAGCCCGAGCAAAGCAATGAAGACCCAGCTCAGCCAAAAATAAGTGAATAAATAAAATTAATTTTTTTTTATTTCATGGAAATGGATAGTGCCAAAACAGCCAAGACAGTCTTGAAGAAAAATGAGATTGGAGTCCTTCCACACCCAGACACCCTCCTTTAACCTTTTAGACCCACCTTCCTGAGACATGACTTATAAATAGCATACAGTTGTATTTTACTTTGTGAACTTTTCTGAAACTTTTCTCTCTCACAGTGGTATACCCTTTGCATTGTAGATTTTGTTTTTGGCTGTGCTGGGTCTTTACTGCTGCATAGGCTTTTCTCTAGTTGTGAGTGGGGCCTACTCTCTAGTTGCAACATGCTAACTACAGGCTTAGCTGCTCTGAGGCTTGTGGGATCTCCCTGGACCAGCGATCAAACACATGTCTCTTGCATTGGTAGGCAGATTCTTTACCACTGAGCCACCACCAAAGCCCTGGCCTTTGCATTTTAAATTCTAATCTCTATCATCTGATCTCTTGTTTCTCTTATACCTCCTTGTCCCCCCTCCCACCTTAATTTTTTGGGGAAGGGGGGTTATTTTGGAGGTTTTTGTGAGTGTTTTCTCTGGAATGGAAGTGTCTATATATTCTGTTATCTTTCCAAGTTAAATATCCTGGCTTTTAAGTTAACAGGTGTGCTTAGTCACTTCAATCGTGTCCGACTCTTCATGACCCCATGGACTATAGCCTGCCAGGCTCCTCTGTCCATAGGATTCTCCAGCTAAGAATACCGGAGTGGGTTGCCATGCTCTCCTCCAGGGGATCTTCCCAGCCCAGGGATTGAACCCAAGTCTCTTGTGTCTCCTGCATTGGCAGGTGAGTTCTTTACCACTAGTGCCACCTGGGAGGCCCAAATCAACAAGTGGTCTCACAGATTATTTTTTAGGTGAAACTTAATACTTTAAGTATTCCTTTTTGACCAATGAGAAAGGGGAGCTTTATTTCAGAAGTGTGAGAAGTTAGATTGGATGGTCTGGGAAGTGAGTCTCTGAAACCCCAGCCCTGAAGCAGAGAAGTTTAAGGCGTCTCCTCTGGGAGTCAGGAGGAGAGCCTAGGCTTGCCTGTGCAGCAGTGTCAGGGTACACTGTTGAGGTCTTCCTCTTTGCCAGCTACCCCTTCATTTCAATTTAGGGCTTCTAGGCCTTTCCTGGGCATGGTTCCCAGAAAATCCCTCTGCTGCTGCTGCTGCCCTGATCAGGTTTCTGGATCTGTTAATAATAGACAAGAGTGTGGGGATGGGACAGGATCATTATGGAAAGAGGAGCAACTAAACCAGATGGACAGCTCCTGTGCTCAGGGCCCTGTGTGTCTGCTCCTGTCCTGGATCTGAAGGAGATCCTGCAGTGGACCTGTCTTCTAAGCCATTCCTGGGAGCCACAGTAACCTTGTGAAGGTTTTCTAATGGCTTTCCCCAAAATCAGAATACATAATCTGGGGTGCTTATAAGAACACTGAAACAGAATGTCTGAGATTTGAACTCCCATCAGAAAATCCAGGAGGAGTGATAACACCTCTCACAGAACACCCAGAAGAGTATGAGGTGGTGCTGCAACTAGGTGAGGCAAATAGTGACTCAGAGAGGCAAACCATATGTATACCCCTGGAGTGTATGCACTTCCCTGGTGGTTCAGTGGATAAAAAACCACCTGTCGATGCAGGGGACATGGGTTCAATCTCTGGTCTGGGAAGATCCCACCTGCAGCGGGGCAACTAAGCCCCTGCACCACAACTACTCAACCCACGTGCTCTAGAGCGTGTGAACTGAAACCACTGAAGCCCACCCGCCTGGAGCCTGTGCTCCACGAGAGAAGCCACCACCATGAGAAGCCCACACACCACAACCAAGAGTAGGCTCTGCTCTTTGCAACTAGAGAAAGCCCGTGCACATCCACGAAGACCCAGCAGAACCAAAGATAAATAATTTAAAAAAAAAAAAAAGAATTTGCCTTGCAATGCAGGGTACTTGGGTTCGATCCTTAGTCAGGGAACTAAGATCCCACATGCTATGGAGCAACTAAGCCCATGTGCCACAACCAGAGAGTCCATGAGCTGATCATGAGATTATGATCATGAGAATCCATGAGATATCCCACATGATGCAGCGAAGATCCCCCAGGCTGCAACTAAGACCCAAAGAAGCCAAATTAAAAAAAAAAAAATCCTGGAGTGTGGAAGGGCTAGTATGGAAAAATAAGGACAGGACAACGTTGGAGGAGTGGAAACAGAAGAATAAGACAAGCATGGGAAACAGCCTCTATGAAGTAAGATATGAAATCAGCACAGTTTAAACCTTAGTGCCTCCTAATCTTCCTGTTCCCCGGGAATGGCCTTCCCTCTTCTGCCTCTACTCCCTGCATATTCCTTTTCCTTTATTAAAACCTGCTGTCAGTGCAGTAAACTCCACTTAGGTATAAATTTTGAGACTCGTAAGGCTTCAGAAATTACCAGTTACTAAAACATGAAACCCTTTTGTTGTAAAATATAACAAAGCTACAGAAAACTACATAAAACGTATAGCTTCATAAGTTATTATGAAGACCCTTATCAGCAACCCAGGACCAGAAACAGAACTTCGCCAGCTATTTCAGAAGCCAGCTGCGTGCCCCATCCCACTGCAATGCCTCTCTTTTCCTCAAAGTAACCACTATCCGGACATTTATGGGAATTACTCAGAAGGATTTTATTTTAATGGGACTAAAGGTTTAGCTATAAATAAGCACTAATGGTAGAATATTAGGCAGTTGAGCGATGTTTGGAGGAGCCACAAGAGGCAGCCAGGTCCCAGCACACTCAGAAATGACACCACTTTGTACAGTTAGTTCCCTCTGTGCCTGTGATTAAGACATTACTCACTGGAAGATGACCCCACAGAAGTCCAAGTACAGAGCTGTGCCCCTACCCTCAGCTCCATTCTGTCATACACTGATCCAAAAAGAGCCATACCCCACAGTCTTCCCAAGGCAGAGCAAAAGTAGGTCCCAGCTCACAGTACTGGGGAGATTGTAAGGGACTGGCGGTCTCTGCTCTGACCTGTGAGTCCGGGCCATTGCTGAAACTTCCCTGGGCCTCCGTTTCTCACTGTGAAGTATGGAGCTGTAATAAAGCCCTTGACAATCCCCTATTCCTCTCCTACTTTCCTCAATCTTGGTGTTTGTTTCCGCTGCCTATTCGTACACGCTTTAAGAAGTTCATTACCTTGCTTTCCCAGCTGGATGTCTTTCCAGCCTTGTGTTCCTCTTTTTGCTTTTGATCCTTATACACTATGAGTCTGCTTCATTTCTACATGTACCTTTATAAACACACAGATATGTCCTTGCCTGTTAGAGATGCTGAAAAAACGGTTGTAGGATGAATGAATCTATGAAACAAATTGTCTCCTACATTCATATATACATTCCTTCAATATTCAGCAGATATCTAATATATATAGAGACGCCAACCTTTCCCTCTACACTCTAAAATCATTCTTCCTCCTTTTGTCACCTTCCCCCTTTCCCACCGTATCTTTTCTACTTTCCCTGAGCCATAAAGTTAGACTGAGTGCTCAGCAAGACAGGATGCAGAGACACAGAACCAGGCCAATGGAAACAGACACCATGGAAGGGAGCCAGATGAAATAAGGGCAAAGACAGCTGTACAACATGCAGAGAGAAACCAACCAGAATGAAAAACAGTGATTCATGGAGCACTGCCACTCGGATACTCCTTGGGTTTCGCTCTGAGAGCTGCTGCGAGATTGAGGTCAGTGAGGGCTGGCATGGAGAGGAAGGGCAGACAGGCTCCTCCTCCCTGGAGATGCACTGCTCGTCAATCCCTCCCCTTAATCCTGTGCTACCCACCCCACCCCCATGACTCCCTCATGCTGACCAGTGTCCTGGGCCTTTAAGGGATGGGCTGGACTGAGGAGAGAACTCACACCTCTCCCCACCCTACTCCTTCCATCTGGCTGTAAGTCAGCCAGCGACAGCAGCAAACTGCAGCAGAAGAGGGGAGGAAGCCAGCGAGTGCAAGAAGAGCAAAGGAGCCCCACTGGATTTCCTTGCTCCACGGCGGAGAGCATCCCAGAGCTCAGACATAGGACGGCTATCCTGCCCACGGTAAGGGCTGGAGGCTCTGACCAGCCACTGCTCCTAGCTCCTACATGCCCAAGTCCTTGCCCTTGGCCTCCACATGCTTATTCCCCCTGACTAAATCATACCCTGGACTCCTTTGCCTAAACAGGTTTACGGGCCCCTGACCTGCTGGTTTTCTGTAGCTTATCCACTTGGACTTATAGTTTTCCTACTAGCTATATCAGTCACCTTTTTATATGAGGACCTCTTAGCTACCCAGGGCTGTCACTGTGTAGATAAGTGGTGATCTCACCCCAGGAAGGGAAGAGAGAGAACTGAAGCAATCATGCTTCAGCATGAATTCATTAACAGATTGTTGAGGATTACCACATGAGGGTTGACCAAGACCCACGGAGGGGAAGGGTTGGGGGGAGTCTTCTATTATCAGAAACCCCTGATAATAGGCAGAGAGTTGTGAGACTTCCTTGGAAAGAGCCAGGGTTTGAGTTCTATGCCTCATTCTTAGCCTGCTCAATGATCCAGGGCACTTTGTTGGTGCCCATGAAAGACAGGCCTAATGGGAAGGATTGTAGAACCAAAAAACTGATTTTCAGACAAGTTGGTGTTGAGACCAAAACAACAATTCACACTTCAGGGACTCTGTCTGACCTACTCCCAGCTGCCTCCTAGGTCTGACCAAGTGCTGTCAAATAGGAGGCACTTGAGAATTTATGGGATGAGTGGAGGCATGAACGAATCTGGTTGATTCACAGGCGTCCATGAGAACATTAAATTGATGTGCACAAGAGTACAACAGAATCTTTCTAGGCACAGGAAATATTCTTTCATTTTTACTGTGACTTCTCTTTAAATAAAGCTGCCTTTTTGGGGAAGCATTGTAAAAAAAATATTGGAAGAGTACCTGCTCCTAGTCCTGTCTCTGATGTTAACTAGCTCTTTGACTTTGAACCATGGCTTCCTGATCTACTGTGGGAGGGAGTAGAGGGTTCCCTAGATTTGCTTGTGTCTCAGGAGCCCTTGTTAAAAATGAATATTCCTGGACCCCATCCTTAGAAACTCTGATCTGGTAGATTTGAGGTGGGGCTAAGGAATCTCTGTTTTAAGACACTCTACAGGAGACATTGATATAACCAGGAACCACTAGATTGATGTGTGTGTATGAGTCTTCAAGCTCTAACATTCTGAAGGCTATGACCTGTGACGGGAGCCATGAACCAGGTTTGTCATAATTCTCCTCCAAAGAAAGAGAGTAGACAGGTTGAATCTCTTCCATCCTGCCCTCAGAGAGACTGTGCTGCTGCTAAGTCGCTTCAGTCATGTCTGACTCTGTGCGACCCCATAGACGGCAGCCCACCAGGCTCCCCCGTCCCTGGGATTCTCCAGGCAAGAACACTGGAGTGGGTTGCCATTTCCTTCTCCAATGCATGAAAGTGAAAAGTGAAAGTGAAGTCACTCAGCCATGTCCGACTCTTCTCGACCCCATGGACTACAGCCCACCAGGCCCTCCATCCATGGGATTTTCCAGGCAAGAGTACTGGAGTGGGGTGCCATTGCCTTCTCCGCAGAGAGACTGTAGACACCTCGAATTCCACTATAAGCCACAGGCAACTCTACCAAAGTCCATCTCCAGGTGATATGAAGCCACCTGTCAGCTGAGGACCAAATTTTGCTTGGCAACCCTTGGCCACTTCCTGCCCTATTTGTGTGTCTATTTTCTCATCTGTATTGTAGAGGTAATTATCTGTATCCTCAGGGAGCTCCACATATGTGCCTAGACGTAAACAGTTAAGACCCAACCTCTCTCTCAGTCATTATCCTCTGATTCTTGCCTCTTTCTCTTGCTCCCACTCCCAAATCCTTTTTCCCTCCTCTCCAAACTGTACCTGCCTCAGCTGTGACCATCCTCCCCATTCCACCTTCAGGTGCCAGAGGAAACACCAAGACCTAGAACACCTAGGTTCTAAGTTGCATTCTCTGAGTAGTTTGTTTAGTCAGTCTCCTAGGATACAGGGGAAAATGAAGCTGAGCAGAAGGATCTGTTACTCAGGATCCCAACCCAAGAGTCCCCCTTCCTGAACCAAAGTCTCAAGCACCTTTCAGGGGACGAGAATCCAAGCCATTGCAAATTAGAAGAGAAACAAAAGAGCAAGGAGTAATGAGGAGAAGGGATGAGGAGAAGGATGAGAAGTCAAGAGCAAAGAGAGGCTGACTTAGGTAAGCAAATAGGAAGGCAAAGGGAGGGTCAGGAGAGAGCAAAGTGAGCTAGGAAGAAAGGAAAAGGAAGGGGTCAGGTAGAAGAGGGGGAAGGGGAAGAAAATAGGAAGAAGGAAAAGAAAGGCTGTTGAGTGGGATATGGTAGGAACAGAAAATGATGGGGTGGCGGGGAGGGAGAACAATGTCCCTCACTGGGTCCCAGCTCTGCTTTCATCGGCTTGCTAGAGAAAGCCTTTTCTAAGGGTAGTCTCGGTGAGGTCTCTGAGTTGGTCAAATGGAGACCTCAGTTCTAGCCCCAGTTCTGCCACTTAATTCCTTAGGTGACTGGCAGTTCAGCTAGCCTTCTGTCCCTTTATTTTTTCTGACAAAAGGATTCCCATACTTATTACTGAGCTCCATAGACCGCTGGTGGGGAAACAGAAAGCACGGGGAGCTAAGCATTTCGTCTCCCCTGTGAGTTGTTCAAAGAGCGGTGATGGTCTGTGATCTGGTTGGTTAACGTACAACCTTAACACAGGATAAATGTGTGCCACTTCATACGTGAAGCTTCTGACACAGCCAGCTTGGTTCTTCTCCAGTGTCTTCTCTTGGAGTTGTATCTGATTACCTATTTTCATTGGAATCTATTGAGGAATGGGATGATTCTGCTTTTTTTTGTGGTCAGGAGTTGCCTGATCCTGAAAGTCTTGTGAGAAGACATGGTGAGATGCAAACTCAATCACACGTAGGATGGCAGAGAAAAGAGCTCCTCTGTCCCTTTTCTACAAAATGAAGTCCAGCTCTGACATCCTGTGGCTCCCTGAGTTGAACCTAGCCCTCTATCGGCCATGTGTCACCTAGATACAGTTTTAAAACAGTGACTCAAGAATGGGAGCAGGGCACGCCAAGCTCTGAGGTTGAAAGAGTTTGACAAAAGAATATAAAATCATTTTCTAAGGCTGGTTTGAGATGAGGTAGGGCTGTTCCTGTGCTTGGGACTGTTCTCAGATCTCCCATGTCTCGACATTGTGGTGAGGCTCCCAGACACAGGCATATGGAAGGTAATTCTGTCTTCTCCCAGGGCCAAAGCCCACCCACCCCAGAAGTTCAGAGGAGAGAGGAGGCAAAATGTTGGCAAAGGGGATTAGACTTCAGCCCCAGGTTGACCCCAACCCCTCTTAGAGTCTGAAACTCTAAGACATTTAATGAAGATCTATTACTTTTTAGTCTTCATAGAACTTTTGCAAACCTTGGATTCCAAGCTGTGCAGCACCACCCAGCAAAGCAGAGATGCTTTCCTGTCTTCTTTCCTTCCTTCTTCCATCCAGAGGTCTCCTCTGGTCTCACTCAGGATTCTACGTGCAGCCTCAGCCAGTAAAACCTTTCCCTCTTGGGACTGAAGCTGTGTTCTTGTTCTCCTGAGAGTTGCCTTATCTCTTCTGCTTAGACTCAGATTGGTTTCCTGCACATTCCTACTCCTTTGGAAAATCTTCTCTAGGTCCTTCAGTCAGGAGAGCTATAATTTCAGTGACTTCTACATCATTCCTGAAGATCACCACCCTGGGTGGCTTTACAGGCTCTTCCTACTTAAGGGAGATGGGGCACTAATATGCTGTGTGACCTCAGACAAGTCACATCATGTTTCTGGATTTCTGCTCTAACGTAGGGAGTTGAACTACATGATGTTTAAATGGACTACTAACTGAATAATTAGTTTAAGGATTCTTGCCTTTTTTTTTTTTTTTTAGATGTTCACCACTGACAAATTGTTAAACTTATTCAGGGATGTTCCTGGCAGTCCAGGGGTTAAGACTTCACACTTTCACTGTAGGAGGCACAGGTTCGATCCCTGACTGGGGAATTAAGATCCCACATGCTGCAAAGGGCAGCTGGAAAGACTTCTTTTAAGTTTAAACTTACTAATTAAAACCCACAATATTTCTCTTCAACCATGGATCCTTTGCTTATACAAAAGCATAAAGCTTTATGTTCCGTGGACTTTGCCAGTTTCAGCATGATTTGTTTTAAGCACTGAGTATATTTGTTCTAGGCACAAAGCTAGGATCAAAGTGGCCACAAATCAAATCATCCAGTTCTTTTCAAGGCAAGTTTGTTGTTAGCTCTTAGGATAACTTCAGTTCAGTTCAGTCACTCAGTCGTGTCCAACTCTTTGCAACCCCATGAATCACAGCACGCCAGGCTTCCCTGTCCATCACCAACTCCCGGGGTTTACCCAAACTCATGTCCACCAAGTCGGTGATGCCATCCAGCCATCTCATCCTCTGTCGTCCCCTTCTCCTCTTGCCCCCCAATCCCTCCCAGCATCAGAGTCTTTTCCAATGAGTCAACTCTTCGCATGAGGTGGCCAAAGTATTGGAGTTTCAGCTTCAGCATCAGTGCTTCCAATGAACACCCAGGACTGATCTCCTTTAGGATGGACTGGTTGGATCTCCTTGCAGTCCAAGGAACTCTCAAGAGTCTTCTCCAACACCACAGTTCAAAAGCATCAATTCTTCGGCATTCAGTTTTCTTTACAGTCCAACTCTCACATCCATACATGACCACCGGAATAACCAGTCCTAAATGAGCAATGGCACCCCACTCCAGTACTCTTGCCTGGAAAATCCCATGGATGGAGGAGCCTGGTGGGCTGCAGTCCATGGGGTCACTAAGAGTCGGACACGATTGAGCGACTTCCCTTTCACTTTTCACTTTCATGCATTGGAGAAGGAAACGGCAACCCACTCCAGTATTCTTGCCTGAGAATCCCAGGGACAGGGGAGCCTGGTGGCCTGCCGTCTATGGAGTCGCACAGAGTCGGACACGACTGAAGTGACTCAGCAGCAGCAGCAGATGAGCATAAAAGGTAGGAACTCTCTTTCAGTAGGTAGAGAAAACTTGAACATGCTGTTCTGAGACTATGTAACTTATCTGGTTCATTAAAACTGTGAGAATTACTATTATGAATAAGAGTATGAGCTATACTTTATCATGTGAAGGTAGAAGTGGCTCATTTAGCAAGGCGCAGCACTAAGTGTGGTAGAAGAGACAAAAGAAATACTCTGGCCTAGCTTGTCCAGAGCTGGAGGATCCACACAGGAGCATGGTGAGGGCTCCTGGAAGGGAAGTTGAGATGATTCTGCTTGGAGAAGGAAAGGCTAGGATGCAGAGAGATTCCAAGTTCTGAAAGAGGGCAGCCAGCAAGTCAGTGATTCCTAATAATGGGGAACTGAGAGAGGTGTGGTCAACATGACCTCGTGGATTGTAGGGTGTTGGAAAAGAAGAGGGTATTTGGCAGAAACCCCTGGGTTGGCCCTGTCAGAGATGGCTGTGGGAAACGGCAGAAACTCTGAAATCAGATATATTTGGGTTTAAATTCCAAGTCCCTGTGTGATTGAGACAAGTCTCTTAGCCTCTCTAAGCTTCAATCACTAAACTCAAATTAGAAGTGAAAAGAGCTACAAATTATGTAGATGAAATAGCTGACACAACGCAGGCAGTCAAGGAACACTAATTTCCTTCTCTTCCTCCCTCGATCTATTACTCTAAGACCTCAAGATTAACCTGAAGCCTCTTGCTGCTCCTCGCTCCTTTAGGTGACTCTGGCGTCAGCTGGTGAAGCAGTGGGTGATGGCGTATCTGCTGCAAGGCCGTGAGTACCCCTGCAGAAGAGGGCTTGGGGAGACAGCCCAGAGACAGGGAGGAGGCTGGACTCCTGTTCCAAAGCTCCTCCTGGGCCCTCCACCTTCCCTACCGGCTACTCAGTCCCTGCTTCTCCTGGCTCAGGGCTGCCCATCAATCAAGATCTGCTGCTGATGCAGAAAGGCACAATGATGCGCAAGGTGAGGTCCAAAAGCTGGAAGAAGCTAAGATTCTTCAGACTTCAGGACGATGGCATGACAGTCTGGCATGCCCGGCAGGCTGGAGGCAGGGCCAAGCCCAGCTGTGAGTGATGTGGGTAGCCAGGGGTGGGCATGTGGGTGGACAGGACCTTACAGGCCCAGCAGCTTGAGGGCAGAGGAGTGACCAGTGTCTTATGATGTGCCCTGTTCTGGTCTCTTTAGTGTCTTTATCTGAGCCTGTAAAATGGAAATTATAACTGTACTAGCCTCTTCAGGGTGTTACAAGGATCAAATTGGTTATGGTGTGCAAAGATCTTCCAAGAGTCTTTGCCACATAATAAGGCTCAATAAATCATAGGTTTTATCTTATTACTATCATCATCATCATCATTATTATAGCATAATCTCGGGTAGCCAACTGTCTAGATAAAAGCCCTGGCTCTGCCAATTTCTAGCTGAGTGACTTTGGACAAGTTATTTAACTTAAGCTAATATAAGTTTCCTCATCTATAAAATGAGGATTAAACAGCCTAGTACATTACAGGAGCTCAAGAACTTAATGTATATAAACCACCTAGCATGAGGCCTGAAACCCGGATCAATTTAGTGAGTTAACCATTATAGTGAATATTTCTAAATATCGTAAATGCGTCATAACAGTGTTCCTCCTATTGGCCAAACACTTTATGATCGAGAGAATCTACTTTAGAGACATAACCAGAGCTTATGATCCACACCAGCCCCAGCTGAAGAAGCAGGGGGAAGGATTTCTCTGGCTCTCTCCCAGACATCTGGAAAGACGAAGCCCTCAAACCTGGAATGAGAGAACTGAATTTGGGCGCGTCATGCTTTGGTGTAACTGCTTCTATCCTGCAAGTGTGCTTCCACTTGTCAGCCCCACCAGTCTTCCTGTAATTGATCACCATTGGATTGGCCATGGAAGGGACCATCCCTTATTTAAGATTAGGATGCTGAGGGGCTACGTCATTTTCATCCCTGTCACACTGCCAGTTGGTGGCTGGAAGCCAGGTCTTGCCATTTCCAGCACAGGCCCCTTGTCATGCTGCTATGAAAACAACGACTCATGTGGCAATCTGAATTCCAAGAATCTGCATCTCCCTGTACTAAGGCTTTGGGGGTTTTAGTCTATGGAGGCTGGGGTCCCTCCTCCTGTGGTCTCAGAGAGAAGAAGGGGGAGTACTGGTCCTTGGCTCTCAGCTGCTGTGATTTGTCAGACCCTTTGCTTAGGGCCCCCCACTCACTTCTTCCCTGGCAGTCTCAATCTCCGACGTGGACACAGTACGTGAGGGCCACGAGTCTGAGTTGCTGCGCAACCTGGCAGAGGAGTTCCCCCTGGAGCAGGGCTTCACCATCGTCTTCCATGGCCGCCGCTCCAACCTGGACCTGGTGGCCAACAGTGTCCAGGAAGCCCAGACCTGGATGCAGGGGCTCCAGCTGTTGGTGGGCTTTGTCACCAACATGGACCAACAGGAGAGGCTGGATCAGTATCAGCAGGATGGAGTCAGAGTGGGATCCAGGGGTCACTGAAGGAGCCAGATGCTGAAGGGCTAGGGACAAGTAGGAGGGGGCACAGGGCTAGAGGGGCCTGAGAGTCCAGATGGGGTGGCCAGGGACAGCTTGGGCTGATGTGAGGCTGAGATACTGAGGGAAGAATGGAGGCCTGTGATGGCACAGAGTCACACAGAGTTTGGAGAGGAATCAGGGCCCCCAGGATTGGGTAAAGGGACCGTGAGAGGCAAACTAGGAGCTGATCCTGAGAGCTGAACAGAAGATCCCAGTGGCATTAACTCCCATAGGGATGGGGAGCAACTCCTTAGGGGGCTTAGTGGGATCAACTCACTTCAAGTTTCCTAGAATGTATTCATCTTCTATGCTGGTCCATTCATTTATTCACCATCTATTAAGCAGAATGTAAGAGGCACTATGCCAGGCTTTAGGGATACAAAGATTAATGAGGCTCAGATATTATTTTAGTCAGCAGAGAAAATAGAATTGTGTGAATAATTTAATTTACCAGCATTACAGTACTTAGCTGATATGTGGGTGTTCAAAGGAAGGAGAAATACTTATTTCTAGCTGAGATGATCATGAGAAAGCTTCAGGAGAAAGTAGCGTTTGAGCTGAGCCTTGAAAATGAGTAGAATTTGAACTGAAGGGAAGAGGAGGGGAAGGCACTCGTGTCTGAGGAAACATCATGAATAAAGACCCAGAGGTAGGAAGCTGAAGAGCTGGGACATCACCAAGCAGGGGCTTGCTGAATCTGTCTGAGGTACAAGGTAGTCATTTCTGTGTTGAGAAGGCTGGTTTGGGGCCAGATCACTGGGGTGAAGGAGATCTTAATTTCTATGTTAGGGAAGTTGGGCTTCTTTTTGCAGGCAACAGGGATGTCCCCAAAGGCACCTGAGCCATGCAGGGGCAAGATAGATTGGTGCTCTGGGGAGATTATTCCAGAAGCTAATGTGGAAAATGAATTGGCTCTGGGGAGGGGACTGGCAACAAAGACAGGGGAGCAGTCAATGGATGAATGTGCACACACATCTGCACACACAAACACACACTCAGTGCTTTTGCCTTGACTCAGACCTGGATGGCTGAGTGATTGGTTCCAGCGTGGAGACAAAAACCAGGATGGTCGGATGAGTTTCGGAGAGGTCCAACGGTTATTGCACCTGATGAATGTGGAAATGGACCAGGAATATGCCTTTCAGCTTTTCCAGGTGAGTCTTCTGGGGAAAGGTTAGCAGAAGCCAATCAAGGCCACATTCTCCCTTAGCCAGAAGTCCTCCAACCCTCTCCAGCAACACACAGCTGTTGAATCTCTCCTACTACGCCAGGTTCATTGGGAAGTGTGGGTAGGACATGGTTCTTACCCTTCAGTCTTGTTGGAAAGATGACTCATAATCTTATGAAAGGTAAATAACAACATGTTATTACATCAGACCTCAGGGACCTCTCTGTCCTTGGCCAGGATTTCACAAGTGCCTAGTACAGTGGAAAACTCCAACTGGCATGTGAGTAAATAGAAAAAGGGATCTTCTGATCTTTTAGGGACATGTTGGGGGCATTTAATTCTTTCTAGTTGAAATTTTTCTCCAGTAGCAAATGGTATGGCCGAAATTTTGCTTTTTACTTCCTGTCGTGGCTTTTCCTATGAACACTAAATGTCAGGAGTTCTGTGGAAGCCAGCCTGGCTCCATCAATAATAACTCCCTTACAAGGAAAGTCAAAACTGCAACATCTGCCGTTAAAGGGTTTTTTACTCTCCTCTAAACCCTCTTCTGCAGACAGCAGACACATCCCAGTCTGGGACTCTGGAGGGAGAAGAATTTGTAGAGTTCTATAAGTCATTGACTCAGCGTCCAGAAGTGCAGGAACTGTTTGAAAAGTTTTCATCTGATGGGCAGAAACTGACCCTGTTGGAATTTGTGGATTTCCTCCAAGAGGAACAGAAGGAAGGAGAACGGGCTTCTGACCTTGCTCTGGAACTCATCGACCGCTATGAGCCTTCAGAAAGTGGTAAGAGGACTAGGGTGGTGAGGCAACACACATGGGGGCCAGATGGGGGACCAAGAGACAACTAGCCTTCTGCCTAACTAAGGGAAAATTCAGTCCCCCAGACCCCGTTCCCAATCATCTTCATCTCATTCAATCACTCCTCCAGAAGGAGAAAGCCATTTCCTGCCCACATAAGACAGGAGTCTCCTCTGTAGTGCTGTATCTCTTAGGAGGAAGAACATTCCGTAAGTCCCCTTTCCTCTACCACGCTCATATTTCTCATTCTTCACTTTCACACTGTTCTTCCTGATATCAACCTTTGTCCTCAGTGGAAACATAAAATCCTTCTCCTCTTACTTTTGGCTTCTTCTCTAGGGCATGTGATTCCTTTCCCTTTAGTTCCCTTCATGGTTCCTGTTTGCTGTCTCTTTAAGTGCTGGCTCTCTGCCCTTTTCTGGACTTTCTCCAAGTTCCCCAGGTGGTTTTTGAGTCCTAAGTCCCTGAGCTGGACACCTAGTCAGCCCCTGGCTGAGGTGGATGATGAGGTAGACAATCATTTGGCTCTTAACAAGCAGTTAAAATATGCCCTTTCTGCCCTCAAACCTTCTCCTTGCCCCTTTAGTAGACACCTTCCTGCCCTTCATTCCTTGCAGAGCATGAAAAACTTACATTATTAATAAAAAGAGGGCTTCCCTGATAGCTCAGTTGGTAAAGAATCCACCTGCAATGCAGGAGACCCCAGTTTGATTCCTGGGTTGGGAAGATCTGCCGGAGAAAGGATAGGCTATCCAGTCCAATATTCTTGGGCTTCCCTTGTGGCTCAGCTGGTAAAGAATCCTCCTGCAATGCGGGAGACTTAGGTTCAATCCCTGGGTTGGGAAGATCCCCTGGAGAAGGCAAAGGCTACCCACTCCAGTATTCTGGCCTGGAGAATTACATGGACTATATATATAGTCCATGGGGTCGCAAAGAGTCTGACACAACTGAGTGACTTCCACTTTACTTCACTTTATAGCTCTTACATTATTTAGTCCTTTGTGTGTGTGTGTGTGAGTGTGTGAGTGTGTTAGACGCTCAGTAGTGTCCAACTCTTTTCGAACCCATGGACTATAGCCCACCAGGCTCCTCTGTCCATGGGATTTCCCAGGCAAGAATACAGGAGTGGGTAGGCATTCCCTTCTCCAGGGGATCTTCCCAACTCAGGGATAAAACCCCAGGTCTCCTGCACTGCAGGCAGATTCTTTACCATCTGAGCCACCAGGGAAGCCCTTAGTACTCACTGCTGCTACTGCTGCTGCTAAGTCGCTTCAGTCGTGTCCGACTCTGTGAGACCCCGTAGACGGCAGCCCACCAGGCTCCGCCATCCCTGGGATTCTCCAGGCAAGAACACCGGAGTGGGTTTAGTACTCACTACATCCTTGTAAATCAAAAGCAATAATCTTTATTGGGCCTTTGCTAAGCATCCCATAATGTGCTGATATCTCTACATGCCTTTTCTCTTCTAATCCTTCCAACAACCCATGGAAGTAGATTTCTATTATCAACTCAGTTGTACAGAAGAGGAAAACTGAGATTCAGAAAAATTAAATGACTTGCTTAAAGTCAACAGCTAATGAAAGGAGGAATTGTAATTCAAAGCCAGATCATTGACTCTTACCTGGTGCCTCTCTTGAGAATGAGAATAAGACATGAGAGGAATGTGAGCTGGACAGGTGACCCAGGTTTCTTAGGTCTCAATTCCCATTCCCTTTCATTCATTCATTCATTCATTCACTCGCTACTTCAGCAAATGCTCACTGAGTACCTGTAATGTGCCAGGACCAATGATAGGCAACAGAGATACAGTAGTAGGTCAGACAAGGACACTACCCTCATGGACCGTGGAGCCAAACAAAGTGTTGCAATCACTGATTCCAGATTTATGTGGGTGCTTAGAGAAGAAAGGGGCTGTGACACAATCTTTTCAGAAAACTAAACAGAAGAGGAAGTTGAAGGGTTAAGACAGGATCCTCTGTTTCCAATGAAGAATCCAGCATACATCATTACATTTATTCTGCCTGTGTGCATGCTCAGTCACTCAGTCATGTCCAACTCTTTGTAGCCCATGGACTGTAAGCCCACCAGGCTCCTTTGTCCATGGAATTTTCCAGGCAAGAATACTGGAGTAGGTTGTCATTTCTCACTCCAGGGGACCTTCCCAACCCAGGGACTGGATCCTTGTCTCTTGGGTTTCCTGCACTGGCAGGCAGATTCTTTACCATTGAGCCACCTGGGAAGCCCCACATTTATTCTATCCACCCTTTTTGGAGTTCTTTCCCTTTTCACTTGATTATCAGATACAACAACACTGTGGCTGCAAAGTGTGGTATCAGTCAGGAGACAGAGGCTCAAGTCCCCACTCTGCTTCTTATAGAGTACTGAGTTGCTTAACCTATCGGAGGCTCAGTTTTCTCATTTGTAAAATAACTGGTGATCAAATGAAATAAAGCACATGAAAAGTACCTGGTAGCTATGGACTTTATCAATTTGCAATTTGGGTCATTACAGTCAAGAATGAAACTTTGTGGGATTTCTCTGGCAGTCCAGTGGTTAAGACTTTGAACTTACACTGAAGGGGGCATGGATTTGATCTCTGATCGGGAAACTAGCACCCTGCACGCCTCAAGTCTGGAGAAGGCAATGGCACCCCACTCCAGTACTCTTGCTTGGAAAATCCCATGGACGGAGGAGCCTGGTAGGCTGCAGCCCATGGGGTCACTAAGAGTCAGACACGACTGAAGAACTTCACTTTCACTTTTCACTTTCATGCATTGGAGAAGGAAATGGCAACCCACTCCAGTGTTCTTGCCTGGAGAATCCCAGGGACTGGGGAGCCTGGTGGGCTGCCGTCTATGGGGTCGCACAGAGTCGGACACGACTGAAGCGACTTAGCAGCAGCATCAGCATGCCTCAAGTCATGGCCAAAATATAGAAAGAATGAAACTTTGTGCCCAACTTCTTGCCATTTTCCACCATCGCCAGGCCTTGTCACACCTGGAATGAGGAAGCTAGGCATGAGAGTAAAGCTGTTCTGCCTCCCCTGTAGCAAAGTTATCCTCAGTGAGACTTCACAGTCCAGCAGTGTAGGGCAGATTCTGACATCTGACTCCCTGGGTTCAAATCCCAGCTCCTTCACTTATTAGTTATGTGACATAATATTATATAGGAGGCGGTGACCAGAACCATCCCAAAGAAAAAGAAGTGCAAGAAGGCAAAGTTGTTGTCTGAGGAGGCTTTACAAATAGCTGAGAAAAGAAGAGAAGCAAAAGGCAAGGGAGAAAGGGAAAGATACCCAACTGAATGCAGAGTTTCAGAGAATAGCAAGAAGAGATATGAAAACCTTAAGAGAACAGTGCAAAGAAGTAGAGGAAAACAACAGAAAAAGAAAGACTAGAGACCTCTTTAAGAAAAGTGGAGATATCAAGGGAACATTTCATGCAAGAATGGGCACAATAAAGGACAGAAACAGTGAAGACCTAACAGAAGCAGAGGAGATTAAGAAGAGGTGGCAAGAATACACACAAGAACTGTACAAAAGGTCTTAGTGATCTCGATTTCCACGATGGTGTGGTCGCTCACCTAGAACAAGACATCCTGGAGAGTGAAGTCAGGTGGACCTTAGGAAGCATTACTATGAATAAAGATAGTGGAGGTGATGGTATTCCAGCTGAGCTATTTAAAATCCCAAAAGATGATGCTGTTAAAGTGCTGCACTCAATATATCAGCAAATTTGGAAAACTCAGCAGTGGCCATAGGACTGGAAAAGGTCAGTTTTCATTCCAATCCCAAAGAAGGGCAAAGCCAAAGAATGTTCAAACTACCACACAATTGCACTCATTTCACATGTTAGCAAGTTTTTAATGCTCAAAATCCTTCAAACTAGGCTTCAGTAGTACACAACAGATATACAAGCTGGGTTTAAAAAAGGCAGAGGAACCAGAGATCAAATTGTTAACATTCTTTGGATCATAGAAAAAGCAGTAAAGGAATTCCAGAAAAACATCTACTTCTGTTTCATTGATTATGCCAAAGTCTTTGACTGTGTGGATCACAATAAACTGTGGAAAATTCTTCAAGAGATGGGAATACCAGACCACCTTACCTGTCTCCTAAGAAACCTGTATGCAGGACAAGGAGCAACAGTTAGAACTGTACATGGAACAAGGACTGCTTCAGAATTGGGAAAGGAGTATGTCAAGGCTGTATGTTGTCATCCTGCTTATTTACCTTATATGCAGAGTATCTTATGTGAAATGCGAGGCTGGATGAATCACAAGCTGAAATCAAGATTGCCAGGAGAAATATTAGCAACCTCAAATATACAAATGATACCACTCTAATGGCAGAAAGTGATGAGGAACAAAACAGCCTCTTGGTGAGGGTGAAAGAGGAGAGTGAAAAAGCTGGCTTAAAACTCAACATTCAAAAAACGAAGATCATGGCATCCAGTCCCATCACTTTGTGCAAATAGAGGGGGAAAAGTGGAAACAACGACAAATTTTATTTCCTTGGGCTCCAAAATCACTGCAGACAGTGACTGTGTGCGTGCTAAATCACTTCGGTCATGTACGATTCTGTGCAACCCTAGGGACTGTAGCCTGCCAGGCTCCTCTGTGCATGGAACTCTCCAGGCAAGAATACTGGAGAGGGTTGCCATTTCCTTCTCCAGGGGATCATCTTGACTCAGGGATCAAACCAGGGTCTCTTATGTCTCCTACAGTGGCAGGCAGGATCTTTACCACTAGTGCCACCTGACAGTGACTGCAGCCATGAAATTAAAAGACTCTTGCTCCTTGGAAGGAAAGCTGTGACAAACCTAGACAGCATATTAAAGAACAGAGACATCACTTTGCTGACAAAGGTCCGTATAGTCAAACCTATGGTTTGTCCAGTAGTCCTGTATGGCTGTGAGAGTTGGACCATAAAGAAGGCCGAATGCCTAGAAATTGATGCTTTCGAGTTGTAGTGCTGGAGAAGCCTCTTGAGAGTCCTTTGGACAGCAAGAAGATCTAACCAGTCAATCCTAAAGGAAATCAACCCTGAATATTTACTGAAAGGACTAATGCTGAAGTTTCAATACTTTGACCACCTGACATGAAAAGCCGACTCATTAGAAAAGACCCTGGTGCTGGGAAAGATTAAAGGCAGGAGGAGAAGGGGATGACAGAGGTTGAGATGGTTGGATGGCATCACTGACTCAATGGACATGAGTTAGAGCAAACTCTGGCGGACAGTGAAGGACAGGGAAGCCTGGCATGCCCTAGGGCTGCAAAGAGTCAGACATGACTGAGCGACTGAACAACAACCACAAATGTGACCCAGGGTATGTTACCTAACCTCTCAGGGCAGATTATGTTATATCCACCTGATTGTGTTGGTGAGAGGATTAAGGGAGATGCTGCATGTTATGTCCTTGGCAACGCTCAAGAAACCCTCAGGCCATAGTAGGCAGTAGCTACACAGCCCAGGGCATAACACACAGGTACCTTGGTCTTGGGGCTTCCCAGGTGGTGTTAGAGCTGAAGAACGCCTGTGCCAACATAGGAAATGTAAGACATGTAGGTTCGATCCCTGGGTTGGGAAGATCTCCTGGAGGAGGCATGGCAACCCTCTCCAGTATTCTTGCCTGAAGAATCTCGAGGACAGAGGAGCCTGGCAGGCTACAGCCCATAGGGTAACAAAGAGTCTTCAGACGTAAAGCAACTTGGCATTCATGCACGCACCTTGGTCTTGTCACTAACAAGTCTTTGACTTTGATCCTCTCTGAGCCTCGGGTGCCCCATCTATGAAATTAGTCCTTTGGACTAAATACTGTGCTGTCCTTCATGGTAACCCTGAGCCCCATGTGACTATTTAAATTTAAATTACAGTCGGCTCTCTGTATCTACAGGTGCCACATCGTGGATACAGAGGGTCGACTGTACCATGAGATTCTGTGTAAGGCACTTGAGCGTCCATGGATTTTGGTATCTGTTATGGGGAAGGGGCCGGAGAAGGCAATGGCACCCCACTCCAGTACTCTTGCCTGGAGAATCCCAGGGACAGGGGAGCCTGGTAGGCTGCAGTCCATGGGGTTGCTAAGAGTCAGACATGACTGAATGACTTCACTTTAACTTTTTACTTTCATGCATTGGAGAAGGAAATGGCAACCCACTCCCGTGTTCTTGCCTGGAGAATCCCAGGGACAGGGGAGCCTGGTGGGCTGCCGTCCATGGGGTCGCACAGAGTCGGACATGACTGCAGTGACTTAGCAGCAGCCGAAGCAGCAGCAGCAGCATGGGGAAGGGGGAAGTCCTGGAGCCAATCTCCTGTGAATACAAAACAGTAATTCAGTTCTACAGTCACACAGCAACATTTCAAATGCTCAGTAGCTTTATTTATTTAGAGGTTATCATACTGGGCTGTGCAGACCAGAGAACACTTCCATCACTATAGAAAGTTCTGTTGGGCAGCACTGGACTAGCATGATCTTAATAATTCCCTTTGTATTTTTATGGTTCTCTGAGGATGGGGATGCTTGAAATGACAGGCTGGATAGGGCAGTGGGGTCTGGAGGCTGGGAGTGGACACCATTTGAAAGGCTGGGCCCTGGAGAGGGGTGGGGTGCTCTGAGCAGAGAGCTTCTCACTCTAGCCACTCCACACCCCAGGAAAACTGCGGCATGTGCTGAGCATGGATGGCTTCCTCGGCTACCTCTGCTCGAAGGACGGAGACATCTTCAATCCAACCTGCCACCCCCTCTACCAGGACATGACTCAACCCCTGAACCACTACTACATCAACTCCTCCCACAACACCTACCTGGTGGGGGACCAGCTTTGTGGCCAGAGCAGCGTGGAGGGATACATACGGTGCTGTGGGGCTGGGGGGTGAAGGGGTCCAGCTCATGAGATGGGAAGGTCTGTGGGAAGTTGGAGGGGAATTGTTAGTTGACTGCAGGAATTGAAATGCTGTTGTGGGGGGATTTGAGCTGAGGATTCCTTGGTCCCTGAGAGACTTGGAGGAGATATTGAAGACTGGCAGGAGAGTGCTGTGGAAACCCTGCGGGTAAACACAGCTTCTCTTTCATAGGACATGAAATTACCTTGGCACCAGAGGTCCTGACAAATTTATTTTGAACAAATAAATAAACTCAATGTTAAATGGGAGGCAGTAGGGAAGAGGATTTAAAAACATAGGTTCTGGAGTCAGACCATTTAAGATCAACCACTAGCTCCTTCACTTGGTACTCTGAGGTCAAATACTTAACCTCTCTCTGCCTCAGCTTCCCTATCTGAGACACAGAGAGGATTACTATTCTGTCTAGCTTGTTGTGAGGATTCAATAAGGTAATTTATGTGTCAATAGGTAATAAATGGTACCTGACTTTATTGTGATTAACCATGCAATAGGTCAAATAGTCAAGGCATCTTTGTAATGTCAGCAGCTGAACTAGTCGCTTCAAGTGCAACTTCCCTAGGAAGCCTAGCAAGGAAGTAAAATGTAAATTTACCGAGAGTTTGAATAACTCAGGTGTCATATAAAGATATACAAGCAGAACACCAGAAGGCAGTATGTGATGGCTCCCTAAGGGAGGATTGTTGAGTAGGGCCTGGTGGAGATCAGTGTGAGCTGCAGGTGTGTCCCGGCAGACAGACAGGGGTCCACGGAGATGTAAATTGACAGTCTTGATGTGTGAGTGCCAGTGAGCACTCTTCTCTCCAGAGAGGGAAGAGGGTCCCTATGTGAAAGATCACACCTTGACCCCTCCCTTCCCTGGGGGGTGGGGTTCTTGCAGGGCCCTGAAGCGGGGGTGCCGCTGTGTGGAGGTGGATATATGGGATGGACCAAGCGGGGAACCTATTGTTTACCACGGACACACCCTGACCTCCCGCATCCCATTCAAAGATGTTGTGGCCGCTATAGGACAGTATGCCTTCCAGGTGGGAGCCTCAGGATGGAAATACTGGTGATTAGCAAGAGGATCTGAAGGAAGAGACTCTGGGTCTGGGGTTGGGGAGGGATGCAGGGGAAAGTAAAAGTATTAGTCACTCAGTTGTATCCAACTCTTTGTGACCCCATGGACTGTAGCCCAACAGGCTCCTTTATCCATAGAATTCTCCAGGCAAGAACACTGGAGTGGGTATCCATTCCCTTCGCCAGGGGATCTTCCTGACCTAGGTGATGTCAAATGACATATACGTAAAAGAGATTTTAATTGTGAAGCATCAGGCAAACATTAAGGGATTATTATGAATAAGTGTTGGATGTGTTACTAGTTGAGCAGTCATAGAAGTAATTGCTAACTGTAATGATTACTTCTAAAAACTTCTGTCACCCACCTGGGAGAGGGCAGAGGAGGAAACAGACAAACTGGTGGGTAGAGCTGGGAGGCAATAGCTATCTGGGGATGAAAGTCTGAAAGTATAACGTGAACATGTCTGGGGCACTGGCCTGGCTTTCCCACTCTAAGCCTGAAAACTCAAAGGTCCCATAAGGACCTGGGTCAGACCTGGCACAGATCTGAGATTTGGGGTCCCAAGAATGACTTTTAGATGTGGGGTGCCTAGACCCAGGCAGATCTCCTGGAGGCCTGGCATGGGGTCAGAGGACTTTTGGCAATCAGGGTACTCAGTTGAGTAATTGGCAGGGGGTGGGTGGTGGGGTGGTGGGTGGGGGTGGAGCTGGAGAATCAAGAAGGTCATAGGCCTCAGAACTCTGGCTCCAGCATGCCTTCCCCTCCTGACCAGACGTCAGACTATCCAGTCATCTTGTCGCTGGAGAACCACTGCAGCTGGGAGCAGCAGGAGATCATCGTGCGCCATCTGACGGAGATCCTGGGGGATCAGCTACTGACGACAGCCTTGGATGGGCAGCCTCCCACTCAGCTGCCCTCCCCCGAGGTAGGGACCCTGCCTTCTAGCCCAGGCTTCCCTACCGGGCTTGGCTCTTCCTCCCAGGCCCATCTGTTCCCTTCTTCTCACCCTCAGATGGACCGTCTTGCTCTTTAATATTCTCAGAGACAACTTTAATTTTTAAAAAATCGAATTCAGGGTGTTCCAGTGTGGCCTAGTGGTTATGATTCCAAGCTTTCACTGCCAATCCCTGCTTCAGGAACTGAGATCCTGCAAGCCGAGTGGCATGGCCAAAAGAAATAAAAAAAAATCTAATTCAACATAAAACTCCAGATATAGCTTTCTAAATTTAAAACCATTTGTTTACTTTATATTTCTTTTTTCAATGGAAGATCTTCATTTTTTTTCCTGATAGTTCATTATTATAGGCTCTACAAATATAAGGGGAGATTCCCCCACCATAATCTCAACCTCTCCAATAACAGCTGCCAACATTATAGATTTTTTACACACTTATATAGACATATATATGTATATATGGTTACATTTTAAAAAAATGTGAATGGGATAATCCTTCCTATCCCTTTTATATATATCACAAATATTTTTTCATATATATTTTCTTTTTTAACAGTTCTATAGTATTAAACTTTATGTTACTGACCATAATTTACTCAACCAGTAGGTGGTAAAAATAACCAGTAAATGGTAAACATTTAGGTTGTTTATAATTTTTCATTTGTACATAGAGCTTTGCTCATTTACTCTTTCTTTGAAATGG
This sequence comes from Bos grunniens, assembly GCF_055505025.1. Taxonomy (NCBI): domain Eukaryota; kingdom Metazoa; phylum Chordata; class Mammalia; order Artiodactyla; family Bovidae; genus Bos; species Bos grunniens. The sequence goes on along the minus strand of NC_141166.1, from coordinate 30,222,750 downwards.
ATTCCTAGGAAAAAAATTGCTGGGTTGAAAACTGCATGTTGACATTTTTGGTTATTATTGTCAAGTTGCCCTCGTGGCGGGGGGCAGGGTGCAGAAAAAAACCAAATTTCACTCCAACTGAACAGTGTAAGGGGATGACTACAAACAACTCCAGTAGTGAGATGATTCGTAATGGCAAACATGAAAAAAAAGTTTTTAAAAAACATAGGTCTGTTTTATTCTTTCAAATTAACTGATATTATTTACAAACTTTTTTATATTAGAGTTTATAATTTTTCTTGATATATAACTTTAAAAAATGTTAAAGATATTAATGCTTTAAAAATACTTTTTTGCAGTCTATTTGGGCAGGGGTGGCCACGCTGTGCGACTTGCATGACCCAGTTCAAAACCAGGGACTGAACCCAGGACACAGCCATGTGGAGTCCTAACCACTGGACCACCAGGAAACTCCCCTTGCAGTCTATTTTTTCTTTTTGTCTTCATAGCCTCTTCTGTTTTACAGGTTTTTAACCTTTATGTAGTCACCTCTGCCAATCATTTTTTATGTCTTCTGAGTTTTCAAAGGCTTTCCTACCTTGAGGCTTTTCAGAAAGAGTCTCTATCTTCCTCTAATACTCTAATGTTCTTTACATGTAAATCTTGAATCTATGAGGAATCTTTACGTCTCAAATGTGAGGTAGGGGTTCGCATGTATTTTTTACCTTAGAGATGTTACAGGTCGGCTTAACCATAAGAAATCCCTGCTCTATGTATCAAGTAGCCTTCCTGTGGGAACTTCCGACCACTTACTTGCTTCCTTTGCCTTTGAGGTGGTCCTGTGAGAGCTGCATAGGAGCTGCACGACCCACAGGAGGGGCCCAGAGCAGACAGGTAGACAGGCCCCTCTGTTTTTGTCCCCTAGGACCTTCGGGGGAAGATCCTTGTGAAGGGGAAGAAGCTAATGCTTGAGGAAGAGGAGGAAGAACCAGAGGCTGAATTGGAAGCAGAGCAGGAGGCTAGGCTGGACTTGGAGGCCCAGCTGGAGTCTGAGCCCCAGGACCTGAGCCCTCGCAGTGAGGACAAAAAGAAGGTAGGCCAGAAGGGTGGTCTTTCTGCTCTGGCGTTTGATTAGTCAGTACTACAAGCTGAGACCCCATGTGTGAAGAGACTGGAGCCAGGCAGGGTGGAGAACCAAGGAGCAAAATGCTCCTTGCCTCCAATGACAAGAGGCATGAGAATCCATACACAGCATCATCATATAGATTGCCATATACAGACATATGGCAGTGGCTTTCCAACTTCTTTGTTCTGTGAGATCTTTTTTTTTTTTTTTTAATGAAATTCTATATGGAAGCTCAGGTCACAAAATAGATATATGCAGAGTCATTCTGGTTGAAGTACTTCTTTGGCTCTCTCCTGGGTCTCCCAGGTGACTTCTGAGACATCTTTGTACTACTTCCCAGTCTCTTTAAATGATACTTCAAAAACCACTGATGTGTGCATGTGTGTTGTTATATTAGGTAAGTAGGGCTTACTAGAGTGACTGCTATGACCTCAACTAAAGTGGGTTTATTGCTAGAAAGTTTCTTGGAAAAGGTGAGTCTGAAAAGGGACCAGAAATAGCCAAAGAGGAGGAGCATGAAAGGTTGGGGAAGGGCTGCCAACAGTGGGACCACCAAGATCTTGCTTTGAAGTCTGCATTTCTCTCTCTTATGCACTTGCTTGGCTCAGCTGAATGACTTCTAGCTAATTATCCTGTTCTCTCTGGAGCTGTGTTGTCTCACCTGCTGCCATGCCCAGGGATGGAAATGGGAATTCAGAAAAATCTATAGATGTTACTCTGGGACTCTGACATCCTTCCAGGTGTGAGTTCCATGACCATTTGCATAACTTGATGTATCTGGATTCATATACATTTTGATAAAAAATTAATTTGTTTTAAAAGATGAGAGGTAGTGAGGATGACATCTCTGTTTAGCAGTGATAAGTTAAAGACCTGTTACCTGCACAGTAACCCTTCAAGCCCAGAGGCTGAAACTGATCCCTTTAGTATACGTAGACTGCTTTTATTCCCATTCCCATCCTCAGGTTGTGATGTGCCCGCTGTTGTGTCGGCCTTTGTGTTGTCAGATTATGGCCCAGGCTCCTATTTCCAAGCCTGGGCTTCTTCTCTTTCCCAAGCAGGTGAGGCAGGAGGGAGGCAGCGGGCAGAGCCTTAGGTTGGGTGGGGAAGTTCAGATCTTGGCCACTGGCTTCTTCCCTCTCGGATTGCTAATGGCTCAACTCTGTCATCCTCTCTCTCCTTTTCCAGAAACCCAAGGCCATCTTGTGTCCAGCCCTCTCTGCCCTGGTTGTCTACTTGAAGGCTGTCACATTCTATAGCTTCACTCACTCGAGGGAGCACTACCACTTCTATGAAACATCATCTTTCTCTGAAACCAAGGCCAAGAGCCTCATCAAGGAGGCTGGTCAGGACCAAGAGGGAGGGATGGAAATGGGATGGGTAAAGTCAGGTCTGACGGGTAGGAGGATGAGTTCCAAGAAAGAGGATGAGGGAGCAGAGGGACGCGGAAGTTAAGGAACTCCCCGGACCAGGTATGGGGATAGGAGGTGAACAGTGGACTCAAGGCTCTAGTGGAAAGACAGCTGGGGGAGGTGGTCTGCATGGAGCAGAGACAGTCACAGCCTTAGGAGATGCTGGAGAGAAGAGTGAAGTAGGTGGGCGGGGGCTCTTGGGACCAAGGAAGTAGGAGGGTCCACTCCACCCACTACCATCTCAGGACCCACACCCTCTTTACAGGTGACGAGTTTGTGCAGCACAATGCCTGGCAGTTAACCAGAGTGTATCCCAGTGGCTTGAGGACGGATTCATCCAACTACAACCCCCAGGAATTCTGGAATGCAGGCTGCCAGATGGGTGAGGGAGTGGTAGGGACAGGGAAGACGGAGTGCAAGGGCAATGGATGGGAAGTTGGTCCCTGGGTGGCAGCGGGGCCAGAGAGTGCTTCAAGGGGAGTGCCGGGCTGAGAAAGACATTCTCCAGTGTTGCCAGCAGCCCTTTTACACCCAAAAAGTTCTCAGTCTGGTTTCTCTGGAAGATGGCTGCCTAGTCCCCAAGGTGACTCTTTCCTTTTTTTCTCCTGGGGCCCTCAGTGGCTATGAACATGCAGACAGCCGGGCTGGAGATGGACCTGTGTGATGGGCTCTTCCGCCAGAACGCTGGCTGTGGCTATGTGCTGAAGCCAGACTTCCTGCGCGATGCCCAGAGTTCCTTCCACCCTGAGAGGCCCATCAGCCCTTTCAAAGCCCAGACCCTCATAATCCAGGTATAATGGAAAGAAAAACCACTGGGAAGAAACTGGGATAGCTGAAATAGAGCCTGGGGCAGGGGGGAGGGGGGCAGGGGCGGCTAGGTCTGACAGGAGTGTAATAGAGGGAAAGTTCCTCATGGGGCAGCATGGACTTCGGAGTCAATCGCCTAGGTCCAAACCCATTTACTAGTCATGTAATGTTTGGCAAACTTAACCTTATTCTCCTTACCTGCAAAATTGGGGTAATACTGCCTACTGTACAGAACTGTTGAGATTAATCTGTGTGTGTGTATGTGTGTGTGTGCTCAGTCCTGTCTGACTCTTTGTGACCCCATGGACTGTGGCCCACCAGGCTCCTCTGTCCATGTAATTTCCCAGGCAAGAATACTGGAGTGGGTTGCCATTTCCTACTCCAGGGGATCTTCCCAGGGATTGAACCCGAGTCTCCTGCACTGGCAGGCAGATTCTTGACCACTGAGCCACCTGGGGAGCCCCTCATTAATCTGAAGCGCTGACAACAGTGCCTAGGGCACAGAAGTGCTATAGAAGGGTTGCTGTCATAACTTTCCCACTTTCAGACCTTATTAAATTTCTACTTGGATGCATTTTAAATTGCAGGTGAGGTACTAGAAGAAAATATATTACCCATGAGAATTAGTTTTGTAAACCATAAGCATATAGTGCAAGGTCCTATGTCTCCCCCTCCCCTCAGCCTTCCTCCTCCCCCCAGGGTGTGAGAGCTGGAGGGGGGCTGGGCTGAGCAGGAACTAGTGAGGTTCCAGAGCCCTGGTTGCAGGTAATCAGTGGTCAGCAACTCCCCAAAGTGGACAACACCAAAGAACAGTCCATTGTGGACCCCTTGGTGAGAGTGGAGATCTTTGGCGTCCGCCCAGACACAACCCGGCAAGAGACCAGCTACGTGGAGAACAATGGTGAGACGCTGGGCAGTGCTGGGGAAGTGGGAGGAGCATGGCTGTGGTTTCCCCACTGTCCAGGTCTCCGTTAAGCACAGTCCGTCACCCTTCCTGCCCCTCCAGGGGAAGCAGTGCAGACAGGACAAAGGAGGAGGACTTGGTCTGAAGCCAGGTCTCTCACTTACAGTGACCTAAGCAGACTGCTTATCCACTCGGTTTCCTCACCTGTAAAGTGCTGACTGCTCTGAAAATGAAGCAAGAGAACACAGGGCAAGCAACTCACCAGCGCCGTCAATAATGTCTGTTCCTTCATCCTTTCCCTCACTCACCCTCCCTGGCTCAGGTTTTAATCCATACTGGGGGCAGACACTGTGCTTCCGGATCCTGGTACCTGAACTGGCCCTGCTGCGTTTTGTGGTCAAAGACTATGACTGGAAATCCCGAAACGACTTCATTGGTCAGTACACCCTGCCGTGGAGCTGCATGCAGCAAGGTGAGATGGTCCTCCCTCTCCCGGCCCACACCCCAGCTCTGGCCGTCTTCCTGATGCTGTCCTCTCCACCCCTCCAACCACCCCCAGGTTACCGCCACATACACCTGCTCTCCAAGGATGGCCTCAGCCTTCACGCAGCTTCCATCTTTGTGCACATCTGCACACAGGAAGTGTCAGAGGAGGCTGAATCTTAAGGCAGCCACTTCACAGGTGGAGTGGATTCACTGGCTGTAGATGGTGAGAAAAATGAAAAAACCTGGAAGGATGCTCCAGAAAGCAAACAGTGGTAAAAACCCGAGCTTTGGACTGTGCCTTCTCAGGCACAAAATGACTTGGTCCTTCCTGACAAGCAAATGTAGGACCCGATTTTTCACCTTCTTTCTCTTCCCTTTCTTCGTTTTCACAAGCTTCTGGCATCATTCCTATCCTTTCCCTCTGCAGACTCTACACTGGAATTCCTTCCTTCCTCTGGCTATAGGCTCAACACCATACCCAGATCTAGGACAGTGCTTTCCCACCAACTCTGGCTCAAAGGCACATTGCAGCTAGAAATCCAGAGAGGGGCTTGGGGGCAGAGAAACCCAAAACCCAAACCTCCACCCCTAACTTCCTCAAAGTCCAGAGCCAAGGGAAAGACAAATCAAGCCTCAAGTCTCCCCAGGCAAAGGCTGGGGAAGGAGATCTGATCCCCTGTATTATGACTCTCAAGAGAACACTGCATGGCTCTGAGAGTCCCCACTGGACTCTTGCTCACTTGTGCCACCAGTATAAATAGAGCTTCTCTCTCAAATTGGCATGAGTGTGGTCTCTTATTGTTGGGCAAGGAGATATGAGGGTTGGGGGACATTTGGGTAAGACAGGTGGGGTAGAAAAAAGTGGGAAAACAGGGTTTCCCAGGCCCCTCAGGATTCACTACACAGAGTTAAGAAGTATGACTTCTACGTGGCAGGGTAAAAGGAGAAGACAGAGAGTTACGTGATCCCAGGCTTCCTAAAGAGTTGGCCTGGAATAGTCTTGCTTTATGTCTGGTGTCTCAGCATAATTATTAATAGTACCCTCTTCGATTTTCCCAGTGTCCCAGTTTAGATGATTTATGATACAGTCACTGTGAAGCACCGACAGAATTCTGGGTGAGAGATTTACCTCCCCAACTGTCTGTCTTCCACTATCCTGTGCTTCAACTCCAGTCCAGCAGCTGAGCTGGTCTGAGGATGCTGCTGAATTAAAGCTGCTTCTACGAGAAGGCTGAATGGGTAGCAATCCTCCATCTACTGGAAGACAAAGGGACTTGGAAATAAGGAGCAGGCAAGGGCTAACTCAGGCTCTATGACAGACAGAAGGCAGACCTGGTCCTGTTTCAGAACCAATCACTCAGTGAAGATGAAGGAGACAAAGGAGTGAAGGAGGCCTGAGAGGGGACAGGGCGCACTGAGAGACAGCCTGGCAGTATTAAAGTCGGGGACATGGAAGAGTCTATATAAGCTACGAATCATTTAACCATGCTTTATGGAGCAGGGGGCACAACAGCACATGCGGTTAGATACAACTGTTTTGAGGATGCTGAGGAAATAGGAACTTGACACAGTTAAGAAGGAAAGAGATGAAGTGGGTAATCCACGATCTTATAGCCAGGGACTTTGGTGGGGCAATGGTGAAGAAATTAAGAACACACAGGTCAAAAACACAGTGTGCCTCAACAGAAATCAATTTGTGGTCCAGGTCTCTCTTTTATATCAACTTCCAAGTACTATGGGCCAGATTCCCAGGAGGGTTCCAGCCTCATTTATGCCCTGAAGCCAGCCCCTCCCACAGCCCTGAGCTCCTCGGGCTAGCTCTGGGTCCAGTCGGGTCCACACCCTCCTCGTGTCTGGGAGGTGTCGGGGCTCAGCGTTTGGGTCCAGTCTGCACGTGGGTCCACACCCTCCTCGTGTCTGGGAAGTGGGGGTGCTCAGCCCTCAGGTCCAGTGGGCGGAGCAGCAGGAGCGGGCGGGCCAGGGTCTTCCAGTTGCACGTCGTGCAGATGCACCGTGGGAGTGGTGGGGTCTTTGCCCACGCCTTGGTTGGGGTCAGCCTGGTCAGGGTGGTGCCTGCGCACATGCTTGACCACCTGGAACTTCTGCTTGGCCTTGTAGCTGCAGAGGCGGCAGAAGAAGGGGTGGCGGTCGGTGTGGGTGAGGGCGTGATGGCGCAGGCCGGCGGCCCAGCGGAAAGCCCGGTGGCACACGTTGCACACGTAGGGCTTGGCCTCGCTGTGCTTGCGCAGGTGGGTGCGCAGCAGGAAGCGCGTCTTGAAGGCTTTGCCACACTGCTCGCACATGAAGGCCCGAGCTTCCCGGTGCCGTGTCTCCTGGTGCACGCGCAGCGCGTCGGCCCGGTTGGTGCAGTACTCACACTCGGGACACTGGTATGGCTTCAGTCCTGTGGGACAGGGGAAGGACAGGGAACGGGTTGCCACTGAAAGAGGTGGAACAAGGATCCATGGACCAGAAGTGCCACTGTGATCCTGGCACATAAGGAACGCAGCCAGCCAGCTGACAAAGGACCATGTCTCTGACATGTTCCGATCCTGTCTGATGTGCTCCCGTTCTTCCACACAATCCCTTGTAGACAGTGGGTGCTCAATGGATGCTGGTAACTAACTGGACCCCTAAGTAGCCAGCTGACAGCAATAAAGACTCAAATATACTAAGTTTTCTACATGCGGAATTCCAACCCCGTTTTGGTCCTGGGTCTTCCTCCCAAACCCCCCCATCAAGGCCACCACGAGAAAACCACCAGAGAAATCCCAGCTGAGGGACCTTCCACAGAATCCCTGAGCAATCCTTAGAATTGTCAAGGTCATCAAAGTACAGGAAGTCTGAGAAACTGTGCGTCCCAGAGGAGCCCAAGGAGACATGACAACTCAAGGTCGTGTGGGGTCCTGGGTCAGACGAGGATGTCGTGGGGAAAAGCAAGACAAGTGAAATCAACTCTGGGCTTCCCTGGTGGCTCAGATGGTAGAGACTCTGCCTAGAGTGCGGAAGACCTGGGTTCGATCCCTGAGTCATGAAGATCCCCTGGAGGAGGAAATGGCAACCCACTCCAGTATTCTTGCCTGGAGAATCCCATGGACAGAGGAGCCTGCTGGGCTACGGTCCATGGGGTCGCGGAGAGTCGGACACAACTGAGCGACTTTCACTTTGGTCCTGGAGTACTCATGGAACTGGGAATCTATTTAAATACAATTCCTTGTTCAACTCAGGAAGTAAAAGAAAATACTTAAGAGGGGAGAGATAGAGGTAAAAAGTAGTGGCATCCATAGAGGCAGAGGGTCTTGAAATGCACCTGGTTAATTCCCTTACAGGGTGGGCCATATGCAGCAATCAAGACATACCATCATTAACCCATCTCTGAGAACATGTGGTCCGTGAACTCTACTCAGGAGGGAAAAAAAGGACAAGTTAAGACAGGCAAGCCCTCTACTTTCTCCTCCTCACTCACGATAGTTCCATCCTGTTTCGACAGGAACCAGGTAGATCTGGTTCCTCATGCTCAAGTTGGGGGTTCTCAACAGGAAGGGGGTGACCGTGTGCCACAATCCCCTGGGAAGGTTTTGCAAAGCACACATGCCCAGACCCCCAGGTTCACCTCTCCTGATTCTGATAGGCTTTCAGTGGGTTGGGAAGTTATTCTGGCTTTTTAATTGACCCACTACCCTGATGTGAAAACTGATATGCACCCCAAATCTGCATAAGGACATACACCAGCTCTGGGAGGCTGGGTGTGCCAGGGCACAGGGGAGCCCCTCGGGCCCGTGGAAACCACGCAGACTCACCTGTGTGCTTAGTCATGTGGTACTTAAGCTGGTTGACCCACTTGCACTTGTAGCCACAGTCAGGGCACAGATACTTCCGTTCCTCCTTGTGGATCCGCATATGGTACTGGAGGAGAGAAGAGCAGAGAGCACCCAGAGAACATGTGCCTAATGGGTACTCACTGGATGTGGAAATAGGGCTAACAGGCAGAGAAACTGCTGGCAGATAATCCTGTTCCCTGCACCAAGCCGACCCATCCCCCCCACTGCCAATCGGGTCCCCTAGGCCAGTCACTCGGACACCACCTTGATCCATTTGGCCAGTCTCAGGTATACCCAATCTCAGCTCTGCCACTCATTTAGCTGTGTCTTTGGGCAACCTAACCCCTAATTCTCAGTTTATTAATCTGTAAAATGGGAAACAGTGAAAGCAACTATATTTCATATTTTCATAAGGATTAAAATTAATGCCCAACATACAGTATAAGTGATCAAAAAATGTTAGCTATTATTATCTAGATTATCTACAACCTATTACATGCCTTTATCATATGCCAAGCATATATTACGGAATTCTTTTTTTTTTTGGTTACGTGGCATGGGGGATCTTAGTTCCCTGACCAGGGATTGAGCCTACGCCCCCTGCACTGGGAGCACGGAGTCTTAACCACTGGACCACCAGGAAGTCCTGGAATTCTACCTTTGTAACAACGCTATGCAACATTATCCCCTTTTCTCACAGATGAGGAACCTGAGGCTTGGAGAAGTTAAGGGACTTGACTCAAGGCACAGAGCTAGTACTTGGAAGAATCAGGATTAGAGAGCCTAGGTGGTTTTAACGCTGCAGCTGCCTTCCTTCCGTTTCTGGACCCCATGGCCCCTGACCTTACCTTGAGGCGAGAGGGGTCCGCACAGGCATAGGGACAGAGGTGACAGCGGTAGGGCTTTTCCCCGGTGTGGATACGGCTGTGCCAGGTGATCTTCTGCCGGTTCTTGGTGCTGTAAGCACAGTCCGTGCACTTGTAGAGCCGGGTGCCCCCATGCCCTTTCACGTGGTGATCGAGCACCAGCTGGTGGCGGCAGGCAAAGTCACAGAAGGGGCAGCGCAGAGGGGGCTGGCCAGAGTCCCCCTCCCCGGCTGAGGCTGCCGCTGCCTCGGAAGTCTCCTCGTGCTGCTCCAAGTAGTGCTTCACCAGGCCCACCCGCTCCCGGGCAGCAAAGTCACAGAGCTGGCAGCGGTGGCTGAAATGCTGCTGCCTCCGGTGCTCGTCCAGTGCCGGCCGGCTGGGGAAGGCCTCCTGGCAGGCCCCACACTCGAGCCGGGGGTGCTGCTTCCGGGTGTGCCCCCGTAGGCTGGCGGGGCTGGCGCACAGCAGCCCGCAGCGGGTGCAGTGCAGGGGGCCCTCGGTGGCCTCCGCCGGAGAGCCGGGGGTGGGCAGCGTGGGCTCTGGATGCCGGCGCAGTGCGTGCTGCTTGAGTGCGGTCTCGGAGCTGAACTGGGCCTCGCACTGAGGGCAGGCAAAGGCTGGGGTGCCCTGGTGGCAGCTGTTGACATGGCGGGTGATGTCATGGCGGAGGTAGCCGCTGTAGTCACAGAGGGGACAGAAGTGGGTAGGCGTTTTGTCGTGCACCCTCAGCCGGTGCAGGCGCAGTTTGGAGTTGGTTCCGAACGTCTGAGGACAGGAGTTGCAGCGGATGCGGCCAACCCCTGTGTGTCGGGACTGGTGGGCCTCGAGCCGGTACCGTCGGGTGGTGGAGAAGTCACAGAAGGGGCACTGATGCGGCTTCACCCCCTCGTGCTTCAGCCGTCGGTGCTGCTGCAGGCACCGGCTCTGCTTACAGGTGAAGCCGCAGTCCCCGCACTGCAGAGGGGGCCGGGGGCCTCGGGCCGGGGTGGCGGCGGGGTGCCGGCGCTTCTGGTGGAGCTTCAGAGCAGCAGGAGCGGGAGCAGTGAAGGGGCAGAGGCCACAGCGCAGCTCTCCAGAGGGCTCCAGGGGGCAGCCCCGGGTCTGGTGAGTCCGCAGAGCCCGCTCCTGCTGACAGCTAAAGGGACACGTGGGGCAGGAGAAGCGGGCTGCTTTCTGCTTTGGCAGCAGAGCCAGCTCCCCATCCCCTGGGCTGCGCTCTGTACTCCCACCACTCAGGGGTGCAGAATTCCCGCTGCTCAGTGGAGACAGGGCAGGCTGGGTCTGGACAGCCCCTCGCTTTCCTCCCCAGCCACGTCCACCCCGGCAGCCCTCAGCCACGTGAGAGGTGATGGAGGAGAGGCGAGAGCAGAGGAACGCACATGAGTTGCAATGAAACTTGCCCTGCTCAAAGTGGAACTTCTCAGGGGCCTCTGAGGGCAAGGAGTCTCCCACAGGAGGGACTGTAGAGCCAGAGAGCAAGGCAAGAGGCTCCCCTATCTTCTCTGGCTCTCTAGAAGGCTCAGGAGCATCTCTTGGGAGCACGATCTCTTCTCCTAATGGTGCAGCTGGGGGCTTCCCACCTTCTGCATCCTCTGAGGCCGCGGTGCTTGGGGGCAAAGGCTGCAGAATGATGGGTGAATCTGGTCTGGGCAAGCCCTTGTTCTTTCTGAGCAGAACTGGGCACTTCTTCAGCAGGTGTGTGCTGAGGCCACGCTGCTGCTTAAAGCTAGCGCCGCACTCGGGGCAGAGCAGGGGCTCTCGGCGGCCCTGGCACCCAGCCCTGGAGTGCAGACTCAGGGCTTTCTCCCGGCGGGTGATGAATGGGCAGTGTGGGCAGCGGAAAGCTCTCCCCTCTGCCTGAATCACGACCATCTGGACTCGCCCTTCCAGTACCAGTGCCTCTGCCTGCTCTTTGTCCTGCCTCCTTAGGGCCTTGAGTAATGACTCGGATTCAGGGAGCTGGGGCAGGGGTGCTGTCTCGGTGGCTGTAGTTGCCTTGAAGGTTCCCACCCAGCCATCTAGGGGCTCCTCTGAGGAAGGAGGATTGGTTGGGGGCTGAGAGCCTGATTTTTCCAGAATGGGTTCTTCAGCACCCAAGTCAGAAGTTCCAGCACCCTCAAAGGTAGACAGGTCTGTCAAAGTTCCCTCTGGCCCTTCCAGGCTCAGGGGCCCTGGGGGGTCCAGGGGCCTGAACTCCACAGCAGTTTCGGTGACTTCCTCAAGGGGCGGGTCAGCCACAGGTCCCAGCTCAACTCCCAGGGCCTCGAGGTGTAGTGTGCAGCTGCCCTCGTCTACCTCCGCTGGACTGGGGCTGCCAACGACGTCATCCCCCTGGGGAACCTCGCTGCTGTCCTGTTTCCCAGCACTGCCCTCCTCGCTGGTCTCTGGCAGGGCCTGGATCAGGGTGGGGTCTATCACTGCCCCGGGATCATGGTCCGGCCCCTCAGGCTGGGCAGACGGTTGACTTGCAGGCTCTGAGTCTGGTGAGGGTGTTGGGCACTGCCTGGCCCCTTCTGGCTCCTGGCTGGCACCACGGAGCTGCCAGACCTGGTCGCCGGGCACGTAGCCATGGGCCTTGCGCTTGTGGAAGAAGAGCGTGGTGTTGCTGAAGGTGCGGTAGTCACAGAGGGCACAGCGGAACTCGCGGAGGCGGGTATGCTTGCAGTTCTCGTGGCTCAGCAGCGCCTGCTTGTGGCGGCTCTGGTAGCTGCAGTAGCGGCAGGGGTAAAGCGGCACTGGAGTCCCGGGGTGGTGCTGGGAAGCCATGTGCTTCTGCAGCTCGTACTTCCGCTTACAGGCGAAGGCACACACCTCACACATCAGGGACTTGCCCTGGTGCCGCAGTTTGTGGCTGCTCAGCTGATCAGCCCGGTGGCAGCGATAGGAGCACTGGTTGCACTGGTATCTGCCAAAGAGGGAAAGATCACAATTATTAAGTTAATCATAGCCACTACCAGTCACTCATAAATTCATACCACGGGCCAGGTTCCACATTTACTTGTACATGTGTCATCTGATTTAAAACATTTTCTTAAAAGTCTTTATTAAATTTGTTACAATATTGCTTCTGTTTTGTTTTGTTTTTTTGGCCGCGAGGCATGTGGGATCTTGGTTCCCCAACAAGGGATCAAACCCTTACCTGGTGCATTGGAAGACAAAGTCTTGACCACTGCACTGCCAGGGAAGTCCCTTGTCATCTAACTGAATCATCTTTTCTGCTACCCTATGAACTAGGTATCTCCATTTTATCAGTAAGGAGACTAAGGCATATAAGTTAATAACTTGCCTCAAGTTACAAAGGAAGTGAAGGGCAGTGACAGTCTAGCTTCAGGGCTTGTATTCTAACTCTTAATCTATGTTTCTTCCTTAAAGGGAAGATATGAATCAGCAAACTTCTGCAGACTTCCAGGGTGCTGACATGGCTACAGCCCCTCGGGCAGGTTTCTGCACCGAGTTCCCACTCTCCACAGAGGTGTGAAAGCTAAGGAGAGACTCCCTAGCCAGCTGAACCCACTGGTCAGAGGGGAACTTGCCGGGATGTGGAAGTGCCAAGGTCGGGGTCACAAGCATAGCCCATCTATGTCACCAGGACTGGGCTCAGAGCTCAAATGACACCTCAGTCTCGGGGCCTCTCCTCTGGGTCTGCACTCCCTTCCCTGAGCCCAGAGAGGTCTCACTGGGCTCAGATCTCAGCCTGGCCCACAGGCAGAGGTCAGTTGGAGGCAGTGGAACAGAGATGACAGGAGCAAAGGGGTGTGAGGAGTCTCTTGGAGCCGGAAGAGAGACAGGGCTAGGAGCCGACTTCAGCCAGCTTAACCCCCGGTCACTGGGGGAGGGAGGGAGGGAGGGAGGCACACGTGCGCGCATGCCTGAGGTCGCCTGCGTGCTTGCGCATGTGCACGCTGAGGTAGTGCTTCCACTTGGTGACGTAGCCGCACTCGGTGCACATGTAATCCTTGGTGCTGGAGTGGGTCAGCATGTGCTTGGACAGGTAGCTCACGTCTCGGCAAGTGAAGTCGCACAGTTCACACTTGTGGGGCTTCTCACCTGTGGGGGTGGGGTGAATGGGGAGAGGACACAGGTCAGACACGGACTGACTGAGGATGCCCTGATGCCTGGCAGGAGTGGAAGCTGAGGTGCTGATGGCAGAGTCAACACTGCCCCATGGCCCTCTCGGATGACCACGCCTCCACCCCGAAACCAGGGAAGAGGGGCGGAAACAAAGACCCAGCTTTTTTCAAAGTTGGTTCTAGATTTGTTATACAGCTTACTGGCACTGGTGGCCAACTGCTCCACTTAGCCCAATCCACTTAGTTTTGTGGAAGAGGAGGAGGAAAAAATTAGGTAATATGACATAGTGGTTAACTCTGGAGTCCAACACAGTCATAAAGATATTAATAGCTGACATTTACACAGTGCTCACTACGTGCCAGGCGCCTTTCTGAGCACTTTATAAAAATGCCTCCCCTTACTGAATCCTCACAACAGCCCCACGAGGCAGGTGTTCTGATTCCCCCATGTTACAGAGGAAGAAGCTGAGGCACAGAGAAACCATAGAGCTATTCGGCAGTGGCTGAAATTCCAGTTTACTACTGTGTGGCCTTGGGCAGGTCATTTATCCCCTCTAAGTCTCAGTTTCCTGGTTTTCAAAAAGGTGGGGGGAGGGGAGGGACACAAAAATACTGACCTCACACAGTAGACATAAAGTTTAAATAAGATGCCCCAGAGGACTCCAGGACGAGCTGTCCGTGTAAGCTGGTCAAGACCTGGCACTGACTGGTGAGGCTGGGCCCATATTCCTTTCAACACCTTTCCCTGAGGCCCCTGCTACCCACTCAGCTTCTCCCCTGATGGTGAAAGAAAAGCAACCAGCTGGCTCTGGTTCTAATACCAGCTGTGGGATCCTGAAACAGGCCATTTAAATGTTCAGGGTCTCTCATCTTCACCTGCCTCCGTCACAAGATTGTTATGAATAATAAATATGGAAGAACTCTGTAAACTGTAAAGGGAAAGTGAAGTCGCTCAGTCGTGTCCGACTCTTAGCGACCCCATGGACTACAGCCTACCAGGCTCCTCCATCCATGGGATTTTCCAGGCAAGAGTACTGGAGTGGGGTGCCATTGCCTTCACAAACATCTCAGAGACATTATGGGCTCAGTTCCAGACCATTGCAGTAAAGCATATACTGCAACAAGGCAAATCACACAAATTTTATGGCTTCCCAGTACACATAAAAATGTTTTGTTCATATACTGCACTGAAGTCTATCAACTGTGTAACAGCATTCTAACAAAACAATGTGCATGCCTTGATTAAAAAATACTGCTAAAAAATGCTAACCATCACCTGGCAATGCAAGGTTGCCACAAACCTTCAATTTATAAAAAACATAGTATCTGCTAAGAATAATAAAGTGAAGTACAATAAAAGAAAACACGCCTATATTGATGTGAGGTTTTAGGAAAGGCCCCCCAAAATGAGATTTTGTGACTAAAGCCTATATAGTAATGAACTGTTTAATGGGAACAACAATGGCTTTGCCACAAGCTGCCTAAAAACCGTCCTCCCAAACTAAAGAATCTTTGATGAGATTTTTTTTAAATGTCTGGTCAATCCACCGATACTTACATAGAGATCACAAATGGGCAGATGCTATATAGCCAGGGAGCCTGATTTGGTTTTTATTCAAAGTACCAGTAATGCTGATAACCAATTAAAAAGTCTGAGTTGAAAAACCTGCAACTTGCAGGTCATGAGACGTGATCATCTTTCAGTGTCATGGCTGCCAAGACTATAACATATAAGGATGGCTCAGTCCCCTCAGCCCCATCTCTCACAGCACATCACAGAACTTGAGGTACAAAGGCAGGCATCTGTCCTGGTTTGGGCTTCTTTGCTTTAACAGGCTAGGTAAACATGCCTGACTAGGGGTGGGCAGAACCCACCAGGGCATTAAAGGTGAGGCACAAGAGCACAGGGTCTGAGGAAAGTGAAAGTGAAGTTGCTCAGACGTGTCCGACTCTTTGCGACCCCATGGATTGTAGCCTACCAGGCTCCTCCGGCCATGGAATTTTCCATGCAAGAGTACTGGAGTGGGTTGCCATTTCCTTCCCCAGGGGATCTTCCTGACCCAGGGATTGAACCCAGGTCTCCCGCATTGCAGGTAGATGCTTTACCGTCTGAGCCACCGGGGAAGCCCCTGGGTCAGAGGGCCTGGATTCAAACCCCAGCCTGACCACTTTCTGAGTTGATGGACTTTCAGCTTAAGGCTCATTTGTGAACTTCAGATGCTAGATTTACCTCATGAGTCCTATGCAATGTATGCAAAGCCCCACCATGTGCCTGGCACACACGGAAAGCTCCCATTTGCCGCCATCGCCCCCACTACACGGAGCGAGGGAAGCCACCTCACCGGTGTGCAGCAGCATGTGGCGGATGAGCACCCTCTTGTGGGCGGTGGCAAAGCTGCACTCAGGGCACTGGTGGATCTTCTCGTGAGCGTGCATCTTGCCCACATGGTCCTGGTAGGCCACCGGGTTGAAGGTGGCAAAAGGACAGAAGGTGCAGCGCAGCTCTTCACTGCCGGGGTGGCCCTGCTTCTTGTGTTTGCGGAACAGGTGCTTGTTGGAGCAGGCGAAGTCACAGTGGGGGCAGTGGAAGGCATAGTGGCTCTTATGGTGGGCTTCCATGGCTTCCACCGTGGCGAAGAGCATGGGGCACGAGTGGTGGCGGCACTCCACAGCCCGCACCCCGTGGGTCTCCTTCAGGTGCTTCACGAAGGCCTTGCGGTCGGGTGCCGTGTGGCCGCAGCCCTCCTGGAAGCAGCGGAGGGGCTGTGGCTCGGCCGCGGCGGCCACGGTGTGGCTCTTGAGGTGCTCCTTCAGGGCCTGGCTGAGGCGGAACTCCTCCCGGCAGACAGGACAGGCGTAGGTGTCCGAGTAGAAGTTGGAGATGTCCTCGTGCATGCTGGCCATGTGACGGTTGAGGGCATTCCTCTCCACGGCGCTGTAGTGGCACAGCGGGCAGCGGTGGGCCTTCTGGCCCAGCTCCCGCAGCAGGTGGGTCTTAAGCTTGCTCTTACTGGTGAAGAACTTCTGGCAGTTGGGGCACTGGAGACTGGGGTCTGGGAAGTGGAGGTGTAGGTGCTCCACCAGATGAGTTCGCTTCTTGAAGCAGCGCTTGCATTCTGGACACATGTGGGTCTTGAAGAGGGACTCGGTGCCAGAAGCTACAGTGCCTGGGAGAGGGAAAAAGGAGGGGAGGGTTGACAGTGAGTCTTCAATAGGCCAGGGACTGACCATATAATGGGAGAACCACAGTCTGCCCAGACAAAACATGCACGCCTGCATGGCCTTGCTCCTTTCTCTCCGGGAAACCAAACAGTAGCATCTCAAACTCTGCAGGCTCGAAGAAGAGACAAGACATTCAAGTATTTAGAGAAAGAAAATCACGACTTCTCAGACCATGCTGTGGCCTGTAAGAAGTGCTTCACCCAGCCACCCTCTATTCCTAAGACTCTATCCAGAAAAGCTCAAAAGAACAATCTTGATGGAACATTCTTGTTCCTCCTGCCCTCCATGGGGGCAGTTGGAAGAATCAGGAGGGCTGGTTGGAAGGAGAAGGACCTCACAGGGAGTGAGCAGAGGGAAGACAAGGCAAAGTACTCTTACTTCTGAATACTCCGGTCAGAGAGCTGGTAATAAATATAATCAGATCCTTCCTGGTCATCTGTTGGTAAATATGCTCCCTGTGGGAATGGGCTTCAAATGCTGTTCTACTCAGATGGGAGTAGATGGGAATGCAAGGGTTCAGAAATGCAGTCTTAGGGGGCTCAATGTCAGACAAGACAGGCTGCCAGTTGCTAACCTCTGGCATCTTCGTACTATGAATATCATCCTCTCTCTCCTCACAGAAGAGCCTTCTGCCTGAGGAAAACCAACTCTGAGAGCAAACGCTATTTACCTTTCCCTGCATCACCAGGGGCTTCCCAGGTGGTACCAGTGATAAAAAACCCGCCTGTCAATGCAGGTAGATGTAAGAAGCACAGGTTCAATCCCTGGGTTGGGAAGATCCCCTGGAGGAGTGCACAGCAACCCACTCCAGTATTCATGTCTGGAAAATCCCATGGACAGAGAAGCCTGGCAGGCTAGGAGGTCGCACAGAGTCAGACTGAAGCGACTTAACCCGCATGCACTGTGTCACCAGGGACTGTGCCCATCTATCACTTCCCCAGTAGCTGTGTCGAAGAAGAATGTTAGGAACGCAAGGATGTGAACCAAAACTCAGAAAACCAAACCCCAGAGCCTCAATGCCAGGCCCTCCAAGTCTGTTCCTCCCCACCAAGAGGTTCAAGCCCATCAGGCATTACCTTCCAGCTCCAGGGCTTTCTGGGAGCTCTTCTGGCTACCACGCTCCTCTTCCTCCTCTTCCACTGACTCCTGCCCAGGTGAGGGTGCTCCTGTCTCCTCTGAAGGCTCTCCCGTTCCTGGAGGCACTTTGGGAGCTGCAAGTGCAAAGAACTTGATGACTAGAGAAGCCAGCGCAGCACTGAGTGCTTGAATTTCCCTCTTACTGGCTGGGAAGAATCACCTCTCACTGTGAAGCATAAGAAAATCCTGGGTTCTAAGCACATACGTTTATTCCCAAGGGGACAGAAAGATCAGGAGCTAAGCTGTTAGTAATGCTCCAATCTAAAGTAAATCAAGGGCTTCACTAGCGGCTCAGACAGTAAAGAATCCATCTGCAATGTGGGAGACCTGGTTTCGATCCCTGGGGTGGGAAGATCCGCTGGAGAAGGGAACAGCTACCCACTCTAGTATACTGGCCTGGAGAATCCCATGGACAGAGTAGCCTGCCAGGCTATAGTTCATGGGGTCACAAAGAGTTGGACATGACTGAGAGACTTTCACTTTCACAAAGTAAATCAAACCTCAGATAACACCAAACTCAGACCCCTTGAAGGTAAGAGCTTTGAGGTCACTGGAGTGGGGAGAGGGACACAGAGTAGAGGAGGACAGACTAGACTATACTTCCTTGACTCAGGTCCCCAGGGCTAACAGCTGGTGGCTCAGTGCGGGCAAATATCCCTGACGTCTAAACGTCTACTGAAAAATCCAACTCAGCAATTCAGGGACATTGCCTGCGCTCCAAACCCATTCCTTCTATCCCTCAATAGAGGCAGCTGCCACTGTAAGGCAAAGATGTATGACTTTTTCATTCCAGGAAAGAAGAATCTTCTGTTTGCACCAGAGCACAAATCAGTGGTAGCAAGCCAAATTCTCTCATCAGAACCCTGGCCCCGCTGGTCTGATTTCTCTATTTCCTCCTGCTCCTCTACTCACCTCACGCTCTCTTTTTGAGACCAAGAGGAATAAGAATCATTGAAGCACCACCTCCATTGAAGGTTTCTTTTTAAAATAACCCCAGCTTCTCCTGCCCAATTCCACTTGCTCTAACAGGAGTCCACAGGCATTCCACCAGTGGCTATAGCCACTGACGGGCAGGGCAATTTAGCTTCTGCCCTCAGAAAGTTCTAAGATGGATCAGAAGAGATGTTGGTTAAATCACTTCAGTGCAGCCTAAGCCAATCTTCAGTCATTGCCTGCCTGGTCCAGGATGTCTAGATGCCCTCCCACATCAGTCAGTAATCCTGACCTCCTGAGCTACTACTCTGGATTCTCTTAAATTCATGCATACATTCATGGCATCTGTAACAACTGCCTCTTCTACAGACCAACTGCAGCTGTGTTCCAGGCAGGAGACTGCTGGGCCCTTGACCTCATACCTGGCAGCAACTCCTGGGAAGGAAGACCCATTACAGCAGACAGTTCTTGCTGCGTCCCAGCCCCATGACTCCGCTGATGCTGCCGGAAGAGTTTGACGTTGGAGCCCACAAAGCTGCAGCGGTTGCAGTGGAAAGGGTAATGGGTCTGCCGATGCAGCTCCATGCCCTGCTGGCTCCCAAAGAGCAGGGGGCAGCCCCGGAAGGAACAGGGCACCGGAAGCGCTCTGTGGGTCAGCCTCAGGTGCTGGTGGAGCTCCTTGCGATCTTCAGTGGAGAACACACAGCCAGACTCTGGGCAGGAGAAGGTGTCGGGGGTGCCCCAGTGCATCTTGAAGTGGCTCTTCAGGGCCTGGGGTTGGGCAAACTCTTGTCTACACACAGGGCATGGCAGGGGGCTATCTGGTGGGCTCTGGCCCTGCAGAGGGCTGGGGAGAGTGAGGTTGCTGGGGGGCAGCTCTACAGAGCAGGGTGGGGTAGGGAGGCCCTGCACGGGCTGCATAAGGGTCTCAGTGCACTGGTGCAGGGCCAGCAGAGTGGGCTCTGCGAAGCTCTGCTCACAGCGCTCACAGAAGTACACCTCCATCACCTTTACCAGGACACCTGTAGGCAGAGGACCGACAGAGAAAGGCACAGAATCAGACAGAATGAGACTCAGAGGAGTTAGTTACCAGCAGAAAATATAAGTGGATCTTTTCATGTCTGCGGAATGGAGATGGACTTAAGTCTGATTCTACACCTGACTGTAAGCCCCTAAGGTCAAGGACAGTCTATCTTACATGATACTCAGCACAAAGTAGGCATTTCATAAATATTTGTGAAGTGAAAGTAACAAGCATCAACCAAATCCAAAAAGCATTAAGAAAAGGTGATATATTTTGCCCAAATGAAAAATTAGAAATTCTCACAAGAAGAAAATGACAATCTGGGGGTAATGTCTGTGACATACATGACAATATATATGTCTACTTTTATATTCTGTGAAAAGACTTTCAAATGCACAGTGACTCATAAAATGGAGGACAGCCTTTCTGAAATGAGCCAAATCACATTCATAGTAATTGCTGCCATTTCTTAAGTAATGGCAGGACCTTGACAAAGAAAGGCTTAGGAAACACTTTTACTTGGTCCTCCAAATGCCCTATGAGAAGAGGGACCTGGGATTCTGCAAGGTTAAGGCCACCATGCTTGTTAACGGTGGAGTCCAGGTTTGTCCTCCATTCTGGTAGTCTTTTTTCTCTTTATATTTTTCTTTGTTTAAATAAAAATTCAGTGCAACAGCACATCTATATAAGAATATCCACCTCCCAGCCTCACACACACAATTTGGTCTATATTTTTTCAGGCCTCATGGGGTCACATTTTCATAATTTTTTTTTTCTACTTGCTATATATCAAAGATATTTTTATCTAAAAGTAGTACATTTAGGTCTATCTCATATTTTTTTTTGTCCAGTTCACGATACTTCAGAGCATGGATAGAGCAAAATGAAATTAACCTTACTGATGGATATCTGGGTTGTTTCCAAATACTGTAAAGAAAGCTGCCCTACACATCCTTATTCCTGTATCTTTGTGTGCGTATGTGACACATTCTATAGAATAGATCCCTAGAAGTAGAATTACTGGGTCAGAATACACTCATTTAAATTTTGTTATGTGGATAAATTGACCTTCAAAAGATCACACTAATTTATACTCTCCATAAACTATAAGATAGGGTCTGCTTCCCATAGCCTCACCAACACTAGTTTTATTAAAAAAAAAAAAAAAAAAAAAAAGCTTAATTTTTGCCCAAGTGTTGCAAAACAGAAGTGGCATCTCATAGGTACTTTTAACTAGAATTTGTCTGTTAGTGATATTATGGTTAGAGACTTTTTTTTTAGTGAATTGCATGTAGGTTTCTTCCCCTCCCCTTTAAAAAAAAAAAACAAAACTGTTTCTTTTTCTTACTGTGCAGCTCTTTGAATTTTAAAGATATTAACTCTTCTTATATATTGCAAATGTCTTTCTAGGTTCCTTCTCAATTTATTTACTATTTCTTTCACCACATTAAAGTTTAGAAATGTTATACGATCAAACCAGCTAATCTTTCCCAGTATTCTTTGCACACTGACAAGGAAAATTGGTACAACTGTAGCTGGAAGATGACAGTTAAAAAATAGGGAAGCTACCCAAAAATAAGAAGTTGTAGATGTAGGAAGAATAACAGGGAGAATCTTTCTTCTAACATAAATTGTTCAACTCCCAGTCATAACGCATGCCTTGGGAGTTAAATATGTTATCCACAAGAAATCAGAGCAGGGAAATAGCAGATTACCTCTAGGAAGCCCTGCCAAGCCCTGGGTGGTAGAGGGAGGCTGGGCCTTTTGCTTAAACCCTGGCTGCAGTCCCTGGGTGGGAGGGTCAACATGGAGAAAAGAATCCCTGAGGACAATAGCAGTAAGAATTGGGCAGAGGTGTCAGAAAGGTCTTCCCTCCTGGATTACTGCCTAGCAGACATAAAGCCCTTTCAGGGAGACTGCCAAGAGCTTGGTACAAGTTGTGCACCACCTTGCCAGCCTCCAATCAACATTCACCAACTGCAAATCAAATTACAACATCTCTAAGTATAAAAATAGGATGCCACCTTGTGTCTTCATCTTGTTTATAGGCAAGGATCAAAAATAGCACGGACAAAAAACTCAGGCTTGCTTATCCTACTGCCCTGCTAGCAACTGTGTTTATACCTGGAGTCTCTCCAGGAGCACCTGGGGACAGATTTCCAGCTACTGCTTCCACAATGATCTCCATGTTCCCTGTGTCCTCTTCAGTGGCTGTGGCTTCTACCAACAGGCAGCCTGGGTCAGGAGGCAAAGGTGGAGGGTTCCCAGGACAGGGGCTATGGACAGGCTCTAGGATTCCATGGTTAGAGAGAGGTGGGGGGATCAGCAGTAGCTCAGGGCACAGTCCATCCATCTCCCCAGTGCTGTTGGCTGGCTGTGAGTCCAACACGGTGTCCGTCATCATCACCAGTTTCTGTGCTGTGGCCTCTTATATGCTGATAAACCAACCAGAAGAAAAATCAAACAACATATAATTAGATCTCTCACTTTCTTCCCAGTTGGGGTGGGTGCACAGCCCAATGCCTGCCCCAATTAGGCATGTCCTTGCATGGCAGCATGCCATACCTAGTTAACATGGACATTTTCTTTTTAAGACAATGTTTACCTGGAGAAGGAAATGGCAACCCACTCCAGTATTCTTGCCTGGGAAATCTCATGGACAGAGGAGCTTGGGGGGCTACAGTCCAGGGCATCGCAAAGAGTTGGACACAACTTAGCAACTGAACAACAACAGCAACACACAATCAGACAGATTGTGATTTTTTTACTTTACAAAACTGTATTGGTTTTGCCATACATTGACATGAATCCACCATGGGTGTACATGTGTTCCCCATCCTGAACGCCCCTCCCATCTCCCTCCCAGTCCCCATCCCACCAGCACCGAGGACCCTGTATCATGCATCGAACCTGGACTGGCGATTCATTTCACATGTGACAATTTACATGTTTCAATGCCATTCTCCCATATCATCCCGCCCTCGCCCTCTCCCACAGAGTCCAAAAGACTGTTCTATACATCTGTGTCTCTTTCGCTGTCTCGCATACAGGGTTATCATTACCATCTTTCTAACACATATATACGTGTTAGTATACTGTATCGTTACCATCTTACTAACACATATATATGTGTTAGTATACTGTATTGGTGTTTTTCTTTCTGGCTTATTTCATCTGTATAATAGGCTCCAGTTTCAGGAAATATCTCTTGACAGAAATGTGGCATAAAATGGAAAGTGAAGTGACCTAGCAATATGGAATATAGAGTTTTGTAAGAAATTAAAATTTGTGTATAGAATAATAGTTGCAAATATTCAAACAATAAAGTCTATGGCTAAAGGAGAAAAAAAAAGAAGACAATGTTTAGAACAAAGGCATTAAAATGATAATAGTGGTCAATATAGCAACGAGACAAGAAATTGTGACCCATATACTAAACATTGTTTCTTGGAGCTAAGTGACCTTTGTCATATCAGTAAGCAATCTGGGTCTCAGTTTTCTTATCTGCAACAAAATTGGGTAGGGCCAAGCTATCAGGGATTCCCTGACAGCTCAGCTGGTAAAGACTCCACCTGCAATGCAGGACACCCCGGTTCAATTCTTGGGTTGGGAAGATTCACCAGAGAAGGGATAGGCTATCCACTCTGGTATTCTTGGGCTTCCCTTGTGGCTCAGTTGGTAAATAATCTGCCTGCAATGTGGGAGACCTGGTTTCGATCCCTGGGTAGGGATGATCCCCTGGAGAAGGGAAAGGCTACCCACTCCAGTATTCTGGCCTGGAGAATTCCATGGACTGTATAGTCCATGGGGTTGCAAACAGTCAGACACAACTGAGAGACTTTCACTTTCACTTTCAAGGGATCTCAGAGGTCCCTTCCCCTCTTAACATCTTAGGATCTCACTATTCCTTAGCTCACAGCCCTTCCTTCATGATCTGGCCCTGCTGCCCTCTCTAGATTCATCTCCCACCTCTCTCTGCAGAAGATCTCTGAGCCAGTGATTCAACTTTTCATTGATTTGCCCTTTCCCAGACTCACCACATTCTCTTCTGCTTCTATATACTATACATCTCTCAACTTGCTGGGCCTTCTCCCCTTTGTCATCTCTCTTGTCTGGCTGACCAACTCCTAACTATCCTTTAAGAATCTGTACAGGGACTTCCCTGGTAGTCCAGTAGCTAAGACTCGTGCTCCCAATGCAGGGGGCCCTGGTCAGGGAACTAGATGCCACATACCACAACTAGGAGTTTGCATGCCACAAGTAAGATCAAAGATAACTCAGACCTGGAGCAGCCAAATAAATAAATGTCACTTTACTATGATGGCATCCTGACACGGTTCATCTAAGTTTCTGTCTCTAGGGTCCTCATGACACTTCGTACATAGTTCTATCAGAAACATGTCACACTGCACTATTGTTTACTTGTCAGTCTCCCTCCCTAGACTTGGAGCTTTCTGAGTGGATTTTACGGGAAGTTATCACTTCACTGAACATAAATCACAACAGCCTATGCAAGTCAGACAAGGGATTCTAATGAAAAACTGTGATGCAGTGGTAAAGAATCTGCCTGCCAATGCAGGAGACGCAAGAGACATAGGTTTGATCCCTGCATCGGGAAGATCCCACGGGGTAGGAAATGGCAACCTATTCCAGTATGCTTGCCTGGGAAATTTCAAGGACAGAGGAGCCTGATGGGCCACAGTCCATGTGGTCACAAAGAGTTGGACACGACTGAGCACACACTTACACACAGTTAAGAACTGAAGACAGAGATGCAAGGCTAGGCTTCTACTAAGATAACAAACCAGAGGCGCCTTATGTATAAAGTAACACACCTGGAGAAATTTCTCATTCATTATGGACCTAATATTGAACATTGGAACTCAACTCAGAAGTGAATGTCAACTAAATTGCATATCCTGTTATGCTGCTGCTGCTAAGTCGCTTCAGTCGTGTCCGACTCTGTGCGACCCCATAGACTGCAGCCCACCAGGCTCCCCTGTCCCTGGGATTCTCCAGGCAAGAGTACTGGAGTGGGGTGCCATTGCCTTCTCCATTGCTAAAATTAGTTTGCGCTAAGTAATTAGGAATTAAGGATGATAGTATAATCACTCCATGAAACTGAGGCATGAAGGTCAGGTAAGGGGCGCCTAGGGCTAGAAAATCATTTTGTGGGTGAGAATTCTGCAACTCAAAGACTCAGATTAGGGAAATTCAGAAGGTGGTAGAGCAGCGCACTTCCGCCCTCAGAGGGTTCTCTGGAAACCACAGACTCCACGTATCGCTGCTCTAAGGAATCTTCCAGCTCCAGTAATAATTGCCTTAACGGGGAGCCAAGGAGGAGGGGGTGTCGTCTAGACTGAGAACCGTCAGCCGCTGGAAGGCCGAGTGAGGTGGGACACAGGTGGGCACAAGAGAAGAAATGAGGTTATCTTCGGGGCAGCGGTACCGAGGAAAAGAAAGGACACATTAAGGCAGAGAGAAGGCCTGGGGAAAGGGTGAGATCGGGTCTGGGGACCAAGGCACCCCATTTCCACTTGCCTGTGGGCTCTACTCACCGCGTGGCCTTGGGCAGACTGTAGTCCCCTCGCTTCCCGGGCCGTCAGCTTTCCTGTTTGTAAAGTGGAGGCGAAGACAGCCTCCACATCGTTGGGCGGGAGCGGGAATCACTATTGCCGGCAAACGGGAAAATCGTTTTGTAACCTGCAAGGCTAAGGAGGGAGCATCGTCATGCTTACTGTCCTAAGGAGAGGCAGCGTGTAACCGGGTGGGGTCCACAGCAATGACGCCGGGGTTGCTGATCTGATGCGCCGGGGCCTCGCTCGTCGCCGCGCTCCCTTCTGCACTTCTCCCGAGCGTTCCCATGGCCCAGGCCTACCCCTCATTCTGCGGTTTGAGAAACTTTTGCCTCCGGCCTGCTCCGCCCGCACTCCCTATTAGTTCCCGCCCCGCAGCCTCCAGCTTACCTCCGGCCCTAGGCGGGCAGGAGCCTCATCTCTATGGTCGTCCAGCGGCTGGAGTGGCCTCCCGGGACGCTCTTTGTGCGACCACCTCCGGCCCAGAAGCCTCTAGGACCGCGGCATATGGAGGCCGCTCTCTCTTTCTTTGTGAGGCTGGTGGAATACTCTCTCTATGGTTCTTCCTATCGTTTCCCCCCGCCCCCACCTCCTCTCGCCCTGAAGCCCGAAGAGTACCATCGAGAGTTGTGGAGCAGAGTGGTGTTGCCGTCTCGGTGGGTGTGACGGGAAGTAGATGAAAGAATTCAGGGGCGAAGCCAAGTGGAGAGTGCCCAAAGAGCCGAGGGGTGAAACCATCGAGAGGAAGGGCCAGAGAGTCATGGCGGTAAGGGGGAGGAGTGACTGATTGCTGCAAACCACGCTGCTGGAGGCGCGAGCTGGGGTGTGGAGGGGGTTCGGGAGGAGGCTTCTGGGCGTCCGACAAGGACCAGGAGCTGAAAGGGCTTTGTCTGTGGCCTTCCACGCATAGGAATTTTGGAATTCTGGATCCTGTTCTGAGCTTCAGCAGAGTTCACTGCTGTCAGTTCACCGCACTGCGTGCCGGCATAAAGCAAACCGGCGGGGGGTCGGGTGAAGTGTGCTAGAAACGATTTGACCTCCTACCCCTTTCGGGATCTTACAGCCTAGAATCAGGCCCAGTCACATTTTATTGCGGGGCGGGGAGTGAAATTCGGGGGAATCTCCGTGGAAAAGGTAGCAGATGGGCGGGATTTGAACTCTATAGAGATTGAGGGAAATAAAATGGGCATTCCGAGTCAAGGAGGAAGGAGGCTTGTATATTTGTTCAACAGAGAATATTGGGAACTAAGCCATTAAAGGTACGTGGGCCCCGTGTTGTGGTGGCAGAGGAGTTTTCACCTAATTCAGGGACCTGTTGAGAGCCAGTCATTGGAGGTGTTGGAATAGGGAAACTAATGGCATTGAAGCAGAGCCTTATGAAGAACACTCTCGACCCCTGTAGAGCAGTTTGGTGAAGCATGACCAAAGTGGAGATCCACTAAGATGCCACTTCAAGAATTAAAATTAATTTCGAAGAGACAGTTTAGATGGGAGGTAATAAAAGGGCTAACAGGACATTAGAATGTAAAGTAGATGAAAGGATACCTGAAAGACATGATACGTGATAGCAAGGCATGAGGATATTGACAGATTGACAGAAGAGAGTAACTTCCCTGCTCATTCTGGCCAGTGGGTCCCTGTCTCAACTGATCCCAGGGACCACAAAAATGCTGTCCATCTATTATCCTGAAGTCGGTTATATCATTCAGTCAGGTTTAAGGAATTCCAGAATAGTGTCTGGCAGGACACAGGTATGAAACAGGATAATGAAAGGCAAAATGGGACAAGTGGCTCAGTCTCACCCCTTGGGTCCAATACCAGCCCCACCCCACTAAGGGAGGGTATTGAAGCACGTTGTAATACTGACCTGTCATTCCTCTCCCAGCTTCTGTGGGGCGCGAGAGGAATTTGAGTCCTTTTTTAAAACTAATTAGTGCTTTATCCCATCTCTACTGCCCCCCATCTCCAGGTCTTGAAAATGCCTCGGGGCCCGTGAGGTTCAGTGTTTTCCTTTCAAGATGCCCCTCTCAGACTTTGTTCTGGCCCTGAAGGACAATCCCTACTTTGGGGCTGGATTTGGGCTGGTGGGTGTGGGCACTGCCCTGGCCCTGGCCCGGAAGGGCGCCCAACTGGGCTTGGTGGCATTCCGGCGCCATTACATGATCACACTGGAAGTCCCAGCTCGAGACCGGAGCTACGCCTGGTTGCTTAGCTGGCTCACCCGCCACAGTACCCGAACTCAGCACCTCAGCGTTGAGACGACGTACCTTCAGCATGAGAGTGGCCGCATCTCCACTAAGTTTGAATTTGTCCCCAGCCCTGGAAACCACTTTATCTGGTAAGGCTGGAAGCCAGAGAGGGCTCTGAGAGTGGAAAAGAATGAGAGGAGGTGGACTTGACCTGTTTGTTCACCTCATTTTGCTCATTCTTATTCAGGTATCAGGGGAAATGGATCCGGGTGGAACGGAGCCGAGAGATGCAGATGATAGACCTGCAGACGGGGACTCCTTGGGAATCTGTCACCTTCACGGCTCTGGGCACCGATCGAAAAGTTTTCTTCAATATCCTGGAGGAAGGTGTGGGATGGCACAGACAGCATTTTTGGGGGTGGGGTGGGGGTGGCAGTTGCAGGGATGGAGTATTTGACATCAAAGGAAGAGAAGCTTGGAGAGGCGGAATAGGAGGATCTGGGTCCATGGAGCAGGGCCTGGGGACTGTTTGGGCACAGCTCTGCCTAGTAGCATGGCAAAGGGTAATTATGAGTTTTGTCTCATCTTCCCCCTCCCAGCTCGAGAGCTAGCCCTGCAGCAGGAGGAAGGGAAGACAGTGATGTACACTGCTGTGGGCTCTGAATGGCGCCCCTTTGGCTATCCACGCCGCCGCCGGCCACTGAATTCTGTGGTTCTCGAACAGGGTCTGACTGAACGAATTGTCAGAGACATCCGGGAATTCATTGATAACCCCAAGTGGTACATTGACAGAGGTGAGAAGCAGCTGAGGTCTTGGTGGCCAGATGGGGCAAATATAAAGCTCTATCCTCATTCCCATAGATGAAAGGGAAAGAAAGGTTGCCTGAAAGGAATGATTGCTTCCAATGCCAAGGCCATCAGGCCTCCAGGGAGCAGGGTTGGGGATGAATGTGGACATCTAGGGCAGAGTACATGATTCATTTGCCTTGACGATCATCCTGGCTGTATTCCTAGGCATTCCCTACAGACGTGGCTACCTACTCTATGGGCCCCCTGGTTGTGGAAAGAGCAGTTTTATGTGAGTAGAGTCAAACTTCTCTTAACCCTCAAACTAGAGAGAAATTGGGCTGGTGGGGTTGGAAAGGGAAATAAATGTGGGGAACAGGAAAACATGAGACACATGGAGCACTACTGTGAGGTGGTGGAAGGATTAGGCCTCAGATTCAAAGCTAGTACTGGAAGGAACAAGCAGTTGGACCCAAGGACCAGTTCCCAGCTTGCCAATTACCTGTCACCCCTCCATAGCACAGCCCTGGCTGGGGAACTGCAACACAGCATCTGCCTGCTGAGTCTCACGGACTCCAGCCTCTCAGATGACCGGCTCAACCATCTGCTGAGCATGGCCCCACAGCAGAGCCTGGTGCTCTTGGAGGACGTGGATGCTGCCTTTCTCAGTCGAGACCTGGCCGCCGAGAGTAAGTGAGGGGGTGTTCACGGCACGGGGGGGAGAGAGGGTATTTCTCAATGAGGAACAGTGGAATAAAGGAGAAATCCAGAGAGCAGGTGGAGGATACCTGGGTTAGCAATCAGAGTCCACTGGAGACATGGATAAGTAGGGGGCACAGTAAGCAGGGAGCAGACAGGGGTGCTAATTTGAAGTAGGGCTGTGATCACTCATGCTTCCTCTGTGCCTTCCTCCAGACCCAATAAAGTACCAGGGTCTAGGCCGGCTCACCTTCAGTGGCCTGCTCAACGCCCTGGACGGTGTGGCTTCCACCGAAGCTCGCATAGTATTCATGACCACCAACCACATCGACAGGTAAGGAGTGAGGTACTCAGACCTGGAGGCGAGACTCCATCCCCCTCAGCCTCTCTGGAGGATCAGGAGGTTCGGAGGAACCATTTTGGGGGTGCCAGTGGCACTGCTGCTCACGACTGCTTTCGCTGCCTCTCTTTTTAGGCTCGACCCTGCCCTGATACGCCCCGGGCGAGTAGACATGAAGGAGTACGTGGGCCACTGCTCACGCTGGCAGCTGACCCAGATGTTCCAGAGGTTCTACCCGGGGCAAGCAACTTCCCTGGCTGAGAACTTTGCAGACCGTGTCCTTCAAGCTACAACACAGATCAGTCCTGCCCAGGTGCAGGGCTACTTCATGCTGTATAAAAATGACCCTGCAGGGGCCATTCAGAATGCAGAATCTCTGAGGAGGTGACAACTGGGCTGTGCCCAGCTTTCTTCTCCAGGAGATCAATAAACACCTGCCAAGCTACTTTAGTGTCTGACTTCCCTCCTACCCCGCCCGCCATGTTGGCACTTGAATAAAATCCTGGGGCTGTAAACATAGATGCCTCCAGGGACCCTCAGGTATCCACGTATACAAATGCTAGGGACGTAGCCTGCCTAAGACAAGGTGGGAAGAAGAGAGACTGTAGTAAACAGGAAAGTACTATCCTCTACCTAAAGGTATTCAGATACATATAGACAGAGAAATGTGGCTGCATGCACAGTGGCTTATGTAGCAGGGTGGGGCCTGCATATTCTGCTTAAATGTTGGCCTCTTCTGGTTTTCCTTGGAACCCACTATTCTAGCTGAGATGTCAGACTCTTCCTTTATCCAGACCTCAATCTCTTGGGAGAAGAGATTTCAGAACAAAATTGGGGCTACTCTGGCATGCTCGTCTTCCTGGAAATTTAGAAAGAGCCACACTTCACGGTTAGGCACTGGTGAGTAAGGAAAGCCAAACAAGGCCAATCTCTTTATTACCCATTCCCGACCCAATTCCCTGTCCCCCCACAGTACTGCTAGGAACCATCCTCTGACTCGAGGCTCACAGGTTCTCTTCGAGGACCAGGCCGGTAGGCTCCCCGACCCCGAGGCAGGCGGGGATAGGAAGAAGCTGGTGTCCGATTCTTGGCGCGTTCCCAGTGGGCACAGTCCCGAGTCCTGCGGGGTGGGGGACCCTGCCATTCACCAGGCCCCTTATCTTGGGGAGGACCTTTACCCCCTTGGTTATGAGACTCTGGCTTTAGGTCCATGGACTCCTTGAGGGGCCCCTCAGGAGACTGCAGTTCCTGGGTGTCACTGGTACCTTTGAGGGTATTGCACTCCCCTCCTTTCAGGTGCCTCCGTTCAGGCTGTCTCCATGGGCCTCGACTGGCCCGGCGGGGATCGAGCACAGCTTTCTGGGTCTCGCCCAGCTTTGGCAGATGTGGCCCAGCCCCTGGAGTCTTCTCACATGTGTACTGGGAGGCCAGAGGCAGAGAAACTGACAGGGCAATGTGAGTAGCTGATGTGGTGGATGGTTCGGTGGCAAGGGTGCTGGGCTGGTGGGATCCTCTGGAGACATCTATAGCTGACTCGGGTTCCAAAGGGGCAGGAGGCTAGGAGGAAGTAAGTAGAGACAGTGATGGAGATATAGTTCCTTAGAGCAGGGAACTGCAGGACCCTTGCCCAGAGACCAAGCCGACCGCCATCAGCCTAGACCTCCCAGGGTAGAGCAAAGCTCACCCATGGGCCATGGCAGGGGGCTGCTGATTAGGAAGGTAGCTGTCATCAAGGGAGGAGAGGGAAACTCTTCTCTCACCTGCTGAAGGCTGATGAAATACCGGTTACGCTCAGCCTCAAGGTCGATGATGCCCCCCCTCTCCTGCTGTCTCTGGTACAGCCTCTTGCGCTCTTCTTGCTGGCGCAAGCTCTCTGCATCAGGCTGGTACAGCTCCTGGAGGAAAAGGAGCAGAGTGGAACAAAGGGAAGAATAAACAGAAGGCAGACCTGAAATCCCTGCTCTTCCAGACTGCCTCAGGAGATGGGCTCAAGGTTCTTGGTTTTAACCCTTGGATTAGGCTTATTAGAGGGCTTCCCTCATAGCTCAGTTGGTAAAGAATCAGCCTGCAACGCAGGAGACCCCGGTTCAATTCATGGGTCGGGAAGATCTGCTGGAGAAGGGATAGGCTACCCACTCCAGTATTCTGGGTTGGAGAATTCCATGGACTGTATAGTCCATGGGGTCGCAAAGAGTCAGACATGACTGAGAAGTTGTGATGGAGAAGACTTAGAGTAGTGCAGCCATGAAATTAAAAGACGCTTACTCCTTGGAAGAAAAGTTATGACCAACCTAGAGAGCATATTAAAAAGCAGAGACATTACTTTGCCAACAAAGGTCCATCTAGTCAAGGTGATGGTTTTTTCAGTAGTCATGTATGGATGTGAGAGTTGGACTATAAAGAAAGCTCAGCGCTAAAGAACTGATGCTTTTGAACTGTGGTGTTGGAGGACTCTTGAGAGTCCCTTGGACTGCAAGAAGATCGAACCAGTCCATCCTAAAGGAGCTCAGTCCTGAGTGTTCATTGGAAGGACTGATGCTGAAACTGAAACTCCAATACTTTGGCCACCTGATGCGAACAGCTGACTCATTTGAAAAGACCCTGATTCTGGGAAAGATTGAAGGTGGGAGGAGAAAGGGACGACATAGGATGAGATGATTGGATGGCGTCACCAACTCAATGGACATGAATTTGGGTAAACTCCAGGAGTTGGTGATGGACAGGGAGGCCTGGCGTGCTGCAGTCCATGGGGTCACAAAGAGTCAGACATGACTGAGCGACTGAACTGATTAGGCTCATTTGGAATAAACTTTAGATCTCTGCTGGGGGCCACGGCTTTGCAGAGGGGGCCCAGGCAGCTTAAGCCCAATTCCTGAAGTCCCATTCGAAGCAGACAAGATGCCATTGATCTTGATTTAGACTAAAAGAGAGTTCTCTTACCATGGGCTGCTGGGGTTCAGGGGCTGCTTTCAGGGAGGCAAGATCGTACACGAGTGGCTCTCTGCACACTGGGCACTGCACACCAACGGCCTTCTGAAAAGAGAGGTGAAATCACACCCCAGCTTCCCAGCCCAAAGCACTCGCTAGCTGGCCAGCCTCAACTGCAGAGAGTTGGGACAAAGGGGCATGGGCCCACCCACGCAGCAGTGAGAGGGCACAGAGCGGGGGCTGCCAAGCTAGAGGTCTGAGAACCTTCTGAAACCACATGCAATATGATTACACAGATACAATGATGCCCTTTTTCCTGGACAGAGGTGAACTTTCATTCATCTCAAAGGTACCTATGACCCTGAAAAGGCTAAGAAGGCCCTGGAATGGAGGGATAGAAAGGCTGTGAGTCATGTAAACAGGGGTGAGGAGTCGACCTGTTCGGGTGCAGCGTGCTGCCGTTCCTGCTCTCGCTCCCGTCCCTGGGCCTGCAGCTCATGCTCCATGTGCTGGATGTACCGAGCCAGGCAGTGGCAGTGGAAGTAGTGGTAACAGGGTGTTTTGGTAAAGGCCTCCTTCTCCTGGAAGGAGGGTGGAGGGGGCACACTGTCAGCACTCTCCCCCCTGAGCCCCTGTGTCTGTCACCTGCAGACCCCCAGGTCCCAAGAGAGTAACCCACCTGGAAACCATAGAGGCAGATGACGCACTGGCCATGGGGGATGTTGTTATCTGTGAGAATTTCCTTCCCTTTCTGAGAGGAGAGAAAAAGCTGTTCAAATAGGGAGGCAGGGGCCGTAACTGTGAACGAAGCTTGTCAAGCTATTCCCAGGAGTGACTGGCAGGGCTGTCTCTCATGGGGCCAGTTTATCTCGTGGTCATGCATTTCAGTCTTGGTGATCTTTTCTGCTTAGAATCAATCCTTCCCTATGTGCCACTCCTCCCCTGCAAATCTACCTAGCTCCAAAATCCAATTTAATTGTTTTTCCACTAAGTCACTTGAAATACTGGGGATGAAAATAAAAACTTAGAAAAAAAAGTGTTCAGTTAAAACTCACATCTTCTGGGAAGCCTTTCTTTAAGTATCTCTCCCTCAATGGGCCTGTTGTGGAGTCAGCTTTCAGAAAGAAAGTGAAGGCATGGACACCCCAAACGGACAGAGAACTGGAAAGGCAGCAAGCTATGAAATACACATGTGCACTGTCACTTGGATAGCGACTACTCTGGAATTCCACAAAGTTCAAAGCTGCATCGTGGAGGCTGATTCAGAAATGCTACAGTGCTCCATGCCCATTTTGACTCCAGGCCACCCACCTTCATTCTTTTATGAACATTTTCCTTAAAAATTGAAAGCAGAGGAAAATAAGGCTGCATTTGTGTTTCTGATCTCAAACAAAAGTTAGCTGTGTATATTAACTTGTAGCTCGAGGCATAATTTCATCTGGGTTGTTTCCTTCATTAGGGTAGAAACTCTGAGGAAAAGAACCAAGACTCTTTCTATTCAGCTCCACTGGCAGACTACCAGAGATCTCTTCAAGAAAAGTAGAGATATCAAGGGAACATTTCATGGAAAGATGGGCACAATAAAGGACAGAAATGGTATGGACCTAACAGCAGCAGAAGATATTCAGAAGAGGTGGCAAGAATACACAGAATTATACAAAAAAGATCTTCATGACCCAGATAATCACAATGGTGTGATCACTCACCTAGAGCCAGATATCCTGGAATGCAAAGTCAAGTGGGCCTTAGGAAGCATCACCACGAACAAAGCTAGTGGAGGTGATGGAATTCCAGTTGAGCTATTTCAAATCCTAAAAGATGATGCTGTCAAAGTGCTGCACTCAATATGCCAGCAAATTTGGAAAACTCAGCAGTGGCAACACGACTGGAAAAGGTCAGTTTTCATTCCAATCCCTAAGAAAGGCAATGTCAAAGAACACTCAAACTACCGCACAATTGCACTCATCTCACGCACTAGAAAAGTAATGCTCAAAATCCTCCAAGCCAGGCTTCAACAGTACATGAACTGTGAACTTCCAGATGTTCAAGCTGGTTTTAGAAAAGGCAGAGGAACCAGAGATCAAATTGCCAACATCTGTTGGATCATCGAAAAAGCAAGAGTTCCAGAAAAACACCTTCTGCTTTGTTGACTATGCCAAAGCCTTTGACTGTGTGGATCACAACAAACTGTGGAAAATTCTAAAAGAGATGGGAATACCAGACCACCTGACCTACCTCCTGAGAAATCTGTATGCAGGTCAGGAAGCAACAGTTAGAACTGGACATGGAACAACAGACTGGTTCCAAATTGGGAAAGGAGTACGTCAAGGCTGTGTATTATCACCCTGCTTATTTAACTTATATGCAGAGTACATCATGAGAAACGCTGGGCTGGATGAAGCACAAGCTGGAATCAAGATTGCTGGGAGAAATATCAATAACCTCAGATATGCAGATGACACCACCCTTATGGCAGAAAGTGAAGAGGAACTAAAGAGCTTCTTGATGAAAGTGAAAGAGGAGAGTGAAAAAGTTAGCTTAACACTCAACATTCAGAAAACTAAAATCAGGGCATCTGGTCCCATCACTTCATGGCAAATAGATGGGGAAGCAATGGAAACAGAGACAGACTTAATTTTTTGGGGGTCCAAAATCACTGCAGATGGTGACCATAGCCATGAAATTAAAAGATGCTTGCTCCTTGGAAGAAAAGTTATGACTAACCTAGATAGCATATTAAAACGTAGAGATATTACTTTGCCAACAAAGGTCCATCTAGCCAAAGCTATGGTTTTTCCAGTAGTCATGGATGGATGTGACAGTTGGACTGTGAAGAAAGCTGAGCACCGAAGAATTGATGCTTTTGAACTGTGGTGTTGGAGAAGACTCTTGAGAGTCCCTTGGACTGCAAGGAGATCCAACCAGTCCATCCTAAAGGAAATCAGTCCTGAATATTCATTCGAAGGACTGATACTGAAGATTAGCTCCAATACTTTGGCCACCTGATGTGAAGAACTGACTCAGTGGAAAAGACCCTCATGCTGGGAAAGATTGAAGGCAGGAGGAGAAGGGGATGATAGAGGAGGAAATGGTTGGATGGCATCACTGATTCAATGGACATGAGTTTGAGTAAGATCCGGGAGTTGGTGATGGACAGGGAGGCCTGGTGTGCTGCAGTCCATGGGGTTGCAAAGAGTGAGATGTGACTAAGCAACTGAACTGAACTGAAATGGCAGACTACTCTTCAAATGTTCATTTATGGCTAGACCCTCCAGGCAAGATCTCTAGCTACTATCAGTTGCCAATGCCAGGAGAACAAGAAACACACTCTTGGTGAAGCATGAAAAATACAAGTTAAAGAGAAAAAATAATTTTGTCAAGATGCTGGTACACCCGTGGTGGATTCATGTCAATGTATGGCAAAACCAATACAATATTGTAAAGTAAAAAGAAAAAGATGCTGGAATAGGCAACTTGGGGAAGCTACAATGCTGTCTTTTGGGGAGATTTTTTGAAACAGAAGACAGTCTCATCTTTCTGGATCAGTTTTGGCCTTACCCAAACAAGAACTAAATGAATGTCTCCAAACATATTTAAGATTCTAGGCTCAAAACCTCTGTTGAGAGACACTGCTGTAGCTGGAAGGGAAGGACATTTCCCCAGGCTAGCACATCTCTTACCTCGATGAGTTCATAGAGCATGGCAGTACCCAGTCCAGCCTCAGCCACGTGACTTAGCGCCTGTGAGATCCTGGCGGGAGAGGGCAAAGCAAACATAAGGCTGCCCTTTCCACTCCAGACTGAGTTGTTTCCCACGTTTTCCCTGCTCTGACTAGCCCGACTCACTTGTGGATCTGTTCATCTGAGAGTCCTCGGGGGTTACGGATAGAGATCTGTGGCACCTCATGGGGATACTAGAGGGAGAAAATAACATGTTACTGCTAAAGCCCTCTACCCCAAGGCCTCTCCCTTCCTCCCGTTGCTGCCATAGAGGCCTCACCTGTGTTGGAACCTGAAGCACCAAAGTGAAGCAGACATACTGGGAATCCTGGTCCTCTGCAGTGGCAGGGTGCAGGGTGATGTAGATTTCCCATGGTGATGACCTGCAGGTGGATGAAGTGGAGACCTGGGATGTGACTGTGCAGGGGCTTGATGAGAAGAGAGTGAAGTGGGCAGAAGAAGTGAGCTTCAGGCTCTTTCTTTTGGGGTGATTAAAGGAAGTGTTTGTCCATATGACAGAAATATTTTTGAATCAAGGCTCACAGATACTGCATGGAATCCTCTTATTACCAAGGGGACTCCTGCCCATCTCCAGTTGAACACGTACCTGCCATTTCCTTTAACCACCTGTAGTTCGTCCAAGTAGATAGACTCTAACACTTCAACTTCAGAGGGAAGGACCCTAGAGAGACCAGGGGAGATTGACTTACTGTTACAACTCTTCATATTAAGTCCTACTAAGGTCAACAAAGGCTGGCTTTGTAGAAAAATGGCCATCTGTCTGAGTGTATTCTCTTGCTGACCTCCATAAAAATTCAGGAAATGTTTGTCAAGTGGCCAGGTAGAAGCATGAGAATCAGTGTTTTAGAGATCATTTCTGCCAACAGATGAGCAAACAGATTCCCAAAAAGATGAAAAGGCTAGCCCAAATCTCAAGACTTAATGGAGGCAGAATTGGGACCAGAGCGGTTTCCAGCTGCCTGTTTTAAGTTTCATTGCACTGTTGGCTGTTTGTTAGTGGCCATCTCCCTGACCCAGAAATATGACATTCATTGATTAGCATTAAAGTTACCAATACCACTTCTGGCTTTCCTTACACCAGTGTTCATCATGGATCCCAGCATCTACACACACTGCCAATACCAGTCATTGCAAACCTCCTCAAAGGAGATACCAACTTGAACAGATCTATGTGCTGTAAAGGCTGTGCTGCAATTGAAGAGCCATCAGCCTTGGAATGAGGAACAGGTACCAATCACTTACCAGCTATGTGATCTGAGTAGGTTCTTTTATCTGTCAGCCTGAATTACCCCGTCTACCACATATAGATACCATCACCCACTCCAGGGTTATCATAAGGATGAAAGGTGATTTGTTTATGTGAAGTGCCTAACAGTATTCTGACTATACTAGTTAGTCTATGTCCCCTTTTTTTCCTGTTTGTGTATAACCTTTTCCCATAAAAGGAAAGACAGAGGGATGTAGTTAATATATTTATGGTCCCTGTTGTCTGACTGATCTAGCTCAACCTGCCCAGGTCAGGATCCTGCGGTCCTGATGTAAATCAGAAGACACACGTTTCCTTAAAAGAAACAGGAGATGTAATGCCACTGAAGATGAGTGGCTGGCTAGAGGGCACAGCTTTACCCAGATAATATGTGGAAAGATACATGTTTGGTTTGCTTTCTCATACTTATATCTTATCCCTTCTTCACTAAGAACAGAGTTGCCCTAGCTTGATATGTGTGTGTGTGTGTGTGTGTGTGTGTGTGTGTGTGTCTGTGTGTATACAGAGAAAGATTGATTCTCAAAACTTTAAAAGTCTTTTTAAGTCCTAAGCAGACAATATATAAAATAGATAATGTAGGTAACAGTTGAGTAGTTCCAGCTGGCAAGAGAGTCAGAATGTTAGAGCACCACAGACTAGCTGTACAGTCAGTACTGCCCTTGTCATGGCACAAAGTGTCCCCTTAGAATCTTAAAGTCCCCCTGAATAAGTTGTAAACTACATCTAGGAGGTCTCAAAAAAGGCTAGCACTGGCTGGGCTCCCTGAACCAATGAAACACTGAGGTACAGCCTCCATCAAGAGGTCCTTCAATACTTCACACACCCTACCTGTGACTTGGGTTCTGGATGTGAGATACGGGATGGGACGGTGGTAAGATGGTGACAGATAAAAA
The DNA here is from genome assembly GCF_055505025.1 of Bos grunniens. Lineage (NCBI taxonomy): Eukaryota > Metazoa > Chordata > Mammalia > Artiodactyla > Bovidae > Bos > Bos grunniens. Next base: position 30,184,545 of record NC_141166.1, on the reverse strand, counting down.
GGGAAAGGGGAACTGTAAAATGCCCTAGAACTAAGAACTAAGTTTTGGAATCAGATAACCTGGATTCCTAGTGATTACTATGTACCTTTTGGCAAATCATTTAATCTCTTCAGGTCAGGTCGTCTCAGGTGCTATACCACAGAGTTGCTAATGAAAAGGAGGCTTCTGTATGTTACAAACCAATCTTGATTCTCTCAGCTATTCTGAGGTGGATGACACACCCACTTTTTTAACATTTAAGGACACTGACTCACAGAAGCTAGGTGGCCTGGTCAGCATCACATAGCTAATAAAATGTGAAGTGAATCCATATTTATTTCCAAACCCCAGAGTCCTTCCAGGTTCTGGTCCCCTTGTTAAGAATGTTTAAGAGAAGGACTAGGAGAGCTTTTGTGAGGTGTAAAGCTTTATTCAGACAACAGTCCTCATTAATGCTATCGGTAAGGGAGACGGCTGAGGCTGAGGAAAGCCTCAGCGAAATAGACTGATTCAAGGGGAATGAGGAACGGGGGGCTGACTGGAGGATATCGGTTCCGGGGATAAGGGATGGGGGAGAGATTTGATAAACTGGCATTCCCCCGCACCGGGACCCTGAGCAAATCCACTTCAGATAAAGAAAATGGGACGGGGTGAAGTCGGATGATCGAACCAGATAAGGCGCGGCCTGAACTGGCCAGGCCGGCGCTGATGCGGTCTCCCGGTCAGACAAGCGCCCCTCCACCACCCGCCCGCTCCTCAGCCCAGTAGAAATGTCAGCGTCTCTAACATCCCTCATCCCTCGCCCCGCCACACACGCCCGCCGTACGGACCATCCGCGGCTGCCGCTAGTCCCCTGGGCCGGATTCAGGCGGTCAGCCAAAGCCCATGCCCCCAAAGTTACCAGTCCTCATCCCCTGCAGCTACCGACGCAGACACCGCCATGTCTTCTGCAGCCCGCAGCCGGAACCGGAAATACTCTTCGCGCAGTCGGAGGCGGCGAGTTAAACAGGGGAGGGAGGGTGGCTAGCGGCCGTTTCTAGGCAACCGCCGAGTCCGGGTCCTTAGATGGTCCTGATGGCCAAGGGACGGTTCGGAAGTGCCCTTAGGAAGTGCCTATGGGCGGCCCACTGTCTCGCCCACACCCCTGAACCTCTTTGTTCTCCGAACCTCTGACCAGTTCTACCGAGTAAAATTGGTAACAGTGTGAGTCTAAAGAGACCGGCAGTGGGGGTGGAGAAGAACGCTAACTCAGGCAAAGTACGAAGGCAGCCAGAAGGGGCGGAGCTGAAGGCCAGGGCCGGCGTCCCTCGGCCTGAGGAGCTTGAAGCTCCTAGGCTGGAGGTAAGAGAGGGGCTCCTGTCCGCTGAGCGCGCGGGGTGAGGGTGCTGAAGAGGGTGGCAGTGGCAGGAACTTTGGGGTGGCTGGAAGGGGCGGGGTCCGTGGGCGAGGCTGGACGGAGGGGGCGGGGTCGGGGGGGGCGTGAGGCTGAGTAAGGGGGCGGGGCCGAGGGGAGAGGCCGAGTGAAGGGGGCTAGGGTCGGGCGGGCTAGGCTGGGTGGACGGGGAATGGGTCTCGGGGTTGGGTGGGAACGAGGTTTGGTTGGGGGGCAGCAGGAGAAAAGGAAAAACTACAGGAGGCGGTCTGCTTCAAGATAACATCTTTTCATCCACTACACTCTACCTTGTTTATGAGACCTGGATTGTTACGAAAAAAAAAAAGAAAAGGCAAGCCGGCTAACGTTAACCTTTCTTCCGTGCCCGAGCCAGGCCTCCCAGATGTGTGGAACTGTCCCTGGAGCTGACCATCTCTACTTCCTTCCTTCAGAGTGATCCTGAAATCTCTGTCATGGAAAAGTACCACGTATTGGAGATGATTGGAGAAGGCTCTTTTGGGAGGGTGTACAAGGGTCGAAGAAAATACAGTGCTCAGGTGGTGAACAAGGAGGGACATCTCTTGGGTGGGATTCCACACTCTGAACCCCAGTGGAGTATGGGACCAGAGCAGTGACCTGTGTTCCTAAGACACTGACTCCTTCATACTTATGGAATATGAGTTCTGAAATTGGCTTACTTGGGTTCAGATCATAGCTCCACCACTTTGTAGTTTTAGAACTATAGACAAGTTACTCAACCTTTCTTCTGTCTCAGTTTTCTCATCTATAGAATGAAATTAAGAACAGTGTCTGAGTGATGGGGTTTGAGGATTAAGTGTGATGTCACACTGAATCACTTGACACAATGTTTGGTACCTAGCAAACAACAAATTATTGTTATGAGTAGTAGTAGTATCTGGGGCTTCCTGGGTGGCTCAGACTGTAAAGAATCTGTCTGCAGTGTGGGGACCCAGGTTCAATCCCTGGTTTGAGATCTGGAGAAGGGAATGGCAGCCCACTCCAGTATTCCTGCCTGGGAAATCCCATGGACAGAGGAGCCTTGTGGGCCACAGTCCATGGGGTCTCAAAGAGTCAGACATGACTGAGCAACTAACACTTCCACTTACCATATAGGAAGGGATAAACCACTTGAGCTCTATTCTACCCTCTTAATTTTTCCTTCCTTCCCTTTCTCCTAAATCCCTTAAACTTTGAGTTCTTTATCCAGATCAGAACACCTCTCCCAGAATCCACCAAAAGGATCTAACTGACAAAGGCAGTTTCCTCCTAGGGCAAGAGGCAGGGGAAGCCTGGGTAAGGTCAGTTGGAGGCTACCCGTGGAGGGTACCATGGGTAAGGTGGATTGGGAGACTAGCAAAGTACAGGGAGAATTGTTCTCAGACAATCTAAAGCCAGCTCCAGAGCCCTGATGCTAATGTTTCAATAGTGCAATTAGGCCTTGACTCTTGACTTTACCACTGACAGGTGGTGGCCCTGAAGTTCATTCCAAAACTGGGACGCTCAGAGAAGGAGCTGAGGAATCTGCAACGGGAGATTGAAATCATGCGGGGTTTGCGGCACCCCAACATTGTGCATATGCTTGATAGCTTTGAGACTGACAAAGAGGTGTGCTTTGGTTTGGGGGGTCACTTCTCTCTAAGAGGAAGGGTCCCAGGAATTTCCCAGCCTCAAAATGCATACATTTGGAGCTATCAGCAGCACTGCCTATTCCCCGCAGGTGGTGGTGGTGACAGACTATGCTGAAGGAGAGCTCTTTCAGATCCTCGAAGATGACGGAAAACTTCCAGAAGACCAGGTATTCCCGGCTCAAACTTCTCCCGCCCCTGACCTCTCCTCAGGTTAAGAACTGTAGGGAGAGCTGAGGGTGCAGAGAGTCTCTATTCGGAAATCTCCTGAGTAAAATATAAGAGTCTGTGTGTATATGGAGGCAATGTGGTATGACAGTAAGGTATGTGAAAACTGGAACCCAAGTTCTCTGAATACAGAGATTAGGTCTGACACTTTCTAGCTGGGTCTTCTTTGGCAAATTAGTTTAGCCTCTCTTTACTCAGTTTCCTCATTTTAAAATGGAAATAATAATAATGTCTACCTCGTAAGGCATTAATGGGAAGATCAATGAGTTGATTCATGTAAAGTGTTTGAAAGAGTACCTGACACACACTATTCAATAGTTAGCTATTATTTTAGGGAGCTAATATTCCTGTTGTTAGGCACCTTTAGGAAAGAAGTCCAGGTGTGGTGGTACCAGAGAGACAGGAAGGGATAAGAGTTGTGGTTAAGGCAGGATTCACCACCAAGACACAGTAGTTAGCAGTAGGTTGAACACATTCTCCAGCCATATTCATTCCAGGGATTTTTGTGTACTCTGGCAAGTAGGCCCCCATCAGGACTTCCTGTCACAGCATCCTACTTCCTTCCAAACAACCATCATTATTTGTAAGTCATCACCTTGTTTATTTTGTCTGTCTTATTTGTTTGGCTACAGCTCTTGGGAACAGGGACTTTGTTTTATGTAATAACAGTTAATATATATGAATATGTAATTCATATAATATATATGAATGCTTACTAAGTTCCAGGCACCATTCTGAGTGTTCCATCACTTTACATGCTTGAACTCATTTGAATCCTCACAATGATCCTATGAGACAAGTAAAATCATTATTGTTGTCTTATCAATAGATGATGAATCTGTGAGGCACAAGAAAACAAATGAATAAACAAATGAAATACAAGAACTAAGAAAGATATGGTGTGATGCTCTGGAAGAAAGGGAGGGAAGAGAAGGTCATGTCTACAGAACTATTAGGGTGGAGTCCTTGGGCTCCTTCCTTTGACCTTTCCTTTCTTCCTCCCACCTGACTGTTTGACCTGTAGGTTCAGGCCATTGCTGCCCAGTTGGTGTCAGCCCTGTACTACCTGCATTCCCACCGTATCCTCCACCGAGACATGAAGCCTCAGAACATCCTTCTTGCCAAGGGTGGTGGTATCAAGCTCTGTGACTTTGGGTGAGGAGCCTGACCTTGTGTCGCCACTTCTGGTTTTGCAGGGAGCCGTGTACTGTATGCTTGACTTCCCTGGGCCTCCTTTTAGAACCTGGGCTGGAGAATGGGATTCCTGCTGGGTCTTTTAGAAGGCATTCTCTCTGTTCAGGTTGGGGCGATCTCACACAGTAATAGCTAGCAGTGAGCAGCTCTAGTTTTGACTGAATATCTTCTCTCCATTTCCATTCCATCATCTCCTGCAGGTTTGCCCGGGCTATGAGCACTAACACAATGGTGCTAACATCCATCAAAGGCACACCACTCTACATGTCCCCAGAGCTGGTGGAGGAACGACCTTACGACCACACTGCGGACCTCTGGTCGGTGGGCTGCATATTGTATGAGCTGGCAGTAGGCACCCCTCCCTTCTATACCACGAGCATCTTTCAGCTGGTCAGCCTTATTCTCAAGGACCCTGTGCGCTGGCCCCCCACCATTAGTCCTTGCTTCAAGGTAATAGATATTGACAGATTGCTTTTGCATCAGAAACCTGTCTCTGTCCTATTCCCTTTTCCACAGTTTTTTTTCCAGAGCTGGGGTTGCACTTTGAAGTTACTGAATTAATGCAGGAGCTGGGGCAAGCTGCCTTGCTTTTGTACTACAGGGGCTTATTCTGGGAGGGTGACCTAAGGTCTGCCAAGCCTGCGAGTCTTCCAGATGGTCCTATATCAAAATGAAGAAGAAATTTCAAGATCCCAGAAACAGTTACTGCTTCCTTTCAGTTCAGTTCAGTTCAGTTCGGTCACTCAGTCATGTCTGACTCTTTGCAACCCCATGAATTGCAGCACACCAGGTCTCCCTGTCCATCACCAACTCCCAGAGTTCACTCAAACTCATGTCCATCAAGTTGGTAATGCCATCCAGCCATCTCATCCTCTGTCGTCCCCTTCTCTTCCTGCCCCCAATCCCTCCCAGCATCAGAGTCTTTTCCAATGAGTCAAGTCTTTGCATGAGGTGGCCAAAGTATTGGAGTTTCAGCTTTAGAATCAGTCCTTCCAGTGAACACCCAGGACTGATTTCCTTTAGAATGGACTGGTTGGATCTCCTTGTAGTCCAAGGGACTCTCAAGAGTCTTCTCCAACACCACAGTTCAAAAGCGTCAATTCTTCGGCACTTAGCTTTCTTCACAGTCCAACTCTCACATCCATACATGACTACTGGAAAAACCATAGCCTTGACTAGACAGACCTTTGTTGGCAAAGTTATGTCTCTGCTTTTTAATATGCTATCTAGGTTGATCATAACTTTCCTTCCAAGGAGTAAGCATCTTTTAATTTCATAGCTGCAGTCACCATCTGCAGTGATTTTGGAGCCCAAAAAGTAAAGTCTGACACTATTTCCACTGTTTCCCCATCTATTTCCCATGAAGTGATGGGACCAGATGCCATGATCTTAGTTTTCAGAATGTTGAGCTTTAAGCCAACTTTTTTACTCTTCTCTTTCACTTTCATCAAGAGGCTTTTTAGTTCCTCTTCACTTTCTGCCATAAGGGTGGTGTCATCTGCATATCTGAGGTTATTGATATTTCTCCCAGCAATCTTGATTCCAGCTTGTGCTTCTTCCAGCCCAGCATTTCTCATGATGTACTCCGCATAGAAGTTAAATAAGCAGGGTGACAATATACAGCCTTGACGTACTCCTTTTCCTGTTTGGAACCAGTCTGTTGTTCCATGTCTAGTTCTAACTGTTGCTTCCTGACCTCCATATAGGTTTCGCAAGAGGCAGGTCAGGTGATCTGGTATTCCCATCTCTTTCAGAATTTTCCACAGTTTGTTGTGATCCACACAATAGCTTTGGCATAGTCAATAAAGCAGAAATAGATGTTTTTCTGGAACTCTCTTGCTTTTTCCATGATCCAGCAGATGTTGGCAATTTGATCTCTGGTTCCTCTGCCTTTTCTAAAACCAGCTTGAACATCAGGAAGTTCACGGTTCACATATTGCTGAAGCCTGGCTTAGAGAATTTTGAGCATTACTTTACTAACGTATGAGATGAGTGCAATTGTGCAGTAGTTTGAGCATCCTTTGGCATTGCCTTTCTTTGGGATTGGAATGACAACTGACCTTTTCCAGTCGTGTTGCCACTGCTGAGTTTTCCAAATTTGCTGGCATATTGAGTGCAGCACTTTGACAGCATCATCTTTCAGGATTTGAAAGAGGTCAACTGGAATTCCATCACCTCCACTAGCTTTTTTCGTAGTGATGCTTTCTAAGGCTTGACTTCACATTCCAGGATATCTGGCTCTAGGTGAGTGATCACACCATCATGATTATCTGGGTCATGAAGCTCTTTTTTGTACAGTTCTGTGTATTCTTGCCACCTCTTCTTAATATCTAATGCTTCTATTAGGTCCATACCATTTCTGTCCTTTATCGAGCCTATCTTTGCATGAAATTTTCCCTTGGTATCTCTAATGTTTTTGAAGAGATCTCTAGTCTTTCCCATTCTGTTGTTTTCCTCTATTTCTTTGCACTGATCGCTGAGGAAGGCTTTCTTATCTCTCCTTGCTATTCTTTGGAACTCTGCATTCAGATGCTTATATCTTTCCTTTTCTCCTTTACATAGTCTCTATTCTCCTAATTGCCTATCAGATGCAATGTCCGAATGATTTCTAGATTTGCCAACAGAGCCATCAGTCCTCTTCCTGAAAGGAACAATCTTCAGATATCCAAATGGCCAGAGCTAGTGGAGCTAGCTCACTTATTAGGAGCAGAGTATAGAGATGGTGCCTGTTCATTGCAGTTAAATCTCAGTAGGCCAGGGAGGGAGGAAAAAGAGTTGACCCTTTTTATTTCAAGGGCCTGATTTGAGCCTTCAATAAAGTCTAAATGCAGCCTTCTCCCAGAGTAAAATCTCATTATAACTTTCCTTTATTTTAGCTACGATGAAAAGAGACAAGTTTCTCCCAAACCTATTTAGTTAAGGAGGCCCAAATAATGACCAAAAAGAATCTGAACAAAGGAGGGACTTCTTTGGTGGTCCAGTGGTTAAGACTCGGGCTTCCACTATAGGGGGCATGGGTTTGATCCCTGCATGGTGAGCACACAGTAAATAAATGTGCGTGTGCTCAGCTTTTAAGACATGTCTGCTGGAAGAATGCACTCTGGGGACTTCCCTGGTGGTCCATTGGTTAAGAAACTGCTTTGCAATGTAGGGGACGTGGGTTGGATCCTTGGTCGGGGAACCAAGATCCCACATGGCATGGAGCAACTAAGCCCATGTGCCATAGCTAGAGAGTCTGTGCTCTGCAACAACAGCTCCCAAGTGTTGCAACTAAGATCCAACACAGCCAAATAAATAAATAAGTATTTTTTTAAAAAAAAGTCTTGGTTGACCAGTTCTGATGAGTTTGAGAGCCCATGGGGAAGTGCAGACTGATGAGGTATCCTTTCTTTCCACAGAACTTCCTTCAGGGACTGCTCACCAAGGACCCCCGGCAGCGTCTGTCCTGGCCAGACCTCTTACATCACCCCTTTATTGCTGGTCGAGTCACCAGTGAGTCCTTAGGGTTCCCAGCGCTCTCGGCCCTGGCCCCAACATCTGGATCCAATGTATATTCTTTACCCCTCCAGCTTGAATTTTCTTTTTAGCCTTTTGCATGACCCTTGCACTTCCCTTGTAACCCCCTTCCCTCTTTGTCACTTTGTCTGAAGGGCCTCTTTGCACAGAAGCCTGAAGATGCTGCCATTGTCTCTGGCCAGGTGGAAACAGTGGCATAGCTCCAGCATGATCATGTGTTCCCTCTTCTCTTTCTGCAGTACTAACCGAGCCAGCAGGCCCAGATTTTGGTACCCCATTCACCAGTCGCTTACCCCCAGAACTTCAGGTCCTAAAGGACCAACAGGCTCATCGGCTGGCCCCCAAGGGCAATCGATCTCACATATTGCGGCAAGCCTGTAAACGCATGGCTGAGGAGGCCAAGCAGAAGGTGAGTGGGGGCAGAGGGGTATGTGTGACCTAGCCAGACTAGTGACTGGGGAAGCTAGAGCAGGAGGGTGACTTTCTAGATTTGGGAAAGGGCTTCGAATGAAATTCATAGTGTCTTATGGCAACCAGATAGTTCTGACTCAGTGTCTCCTGCCCATTTCCTGCAGAAACACCAGAACACAGAACCTCCCCTTGAGCAAGAGGATAGGACCAGCAAGGTGGCTCCTGGCACAGCCCCTCTGCCCAAACTCAAGGACACTCCTCAGGAACCAGGCCTCTTAACTGGGGTTGTAGCATCAGAAATGAAGAGCAGCTGGGCTGAGTGGGGTGCTGGAGAGGCGCCCCCTGCACCTCGGTGAGGAGGGTAGAGCGCAGGATCTATAGGATAACATGATTTGCAGAGCTTTGGCTCCAGTCAAAGCAAATGCAGCATGGTTCTTGTCACTCATCACTGCCTAAATGTGGACAGGGCTCTGGAAGACTAAGTTTTGGGTTCTTGAATTCTGATTCCAGATGCTTTGCTGATTTCATCAGGAAACATGGTAACTTTCTTTTCTCTATATCTTAGTTGTACATTAACCAAAAAGAAAAAAAAATCATCTCCAGACACACGGAAAGATTATTTGAGTTGAGAGCTACAGGGGAAAACCACCAAGGTAGATTTGAAAATAAGATTCACAGTGGGAGGCAGTCAAGGATATGTGTGTAGTGAACATATGCTGTCCTGGCCAGATCCTAGAAGATCTCCTCTAGCCAGTCCTCTATGGCTTTCCATTCCTACACTGGACCTAGAGGGAGGGACAAGTTAACCCTAAGCCTCACAGGTCTGGAACTCATCCTACTCCCTGCTTCCTCTGGCAGGGAAAACTGGATCACTCAGGACTGTGAGCAAGTGTTCCCAGAGCTGAGGCCAGAGGTGAAGGGCCAGCAGAGCCTTGATGCAGTGGATCTGGAAAATGAGGTGAGCCCTAGAGGTTCCTCTTGGCTTTGTCCCTGCCATGGGTGTTAGGTCTTGGTAGCGGTTTTCTGTAACAGTGATTCCCAACCATCTAAGGATGAGTCCCCTCGTGTTAAAAATTGCTTCCTTCTTATTCATAGATTTTAATTGCATAGTATGTGAACATTTAATTATAAAAAATCGGAGTACATTAGTAAAAAGGAAAGTCCCCCTTAGCCTTATCTCAGTCCCGAGGTATCTGTCTGCTTCCAGACTTTCTGTGGTTTTATACGTATGTATGTAGCTACATAGAATATATCGTTTGGCTGTTTTTACATTACTGAGTCCAGACTGTAGGTATTGTTTTGCCTCATGCATCTATTACCGTATAATCTGTTGTTAAGATTTTTCTACGTCAACTTTAATCTTTTGTTTTTTTAGGGTTTTAACTTTTTATTTTGAAAAGGTTTCAAATTTAAAGAATAATTGTGAAAATAGCACCAAGAATTCCTATATACCCTTTTACTCAGATTCACCAGTTGTTAAAATTCATTTTAGGGTGAGTTTCAGATATGCCCCTTCATTGCCAAAGACCTTAGTGCATATTTGCTAAGAGCTAGGTGATGCACTTGCACTACCTCAGTACAATTTATAGAAGTCAGAAATCTGACATTGCTATGGTTCTGTTCCTTAATCTACAATCTATATTTTGATTTTCCCAATTGCTCCAGTAATGTTTATAGCAAAAACACATTTTCCCCCCAGTCCACAATCCAGTCCAGTGTCATTCATTGCATTTAGTTGTTATACTTCTTTCCTTGTTTTTCATGATTGACAGTTTTTAGGTGCCCGGGTCAGTTATTTTGTAGAATGTTCCTCAGATTGATACTTCCACATGGTTAGACTCAAGTCATGCATTTTCGGTAAAAACGGTACATGAGTGATGCACTGTCAGTACTACGATCTTTTTTTTTTTTTAAGATTTGCTTGTTTGTTTATTTTTGGCTGGGCTGGGTCTTTGTTGTTGCATGCAGGCTTTCTCTAGTTTCGGCAAGAGAGGGCTACTCTCTAGTTGCAGGGAGCAGTCTTCTCATAGTGTGCTGGCTTCTCTTGTGGTGGTGCACAGGATCTAGGACACCTGGGCTTCAGTAGTTGTGGCGTGTAGGCTTAGTTGCCACACGGCATGTGGGATCCAACCTGTGTCCCCTGCTCTGGCAGGCGGATTCTTAACCACTGGACCACCAGGGAAATCCTAGTCTTTAATAACTTCTTAGTGTTTCCTAACATGGATGTGCCATGATTTATTATTCCCTTACTGACTAGCTTTATGATGTTGTTATTATAAACCATGCAGTGGACATTTTCCTAGGTATCTCTTTATGTACACATGCTAGTGTTCTCCAAGAGACTTTTCAAGACCTCTCACATACTGCCAGTTGCATCTTTTTAAATTGGTGGCTGAAAAAAATACAGCTGTGCCAAAGGAGTCACTGGCTTTTTGCAGTTACTTCATGATTCCCTGGGCTTCCCAGGTAAAGAATCTGCCTGCAATGCGGCAGACCTGGCTTCGATCCCTGGTTTGGGAAGATCCTCTGGAGAAGGGAATGGGAACCCACGCCAGTATTCTTGCCTGGAGAATCCCATGGACAGAGGAGCCTGGGGGGCTACAATCCATGGGGTTGCAAAGAGTCCATCATGACTGAGCAACTAACACTTTCATTTTACTTTCATGATTCCCCAGGGTGGGAGCTATTGCCTCAAACCTAACACATGCCTCCTGATCTCTTTCTCTCTCCGATACCTCAGGAGCAAGACAGCGATGATGAGTGGCAATACCTGCTAGAGACTACCGAGCCTGTGCCCATCCAGCTGAAGGCCCCTCTCACCCTGCTGTGCAATCCTGACTTTTGCCAATGCATCCAGAGTCAGCTGCATGAGGCTGGAGAGCAGGTAACTGGCAGAAGGATACCATGGATGGGACTGGAGACTGTTTTCACAGATGAGGTGTTAAAAAACATTTATTAGCATAAGGAGAAAGTCCCTTTCCAATGTTCTTTCACTACTGTCTGTTTAATTCAGGGAGGTTTGGTAATTTCTTTTAGTAATACAGAAAGAGCAGACCTTGGGTTTCTCTTTCTAAAGGGAAAAAGTATTCTTCAGAGCAAGGATAAGCAAGCTTTCAGCTGTAACCTTTTTGGGCGTTGACTGCCAAGAGGGAAAAAAATGGAGGATATCATTTAATTGCTTCTTTTTTTTTAAAGATTTTTTAGATGTGGACCATTTTTAAAGTCTTTATCGAATTTGTTATAGTATCGCTTCTGCTGTTTTATATTCTGGTTTTTTGGCCAGAGGCATGTGGGAGCGTAGCTCCCTGACCAGGGATTGAACTCACACTCCCTACACTGGAAAGTAAAGTCTTAACCATTGAACTGCCAGGGTAGTCCCATAACTACTTCTCTAATGAGAGAAAACACGTTTCTACAAAATTTTTGACAAAATTAAAAATACAGATGTAACAATTTATTTTATTTTCTAATACAGATATACTAATGATCACCATAATTCAGCTTTAGAATATTTTCATTACCCTAAAAAGGTAATTCCTAGCTATTTACAGTTAATCATCATTCCTACTCATAGCACTTACAAGGAGATTGCTTTCTGTCTCATAGATTTGCCTTTTCTGAACATTTCACGTAAATGTGATCATACAATGGATAGTCTTTGGCTTCTTTCTCTTAGCATGTTTTTTGAGGTTTCATTCATGTTGTAGCCTGTTTCAGTACTTAGTTCCTTTTTATTGCTAATTAGTATTCTATTGTATGTATATATCACATTTTGTTTATTTGTTCCACCAATTGATGGAAATTTGGGTTATTTCCACTTTTTGGCTTTTATAAGCAATGCTACTTTGAACATCCATGAGGAAATCTTTGTGTGAACATATGTTTTCCGTTTCATTTCTGGAAAAGGTCAGTTTTCATTCCCATCCCAAAGAAAGGCAATATTCAAACTACCACACAATTGCACTCATCTCACAGGCTAACAAAGTAATGCTCAAAATTCTCCAAGCCAGGCTTCAACAGTATGTGAACCGAGAACTTCCGGATGTTCAAGCTGAATTTAGAAAAGGTAAAGTAACCAGAGATCAAATTGCCAACATCCATTGGATCATAGAAAAAGTAAGAGAGTTCCAGAAAAACATCTACTTCTGCTTTATTGACTATGCCAAAGCTTTTGACTGTATGGATCACAACAAACTGTGGAAAATTCTTCAAGAGATAGAAATACCAGACCACCTGACCTGCCTCTTGAGAAATTTGTATGCAGGTCAGGAAGCAACAGTTAGAACTGGACATGGAACAACAGACTGGTTCCAAATTGAGAAAGGAGTATGTCAAGGCTGTCTGTTGTCACTCTGTTTATTTAACTTCTGTGCAGAGAACATCATGTGAAATGGCAGGCTGGATGAAGCACAAGCTAGAACCAAGATTGCTGGAAGAAATATCAATAACCTCAGATATGTATATGACACCACCCTTATGGCAGATAGCAAAGAGGAATTGAAGAGCCTCTTGATGAAAGTGAAAGAGGAGAGTGAAAAAGTTGGCTTAAAACTCAACATACAGAAAACTAAGATCATGGCATCTGATCCCATCACTTCATGGCATGTGGAAGGGGAAACAATGGAAACAGTGACAGACTTAATTTTCTTGGGCTCCAAAATCACTGTAGATGGTGACTACAGCCATGAAATTAAAAGACTCTTGCTCCTTGGAAAAAAGCTGTGACCAACCTAGATAGCATATTAAAAAGCAGAGACATTACTTTGCCAACAAAGGTCCGTCTAGTCAAAGATATGATTTTTTCAGTCATCATGTATGGATGTGAGAGTTGGACCATAAGGAAAGCTGAGTGCCAAAGAACTGGTGTTTTTGAACTGTGGTCTCAGAGAATACTCTTGAGAGTCCCTTGGACAGCAAGGAGATCCAACCAGTCCATCCTAAAGGAAATCCGTCCTGAATATTTATTGGAAGGACTGATGCTGAAGCTGAAGCTACTGTACTTTGGCCACCTGATGCGAAGACCTGACTCATTGGAAAAGACCCTGATGCTGGGAAAGATAGAAGGCAGGAGGAAAAGGGGACAACAGAGGATGAGATGGTTGGATAACAATCGACTCAATGGTCATGAGTTTGAGTAAGATCTGGGAGCTGGTGATGGACAGGAAAGTCTGGTGTGCTGCAGTCTATGGGATCGCAAAGAGTTGGACACTATTGAACAACTGAACATTTAGTTTTGAAATGAAATGATTTTTTTCATTTCTCTTGGCCCTATGCATAGGAGTGGAATTGCTGAGTCAGATAGTAAATTTATGTTTAAGAAACTGCTAATCTGTTTTCCAAAGTGGCTATACCATTTTGCATTCCCAGCAATGTATAAGGGTCCTCATTTCTCTACATCTTTGCCAACACGTATTCAGTTCAGTTCAGTTTAGTTCAGTAGCTCAGTCATGTCCAACTCTTTGTGACCTCATGAACCACAGCACACCAGGCCTCCCTGTCCATCACCAAATCCTGGAGTTTACCCAGACTCATGTCCATTGAGTTGGTGATGCCATCTAACCATCTCATCCTCTGTCGTCCCCTTCTTCTCCTGCCTTCAATCTTTCCCAATATCCCATCCCTCCCAACTTCTATCTTTTCAAATGAGTCAGCTCTTCACATCAGGTGGCCAAAATATTAGAGTTTCAGCTTCAACATCAGTCCTTCCAATGAATACCCAGGACTGATTTCCTTTAGGATGGACTGGTTCGATCTCCTTGCAGTCCAAGGGACTCAAGAGTCTTTTCCAACACCACAGTTCAAAAGCATCAATTCTTCGGTGCTCAGCTTTCTTTATAGTCCAATTCTCACATCTATATATGACTACTGGAAAAACCATAGCCTTGACTAGACAGACCTTTGTTGGCAAAGTAATGTCTCTGCTTTTTAATATGCTGTCTAGGTTGGTCATAACTTTCCTTCCAAGGAGTAAGCGTCTTTTAATTTCATGGCTGCAATCACCATCTGCAGTGATTTTGGAACCCCCCAAAATAAAGTCAGCCAACATGTATTATTATCTGTCTTTTTGAATATAGTCATCCTAGTGAGTGTAAAATAGTATCTCATTGCTATTTTAATTTGCATTTTGCTAATGACTAATGTGAGCATCTTTTCGTGTGCTTACCAGCCATTTGTAGATCTTCTTTGGTGAAATATCTAATCATTTGCTTTGCTTATTTTAAAGTTGTCTTCTTATTGAGTTGTAAGAGTTCTTTATATATTCTGGATATAAGACCTTTATCAGATATGCGATTTGCAAATTTTTTCTCCCAGCCTTAATCTGTCCCTTTATTCTTAGAAGAATGTCTGTTAAAGCACAAAGGTTTTGGATTTTGAAGTCCAGTTACCATTTTTTCCCTTTGTGGATTTTGCTTCTGATATTATATTAAGAAATCTTTTTTTAAACCCAAAGTCTTAAAGATTTTCTCCTATATTAAAAAAAAATCTTTCCAGAATTTTAGCTCTGGCGTTTAGGTCTCTGACTCACTTTGAGTTGATTTTTATGTGTATTTTGAGGTAGGGATCTAAATTCATCTTTTTGCATGTGGATATATAATCATCCCAGCACCACTGGCTGAAAAGACTCTCCTTTTACCATTGCATTGTCTTGGCACCCTGCACCTCTCATTTGGCCCCTACACGGCCTCCTTGTGTCAGATAATTTTTCAGTGGGAAAGGAGGTTAACAACTCTGCCTCCAGGGTAAGACTTTCTGAGTTGGAATTCCAGCTGAACTACTGTGTGTGTTTATTTATTTATGGCTGTGCCGGGTCTCTGGCTGCCAGGCTTTCTCTAGTTGTGGTGAGTGGACAAGGGCTTCTCATCGAGGTGGCTTCTCTTGTTGTGGAGCACAGGCTCTAGGGTGCATGGGCTTCAGTACTTGCGGCTCCTGGGCTCTAGAGCAAGGGCTCAGTCGTTGTGGCGCGTGGACATAGTTGCTCCTCCTGGGATGTGGGATCTTCCAGGACCAGGGATCAAACCCACGTCTCCTGCATTGGCAGGAGGATTCTTTACCACTGAGCCACCAGGGAAGCCCCCTGTATGTAATTATTGACTGTTTACTTAACCTGTCTGGAAGCTTCGGTCTGCTTCTCTATAAAGTTGGTAATTGTATTTACTCCACAGTAACTGAGGTTATTGTAAAGATTTGAGTAAATAAATGAGCAGATTTAGAACGGTGAGTGGCATATTGTAAAGTACTTGATGTAAATGTTGGTCTTCTTTTGAAAAATAACCTTTTAAAAAATAACCATTTAAATATAGTACTGTCCTTAGCTTATAAGCTGTATGAAAATAAGTAGTAGGCTGGATCTGGCCTGCAGGTCGCAATTTGTTAACCCCAGAGGCAGAGCTGAATAATACTGTTTTGTCTATCTGGAGTTGAACAGCACTGTTTTGTGCCCATTGTTTTTAATTTTCAGAAATGTGTGTGTGGTTTCATTTCATTTTATTCTAAGGTGAAGGGCTGGAGAAGGAAGGGAGCAGATAGGAATGGTCACTAGGTCTGTCACTGACTGAGGGGGAGATCCCGCTTCCCCTTAGTCACCTCTAAGTCAGGGACCCTGGCCACCTATAGTTCCCTTTCCTGGTGCACTTTCCCTGTTTCTCTGTTCTCCTTCTCTGGGTTTTAGATTTCCAAAAAAAGGAGTAAGAACACTGGGTCTTCTTTGTCAGCTTCTTGGGGACACTTGGTATCTGTGACTCTCTTTTATCTCTCACAACATGGATTACTGTCTCTTTCCCTCGTGTCACCCAGATCCTAAAAGGCGCCCTGGAGGGTGCTCCCCGCATCCTTCCTGCACTCCGGGTACTGAGCAGTCTCCTGTCCAGCTGCAGTGACTCTGTTCCCTTGTATTCCTTCTGCCGTGAGGCTGGGCTCCCCGGGCTGCTGCTTAGTCTCCTCAAACACAGCCAGGAGAGCAACAGTATCCAGCAGGTAAGTGCTGCCTCTCAGGACTGACCGGCATTTCTTCTCTTTGGATTTCTTTTCTTCAAACTGCCATCTCTATCGGCCCCTCTGCCTTTTCTTTCTCTTCTTCCTATCTACTTAGTAGATTATGAGTTGCAAATTCTCACGCCTTCCAAGGCCAGGCAGATAACGTTATCAGGGGAGTAGACCATGTGTGACTATATGAATAGCAGGAATATGAAGAACTGAGGTCCCGTGCCCAGGCTCATCCAGCTCACTGTTGCTCGGTGGGAAAATGGGCTTATGGTGCCACATCTTCCAGTTTTCTGAGAGAAGCTAGAAATCCAGATTTTTCTGTGTAATTTCTCAATATTCATAGATTAACTCACCCACGGGCACTACCCTGTAAATGGTCATGGAGACGACCAGCGGAAGAGCTCAGGTTGAGACTCAACATCCGTGTGCCCATGCTGTGTCCTGTCACAGCTGAACCGAGAGGCTGGAATGCAGAAGTGTTTACTGGGCTAAGGCTCAGGTGGCTGGAAGTGGACTCTGCTGATGAGTGTTAGTCTTGAGTGTTTTTAAGGCATTTAGAAGAGAATTTGTGCTATTTTGAAAAATATAATCTGCTATACTCCAAAATGCTGTCCAGACCAAACAGGACACATTTTGGGCTGTTCATAGCCTGTTGGCCACCACTTGTGACCTTGAGATCTCCTCTCTCTGTCTAAAGGTTCTCTTCACTCTGTCCCTTTCTGTTTGGTCAGCCTAATTGGATCTCTGACCAATTTTTCCCTTGGTCTTTGTTTCTGTCCCCTGAGTTTCGCTAACTCTCTGTCCTCTTCCCTGGCAGCAATGTTGGTATGGGGCCTTCGTACAGGACCTGGTGGCTGTGATTCAGGCCTACTTTGCCTGCACCTTCAATCTGGAGAGGAGCCAGACAGGTGACAGGTGGGATGAGAGGCAGTCTTGCGCTGCTGGCCAGTTTGGCTTCAGTTTCTACCCCCATTTCTTCCCCTCCCCATTATGAAGAGCCTAAGTAAGGAGAAGCCATGATTTGTGACAGGTTTAAGGGTCAGCTGAGTGACCTCTCAGAGTACAGCAAGTTCTTTTTTTTTCAGCAAGTCCTTTTAAGGACCTTGAGTCACCTCCAAATTTGCCCACAGAATTTCAAGTTCTAAGGGTCAGCGGTAGTCACCATACACCGAATGGAAGGCTCAGGGTGGGAATAAGCTAGAGAAAATGGCAGAGAAGAGGCCTGGAGGTGTGTATGTGAGACCCTGTGTGTATGTGTGAGGAGAGAGAGGGAGAGCGTTCTGATGTGTTCCTTTGCAGAGATTTTCCTACCCGCCGTGAACTGACCCATTCACCACATGTGGGCATTTAGTAGAGAGATGAGAAGAAACCAGGACTCATTTTTTCCCAGCCTACAGGTATTTCAGGAGGCCGCCAGCCTCTTTCTGGACCTGTTGGGGAAACTGCTGGCCCAACCAGATGACTTCGAGCAGGCTTTGCGGAGGGACATCCTTATGGTAATCTGCTCTCCCTTCCAGATTTCTATCTCTGTTTTTCCCCATATTCCTCCCATTCTGTTTCTCATGACTGTATAGAGTTAGATCAAGTAATACAACCAATGTCTGTTGCCTGCCAACTATGTGCTGTATACCATCTGAGTTAGAGAAAGTCTGTATCTTCAAGGGTCAGGGCTAGTCTAGTAGGATAAATGTGATAAAGGACAACAGTGTGAAAAGTACAGTAGAAGGACTTCCCTTGTGTTCCAGTGGCTAAGACTCCAGGGAACTAGATCCCACATGCTGCAATCAAGATGGTACAGCCAAATAAATATTAAAATAAAATGTATAAAAGTAATAAAGTAAATTAAAAACACTAGAACTTCATATAAAACACAGAAGCACCACTGAGGAAGACTCACACTACCTGGAGCGTCATAGGAAAAGTCTTTTTTTTTTTGTTTTTGGCTGCACCACACAGCATGCAGGATCTTAGTTCCCTAGCCAGGGATCAAGTCGGGACCCCCCTATAGGGGAAGTGTGGAGTCCTAACCAGTGGATCATCGGGGAAGTATGTAGGATCATAGAAGAAATCTTGAAGAAGGAAATCATCTCTGCTAGGATTTGAAGGACGCCCAGAAGTTTGCCAGGTGGATGAGACAAGGAAGCAGGGAGGACATTCCAGGCAGAAACAGTAATGTATATTAAGGTGCAGAAGCAGTATGCAGTGTGACCTATTTTAGGGAACCACAAATAGAAGTAATGTCTTCTTGAATAGACTTACAGATCAGCTAGTATTCCCAACCTTGTTTGTCCTACAGACTAGCAACCTAGATGGGTCAACTCTGCATGTGAGGGACAGGAAGGGAGGATTGAAAGAGAAAATAGCTGAGTTCTGACTGGTCTCAGAAGAGACAGTTAAGAGAGGAACGTGTGCAAGGAAGGAAACAATTGTCTGATTAGTTTCAGACTGGCAACTGGGAGCACAGATGTGGGCTGCAGTCCTACCTCCAGCTAGCAGTCCATTCAATCTCTTCTAGTCTGGGAGCCTGTCTTAACATCACTCATCCTTTCTGGTCAGGAAGCTGTTAATGTCTAACCTAAATTTTGGCCAGTAGTGACTCACATTATTGGTCAGCACTTTTCATATGTCACTGTGCAGTGAGTAGCATGGGGAGTTTGGAATAAATTTTGAAGACTGGGTTGGGAAGGACCCACGAATCCCCAGGAATTCTTATATTCGGGGTCCACGATATTACTTCAAGAAATATCATTTAGGAAGCAGCTGATCAAAATAGGATTGACACCTAAAAATCCTGTTCCCAAACATGAAGGCAATTACTCTGCACTTTCTCTGTGAGGAATACTTAGAATTCAACAACTGGTCCCCCTGGGTTTTCCTCCTCCTTTCTCAGGTTCTCCGGGAATGCTTGCTCCTTACCCTGATTCCAGTCTGGTTTCTGATGTGCTAATGTGAACCCTGCCTGTCTCCCCTAGTGCTTTACTGTTCTGTGTGAAGCCATGGACGGGAATAGCTGGACCGTCTCCAAAGCCTTCTACTCCAGCCTGCTGACTACACATCGGGCTGTGTTGGACGGCCTCCTTTATGGCTTGACAGCTCCACAGCTCCCTTTCCATAGCCCCCCAGGTAACGGGAATGGGGAGGGGAGGTTCTCTTGACTGACTTGTCAGCAGGACCAGCACTGCTCTTTTTCCTGCCGGTTGCCTAGAATAATGTCTGGTATTTAGCGAGTGTTAAGTAACTATGATGGAGAAGGCGATGGCACCCCACTCCAGTACTCTTGCCTGGAAAATCCCAGGGACAGAGGAGCCCGGTAGGCTGCAGGCCATGGGATCGCAAAGAGTCGGACACGACTGAGCGACTTCACTTTCATTTTCATGCATTGTAGAAGGAAATGGCAACCCACTCCAGTGTTCTTGCCTGGACAATCCCAGGGATGGGGGAGCCTGGTGGGCTGCCATCTATGGGCTTGCACAGAGTCAGACACGACTGAAGCGACTTAGCAGCAGCAGCAAGTAACTATGAACTGAGAGAAAGAAGGGAGAATTTGAAACAACCCATGCCTTTCTGCATTCTTTGCCTTTTGCACAGGAGCCCCCCAGGTGAGCCAGCCGCTTCGGGAGCAGAGTGAGGATCTGCCTGGAGCCATTTCTTCAGTGCTGGCGGCCATGTGCACGGCTCCCGTGGGGCTGCCAGGCTGCTGGGAAGCCAAGGAGCAGGTCTAAGCTACAAACTTTTTTTCAATTTTTATTTTAAACTTTATTTATTTATTTATGGCTGCGCTGGGTCTTGGTTGCTGCATTCAAGCTTTCTCTAGTTTCAGAGAGTAGGGGCTACTCTCTAGTTGCAGCGAGTGGGCTTCTCATTATGGTAGCCTCTCTCGTTGCAGAGTAGAGGCTCTAGAGCGGAGGTTCAGTGATTGTGGTGCATGGGATTAGTTGCCCTGCTGCATGTGGGATCGTCCTGAGCCAGGGATCAAACCCGTGTCCCTTGCACTGGCAGGCAGATTCTTGACTACTGGATCACCTGGGAAGTCCTGAACTACAGTTATTTGTTCTTGTTGTCGCTGTTGCCAGAGTTGGGGAGGTTGGCCCCAGTGTCTCAGAAAAGCAGAAAAACAAGCTTCTCTGTCTGCCTTTACTTAGTACTTCCAGAAGCAGATGCTAACGACTAGGTTTGGGCTACTTGTTGAACATGATGTAGCCAGAATCCCAGGGCCCTTGGCCAGCTGATTGAAGAGCTCCATGACAAACTGCCCATGTGGTGGGGTGGCTGATCCGAAGCCACCAGTGATGCTTGCTCAAGGGTTCAGGGTTCAGATTTCCCACTCCCTTTGGCCAGCAACACTTTCCTCTGTACCTGCCTGCAGTGGGACTTACCTAGGCCTTGTCTTTTGCTTTTCCACTGAGCATGAAGACTGGGGATAGAATGAGGTCTGAGGTTCCTGGTGAATCTGGGGAAGAGTGGCAAGCAAGGGGTTGAGAGTCCTGATTAGTTGGAGATACGAGAGGAATAGGATTGGAATAAAGGGAATGGGATTGAGTCTTCAGGTATGTCTCTACAGATCGCTCAGCATCTGGCTGATCAGCTCACCAAAGACAGCAACCACCTGAGGTCATCCCTCATCTCTGCCCTGCAGCATCCCATCTTGTGCCTACCCCTTCTCAAGGTACTGCCTGCCCAGAACTCTTGGCCCCTCAGATTTCTTTTTCACTTCCAGGAATGAGAAAGAGAGAGAAAGAGACACTGAGAGAAACAGAGAGAGATGAGAGACATCCCCCCCTGTTGCCCTCCCATAGAGGAGGACCCCTTTCTGCTTTTAAATCAGTTCAGCTGAGATAGCCCAGCTGTCAGCCAGTCCTCACTAGAACTGAGACATGTCTGCATCTCAGTCTCTCAGCAAGAGGTGGACATGCCCTGAATTTCTCTGACACCCCTAGATCTGTCAAGAGGCTAGCCTGCTTTCAGCTGAGCCTTCTAGTCTAGGACCTGCCTCCCTGACCAACTGCTTCCCACACCCCTTAGGTTCTCTACTCCTGCTGCCATGTTAGTGAACGCTTATGCCATCTTCTTGGGCAAGAACCCCTGGCCTTGGAGTCACTGTTGAACTTGGCCCAGGGCAAGGTAGGCCAGTGGCACAAGTGGGCATCTCTTAGGGGGTCCCACCATCTCAATCAGAGGACACTCTGATGCCTTGGGTTTCCTTTATAGGTAAAGGTAGTAGATAGGGAAGAGTCTACTGAAGTGACTCTCTACCTCCTCTCCCTTCTTGTCCTTCGCCTCCAAGATCTGCCTTGTGGGTGAGTCATAAAGTAGGGTCACCGTGACATGGATTATGGGGAGTGACACCATACAGCCTGTCCTTGGGAGGGACTAGGACAGAGTGAAGGTTTCTCTGCAAAGAAGAGACCTAGATTCCCATGAACTCTGTGCCCTGGAGGTGGACATGCAGCTTTGGTGGAAAGTGCCATCCAAGGGAGAGGGCAGGTCACTCAGCAGCCTCCTTTCACACAGCTGCATCCCTGATGTATCTCCTTATTCCAGAATGGAGAAGCTAGGCAGTGAGATTGCTACCGTCTTTACGCATTCGCACGTCGTCTCTCTTGTGGTGAGTTCTCAGCGTTCATCTTCCTCGCCTTTTCACCCTATCATCCCACCTTCTGGGAGCGGGAGAGTTGTTTCCTAATGTGCAGCTGTTTGTGAGGCATTCTTCTGGAGACAGACACCCTCTCCACCTGTCCTGAGTACCATTCAGATTGGGACATTCCTCCTCCTCATCTGACTCTCCACAGAGTGCGGCGGCCTGTCTGTTGGGGCAGCTTGGTCAGCAAGGGGTGACTTTTGACCTGCAGCCTGGGGAGTGGATCGCTGCAGCCACACATGTCCTGTCTGCCCCTGCGGAGGTGAGTCCTCCCAGCGCTGAATGCAGAGATGTGCTTTCTCTGAGTCAGATAAGGTCTGTGTTCAGGGAGAAAAGTCTGAAGTTCCAGTAAGCCTGGAGGGAATCCAGGAGTCTTTCCTGTCCTGTCCTTCTGCCCTCGGATAATATAGGTCCCTCTGAGCCCCAGCTGTCAGGGCTTTAGATTTATTGTTAACACACAGGACCTCTGAAGGGGGAGGAAGAGGCATCGTCTTTCTCCTTCCTTCCCTCCCTCTTGCTCTCTCTCTCAGGCTCTGGCCCTTGCCTCCTGAAGGATCTCTACTCTCTAGTGTTCTTCCCTGATGCCAAAGTGAGCTTTCTTAAAGGAAAACCTGCCTATTGCTCAACCAGTCATTATTTCACACATAAATATGTGCTGAGTACCAGGCACTAGTCTTACCTATATGGATGGAGCTTGTGTAGGTCCTCAGTAGCTTCCCACGGAGTTTCTGGGTTAATGTCCACATTTGCTAGCAGGCCACACAGAGCTCATCCGTTACCCCTGGGCTCTCTAATCCTCCTCTACCAAAGAGTTCACATTTCAAAAATTCACTGTGGCCTTTCATGACCTGTCTTTTATATAAGCTGTGCCTTCTTCCTTCCTTGTCTGCCTTTGAATCCCATCCGTTTCCTACCTCTAAGGGCAAAGTTAGCATCTCAGCTATCCCTCCTCCCTCTCCACAGCCCCTACCTCACAGCCTCTTATTCAGTAAGTGTCTTCCTAAACTGTAGTTGTTTGTGTGGCTGGTTACCCTACCAAACTGCGTGTCTTTAGGACAGAGATAGTTGTTGAATGAATAGGCAGGAACCAAGACACACAGTGATAAAGAATCTGCCTGCCATTGCAGGAGCTGCAGGAGATGTGGGTTTGATCCCTGGGTCAGGAAGATCCCCTGGAGGAGGAAATGGCAACCCACTCCAGTATTCTTGCCTGGAAAATTCTATGGACAGAGGAGTCTGGCAGACTGCAGTCTATGGGGTCACAAAGAGTCGGACACAATTGAGCACGCTGTGCATCCATCCATCCATCCAAGACTCCTAAGTCCAGAAGAACTCTCCCCACTACTCTGGGCCGAAGAAGAGCTCCTTCTGCCTGATTTGGAGTGGGCTGTGCAGGTCTGTGCGGTCAGCTCGCCCCTCTCAGGGATCTGCTGTCTTCCTGACTCTCTCTACCAGGTCCGGCTGACTCCACCTGGTGGCTGTGGATTCTATGATGGCCTCCTCATCCTTCTGCTGCAGCTCCTTACCCAGGTACAGCTGCATCCCAGGATGCGTGGGAACTAAGGAGAGAGAAACTGGGCGCTTTGGGGGGCCGCTGGCCAAGAGGAAGGAAAAAACCACACAGTCACCTCCCCTCTCAGAGTACCAGTGATGGCCTTAGATTGGGCCCATCTGCACCAGTACAGACCCTTTAAGGGGAACCATTCAGCTGCATCCCTTAGGATTCAGTGGAAAGAAAGCTGTAATTGCCTGGTTTCCAGTAAGCGTACACATGGGTTGAGAGGTCAGGGAGGTTAAGATGTGATAAGAGAGGAAACTGAGACAACAGGGAAATCTTAGGTGGAAAAACAGGAAGAATTGTTTCTGGGACTCCCCTTCCTCATAGATCATGAAGAAGAGTGAAAAAAAGGCATTTTTGACTCCTGACTTGGACCTCCCCCTTCTCCCCTTCTCAATTTTGGCTTTAGCAGGGGAAGGGTAATCCGATAAGGGACATGGCCAGCTCAGAAATGTGGACCGTCCTGTGGCACCGCTTCTTCATGGCTCTGAGGCTCCCCGAGGAGGCATCTACACAGGAAGAGGAGGTGTCGCTGTCCAGCCCACAAAGCCCAGAGCCAGACTGGACGCTGATCTCACCCCAAGGTATCTCACTTCCGACAGCGTGGCTCCTTTTGTCGGGCCAGTGTACTGATCCGTCTTCAAGAGGAAACAGCCTGGAACTGGGTTGGCCCATGGAGAGGGCTACTAGTGCTGCTGTCTTGGGAGGGAATGGCAGAGTCTGTGCGGGAGCTGCTGTAGGATGGGGAAGGGATCAGGGAACAGGTGGTGCCCTTGAGAACCATGGGGATGCATCTAGGCCTCTTGCCTGCTCCACTGGGTCTCTACTGTTGGTGTTTCCAGGCATGGCAGCCCTGTTGAGCTTGGCCATGGCCACCTTTACCCAGGAGCCCCAGTTATGCCTGAGTCACCTGTCTCAGCGTGGAAGTATCCTCATGTCCACCCTGAAGCATCTGCTTTCGCCCAGCTTCCTGCATCACCTGGGCCAGGTGTGAGTTGAAAATTTCAATTCTGCTATTATGGATGGGATGGACGGGGGGCAGGCAGGAGAGAAAGAGCTGACAGCTTGATCTGTGAGGCAAGAAATGTGATTACTGAGGTTGGGGAAGGAGGGTTGGGGGAGGAATATGGAAGGCTGGGTGAGCCAGACCGAGTCCATCCTTCCACGCTGCCCTCCTTAGGCCACAAGGGTCTGAGTTTCTCCCCGTCGTGGTGCTCTCTGTCTGCCAGCTCCTCTGCTTCCCTTTTGCCCTGGATGTGGATGCTGACCTCCTTGAAGGTGTCTTGGCTGACCTCACAGACTCAGAAGTCACCGCCCACCTACTACAGGTACCAGGGAAGCCACCCAGGCAGGAAGGTGGTCAACCTTGTGTCACATTCACTTCTTGACAGCTGTAGGGCTCTCCCAGGTCCCTGGAGGCATATAGCATCTGAGACTGGAGTGGAGGAAGCATGCAAGCCTGAACAGAGGCCTGTGGTGGGAGCTTGGGCTGGTGACTCCTCTCTCCATCAGTCCCTTGTCTGGATTCTCTTGATTCTCTCATCCTGGTCTGGGCCCTGAAGACGCTGCTCCTAAGCCAGGAATCGCTTCTCTGGCGATTGTTGGCACTAAACAGTGAGTGAGTCTCTGAAGGCAGAGAGACCAAGGCCTTGCAGACCGCGGCCTGGCCTTGGGAAGGACACGTTCTCCCAGGCGCCAGGTTGTGTCTGTCTCGCACGAGGTGCTGTGGTCAGGTCTTCCGGCCCCCTGTGGTGTTCTCTGCAGAACTTGGCTTCTCTCCCAGGTTTTGGGCTCCTTGTTATTTCTCAGCAGTGCATTCTCCCTCTCCCTGAACTGTTTTGCCCGCACCCCTCCCCCTTCTTCAGGTCTGCTGCCACCATCTCCCACTGACACAAGTCGAGCTGCCCATCAGTCTCCTCACACGCCTGGCTCTCTCGGATCCCGCTTTTCTCAACCAGTTTGTGAACACAGTGGTTGCCTCCCCTAGAACCACTGTCTCATTCCTGTCCACTGCCCTCCTGGGTGACCAGCCTCTGCTGACATCTGACCTTCTCTCCCTCCTGGCCCACACTGCCCGGTTACTGTCTCCTAGCCATTTGTCTTTTATCCATGAACTCCTGGCTGGCTCCGATGAATCCTATCGGCCCCTGCGCAGCCTCCTGAGCCACCCAGAGACTTCTGTGCGAGCCCGTACTTACGGGCTCCTGGGACACTTGCTCCAACACAGCATGGCCCTGCGTGGGGCCCTGCAGAGCCAGGCAGGACTGCTCAACCTTCTGCTGCTGGGGCTCGGAGACAAGGACCCTGCTGTGCGCCGTGGAGCCAGCTTCGCTGTAGGCAACGCAGCCTACCAAGCTGGTCCCCTGGGACCTGCCCTGGCAGCCGCAGTACCTGGTATGACCCAGTTGCTTGAAGATCCTCAGGCTGGTATCCGGCGCAATGCCGTATCAGCTCTGGGCAACCTGGGGCCTGAGGGTCTGGGGGAGGAGCTGCTACAGTGCCAAGTGCCCCAGCGGCTCCTGGAGATGGCGTGTGGAGACCCCCAGCCAAATGTGAAGGAAGCCGCCCTCGTTGCTCTCCGCAGCCTCCGACAGGAGCCCTGCATCCATCAGGTACATCCCAGGGGACGTGTGAATCATCATGACAGGGCTGTTTTCAACATTTTTTCTGAGATAGTCTAAGGAATTGGGACATCTGGAAACCCAAGCTGCCTCCTTCTCTGGGAGCAGGAAACTCAGGGGGCATGACTTGGACATGAGTTTTTCACCTAATATCTCCCACCTGGAGATGGGAAGGGGCCTGAAGAGGGCTCCACTGGGCTTGGAAATGCCTGGGTTGTCAAGGAGCAGTGTTACTCTCTTCTGGAGGCTGTGCAGGAGAGGGGGAGGGAAGACTAGAGGTGCTGAGGCAGAGAGTCATTTTTTTCTGAGGGCCATGAAGATGCTACCTTTTCTAGCGCTTACCATATGAAAAGTACCATGCTTAGCATTTTAGCTGCATTATCTGGTTTAAGCTATGCTTCTCACTTGGCAGGCAATGAAACTGAGGCACAAAGAATTTAATCACTTGTCCCAGTCACACAGCTAACATGTGGGATTGGACTTTTGAACTCGAGAGTCTGAGTCCAGAGCCCATGTTCTTTTTGGTCATGCCATTTGGGATACCAGATCTTAGTTCCCTTCCTGATTGAACTCGTGGCTCCTGAAGTAGAAGCTTGAACTCTTAACCAGGAGCCCATGTCCCTAGAGCCCATGCTCTTAAGCACTGCTTTATTCTGTTGTTGTTTTTTTTTTGCTCAATTTTCAGTATATAAACAGCCCAATTGAAAAGCACACATCTACCTAGGATAAAGTTGTGTGCTGTGAGTGCTTAGTCGCTCAGTCGTGTCCGACTCATGAGACCCTCCAGGCTCCTCTATCCATGTAGATTCTCCAGGCAAGAATACTGGAGTGGGTTGCCATGCCCTTCTCCAGGGGATTTTCCCAACCCAGAGATTGAACCCAGGTCTTCCACATTGTAGGCAGATTCTTTACTGTCTGAACCACCAGGGAAGCCCATGATAAAGCTAAACCCCCAAATTATAATAGCTCCATGTGGTGGCATTGGGCAGTTCTTGCAGAAGAGAAGTTTTGATAGGATGGTGATGATATACACTACAGAATTTTCTGTAGTCTGTGTGGGGAAATAATAAAAGGGATTTTTGGTGGTAATTCACACTGGTCTAGATCCACGGTAGGGAGTCTCACCTTCTGGCTGCTGCATTTATTATCTCTTCCTGGGGACAAGTTCATGGGTCCTTTGGTGCCTTGGTTTCATGGTCTGTGACCAAAGAGAACGGAAGTAGTCTGGTCCTAGTGGTTCCTGTCTCCAAAATCTTTCTTTTCCCACATAATCTGAGTCCCCGAGAGCTCATATTCTTTTGCTTTCTTTTCTAGACTGGGAATTGCTTGGCCAAACGAGAGTACTCTGCATGTCGTGTTTTGTCATCTCTCTCTGTCCCACAGGTGCTGGTGTCCCTGGGCGCCAGTGAGAAATTAGCCTTGCTCTCTCTGGCGAATCAGTTACTGCCACACAGCAGTCCCAGGCCTGCCTCTGCCAAACACTGCAGGAAACTCATCCACCTCCTGAGGCCAACACACAGCACATGACCCCAGCTTCCTGGGGTCCAACCTTTGTTGCCCTGCTGTTGCCAACACTTCCTTCTACTCAACAAGCCACCTACTAAAGAGACTGAAACAGATAAGCCGCCAATCTGCTGATTTGAGAACGAGAACCTAGAAGAGATTTATGTATAAAGCTCCTCCTTTCCCCCAGATTCAGGATGATTTTAACCAGTAAACTTCATGATTGTTGGTGCCAGAGGAGATGTGTTTCTTCTCTACATCAAAGAGTCTTTTCTCCAATAATGTGCCTTTAAACCCCAGGGGCATGCTTCCAGGACATCTTCTGCCTGAGAGGTTTTCTTCCTTTCTGGAGCTCCTGAAATTTTCCCAGCAGGTTCTTTTATTTAGACCTTATTTTCATTGCCCATTGTCTATATTTATATTTTGGCAAAAATAACATATTTTCTAGAGACCACCATAATTTCTTCCTATCCAGATTATTTCGTTTCAATTCAACATATTTATTTGTTTTTTAATTTATGTTTAATATTTATTTATTTTTAATTTATTTATTTGGTTGTGTCGGGTCTTGGTTGTGGCACACAGGATCTTTTTTGGGGGATGCGCAGGTTTCTCTAGTTGTGGGGCGTGTGGGCTCAGTAGTTGGAGTGAGCCAGCTCAGTTGCCCCAATGCATGTGGGGTCCCAGTTCCCCAACCAGGGACTGAATTCATGTTCTTTGCATTGGAAGGTGGATTCTTAACCACTGGACCACCAGGGAATTCCCTAAATTTATTTTTTTATTGAAATATAGTTGAATTACCATGCTGTGTTAATTACTGCTGTATAGCAAAGTGACTCAGTTATATATATATATATTCTTTTGCTGGGAAAGATTGAGGGCAGGGGGAGAAGGGGGCAACTGAGTTTGAGATGGTTGGATGGCATCACTGACTCAATGGATACGAGTTTGAGCAAACTCCAGGAGATAGTGAAGGACCAGGAAGTTTGGCATGCTGCAGTCCATGGGGTCACAAAGAGTTGGAGACGACTGAACAACACTTTTTCATATTCTTTTCCATTATGGTTTATCACAGGATATTGAAGATAGTTGACTGTGCTATATAGTGAGACCTTTTTGTTTATCCATTCTGTATATACAGTTTGCATCTGTTAAACCCAAACTCCCAATCCAACCCTGTCTCATGCCCCTCCCCACTTGGCGACCACCAGTCTGTTTTCTACAACATATATTTATTGAGTCCTTTCTATATGCCAGATACTACTCTTGGCATTGGAGGTAAAGCAGTGCTTGTTTGTCAGAGACTTTCTATTCTGGTCAGGGAGATAGAGAGCTTATTAAAATAAGTGAATTGTTTAGTATGTAGGAATGTGATAAAAGCTCCAGAGAAAAGTAAAGCAGGAAGAAGGGGATGAGGAGAGCTGAGTTGGATAGCCGGGGTAGGCCTTTCTTAGAAGGTGACGTTTGAATAAAAACATTTGAACAAAGCAGTACAGCTCTCTCGGGAACGACTGTGCAGGGAGAACGGTCTTCAAAGGCCCTGAGATGGAAGCATGCCTGGAGTGCTGGAGGAGCTGCGAGGAAGCCATGTTGGATGAAAGATGTGTAGGAGGGGGAGAATCGTAGGAGATGAGGACAGGAAGGTAATGGGGACCAGATGGAGGCCTTGCAGACCTACTTTACACAGAGCAGGGATCTATTAGAGAGTTTGATCAGAGGAGTTCTAAGATCTACCTTATGTTCTAGAAGATTGCCCTTCATTCTGGTGTTGTGAATGGACAGGGGAATGGGGAGGATGGGAAGTAGGGGGAGTATTTAGGAGGCTTTGTAATACTCCTCATGCGAGATAATGGTGTCCTGGACTGGGGTGGTGCCAATGGAATGGTAAAAAGTAGCCAGATTTTGAATATATTATGAACATGGAGAAAATAAGTTTTCTGGACTGATTGGATGTGAGAATGTAACAAAAGAAAGCAGTCAAGAATGACTTTTTGGCCTGAAAAGTTGGAAGGATGGAATTCCTGTTAACTGAAATGGGGAAGGCCATTAGTGGAGTGGTAATGGGTAGGGAAACTCGAGTTTAATTTTGAACATATTATGTCTATTAGTTGGAAACTTTCAAAGGTACACACAAAAAGATTAGTTCAGTGAATGCCATCAACACTTCACTAGCTACCTTATCCTTGTATTACTTGAGTATTTTAAAACAAATCCTGGACAACATATAATGCTATCCATGAATACTTTGAGTACTTTTATCTCTAACAAATTAAAACTTCTGGGTTTTTGGTTTTATCAAAACCATAGTACTTCCCTAAGACCTGTCTACATTAAGACAAATATGTAAACAATATTGTGTCTTTAAATCTGGATATTTTTTTCCTAAAAGATAAACAAAGGGGAAATTACCTTGTAAAAGAATTGTCTTTTCCAAATAATTTGTTAAATACTAGCTTGAAATATCTTGCTTATCTGATACATAAACAATTTAATGTAGAGAAATCACATTTACATCAAAACTTTCTAGGCTGTGTATTGCATCAAACAACAATCAGTTTAGAGGAAGCATAATAAGAAAATATGTTCCCATCCCTGTGAGTTTATAATCTAGAGGATTAGAAATATGTAAACAGTTTTACACCCAGCAGTTATCACAGTGCTGAGGGGATTTGGGGTGAAGTCCGAGTGGTGCCTGGAATTTAGAGAATGTCTGGAAGGCTTGAGGATTTGTGCTTCTTTTACATGCATACATGAAGGAAATGGCAACCCACTCCAGTATTCTTACCTGGAGAATCCCATGGACAGAGGAGCCTTGTGGGCTATGTCCATAGGGTCACAAAGAGTCTGACATGACTGAAGCAACTGAGCATACATGCATACAAGGGTGTATGTATTTAAACTTTTGGGGAGGGGAGAAGGAGACTAAAGTTTTCAAACACAAAAAAGTAGAATGGCAGGTGAAACACCCATGTCCTGATCTCACAAATTCAGCCACCATCAACATTTTGTCACACTGGTTCTACCTGTTCCATTTTAAATTTTGTTACTGCTATCTGTTGTCATTGGGTCGCTGAGTCGTGTCTGATTCTTTGTGACCCCACGAAGCACACCAGGCTTACCTGTCCTTCACTATCTCCCAGAGTTTGCTCAAATTCATGTCCATTGAGTTGGTGATACCATCTGACCATCTCATCCTTTGTCACCCCCTTCCTCTCCTGCCTTCAATCTTTCCCAGCATCAGGACCTTTTCCAGTGAGTCAGCTCGTCACATCAGGTAGCCAAAGTATTGGAGTTTCACCTTCAACATCAGTCCTTCCAGGGAATATTCAGAGTTGATTTCCTTTAGGATTGACTGGTTTGATCTCTTTGCTGTCCAAGGGACTCTCAAGAGTCTTCTCCAGCACCACAATTCAAAAACATCAATTCTTTGGTGCTCAGCCTTCTTTATTGCTATAGTTTTAAATTATTTTTTGGAAATAATAAGGACAGTGTGAAGAATTCCCATACACCCTTCACCCAGATTCACGAATTCTTAACATTTTGCCACAATTGGTTTTATCATATTTTTCTGAACCATATGAGGCTAAGCTGTAAATACCATGCTCTTTTACTGTTAGAAAACTTGCATTTCGGGGACTTCCCTGGCAGCCCAGGGGTTAAGACTCTGCAGTTCCAGTGCAGGGAGCACAGGCTTGATCCCTGGTTGGGGAACTTCCCTGCATGCCATGCAGTGCAGCCCCCCAAGACTTGTATTTCTTAAGATCAAGGATATTTACTTATATAATCACAGTATAAGAAATTCAACATTGATATAATACTATTTAACCTACAGCCATCATATCCCAGTTGTTCCAATAATGTTCTTTTTTTTAAATTTTATTTATTTATTTATTTATTTTTTTACATGTGTTCCCCATCCTGAACCCTCCTCCCTCCTCCCTCCCCATACCATCCCTCTGGGTCGTCTCAGTGCACCAGCCCCAAGCATCCAGCATCGTGCATTGAACCTGGACTGGCATCTCGTTTCATACATGACATTTCACATGTTTCAATGCCATTTTCCCAAATCTTCCCACCCTCTCCCTCTCCCACAGAGTCCATAAGACTGTTCTATACATCAGTGTCTCTTTTGCTGTCTCGTATACAGGGTTATCGTTACCACCTTTCTAAATTCCATATATATGTGTTAGTATACTGTATTGGTGTTTTTCCTTCTGGCTTACTTCACTGTGTATAATAGGCTCCAGTTTCATCCACCTCATTAGAACTGATTCAAATGTATTCTTTTTAATGGCTGAGTAATACTCCGTTGTGTATATGTACCACAGCTTTCTTATCCATTCATCTGCTGATGGACATCTAGGTTGCTTCCATGTCCTGGCTATTATAAACAGTGCTGTGATGAACATTGGGGTACACATGTCTCTTTCCCTTCTGGTTTCCTCAGTGTGTATGCCCAGCAGTGGGATTGCTGGATCATAAGGCAGTTCTATTTCCAGTTTTTTAAGGAATCTCCACACTGTTCTCCATAGTGGCTGTACTAGTTTGCATTCCCACCAACAGTGTACGAGGGTTCCCTTTTCTCCACACCCTCTCCAGCATTTATTATTTGTAGACTTTTGGATCGCAGCCATTCTGACTGGTGTGAAATGGTACCTCATAGTGGTTTTGATTTGCATTTCTCTGATAATGAGTGATGTTGAGCATCTTTTCATGTGTTTGTTAGCCATCTGTATGTCTTCTTTGGAGAAATGTCTATTTAGATCTTTGGCCCATTTTTTGATTGGGTCATTTATTTTTCTGGAGTTGAGCTGTAGGAGTTGCTTGTATATTTTTGAGATTAGTTGTTTGTCGGTTGCTTCATTTGCTATTATTTTCTCCCATTCTGAAGGCTGTCTTTTCACCTTGCTTATAGTTTCCTTTGATGTGCAGAAGCTTTTAAGTTTAATTAGGTCCCATTTGTTTATTTTTGCTTTTATTTCCAATATTCTGGGAGGTGGGTCATAGAAGATCCTGCTGTGATGTATGTCAGAGAGTGTTTTGCCTATGTTCTCCTCTAGGAGTTTTATAGTTTCTGGTCTTACGTTGAGATCTTTAATCCATTTTGAGTTTATTTTTGTATATGGTGTTAGAAAGTGTTCTAGTTTCATTCTTTTACAAGTGGTTGACCAGATTTCCCAGCACCACTTGTTAAAGAGATTGTCTTTAATCCATTGTATATTCTTGCCTCCTTTGTCAAAGATAAGGTGTCCATATGTGCGTGGATTTATCTCTTGGCTTTCTATTTTGTTCCATTGATCTATATTTCTGTCTTTGTGCCAGTACCATACTGTCTTGATAACTGTGGCTTTGTAGTAGAGCCTGAAGTCAGGTAGGTTGATTCCTCCAGTTCCATTTTTCTTTCTCAAGATCGCTTTGGCTATTCGAGGTTTTTTGTATTTCCATACAAATTGTGAAATTATTTGTTCTAGCTCTGTGAAGAATACTGTTGGTAGCTTGATAGGGATTGCATTGAATCTATAAATTGCTTTGGGTAGTATACTCATTTTCACTATATTGATTCTTCCAATCCATGAACATGGTATATTTCCCCATCTATTAGTGTCCTCTTTGATTTCTTTCACCAGTGTTTTATAGTTTTCTATATATAGGTCTTTAGTTTCTTTAGGTAGATATATTCCTAAGTATTTTATTCTTTTCGTTGCAATGGTGAATGGAATTGTTTCCTTAATTTCTCTTTCTGTTTTCTCATTATTAGTGTATAGAAATGCAAGGGATTTCTGTGTGTTGATTTTATATCCTGCAACTTTACTATAATCATTGATTAGTTCTAGTAATTTTCTGGTGGAGTCTTTAGGGTTTTATATGTAGAGGATCATGTCATCTGCAAATAGTGAGAGTTTTACTTCTTCTTTTCCAATTTGGATTCCTTTTATTTCTTTTTCTGCTCTGATTGCTGTGGCCAAAACTTCCAAAACTATGTTGAATAGTAGTGGTGAAAGTGGGCACCCTTGTCTTGTTCCTGACTTTAGAGGAAATGCTTTCAATTTTTCACCATTGAGGATAATGTTTGCTGTGGGTTTGTCATATATAGCTTTTATTATGTTGAGGTATGTTCCTTCTATTCCTGCTTTCTGGAGAGTTTTTATCATAAATGGGTGTTGAATTTTGTCAAAGGCTTTCTCTGCATCTATTGAGATAATCATATGGTTTTTGTTTTTCAATTTGTTAATGTGGTGTATTACATTGATTGATTTGCGGATATTGAAGAATCCTTGCATCCCTAGGATAAGGCCCACTTGGTCATGGTGTATGATCTTTTTAATGTGTTGTTGGATTCTGATTGCTAGAATTTTGTTTAGGATTTTTGCATCTATGTTCATCAGTGATATTGGCCTGTAGTTTTCTTTATACCTGTTTTTCTCCTGGTCTAGGTTCTAACCCAAGATCATGCTTTGTGTTTGGTTATGAGATCTCTTTTGCCTCAAATCTAGAACCATTCCTCATTCCTTCCTTAATTTTATGATCGTGATTGATATTTTGAGTGTGTCTGATATTTCTTTGTAGTTTGTGTAAATCTGATGTTTGGGTGTATCTGATTTTCTGTATGTGTGATTTGATGCTGGTTATACATTTTTGGTAGAAACACTATGTAAGTGATGATGTGTCCTCATAGTACAATGTATCTGGAGGCTGATGATATAACTTATTCCCATTATTGGTGAAGTTACATCTATGATTCGGTTAAGGTGGATGAGGCAAATTTCTATTGCTAGGTTTTGGGGTTTTTTTTTAGAATTATATATAAAGACTTTATATTTTAGAACAGTTTTAGATTTACAGAAAAATTGAGCAGATAGTACAAAGAGTTCATATATTATGCCTTGCCTCTATCTATACACAATTTCCCCTATTATTAGCATCTTACATTATTTTGATATATTTGTTACAATTAGTGGAATCAACATTGATACACAGTCGACTCTTGAAAAACTTGGGGCTTGGGGGGCCATTACCCCCACAAAGTTGAAAATCTGAGTATAATTTTATAGTCAGCCCTCCATACCTGAGGGTTCAACCAACTGTGTATTATCTAGTACTGTAGTATGTATTTACTGAAAAAGATTCACGAATAAGTGAATTCATGTGGTTCAAACATTGTTTAAGGGTGAACTGTATTATCAGCTAAAAACCTGCATTTTATTCAGAGTTCCTTAATTGTTACTTAGTGTCCTTTTTCTGTTCCAGGATCTCATTACACATCATTTAGTTGTTTCCTTGAGCTCCTCTGGCTATAAGAGTTTCTTTAGAAATATCTCATTTTTGATAACCTTGACAATTTTGAGAAGTACTGGTCAGGCATTTTGCAGGATGCTCTTCTATTGGAATTTGCCTGATGTTTCTCACGACTAGATTGGAGTTACGAGTTTTGGGGAGGAAAATCAAAAGCAAAATGCCATTTTCATCATCTATCAAGGGCATATACTATCTACATGATGTTGACCTTGATCACCTGGCTGAAGTGATGTTTGTCAGATTTTTCTACTGTTACTACTTTTGCCTTACGCTACCCCCCTTTTCATACTGTACTCTGAAAATAAGTCACTCTGCACAGCCCAAACTCAAGGAATGTGGGTTATTCTTCCCCACCTTTAGGGCTGAATATCTACATTTTTTCTTTTAATTTTTCTGCATAGGAGATTTGGCTCTTTATCACATTTGTAAATACATTCAACCATTTATTTATTTTAAAATTTTATTTATTTTTGGCTTCACTGGTTCTTCACTGCTGCATGCAGACGTTCTCTAGTTGCAGTGAGTGGGTTTCCCATTGCGGTGGCTTCTCGTTGCAGGGCATGGGCTCTAGAGCACACGGGCTCAGCAGTTGTGGCACAAGGCCTTAGTTGCTCTGCGGCATGTGGGATCTTCCTGGACCAAGGATCAAACCCATGTCTCCTGCATTGGTAGGCAGATTCTTTACCATTGAGCCACCAGGGGAGTCCTCAACCATTTATTTATACCAGTGACTCATGGATATTTGTTTTATACTTTGGGTTATAAAAGCACTGTTACTTTAATTTTATTGCTCAAATTGTTCCAACTTTGGGCATTGGGAGTTCTTTCAGTTAGCTCCTGTTACATCTTCCCACCAGTCTGTTGTTTTGCTTTGTTCTGGTAACACTTTCTTTCTGGCACTGCCAGGTGCTTCCAGCTCATTTTGTGTATTTCCTGCCCTAGTCCTAGAATCAGCCATTTCTTGGAGGAGGCCTGGTTCCTGGTGTGCTTAACCGCTCAGTCATGTCCAACTCATTGAGACCCTATGGACTGTAGCCTGCCAGGCTCCTCTGTCAGTGGGATTTTCCAGGCCGTAATACTGGCGTAGGTTGCCATTATCTTCTCCAGGGAATCTTTCCAACCCAGGGATTGAACCCAGGTCTCCCATATTGCAGATGGATTCTTTACCACCAGGGAAGCCCTGGTTCCTGGCAATGGAGTGATATTAGAAACTAAGACCTGGGTGTTAGGTGTGCTCATTGCTACTCCAGTGTTTGCTGTAGTATTTTAAAGCACACACACACACACACACAAAAGCAACTCGTTGGCATCATGTCATATAATACCTTAAAGCATCTGGTAAAAAATAAGGATATCTTCTTAAATAATGTCACAATATCCATCCTGTGGCTGCCAACACATTACCACAAATTTGGTGACTTAAAAGAACAAATTCTCTCGTGGTTCTAGAAGCCAGAATTCTGAAATCAGCCTGTCTGAAGAACCTCATTTCCTCAGAAGATTCTAAGGGAGAATCCATTCTTGTCTCTTCCACTTTATGGTGCCCCCAGACATTCTACTTTGCTCTGATCTCTACCTTCTTGGTCACAAGTCGCCTCTTCCTTTTTTCTGTGTCTTCTCTGTGTCTCTCCCATCTCTTTCTGCCTTACTAGGGATTCTTCTTATTGGATTTAGGGCCCACTCAGGTAATCCAGGAAAATTCCTTAATCCTTTCAAGATCATCTCAAAATCATTAATCACATATTTTGCCAAATAAGGTAATATTTACAGGTTCCTGGAAGTAAGACAAGGATATATTGGGGGGAGGGGAGGTTGTCACCATTCAGTAAACTAACTAAAAAAACTTAATAATGATTTCTTAATGTTATCTATGTTCTTAATGTCCCCTGTTTATATTCAGATTTCTCTATTGTCTCAAAAGACAATTGCAGTTGGCTTATTTGAATCAGTATCTAAACAAGGTCCACTCATTGATGTGATTATGTCTCTTAAGTATCTTACAACATAGGAAACCTCACTCTTTTTTTATACTCTGAATTTGTTGAAGAAATAAGGTCATTCCTCTATACATTGGCCTACATTCTGGATTTGTCAGATGGCCTTCTTGTGACAGTTTCTCTTTATTTCCTGTAAACTGGAAGTTGGAGCCAAAAGCTTGATTAGGTTCAGATTCAACTGATTTTTAGACAAAAATATACTACTTTCTAATGTTACTGTGTAATTCAAATTGCATCGCATCATGAGATATAATTTATAGCTAATCAGTGACTGTTGCCTGAATCAATTATTTATTAAGCATCTTTGCTGTGGCCCAGATTGTTTTCCTTAAATTAGTTTCATCTCTTATTGTTCCTATTATTTCTGTAGCAGACTATTTAGAAAAGCTCTTTTCGCCCTCCAGTTCTTTTGAGATCTCTGAATTCAGAAGAACCAGGGACGTCTGAGTCTGAGGGGGCACTATCTATCCTGCCTGGGGAGATAATTAATTGAGTCAGTGTTTGCTAATGTTCACACTTGAAGCTCAGAAAGCAGGTGATTGTAATTGGAGCCTGCTGCTTGGGTTGGGGTTAGGGGAAGGTAGGAAGAGCGAAGCATAGCGGATCTGGCGCTCTCTTCTTTCCTGGGGTCAAACGCAAAGGCTTTTAATTGGAAAGTACTACAAGAAAATTATTTAATGAACTCTGAGTTCTTTGGTTTTAGAGGAGCGAATTAAGGCACGGCCAAAGAAAGAGTCCATACGGGTTAGGTAGAATCGAAGTATAGAGGGTCCTGGCGTGCCGGAACGTAGCCTTTCAGGGCTTTAACCTCGAGACTACATCTCCCAGAATTCCGCTCTGCGAGTCCCACCCGCGTTAAAGTGGCTGCGCGTGCGCGAGCCCTGTGACCGCCGCCTTTCCAAGCTCCATTAGCCCCGAGATTCCGCGCGCCTGCCTCCCTCCCGCTGGGATCGCCCCTTCAGGCCCTCCGTGCGTCCGCTGGGGGCGCGCGCAGTGCCTGTCTGGTGGCAGCCGTGCTGGCGGCTGAGAGCGCGGGTCGCGTGGCCGTGCGTGGTTGCTAGGGGAGCCTGAGGCCGCCAGCTCGCCCGCAGGCCGAGGGAGGAAGCAGCGCGGAGCCGGCGCCCAGCCGCGGCGAAGCTGAGTCCGCTGGGTGAGTGTGGCCGCGGAGCCGGGGCAACGACCCTCTGCCGGCTCGACTCTCTCTCCCCTTCTTCTGCCCCGGGCCTTTTGACGCGGCCTCCAGCCCTCTGGCTGCTCCTGCCCAGCCCTGCTTCCTGCCAGCCACCTCTCCATCACCTGGGAAGAGAGGGATCCGCGGCCTCCTACCCTGCCAGGTCTTCGCGCCTCCTCGGAACCCCTCTGCACCCTTTCTTGACCCCCTTTCCCGCCGCACCCAGTGAACTTAGTCGCCCCTCCTCTGGTTCCCCGAATCCTGCAGCATCTTTTCACCCTAGGCCTCGAGCTTCCTTTCCCGCCCCGCTGTAGTTTAAATTCCCCTCTCTTTAGTGTGAGCCCAAGGTCCTCTCAGGCCTCACGGCTGAATTTAACATGAATACCCCGCTTTTAACTTCCCCATCTTCACTGTCTGTAGAGAAATACTTTCCTTAACTGTGTAGAATTTAACTCTTCATGTGTTCATCAATCCATTACTTCCTTTAATCGTTCAACAATTTTTAATAAGCATCGACAAATACTTAGTGAGCCAGGGCATTATGGAAGGCACTGGGGGATACAGGGGTGCACAGGGCAGGCATGTTTGCACAGAGTTTAGGGGAAGTTTTAAGCATGTAAACAGCATTTGTCATATTGTGTGGTGTGTGTTCTAATAGAACATTAGAAAAATATTTAACCCAAATTTATTTGGAAAACTCTGTTATCTTCACATTTCCATTCTACATCTAGGAAATGTTTTAATCCTTCCTTCCTTGGCGAGTTACTCCTATCTACTCAGATACTCCAGATTCCATCTTCCTTAACTTAATTACCTGTTGATTTAGGCAGTCAACAAGTAGCAGGGGGGCCCTTTGGGAAGGTGTTCTATCCTTAGTTATTTGCAATAAATACTGAGGTACTGTTTGTATGAAAACCACCCCCTCTTAGTTCCCAAAAGTTAGGAGCTCTTTATTGATTGGACTGAATGTAGCACTGAAAAATCATCAAATGTTTTCTGGGAATAAAGAGGTGAGAGGACCTTCCAGATACAAAGTATCTTTAGTAAAGATACAGCAAGGCCTGAAAAGAGAACTGGAAACAGTCTGACAGACCTGAGCTGGGTTTGCAGGGAACTTTCCTGCTCAATTCTATCCTACTCTTTGCTGCCCGATGGACTGTAGCCTGCCAGGCAGGCTCCTCTGTCCATGGGATTTCCCAGGCAAGAATACCAGAGTGGGTTGCCATTTCTTTCTTCAGGGAATCTTTCTGATCAGAAATCAAACTTGAGCCCCGCTGCAGTGGAAGCTCAGTCTTCAGCACTGGAAAACAAGGGAAGCCCCACATGCAGTTTTAGAAGAATCAATTTCCAGATCCTTAGCTTCCAAATGAACTCTTCTGAAACTGACCTTACAAGAAAAGGGGTAGAGAGTGTCATATCTCTTATGCTTCCAAATTTTGCTGTAGTGTGTTATTCTGTGTATAAAAACTTCAGGTTGGGGGGTGGTCCCAAGATGGCAGAGGAATAGGACAGGGAGACCACTTTCTCTCCCACAAATTCATGGAAAGATCATTTGAATGCTGAGCAACTTCCACAAAACAACTTCTGAATGCTGGTGGAGGACACCAGGCACCCAGAAAGGCAGCCCATTCTCTTCGAAAGGAGGTAGGACAAAATATAAACCACAAAAAGAGAGACAACAGAATTAGGGATGGAGACCTGTCCTGGGAAGGGAGTCCTGAAGGAAGAGAAGTTTCCAAACAGCAGAAAACCCTCTCATTTGCTGGTCTGTGGGCAGTTTTGGAATCTCAGAGGGCTACATAACCAGGAGGAAAAAAAAAAAAACCCACAGAATACACGCCTAACCTCAACTTCCAGCGGAGAAGTAGCCTAGTTGCAGGCACGCATCCGACACCAGCGATCGGGGGGCTGGACAGGGAGGCGTGGGCTGCATGCTTTAGGGTAAGGACTGGACCAGAATGCCCTGAGGACAATCTGAGGGAGCTAACGTGAAATAGCAACCCAAACCGTTGGATAGCCAGAGAGGGAAAAAAAAAAAACTTTCCCGCGAAAGGCTCTAACCTAACCCAACCTGCAGCCTGGCCAACTCATAGAACAAAGAATTGAGCAAAAACCCAAGGAGAGCTAGCTGGCTGCACACAGGCTCCTCCCCCCACCAGAGGCAGAGAGGCAGGTGTCTGACAGCCAGAGCCAGAAGGCAAGGGGCAATCTTGGCCCCAGAGACTGGGATCCTCCACCAAACTGTGAGCAGGCTCCCAGTTGCTAACCACGTCTTCCTGGGATCCTGGATGGTTGACATCTGCCAGGAGGGTCGCAGCCTGAGATCATCTCCCCAGAGGAGACATGGCACACCTGAGACGGTGCTCTTGCTACGCACCTGGGAAACAGAGTGGCTGGACCAGGGAGGTGATTAAGACACACGGCCCACCTGGGACAGTGTGCTCGCCAATCACCTGGTCACCTGAGCTGCTCTGACCTGGGAAGGGCACAAAATGCACGCCCAACTGAGTCTGTGCCCTTGTGGAGTAGCCGAGAACCTGAACCTGAGCATCTTAGACCTGGGAAGTGCACGAAACTCAGGGCCCACTTTGGACAGTACCCCTGCAGAGCAACCTGTTGCCTGAGCATTGTAGACCTGGAAAGCACGCGCTGCCGTGAGCTGGGGCAAACCCAGTGTGGTCCATACATTGCAAGCACTCCCCACACATGCCAGTGATATTTGTTTGCAGTGTTCCTCCCTCCCCACAATACAACTGAACAAGTGAGCCTAAATAAGTGACCACCTTCGCCCCTTTGTGTCAGAATGGAAATTAGACACTGAAGAGACTTGCAAAAAGAGGAAGCCAAAATAAACGAAGAGGAAACCACTCTGGAAGTGACAGGTGCAACAGATTAAAACCCTGTAGTTAACATTGACTAAGCATTGGAAGGGGCCTATTAGACCTCGAGAACAAGTACAAGCTGGAACAAGAAACTATCTGAAACTGAACTGACCCCACACAGCCCACACACAGCTCTAGAGAAATTCCTAGATATATTTTTACTATTATCATTTTTTGATTTTTAAGTTCTCTATTACTCCTTTAATTTTCATTTTAATAACTTACTATTACCTTGCAAAAAAAAAAGTGCATTTTTAAAGCAAATTTCATATATATATTTTATAATTTTTGTGATTGATTTTGTTTTGTATTTTTAACGTATTTTTGAGAGTCTAACCTCTACTCTAGATTGTTAATCTTTGCTTTTTGGTATTTGTTATCAATTTTGTACCTTTAAGAATCTAATCTTCAGTATCTTTTTTTCACTTAGGGGTGTGATTACTGGCTTGATTGCTCTCTCCCCTTTTGACTCTCCCTTTTCTCCCCCAGGTCACCTCTTTCTCCTCCCTCCCCCTTCTCTTCTCTGCTTAACTCTGTGAATCTCTCTGGGTGTTCCGGGCTGTGGAGAATGCATAGGGAACTGATTACTGGCTAGATTGGTCTTTCCCCTTTTGACTCCCCCCTCTTTTCCTCCTGGTAACCTCTGTCTCCCTCCTCCCTCTTCTCTTCTCCATGTAACTTTGTGAACCTCTCTGGGTGTCCCTCACTGTGGAGAATCTTTTCACCATTAACCTAGATGTTTTATCATCTGTGCTGTCTTGAAGCTACTGTAAGAATAAGACTGAAAGCTAGAGGCAGGAGGCTTAAATCCAAAACTTGAGAACACCAGAGAACTCCTGATTCCAGGGAACATTAATAGACAAGAGCTCATCCAAAAGCCTCCATACCTACACTGAAACCAAGCTCTACCCAAGAGCCAACAAGTTCCAGAGCAAGACATATCATGCTAATTCTCCAGCAATGCAGGAACACAGCCCTGAGCATTAAAATACAGGTTGCCCAAAGCCATGCCAAACCCATAGACACCCCAAAATTTACTACTGGACACTTCATTGCACTCCAGAGAGAAGAGATCCAGTTCACCCACCAGAACACAGGTGCAAGCTGCCCTAATCAGGCAGGAAACCTTGACGAGCCACTAGACCAACCCTACCCACAGGGAGCAAGCTCCACAATAAAGAGGAATCACAGACTTACAGCCTACAGAAAGGCCACCCCAAACAGCAATCTAAACAAAATATAAAGGCAGAGAAATATTCAGCAGGTAAAGGAACACGATAAATGCCCACCAAACCAAACAAAAGAGGAGGAGATAGGGAGTCTACCTGAAAAAGAATTCAGAATAATGATAATAAAGATGATCTTAAATCTTGAAAACAAAATGGAGTTACAGATAAATAGACTAGAGACAAGGATTAAGAACATGCAAGAAATGTTTAACAAGGACCTATAAGAAATTAAAAAGAGTCAATCAGTTATGAGTAATGCAATAACTGAGATCAAAAGCACTCTGCAGGGAGCCAACAGTAGAATAACTGAGGCAGAAGACAGGATAAGTGAGGTGGAAGATAGAATGGTGGAAATAAGTGAAGCAGAGAGGAAAAAAAAAAAGGACAACCTCAGAGACCTTTGGGACAGTGTTAAACACCCTAACGTTCGAATCATAGGCATCCCAGAAGAAGAAGACAAAAAGAAAGGGCATGAGAAAATACTTGAGAAGATAATAATTGAAAACTTTCCTAAAATGGGGAAGGAAATAGCCACTCAAGTCCAAGAAACCCAGAGAGTCCCAATCAGGATAAACCCAAGGTGAAACACCCCAAGACACATATTAATCAAATTAACAAAGTTCAAACACAAAGAACAAATATTAAAGCAGCAAGGGAAAAGCAACAAATAACACACAAGGGGATCCCTGTGAGGATTACAGCTTATCTTTCAACAGAAACTCTTCAGGCCAGGAGGGAATGGCAGGATATACTTAAAGTGATGAAAGAGAAAAGCCTACAACCTAGATTACTGTACCCAACAAGGATCTCATTCAAATATGAAGGAGAAATCAAAAGCTTTACAGACAAGCAAAAGCTGAGAGAATTCAGCACCACCAAACCAGCTCTTCAACAAATGCTAAAGGATCTTCTCTAGACAGAAAACACAGAAAAGGTTTATGAACTTGAACCCAAAACAACAAAGTAAGTGGCAGCAGGATCATACTTATCAACAATTGCCTTAAATTTAAATGGGTTGAATGTCCCAACCAAAAGACAAAGACTGGCTGAATGGATCAAAAACAAGACCCCTATATATGCCGTCTACAAGAGATCCACCTCAAAACAAGGGACACATACAGACTGAAAGTGAAGGGCTGGAAAAAGATATTTCATGCAAATGGAGACCAAAAGAAAGCAGGAGTAGCAATACTCAAATCAGATAAAATAGACCTTGAAATAAAGGCTGTGAAAAGAGACAAAGAAGGACACTACATAATGATCAAAGGATCAATCCAAGAAGAAGATATAACAATTATAAATATGTATGCACCCAACATAGAACCACAATATGTAAGACATATTCTGACAAGTATGAAAGGGGAAATTAACAATAACACAATAATAGTGGGAGACTTTAATCCCGACTCACACCTATGGCTAGATCAGCCAAACAGAAAATTAGCAAAGAAACACAAACTTTAAATGATACAATGGACCAGTTAGATCTAATAGATATCTGTAGGACATTTCACCCCAAAACAATTAATTTCACCTTTTTCTCAGGTGCACACACAACATTCTCTAGGATAGATCACATCCTGGGCCATAAATCTAGCCTTGGTAAATACAAAAAAATTGAAATCATTTCAAGCATCTTTTCTGATCACACTGTGGTAAGATTAGATGTCAACTACAGGAAAAAAAAAAAACTATTAAAAATGCGAACATATGGAGGCTGAACAACATGCTTCTGAATAAACAACAATCTCCGAAATACAAAAAAATCAAAATATGCATAGAAACAAATGAAAACATGACAACCCAAAACCTATGGGATTCAGTAAAAGCAGTGCTCAGGGGAACATTCATAGCAATACAAGCTTACCTCAAGAAACAAGAGAAAAATAAAATAAATAACCTAATATTACACCTAAAACAACTAGAAAAAGAAGATATGAAGAACCCCAGGGTTAGTAGAAGGAAAGAAATCATTAAAATTAGGGCAGAAATAAATGAAAAATAAGCGAAGGAGACTGTAGCAAAAGTCAACAAAGCTAAAAGCTGGTTCTTTGAGAAGATAAAATAGACAAACCATTAGCTAGGGAGAAGAATCAAATCAACAGAGTTAGAAATGAAAATGCAGAAATCACAACAGACAACACAGAAATACAAAGGATCATAAGAGACTACTTCACCAACTGTATGACAACAAAACGGACAACTTGGAAGAAATGGACGAATTCTTAGAAAAGTGTAACCTTCCAAAACTGTACCAGGAAGAAATAGAAAATCTTAACAAACCCAACACAAGCATGGAAATCAAAACTGTAATAAAAAATCTTCAAACAAAAGCCCAGGACCAGATGGCTTCATAGGTGAATTCTACCAAAATTTAGAGAAGAGCTAACACCTATACTACTCAAACTCTTCCAGAAGAAGGTAAACTGCCAAACTCATCCTATGAGGCCACCGTCACCCTAATACCAAAACCAGACAAAGATGCCACAAAAAAAACTACAGACCAGTATTACCAATGAGCATAGATGCAAAAGTTCTCAACAAAATTCTAGCAAACAAAATCCAACAACATATTAAAAAGATG
The DNA here is from genome assembly GCF_055505025.1 of Bos grunniens. Classification (NCBI taxonomy): domain Eukaryota; kingdom Metazoa; phylum Chordata; class Mammalia; order Artiodactyla; family Bovidae; genus Bos; species Bos grunniens. The sequence goes on along the minus strand of NC_141166.1, from coordinate 30,139,737 downwards.
ATACATCATGACCAAATGGGCTTTATCCCAGGGATGCAAGGATTCTTCAATATTTGCAAATCAATGTGATATACCACATTAACAAATTGAAAGATAAAGACGATATGATTATCTCAATAGATGCAAAGAAAGTCTTTGACAGAATTCAACATATTCAAACCCTCCAGAAAGCAGGCATAGAAGGAACATACCTCAACATAATAAAAGCCATATATGATAAACCCACAGCAAACATTATTCTCAATGGTGAAAAATTGAAAGCATTTCCCCTAAAGTCAGGAACAAGACAATGGTGCCCACTCTCACCACTACTATTCAACATAGTTTTGGAAGGTTTAGTCACAGCAATCAGAGAAGAAAAAGAAATAAAAGGAATCCAGATTGGAAAAGAAGAAGTAAAACTCTTACTGTTTGCAGATGACATGATCCTCTACATAGAAAACCCTAAAGACATCACCAGAAGATTACTAGAGCTAATCAATGAATATAGTAAAGTTGCAGGATATAAAACTAATACATAGAAATCCCTTGCATTCCTATACACTAACAATGAGAAAACAGAAAGAGTAAGTAAGGAAACAGTTTCATTCACCATTGCTATGAAAAGAATAAAATACTTAGGGATAAATCTTCCTAAAGAAACAAAAGACCTATGTATAGAAAACTATAAAACACTGATGAAAGAAATCAAAGAAGACACAAATAGATGGAGAAATATACCATGTTCATGGATCAGAAGAATCAATATAGTCAAAATGGGTATACTACCCAAGGCAATCTGTAGATTCAGTGTAGTCCCTATCAAGGTACCAACAGTATTTTTCACAGAACTAGAATAAATAATCTCACAATTTCTATGGAAATACAAAAAACCTCGAATAACCAAAGAAGAATGGAACTGGAGGAATCAATCTGCCTGACTTCAGGCTCTACTACAAAGCCACAATTATCAAGACAGTATGGTACTGGCACAAAGACAGAAATATAGATCAATGGAACAAAATAGAAAGCCCAGAGGTAAATCCACACACCTATGGACACCTTATCTTTGACAAAGGAGGCAAGAATATACAACGGAGAAAAGACAATGTCTTTAACAAGTGGTGCTGGGAAAACTGATCAACCATCTGTAAAAGAATGAAACTAGAACACTTTCTAACACTATACACAAAAATAAACTCAAAATGGATTAAAGATCTAAACGTAAGATCAGAAACTATAAAACTCCTAGAGGAAAACATAGGCAAAACACTCTCGACATAAATCACAGCAGGATCCTCTATGAGCCACCTCCCAGAGTAATGGAAATAAAAGCAAAAATAAATAGGACCTAATTAAACTTAAAAGCTTTTCCACAACAAAGCAAACTATAAGCAAGGTGAAAAGATAGTTTTCAGAATGGGAGAAAATAATAGCAAATGAAACAACTGACACAGAATTAATCTCAAAAATATACAAGCAGCTCCTGCAGCTCAGTACCAGAAAAATAAATGACCCAATCAAAAAAGGGGCCAAAGAACTAAGCCGACATTTCTCCAAAGAAGACATACAGATGGCTAACAAACACATGAAAAGATGCCCAACAGCACTTATTATCAGATCAGATCAGATCAGTCGCTCAGTCGTGTCCAACTCTTTGCGACCCCATGAATCGCAGCATGCCAGGCCTCCCTGTCCATCACCAGCTCCCGGAGTTCACTGAGATTCACGTCCATAGAGTCAGTGATGCCATCCAGCCATCTCATCCTCTGTCGTCCCCTTCTCCTCCTGCCCCCAATCCCTCCCAGCATCAGAGTCTTTTCCAATGAGTCAACTCTTCGCATGAGGTGGCCAAAGTACTGGAGTTTCAGCTTTAGCATCATTCCTTCCAAAGAAATCCCAGGGCTGATCTCCTTGCAGTCCAAGGGACTCTCAAGAGTCTTCTCCAACACCACAGTTCAAAAGCATCAATTCTTCGGCGCTCAGCCTTCTTCACAGTCCAACTCTCACATCCATACATGACCACAGGAAAAACCATAGCCTTGACTAGACAAACCTTTGTTGGCAAAGTTATGTCTCTGCTTTTGAATATGCTATCTAGGTTGGTCATAACCTTCCTTCCAAGGAGTAAGCGTCTTTTAATTTCATGGCTGCAGTCACCATCTGTAGTGATTTTGGAGCCCAGAAAAATAAAGTCTGACACTGTTTTCACTGTTTCCCCATCTATTTCCCATGAAATGGTGGGACCGGATGCCATGATCTTCATTTTCTGAATGTTGAGCTTTAAGCCAACTTTTTCACTCTCCACTTTTACTTTCATCAAGAGGTCTTGAGTTCCTCTTCACTTTCTGCCATAAGGGTGGTGTCATCTGCATATCTGAGGTTATTGAGATTTCTCCCGGCAATCTTGATTCCAGCTTGTGTTTCTTCCAGTCCAGCGTTTCTCATGATGTACTCTGCATATAAATTAAATAAACAGGGTGACAATATATAGCCTTGACGAACTCCTTTTCCTATTTGGAACCAGTCTGTTGTTCCATGTCCAGTTCTAACTGTTGCTTCCTGACCTGCATACAAATTTCTCAAGAGGCAGATCAGGTGGTCTGGTATTCCCATCTCTTTCAGAATTTTCCACAGTTTCTTGTGATCCACACAGTCAAAGGCTTTGGCATAGTCAATAAAGCAGAAATAGATGCTTTTCTGGAATTCTCTTGATTTTTCCATGATCCAGCAGATGTTGGCAATTTGATCTCTGGTTCCTCTGCTTTTTCTAAAACCAGCTTGAACATCAGGAAGTTCACGGTTCACATATTGCTGAAGCCTGGCTTGGAGAATTTTGAGCATTACTTTACTAGTGTGTGAGATGAGTGCAATTGTGCAGTAGTTTGAGCATTCTTTGGCATTGCCTTTCTTTGGGATTGGAATGAAAACTGACCTTTTCCAGTCCTGTGGCCACTGCTGAATTTTCCAAATTTGCTGGCATATCGAGTGCAGCACTTTCACAGCATCATCTTTCAGGATTTGGAATAGCTGAACTGGAATTCCATCACCTCCACTAGCTTTGTTCGTAGTGATGCTTTCTAAGGCCCACTTGACTTCACATTCCAGGATGTCTGGCTCTAGGTCAGTGATCACACCATCGTGATTATCTGGGTCGTGAAGATCTTTTTTGTACAGTTCTGTGTATTCTTACCATCTCTTCTTAATATCTTCTGCTTCTGTTAGGTCCATACCATTTCTGTCCTTTATCGAGCCCATCTTTGCATGAAATGTTCCTTTGGTATCTCTGATTTTCTTGAAGAGATCCCTAGTCTTTCCCATTCTGTTGTTTTCCTCTATTTCTTTATATTGATCACTGAAGAAGGCTTTCTTATTTCTTCTTGCTATTCTTTGGAACTCTGCATTCAGATGTTTATATCTTTCCTTTTCTCCTTTGCTTTTCACTTCTCTTCTTTTCACAGCTATTTGTAAGGCCTCCCCAGACAGCCATTTTGCTTTTTTTGCGTTTCTTTTCCATGGGGATGGTCTTGATCCCTGTCTCCTGTACAATGTCACGAACCTCATTCCATAGTTCATCAGGCACTCTATCTATCAGATCTAGGCCCTTAAATCTATTTCTCACTTCCACTGTATAATCATAAGGGATTTGATTTAGGTCATACCTGAATGGTCTAGTGGTTTTCCCTACTTTCTTCAATTTAAGTCTGAATTTGGCAATAAGGAGTTCATGATCTGAGCCACAGTCAGCTCCTGGTCTTGTTTTTGTTGACTGTATAGAGCTTCTCCATCTTTGGCTGCAAAGAATATAATCAGTCTGATTTCAGTGTTGACCATCTGGTGATGTCCTTGTATAGAGTCTTGTGTTGTTGGAAGAGGGTGTTTGTTATGACCAGTGCATTTTCTTGGCAAAACTCTATTAGTCTTTGCCCTGCTTCATTCCGTATTCCAAGGCCAAATTTGCCTGTTACTCCAGGTGTTTCTTGACTTCCTACTTTTGCATTCCAGTCTCCTATAATGAAAAGGACATCTTTTTTGGGTGTTAGTTCTAAAAGGTCTTCTAGGTCTTCCTAGAACCGTTCAACTTCAGCTTCTTCAGTGTTACTGGTTGGGGCATAGACTTGGATTACTGTGATATTGAATGGTTTGCCTTGGAAACCAACAGAGATCATTCTGTCATTTTTGAGATTGCATCCAAGTACTGCATTTTGGACTCTTTTGTTGACCATGATGGCCACTCCATTTCTTCTGAGGGATTCCTGCCCGCAGTAGTAGATATAATGGTCATCTGAGTTAAATTCACCCATTCCAGTCCATTTTAGTTCGCTGATTCCTAGAATGTCGACATTCACTCTTGCCATCTCTTATTTGACCACTTCCAATTTGCCTTGATTCATGGACCTGACATTCCAGGTTCCTATGCAATATTGCTCTTTACAGCATCGGACCTTGCTTCTATCACCAGTCACATCCACGGCTGGGTATTGTTTTTGCTTCGGCTCCATCCCCTCATTCTTTCTGGAGTTATTTCTCCACTGATCTCCAGTAGCATATTGGGCACCTACTGACCCGGGGAGTTTCTCTTTCAGTATCCTATCATTTTGCCTTTTCATACTGTTCATGGGATTCTCAAGGCAAGAATACTGAAGTGGTTTGCCATTCCCTTCTCCAGTGGACCACATTCTGTCAGATGTCTCCACCATGACCCACCCATCATGGGTTGCCCCACGGGCATGGCTTAGTTTCATTGAGTTAGACAAGGCTGTGGTCCTAGTGTGATTAAATTGACTAGTTTTCTGTGAGTATGGTTTCAGTGTGTTTGCCCTCTGATGCCCTCTTGCAACACCTACCATCTTACTTGGGTTTCTCTTACCTTGGGCGTGGGGTATCTCTTCACGGCCGCTCCAGCAAAGCACAGCCATTGCTCCTTACCTTGGATGAGGGATGTCTCCTCACCGCTGCCCTTCCTGACCTTCAACGTGGGATGTGTGTTATTCAATCAGATAGTTAAAACTCACTAAATCATCATGAAATATTTGTTTCAATTACAGTTAACCCTTACCTTAGTTCTTTCTATAAATTGTTTAGTATTTTCTACCTTCTCTTAATAAAAGGATAAACTTGTGATGAAAAATTTTAGAGTTCAACTTTAAGATGTACAAGGAATACATGGGTTTAATTTTTTTTTTTTTTTTTGGCCTGTACTATCTGGCTTGTGGGATCTCAGTTCTCTGACCAAGGATTGGAACCTGGGCCATGGCAGCGAAAGCCCAAATCCTAACCACTAGTCCACCAGGGAACTCCCTAAGGAATATATGGTTTTAAACATTCCTTGGGGAATTCTTGGATAAAATCTGAAAAAGTATATTGCGGGAAAACTGTGGAAAGGTAATTAGCAGGAAGGTAACATCAGATCTGTCTTTAAGGTTACCGTAGTGTCAGTGTGCAGTTTGAATAAGTAAGATTTTAGACTGAAATCTGGAAGTCAGTGAGAAAACTAGAGACCAGGCCAGAGACCATGAGGGCTTTATGGTGGTTGTAATGGGGGAGAGGGTTTAGATTAACAGTGGTAGGGGCTTCCCTGGTGGGTCAGCTGGTAAAGAATCTGCCTGCAATGTGGGAGACCTGGGTTCGATCCCGGGGTTGGGAAGATCCTCTGGAGAAGGGAATGGCTACACACTCCAGTATTCTGGCCTGGAGAATTCCATGGACTGTATAGTCCACGGGGTTGCAGAGTCAGACACAACTGAGCGACTTTCACTTTAACAGTGGTAGAGTGGACAAAATCTGGTGGCAAAGTAAATGTCAGGAGAGTGGGACCAGGAGCAGTCTAGAATGATCCTAGGTTTCTGAATTTAGTGATCAAATGGGTGGTGCTGCAGGATGAGGCAGGAGGAGGAGGGGCAGCTTTGAGGACAAAGGTAAAGAAGTTACACTTTGGACATGGTGAGTTGAGGCTCCTTCAGCTTGAGAGGTTGTTCTGTAGGCCTGAGAGATGGAAGAAAATTGGAGAATGTAGGATGTGGTTGAGATCATGGGATAAAAGAGGCTGCTCTGAGAGAGTCTGTGTTAATAGTTGGATCTGCCATTTATTGAGCACTTATTGTGTGCCTCCTTTGGGGGAAGGGGGAGAAGGGAGAAGACTGCATGTGGAGGACACTGACTTTGAGGGAGTAGGTAGGGGAAAAGGGAGGCAGAATATTTAAAGTCAAATCCAAAAATGAGTATGTAAATGAAAAGTAACTTTTTCATTGACAAAAGTTTTTCACTGAAAGACTAAGTGTTAGTTGCTCAGACGTGTCCAACTCTTTGTAACACCATGGTCTGCAGCCTGCCAGGCTCCTCTGGCCATGGAATTCACCAGGCAAGAATACTGGAGTAGGTAGCCATTCTCTTCTCCAGAGGGTCTTCCCCATCCAGGGATCGAACAGGATCTGGTACTTATTATGTGGAGTTGAGTTTAGCTTTCCTGTTAGATTCCTTCATCCTATGATAACCTTGGAATTGTCTAGTCATAGGCGTTCTGGACTTGAGCATGAAATCAGATGCTTTGATCTGTCACTGAAATGTGAGAAAACTTTTCTTTAATGCTCTTAACTTCTCACTGTCTCTTCTGGCAGAACTGGGAAGCCAGACCTGGTGTTTTGGAATAAATACTGAGAATGCTAATTTCTGTTAGGACCTGAAATGAAAAAGACCTCATCCTTAGGAGCCTCTTGGATATTCTGGACAGGCAATGCCATTGTAGACCAGAGCTTTCAAGCTTTTTGGTCTCTTATGTGCACTTTTTTATTAAAGATTTTTGGAATCTTCAGTATATTCTTTTTAATGTGGAATATATATGTACTCCACATTAGAAATTGAAGTATTTATTAATTCAGTTAGAAATAATAAACTCATTACAAATAAACAAGTCACATTTTTAAAAATGAAAAATGGTATTGTTTCAAAAATGTTAGAAGAGTAGCGTTATTTTTGAGAATCTTAATGTCTGGTTTAATTGGAGACAGCTGGATTTTCCTACTTTTTTTCTGTTGTTTCAGTTGGTTCAGTGTACTGTTTCGTTGAATTATGTGGATTATCTAGCCTCATATAGAGGATTAGTTGCAAGAGGGAGGAATGTTTGTGTCGCCTTTTTAGATAGTGGGTATTCTTTGGTGCTGCTGCTGCTGCTAAGTCGCTTCAGTCATGTCCGACTCTGTGCGACCCCATAGACGGAAGCCCACCAGGGTCCCCTGTCCCTGGGATTCTCCAGGCAAGAACAGTGAAGTGGGCTGCCAATGCCTTCTCCGATTCTTTGGTACTACACAGACGTTAACAAGGGGTGGTGTTATGAAGGTTAGCTGCTATGGAATCTGAAATGTTATCAGGGAGGTTTTCATACTTCGTTACATTAGAATCCATTGGTCTATCTCTGACCAGATCTTTTACCCATGTCTGATTTTTTGACATTGTGTGATAGATAATTTGGAAAATACTGGTTCATTGAGTTGTTGCCACATTCTATATGACAGTATAAAAAAATAATATTACCACAGTCATCAGAAAAATGGCTAAGTTTTGGGAAGCTGTCAAACTCATGGTGGCAGATACAATTTTGCCCAAATTCTCATTTTCTCTTGGAAGCTCAAATTTTATCATTGGCAACAAACACTGTCAGTTGTTTCCCTTGAAGTGACAGGCATCCTCTGTTTCATTTTCTAGAGAACGCCTGCCAAGTGTCAAAGTCTGAATAACCATCATTTGTGTATCCTTCATTCTTTCAAGTAAACATGATGTTCCACAGAAAAATTTTGCAATTCAAACAAGTGGTTTACTTACAGATAACCGTTGTCTTCTGTTTTATATGTACTTCTTATTTTATCACACAGAATGTTAAAAAGATATACTTGAGGATTGGGATTTCATTTTTCACTGTGTCATCAAGGACATTCTTAAGTAAACCTGGCACTTCTTCCTTTGCTGTGCAGTGTAGAAGTGTGTGGTGGTGAAAAATCTCACGTGGTACCTTTGGCTTGAATCCTACTTGGGAAACAGCAGTTTGACCCACCGTTGCTCTTGCACCATCAGTGGAAAGGCTGGCACAGTTAAAAAGGCAAATCACATCTTAGTTTTGTTATGGAAATAGTTTCACCTAGTGGAACCCCTGAAAGGGCCCACACTTTAAGGACCATTGCCTTCAAGTTCACCCAAGGTTTCTTTCTGAAGCTGCTGAAGATCAGGGCTTCAGGAGAGCTAGTCACTTAATTATGTTAGGATGTACTTAATTGCTCAGTCATGTCCAACTCTTTGCGACCCCATGGACTGTAGCCCGCCAGGCTCCTCTGTCCATGGGATTCTCCAGGCAAGAATACTGGAGTGGCTTGCTATTCCCTTCTCCAGAGGATCTTCCCAATCCAGGGATTGAATGCAGGTCTCCTCCATTGCAGGCAGATTTTTTACTGTCTGAGCCACCAGGGAAGCCCCTAATTACGTTAAGCCTTCAACTGTTTCCACTTTTCAGTAATTTGCAGATAGACCTCCTTTAGCTTTAGCTGCTATAAGCTGTTTTTTTTTCCCTGAGGTTAGCTAACTTCTTTTGCAGTAACTGTGTTCTACAAGAGCTGCCCCCTCAACTTCTATTGGCCCTCCCTTCTCATTAGGTTGGCGTGTGGGCCTTTCTTTCTCAATAGGGCTTTACAGAAGTTCCATGCTCCTCCAACTTTCTTTAGGGAGACAGTTTGGGATTTATCTCTTAAGAGAAAATGTGTCTGATTCCTACACTCCTCATTCTGTTTGATTCCAGCCAAGTCACTTCTATCTTCTTATATAACTATTGGGCAACTAAAGTGATCTCATCAGAGATCTTGTGACTCTAGACTCTGAACTGTTTCTGATGTTCTGAGTTCCTCTGGTGACTGAGTGAAACTCTCAGATGGAAGAGGAAAAGGAAACTGCAGATCCCAAGAGCCACACACTCCTGTAATATAGGAGAGTGACACAGTCAATGTGTAATTAATAATTACTTTCTGTAGAAATAGATACCTTGTCCAAGTTGGTTTGGTCTGGCCTGGCCTCTGGAGACCTGGTGGTTTGAGACAACAGTCATAGTTTTTCTAGCATAGGCTGCTCATCATTCACTCTCACTTAAGGAAGAAACTTGAGGCAAAACGCCCCATAAAGAGTGGAAGGCAGAATGAGATAGACAGCTTCTGAATGTTGTTTAAAGATGGCGGAGCAGGACGTTGAGATTCCTGAGACTGGTTGCTTTAGAAGAAGAGAGGTTGGATCCAGGGAAGGCAGGCAGGATGCTACTACAAATGCAGGCCTGCATTTGGTGAGGCAGGTGAGGGACTAGGAATTGGACAGAGCTAGCCACACAAATAGAGATGTTTGAGGCCATTTTGTTTATCTTCAGAATGCTCTGCAGTTCTTTACTTTTCTTATCCCCTCAGGGGAAAAAAAAATTGTTTCATTTTTAACAGCTTTGTGGAGGTATAACTGACCTAGAAAATATTCATTACCCTCAAGTCAATTATTTTTTAAACTTTATTCTAGGAACCCTTAACATCTTATGATATTTTAGGGGGAGGAGACTTGGGCAGCGTTGCTGAGAAGAAGGCCAGACTAGGGCAGTGATCTTCCAACTTCTACTAACATAGCTGTGCATTTATCTTTTACAGATACCCAAGATTTCCCTATAAAAATCATCAGGGGCTTATGAAGTATATTCATATGAAAAGAGAACAGTGGTAAAAGATAGCCTTTGCAAAACATTAAATTAGAGGAATAAATACACAGCAGATCTTCATGGGTGGGATGGGGCTTGAGTTGGGCCTGGAAAAGGTAAATGCCGGGCCACTTGTGTCCAGTGTTCTGGCACTGAGGATTCATGCGGAGGGATGCAGAGCAGTGTGTGCGGGAGGTGAGTGGAACAGTTGTCTTCACCCAGCCCTGAGGGGGTGTGCAGTGGGGGCCCGTGGCTATGAGGGAAAGCAGGCTTGGCTATGGTGCAGATGAGGACACAGTGGTGGGCTCTTGGGTGCTTCCCCACAAAGGGGTTCAGCATAGTGTTTCCAACCCGCCTTTTATCTTCCACCTGAAGGTTAGGGATAAGTTTGGAAACAGGGCCTAGGTGTGTGTTTCATTTCTATTTAAGAGGAAGCGTGGAGCCAGACAAACTCAAGTTTTAATCTGGCCACTCCTTGTTGTTTGATTATGGTGAAGTTACTTAGCTTTACTGAGACTCGGGTTCATCATCAGCAAATTGAGCATAGCGTTTTTGTGAGGATTAAATGAGCATAGTACCTGGTATTTGCTAGGTACCCAAACTAGCCTTCATCAGTGCTAGTGTTCAGTTCAGTTGTTCAGTCGTGTCTTTGCAACCCCATGGACTTCAGCACGCCAGGCTTCCCTGTCTATCACCAACTCCTGGAGCTTACTCAAACTTATGTCCATCGAGTCGGTAATGCCATCCAATCATCTCATCCTCTGTCATCCTCTTCTCCCACCTTCAATCTTTCCTAGCACCATGGTCTTTTTTCAGTGAGTCAGTTCTTCCCATCAGGTGGCCAAAGAACTGGAGTTTCAGCTTCAGGATTAGTCCTTCCAGTGAATATTCAGGACTGATTTCCTTTAGGATAGACTGGTTGGATCTCCTTGCTATCCAGGAGACTCTCAAAAGAGTCTTCTCTTAGAGAAGTGCTAGTGTATTTCCCCTTTATTTACTTTTTTTTCCCAGTTTATCCAGTCAACAGAATATTGAGCACTTACTGTGGGTGAGACCTGGTACTGGGAACAACATGCTCGTTGCTCCTAGTTAGATGAGTAGTCCTTGTTAAAGTTCAGTGTCATAGAGACAGCAATGGTGGCCAGCACAGAAATGAGGCATCCTATTTGAACTGGGGAGTCCAGAAAGGCTACCTGGAGACGGTGACACAGCCTTTGAGCTGTGTATTTTTAAGTCTAGTAGACAAGAAGGAAAGGGCTCTAGGGCACCCAGGAGCCCACCACCACGTCCTCAGGTGCACGGTAGCCAAGCCTGCTTTCCCTCATAGCCACGGGCCCCCACTGCACACCACCTCGGGGCTGGGTGAAGACAACTGTCCCCTTTACCCGCTGCACACACACTAGGGAGTGACACTTGTAGAGACCTGAAGGTCTGAGATGGCAGGATGCACACGAGAAGCTACACGTCGGGTGACATTCAGGGGGCAGCAGCATGGAATCTCGTTTCCTTATCCCTTTCTGCCATCACTTTGGTGAACCTGTTGTGCCTCATTGGTGGGGAGAGATGTGGATTCCCATAAGATGACTACGTAAGTTGGAACGTGAGCCTATTGTGTGTACATGACACACACTCAGGTGTGTGGTCTTATAAAATCACTGGTAGGGTCTGACCCCTCCCTTTGTGCTTGTTTCCCATAAGTGCGCAGAGTGTAGCTGTGCCCTGCACAGTATTTCCATAGTTTGGACTTGGTGGAGGTCCATTTTCTGTTACCTTGAGTTTGCATTTACTGGCATCAAATCTGGTTTTAGCTGTGATGCTGTTTTTCACCCACTATCATTTTGAATAGTGGCAGTGATTTTTTGGTACTCTTCTTGAGAAGGACTCCCACACAGGTCAGTCTTTGCAGGAAAAGAGGGCGATATCACGTGGCTTTTGCAGGCTTTTTGTTGGTGGAAAACAGCAGCAGTTCCTGTAACTATAGGCAGGAATGAGAATCTTCCTTGGCCATTGTTCTCCTATCAAAATACAAAGCCCTCTCCCCATTGTCATTTGTGTCTTAAATAAAACTTGAGCAAGAAAATTCTCTGCTATTTCCTTCCCTTTAGCCACTGTGAAAATACTTGATTAAGATGCCAGTATTTCATTCAGAATTATCCCAGATGTATGACTTCTTATAGAAGAGTCTTGTGTTTCTCCCCTGGATGCTGTCATAAAAAGCAGGCTCACCCTTCCCTGCAGGTGTAAAAAAACTGCAGAATATTTTTCATTTAGAAATCAAATGACCATGCAAAACTGACTATTTGGAACCCAGAGATACAGACTGATTCAGAGGTTTTGCTTTAGAGGAAAGATTGAATGAGGGAATGCAAGAGACAGGCTTTCTCTCCCCAAGATGAGCCCAGACTGAAGCCTGGGATTTGGAATAAAGAAAATTTCTCTCTTCTTCTTGCCTGTATATTCTACTCCCGGACCTCTCCTGTCCCAGTGCGGCTGCTGGAAATAAAATCGCTTTAAGTAAAAAGAATGTTGATATCTAATTCCATTTTGTTTCTTCTCTTTTCCACCAACACATTGGTTGGAATTTAAGCCTGTATAGTTGGCTAGACTCTTGAAGAGATGAAATTACCGTCTCAGCTACAGAACGCACCCCAGAGGTCAACAGGAGAAATCCCTGCTCTTGTCTGAACTTGTCTCACTTAGTCCGTGGAAAGCAGAACACATCAGGGGCAGCTTGAGAACTGGTGAGGGAGCAGTACATGTAAAATCTGCTTCTCACATGATCTTTGAGCATTCAGAATTGGTTGATGAGGAGGAAGGTGTTGGCTGGCTTCTCTGCCACACCCAGGCTTGCCTTATTCCTAGGCACATGGGTGTCAGGTGATGGAAGGAAGCCACTCATGTAAACTTGTGGACGATGAGGCAGAAAGGTGTGAATTTTTCTTTGGAGAAAGAGGAAAGAGCTCTCTGAGTGAGAGAAAGGGAGCATGTGAACAGATTTCACCTGGTGGCACCTTAACGTCCCAGTCCTTGATGAAGCCAGCTCATCAAGGCATGAGGGCAGCAGGAAGTCCACGGAGAACACCCTCAAAATCTAGTGTTCTTCTCCCAGGGCCCCAAATGATGACTGAGACTGGTTGCCCAAGAAGTGCTAAAGCAGGGCTCTTGCTTGCCGGGGTACCACTGTAGCCTTGTGTCTGTCCTGGGACTGGAACATTCCCAGCTGTCTCTCTCCCCTTCAGGCTGACGGACTTCAAGGATGCAGCTGCTACTGCTGGAGGCACCTCGCACCTCACCTGAGCCAGGCCATGAGGCCATGTGGCCGTGATGTGGGCTCCTCATGGCCTCAGCAAGAACAGAGCACTACGATATCAGCCTCCGCCGGGGACACAGCTTGAAGCAGAGTGGGCCCACGGGCACAGCGCCTACCCCGTCACCCGAGAAACCCTCCGAGGGCAAAGTCTGGGCTCAGGCTCATCAGCAGGTGAAGCCAATCTGGCGGCTGGAGAAGAAACACGTGGGGACACTTTCAGCAGGGCTGGGCCCAGGCCTCTTGGGTGCACCCCCGCAGCCAGCGTACTTCTTTTGCCCCAGCACTCTATGTAGCTCCGGGACCACAGCTGTCACTGCGGGCCACAGCAACTGCTGTTACCTGCACTCCCTCCCAGACCTGTTCAGCAGTACCCTGCTATACCGCCGCTCCAACTACAGGCACAAAGCATACCAGCAGCTGGAGTCTTTCTGCTTGCGTTCAAGCCCATCAGAAAAAAGACCTTTCTCTCTCCCTCAAAAGAGGCTCCCTGTCAGACTCCCTGCCAACAAGGCCACGTCTTCCAAGCTCATCCCCATGGCATCCTCATCCACGGAACCATACTCCTCATTGGGAGCAGCCGGGGAAAGTCTTTCAGGGAGGAGCCTGGCCTCTGCCATCTCAGGGAAGACCCCATCTCCACTCCCCTCTTCTTCCTCTTCCTACAAACCCATGCTGAACAACAACTCCTTCATGCGGCCAAATAGCACTAAAGTGCCTTTATCACAGGCCACAGAGGGCCTGAAGCCAGTATCCTCACCCAAGGTCCAGCTCATCTCCTGGCAACACTCAGGGGGCACCGGAGACTGTGCGTTCCAGTCTGTTGAGCACAAGGCGCCCAAGAGCAGTGGCCCTGCCCTAGACGACGCCCCTCCCCACAGCATGCTGTCTACCCCCAGCTCCTTGGACACCTCTGCCACCAGTGTTGCCTCTTCCCTCTACAGCCAGAGTAACTTAGTCACCAGGACTCAGTCGTATTCCTATGGCCTGAAGGGTGACCCTGTTTCTCAGACTCTGACTAAGGAGGTTCGGTTCACTGAGGCTGTGAGGAAGCTGACTGCAAGAGGCCTTGAGAAGAAACCAAGGCAAGGCTACCATTTTGAACAGACTTACTTCATGAACCCCAGCTTGCAGTGGGATCTCCTCAACCAGAACAGGAGGTGGAAACCTCCTGTGGCCAGCCAACAGGTCCCTCAGGAGGACGCTGGAGCAGACAACAGGGCCCTCCCTGCAGTCTCGGACCCCGGGGGCTTGGACAGTGCAGTCTTCTGTACCAAACGCATCAGCATTCACCTCCTTGCCTCACATACCAATGGGCTCAGCTATAGCCCTGCCTGTGGATCTACGATCGACTCCCCACTTCTTGGAGAAGACAAGACTCCAGTTCCGCCTTCTCCATCTCAGCCCCTTGGTGTAGCCGAGGTGGCCACCCGCCTCTCTTCCATCCATCTGGGCAAACTTGGGAGAGAAGGGCCTAAGGAAGCCAGGGAGCTGAACTCACCTCCTAGGACTGTTGGGTGAGTTGAAGAAAGTGTTTGGTTCATTTCAAGTAGTAGGATGTACACACACCTGGTGACACTGACCCTGTGTCTCTGAAGGTTGGGTTTTATTTTCTAAGTGCCCTGGAATGTTGGTTTTCACTTTAGGGCAGAGATTGGCAAGCTACACCTTTCAGGCCAAATCCTGCCCTCAGCCTGCTTTTGTAAATAAGGCTTTATTGAAATGCAGCCTTATTCGTTTACTACTGTCTATGGCTGCTTTCTTGTTTTAATGATAGTGTTACATAGTTGCAACAGACTGAATGACCCACAAAACTGAAAATATTTACTCTCTGGTCCTTTAGAGGAAGAGTTTGCTAAGACCTGCTTTAGGTTATAACCAGGGAAAAATAAGAATTTCAAACATCATGTGTTGGGGACTGTGATTTCTCTACTTAATTCCAAACCAAATCAGGTTCTCAGTCACTCCTGGTATGACAGCTGTTTCAGAGTTAGGACACACACTTAACTGGCTTCTTGTGCCTTGTTATTCCTCTGGAACCATGGCCCACCAAGGCCTTTTCTGAGTTTCTAGAGAGAGGTCCAGGGACCTTTGATGTCTGTTACCACACATTGACTGATGGTGTTTTATATTCAGAACTTTGTATTTATATACTATGAGGGACTTCAAGGAAAATGGAAGGCAGAGTACCTCTCTGTGGAGTCAGAGACGTGGGGTTGAGGAACTGTGGCCAGGCTGAAGCTCTGAGAGCAAGAGGAGTGGGCTGTAAGGCCCAGGCAAGGGCCAGCAGACTAGTGACTAAGGAAGAGATGAACACTGGGAAATGATGAAGGAAGGAGAATCCAGCGTGACCTCTCTTACGGAGCTGGCTGGGCTGGGGCATGATTCTTTCTTACAGTTCAGCTACTGACCTCCAGCTAGACCCGGTTGAAACTGAAGATCTGGAGGAAGAACTACTAGATGGTTTGGAAGACTGCTGCAGCCAGGTTGAGAACGAAGAGGAGGAGGGTGAGTAGAGAACTCTCTCGCCTCCAACTGGGAATTGGTCACCACTGCTAGGGAAGGGGGGCTAATGATTATATACCAGCTCCTCAACTCACTTTGTCACCTGCATTTATCATTTACTTTGGGGGTCTGAGGGCGGGAGTGGCTTTGGGGGGGCTTGTTCTCTAGTCTCCTGTCCCCCGAGTCTTGCCTCTCCTTGCAGCTTTTGAGCTCAGGGGAGGCAGTGCAAGGCAGCAATGGGTGCTTGTGGCTCTTCGAGAAAGCTAAGCCAGGATGTCCGAGGAAGAGCCGCCTGGGCGTGGTGACTGAGTAGCAGCCTCTCCCACCTGGGCCTTCTTTGTTCTTCCCCCAGGAGACTCAGAGTGCTCCTCGTGCAGTGCTGTCTCCCCCAGCGAGTCGGTAGCAGTGATCTCTCGGTGAGTCCTGACTGTGTAGGTTGTTGGCAGACGCTCATTTACCTTCTCTTGAGGATTATAAAGGGAGGAATCACCCAAGTTATTAATTAATGGCCCTGTTAACCGTAACTCACTTTGGCCGAATTTTTATAGTTAGGACTTTAGTTTTCAAACAGGAATCAGTGGGAGGGAACAGAAGTGTATTTTATCAGCTGAGCTTAAAATCAGTAGTGTGTTTCTTGTGCTGCGATTCAGTCTTTAGGCTCCAAGAAATTGTTCAAGTAAAAAGCAAATAATCTCAAGAGGTAGTTAGAAAATTAATAACTAATTTCACAAAGAGACAATGTTTGAGGTAGATTCTTAGTTAGGCTGCACACATGAGGATATTTGCCACCTTGCCTTTTAAATGTGTCCCAAAGTCAGAAACAGTTCTGAGATAGATAATATCACTAATTGGAGCTTTTTTTCAGTGCTCTTTTGCTCCCTTTGGAAGTTGGTTTTATAAGACTAAAGTTGACCTTAGTAATAAATTTAATTTAAAATTCTGTAGCTATAATCTAGAGTATTTTATTGACTGCCCTTCATGGAATCTGAGGGATACCCATCTCTACCTAGGAAACCAAGAAGTCCATCTCTTAATGTAGACCCTCTTTTTGTAGAACAGATAATTGTAGAATGGTGCATAACCGAGATGTGGAATCAGGGGGAGGAAGGAACACAGGACACTGTAAATGAGGACATGTCTTTATGCTAAAGAGTTTTAGAACTTGCTTACAGATCATATAGACCACCTCTCTGGGTAGAAAGTTAACATTCTTCAGTATAATCTTCCTTGTTTCCTTCATCACTTCCAACTTTGTCTCAATATGAGGCTCTTATCTTCATTAATTATTTTTAGATATTTAAAAAAACCTCACAAAGTACCAACCATTAAAGTTTTTTTTCCTTTAAAAAATAACTTCTAAAAAAAAAAAAAAAAAAAAAAAACTTCTACTGAAAGTGTAAAAAAACCAAAGTTCCTATTCTAATTTTAATTCTACTCTGGCCATACATGTCAAGGCTTGCCTAGCATGTGGAGCAGCCAAACTCTGGTTGCTTTCCTTTGTGTTGGCTCTGCCTTAGATGAAGCTGAGAGGAAGAGTTAGTCTCATCTAAGATTAGTATGGATGAGGCAGGCTGCATCTCTGAATGTGATGGTGGCTGCAGCTGTCCCAGTTTTAGAGTTCCAAACCAGCAAGGTGGAGAGAGTTGTTTAGAAAATGGAGAGACAGAATAGGGACTTTCTGTGAAGGTTGGTAGAAATCCTGTCATAGGTATCCTGTATCTGGTGCATAAATTCTGTTACTTTAAGCCTAACCCATTGCTCTTTCAGATAAGCAAATCTACTTCTGGCCGTATATATTAGATGTTGACCAAGGACTTCCACTCGCTCAAAGAGAAACACATTTAACGTTTAATTGACTTGGAGCCTCTTTTCCACACTTCAGGGTTATCTAGGTTTGTCTTCAGGCCTAGTTCAAGACAGCTCCACAGCCCTTTGTTTAACTTTTCTGATTTTTAAGATAAAATTCACAAAAGGTGTTGGTTAATTCTATGTTCATTAATTAATTTCTACAAAATGCACAGTCTATATGAGGCTTAAAACATGAGGTCAAGCAAATGGAGGTTAAAGAATTCTAAACCACTTTGCATTTTGACTAAAATCAGGCATCTTTTTGGATTGCTGAAATCTTATTTTTTCCCAATTATGAAAGATTTATTTATTATAGAAAATTTTGCACAGAAAAATCATTGAAAATACTACCTGTTTCCTCTGTCCAGCAATAGTATATTACATTTCCTGTTGAATATTCTTTTTCTAAGAATCATGTGAAATTAGAAATGGCATTGGTCAAGTTCAGCCTCTGTTTTTTCGGATATGAAAATTGAGGAACAGGGAAATTAAGTAACTATTTGCAAGGTCAGGGTTTTTAGTACCGCTAGACCAAAAGTCATGCCTTTTGAGGTTAATTTCAGTACTCTTGAGAGGCAGCTAACAAAGATTTTCTTTTCTTTTTTTTTTAATTAAACTTTTGATTTTGAGACATTTATAGATTTTCATGCAGTTTTAAGAAATAATAGAGTCCCTTAGTTCTTTACCCAGTTTCCCCTGTGGTAACATCTTACACAGCGATAGTACAATATAATGTGACCAAGAATTAACGTTAATGAAGATGTGAACGTTTCTGTCACTGTAAGAATGCCTCCTGTTGCCCCGAGAGCCACGCCCACTTCCCTCCTATCTCATCCCCTTCTTAACCCTTCATAACCAATAGTTTTGTTGTTCCAGGAATGTTATTCAAATGGAATGATAGCCATACGTAGCCTTTTGGGATTGGCTTTTTTCACTCAGCATATTCTCTACAGATTCATCCAAGTTGTTACACGTATGCATAGTTCATTCCTTTTTATTGCTCAGTAGTGGCCCGTGATATGGATGGACCACTTTGTTTAACCAGCCACCTGCTGAAGGATATTTTGTTTCCAGTTTTTGACTATACAGATAAAGCTGCTCATTGTGTACATATTTTTGAATGAACCTTTAAGTCTTCATGTCTCTGAGATAAATGCTGGGTTCTATGATAATTGCATGTTTAATTTTTTTGAGAAACTTCCAAAGCTATTTTCCAGAGTGGCTGTACCATTTTACATTCCTGTCTTGTCTTTGTTTTTAAATATGAACTCATTGTTTTTGATTTTCAACAATCTTAAATTCTAATATTCAGTAAATGGAAAGTCTTTAAAGTAAAAAAATTTGGAAATGAGGAATAGAGTTGAATTAATTGGATTTATTTAATTAATTGGAATTAATATTTAACTCAACCCAATAAAATTCATTAAAATTTTCTCAGGTTTGAAACACTGAGGTGTTTTATGTACAGTGCCTATTTCTGTTGTGCTGAAAAATAACAGGTAGAGTATTTCTTTATAAACTGAAAATTAATCTTAAATAATAAATATTTGTGGATCACATCAGCCTGATATAGAGGGTCATAACTATCCTCTCCATTTTCAATGTTATCTGAAGAAATTATCTGGGTCTGTCAGCTTGTGTCCAGTAGATAGTCTAGGTCTTCCTATTTGAGACTCCTTGAGCTAGCCTTGATCAAGACGTTATTGGAATAACAGTAGTTCCTTTGAAACTCTGACCTGGAATAATACTTACTGATTTGCCTACAGGGAACGTTGAGCAACAGTGCCACCTCTTTCTTGTACTCACCATGGCCACTGCTCCAGATTCCCAGACTGTCTTACTGCCACACTGTTACGTAAAAGTCTGATGTCTGATGTCTCTGTTTTCAAAACAGCGAAGAGCATTCATCCATATATCTTCAGATAAATATAAAATGAGTTAGAAGTAGCACTGCTTCTTTTCTTTCTGTTGCTTTTTCCCCTTTTTCTTTTTAAAAACCTCTTTACCTCTTCTTAGTTCTTTCTGTCTTTTCTGCTTTTCCTCCTCTTTTTTTATCCATATCATTCTTTTTCTCTCCTCATCTATTTCTCTTTGTCTAAGCATAGCATATTCCTCTACTGCTGCTGCTGCTGCTGCTGCTAAGTGCTCCACCCACTTAAACTCCTTACTTACTCTCAGAGCCACTCTTCAGGGACCTCCCCAGCCTATAGCTCATCACAGGAAATTTTAGTTGTATCATAGAATGCAATATTGGAAAACTTTGTCTTTAGGTGACATTTATGGTGTGATTGTGTATAGGTTAGCCTTAGCATGGATTAATATTTGCAGAGTAATTATTGAGCACTTGTCTCTGTAGAATCGCAGTGTAGAAGATAGCACCCTGAAAGAAACGATGTGTAACGGTAACAGCACTCAAAGTTGTGGCTTTGCCTTTCTCTACCGCATGGCTGTTTTTCATTGTAGGAACTGCATGGAGTTTCTGACCAAACCCCTTTCCAATGAGAAAGTTGTTCGACCAGCCCTCATCTACAGTCTCTTTCCCAACGTGCCCCCCACCATCTATTTTGGCACTCCAGATGAGAGAGGTAAACCTGGCCGAGTGTCTACCTGGAACAGCCCCAGGAGAAGAATGCTAGTGAAGCTGGCGATAGGGTGGAAGGGGTTTCCAGAATGGCTGTGTTGGTGCTTGGTTACCCCCCTGGTCCACCAGTCTGATGAGGGGATCTTTATCTGGTCCATCCTTTAGCTAACCCTCTCAGCCCCATAACCTCATGCTTCACTCTTGACCTTTAACCTTGTGTCTCTCCCCTTTTCATCCTCTTCTTCTCTCTGTGTTCCTCATTCCTGTGCAGTCCCCTTTCTTCCCCAAAGTGTGCTCCTTTGAAACTCTGACCTGGAATAATACTTCCTGACTTGCCTACAGGGAATGTTGAGCAACAGTGCCACCTCTTACTTCTACTCACCATGACTCTCCTGCTCTTCTCCACACCCTCCCTGCCCCCCACCCCCCGCCCCCTGTTTTCCCCAGTGGAGAAACTTCCCTGGGAGCAGAGGAAGCTGCTCCGGTGGAAGATGAGCACAGTGACCCCCAACATTGTCAAGCAGACCATTGGACGTTCCCACTTCAAGATCAGCAAGAGTGAGTCACTTGCCTTACTTCAAGCCTGTCCTCTGCCCCAGCAGATGGGCCCTGGGCAGGAGGGAACCCCTAGATTAGCTCCTGCTGTGTGAGGATCCTGTCCTGAAGTTTCCAACTTCATAAGAGGACATAGGTCTGAAATCCCTCTGCCTGGAGCCTGTTCCTCAAAATTGGAAGACAGAGGGCCATTGTTCTAGTCCCGACCCCAGGGCCTCATGTAGGACAGCTCCATGGCAACTCCTAGAAAACCGGGGCTGGGAGCCATGCCCAGGCTCTGGTGGTATTTCTGGGGCCTCTGAGCCACTCTCTGTCCCAGGGACCGAGCTGCTAGTAAGACTGACTTCCTGATGTGCCTTCTGTAGGGAATGATGACTGGCTGGGCTGCTGGGGTCACCACATGAAGTCTCCTAGTTTCCGATCCATTCAGGAGCATCAGAAGGTAGGGGCCTTTTCTGAGCTGCTCTTCCCCTGGACTTGGGCAGAGGAAGGTTGGTAGTAGAAGTAGGGAAGAGGAGGATGACCATAGTGAAGTCAGGAGGGCTCAGAGGGTGGAGAAAGTATGGGAGGTGGGTGCTGTGTGAGCCCCCAGTGGATCATGCTCACCTAGTAGGTCAGCTACAGTGTCTTGGACAGATAAAGCATCTAAGACACTTTTTCCCTGGTGTATCTTGAGACGCAATGCCTGTTTTCAGTTTATCATGTTTTTCCTCTAACCACTGCACATTGCCTCTGTTCCTCCAAGCTGAATATGTGTAAAGAGGTCTAATTTGAAGTGAATAGTCCCTTTTCCCCAGGAAAGCCAGGTGCTTTTCTTTGTCCTAGAGGCATGGAAAAAGACTTAACAGGTTTTTCTTTACTTTTACGGTGAATGTTATGTCTGTCTTAGTTACTCTTTTACGTCATGAACTATTGACTCCTAAAGGGCACTACATTGTGTTGTGTTGTGTTTGTGTTTTAATCGTTTTTTGGTGGATGCTCAGCGCGGGATACTTAAGGACCTTTAGACAGTGACAGTCAGATGGAACAGGAGCTTAGAATGTTGGAATGGTGTAGTGAGTCTTGCTGTCTTCTCGTGGTCTCACATGGCCCTGTCTCTCCCTGCTCCCACCCTCTGTCCCCTCTGCAGCTAAACCACTTCCCAGGTTCATTCCAGATTGGGCGCAAGGACCGACTGTGGCGGAACCTGTCCCGCATGCAGAGCCGCTTTGGCAAGAAGGAGTTCAGTTTCTTCCCCCAGTCCTTCATCCTACCCCAGGACGCCAAGCTCCTGCGCAAAGCCTGGGAGAGCGGCAGCCGCCAGAAGTGGATTGTTAAACCAGTGAGTGGTCCTGGCGGGCAGCAGGCAGGGCCCGAGAGTGGGAGTGCCAGAGTATTGGGCCAGGTAGACAAATCCTCTCCTCTCCTCTCCACTCAACCTCTAGCCAGCGTCCGCTCGAGGCATCGGCATCCAGGTCATTCACAAGTGGAGTCAGCTCCCCAAGCGGAGGCCCCTTCTGGTACAGAGGTGAGCCTGTCTCCAGCTGTGACCCCGCTCCCTGCTTCCCACCTCTTCAGCCTCAGAGGGCCCCTTTTCACCACGTTCTTTTGTCCTTTGTCCTCCCAGCCAAAGACCTTCCTCAGCCCACTCTTTAAAGGTCTTTATCCTGGAAACCCAGAGAAGGCAATTGCACCCCACTCCAATACTCTTGCCTGGAAAATCCCATGGATGGAGGAGCCTGGTAGGCTGCAGTCCATGGGGTCTCGAAGAGTCGGACACGGCTGAGTGACTTCACTTTCACTTTTCACTTTCATGCACTGGAGAAGGAAATGGCAACCCACTCCAGTGTTCTTGCCTGGAGAATCCCAGGGACGGGGGAGCCTGGTGGGCTGCCGTCTATGGGGTCGTGCAGTCAGACACGACTGAAGTGACTTAGCAGCAGCAGCAGCAGCAGATACTGGGAACCATTAGCTGGCTTTTGCTGTGGCTCAGTTACCTGCCAAGCCCTGTCTCATCTCTCCTGTCCCTGAAGCTGGCCTTCTGTCTTGTCCCTGAAGCTGGCCTTTCTCTTTGTAGGTATCTCCACAAACCCTACCTCATCAGTGGCAGCAAGTTCGATCTGCGGATCTATGTTTACGTCACCTCCTACGATCCTCTACGGATTTACCTCTTTTCAGATGGACTCGTCCGCTTTGCCAGTTGCAAGTATGTGGTGGTGGTGGCGGCTCACCCTGACAGCCTTGGGGATTTGCTTTTCCTCCAGGGAGGGAAGCTGGAGAACACCAAAGAGGAAAATAACCTATGTTTTGGTAGTTTTTATTAGCAAAGGAGAAGGTGGAGTGCCTTTGGGAAAACCTTGTCTTCCTTTTCTTCCATGTGACAGCTTTACTTGTACATCAAACACTTCTGACACCACCTATAAGCAGATGGTGGGTTCTTTTCTCCCCACACAAAGCATTTCTATACAACACCAACTGGCTCTCCTACAGTTGAACTCAATTCTGACATGTCTGTCTGGGGACATCATCAGATCCCATGGGTCAAGGGCTGAGTCTCACCAGGCTGCCCCTCCCTCCACCACCTGTGATGCCAGTCACGAGTGCAGGTGGCTCCCTGTGCGTCTCACCAGTGGGCTGTAATCAGAGGTTCCCATGAACCCCTGCTCGGGGCTGTGGGTATCAGTTTGGTTAATTTTCTAGAGCAGCTCACAGAACTTAAGAAAACACTGCTTATATTTATTGATTTATGAAAAATGGATGTGATAAAGGATACAGAACAGGGGGATGGAAGAGATGCACAGAGCAAGGCGTGTGAGGAGAGGCACCAAGCTTCCATGCCCTCTCTGGGCGGGCCGCTCTCCCAGCATCTCTACAGGTTCACCCACCTGGAAGCTCTCATATTTGCAGAATTTTTACAGAGGCTTCAGCACTTAGGCTTGATTGATCATTAGCTCCATTTTCAGCCCTCCTCCCTTTTTTAAGATAATGGGAGTTGGGGGGGTGAAGCTGAAAATTCCAAACATCTAATCATGTCTTGGCCTTTCCAGTGACTGGCTGTCATCCAGGAGCCATCAGGAGCTCACCCAGTGTCGCCTCGTTAGAACAAAAGATGCTCCTATTACCCAGGAAATTATAAGGGTTTCAGCAGCTCCGTGTCAGGAACTGGGGTCAAAACACCAAATCTGAGAACAAAGTTGCTCCTTATACTTGTACCACTTAGGAATCTACAAAGGTTTCAGGAGCTCTGTGTCCGGGAGTGGGGCAGGGTCCAATATATACATATTTATTATTATAAATCACAGTATTACATGCAGAATGGGAAATAAGGGGGTTCTCTACTTCACTAAACAGGGAGGCTCTGTCTACAGAACTGAGGTGGGATAAAATAGGAGATAAGTTTAGCTGTAGCGTTCTAGAAACCTTACCAGAAGATGTGCTTCTCAGACTCTGGCATCCGCAAAGATCTGTCCACTTACCTGCTCAGGATCTGGAGACATGTTTGGACCATTATCCATCTGCTGTATCACCATCTCCCCTCTGCCTTTCCTCTCACTTGCAGGTATTCCCCTTCCATGAAGAGCCTTGGCAACAAATTCATGCACCTGACCAACTACAGTGTCAATAAAAAGAATGCCGAGTACCAGGCCAATGAAGATGAAACAGCCTGCCAGGGCCACAAATGGTACCCAGACAGTGTCCCCATCAAGTGGAGGCCTGCAGGAATACAGGGTTCTAGGGTTTGAGGAGGTTTCAGGGGAGTGGTGAATGGGAGGAGTAATATAAGACCCAGAGATTATATCATATAGATACTTGGCAATTCAGAATTGGTCTCTTTGTATCCAAACTCCTCTCTGTCCTAATTCAAAACATCAAAAGAAGACATATGAAGAAGATACCTTTGGGCCTCTTACTCCTTTTTCTTCCTCTTCACTGATCATTCTTAGATTCTAACCCTAAATACTCCCTTCTTCTCCCCCACCTCACAGGGCACTGAAGGCTTTATGGAGCTACCTGAGCCAGAAGGGAGTCAACAGTGATGCCATCTGGGAGAAGATAAAGGATGTCGTTGTCAAAACCATCATCTCGTGAGTCACACTGCTACCCTGGGTGGGGCCTGCCACCAGATCCTCTTTTTCTCGTGGGCCTCCACACTGCTGTTCTCTAAACTCTAGCCCATGCTGTGTTTCCGTTTCTGAGATCAGGGTTTAGGAAGGAATAGAGAAGACTTAAATCCTGCTGTACTGAACTGCATCCCTAGAAGCTGGCTCCAGGTCACAGGCATCTCTAGAGTTGCTTTTCTTGGGTGGCTTCCTTTTTCCCATCTCTGAGCCACTCCATGGGCCTAGGCAGCTCTAGGCAGGGTCTTTGGGAGGAGCTGAACTGAATACTTTATCCTCCCTGGGACCAGGTCAGAACCCTATGTGACCAGCCTGCTGAAGATGTATGTGCGGCGGCCTTACAGCTGCCACGAGCTCTTTGGTTTCGATGTCATGCTGGATGAGAAACTCAAGCCCTGGGTTCTAGAAGTGAACATTTCCCCCAGGTAGGTGTTCTCAGGGTGCACAATAGGAGCCTTTCCCTGGCCTCCTGATCCTATTTCTGCTCCAGTCCTGCTGACTTTGGGAAGACCTTTCCTTCCTTAAATCCCTTCATAATTAGTTTACTGTTTACTGTTTGTTTGTTCTTGCCATCATCTCAAGATTTTCTGATATTGGAGACAGGCTGTTAAAAGTTGCTCTTTTAAACTTGATACCTACTGCATGCTTTTCCTCTAGCAAAGCAAAGTCACAGGCAGGAACCACCCCGATCGAGGTTATTCACTACCTGTGGGGCAGGAAGAACCCCACGATGATCATGAATTTGGGTGTAAATGCGGCTGGTGTTGACTTGGACATGTCAGTTTTAGTGTCTGGAAACAGTTGGACTGGAAACAGTTTTAGTGTCTGCTTGTAGCACTCTTTGTATGCTTTCCCCAAAGCCTCCACTCCAACTCTCCGCTGGACATCAGCATCAAAGGCCAGATGATCCGTGACCTTCTGAACCTGGCAGGCTTTGTTCTGCCCAATGCAGATGATATCGCTTCCAGCTCCAGCAGCTCCAGCAGCTCCACCACCAGGTCAGCCCCCTTGCTTGTCTGACTCTGGGAAGGGATGGTGTCTGGGTGTTCCTTCCTACTTGGTCTCCCTTGCTGCTCCATCTCCCACTGCAATATATCCACACACCACTGCCATGTCAGTGTTCCTAGAGGCATGTTTGGTTAATTGCTCCCCTGCCAAGGAATCCCTACAGGGCCTAGGAACCAGCTTTAAATTCCTCAAGCAGACAGTCAAGGCCCTAGCCGGTTTTTCCCAGGCACCCCATCCTTTACTCCTCTTCCCAGCTCATGTGCTCTGACAAACTGGATCACTCTTAGAACCTCAGGGTTGGAAGGATCCTTAAGGATTAGTTAGTCCAGTCTCCTCTCTGAATCGTGTGCTGCCTCTCATTGTTCCCCTATGGTATCCCTTCCTCTGCTCATGGGGTTCCTTCCTTCTGAAATTCCACTCAGCAAGACCTCCCTGTTTTGACCTCACCCATCCATCCAAGCCTAGCTGAAGGCAACCTCTTCATGAAACCTGCTCAATGTGTGGTCTCTCCTCCACACCTTCAAAGCGCTCAGAACCACACTTGAGGAAAGGGAGCTAATATTTAGTTGGTATGTCCTCTGTGTACAGAAAAGCCTAAAGTTCATCTCCAAAGTAGCCCATGAAGTTGGTATTAGTATCCTCAGTTTACAGATGAGGAAACTGAAAAATCACTGGGATTTAAGTGACCCATCCAAGGTCATTCATCTGCAGAGCTATAGAGCTGGGCTTCAAATCCTATGGGCTTCAAATCCTAATTTGTAGCAACAAGACTTGCTTTCCACATTGTACCTTATAGTTTTAGACTTGGCTCTGTGCTGTAGTTGTTACTTGATCCGTGCCATCCTGTGAGCTCCTTGGAGACCGTCTTTGTGTCTGTCAGTAGTAATTGTAGTAATGTGAAGTAAGGGGCAGGGCATCAGGGAGCCTGTCCAGGATCACACAGCCAGTAGGGCCAACCTGGGTATTTAGTAAGTGTTCACTCAGTTAAACTACACTGAAGTATACAGTGATTATTCCATGGTCTTTTTTTTTTTTTTTTCCATTTAAATACAACTTAAAGAGGATGCTTTGTACCCTTTTAGTTCTTTTGTGGTGCTGAATCTTTGACTCTCGGGCTATTTGAGTGTAGTGCATTGCAGTCTGATCTACTCCAGTAACAAACTTCTGTCCATCTTTCTTTGTCTTCTCCTGAGGAGGGTGTCTTTCTGGGCTGAACCTTCTCTCTACATGTACTCAGGATGTGAAGCTGCTGACCTTACCCCTTGCCCCCTTCCCACCCCCTGTCTTAGCTTGCCCAGCTCACCCAGGGACAGATGTCGAGTGGCCCCAGAGTACTTCACTGCACAGAAGATGAAGAAAGCCTATTACCTGACCCAGAAAATTCCTGATCAGGTAGGAGACTGCCTTTACCCCAGTGCCAGCAGAAAGCTTCCCTGGTCAAACCTGTGGGGCCCCGAGGCAAACAGCTCTTCATCCCTCTCAGGCAGGATTTCTTACATACCCACATGCAAGGATTTGCTGGCATGTATGTCACTAGAGAGGACTTCCCTGGTGGCTCAGATGGTAAAGTGTCTGCCTACAACGCAGGAGACCCGGGTTCGATCCTTAGGTCAGGAAGATCCCCTGGAGAAGGAAATGGCAATTAGAGGAGAGAGCTGATGGCCTTTAGTATGTGTTAAGCAACCACTGTTCTTAGCAAAATACTGTGCCAGTCCACTCTTCTTGTAGACCTATTGACCCTATGGATTTCTTTCCCAGAGGGGCACTGAGCTCCTGGAAGGCTTAACTTTCTCAGCAGATAAGGGAGTCAGACGGAAGGATGGCAGACATAAGGCTGTGGCCACATCTGAGTTGCTGGATTCTGATCTTGACTTCATCAAACAAATCATTTAACATCTATGCCCCCTGGCTCTCCTCACCACTGCCAAGAATCTCTTCATCCTCTGAATAAGCTCAGTAGATTTGGGAATAGATGAGGTCCAAAGCTAGCCATCCCAGCCTGCCCTAGTGGTCTTTGGAAAGTCCTGGAGCCTTAGGACCCTGAAGCCATGCTTCCTACCCCCAGTTTCTTCATTCTCTGCCTCTGCCTTACATGCCTTGCCACCCTTTTTCCCCCCTGGTCTTCGGGCCGTAGGACTTCTACGCATCTGTGCTGGATGTCCTGACACCAGATGATGTTCGGGTTCTAGTTGAGATGGAGGATGAGTTTTCTCGCCGTGGTCAATTCGAACGCATTTTTCCATCTCGAATCTCTTCTCGCTATCTCCGCTTTTTTGAGCAGCCACGATATTTCAACATTCTCACCACCCAATGGGAACAGAAGTACCACGGCAACAAGCTCAAAGGTGATATGTCTTCCCTGCCCCCAGGAGGCCATGTTTAATGAGAGGTTAAATCCCAGTAGACCAAGAAACAGGCCTCCGTAGCAAGAAGAATAGGCCAGTTGATTCCACCTTCTTCTTCTTTTTTTTTAAGATGACTCTTTTATTAATTAATTGTTTTGGCTACACTGGGTCTTCACTGCTGTGGATGGAGTTTCTCTAGTTTTGCAACAAGCAGGCTCTAGGGCCTAGGCTCAGTAGTTGTGATGCATGGGCTTAGTTGTCTCACAGTATGTGGGATCTTCCCAAACTGGGGTTCAAACCTGTGCCCCTGCATCAACAGGCAGATTCTTAGTCACTGGACCACCAGGGAAGTCCGATTCGGATTCCATCCTCTTGAGTCCCACCCTTGTTAATCTCATCCTAGGAGTAGATCTGCTTCGGAGTTGGTGCTACAAAGGGTTCCACACAGGAGCCATCTCTGATTCTGCTCCAGTGGTGAGTGATGCTGCCAGGATACAGGGGACGGCCCTGCCTCAGCCCCTCCCTCTCCCACCCTAACAGTTCAGCCTGGGTTGGGTGCGGGTCCAGACCCTCTCACTTCTTCCTAGGGTTCTGCAGGCCTCTGTGTCTCAGGACCCTTCCCTTTCAAGGGATACTTGCCTCTGGGATTCCCTGGATGCCTTTCTTTCAAGGATGAAAAGTGCTTTGTACCCTCACCTTCTTGTCTGGATCAGGAGGGGGCCAAGACTTACTCTCCCCAACATGGGCCCATTCCGGCAGGATCACCCTTTAGTCACTCCAAGGTAGAGCTGGAAAAGAGGCCTAAGACCCAGACACTCTCCCCTGATCTTGACCTAGCCCTTTTGGCCTCATTGCTTCCTTTGCTTCCAGTGGACTCTCCCGGCCTCAGTTCTGACTGTCCCAAAGGCTGATGCGACAGTCAGTGCTTTCTCTAAGCCAGAGACTGTCAAGCTGAGGTGAGTGCTGCCTGGACAAGGGAAGGGTGTTGGGGGTGAATTCAGGAAGTTTCCTTCCTTCCTCTCGCCGTATTCTGATGAGATCAGTATTCTCCAGCTGGGGGTTGGTGGGACTATCAGAATACTCTGTCACAGCCTCCTCTTCCAGGCAGCTCTTGATATGCTCGGTAAAGCTGAGCTGGAGCACAGACTCATCCCCAGAAGCAGCCACTTTCAGCCATACTGCAATGAATACTGTGAATGCCTGCTCTAGACTCCAAAGGGAGCAGACTGTGGGTTAAAGTCTCAGTTACACAGAGTCTCAGCCATTTCTTTCCTCCTGTTCCCTTCAGAAAACATGGCTCCACTGAGCGAAATATACCACTGTCTGAAGATGGGACCATGCCCAAGCTGAAGAAGACCCAAGCTGGCCTTTCCTCTCCTCCCAGGAAACTCAGTTCCTCAGAGGACAGTGAGGACACCAGCAAAGAGCCCAGTCTCTCCACCCAGTTGTTACCTGTGATCAAGTTCTCTGGGCAGACTTCGAGACTCTCCGCTTCCACCAGCTCCCAGTCAGCTGGTGGCTCCCTCCTGGCTGCTGTGAGCCTGTGACAGGCCTCTCTCCACTTGCTTGCCCAGGCATACCAGCGTCAGCTACCTCACGGGAACCGGCCGGCCGGGCAGCCTGAGCCCCCACCCCCTCCACTCTGCCCCTCCTCAGAGTATTTTTTGAAGTGGTTGAATTGTAGAGATGGGTATTCGGCGGGCTGAAGGGGTGGTTGGGAGGGGGAGAAGGTGAGACAGGTTCACTGGCTGGCACCTCATATCTCAGCAGAGAAGCTAATGATGGCTACTCAGCCTTATAAAGCAGGGTTTGGTTTCTACCTTCAGAGAGCCACGTGTGGTTTGTTTTGGTGCAGTGGTGTTGAGTTATAACTCAAGAGGAGAAAGCATATTGAACATATTTGGGCCTGAAGTCCCTTGCTCTCTATATAATTGAAGAGATTGCTCTGAGGGTCCTTATTTCCTCAGGTCTCACCCTCTCCCCTTCCCAACCCCCATCCTGAGGAGTCACTTTGAGAAACCTCCAGGCTTCCTCAGTACTTGGGCAAACAGAGACCATGACATGCAGAATCAGTTTCCTGTCGTCCTTGTCTTAAGGACATCACCACCTCCAGACTGTTTTTCCTTTCATGTACCCACCCATCCAGTAGCCCTTGGTCTTCCTGCTCTGACCTCACATCACTACTTGTTCAGCCTTCTAGACTTCCCTCTCACGGATGTTACCTCTTCAGCTCTTAGCTTTCTGTGAGGTGAGAGCTTCTGTGAACTTTGTGAATTTCTCATGGCTGCAGTAAAGGAGCCCAGATAATCCTAAGAGAAGGGTGGAGGAGCTGATGTTCCCCCTTCACTCTCTCTGGTGATCGGGGTCTGGCTCACAGGTCTCTGGGGCATGCAGACTCTGGTGGCCTGGCGGGCAGGTTTCAGAAACAGCCAACATTGTAGCATGAGCTACCAGTCAGGGCTCCTGGCTAAACTCTTACACACTGAACTGGATCTACCTCCTGCCCCAAGACTCAGCCAGCAGTGAGTGTTCAATAAATGTTGTTCACGTGAACTAGAGATGTCACAGGATGTGAACACCTAAACCAGGTTTCCTCCTGCCTGGGCTGAAGTGCCACCCAGGGGGAAGCCAAGGTGGGAGAGTTTGGACCAGAAAGTTTGTTTTCACTTGAACTATGCGCCTCCTTAACTTGACACCTCCTGGTTGCCTCTCGGCCCCCTCCCCAGCCCTACAGTCCTTTCTTTCTTCAGTTTATTTTTCTCCCAGCAGGGCCCAACAAGAAGCCAATTGGTCCCTTGATTCTGACACCCAGGTTTTCCCTTTAGTGCATCAGGCAGGAAGCTCTGCTCACGGTCTGACCCCAGACCGTGAACAAGGCTTTCTCTGCCTTTGTTCTTGAGCTTTGGAAAGATAGCCTGCTCCATTCCCTGCTCTGGGAGTTCTGTGGTGAGTTGGAAGGGAACCCTGGAAAAAGCCCTGAGAGGCCTGACTGGGTTCAAGGCCATACCGCTGATACGTGAAGGCCATGTTGACAGCTGTGAAGAAAGCTGGATAGCGAAGTCCTGGGGCATCACTGCTTGATGGCAAGGACTTCAAAGTCAGGGCCACAGGAGAGGTGCTTGACAGTCCTGTTCATTCTCTTCTGATAGCCTGGAAGCCAGCTCCCTCTTGTCCTCTGTGGGTGCCATGTCCTAGTGCAGATGTCAAAACAAACCTTGTGACGAGGACAGGAAGCAGCCTTCCTATGAGACCAGCCACCCACTTAAGCTGTTTGGCTGTGGCTGGTCTTCTGGTGCAAGGGCTTAGGTGCGGAGGCCTGACTGAGCTGTGCTACTCCCTGGAAACCAACTTCAATACCATGCCTCCGAGAATCCCCAGAGAGCACAACTACCTCCGTTCCCATAACTGGAGAAGGGACCGGCCTTGCAGTATGATGAGAGGCAAGGGAGTAAGTGGTGGGGAAATTAAAGGAGTGGTGGGCATAGACTGTTTTCAGTAGTTTAAAGGGCTTCCCTGGTGGCTCACACAGTAAAGAATCCACCTGCAATGTGGGAGACCTGGGTTTGATCCCTGGGTTGGGAAGATCCCCTGGAGGAAAGCATGGCAACCCACTCCAGTATTCTTGCCTAGAGAATCCCCATGGACAGAGGAGCCTGGTGGGCTACAGTCCATGGGATTGCAAGGAATTGGACATGACTGAGCACCTAAGCACAGCAATAGTTTAAAACATGTTTGTACTTTTTAAAGTTTTCATCACCTTTGAGTGTCTGATAGATGTGAGTGTGTTGCTGGATGGGAGAAAGGAATGAGGTTTATGTATCATACTTCCCTTTCAGCCTTGAGAGAAAATGATCTTGCTTATTAACCATTCAGCATACATACTTAGCAGTGCATACCCACAGTATAAGGTGTTTGGCTAAACAAGCAATTAGGGGGAAGTAATGAGATTTGGGGGAAAGTTTAAATTTGAGAATGTTGTTGTTCAGTCGCTTAGTCATGTTCCACTCTTTACGACCTCATGACTTAGAACACACTAGACTTCCCTGTCCTTCACTATCTCCCCAAGTTTGCTCAAACTCATGTCCACTGAATCAGTGATGGCATCCAACCATCTTGTCCTTTTTCACCCCCTTCTCTTGCCTCAATCTTTCCCAGCATCAGGGTCTTTTCCAAGGAGTCAATTCTTCACATCAGGTGGCCAAAGTATAGGAGCTTTAGCTTCAACATCAGTTCTTCCAATGAATATTCAGGTTTGATTTCCTTTAGGACTGACTGCCTTGATCTCCTTGCTGTCCAAGGGACTCTCAAGAATCTTCTCCAGCACCACAGTTCAAAAGCATCAATTTTTTTGGCACTCAGCCTTCTTTATGGTCCAGCTCTCACATCCATACATACTAGTATGTCCATCCATACTACTGGACAAACCATGGTTTTGACTGTATGAATCTTTGTCAGCAAAGTGATGTCTCTGCTGTCTAGGTCGGTCATAGCTTTTCTTCCAAGGAGCAAGTGTCTTTTAATTTCGTGGCTGCAGTCACCATCTGCAGTGATTTTGGAGCCCAAGAAAATAAAGTCTGTCCTGTTTCCATTGTTTCCCCATGTATTTGCCATGAATTGATGGGACCAGAACCCATGATCTTTGTTTTTTGAATGTTGAATGTCAGTTTTTTCCTAAATTGATAATGTACCTAGTCCTTGTTTGGAGAAAGGGGAGCAAGTACCCTTGAGGCAAGAAATGCCATGTACCGGGTATTTCTGAAGCACTGGAGCAAGGATTTGAGGGCAGGGGCAGCAGCAAGGAGGGTGATCACTATTTGTTTACTTCCGATTTACTCAAGCTTGATCAGACACTAAGGAACTTAGAATGAATACTTAATAGAAAGGTGGCATGGGGCTAAGAAAAGAGCGTGGATCTTGGGAGTTTAACATCGGGTTCAAATCTCTGTTCCTCAGTGCAGCCTTGGGCATGTCATCTAGCTTTTTAAAGTTTTACAATAATACGAATTTAATACCTGCATTGCAAGGTTATGGAAATTATGGGTAGGGAAAGGCAGGCTAGAGATGTAAAACCCTTTCCATGGGGGAATGAAGGCACTCTAGAGACATTTTAGAAGTGAAGAGGCCGGGACAGGGTTTAGATACCTTATCACGCCTACTTCCACCCCGGTGCACAAAGAAACCCCATCACCGTTATTCATTCTACTATTTCACTCTTTGTTGGGGATTTATTTCTTTGGTTAAATATTTCACAGACAGAATGCAAATTAAAAGTATGTGAATTGGGCTTATTCAGTTCTATTCAGAGAGAAGCTTTGATATAAGAAGGGAATGCAACCTAGATGTCCATCGGCAGACAAATAGATAAGAAAGCTGTGGTACATATACACAATGGAGTATTACTCAGCTATTAAAAAAATGGATTTGAATCAGTTCTAATGAGGTGGATGAAAGTGGAGCCTATTATACAGGTGAAGTAAGTCAGAAAGAAAAACACCAATACAGTATATTAACACATAAATACGCAATTTAGAAATATGGTAACGATGACCCTATATGTGAATTAGCAAAAGAGACACAAATGTAAAGAACAGACTTTTGGACTCTGTGGGAGAAGGCAAGGGTGAGATGATTTGAGAGAATAGCATTGAAACATGTATATTACCATATTTGAACTAGATCACCAGTCCAGGTTCGATGCATGAGACAGGGCACTCAGGGCTGATGCACTGGGATGACCCTGAGGGATGAAATGGGGAGGGATGTGGGAGGGGGGTTCAGGTAGGGGGACACACACACACCTACAGCTGATTTATGTCAATGTATGGCAAAAACCACTACAATATTGTAAAGTAATTAGCCTCCAATTAAATTAATTTTTTAAAAAAGTCTTTTTCCTCTCAAAAAAAAGGGGGGGGGGTACTGCAAGGGAGCAGTGGATGCCTAGAGGCTGGAGAAGGGAGGAGCAGGGCACAGAAAATAGAGACCTTGAACTGGAGTCAAAGAACATGCATCAACGCAACAGCTGTGCCAAGGGACGCTTGTGGTTATAGGTCCATTCTTGTGATTTCAGGCTATTTATTAATAGGTGAGGGTGATTGTGTCTCCTGTCACCCTCTTGAGAGGACACACCTGATTGTGCTCAGGGACCATCCAGTACCAAGCCAGTGAAGGAGGCTGATAATCCAGGGACACAGCTGAATCAGTTACCCAAATAACATAGTCACTGAAGGCAGCTGGGGGACCTCCCCTCCTGGCTTCATCTGGGTTTGTCCTAAGGCTCAGCTCTGTTTACGGCTCAAATCCTCGACTGCTTTGGAACACTGATGGTTTTCAGAGGTGTGTAGTTGAGGGAGCTCCATTTCATGCCACTTGACATTCTAATCCAGCCTCTTGAACAACACTCGGCCTTTGATCCCCGTGTAGCAGTTTGCACCCTTGATAATTTAAGGCTCATTTGACTTGACTCTTCATCAGCTTTGGAGTCTTGAGAACTGCGAGCAACCTTAGGTTGTCCTTGGCAGATTTCTCATAGGTGAAAGAATTCAAGAAGCATCAATAGCAGGGCGGGTGTTTTCTAAAGCTCATTTGTGCCTTAATTATAATGGACTGAGATGCATGAAATTCTGCAGACTGTCTTGGGGGAAATCTAACACAATTTTGTAAAGATAATGATCTAAATTGTAACTAATATAGTGGGGAGACCAAAGCCTACCTCCATGGGTAGTTACGAGGGTTGGGAAGGGAGGGGGTATACATAAAGCACCTAGCAAAGTACCTGATACATATATAGTGCAGATTTAAAATTGATTCTAAACAAAGCATTAACACTACCAAAGCCATTTTCATAGAGGAGCAGTAACTATGTAACAGCATGTTACTATTACAGTGGTTTTATGATACCAGTATAGTAGCATTTTGCGGTTATAAAACTGATAAACATGGAACAGCAAACAGGTGATTGAATCAAGATAATTTGTTTAGAAGGATTGAAGTCCTTCAGTTCAGTTCAGTTCAGTCGCTCAGTGGTGTCTGACTCTTTGCCACCCCATGAGTCGCAGCACGCCAGGCCTCCCTGTCCATCACCAACTCCCGGAGTTCACTCAGACTCATGTCCATCGAGTCAGGGATGCCATCCAGCCATCTCATCCTCTGTCGTCCCCTTCTCCTCCTGCCCCCAATCCCTCCCAGCATCAGTCTTTTCCAATGAGTCAACTCTTCGCATGAGGTGGCCAAAGTACTGGAGTTTCAGCTTTAGCATCATTCCTTCCAAAGAAATCCCAGAGCTGATCTCCTTCAGAATGGACTGGTTGAAGTCCTTAACATTAGTTAAGTCAGAGAAGTGCAATTAAACCTGTACTGATGCAGGCTGAGGAGCGAATAGGGAAAAGCTACCACCTGTGGGATTATGACTGCACCTGTAAATAAGAATTGCACCAAGGCAGAATCACAGGGCAGGCCTGGCTGAACTTCCCTTGGCCGGTCCCTCAGTCCCTGAGGCAGGCAGGTGGCTAAGCTCTCCTCTCCCTTCCCTGTGAGGCCCACAACACACTCAGGACCATGGCCTGAGCCAAGAGCCTGTAGTTCAGAGAAAGGAGGTCTTCCTCCTCTCATGTCACTCAAGGCATGTTCCTGGGGAACCTGGTGCTGAAACATATGTAGACAGCCTGCTTCTGGGTCAGGGTTTCTGTGTAGCCGAACAGCTCACTGTGATCTATTGAAAGTCAGCCCTCAACTTAAGGGTTTGGTGGGTGGGTGGGGGGCTGTTGGGGGTGGGGCATGGGGAGTCTTAAGAAAAAAAAAAACTACAAGGAGACACCACTTACACAAAACAGCTCAAATGAAAAAAGCCTGAAAATACCAAGTGTCTGTGAACATGGAGCAGCTGGAACAGATACATTGTTGGTGGGGATGCAAAATGGTACATTGAAAAATAGCTCAGTAGGTTCTTACTAAGTGAAACACACTCAACATATGACCCTGCAGGGCAAATGTTCACAGATGTTTTATTCATAATAGCAAAACCTTGGACACAACCCAAATATCCAGCAACTAGTGAGTGAATAAATTGTGAATGTATGAACAAACTCAATATGACTTAGGTATAAAAAATGAATAAATCGACACATGTAACAACATGGATGAATCTCAAGATTATTATGGTGAGTGGAAGAAGCTGGAAACAAAAGACTACCTACTTTATGATTCCATTTATGTAACATTCTAGAAAAGGCTCACTCATGATAGCAAGCTTATGTGTGGTTGCCAAGGACTAGATGACAGAAGTGACTGTTGTTGGAAATAAAATTCTGTGCCTTGATTGTGATGCTGGTTTACAACCGTTATGTTTGTTGAAGTGCATCAACTTACAGACTTAAAATGGATGAATTATAAGTAAATAAATCTGACTTTAAAAAGGCCAAGGAGATTCCATTGCATGATGCACATTCAAAATAGAAGCACAATGAGAGAACACTAAAAGAGTTAAAATTTAAAAGACAGCCAAGACCAACTGTTGGAGAAGGTGTAAAGCAATTGGGGCTTTCACATATGACTGGGTGCAGGTGCAATCGCTGTGAAAGCTGGAAGTTTTTTATAAGTTCATATACATCTCTACCTATGATATGACTTGGCAATTAACTACCTACCTACTTATGACTCAGAAATTCCACTCCTCGGTGTTCTCTCCCCACCTTAATCAAATCATATGTCCATCAAAAATGCTTACTGTGGCTTTTTAATAATAACAAAAATTTGAAAGCAATTCAAATGTCTCTCAGCAGGAGATTAGATAAACTGGTTTGGAGTACTGCTTAGCAATAAATCTCTGATTAATGCAACATGATTCTCAAAAACATCCTGGGTGAGAGAAGTCAGACACAAAAGAATACATACTGAATAATTCTATTTATATGGAGCTCAAGAGCAGAGGACACTAACCTATACGGATTAAAATCAGAACAATGGTTCCCTCTGGGAGTTAACGGTATAGTAAGAAAAGGAGTACAAGGGAAATTTCTGGAGTGATGGCAGAAGTCCTGGCAGATGGTCTAAGTCCTATTCTTGACTTAGATGTAGGTAATGCGCTAGTTAAAACCCATCAGACAGTATAGTTACCTGTGCCTTAATTAAGATAGCAATTGTTTTAGAAATAAAAGTGAAATTAATGTAACATAAAATTAACTGTTTTAGAGTAAATGATTCAGTGGCATTTAGTACATTCAAAATGCTGTGCAACCATGACCTTTATTTCAGAACATTTTCATCAACCTAAAAGGAAACCAAGGCTCTTGGACCCCTAACCCCTGCTTTCTGTTTTCTGTTTCTGTGGCTTTACTTATTGTGGATATTTCATATTAATATAGACAAAATCATACAATATGTGATCTTCTGCCGCTGACTTCTTTCACTTAGCATGTTTTCAAGGTTCCTCTACTTTGTAACGTCTGTCAGCATTTCACTCCTTTTTGCGACTGAATAATGTTGCATCATATATATTTACTACCGTTTATCTGTTGATCTTGGAGAAGGCAATGGCAACCCACTCCAGTACTCCTGCCTGGAAAGTCACATGGACAGGGGAGCCTGGTGGGCTGTAGTCTATGGAGTTGCTAAGAGTCGGACACGACTGAGCGACTTCACTTTTACTTTTCACTTTCATGCATTGGAGAAGGAAATGGCAACCCACTCCAATGTTCTTACCTGGAGAATCTCAGGGATGGGGAAGCCTGGTAAATTGCCATCTATGGGGTCGCACAGAGTCGGACACGACTGAAGCGACTTAGCAGCAGCAGCAGCAGCATCTGTTGATCTACTGTTGAGTATTTCAGTTCAGTTCAGTTCAGTTCAGTCTCTCAGTCATGTCCGACTCTTTGCGACCCCATGAATCGCAGCATGCCAGGCCTCCCTGTCCATCACCAACTCCTGGAGTTCACTCAGAATCAGGTCCATTGAGTCGGTGATGCCCTCCAGCCATCTCATCCTCTGTCGTCCCCTTCTCCTCCTGCCCCCAATCCCTCCCAGCATCAGAGTTTTTTCCAATGAGTCAACTCTTCGCATGAGGTGGCCAAAGTACTGGAGTTTCAGCTTCAGCATCAGTCCTTCCAAAGAAATCCCAGGCCTGATCTCCTTCAGAACGGACTGGTTGGATCTCTTTGGAGCCATATTGTCGGGGTCCAGCCCCAGCTGATCCAGGGTATTCGAAGGGGAGACGGCTTCGGCGAGGATCAGGATACAATAGCTTCAATTAGACATTAATTAGAGATGTAAAGAGTAATAGAATGAGGATAGCTCAGTAGGAAAATTCAGTGGCGAAAAGAGGCTGAGTAGCTTGGTTTATGCGGGAGACCAATAAAACTTCAAGACAAGAAGCTTGCACCACTTACGTAGGCCGCAGGCGTCCTTCCATTCTCCCAAAGGAGAGGAGACACTGAGGCCTCCCAGGTCGGATCTTAGAAGCCCAGGCATAATTAGTAAGCATGGCGGGTTCCGCGCTCCAGATGGAGACTCAGCCAGAGTGAGAGAGTGACATGGGGAGACCAGTCTTTCAAAGAACTGATCCCAATTCTTTATTTTCCAGAGTCTGTTTTTATACACTGAGATGTTATACAAAAGTCACGTGGGGACAGCAGTCCTGACTTTTATTAAAGTCAGGTGCTTCATACAAATGTATACAGAGGTCTTAGGGGTGTTACATCATCTTCTGGCCAGGGGGGCCTGCTGACAATTTATGACTCTCTCCTTGTGACAGTGGTCAGTCAACCGGAACACTTTTTTTTCCAAGGGTGATTATTCTTAAAACAGACGCCACCCAAATAAAATTACATTCCTATAGGGTGAGGGTGTAGTGGGTTTTAGTTAAGGAAAGAATTTACTTAGCCTAAGGTCTAATGTGATTTATATCAAAGGTTAATACTTATTTCTTCTATATATTCATTAATGTGTGTAAGGGCAGGGGATGTGGAGTCTTAGCAACAAACATTGGCTCAACAGATGAAAAACCCTTCACCAATACAATTTCTAATCAGCCCACTATACTTATACTAATGGTTTTCTAACTTTTCTAAGGAACCTGTTTTTAGAAGGTTTAAAGCATCTCGTGCCTCTCACGGTTGGGAGGCTGTGAGCAATTACATGTGGCTGGACAAGCCTGTCAGGCAGGCTAGAGAAACTTGAGAGGAGTTTGTAGGTTAAAACACTCTTGTCACGCCCAGGAGTTTTTATTAACTGGAGCTCTAGGTTAACTCCTTCTCCGAAAGAGGTGGTGGGGGACAGCCCCCCGTAAAGTCAGAGGTGTAGGTGGGAGCACAAAGTAGTAAAGCAGGCAGGCTCTGGTTATGGGGGTAGATGCTCGAGGATTTCCAGGGGGACTCCTGAGGCTCGATCCCACCTTTGCGTATGTCGAGCCTCCTTCCTCATGACCTTTGCTATGGGTGGAGTGCCTCACGCCGGCCCCCAACACCGTATCTTTTTACTGTTGTGGATAGTGCTGTTGTGAACGTGTGTCTGAGTATACGTTCATGTTATGTATATGTTCATGTTGTATGTATGTTCATGTTGTGTATATGTTCATGTTGTGCGTATGTTCTTGAGGACCTCTTTTCTGTTCTTTTGAATGTTCTATTAGTTTGCTAGGGTGCTGTAACAAAGCACCACAAGTTGGGTGACTTAGAATAGTAGTGAAATAATAGTCATTTATTGTCTCACAGTTCCAGGAGCTAGAAACCCGAGCTCAAGGTGTCAGCAGGGTCTTTCTTCTGAGGGCTGTGAGGGAGGATGTGTTCTGGGCCTCCCTCCTAGTTTCTGGTGGCACGGTGGCAGTCTTTGGCATCCCTTGGCTTGTAGACACATCATGCCAATCTCTGCCCTCACATTCACATGGTGTCTTCCCTGTGTGCATATCTATCTCCAGATTTCCCCTTTTCATCAGGATACCAGTCATGTTGGAAGAGGGGCCCACCCTACTCCAGGATGGGCTTCCCAGGTGGCACTTGTGGTAAAGAACCTGCCTCCCAATGCAGGAGACATAAGAGACACAGATTCGATCCCTGGGTCGGGAAGATTCCCCTGGAGGAGGGCAAGGTAACCCACTCCAGTATTCTTGCCTGGAGAATCCTGTGGAGAGAGGAGCCTCCTGGAGGGCTACAGTCCATGGGGTTGCAAAGAGTCGGACATAACTGAAGTGACTTAGCATGCACGCACATTACTCCAGTATGACCTCATCTTAACTTGTTACATCCGCAATGACCCTGTTCCCTAATATGGTCACAGTGTGATCAGAACATCAGCACATGTATTTGGAGGCACACAATTCCCTTCATCACAAATGTATACATCAGAGTGGAGTTTTCCATGTCAGGTCAGCTGGAAACCAATCATGAGATCAGCAGATAAGGCTGTAGTAATGACATTATCAGTCTTAGTACACAGATCTCTGGAGTAATTTATGCTATACATGGTATATGTAGAATTTGCGTTTCCATGATGCCTAACATTAGAGATTGTTTTTTTCCAAAGGTAGCTGCAACAATTTCAACACACATGCAGATCTACAACTGAGCTTGCCACTCTTTCATTAGGAAATGGAGTCTAATATCCTCCCCCTTGAATTGGGGAGAACACCTGACTGCTTTGACTAAAGAGTGTAGCAGAAGTGATGCTGTGTCACCTTTGAAGCTGGGTCATAAAGTATCATGCAGCTTCTGCCTTTTTCTTTGGAGCATTCACGTTTGCAGCACTGAGCTGCCATGTAGTAAATCCTATACTCTGTGGCTGCCATGCTATGAGGAAGCCAAGCCACATGAAGGGGCCATGTGAGGACACATTTGGGACAGCAGTCCTTGCCTCTGAGTCATCAGTCGTTTCCAGATTCTTCCAACCCACGGTCTTTAAGTCTCCCTAGCTGAACTCTCAGACATTACGGAACAGAAACAAGTCATTCCCACTGTTCCCATTCTAAATTCCTTATCGTCAGCCTCTGTGCCTATAATAAAATGACTGTTGTTTTAGTTGCTAAGTACTTGCGCAGTTTGTTAGGCAGCAATAACAAAAGTTTAACATGAATTATTGGTTTTATTGCATAATGCTAGAATGTTCAGATCCTCTAGCTCCATTTACCCTTTCCTGCCTTTTACATTATTATCATGATTAATAAGAAATACGTATGTTGTTTTTCAGATAACCAAAATATATTTCTCATATATACTTGGTCTTCATCTATGGTTCCTGGCTCATACATCCCAAGACTCTTGGAATGTACTAAGTGATAAGAGCAATGGGAGAATCTTCTGTTATATTTGGTTTCTTGTTCACAGTTTCTGAAAATGTTTCGGAACTGGAAAAGTGAAATGGTTATCTTGTATAACGAGCCCCTTTGCTCCACAACTGTTTGTTAATGAGACGACTTTTGGAAAAGCCCTAAGGACAGGGACTGGTTGCCAGAGAAACCAACCCTGAGAGATGAAACTTTCAGTTCCACCCCCTGAATTTCAGGGAGAGGATGAGGCACTGAAGTTTAAATCAGGCACCAATGGCCAGTGATTTCCTTAACCATGCCTATGTAATAAAGCCTCCATAAAACCCAAAGAAAGGTTTTGGAGAGCTTCCAGTTAGGGAAACAATGCTTCCACATGCTACTGTGCCAGGTCCAAACTATATGGGGACAAAAGTTCCTTTGTTCCAGACCTTGTTCCAACTAGTCCTTTCATCTGTTGATTTGTATCCTTTCATATTTTTTGTAATAAACCAGTAATCTAAAGAGTAAATGGGTTTCCAGTGCTCTAGCAAATAAATAAAATCCAAGAAGGGAGTCGTGGGAACCTCTGATTTATAGCTAGTTGATCAGAAGTTGAAGGGCTTCCCTTGTGGCTCAGATGATAATGCGTCTGTCTACAATGCGGGAGACCCAGGTTTGATCTCTGGGTCAGGAAGATACTCTGGAGAAGGAAATGGCAACCCACTCCAGTACTCTTGCCTGGAAAATCCCATGGACGGAGGAGCCCAGTTGGCTACAGTCCATGGGGTCACAAGAGTCAGACATGA
Source organism: Bos grunniens (assembly GCF_055505025.1). Classification (NCBI taxonomy): domain Eukaryota; kingdom Metazoa; phylum Chordata; class Mammalia; order Artiodactyla; family Bovidae; genus Bos; species Bos grunniens. The sequence goes on along the minus strand of NC_141166.1, from coordinate 30,097,769 downwards.
CTGAGCGACTTCCAGATACAGCCTTGACTTGTGACTGATGTCTGAAGAAAAGGAGAACTTCCAATCTGTAGCTGGTTAGTTAGAAGCACAGGTAACAATCTGGACTTGTGACTGGCATCTGAAGTGAGGTTTAGTCTTGTAGGACTGAGCCTCTAACTCATGGAATCTGATCCTCTCTCCAGAGTAGCTAGTGTCAGAATTGAGTAGTTATGGGACACCCAGCTGGTATGGGAGCATTGTTTGGTGGTGTGGAAACAACTTCTACTCCACTGGACTTGGGAACAGAACCTCTTAACTCCTGAAACATTGGTTGGCCAAGAAGTTCATTGGGGGTTTTCCACATGGAAAAACTCAAATAAACTTTTTGGCCAAGCCAGTACATTGTAATGCTACATATATCTCAAGATTGATGAAAGCAACATTCGGCTTTGTGGAGGGTTTTCTCCTTGGATTTCAATCTCCCATTCTGTACATCCCCAGAGTTTGGTAAAGGTCTTTAAGGGAAAAGTGGTTGAGTGCTTGAGGGTGCCTCTCCTTCTTAGTAAAACCTGAACTTCAACCTCCTGCCCGTTCCAGGAATTTACAAATGCTCCCAGTATGAAAACGTCAATAAGTAATCAGCTATAAGTTCGTCCTCACTGGTGTCTTCATCCCTGTGGACCCTGCTGCTTAGCACGTGGTTTTGGGCCAGATGTCTTGTCATTACCTGGGTGTGCTCAGTTGCTCAATTGTGTCCAACTCTTTGCAGCCTCATGGACTGTAGCTCTCCAGGCTCTTCTGCCCATGGACTTTCCCTGGCAAGAATACTGAAGTTGGGTGTCATTTCCTCCTCCAGGGGAGGATCTTCCTGACCCAGGGATCTTCTGACCCAGGGATCAAACCTCAGTCTTTTGCATCTCCTGCATTGGCAGGCGGATTCTTTACCACTAGCACCACCCAGAAAGTCCCATACATTATGATAATGACCTTTTGTTAACTGATGGGCTTTGCTGATATTATCTTTCATTCTCACAACAGCCATGTAAATTTGGTATGTATTATTCATTTTAATTTAATTGTTGGGAACTGAGGCTTGTTCAAAGGTTACGTAACTTGCCCCAAATCTTATAGCCAATAAGCAACAAGGCCAGGATCAGAACCTGTGTCTGTATGTTCATACAACTTATGTTCTTTATTTTCTTTGGTTCTTACCAGCTTTATTTATAATATCCCCAAACAAGAATAAACCCAAATGTACCACAGGAAAATAGATAATCAGTTTTGATATTTCTTACAATGGAATATTACTCAGCAATAAAGAAGGTATGGATTACTGATATATACAACAACATGGATAAATCTCCAAAATATTATATTGTATAAAAGAAACCATACAATCCATGATACCAAACCATGCTATCCAATTCCTTTTATACAGTTTTTTTTTTTAATAATTTTAAAATGTTATTTATGTATTTATTTTTGGCTGTGCTGGGTCTTCATTGCTGTGCTCAGGCTTCCTTTAGTTGTGGTGAGAGGGGGCTACTCTTCATCGCGGAGCACGGGCTTCAGTAGTTGCAGCACACAGCCTCAGTAGTTGTGGCGCACGCGCTTACTTGCTCCGCAGCATGTGGAGTCTTCCCAGACCAGGGACTGAACCCACGTCCCCTGACTGGCAGGTGGGTTTCTATCCACTGTGCCACCAGGGAAGTCCTTATATTTGTTTTTTTAGTAATATAAATCGGAACAGTGATCACTTTGGCATAAGGAGATTGCTGGAAAAAGGAATAAAAGTGCTTTACGGGTGATAGAAACATTCATTGATTTTGATGGTTGATTACATGGGTGTATATATTTTTCAAAACTAGTCAATTGTACACTTGAGATCTGAGCATTTTACTGTACATAAACATACATCAAAAAAGTATTTTAAAAAGTAAAATAATAAAATATGTATTTGAACAAGCAAAGGATCAAGGAGAACACAAGGACTCTTAAAGCAGATGTCCACTGGCCACTGGGGATGACTGCTTTACAACCTATGTTCTTTGCTGTTATGAGCAAGTATTTTTCTAACTGTAAAGAAATTCATTTAAATAATTAAGAAAACGTACAGAAAAGTATAAAGAATAAAATAGAATTATCATATAATTTAAATTATAAAGTTGAATCATTATTATATTTGGTGTGTGTATTTCCAGTGAGGTGTGTGTGTGAGAGAGACAGAGAATCAACTGTTGAAAAGGTTTTGTAACTTGCTTTTGTTTCTTAATGAAACATTGTAAGCATTTTAATAAAACTCATGCTCTTTTCACTGAATCATGCTGTTTCTTTTTCAATAAATTCTTTTGTTTCAGGATAGGGAGCCCCATTCAAGTGTCCAAGTGCAGCACCACCTCCAGATGCCCCCATGTAGTCCAGGGGCCCTCCCACATTAAGGAAACAGTGGTTGGAGGGTTTCATCTCATTCCCTTTAGGGAAAGATTGACACAGGCAGAGAAAAAATAGTCAATTATTTGCTTTGCAAAAGTTGAAGTTCAGAAAAGTGTTGGAATATTTCAAACAAAATATTTGATTACTGGGGGCCAGGATTTTCTGCTCTGAGAGCAAGAGTTACCTTAGCTGGTAGAGAGAAGGCAGCGAGGCTGAGGGCTACTGGAAAAGAAGCCAGTACAGAGCATTCATCATCACTGGGACCCTGGTCTCTGAATTCTGGCTCTGACTTTACTAGCTGTATGACTTGAGAAAATTATTTTTAATCTCTGCCCCACTGTTTTGTGAAATATTAGGGTAGTAACATTATTAACTCTTAGAGTTGATGAGGGAATCAAATGAACTCGTATTAGAAATGGTCAAAACAGTGCCTGGCACATAACAAGTCCTCAAATGTTAAATCTTCTTCCTCCTCCCTCCCTCCCTCCTCCTCCTCTTCCTCCCCACCTCCTCCTCCTTCTCTCCTTCCTTCTCCTCCCCCACTCCTCCTCCTAGGCTGATGTGTGTCCCTGATATAGCAACCGTGTCCTGAACTTCCTCTGCCAATGACTAAGAACTTGAGAACAAAACACACCTGTACCTCCTTCCTGGAAGGGAAGTCCCAGAGATTCCCTCATGCCAAGGATGAGGACATCTTACCTCCATGTTTGGGCATATAGGTAGATAAGCCTGAGATTACCTCACAGTTTTTCAGAAAGAGTCAGATGCTCCCTGCTGCTGCTGCTGCTAAGTCACTTCAGTCGTGTCCAACTCTGTGCGATCACATAGATGGCAGCCCACCAGGCTCCACTGTCCCTGGGATTCTCCAGGTAAGAACACTGGAGTGTTACCATTTCCTTCTCCAATGCATGAAAGTGAAAAGTGAAAATGAAGTCACCGTCCCAGGAACCCATAAAAGATGTGGAAGTGGAAAAGAGGGAGAGAGAAAGTGAGAGAGGAGGGAGAGGAGAGAGAGAGATGGTTGTGAGAGCTTTTGGGTCATGAATAGGGGTAGAAAGTGAAGCCAGGTAGAAATGAAGATGTTTCAGTTAATGGCAGCATAGGCCATAGTAGCTGAGGACAAGCTTGGGCACCTCACACGTGATGGACACAACATAATCCCTCAAAATTAGAACCAACCACAAGGAAGGGAAAGGGCAGGTACAATACTGCAATTCTGACACTAACTATCTGGAGTCAGTACAGACTCTACAGGTCAAAGGCATCATCCCCAACTAGACTGCTCTCACTTCAGATGCCAGCCACAAGTTTGGGGCTTCCCTGGTGGTTCAGTGATAAATAATCTGCCTGCCAATGCAGGAGACACGGGTTCAACCCCTGGGTCAAGAAGATCCCTTGGAGAAGTAAATGGCAACCCACTCCAGTATTCTTGCCTGGAGAATCCAATGGACAGAAGAGCCTGACAGGCTACGGTTCATAGGGTTGCAAAGAGTCAGACACGACTTAGCAACTAAACAAGAAGGCTACCTGTAGTTTTCACCAACTGACTACAAATTCAGTTTCCCACAACCCCTCCAGGTTTGACAATTCACTAGAATGACTCATAGAACTTAAGAAAGCTCTATACTTACAGTTTTATTATAAACCATATGAATAGGTCCAGCCAAAAGAAGAGACCTATAGGATTGGCTCTGTAAAGGTTTTGGGTTGCTTTTTTTTTTTTTTGCCACACCACACAGCTTGTGGGATTTTAGCTCCCTGACTAGGGGTTGAACCCAGGTCCTCCAGCAGTGAGAGCACAGAGCCCTAACCACTGAACTGCCAAGGAATTCCCTAGGATGAACTCTAGAAGGGTCTTGAACATGGAACTTCCATGTTTTCTCCCATGGAATCAGGATGTGTCACCCTTCTAGCACCAACCAGGAGGCTCAACTGAGCTTTGGTGTCCAGAGTTTTTATTGGGATTTCATTACATAGGCAGAGGTCACTGACCATGAACCCAGTCTCTAGCCTCCCTCCCCTTCCCAGAAGTTGACCTGGTATCCCCTGTCTTGAAGCTTCAACCATCTAATTATGTGACCAGTTTTTCCAGCATGGCCAATTTCCATCCTGAAACTATCTAGGGATCCACCATGAATAACAAAGACACTCCTATCACTGACAAAATTCCAACAATTAGAAGCTCTATCTCAGGAACCTGGGACAAAGACCCAAAAGATTGCTTATTATACAGTGGTTGCTGCTGCTGCTAAGTCGCTTAAGTCATGTCTGACTCTGTGCGACCCCATAGACAGCAGCTCACCAGGCTCCACTGTCCCTGGAATTCTCCAGGCAAGAACACTGGAGTGGGTTGCCATTTCCTTCTCCAATTCATGAAAGTGAAAAGTGAAAGTGAAGTCGCTCAGTCGTGTCCAACTCTTCGTGATCCCATGGACTGCAGCCCATCAGGCTCCTCCGTCCATGGGACTTTCCAGGCAAGAGTACTGGAGTGGGTTGCCATTGCCTTCTCCTATACAGTGGCAGGTATTCCTAAATTTACTGAAGATAACTTTATGATACAAAATGGAATTTCAAATAAAAGTGTGCAGACTCAGAAGGCCAGCGCATACCCTTGATGTTTTTAGAGACTTCAGCATGGACGCCCTGGATGGGATAACAGTGAGCTACCCACCCCTGAAGTCACTAGGGCTGAGGAGTACTGTTTGCTTCAGAAATCTGTCATCACGCAGGACCAGGTAAGTGGTTCTACCTTCTTACTTACCATCACCCAGCCTCTGGTAACCAGGGTGATAGTAGGCTCCTCTTGACTTCCCATTTCTGCAGTAGAAATATTCATATTACCTAGTCCTTCCCCCTTCATTCAAATCTCATGGAAAGAGCACTACCCAAAGCCTTGGGTTTGATGTTTGCTCTGCCACTTATTATTCTTTTTTTTTCCCCCACATATGATAATATACATGTTTCAATGTCATTCTCCCAAATCATCCCACCCTTGCCCTCTCCCACAGAGTCCAAAAGACTGTTCTATATATCTGTGTCTCTTTTGCTGTCTCGCATACAGGGTTATCATTACCATCTTTCTAAATTCCATATATATGCGTTAGTATACTGTATTGGTGTTTTTCTTTCTGGCTTACTTCACTCTGTATAATAGGTTCCAGTTTCATCCACCTCATTAGAACTGATTCAAATATATTCTTTTTAATGGCTGAGTAATACTCCATTGTGTATATGTACCACAGCTTTCTTATCCATTCGTCTGCTGATGGACATCTAGGTTGCTTCCATGTCCTGGCTATTGTAAACAGTGTTGCGATTAACACTGGGGTAGACGTGTCTCTTTCAATTCTAGTTTCCTCGGTGTGTTTGTCCAGAAGTGGGATTGCTGGGTCATATGGCAGTTCTATTTCCAGTTTTTTAAGGAATCTCCACACTGTTCTCCATAGTGGCTGTACTAGTTTGCATTCCCACCAACAGTGTAATAAGAGGGTTGCCTTTTCTCCACACCCTCTCCAGCATTTATTGCTTGTAGAATTTTGGATAGCAGCCATTCTGACTGATGTGAAATGGTACCTCATTGTGGTTTGGATTTGCATTTCTCTGATAATGAGTGATGTTGAGCATCTTTTCATGTGTTTGTTAGCCATCTGTATGTCTTCTTTGGAGAAATGTCTGTTTAGTTCTTTGGCCCATCTTTTGATTGGGTCGTTTATTTTTATGGAATTGAGCTGCAGGTGTTGCTTGTATATTTTTGAGATTAATTCTTTGTCAGCTGCTTCATTTGCTCTTATTTTCTCCCAATCTGAAGGCTGTCTTTTCACCTTGCTTATAGTTTTCTTTGTTGTGCAGAGGCTTTTAATTTTAATTAGGTCCCATTTGTTTATTTTTGCTTTTATTTCCAATATTCTGGGAGGTGGATCATAGAGGATCCTGCTGTGATTTATGTCAGAGAGTGTTTTGCCTATGTTCTCCTCTAGGAGTTTTATAGTTTCTGATCTTACGTTTAGATCTTTAATCCATTTTGAGTTTATTTTTGCGTATGGTGTTAGCAAGTGTTCTAGTTTCATTCTTTTACAAGTGGTTGACCAGTTTTCCCAGCACCACTTGTTAAAGAGATTGTCTTTTCTCCATTGTATATTCTTGCCTCCTTTGTCAAAGATAAGGTGTCCATAGGTGCATGGACTTATCTCTGGGCTTTCTATTTTGTTCCGTTGATCTATATTTCTGTCTTTGTGCCAGTACCATACTGTCTTGATGACTGTGGCTTTGTAGTAGAGCCTGAAGTCAGGCAGGTTGATTCCTCCAGTTCCATTCTTCTTTCTCAAGGTTGCTTTGGCTATTCGAGGTTTTTTTGTATTTCCATACATTGTGAAATTATTTGTTCTAGCTCTGTGAAAATACTGTTGGTAGCTTGATAGGGATTGCATTGAATTTAGTATACTAGATTCAATAGTATACTCATTTTCACTATATTGATTCTTCCGAACCATGAACATGGTATATTTCTCCATATATTAGTGTCCTCTTCGATTTCTTTCACCAGTGTTTTATAGTTTTCTAAATATAGGTCTTTTGTTTCTTTAGGTAGATATATTCCTAAGTATTTTATTCTTTTCATCGCAATGGTGAGTGGAACTGTTTCCTTAATTTCTCTTTCTATTTTCTCATTATTAGTGTATAGGAATGCAAGGGATTTCTGTGTATTGATTTTATATCCTGCAACTTTACTATCTTCATTGATTAGCTCTAGTAATTTTTCTGGTGGAGTCTTTGGGGTTTTCTATGTAGAGGATCGTGTCATCTGCAAACAGTGAGATTTTTACTTCTTCTTTTCCAATCTGGATTCCCTTTATTTCTTTTTCTGCTCTGATTGCTGTGGCCAAAACTTCAAAAACTATGTTGACTAGTAGTGGTGAGAGTGGGCACCCTTATCCTGTTCCTGACTTTAGGGGAAATGCTTTCAACTTTTCACCATTAAGGATAATGTTTGCTGTGGGTTTGTCATGCTGCTGCTAAGTCGCTTCAGTTGTGTCCAACTCTGTGCGACCCCACAGATGGTAACCCACTGGGCTCCCCCATCCCTGGGATTCTCCAGGCAAGAATACTGGAGTGGGTTGCCATTTCCTTCTCAGCTTTTATTATGTTGGGGTATGTTTCTTCTATGCCTGCTTCTGGAGGGTTTTTATCATAAATGGATGTTGAATTTTGTCAAAGGCTTTCTCTGCATCTATTGAGATAATCATATGGCTTTTATTTTTCAATTTGTTAATGTGGTGTATTACATTGATTGATTTGCAGATATTGAAGAATCCTTGTATCCCTGGGATAAAGCCCACTTGGTCATGATGTATGATCTTTTTAATGTGTTGTTGGATTCTGTTTGCTAGAATTTTGTTAAGGATTTTTGCATCTATGTTCATCAGTGATATTAGCCTGTAGTTTTCTCTATTTGTGGCATCTTTGTCAGGTTTTGGTATTAGGGTGATGGTGACCTCATAGAATGAGTTTGGAAGTTTACCTTCCTCTGCAATTTTCTGGAAGAGTTTGAGTAGGATAAGTGTTAGTTCTTCTCTAAATTTTTGGTAGAATTCAGCTGTGAAGCCATCTGGTCCTGGGCTTTTGTTTGCTGGAAGATTTCTGATTACAGTTTCAATTTCTGTGCTTGTGATGGGTCTGTTAAGATTTTCTATTTCTTCCCGGTTCAGTTTTGGAAAGTTGTACTTTTCTAAGAATTTGTCCATTTCTTCCAAGTTGTCCATTTTATTGTCATATAATTGCTGATAGTAGTCTCTTATGATTCTGTGTTGTCTGTTGTGATCTCTCCATTTTCATTTCTAATTTTATTGATTTGATTTTTCTCCCTTTGTTTCTTGATGAGTCTGGCTAGTGGTCTGTCAATTTTATTTATCCTCTCAAAGAACCAGCTTTTGGCTTTGTTGATTTTTGCTATGCTGTCTTTTGTTTCTTTTGCATTTATTTCTGCCCTAATTTTTAAGATTTCTTTCCTTCTACTAACCCTGGGGTTCTTCATTTCTTCCTTTTCTAGTTGCTTTAGGTGTAGAGTTAGGTTATTTATTTGACTTTTTTCTTATTTCTTGAGGTATGCCTGTATTGCTATGAACCTTCCCCTTAGCACTGCTTTTACAGTGTCCCACAGGTTTTGGATTGTTGTGTTTTCATTTTCATTCATTTCTATGCATATTTTGATTTCTTTTTTTAATTCTTCTGTGATTTGTTGCTTATTCAGCAGCGTGTTGTTCAGCCTCCATATGTTGGAATTTTCAATAGTTTTTCTCCCGTAATTGAGATCTAATCTTACTGCATTGTGGTCAGAGAAGATGCTTGGAATGATTTCAATTTTTTGAATTTACCAAGGCTAGATTTATGGCCCAGGATGTGATCTATCCTGGAGAAGGTTCCATGTGTGCTCGAGAAAAAGGTGAAATTCATGTGTTTTGGGGTGAAATGTCCTATAGATATCAATTAGGTCTAACTGGTCTATTGTATCATTTAAAGTTTGTGTTTCCTTGTTAATTTTCTGTTTAGTTGATCTATCCATAGGTGTGAGTGGGGTATTAAAGTCTCCCACTATTATTGTGTTATTGTTAATTTCCCCTTTCATACTTGTTAGCATTTGTCTTACATATTGCGGTGCTCCTATTGGGTGCATATATATTTATAATTGTTATATCTTCTTCTTGGATTGATCCTTTGATCATTATGTAGTGTCCTTCTTTGTCTCTTTTCACAGCCTTTGTTTTAAAGTCTATTTTATCTGATATGAGTATTGCTACTCCTGCTTTCTTTTGGTCTCTATTTACATAGAATATCTTTTTTCAGCCCTTCACTTTCAGTCTGTACCGGTCCCTTGTTTTGAGGTGGGTTTCTTGCAGACAACACTTATAGGGGTCTTGTTTTTGTATCCATTCAGCCAGTCTTTGTCTTTTGGTTGGGGCATTCAACCCATTTACATTTTAGGTAATTATTGATAAGTATGAGCCTGTTGCCATTTACTTTATTGTTTTGGGTTCAAGTTTATACACCCTTTCTGTGTTTCCTGTCTAGATAAGATCCTTTAGCATTTGTTGAAGAACTGGTTTGGTGGTGCTGAATTCTCTCAGCTTTTGCTTGTCTATAAAGCTTTTGATTTCTCCTTCATATTTGAATGAGATCCTTGCTGGGTACAATAATCTGGGCTGTAGGTTATTTTCTTTCATCACTTTAAGTATGTCCTGCCATTCCCTCCTGGCCTGAAGAGTTTCTATTGAAAGATCAGCTGTTATCCTTATGGGAATCCCCTTGTGTGTTATTTGTTATTTTTCCCTTGCTGCTTTTAATATTTGTTCTTTTTGTTTGATCTTTGTTAATTTGATTAATGTGTGTCTTGGGGTGTTTCGCCTTGGGTTTATCCTGTTTGGGACTCTCTGGGTTTCTTGGACTTGGGTGATTATTTCTTTCCCCATTTTAGGAAAGTTTTCAACTATTATCTCCTCAAGTATTTTCTCATGGTCTTTCTTTTTGTCTTCTTCTTCTGGGACTCCTATGATTCAAATGTTGGGGCATTTAACATTGTCCCAGAGGTCTCTGAGATTGTCCTCATTTCTTTTAATTCATTTTTCTTCTTTCCTCTCTGTTCCATTTATTTCTACCATTCTATCTTCTACCTCACTTATCCTATCTTCTGCCTCCGTTATTCTACTGTTGGTTCCCTGCAGAGTGTTTTTGATATCATTTATTGCACTATTCATTATATGTTGAGTCTTTTTTATTTCTTTTAGGTCCTTGTTAAACCTTTCTTGCATCTTCTCAATCCTTGTCTCTAGTCTATTTATCTGTAACTCCATTTTGTTTTCAAGATTTTGAATCATTTTCACTATCATTATTTGGAATTCTTTATCAGGTAGATTCCCTATCTTTTCCTCTTTTGTTTGGTTTGGTGGGCATTTATCCTGTTCCTTTAGCTGCTGGGTATTTCTCTGCCTCTTCACCTTGTTTATATTGCTGTGTTTGGGGTGGCCTTTCCGTATTCTGGCAGTTTGTGGAGTTCTCTTTATTGTGGAGTTCCCTTGCTGTGGGTGGGGTTGGACGGGTGGCTTGTCAAGGTTTCCTGGTTAGGGAAGCTTGTGTCAGTGTTCTGGTGGATGGAGCTGGATTTCTTCTCTCTGGAGTACAATGAAATGTCCAGTACTGAGTTATGAGATGTCACTGGGTTTGGAGTGACTTTGGGCAGCCTGTATATTGAAGCTCAGGGCTATGTTTCTGTGTTGCTGGAGAATTTGCGTAGTATGTCTTACTCTGGAACTTGTTGGCCCTTGGGTGGTGCTTGGTTTCAGTGTAGGTATGGAGGCGTTTGATGAGCTCCTGTCGATTAATGTTCCCTGGAGTCAGGAGTGCTCTGGTATTCTCAGGATTTGGACTTAAGCCTCCTGCCTCTGGTTTTCAGTCTTATTCTTATAGTAGCCTCAAGATTTCTCCATCTGTCACTTCCAAGGCAGTTCCCTCTGTTTGTTTTAGCTTCTTCTGTTTGCTGGTCTCTTCAGTGTCTACACTTTTTTAGGCTCATGTGTTCAGTCGTGCTGTAGGGAGGGAGGAACACTGCAGACAAATAACACTGGCATGTGTTTGCAGTGTCCTGGCCACACGGGTTTGCCCCCGCTCATGGCCTGTGTGCTTTCCCTGTCTACACTGCTTAGGTTCTAGGTTGCTCTGCCGGGAACTGAGGCTGGCCCTGGGTTGTATGCACTTCCCAGGTCTAAGCCACTCAGGTTCAGGCACTAGGGTAGTCCTCAGAGGTGCAGACTCAGTTGGGCCTGCGTTTTGTGCCCTTCCCAGGTCCGAGCAGCTCAGGTGACCAGGTGTGTGGTGAGCACGGTCGCTGCAACCTACCACCTCCCCTGTCCCTGCCGCTTGGTTTTCTGGGTGTACAACCAGCGCATCTTCTCAGGTGGATGTCAACCATCCAGAATCCCAAGAAGTCTTAGTTAGCAATGAAGCCTGCTTGCAGTTTGGTAAATGATGCCTCTCTGGGGCCATGATTGCCCCTTCTGGCTCTGGCTGCCCTTGCCTGCCTGTCTCCGGTGGGGGATGGGCTGGTCTGCAGCCGGCTAGCTCTAGTCAGTCCTTTGTTCTGTGAGCGGGCCTGGTGGTGTCTTAGGTTAGGGCTTTTCACGTGGTAGCTATCCCACAGTCTGGTTTGCTATCCCAAGTTAGTTCCCTCAGATTGCCCTCGGGGCATTCAGGCCCAGTCTTTAAGCAATGCAGCCTGCGCCTCCATGCCCAGCTCCCACTTGCTAGTGGCGGATGCGGTCGTCTGTGCTGTTTCTCTGCTGGGAGTTACTGTTGGGCACATAATCTATGGGTTTTAATTATTTATTTATTTTTCCTCCCAGTTATGTTGCCCTCTGAGGTTTCAAGGCTCACCACAGACTTGCCAGTGAGAGTGTTTCCTGGTATTTGGAAACTTCTCTTTTTTTTAAGACTCCCTTCCCAGGACGGATCTCCGTCCCTACCTCTTTTGTCTCTCTTTATCGTTTATATTTTTTCCTACCTCCTTTCGAAGACAATGGGCTGCTTTTCTGGGTGCCTGATGTCCTCAGCCAGCATTCAGAAGTTGTTTTGTGGAATTTACTCAGCATTCAAATGTTCTTTTGATGAATTTGTGGGGGAGAAAGTAGTCTCCCTGTCCTATTCCTCTGCCATCTTAGGACAGCCCCACTTATTGTTCTTTACCTCTCTGAACTTTATTTACCTTATCGGGAAGAGAAGAAGAATAACCTCTAACTACTCAGGGAGACTGTTATATTCAAATAAGTTGCTATAAGCAGGAGGTCTTTTTATAAAGAGGTGATGTATTAATTTATTAGGGCTGCCAGAGACTCAGGAAAGGCAGACCAAGTGCCACAGACTGAGTGACTTAGCAGAAATTTATTTTCTCACAGTTTTAGAGGCTAGAAGGCTGAGATCAAGGTTTCAGCGGGGTTGGTTTCTTCTAAGATTTGATGAAGAGAATGCAAGTGGAACAATGAACAAACCAAAGGACACAATTAGACAATTGCTTGAGAAGCATCTGAAGCACAGGGTCTGGATGGTCTGGGCCACCAGCTGCCCACTTTTGTACAACTTAAAGGAGAAGTGAAATTTAACATGTTCAATTCTCTTATGCAGGGATTTACCTCTGGAAGTGTCCTAACTTTTTGCTAAAGGAACAAGTGTTGTCTGGTCTTATGAACACTGAGGAGGCAGAGTGTAGGTAGAAAGGCCTGTTCTTCCCATCTCCTCCTAGCCTCCAGTGAAGATGGAGGGTCACACTTTAGTGGACTAGAACTCTGAACTCCAGATAGTCATCACAGTAGCAGGGGATGTATGCATGCATGCTAAGTCGCTTCAGTTGTGTCCGATTCTTGTTGACCCTGTAGACTGTAGCCCACTAGGTTCCTCTGCCCACCGGATTCACCAGACAAGAATACCAGAGTGGGTTGCCATGCCCTCCTCCAGAGGATCTTCCTGACCCAGGGATCAAACCCCACGTCTCTCATGTCTCCTGCATTGGCAGGTGGGTTCCTTAATACTAGAGCCACCTGAGAAGCCCAGCAGGGGATGATCCAGAGGCAATTCTTGAGAGCTACTTGGCACCAAAGGAACGTTCTGGAGTGGAATGGAAGATCAAATTTCCAACTAAGTCCTGTAATGTAAAGAATGTTGCTCCCAAATAGGAGATGGGGTATCCATCAAACTCCTGAGCTATTATTTAATAAATGTTGGAACAATTTATTATTTAAATTGTTTTTATTTAATTAATTAATTATTTATGGATATTATTTAATTAAGTGATGTGGGAATAATTAGATAATAAGATCTTAGATCACACCAAAGCCAAAAATTAATTCCAGATGGATTGAATTGCTAATTGTGAAAAAAAAAGTAGCAGGTAAAAAAATGAAATTGTCACATATAAGGTACAACATAGGAGGATTTTTTCCCCCCTAATAATCTTGCGGCTGTCCCAAGCAAGATATGAAACCCAGAAGTCATAAAAGGAAAAAAATGCTAGATTGAACCACACAGAAATTAACAAAGTTACCCTAAATAATAGCCAAGATACAAACAACAGACAACCAGGAGGAAATACTTGCAATACATGTAACAGATCCCCCTAAGTAGAAAAAGAACACCAACAAACTAATACGAAAAGGCAAAACAATCCAATAGGAAAAGATCAAAGGATATGACTAAGGACTTCATGGAAGAAATCAGATCAGATTAGATCAGTCGCTCAGTTGTGTCCGACTCTTTTCGACCCCATGAATCGCAGCACACCAGGCCTCCCTGTCCATCACCAACTCCCGGAGTTCACTCAGACTTACGTCCATCGAGTCAGTGATGCCATCCAGCCATCTCATCCTCTGTCGTCCCCTTCTCCTCTTGCCCCCAATCCCTCCCAGCATCAGAGTCTTTTCCAATGAGTCAACTCTTCGCATGAGGTGGCCAAAGTACTGGAGTTTCAGCTTCAGCATCATTCCTTCCAAAGAAATCCCAGAGCTGATCTCCTTCAGAATGGACTGGTTGGATCTCCTTGCAGTCCAGGGGACTCTCAAGAGTCTTCTCCAACACCACAGTTCAAAAGCATCAATTCTTCCGCGCTCAGCCTTCACAGTCCAACTCTCACATCCATACATGACCACAGGAAAAACCATAGTCTTGACTAGACGAACCTTTGTTGGCAAATTAATGTCTCTGCTTTTGAATATGCTATCTAGGTTGGTCATAATTTTCCTTCCAAGGAGTAAGCGTCTTTTAATTTCATGGCTGCAGTCACCATCTGCAGTGATTTTGGAGCCCAGAAAAATAAAGTCTGACACTGTTTCCACTGTTTCCCCATCTATTTGCCATGAAGTGATGGGACTGAATGCCATGATCTTCTTTTTCTGAATGTTGAGCTTTAAGCCAACTTTAAATAGAAATAGTCAAAAGGCATATTTAAAAAAAAAAAAAAAAAGCCCTGAGACTTTACAACATTTAAAGGAATTTGCATTAAAGTATCAAATGATTTTTTCACCAACGGGTAAAAAACGGGTTTATATAAATATAGAACAGGGTCTGGAAGAATACGCAGTAAATTATGAACAGGAATTCATTTTAAAGGAATGTAATTGGGGAAGCAGAGCAGAAGTCTTTCAATTTGTTACTGTATATACTTTTTCAAGTGGTGGTTTATTGGTGATTTTTACTTTGGGGATGTTTTGCTGTATAATTTAATTCCTTTGGAAGCAATGTAAACATAAATTGTCTATGCTCAGGAGGCTTAGAAAGCTTTTGTTTGTTTATTTTCATTTGCAAAATCACAAACATGTATGAGTTAATTAAAAGAATCAGACTAGTTTTTACCTACTCTCATGTTTCAAACCATTATTTATGCATACTATTTGTCCTTGTACTTAATTCCTGGATATCTTCAAATATATGTTTTTCCCCAAACACTTCTTTCTAGATACCTCCTTCCCCTGAAATAGGAAAGAAAGAGGAAAAAAGAAGTAAAGAAAGAAAAAAATAAGGTACTATATGTATGTAAGGATTTAATTGTTTTAATACATTATTAAAAGACACTTGCTCCTTGGAAGAAAAGCTATGACAAACCTAGACAGTGTATTAAAAACCAGAGATATTACTTTGTCAACAAAGGTTTGTCTAGTCAAACTCATGGTTTTTCCAGTAGTCATATATGGATGTGAGAGTTTGGATCATAAAGAAGGCCAAGCACCAAAGAATTGGTGCTTTTGAACTGTGGTGTTGGAGAGGACTCTTGAGAGTTCCTTGGACAGCAAGGAGATCAAACTAGTCAGTCCTAAAGGAAATCAATCCTGAATATTCATTGGAAGGACTGATGCTGAAATTGAAGTTCCAGTAATCTGGCCACCTGATGTGAAGAGCCAATTCATTAGAAAAGACCCTGATACTGGGAGAGATTGAAGGCAGGAGGAGAAGGAAATGACAGAGGACGAGATGGTTGGATGGCATCACTGACTCAATGGACATGAGTTTGAGCAAACTCTGAGAGATGGTGAAGGACAGGGAAGCCTTGCGTGCTACAGTCCATGAGGTCGAAAACAGCTGGACATGACTGAGTGACTGAACAACAATTACTTTTAGGTGAGGACCCAAGTGACCAAGTTAACAGTCAGATGTCACAATGGGAAACAAATTTCCAGAAATGTCAAAAGAAAATGGTTTACTATGTGGCTTGCTATGTGGCTTCTCTTGTTAGTGGCTTTTGAATAAGCCATTTGAAAAAAAATGGCATATTACAAGACATATTACACAATTCCAAGAGCCAAAAAGCGTCCTGTGAAGTTATGTCCCTGTCACCTTCGTCCTAAAGGCCATTACTAATAAAAATTTCATGTGCATCATTCCAGAGATATTCCATGCATATGCAAACATTATATGGTAGACTACCATACCATTACATCTTGCTTTTTATTTTTAAAAATATATCTTGGAAGTTGTTGTGTATCAGTACATCTAGAGCTGTACACTGTTTCTTTTTTTAAAAAGCTCCAAATGATTCTAATGCATGGATTTATTAGAACTTATTTCATTAGTCCCTTATTGATATGTTCAGGTTGTTTCCATTATTTTCTTTATCTGTACAAACAACACTGTAATAAGTATCCGTGTATACTTGTGATTTTGAGAATGTGCAAGTATATTTGTAGGAAAAAATATCCCTACAAGTAGGACTTCTGGCTCAAAAGTAAGTACAACTTAAATTTTGAAAACTCTGCAGCAATTGTACTCCCTTAAACCATGATGGGGAGTTTGTTTCCCTACACCCTCAACTACATACTGGTATCAAACTTTTGATCTTTGTCAGTCTTATAGGTGAAAAATGGTTTCTAATGTAATTCTGATTTGTCTTTCTTGCAAGTAATGTGGAACATTTTTGCATGTGCTAAACAGCAATATTCCTTCCTCTATGCATATTTCCTCTTCTATGAATTATCCATTAATTATGCTTTTTCTTTCATTTATTTACTTTTAAACTTTCATTCAAGTTATAAAAATAATGTTTGCTACTTAAAGATTCTCTTGTTAGGTAAGAAAAAATCTAGCTACATGGTATTTATAAGAGATACTTCTAAATCAAAATAATCTAGAATGACTGAAAAATAGGAGAGACTAATAAAAGATACATCAAACAAATGCATAAAAATGAAGTAGGAGTACGAACAAAACTAGTGGAGGTGATGGAATTCCAGTTCAGCTATTTCAAATCCTGAAAGATGATGCTGTGGAAGTGCTGCACTCAATATGCCAGCAAATTTGGAAAACTCAGCAGTGGCCACAGGACTGGAAAAGGTCAGTTTTCATTCCAATCCCAAAGAAAGGCAATGCCAAAGAATGTTCAAACTACTGCACAATTGCACTCATCTCACACACTAGTAAAGTGATGCTCAAAACTCTCCAAGCCAGGCTTCAGCAATATGTGAACCGTAAACTTCCAGATGTTCAAGTTGGTTTTAGAAAAGGGATAGGAACCAGAGATCAAATTGCCAACATCCGCTGGATCATCGAAAAAGCAAGAGAATTCCAGAAAAACATCTATTTCTGCTTTATTGACTATGCCAAAGCCTTTGACTGTGTGGATCACAATAAACTGTGGAAAATTCTTCAAGAGATGGGAATACCAGAGCACCTGACCTGCCTCTTGAGAAACCCATATGCAGGTCAGGAAGTAACAGTTAGAACTGGACATGGAACAACAGACTGGTTCCACATAGGAAAAGGAGTACGTCACCCTGCTTATTTAACTTATATGCAGAGTACATCATGAGAAACACTGGACTGGAAGAAGCACAAGCTGGAATCAAGATTGCCGGGAGAAGTATCAATAACCTCAGATATGCAGATGACACCACCCTTATAGCCGAAAGTGAAGAGGAACTAAAAAGCCTTTTGATGAAAGTGAAAGAGGAGAGTGAAAAAGTTGGCTTAAAGCTCAACGTTCAGAAAACTAAGATCATGGCATCTTGTCCCATCACTTCATGGCAAATAGATGGGAAAATTGAAAACAATGTCAGACTTTATTTTGGGGGCTCAAAAATCACTGCAGATGGTGATTGCAGCCATGAATTAAAAGACACTTACTCCTTGGAAGGAAAGTTATGACCAACCTAGATAGCATATTAAAAAGCAGAGACATTACTTTGCCAACAAAAGTCTGTCTAGTCAAGGCTATGGTTTTTCCAGTAGTCATGTATGGATGTGAGAGTTGGACTATGAAGAAAGCTGAGTGCCGAAGAGTTGATGCTTTTGAACTGTGGTGTTGGAGAAGACTCTTGAGAGTCCCTTGGACTGCAAGGAGATCCAACCAGTCCATCCTAAAGGAGACCAGTCCTGGGTGTTCATTGGAAGGACTGATGCTGAGGCTGAAACTCCAATACTTTGGCCACCTCATATGAAGAGTTGACTCATTGGAAAAGACTCTGATGCTGGGAGGGATTGGGGGCAGGAGGAGAAGGGGACGACAGAGGATGAGATGGCTGGATGGCATCACCAACTCGATGCACATGAGTTTGGGTGAACTCTGGGAGTTGGCGATGGACAGGGAGGCCTGGCGTGCTACGATTCATGGGGTTGCAAAGAGTCAGACACGACTGAGCGACTGAACTGAACTGAACAATATTAAAGTCAAACAAACTAAATTCAAAGCAATTTAATATTTCAAATTTATAAAAGATGCTATCCATCAAATATATACAATAGTCATGAGTTTTTATGAAACTAAAAATGGATTTTCAAAATATAAAACAAAAGATGTTGGAAATATAAGAAAAATAGATATTCACAAATTCATAAAATTTGGGGAATACCTGAATGGGCTTCTCTCGTAAATTAACATAAGTAAAGCTACAGAGGATTTAAATAACAAAATTGATAAGTTAATAAACAGGAAATACATATATTTCAAACATGCATGTGAAACATTCAGAAAAATAAAGTGCTAGACCATCAAAGACACGTTAATAATTCTAAAAAACAGATCATATACACTCTGACCACAAAGTAATAATATTATAAATTAATAATAAATGAATGGTCCTTTTCAAAGCAAAAGGAAAACTACAACCATTTACAAGTAAATAAAGAACTTTCTTTATGACTGTTAGATTAAAAAGAAAATCAAAGTGGAAATTACAAACTATTGGGAAATGAAGGACAGTGAAAGAAATTGCATATTGATCTCATTGGATATGGCCAAAATAGTATCATGAAAATATGGGGACTTTGCTGGTTGTCCAGTGGCTAAGATTCTGCATTCCCAATGCAGGGGGCTTGGGTTTGATTCTTGGTTGAGGAACTAGATCCCATGTGCTACAACTAAGCACTGCTGCTACTGCTAAGTCACTTCAGTCGTGTCCGACTCTGTGTGACCCCATAGACGGCAGCCTACCAGGCTCCCCCGTCCCTAGGATTCTCCAGACAAGAACACTGGAGTGGGTTGCCATTTCCTTCTCCAAAGCATGAAAGTGAAAAGTGAAAGTGAAGTCGCTCAGTCATGTCCTACTCTAGCGACCCCATGGACTGCAGCCTGCCAGGCTCCTCCATCCATGGGATTTTCCAGGCAAGAGTACTGGAGTGGGATGCCATTGCCTTCACTGACAACTAAGCACAGCCAAATACATAAAATATATTTTTTAAAAAAGAAAATATGCAGCATTAAGTCCATTCATTAGGAAACAAAATTGTATTAAACAATGATTTTTTTTTAAAGGTTAAAAATATAATCGTATTTCCTGGTAGGAATCAAATGGTAGAGTCTGCCTGCAGTGTGGGAGACCTGGGTTTGATCCTTGGGTTGGGAAGATCCCTGGAGAAGGAAATGGCAACCCACTCCAGTATTCTTGCCTGGAAAATCCCATGGACAAAGGAGCCTGGCAGGCTATCATCCATGGGGTTGGCAAAGAGATGAGCATGACTGAGTGACTTCACATCAACAAAAATAAAATATATCAAGAAAATGAACCCAGAAGGCAGAAAATGAATAAAGATAAAAGCATAAATTGGATTTCCACTTCTGTTAGTACTGGACTCAACTCTCTTTCAAAGGATAATTTGAAAAGCTGAATCAAATATGACCAGCATTCTCTTAAAGGCATCAGCATCAGAGAACAAACAAGGCAATAAAGGGTTATCAGATAGAACTCCCAAGGTAAGTTAGGTGTTAGGTACCACTGTCCTCTTAGTGCATGCTGCTCAGAAGCTCAGGCATGTCCAGCTCTTTGCGACCCCATGGACTGTAACCCACCAAGTTCCTATGTCCATGGGAATATCCAGGCAAAAATACTGGAGTGGGTTGCCATGCCCTCCTCCAGGGGATCTTCCTGACCCAGGGATGGAACCCACATCTCCTGCTTGAATTCAAGTCTCCTGCATTGGCAGGCAGATTCTTTACCACTGAGCAACCTGGGAAGCCCGTTCCTCGAAGTAGTATTTCTCATTTTCAGAAATTCATGGGGCTATGTGAAGTGTAACTGAAGTCCATAACCCAAAAGGATTAAGGACTGGAAATCCACTAGCCTTCTAGAGGACGGCAGTACAGCTATAAAGCATCTCATTCCTTGAAACTGGAATTCTGGTGATTCTGGATTGTGGGTGCCTTTAGGCAACTGTCAATAAATAAAAGTAAATCTTCTGCGAGGAAAATGAAATCATCCTAAACTTCAAATTTGTTCCACCAGAAACTTAAAGAGTACATTTTCTGAATGAACACACAATCAAAAGAAACCAGGCCCAGGAAGAAACCTGACAATATACACAAAACCACCAGAAATAATGGACAATAGAAATTGCTCCACATAGCTTCCATATATTGGAGTTATTGGTCATAATCCTTAGAACTTTTGTAATGATGCTTACAAAAGTAAAGGAGATAAGAAAAAATAAAATTAAGAATTTGGTACAAAATTAGAAATATTTAAAAAATAGATTTAAGAAAACTAATCAAAATTGAAAACTGAAAAATACAATAATAGAAATTTAAAATTCAATGGATAGATTTAACATAGACACAGCTGAAGAGAGAATTAATGAGCTAGAAGAGACTAAATGATAGAACAGTACAGAAGAGAGGGTAAGATACTGGGAGGATATATTTAGAAAGTCTAACATATAATTTGAAGTCCTAGAAGGAGAGGAGAAAAGTAAATGGGGTAGAAGGAAAGTTTGAAAGTCTGAAAACTTCCAGAACTAATGAAAGATATTCAGTCACAGAGTCAAGAAACTCTATGACCCGCTAAGGGGATAAATAAAAAGAAACCCACAATTAGCTACATGAGCCATCAATCTAATTTTTGCCCTCTTGATCTTAACAGGCCTTTACTGCCTCTGCCTGCCTATAAATAACCAGTTCTTCAAATGCTCTTAGAACAAACTTTATCCTCCTGCTGGTTCCACCTCTAAAGGGTTGAGTAAACTTTGGCTCCTTGTTTATCTTATATGTGTATGAGTCATGTTTTTAACATTTTGAAACTTGTACTTCGAATATACATATATGAAACGAAGATTTCATGAAATAATTCTTCTCCTTCTTGAAATATTTTCTGTTCTATTTTATTCTTTTCCATCTTATTAAAAGTTCATTTTGGTCACATTCACTAAATGTAATCTCAATCCGGTAATCTCAACCTGCCTTTTGAAAAATCCTGCCTCATCTGACAAGGGAGTGAGTGGGTGATGGGGTGGGAGAGGGGTAGAATTGCATTAAAAAAAAAACACCCTAATATTTAAATTAGTTACTTTGGCTTCCTCCCTCCAAAGAATCAGACGACTCTGGATACAGGATCAGGTTTTCTGGGATTTTGTTTTTCCTTTGGAGGATTTTTTTTTTTTTTTTTTTTTTTTTGCTCTTTCTTGCTCAGCGCTCGGACTCCGGGATTAATCCTGGGGACTATTTGGAAAAAGCCAGCGGCCGGCTCCATCTGGCCCCTGGGAAGAGAGGAGGCCAGGCCGCAGGGCAAGCGAAGGCCGGTCTCCCTGGGTGGGGCCTCGCGGCCTCGGAGGGCTCCGGGGTTGTCCAGAACTTCGCTGCACTCCTCGCCGGAGTTGAGACCAAGCGAACTTCGAGTTCACCTCGAGAGCTCGCGGAAGTGCGAGGTGGGCAGTCGCGGAAGGGGCGGCCATCGTCAGAGCTCCGTCGGGCTCCCCTAAGTCCCCCGTGCATCTTCTGCCTTGGGGTTGTCCGGCCCCTTCCCGAGCCAGGAGGCTTCCAGTTGGAAAGGGTGACTTCTGTGAGTCCCTTAGGTCATATCTGGAGGGACTGAAGACCGCGAGGAAAAGGGAACAATAAGGGCCCGCCTTAGTCCGGCACGCCCTGGGCCACCGGTACCCTTGAACCCGCCCCTGCTGTTCTGTCTCTGTGCAAATTCCAGGCGCTCTGGCTCGAGAGCCAAAGGCGCGGCGGGGCGAGCCATGAACCGAATGGGCGCTCTGGGCTCCGCGAGGCTGCGATGGGCGCTGCTGGGGACGCGGGCGGCACTCCCTCGCCTCGGCTCGTACGGGGCCAGAGCCAAGGCGGCGATCCCCTCCGCCCTCCCTGCGGCCCAGGCGGCTGAGGCTCCCGGAACCGGGCCTGGCGATCGGAGGCTGCGGAGCCTGGACGAGCTTTCAGGGCCAGGGCAGCTACGCCTCTTATTCCAGCTGTTGGTGCAAGGCTACGTTCTGCATTTGCACCAGCTCCAGGTAACCGAGCGAGGGTGGTGGCGGTGGTGGTGGGGCTCGCGCCAAAGGGATGCGGTGAGCACCGGGACAGAAAGGCTGGGGATGAGGAGACAGTGAACAAAAAGTGGAGGACATCAGGAGAACGTAGCCCGGGACCGACTGGGGCTGTGGTCATAACCCTGGACGTGTGTAGCGGTTCTGAGTTGAAATGAACAAACAAGTCAAGGAAGGGCATGAAGCCGGAGGGCACAGGTAGGAGATAAGTCAGGAGGCTAGGATTAAATTGGGCAGAGGTTAGGAGAGAAGGGAACTGTCTTGGTAATAGAATAGCAGTTGCAAGTGTGCAAGCTGCGGGATGTTATAGAACCACTTTTTCTGTGGTGATATCCCTACCAGACTTCTTTCAAAGGAAGTGGTTTCTGGAGGATTGCAGAGGTTTGGCAGTTTGCAGGGTAAATTTGCCCTTAGTGGAAAGAAAGATGTCATTGCTTAAAAGAGTGAAAGCAAAATCATAGACATTAATGAAAAGGCACATTTTTGTTATTAAGAAATCAATATCCAGTGAGAGGTTTATCCAGTGGAACACTGTTATGAGGCAGGGATGGATAGCCCACTGTCAATGGACAGAGACTGGAAAACCCAATGTTGGTTAAGTTGGAGAGGTTTTAGGAAGTGAACCGAAGAGATTCACATGGGATCTGTCTTCCTGAGAACTATTAAATATTAATACACCCACTCTGCCCCGGGAACTTTTCTAAGAACTGAGCTTCAATAAATTATGGCCAATACCCGTATGGGGGTTAAATGCTCCTTTTGGGGAAGAGGGGGATTGTTGTTCAGTCACTAAGTGATGTCTGACTCTGCCACCCCATGAACTGCAACACGCCAAGCTTCCCTGTCATTCACCAGCTCCTGGAGTTTGCTCAAACTCATGATGTCCATTGAGTCAGTGATGCCATCCAACCATCTCATTGTCTGTCATCCCCTTCTCTTGCCTTCAGTCTTTCCCAGCATCAGGGTCTTTTCCAATGAGTCAGAGTAAACAAATCAGTAATCAACTTATTTCAGAAAGACCTGAGTGCCCTGGGAGGAGAAGCCAGTCTGGGGATGGGGGAGAAGTGGGACCTTTGATTAGACTGTGCCATCCAGGCACATGTGAGGTTATCAGTGATTGACAGGAAGCATAGACAGCCCTTGGGCTGGGCTGATGAACTGACTGGTCACCTAGTGGCTGTGCTGGGCAGTAGTAAAAAATGAGGAGGAACTGTGGGGACTTGGGATATGACAGGCCTTTGAGGAGGGCCTTGAAGGCCAGACTGCGGGTCCTGGGAGTTCCTCTGAGGGGTCATGGTGGGCTCTTGAGCAGGCATGGGGAGAAGATGGCTTCCAAGGGACACTGCCCTGTTATGTGCCATGGGATGGATTGGGCAAGAGAATCAGAGAGAGCCTCCGATAGCAATAGAAATGGCAGTATTTGAGCAACCACCTCCCCTCCCCCTCCGGAAACTGGACTGAGTTAACAATGAGAGAGAAAATGACTGTGAGGCTTTGAAAGTCCAAACTGAACAATTTCTCTGCACCTGGCTGGGCCACTGCCATCTCCCCTGGGGTCTTCTCTGTTGGGTTCATATTTTTGAGATATGGTGGGCAGGTCACAATGCACTCAGAGATGGTTAAAAAAAATCATTTGCTGTGTGCTCCGCTCCAAGAAACTAAGTAAGCCAAGAAACCAAAGTCCTGAGAGCTTCTCCTGCTTGATTTAACCTCTAGAAATGTGAGCAACCCAGTGGATGCCCCAAGGGTGGATACTAAGACTTCTTACCATTTCTTAGGGAAAGTTTACTGGGAAGCTTTCCTCAGGATTATCTCTATAGCAGTAACTACCAAAGAAATTCTCGACTGCCCTAGAAAGTGGAAGAGGAAGCAGGAGAAAGCCAGAAATGCGTGACCTTTTAAAGGAGAAATCAGGACTCGAATTTTGCAGAGCCTCCTGGCTCTAGCCTTTGTATTTCAAAGATCTGGAGTCACGTGAACCTGGGCTGCTCCATGGGCAATATATTAACTCCTCCGCTGTGTGGCTGGTGTGAGTTAGTATAGAGTGGAGGGCTGCACATCCTTAAAAGCCCATTAATACCCTTTTTTTGAGGAAGAGGATGCTTCCAGTGACTCATTTTTTATCAGTTCAGATCTGTTTGGTTGCCATTCTCACAGGTTTAAACTATAAACCAGCTTTATTGGTTCCTATTAGAAAAGTCTAATAATTGTGTTAGATTATTGTGTCTAATAATATACCTGTGTGCCCATCAGGTATATTTTGCTCCAGGTATTCATGAGACCATCCAACCCACCATTTTGTTCTGAAGTTCTCTTGGCTCTGCTGTCTCACAGAACTTAGTTGATTGGCCTGGGTTAATTGCCCATTTCTGAACCCATCATAGTGGCCAAAGGTGTGCTATAGCTTAGACTCATGCAGGCTCACTCTTAGAGCTGGGGCTGGGATCCCTGCCACCTAAATAGGTGTCGACTGCATAGGAGGAGGAGTGGAACTGAGATAAGGGTAGCCGACCATAATGTCCTCTGCACCATCAGTTGTCCAAAACTGCATATTACACATAAAATTAATAAAATCAGCTTAGGGAAGCATTGTAGGACTTAAGGGGTCGGACTGGGAATTGAGACATGTGAGAACCATGCAAGTGCATAAAAGCCAGTTCCCTTCTCTTTTCTAACTAAAATAATGACAAGAGTGCTGAAAAAGTGAAATGTGAACATATCTTAAATTTATATGTAAATTTACAACAAATTGATATCTTTCAAAGGTGTGGACCCTGAGAATGATAAGATCAACTGTCTATTCTGTAGCTCTGATTGTGGACTGCCTGGGTTGGTGACCCCTCTTCTGTCTCCCTAATGCTTCCTGTACATATTTGTCCTTTCATGCATCATTTTTTTTATATATGTATATACTTAAGAAAATTTTTTTTCCTGTGAGAAGCACATTGAGATTTACTCTTTCAGCAACTTTCAAATATACCATATGGTATTGTCATAGTCACCATCCTGTGTATTACACCTTGGGAGGTAGTCCTGTAATCCCCACTTATTTATTTTATAACTGAAAGTTTGTACTTTTTGACCACCTTTATCCATCTTGCCCTCCTCCCATCCCTCACCTCTGGCAACCTATGGTGATGGGTTTTCTGTATGTTTGAGTTTTGTTTTAGTTTGTTTCTATTTTAGATTCCACATATACATGAGATCATTCAGTATTTGCTTTTCTCTGTCTGACATTTCATTTAGCATAATTCCTTCAAGTATATCCATGTTGTAAATGGCAAGATTTCCTTGTTTTTTATGGCTGAATAATATTCCTGTGTGTGTGTGTATGTGACATTTTATTTAGTCATTTATCCACTGATCAACACTTAGGATGCTTCTATGCTTCTATGTCTTGCCTATTGTAAATACTGCTGCAGTGAACATTGAAGTAAATAGTGTTTTCATTTTCTTTGGATAAATACCGAGAAGTAGAACCACTGGATCATATCACAGTTCTATTTCTAATTTTTTGAGAAACCTCCATACTGTTTTCCATAGTAGCTGCACCAATTTACATTCTTACCAACAGTGCACAAGAGTTCCCTTTTCTCCACATCCTTCCCAACGCTTATTTTTTTTTTTGTCTTTGAGCCATTCTGACAGGTACAAGGTGATATTTCATTAAAGTTTTAATTTGCATTTCCCTGATGATTAGTGATGATGACTACCTTTTCTTTTACCTGTTGGCCATCTGTATGTCTTTTAAAGAAAAATGTCAATTCAGATCCTCTGCCCATATTTTAATTGGATTTTATTTGTTTGTTTTACTATTGAATTGTTTGAGTTCTTCATGTATTTGGATATTAACTCCTATCAGATATATGATCTGCAAATATTTTATCCCATTTGGTAGGTTGTCTTTTCATTTTATTGATGGTCTCCTTTGCTGTGCAGAAGTTATTTGGTTTAATGTAGTCCAACTTGTTTATTTTTGTTTTCATTACCTTTGCTTTTGCTGTCAAATCAAAAAAAAATCATCATCAAGGCTAACCTCAAGTAGCTTACCACCTATGTTTTCTTCTGGGATATTTATGGTTTCAGATTTTATGTTCAGATCTTTAACCATTTTGGGTTAAGTTTTGTGTATAGTGTAGGATAGTAATATTTTGCATGTGGATATCCAGTTTTCCCAAAACCATTTATTTTGGAGGCTGTCCTATTATATATTCTTTACTCCCTTGTCATAAATAATTTATAATATATATATGGGCTTATTTCTAGGCTCTCTGTTCTTCCACTAATCTGTGTATATGTGTGTATGCCAATACCTATTGGCATAATAGTTTTGTAATATACTTTGAAATCAGGACACAAACCCTCCAGCTTTGTTCTTCTTTCTCAAGATTGCTTTGAATATTCAGGGTCATTTGTAATTACATGTAAACTTTAGGACTGTTCGTTCTATTTCTGTGAAAACTGTCATTGGAATTTTAGTAGGAATTGCAATGAATCTATAGATTGCTTTGGATAGTATGGACACTTTAATAATACTAGTTTTTCCAATCCATGAGCATGGAATATCTTCCCACTTGTCTTCTTTAATCTCTTTCTTCAATGTCATAATTTTCAGTGAACAGGTTTCCGGGATATTTTATTTTTCTTGATACAATTGCAAATGAGAGTATTTTCTTAATTTCTCTTTCTGATTGTTTGTTATTAGCTTATAGAAATTCAACTGATTTTTGTATTTTGATTTTTTATCCTGAAGCTTTACTGGATTCAGTTATTGCTTCTATGAGTTGTTTTGGTAGAGTCTTTGGGGTTTTCTGTATATCAGGTCATCTTCAAATAGTGATAGTTTTACTTCTTTTCTGATTTGGATACCTTCTTTTTTTCTTGCCTAATTGCTCTGTCTAGGACTTCCAATACTATTTTGAATAAAAGTGGCAAGAGTGGGCATCTGTCTTGTTCCTGGTCTTACAGGGAAAGCTTTCAGCTTTTTAGTTGACTATGATATTAGCCATGGGCTTGTTACATATAAGCTTTATTATGTTAACAGTTAGTTCAGTCACTCAGTCGTATCCAACTCTGTGACCCCATGAACTGCAGCTTGCCAGGCTTCCCTGTCCATCACCAACTCCCAGAGCTTACTCAAACTCATGTCCATTGAGTCAGTGATGCCATCCAACCATCTCATCCTCTGTTGTTCCCTTCTCCTCCTGCCTTCAATCTTTCCCAGCATCAGGGTCTTTTCCAATGAGTCAGTTCTTCATATCAGTGGCGAAAGTATTGGAGCTTCAGCTTCAGCATCAGTCCTCCTAATGAATATTCAGGACTGATTTCCTTTAGGATTGACTGGGTTGATCTCCTTGCTGTTCAAGGGACTCTCAAGAGAACTCCTATGTTAAGAGTACATTCTCTCTGTACCCACTTTTGTTAGCATTTTTATCATAAACAAATGTGGAATTTTGTCAAATGTTTTTTTCTGTATCTGTTGAGATGACCCTATGATTTTTATCCTTCATTTTGTTAATGTGTTGTTACATTCATTGATTTGCAGTTCAACCATCCTTGCATCCCTGAAATAAATCCATCTTGATCATGGAGAATGTTTTTTGTTTTTTTTTTAATATGTTGTTGAATTTGGTTTGCTAATATTTTGGTGAAGATTTTTTCATTTATAATCATCAAGAATACTAGCCTGTACTTTTCTTTTCTTGTAGTGTCCTTGTCTGGTTTTAGTATTAGGCAAATTTCAGCATCATAAAATGAGTTTGAAAGTGTTCCTTCCTCCCCTCCCCCACTTTTGGGGAAAAGTTTGGTATTAATTCTTCCTTAAATGCTTGGTAGAATTCCCCAGTGAAGCCTCCTGATCTTTGACTTTTGTTTGTTAAGAATTTTGGTGACTGATTCAATCTTTTTACTGATCTGCTCAGATTTTCTATTTTTCCTGTTTCAATTTTGGTATGATGTGTGTTTCTAGGAATTTATCCATCCCTTCTAGGTTATTCAATTTGTTGGCATTTAATTGTTCACAATAGTCTCTTGTGATCCTTTGTATTTCTGTAGTATCAGTTGTAATGCCTCCTCTTTCATTTCTGATTTTATTTATCTGAGTTCTCTTCTCTTTTTTCCTTTGTGAGTCTAGCTAAAGGTTTGTCTATTTTGTTTGGCTTTTTAAAAAGCCAGCTGTTAGTTTCACTGATCTTTTCTATTGTCTTTTTAGTCTCTATTTCTTTCTCTTAGACCTTCGTTTTTTCCTTCTATAACTTTGAGGTTAGTTTGTCCTTTTTTCTAGTTCCATGAGGTGTAACATTATGTTGTGTGAGACCTTCCTTGTTGTTTTTTTCTTCTTCTTCTTTTTTTACATCCTTCTTATTTCTTAATGTAGGCATTTATTGCTGTGAACTTCCTTCTTGAAACTGTTTTTGCTGCCTGCCATCAATTTTGGCTTTTACCGCTCTTTGCAGCCTTTCCGCAAAGCTTGTTCCCACCTTCTACTGGACATTAACATCAAAGGCCAGATGATCTGTGACCTTTTGAACCCAGTAGGCTTTGTTCTGCCCAACACAGAGGATATCATTCCCATGTTCAGCAGCTTCATCACCATGTCAACCTCCTTGCTTGTCTGCATCTTGGCTGGCAGCATGGGCAGCCCCACAGTGACTCTGGAAAAGGATGATGTCTGGGTGTTCCCTCCTGCTTGGTCTCCATTGTTGCTTGATCTGCCCCAACAATCTACCCACACACCACTGCCACGTCAGTGCCCCTAAAAGCATGTTTGATAAGTTGTTCACTTGCTCAGGAATCCCCACAGGACCTGGGGAATCATCCTTAAATATCTCAAGCAAACATTTGCATCCCCAGCCTCCTTTACCTAGGCACCCCTTCTTTAAGTTTTGGTATGTTGTATTTTCCATTTTCACTCATCTTCAGTTATTTTAACTTCTCTTTTGATTTCTTCTTTGACTTAGTAGTTTCTGTAGCATGTTGTTTAATCTCCACAATCTCCATGTTGTTTTATCTCTTTAACCAGTATTTGTGAATTGTCCAGATTTCTTCTTGCAGTTGATTTCTAGTCATACCATTATGTGGGAAAAGATGCCTGATCAGATTTCAGTCTTCTTAAATTTATTAAGACTTCTTTTGTGGCCTAACATTTGATCTATACTGGAGAACGTTCCATATTTGCTTGAAAAGAATGTGTATGTTGTCGCTTTTGGGTGAAATGTTCTGTGTAAATCTGTTAAGTTCATCTGACCTAATGTGTCATTTAAAGTCAATGTTTCTGTATTGATTTTCTGTCTGGATGATGAAGTGGATTTTCTGTCTCCTGATGTATTGCTATCTTTTTCTCCTTTTAGGTTTGCTATATATTTAAGTGCGTGTATTTCTTTCTTTTCTTTTTAATGCTCATTTATTTATTTGACTGTGCTGGGTCTTAGTTGCAGCTCATGGGATCTTTGATCTTCATTGCAGCATGTGGGATCTTTAGTTGTGGCATGCAGGTCTTTAGTTGCAGCATTCTAATTCTTTGTTGTGGCATGTGGGATCTAGTTCCATGACCAGGGATTAAACCCAGGCTCCCTGCATTATGAGCACAAAGTCATAGCCACTGGACCACCAGGCAGGTCCCCTAAATGCATTTGTTTCTTATCATTGCCTATTTATGTGGCTTAGAGACTGGGGTGTGAAGTTCCAAGGGATGGGCCTATGTTTTTCCCAGCTCTGTGTCCCCCCAGCACCAGGCACAGTTTTGGGTACAGGGGAGGTTCTTGGTAATGTTTGATAAATAAATACATTTCATGTACCAGTCAAAAGGCTGTGAGTGGTACTGAGCAGTAGCTACATCTGGTGGTAAACTTTGTGAGACTCTTCTCAGCTCCCTAATCTGAGTTGTTTGACATAAGATAGAGTGAAAAACAGACGATAATGGAGATGGGCATATTGATCAAGACTGGCCCTTCAGGTTTTAGCTTTGCAGGTTCAGAAGCTAAATTTTGTCAGTTCATTAAGCATGGGTAGACTACTGGGGACTGACCCCCATTGGCCAAACCCATAGAAACAAATTGTGGATTGGAGTATTTATTTATAAAACTTAGCCCTCCCAGGGATCTTATACTTCATCACACAGAAGCCCCCTATTCTAGTTGCTCCTACCTGTCAAACTATCCCCAAACTTAGTAGCTTAAAGCAACAGTTTGTTATTTTCCTCATGATTTTGTGGGTCAGGAATTTGGGTAGTTCATATCAGAAATGGCATATGTCTGCTTCACAGAGGAGTGGAGCTTTAGTTTGAATGGGTGAAGATGTCTGAGATGGATCAGGTAGGGCCGTATATTTGGGCCTCAGGTCTGACTTTTAGCTGGTTTCCTTAACTTTTCTCCATGTCACATATGCTGGGGCTGGAATTTCCAAGATGGCGTCTTCAGTTGCATGTTGGGTGCCTGGACTGGTTTGACCAAAATGGCTGAGTATCTCTTTCTCCACATAGCTAGCCTGGGACTTCCTCACAGCATGGTGGGTCTCTGGATAGTCAAGACTTCTTCCAGGGTGCTGGTTTCCCCCAGAGTGGATATTCCAAGAGATGAAAGTGGAAACTGGCCTAGCATCATTTTTGCTGTATTCTACCCATCAGAGCAGTTACAGAGCACACCCAGAACCTAGAGAAGAGGATGGAGACCTGACCTATTAATGGCAGAGGTATCAAAAAGTATGTGGCCCTCTTTAATAGGCTTAACCTCTTCCTAGAATCCAGGTACCTAGGGAGAGAAATTAGTAACTGCTTTAATGGATTGCCTGGTGTACAGAACTAAAGCATAGAATTGCATGGAAAAAAATTTCATCTAGGCCTTGGATAAACCTGTTTGAACGTGCTTCTCTGGTGCCTGTTCATTAGATTAAGTATCTCTCTCTCTTCAGAGATAAACACTGCCTATTTTTGCTGTTTGGCTCCTCCTTCTGGGTTTTGTAATGACCTCTCTCATCCTGTTAACACATTCTTTCTTCAGTTTGGCTAATACCGTTGATTAGATGGATTTTCTTTCCCAGTGCTCAGGTTACCATCAAGCCTTCCCGAGATTATCCTCCAGTTACCTTGACTTGGCTCAAATATTCCTCAGTCTCATCTGGCAGACATTTACAAATTGTCCCTGAGACTCTGGTGGAGTCTAATGTATCGCTTTAAAGACTCAGGGATGGGAAATTTGAAACTAGGTATTAGGGTATAGGTGGCTCAGTGGTAAACAATTTGCCTGCCAATGCAAGAGCCGTAGGAGACTCGAGTTCGATCCCTGGGTCAGGAAGATCCCCTGGAGAAGGAAATGGCAACCTACTCTAGTATTCTTGCTGGGATAATCCCATGGACAGAAGAACCTGGTGGGCTACAGTCCGTGGGATCGCAGAGTCGGACGTGATTACCGTTACCATTAGGGTATAAAGTGTCACTTATACCAACTTAGCAAATGCACTGCCAGAATTTTTATCTTACAGATAAAATTTGTGGTCATTGAAATATTCCAGATTATTCAATATAGCAGTATTTCTGATTGGGAAATGTTAGAATGACCTACATGTCGCAGTAGGGAACTAATTAAGTTACAGTACATTCATACAATGAAATTTTATGCAACCATTAAAAAGAATAGAGGCAGGAAGGCTTTCCTAGTGGTCTAGTGGTTAAGAATCCGCCTGCCAATTCAGGAGACATAGGTTCAATCCCTGGTCCAGGAAGATTCCACATCCTGTAGGACAACTAAGCCTGTGCACCGTAGCTACTGAGTCATCACCTGAGAGCTGACACTTCTAAACCTACGTGCTGCAGCTGCTGAAGCCTGCATGCCCTAGAGCCTGTGCTCCATAACAAGAGAAGCCATCGCAATGAGAAGCATGGGCACTGCATCTAGGGAATAGTTCCTTCTTGCTGCCACTAGAGAAAGCCTGCATGCAGCTACAAAGACCCAGCAGAATCAAAATAAAAATACACAAATAAATTAAAAACATCTTAAAATGTTAAATCTTTTAAATCTATGTGTATTAATATGAATTTCTTGCTATGATATGGAAGGAAAGTAAGGTCCAAAACCATATAATATGCCATCGTGCTTAGTTGTGTCCAATTCTTTGTGACCCCATGGACTGTAGCCCGCTAGGCTCCTCTGTCCATGGAATTCTTCAGGCAAAAATACTAGAGTGAGTAGCCATTCCCTTCTCCAAGGGATCTTCCTGACCCAGGGACTGAACCAGGGTCTCCTGCATTGCAGGCAAAAGTTTTTTACTGTTTGAAATTTTTTTACTGAGAGAGAGAGAATGTGTATAAAATATCCCTGGGAGGACACACAAGAAATTGGTAATTTCAGCTGCTTCTCTGTAAGAGTCTT
Source organism: Bos grunniens (assembly GCF_055505025.1). Classification (NCBI taxonomy): domain Eukaryota; kingdom Metazoa; phylum Chordata; class Mammalia; order Artiodactyla; family Bovidae; genus Bos; species Bos grunniens. Next base: position 30,065,223 of record NC_141166.1, on the reverse strand, counting down.
GAGTCTGGACATGAGACTTAGGAGAAAGACTTAACTTTTTACTGCAGGACTGCTATGAACCTCCATCAGAGTTTCCTCTGGCTTCATCCTGCCCAGGCATAATTCACCAACTTTTGAGTCTTTTTGTACCCTTTTTGTACTGTTTACATTTTAACAGTGTGCATATACATATTCCCTTTAAAATTTTTAAGAACAACAACAAAAGAATGGAGAGCAAGAGATAAAAGGATGGCTGACCTAGCTTCCTGGTCCAGCATAATATTTTGAAGTCTTTAATAGGTCTTCCTCTTGTACTCCTGTTTGGCTCTGTGTCCTTACTTTTGATGTCCACTTCTGTGTCTGCACCCTCTTTTTAGTTCTGTGTCCATTGCTCGTCACCCTTGTCCTTGTTCTTGGAATACTCTCATTGTTCCACGCCAGACCAGCCCAACTGGCAGGTGTACACAGTGTACAGAGGTTTGCCTCTGGGTGTGTCAGGAGCGTGGCTTTGGGCTGGGAAATACTTCTGTTTTCCTAATAGCCTCTCTGAAGATGTCACAGGCAATGCCTTTTCTTGGATCACCTTTAGATCTTCCTCTACTCTCAGCCCATTGTTTCTCTACAGTAAACAGTCAGAGGGAAATTCTTATTGTTCACCTATCCTGTGCATGTCTTTGTAACCTTATGACAGTGTTTCTGTCTTGCATAAAAGCAGACATTTTTATGATTGTCAAAGTAATGGCTGCACACATGCACAAAAGTGTTTTTTTTTTGTAGCTTTGTTTGTAAAATAAAAAATTCAGAAGCATATTAAATGCCCATCAACAGGGTAGATAGATTGTGATATAGTCATATAGTGGAACACTATGCAATAGTTGTAATGCATGCACAAGCTTTTATATATCAATATAGAACTTAGCAGGGAGAGGGATAAATTAGGAGTTTGGGATTAACAGATACACACTACTATATATAAAATAGATAAACAGCAAGGAGCTACTATATAGCACAGGGAATTATATTCAATATCTTGTAATAACCTATAATGTAAAAGAATATGAAAAAGAAAAATATATATACATATGTGTATATATATATGTCAAATGGAATTACTTTTTGTATACTAGAAACTAATACAATATTGTAAATCAACTATCTTCCATTAAAGAAATAGAACTCAGAACCAAAGTTGAGTATAAAATGATATGTGTTGTTGTTCAGTTGCTCAGTTGTATCCTACTCTTTGTAACTCCATGGACTGCAGCATGCCAGGCTTCCCTGTCCTTCTCTATCTCCTGGAGTTTGCTCAAACTCATGTCCATTAAGTGGATGATGCCATCCAACCATCTCATCCTCTATAACCCTCTTCTCCTCCTGCTTTGCCTTCAATCTTTCCTGACATCAGGATCTTTTTCAATGAGTTGGCTCTTCGTATCAACTAACCAGAGTATTGGAATTTCAGCTTCAGCATCAGTCCTTCCAATGAATATTCAGGTTGATTTCCTTTAGGATTGACTGCTTTGATCTCTTTGCTGTCCAAGGGACTCTCAGGAGTCTTCTCCAGCATCATGGTTTGAAAGCATCAATTCTTTGGCACTCAGACTTCGTTATGGTCCAGTTCTCACATTAGTACATGACTACTGGAAAAAACCATAGCTTTGACTATATGGACCTTTGTTGGCAAAGTGATGTCTCTGGTTTTTAATATGCTTTCTAGGTTTGTCATAGCTTTCCTTCCAAAGAGCAAATGTCTTTTAATTTCATGGCTGCAGTCACCATCTGCAGTGATTTTGGAGCCCCCAAAAATAAAGTCTGTCATTGTTTCCATTGTTTCCCCATCTATTTGTCATGAAGTGATGGGACCAGATGACATGATCTTAGTTTTCTGAATGTTGAGTTTTAAGCCAGCTTTTTCACTCTCCTCTTTCACTTTCATCAAGAGGCTCTTTAGTTCCTCTTCACTTTCTGCCATAAGGGTGGTGTCATCTGCATATCTGAAGTTATTGATATTTCTCTCAGCAATCTTAATTCCAGAGTGATTCATCCAGCCTGGCATTTTGCATGATGTACTCTGCATATAATTTAAATAAGCATGATATGTAAGATACTGTCAATATTTCTAGAAATTAAAAGCCACATGAAGATGATATGAGCTATCATTGTGTGTGTATATAATATTACATATTATATTACATATAATATGTAATAAAATTACATAAATATTGACAGAACAAACACTTTTCAAATTCAAGGTAGTGGCTGCTCTGGGGCCAGGGCAAAGGGAAAGATAAAAAGGGGACTTTGAAATGCTTTCATGTTTAAAAAATATTTAAAACAAATATGACAAATATTAAAAGTTCTTGATTCTGGAGGGACAGTATATAGTGTTACTTTTTAAATCACACACATTAAAATATTCATAATAAAAAATACAAGTAATCATGCTCATCGTGAGTCCATATGGACACCTGGCTTGGTCTGATCTTCGAGAAGAGCGCTCAAGGCAAGATTCAGAGCAAGGAGAACCTGGGAATGCTGTTAAATATTCAGCACCTTCTGTCACTTGGAAATGTGAATTCCACTTGTGTGAGGGGGTTGAGGCTAAACTCTTGATGACACTTGGACAGCACTGACTCATGACTGTCCCAGCTGGACTCCTCTTCACCTTTGACCCTAAATGATGCCTCTTGCTGGCATCTGTCAGGGGAGGCAAAAGGGTGCCCTGTGCCTGAAGTTACATCTCTCTGTCTGTTTATCTACTAGATGGTTGCCAGCTTTTCGGGCCAGGTTTGTTGACACTGGCCAAAAAGCACTTGGTGTTTATGAGTTCACTTTTGTCCTCCGACTGTTTACTTGCTGTTTCAGTGTTGTTTTTCCTGTGCTGAGAGCCTCCCTAAAGAACCATCATCAGTAAACCAAACAGGCCCCTGAGTAGGAGAATAGAACATCACAAGGCAATATTCCGTTTTTTTTTATTTGAAGGGAGATTTTAGATTGTAAAGAATCTGCCTATAATGCAGGAGACCTGGATTCGATTCCTGGTTTAAGAAGATCTCCTGGAGAAGGGAATGGCAACCCACTCCAGTATTCTTGCCAGGAGAATCTCATGGACAAAGGAGCCTCGAGGGCTACCTACAGTCCATGGCGTCGCAAAAAGTCGAACACGACTGAGTGACTGTCACTTTCACTTTTACATGATTTTAATGTGTTTTTTTTTTTTCCTTCTGACAGCTTTCTTGAGATATAATGACATACCGTACAGTCCTTCAGTCTCTCATGTTCCAGGAGGATCACAAAGTCTGCCAAAACTCATGTTTTGAGCTCTTAAGCTGTAGCTCAGGTCTTTGAATGTGTGGATATGTGTGTGAGTTTGCCCCATGGCTCCAACCCTGACCTTTCACTGATCCAGCTAAGGATTCTCAGAGGCAGAGATCACCCCATCAGACAGACATTCTAAATATTTACTTTTATATATTTATTTAGCTGCATCGGGTATTAGTCTCAGCATGTGGGATCTTAGATCTTCATTGCGGCACATGGGATCTAGTTCCCGGACCAGGGATCAAACCCTGGCCTCCTGTATTGGGAGCACGGCGTCTTAGCCACTGGATCACTGGCGAAGTCCCCAGATAGATATTCTAATTTTACTGTTAGGAGCTCATACCAAATCTGTTCTGTTTGTCTTAGGCACCATCAGGTGGAAGTCACTACAACCATGACTCTCTCTAGTTTGACTAGGCGATTCATAGGGTCGCAAAGAGTCGGACACGACTGAGTGACTGATCTGATCTGATCTGATCTGATTTGGACTGCAGCAGACTACCGGAGAAGGCAATGGCAACCCACTCCAGTATTCTTTCCTGGAGAATCCCAGGGATGGGGGAGCCTGGTGGGCTGCCATCTCTGGGGTCGCACAGAGTCGGACACGACTGAAGCGACTTAGCAGCAGCAGCAGCAGCAGACTGCACCCAGGCTCCCTGTTCAGGGGACAACTAGAGTTGTCAGCAACCACACCTCCCCCACCTCAGCTGGGCCACAGAAGTTCTGGGCAGTGTGATTGTCTATTGCCACCCATGCTGAAGCATGTAGAACAACCCGTGACTGATGAATAAACAAAAGAGGCCAACGGTAGCAGGATGAGGCCGAACAGGCCAAATCAATGTCCAGAAAGTTAATCTTGCTCTGTCATCTTTAGTGGAGACTAGTTTTCTGATGTCACTGGATCTTGGGACATTTCTGAGAGTTTTCAGATCACATTCTCTCTGGCCAGTGGTCAAGTTGAGGGTGGTGACAGCAGTCTGGATTAAACTGGTGAGATGTCTGTAGACAAGAACTGAAAGAGAGAGATTAATAGTCCCTCCCTCCACCCCCAGCCTCCCAGGGTTGATCTCCGATGTCCCACACGCTACAGGTGCGCCTGTCATTTTCACAGCCACATGATCAGTTTGAGCAGTCTCTCTAGCAGTCACTCTATTCTTTGTCCCCATCCTCCTGTGTCTTACCCTCACATGATCCCTGGTTTCTCCTGAGGTGCCTCAGTTGTTTCTTTCTTGTATACCTGGTACCACCCTAGAAATCTCCCACCTCCTGACATGGGGGCCACATCAAGACCACCTTAGGAGTTGTCACCTCAAATCATGGTCATTAGCATCAACATCTATGATTGTGCAACAGCGGCAAGCAGAGATGGTGACTGAAGAAGCATCAAGTTTGAGTAGTTCACTCCCTGACTCATCTTTCTACTTGCAAATTCCGGTGGCCTGGTTTCCCAAGGGGGTAGGTGTGGGAAGAAAAATGGAAGAATGAGAAGAAGGAATTATGTAGTTCGGGTGTCTTACAGCCTATCTGGACCTCTTGCCACCTTCCCCACATCATAATGAAAAATTGCTTAAACAGGAGGTACTCTTCTGGTGAATTGCCACATTTATAGTCCAGACTGATTTTCTTAAGTGTCCACTGGGAACTGAGCCTTGGTTGTCCAGTTAGCTTTTTCAGTTTCTCCTTTAAGTGTCTATATCTTCTTTCAATGGCACCTGCTCCCTGGGAGTGATATGAGGCATGAAAGATCCAGTGAATACCCCAAGTAGCTGCCCACTGGTAGGCAGTTGTTACTATAAAAGTGGTGCCACTGTCTGATTGGCTGCTCTTGGGAATCCGAATATGTAGTACAGTCCATCTAAGAGTCTTTCACTAGTGCTCCACCCCCATCTGCTGTGTGGATGAAGATGGCAGTGCCACGCCCTGGAAAGGTATCTACTGCAGCCAGTGTCCAATGCCATCCTTACGAGAATGATAAGGGACCTACACAGTCTATTTGCCAGGACAGGCCAGATCCAGTACCCCTTTGCTATGTGCCCCAAAGTGTCCTTTGCCACTGGCCTTTGTAGCTGGCAGTCTGCCAGGCTTTCTTGACTTTGTGTGCTCAAACAACTTGTTTTGGGGCTCAGTCTTGGATTGTGAACCATTTACCCTGCCTTGTGCAATGCGCATCCCAGCTCTTATGAGTTTGCTGATTCCACTGATGTTCATCCAAGAACACCTTTTCCATAGACATCACCTGGGTCACACACAGGGAATTTGGATCTTGTGTAATCTGCTGCCATAATGGTATCTTCAAAAAGGCGGAGACTTGACCATCTAGGCATCCTGCAGCCAGGTAACAGCCCAAACTGCCCTGAATCAGTGAAAATGTAACAGGATATTTATGCATAGGTCTTCTCAAGGCAAGTACCATAGCTCGTAACTCTGCCCAGTGAGCGGCGTTTCTGTGCATAGTTTTTTTGTTTCTTTGTCTGCACCTTGCAGCATATAGGATCATAGTTCCCTGACCAGGGATTGAACCTGTGCCCCTGCATTGGGGACACAGAGTCTTAACCACTGGACTGCCAGGGACGCCCCTTCCATGCATATCATGCATAGTTTTAAACATTTTTCTTCGTGTTGCACAACAGTAGCTGCTCAGTACACCCCACGGCCTTCAACTTAGCTGATCCATCCATGAAACAGGCCAAGGCTTTGTCAGGAACCTCAGTGTGTTGAAGCCCCCAAGAAACCCAACGTTTACGTATATACCCTGCATTTGAATCAGCACATCTAGAGAGTGACTAACCACTTAATGCTAGGTTTACTTCTTTCCTGGACATTGTTCTCATTTCTTTCTCCCCCACCCCCTCCTTTTTTTTTTTGCCTTGCTGTACAGCTTGTAGTATCTTAGTTCACTAACCAGGGATTGAACTTGGGCCACAGTAGTGAAAGTACAGAGTCCTAACCACTGGAGCACTAGGGAATTCCCCTGGTGTTCTCCTTTCTGACTCACCTCCTGAGAGGCACATCAGGGTGCAGCAACACTTTGCTTTGTCTATCTCTCAGTGTCCACCAGAACTCAAAAACAAGCAAGACAGTATCTTTCAAATGGAGTGTTCTAAGTGGTGACGTCAGGCAAGCACCATATCCAAACCCCTAGAGAGCCAGTGCCTAGTAGCCACATAACTTTGCCACAGCTCCTGTCTGCATAATTGTTAGTCACTGGCACAGGCCTTGTAGATGACGATCATCATGTTCACATGGCATTCTCCCTTGAACTTATGTGCGTCTATGTCCAAATTTCCCCTTTTTATGGGGGCCCCAGTCATACTTATGACTTCATTTTAACTGGATTACTTCTATAAAGACATCATCTTAAAATAAGGTCACATTCTGAGGTACTAGGCTTAGGACTTCAACAGATAAATTTGCCAGTGGGACCCAGTTCAAGCCATTAACACCCTCTCTTAGCCTGAAGGGCACTTATCTCGATCTGTGTCTAGGCTTCCATTCTGGAAAATCGGTTGCCTAGAACCAAATAGTTTTCCAGCGTCTCTCTTTGGGGCACAAGAGAAGATCTAACTGTCCCTCAAAGATTGATGGTACCCATTGAATAAATTGCTCCACCTAACCATCATCTGGGCATTCGTGATTTCCACTATAAATCCAGGCCTGAGTTACAGTGGCCCTCCAGGAAGTTATAGTTTCCCCTCTGTGGGAAATTGTGAGTGATTGTGGGTGATTGTGAGATGATGGCTTCATTGTGGATATAAAGACTCACTGCAACAAGCCCTAATTAGTCTTTGCCTATTCTTCCTCCACCCTCATGTCATCAATAATGTATTCATGGCCAGAGTGGGTAGGAGCTTCAGTTCAGTTGCTCAGTTGTGTCCAACTCTTGGCAACCCCATGGACTGCAGCACGCCAAGCCTCCCTGTCCATCACCAATTCCCAAAGCTTACTCAAACTCATGTCCATTGAGTCGGTGATGTTATCCAACCATCTCATCCTCTGTTGTCCCCTTGTCCTCCTGCCTTCAATCTTTCCCAGCATCAGGGTCTCTTCAAATGAATTAGTTCTTCGCATCAGGTGGCAAAGTATTGGAGTTTCAGCTTCAGCGTCATCTCTTCCAATGAATATTCAGGACTGATTTCCTTTAGGATGGACTGGTTGGATCTCCTTGCTGTCCAAGGAACTCTCAAGAGTCTTCTGCAACACCACAGTTCAAAAGCATCAATTCTTCGGCGCTCAGCTTTCTTTATAGTCCATCTCTCACATCCATACATGAAAACTGGAAAAAGCATAGCTTTGACTAGAGGGACCTTTGTTGATAAAGTAATGTCTCTGCTTTTTAATATGCTATCTAGGTTGGTCATAACTTTTCTTCCAAGGAGCAAGCATCTTTTAATTTCATGACTGCAGTCACCATCTGCAGTGATTTTGGAGCCCCCCAAAATAAAGCCTGTCACTGTTTCCACTGTTTCCCCGTCTATTTGCCATAAAGTGGTGGGACCAGATGCCATGATCTTAGTTTTCTGAATGTTGAGCTTTAAATCAACTTTTTCCACTCTCCTCTTTCACTTTCATCAAGAGGCTCTTAAGTTCGTCTTTGCTTTCTGCCATAAGGGTGGTGTCATCTGCATATCAGAGGTTATTGATATTTCTCCCAGCAATCTTGATTCTAGCTTGTGCTTCATCCAGTCCAGCGTTTCTCATGATGTACTCTGCATATAAGTTAAATAAGCAGGGTGACAATATACAGCCTTAACGTACTCCTTTTCCTATTTGGAGCCAGTCTGTTGTTCCATGTCCAGTTCTAACTGTTGCTTCTTGACGTGCATACAGATTTCTCAGGAGGTAGGTCAAGTGGTCTGGTATTCCCATCTCTTTAAGAATTTTCCACAGTTTTTTGTGATCCACACAGTCAAAGGCTTTGGCGTAGTCAATAAAGCAAAAATTTCTGGAACTCTCTTGCTTTTTGATGATTCAGTGGATGTTGGCAATTTGATCTCTGGTTCCTCTGCTTTTTTTAAATCCAGTTTGAACATCTGGAAGTTCACGGTTCATGTACTATTGAAGCCTGGCTTGGAGAATTTTGAGCATCACTTTGCTAGCATGTGAGATGAGTGCAATTGTGCAGTAGTTTGAGCATTCTTTGGCATTGCCTTTCTTTGGGATTGGAATGAAAACTGACCATTTGCAGTCCTGTGGCCACTGCTGAGTTTTCCAAATTTGCTAGCATATTGAGTGCAGCACTTTTACAGCATCATCTTTTAGGATTTGAAATAGCTCAACTGGAATTCTAGGAGCTTGAAGTCAGTCATTAGGTGATGAATTGATTTCCATCTGCCTTCTCAACAAGCAGAACTGGTGTGGCTTTTGCATCTGCTACTGGGAACAACCAAACTTCTAGAGTCTCATTAGATTTTTAGCCAAATCTATCTCCAGTTTCTCCTTTCCTGCTCCTTATAAGAAGGGGTCTCAGTCTATCTCTGAGGAGCTGATTACCCTGGATGAATAAAGATATTTTATGTATAGTCACAACCTCCTGTCCTAGCCAGGCAATTTCACTTTCCTGGTAATACAGAAGGGAAAGGAATAATCATGGAATGCTTCTAAAAAATTGTGTGGGGTCCTTTCCCCTTTAAAAGGACTTACCTGGTGGCTCAGATGGTAAAGAATCTGCCTGCAATGCAGGAAACCTGGGCTCAATCCCTGGGTTGAGAAGATCCCCTTGAGAAGGGAATGGCTACCCACTCCAGTATTCTTGCCTGGAGAATTCCATGGACAGAGGAGCCTGGCAAGCTAGTCCATGGGATCTCAAAGTCAGACACGACTGAGCAACTAACACTTTTCTCTTTAACTCTAACCACCAGTAGAATTCATTAGTCTCTCAGGACAATGGTTAAGGACTCCTGTCCCCTTGTCGCTAAGTCCACGAGCAATCAGGTCCTGCCACTGCCCACTGGGATCCCATTCCATACCTTGTGAGTTGGCCTGCTGGGGTCCCACTTTCATTTTTAAAAGGATGTTGTGACTTTATCAGCTTTGGGGAGGTTGTTGTTTTTCAGTCCCTAAGTTGTGTCTGAGTCTTTACAACTTCATCAACTGCAGCATGCCAGGCTCCTGCGTCCTCCACTGTCTCCCAGAGCTTGCTCTGATTCATGTCTGTTGAGTTGGTGATGCTATCTAATCGTTTCATCTTCTGCTGCCCTTTCTCTCTTTGCCTTCAATCTTTCCCAGCATCAGGGTCTTTTCAAATGAGTCAGCTCTTCGCATCAGGTGGCCAAACTATTGGAGCTTCAGCTTCAACATCAATCCTTTCAATGAATATTCAGGGTTGATTTCCTTTAGGATTGACTGGTTTGATATCCTTGCAGTCCAAAGGACTCTCAAGAGTCTTCTCCAGCACCACAATTCAAAAGCATCAGTTCTTTGGTGCTCAGCCTTCTTTATGGTCCAGTTCTCACATCTAATACCTGACTACTGGAAAAACCATAGCTTTGACTATGTGGACCTTTGTTGGCAAAGTAGTGTCTCTGTTTTTTTATACTCTGCCTAGGTTTGTCATAGCTTTCCTTCCAAAGAGCAAGTGTCTTTTAATTTCATGGCTGCAGTCACCATCAGCAGTGATTTTGGGGCCAAAGAAAATAAAATCTGTTACTCCTTCCTCTTTTCCCCTTCTATTTGCCATGAAGTGAAGGGACCAGATGCATGATCTTAGTTTTTTGAATGTTGAGTTTTAAACCAGCTTTTTCACTTTCCTCTTTCACTCTCATCAAGAGGCTCTTTAGTTCCTCTTTATTTTTTGCCAGTGGTTATCATCTGCATATCAGAGGTTGTTGATATTTCTCCCAGCAATATTTGCGGGGAGAGGGTTCAAAATCCCATGTAGTCTGTCTGTCAGGAGCAGGTGGGCAACACCCCTGGAGTATGGTTCCTTTTGCAAGTACAGTATTTATATCAGGAACATACTGCTTTTTAGTTGGTAAAAGATAGCAGTTTTTCTTCGACTGCTAGAGGGATTCTGTGTTATCACTCCAACATTGTTTTCAGAAACCATTTGACAAGCTCACTCCAAACCTTGTTGGGGCTTAGCAGTCAGCCCTGCTGAGATCTTTATCTTGCTAATCAAGATTTCCTTTGGGGCTTCCCTGGTGGCTCAGTGGTAGACAATGCAGGAGACACGGGTTTAGGTTTGATCCCTGGTCCAGGAAGATCCTGTGTGCTGCGGAGCAACTAAGCCCGCAAGCCACAAGTATTGAGCCTGTGCTCCACAACGAGAGGAAACCACTGCAATGAGAAACCTGCCCACTTCAACTAAAGAGTAGCCCCCCACTCCCCGCAACTAGAGCAAGTCCATGCAGCAACAGAGACCCAGCACAGCCAACAATAAATAGATAAATAAAATTATTTTTTAAAAAAGACATTACACATTTAAAACTTTGGACATTAGAGGAAGTTTCCTAACATTTTGGAAAGTCACATAATTAAACATTGTATTACTGGTTTCACATTTTTGCCAAAGTAGTAGAAGGAATGGCCTCAGACTCCTCACTTGCAGGATCACTTCCCCTTTTGTTCTCTCTTCACTGTAATTCTTGCCCCAAACTATTATAGTTGCTTTTTTTTTTTTTTACAGAAACCCAGACACAGGAATGTAGAACAGGCACCTCAGGAATTCCACAGTGGCTGGAAGCCCAGGGGTCCAGCTCAGGCAGCCAACCCCACCCACTACCAGAAAGGACAAATTTGCACTTACTTTCACTTTTCAGTGGCCAGTTATGGACAAAATAGATAGGACTGTGAGAAGATGCAGGATGGGTCTACTCTCTCCTAACCTGGCCGCCCAACCCCTCCACCCACCACCACTTTCCTCCTCCCCTCACACGCTAAAGAAGAGCCCTAAACAAAAGGGGTCAGATGACTGCGATGCTGAGTTGTGGAGTACCAGGTTGTTGGGGAGCCCCTGCTAGCCTTCAGGAAGAGATTTTATTATCTGTAGCTCTTTTCTAAGAGGGGAGAACAGCACAGCCACATTGGTCAGAACTCAGAGGCGATGGGAAACTCTTCAGGATACCGGGACTTAATGCCTGTCAGGAGATATAGGGGACATAGGGAGGGAGATAGCTGGGTGACAGCTACATGTAGGTCTCCAGTTCTGTTATGGGAGGAAAGGGCATTCAGCCTCAGGGAAGGCTGGTGTGGACAAAAAATGTTGCCTGCCGTATCAGTCAACACAGGATACTGTGGTCATTAAGTCACTGGCCACTGGACCTGCCCCCAGCAATCAGCTGAGAGGGGATCCAGGGTAGAAAAGAGCAGGATACTGGCCCTAGGTAGCTAAAGTGCATATCAAAGGAATGATTTCAATGAGCCCAGACTCTTGCATATATGTGACAGGGACAGAATAAAGGGACAAAGTAGATAATTAAATAATTAATCCTACTAGGGGATTATAAGTAGATAAAATATGGGATACCCTTGTTAAGTTAATGATTACTTAAGAAAGCAAGTTTACTTAACCACAAGACCGAGCAAGCTTGCTTAATGAGCAACACAATCATGCAATAGGAACATGAGACAGGCCCCAAAACAATAAAACAACGGTGGCATGAGGCCCACAGCCTGCCCAGTGAGCTCAGTAAGTTAGGACACGCTCTCTACACACATAAAAAGCAATAATTTGTGGACCTAGCTTGACCATGTAAGGACATGAAAACTCCCCTGCTCAACCTGGAGGAGGAACTAATGATGGAAGCATGACATCTACTCAAGAAAAACAAAAAGGTCTTCTCCCACCACCCTGCTTTTCCTTTTATTATAAAACTGTAGCCAAGTAAGTTCTTGGGGTATAGCATCCTCACCCGGCTGCTTGTAAGCCTCACAAACATCCTATTCTAATAAACCACTTCTTGTCATTACTTTGCTTCTTGTGGAATTCTTTCTGCACCGAGACATAAAGAACCACACAGAGCTCTTCAGAGGACCCTCAAAATGCCACCCAACAGTTTCACATAGAAAAGCACTAAGTTCATTAATTGCAGATGTCTGGTTTTCTTTAAGTAACAGTAATCTTCTGATGTTCCAACTACCTGGGTTTTGTTGCAAAAGCTGTTACATGTACTGTTTCCTCACTTACCTCTTTGGAGCAGTCCCTCAGAGCTATCTGAGAGGCTGCCTTCTGGGCTTAAGGCTTCAGAAATTTCACTTAATAAAACATAATTCTCAACTTTTAGGTTGTGCATTTTTCTCGGTTGACACAGGGTTCAAGCCTCTGTGTCTGCAGACACATGCAAGATCAGGAGGGTGCCACCGCCAGTCTATTACCCAACACAGTGACAGAGCCCCTGTGCTGGAACTGAAACCAGGGCAAAAATCTCCTTCCAGGCAATCTTGACCCCTCAGCTGAAACGAGCAGGACAGCTGTGGATGACTGACTTGAAATCAGAACCCATGACAATGAGACAGGCACATTTTTTTTCCTATAAGATGACCCTTGTTCTAAAAAAAGGCAAATAAATATGAGTTGCCTACTATTATTTGTGATTACATAACACATTTAAGAGAATGTCATTTTGACTTAGTTGAAGTAATTTGCAGAGGTAATACCTGGTAAATTTCTCTATTTATCGTAGAGAAATCAGAAAATATAAAGACACAAAACAAAGAAAATCCAAATCTTCAATCTCAGCACCCTGTACATATTAAGTGTCTGGCACACATAGGTGTTAATAAGCTTTTGTGGGCTTTCCTGGTGACTCAGTGGAAAAGAATCCACCTGTCGATGCAGGAGACATGGATTCGGTCCCTGGTTCGGGAAGATCTCACATGCTGTGGAGCAACTAAGCCCACGTGCCACTACTCTTGAGCCTGTGCCCAAGAGCCTTCCTGTGCACTGCAAGAGAAGCCACCGCAATGAGAAGCCTGCGTACCGCAACTAGAGAGTAGCCCCTGCTTGCTGCAACTAGAGAAAAGCCCTCACAGCAATGAAGACCAGCACAGCCAAAAAGAAATAAATAGAATTTTTTAAAAAAGCATTTGTGAAATGAATGCATAAATATACACATAGTCTTCAGGGTATTAATCCTGCTTGTTTGTCTTTGGTGAATAGACTTCCACATTTCCCCCATGCATCATCCACATATTTACTTTTTGAATGAATGCATACCATATACTCTCTTTTATAACCTGCCCTTTACTAAAATATGAATATCTTTTACTATCACTTGAGTAACAATTTTTAATGGGTATTGCATTGTGGCTACATGAGAATATACTGAAGCTTGTTATATTGTTATATGTTTAGATTTTTTAATGTATAAAGGTTTGGTAAATATATCTATCACTAAATATCCTGCACATCATGAATTAGCTCCTTAAAATAAATTTTCCTAGAGATGGGAATACCAGACCACCTGACCTGCCTCTTGAGAAATTTGTATGCAGGTCAGGAAGCAACAGTTAGAACTGGACATGGAACAACAGACTGGTTCCAAATAGGAAAAGGAGTATGTCAAGGCTGTATATTGTCACCCTGCTTATTTAACTTCTATGCAGAGTACATCATGAGAAATGCTGGGCTGAAAGAAGCACAAGCTGGAATCAAGATTGCTGGGAGAAATATCAATAACCTCCGATATGCAGATGACACCACCCTTATGGCAGAAAGTGAAGAGGAACTAAAAAGCCTCTTGATGAAGGTGAAAGAGGAGAGTGAAAAAGTTGACTTAAAACTCAACATTCAGAAAGCGAAGATCATGGCATCCTGTCCCATCACTTCATGGGAAATAGATGGGGAAACAGTGGAAACAGTGTCAGACTTTATATTTTGGGGCTCCAAAATCACTGCAAATGGTGACTTCACCCATGAAATTAAAAGACGTTTACTCCTTGGAAGAAAAGTTATGACCACCCTAGATAGCATATTTTTTTTTCTTTTCTTTTTTTTTTTTCTTTTTTTAATTTCAAGTATACACAGATAGATAGCATATTGAAAGACAGACATTACTTTGCCAACAAAGGTCCATCTAGTCAAGGTTATGGTTTTTCCAGTGGTCATGTATAGATGTGAAAGTTGGACTGTGAGGAAAGCTGAGTGCCGAAGAATTGATGCTTTTGAGCTGTGGTGTTGGAGAAGACTCTTGAGAGTCCTTTGGACTGCAAGGAGATCCAACTGGGATTTCTTTGGAAGGAATGATGCTGAAGCTGAAACTCCAGTACTTTGGCCACCTCATGCTAAGAGTTGACTCATTGGAAAAGACTCTGATGCTGGGAGGGATTGGGGGCAGGAGGAGAAGGGCACAACAGAGGATGAGATGGCTGGATGGCATCACTGACTCGATGGACATGAATCTGAGTGAACTCCAGGAGATGGTGATGGACAGGGAGGCCTGGAGTACTGCGATTCATCGGGTCGAAAAAAGTCAGACGTGACTGAGCGACTGAACTGAACTGAACTGAAAGTGGAATTGGTGCAGTAAAAGATTTCATCCAGTGCCGGGAGCCAGCACGGGAGTTCCCACCCATGGCAAAGGTTGTGCAGAGAGCTCTGGTGGGCAAGGCGAGCCAGAACTCGAGGGGTGCCTCTCTGGGCCTGCCTGAGCGTCTACCCAAAAACCAAAATCTGTTTTACTATTTCACGACTTTTACCAACTCCTCTGACAGTCACGGGGGTTGGGGGCGGGGGGGGCTATCCCTAACCACCTTTTCTCTGAAGGAAATCAACTTAGAGCTCAAGCTAATTAATTAGCCTCCTGGGCATAATAGGAGTGTTTAAATACAAACCCCTCAGATGGCTCTCTAACTTGCCTGACAGGTTTACCCGGACTTCTACAGCTACACATACGATTGTTTACAGTCTCCCAACCGCGGAGAGGCACGGGAAGCTTAAGATACTCAAATAATATAGAGCTTCTCGGAGAGTTAGAAATTGTCAGAATAGAACTAGTAGATTTCATTGTTGAGCCAATGCTTGCTGCCAAGTTTCCACATCCCCTGTATTGTATCCTTGGAAGTGTATTAATTAATATAGTTGGGATGTAGAAAAAATAAGTAGTGGCCTTGGTGTTAACAACTTTAGACCCTTAAGGTAATAAATTCTTTCCTTTGTTGTAAACCCACTGCACCTTTGCCCTATAGGAATGCAACTGTATCTAACACCTTCGGAGGATGGCGCCAAACTTTAAAATAATTACTCCTAGAGAAAATAAGTCTTATGGTTGACAAACCTTTATCAGAGTCATAAAATGTTAACAGGCCTTCTGGCCAGAAGATGATGTAAATCACCTAAACCATTTGTATATGATAAATTTGCAGAAAAGAAAGCCTGGTCTCAATAAGGATCAAAGACTGCTGACTTTGCATGATTTCATACCCCCTATTATCCTCTATGTGCAACTTAGGGTATATAAGCTCCCTTTGAAAATAAAGCTACGGGCCTTGTTCACCAAAGCTTGGTCTCCCTGTGTCGTTCTTTCTTGTTTCCTTTTCTTCCTTTTCTCTTCTGTTCTTCCTTCATGCCAAAACAATTGGAGCGCGGGGGTCTTCTGCGACTACTTATTTACCTGGGCTTCTAAGACCCACTCGAGAAGGTGCCTAAGGTGGGGCACCTTCCACTATTTGAGAGGGCGCCTGCGGCCTCTGTGGTCAGAGCTAACCTGGTGTCACAGGTTATATTGATTTTCCGCGTAAACCAGTTATTATTGAGCATCTAATAAATCTCTGCTTTGCTATTCTAATCACCAACGCCATCCTCCTGAGGGAATCCCTGGATCCAACAGGGGCTGCTGCTGCTGCTGCTGCTAAGTCACTTCAGTCGTGTCTGACTCTGTGCGACCCCATAGACGGCAGCCCACCAGACTTCCCTGTCCCTGGGATTCTCCAGGCAAGAACACTGGAGTGGGTTGCCATTTCCTTCTCCAATGCATGAAAGTGAAAAGTGAAAGTGAAGTTGCTCAGTCGTGTCCGACTCTAGCGACCCCATGGACTGCAGCCCACCAGGCTCCCCCATCCATGGGATTTTCCAGGCAAAAGTACTGTAGTGGGGTGCCATTGCCTTCTCCGCCAACCTGGGCTGGACCCCGGTAATCCTGGCCTTTGATATATATTGGCTGCCAAATCATCCTCCAGAAGTTATAAGGGCAACAACTTTGTGCAATAGGGGGAATTCCCATTTCTAAAAAAAAGACTCTGCTGGTGTCTTCTTCCCAGAGCAAATAAACAAATGAGCAAACACCCCTTAAAACCTGATCTTTAATCCTATATAAGTAGCTGGCAAGGCAAAGGAAAGGTTGGTCTGGTCCTCTCTTCTTCTCGATTCACAAGAGAGGAAGTCTTGGAACCACAGAAGAGCCAACTCAGGGGAAGTTCCCTCACTCCCTTTCTGTTCTCTCTTTGCTGAGGGGAAATCTCAGCAGGGCCCTTTCTGAGCCTCTGGAGGTTTTAAGTTATCACAAACTTCTAGGCTTTTTCTTAGGGGAAATTCATGAAGTATAAAACAATGAACCATTTTAAAGTGCACAATTCAGCAGCATTTAGTGTATTATTAATGTTATAAAACTACTGCCTCTCTCTAGTTTCATAACTTTTTCAAATTTTGATACCCTAGAAAGAGACCCTGTTATTAGTCACTCCTCATTCCCCTTCATGCCACCCTTTGGTATAAACATTAATCTGCTTTCCATCTTTATGGATTTGCCTTTTCAAATATATCATATAAATGGAATCATACCGTATGAGACCTTTTGTCTCAGCTTCTTTCAGTTAGCATATGTTTTCAAATTTCATCCAAATTTTAGCTTGTATTGTATTCCCGTACTTTGTTCCTTTTTATGGTGGAATACTATTCCATTGTATGTATATCCCGCAATTTGCTTTCCCATTCATCAGTTGATGACTTTCAGGTTGTTTCCACCTTTTGACGACTCTAAGTAATCCTGCTATAATCATTGCTGTACAAGTTTCTGTGTGGTATATGTTTTCATTTCTGTTAAGTATATACCTAGGAATGGAATTGCTGGATCATATGGTAATTCTTAATGTTTAACTTTTTGGGAACTTGCCAAATGGTTTTCTACAGCAGCTGCACTATTTTTACTTTCCCATCAGCAATGTACAAGGGCTTCAATTTCTCCACCTGCTTGCCAACAACTTGTTGTATTCAGTTTTTTGGATTTAAGTCATTCTAGTGGATATAACCCCAGGAGAAAGAAATGGCAACCCACTCCAGTATTCTTGCCTGGTAAATCCCTTGGATGGAGGAACCTGGTGGGCTACAGTCCACGGGGTCACAAAAGAGTCAGATACAACTTAGTGACTAAACAACAAGTGGATATAAAATGCTTCCTTTTTATGGGTTTGATTTTCATTCCTTAATGATCAGTGATGTCGAACATCTCTGTGTGTTTATTGGTTATTTGTATATCTTTGGAGAAATGTCAAGTGCTTTCATCCTTTGAAAATTGGATTGTCTTCTTCTTGTTGAGTTTTAAAGAGTTGTCTGTATATTCTGGATATTAAACCCTCATCAGATATATGATATGCCAATATTTTCTCTCATTATGTAAATTGTTATTCACATTCTTGATAAAGTCCTTTGATATGCAAAAGTTTTAAATTTTTATGAAGTCCAATTTTCTATTTTTTTCCTTTTATTGCTCATATGTTACTATTCAAATCTAAGAATCCATTGCTAAATCCAAGATCATGATGATTTTCCACTGTGTTTTATTCTGAGAGTTTTATAGTTTTAGCTCTTTTATTTAGAGTTTTGGTCCATTTTGAGTTAAGTTTTGTACATGAAGTGAGGTAGGGGTCCAACTTTGCTCTTTTGCACTTGGTTATCCATTTGTCCTAACACCATTTATTGATGAGATTGTTCTTTTCCCCCTGAATGATCTGGGCACTCTTGTCAAAAATCAATTGACCATAGATATTTAGGTTTATTTCTGGATACCTTTGATTCTAGTCCATGGGTCTATACGTGTATCATTATGCTATTACCAAACTGTTTTAATTACTGTAGCTTTGTAATAAGTTTTAAAATTAGAAAGTATGAGTCTTCCATCTTTGTTTTTCTTTTTAAACATTGTTTCAGCTATGTGTAGGGCTCTTGCAATTTCATATGAATTTGAGGATTGGTTTCTGAGAAAAGCCCATGAAAAGTTTAATGGAGATTGCATTGAATCTGTAGGTCACTTGGGGGAGCAGTGCCATTTTAACAGTATTAAGTTACCCAATCTGTGAACATAGGATATCTTTCCATTTATTTAGGCCTTTAATTTCTTTCAGCAGTGTTTTGTAGTTTTCAGTGTACAAGTGTTTTACCTCCTTGGTTAAATTTATTATTAGTAATTTTATTCTTTTGGATGTTATATATTAGTTTACTTTGGCTGCTCTAACAAAATACCACAAACTGGGTGTCTTAAACAACAAAATTTTTTTCACAGTTCTGAAGGCTGAAAGTAGAAGATAAGGTACCAGCATAGTTGATTTCTGGTGAGAGTCTTTTTCTAACGGGTAGAGCAGGCACATGCCCATTAGCTGGAGACTGTTGGTGTTACAGCCTTAGCACAGTAGTTTGAGGTCCCACTATACCAACAGTGGACCTCACTGTGGTCCTTGTGGTAAAGGGTACAGTAAGAGGTGGATCGTAGTCTTCTCCCCAGGGCGCTCCAGGCCCTCAGGCCTTGGGGCTGGTGGGGTAATCTAGAGAGGCCCAGGGACGGGCTGAAGGCTGGGGCTATGTCCTGAAGAGCTCCTGAGTCCTTGCAAGGGCCGCCCACTAGCTGGCCCCAGGCTTCAAGGCAGCAGTGAACTTCTCCCCTATCCCCACCTCTGCAACCTAATGGCAGTGGCAATATTCATGGGTCACAGTCCATGTAGGCCTCAGAAACTGGACACTGCCATGGAAGTAACCTTCATCCAACTTCAGGCTTTCCATTCAAATAGTTTCAAAAATAGGTACAGTTTAGATTGGTTATTTACTCCTAGGAGGTGACCAGAGGTCAGGGTTAAGTTGAAAGGACATTTCACGTCACTACTTCAGGTCCAGCTCTGTGGTTGGGGCTATTTTCAAAGAAGGGTGATTCTTGTGAGCTGGTTGGTTTGTGCTACAACAAGTATTCCTATTGGTCCTATACAAATGATTGTCTCAAGTGAAAAGCCTGAGGGCCAGCTCGGTCCTGGGTACCTGGCTCCCTCAGTGATGACAGCTGGGCTGAGCCTGGGAACCTGGCCCTGAAGGTGCCAGCAGCTGAGAACTGCCTCTTCAGCCAGGCATGGGCACTGGCGGGAGGACCCAGACTGGGTACTAGATGAATGCTGCTGAACAGGGTCATGAGCCCACACAGGGACCCCCTCCTGTTAGCCAGGGCCTGGATCTGAGAGGGTGAAAGTTGAGCCATGGGCCCTTGCCCATTTTTGTCAGAATAGAGAATAACATTTGTCTTGGTGGAGGTTTATAGGTACATGGTGACCTGACTGTGATCTGACCTCAAGAACAAAGGATCTGACACCAAGAAATTTTTTTTTTTTTTGGACATCAAGAAATTTGCAACAACTAAACCATGCCCCGGGCTTCCCAGGTGGCGCTAATGATAAAGAATTGGCCTACCAATGCAGGAGATACAAGAAATGTGTAGTTTGAGTACTGGGTCGGGGAGACCCCCTGGAGGAGGACATGGGAAACTACTCCAGTATTCTTGCCTGGAGAATTCCATGGACACAGGAGCCTGGCAGGCTGCGGTCCATAGGGTTGCAAAGAGTCAGACACGACTGAGCAACTAAGCACGCAGGCACAACCATGCCCCTCCTTCTCCTTCATCTTTCTTATAAAAGGGCTTTGCTGAAAGCTTTCAGGAAGTTCAGGGATTTTAAGGCATGAGCCACTCACTTATCTCCTCACATGGCCCTGCAGTAAGCCTTTCTCTGCTGCAAATTCTGATGTTTTGGTATTGTTTGGCCTCATTGTGCACTGGGCACACAGACTTGTATTTTGTAACAGTTTTTCTGGCTTGCAGACAACTACCTTCTCCCTGTGTACTTAAATGATCTTTGCTTGGTGGGTGTGTGTGTATGTGCACACACACAGAGAACTCTCTGATGTCTCTTCTTAGGAGGATACTTACTGATCCTACTGCATCAGGGCCCCGCTCTTATTTAATCTTACTTTCTTAGATGTCTCTTCTCTAAATATACACTGAGGGTTGGGGCTTCAACCCATGAGTTTTGGAGAGATGCAAACATTCAGTCCATAAAAGATGCTATTATAATTATCTATTAGAATTATTCTCTTAATTTCCTTTTCACATTATCCTGCCAGGCTTTTTAAAATTAATGCCTGCCCCAGTGGAGCCGTTGTTATCAGTGTCCTATGTATCCTCTCCCCTGCTTCCTTTCTGACTCTGTCTCATAAGCTCTGTTTTATCTGCAGCTTGTTATTCTTCCACTTGATTCATTGGCAACTGCTAAATATTTACTGAGTGCCTGTAATGCGTTTATCAGTGTGTCTAGCAGTAGGGGAGGTATAAAGAAGTACAACATGGTTCCTGTCCTTGAAGACTTTCACTTTAGTTAAAGAAACAGACATCTACATCTACAAAATAATTTGGGAAATGAACTTCCTTGGTGGTCCAGTGATTAAGACTTCACCTTCCAATGCAGGGGGTATGAGTTTGGTCCCTGTTCAGGGAACCAAGATCCTGCAAGCATCTCGGGCGAAAAACCAAAACATAAAATACAAGCGGTATTGTAACAAATTCAATAGAGACTTTTTAAATGGTCCACATTAAAAAAATCTTTAAAAAAATTAAGGAACCATTTATAAGCATAAGTAATCCAATTCTTAACTACGTGGCTCACACCTTAGGATGTAAATAAACTGTAAAAGGGTAGGTCACAGCAGTGTCCCCAGCCCCTAGATCAGTATAGGAGGAACAGGATATGAGCTCAATAAATGAGTATTGGATGAATTTAATACTGTCCATCTTTGGAATTTCATCTGGCAGAGGCTAGCCCTCCCATTCATCCTGGAAGATGATCCCCAGGGGACTCTGGTCTGCAAAGGGGCATTTAGATAGGACGTATCTGAGAACGCTAGGGCTCTCTAACTGGTTCAGGTTACGGCTTAATGGTAGGCTCACAGACATAGCACACATCTCTCAGCAGGTGTTCTGGTGTCTTTCTAAAATAAGTTCTTACATAAATAGATCCTTGTTAAGTTCCACCGAGTAAACTAACTGAGAAGAGGAGTATGAAGGAAGAGGGAAGAAAGCAATGTCTAGGCATGGGGGAAAATGTCCCAGAAAATTCCAAACCAATAGCCAGGAAGTGGTGCCAGGAGCTTTGGATTCCAGGCAAGAAGTGGTGCCCAAGCTTATTAATCTGGTCCTTTAAAATACGATTTTTTTCTGATTCCAAGATGAAGGTAGAATACTTGAAAAACAAATCACAGTATAAAGAAGAAAGTAAACTATCTATAAACCATGACCTAGAGATAAGTATTGTTTGCATCATTATATAAAAACATTACATGTCATTTTACTTGAACTTAACAGAAGGAAAAGAAATCAAACTTCAGATAAGAAACTAGTATTTAATGTCAACAGTAAGACCCAGTAAAATTGATGATTCTATGGACTATGAGTTCTATAATTTGCATAAAAATCTCTTCTCTATAATTAAAAAAAGTTTATTTATTTTATTTTTGGCTGTGTCAGGTCCCAGCTGTGGCATGAAGGATCTTTGTGGTATCTTTCAGTACAGTGTGCGGGCTTCTCTCTAGTTGTGGCACACACCTTGGAAGTGGCAGCAAGTGGGCTCAATTGCCCTGTGGAATGTGGATCTTAGTTGCCAACCAGGGATCAAACCCGTGTCCTCTTTATTGAAAGGCAGACTCTTAACCACTGGACCACCAGGGACGTCCCTTGTGTCCATAATTACAATGTTTCTTTTATAGAAACCCTTTGGACTAATTTTGATATTGGAACACATCCGATCCTCTTAAAACATATTCAGTAACAGATTATGAAAGATGAAGTACTTGGGAAAGCACTATGTTTCATTTTATTTCAGGGTAATTTAGCTAATAAATTTAATCTTAGTATTTCTGGATTTTTTAAAGTTTTACCTCCCCCTGCCAAAACATATTGTTTTCTCCCTTATTTTCAACAACTATAAAAACATCATTCATTTGCAATGTCAATTTCATAGATGTTATGTGTCTCAACTGTCAAGTGCTGTAGAAATTCTAAGATAAAATATTGAGAATTACTTTCCTTAACACAGCTAATAAGATTTTTTATTAAAAAAATTCATGCCACATAGTTTACTTCATACTTACATCTTGATTTTCTCATTCAGCTTCTTATTTTTCCTGGCATTTCTAGTTGTGTTTCTTTTTTCTTATTGGTTACACGAGATGCTTATCTTCTCATGTTTGGAAGCAAACTGCAGGAAATTTAAATGCCTTCTATGACAGGAGGTACAAGAGATTCAGGTTGGATCCCTGGGTTGGGGAGATCTCCTGGAATAGGAAATGGCAACCAGCTCCACTATTCTTGCCTGGGAAATCCCCTGGACACAGAAGCCTGGCAGGCTACAGTCCATGGGGTTGCTAAGAGTCAGACATGACTGAGCAGCTGAGCACACACACATGAAGGGGCCATAGACATTCTACTGTACTTCACTAAGGGCTCAGTTTCCCTAAAACCATGGACCCCCAATACCCATACCTCAGCCTACTCCAGTTTACCAGGTATCTCATTTTTCCAAAATTTCATTCCTCTAAGACCTTAGTTCCCCCAGTTCTGCCAGCTACTCATTGCTCTCAATACTTTAACTCCTGTGTCACCATTTTGTCCAGTGTTCTCCTTTTAAGACTACAGGCCATCCCAGCACCTACCTCCTACACAGTGAGTTTTGCCCAGCCCACCTGCTCTGGTGTGGCCATCGGACATTTCCTCTATCCTGTTTCTCCTCTCCAGGAAGTGCCTGCTTGCCTAGGCCATCATGATTCAGCTTTGGTTGAACCCCACAGGTGCTGAACAAGGCCAAGTACGGCCCAATATGGATAAACCGAGTAGGGCCTCAGATGCACGTGCACCTGGCCAGTGCCCCACTCCTGGAGCAAGTGATGCGCCAAGAGGGCAAGTACCCGGTACGGGACGACATGAAACTATGGAAGGAGCACCGGGACCAGCAAGGCCTGTCCTATGGGCCCTTCACCACGTGAGCTGGGGCTGGAGGGACTGGAAGAGGGCCCCAGAGGCCAGGCCCAGGAAGTGGCACTGGGCAGCCAGAGGATAATGGGCAGAGTAGGATCTCCCTGTGTCCTCCGAGCCTGAGTCTAGAAAAAAGCCTCTGTGTCTAGAAAGCGGTGGTTGGGTTGGACTGAAGCCCATGGACCATTCATTGGCTTTTCCACTAATATATCCTATGACTATAAACGGATGAATAATATACCCTCCTTGGGCTTATGTTTCTTATGTATAAAATGGGAAGCTTGAATTACAGGATCTCCAAGGTATCTTTCAGACCTTTCAAGCTCCATGATTCTGTATTATGGTTGAAAACATATTAACTCAAATCCTACTGGGACATATTTACTTATAGTTGAAAAAAAAAAAAAACACAGCAGCATCATATTAGTTGGGAGGGCTCAATTTAATTTTAAGAATATTTTCCAAATTATGTATTATATGCTTGTTGTTGGTTATAACTTTCATGGATGCTCTCAACACAGAGAGATACGTGTAGGTTTTAGCCTCAAAGTCATACCTAGAAAAGTTAAGATTATTTTGGCAGTGACACATTGAAAGATAAGCTGAGTATATTATATATTCAAATACCAATTAAGGTAAATAATTGAGAATCATTGGTGATAAACCATTCCCAGTGCCACAACTTGTAATTGGGTATATTACCAGGCTTCTTTTTGCTATAGTATGTTAAAAGAGCTTCCAAAACAATGAATGGCTTTTTATTTTCCCTAGTTGTCTGACATTCACGTTTCTAAAGTTATTTTTTTAAGGGATTAAAGTTAATCCAGGTGGTTGAAGTAATAGCAACAACACTGATAATAACTGAGTGTTTATGACACACCAGACATCAGGCGAGTCTCTTTACATTTATTATTTCATTCTAACCTCAAAACAAGGGCGGGAAGTAGATAGTATTATTAATCCCCATTTCACAAGTAAAGAAACTGAGGCCTAGAAGGGTTTGGTTTTTGCACGACTTGCCAGAAGTGACGCGGTGAGTAGTGACATAGATCTCTCTGATTCTGGAAGAAGGACTTACTGCCTTGACGTGTTTGGAAAGGAACAGACTGCTTGGAAGGTTCATTTTCTGTGTCTTTGATGCCTGTATGTTCATTCTGTCATTTCATAGCTTTCTCTTTTCCTGGTTCCTTCAGAGGTGGGTGGTTTCAGAACTTAATTCCTTGGTCCTTTTTTCTAAGTTTTGAGAAGAGAATAGAGAATGTTCTTTAAGAGATGTTTAGCCTGATATCTGACCTTGAGGGCAAGATTTGGGTCTCAAGGATGCTGTACAATATTTGAGACCCAAATCTTGCCAAGAGAGTAAATCCTTAAAGTTTATATTTTTATGGTGACAGATGGTCAGTTCAGTTCAGTCGCTCAGTTGTGTCCGACTCTGCGACCCCACGGACTGCAGCACACCAGGCTTTCCTGTCCATCACCAACTCCCAGAGCTTACTCAAAACTCATGTCCATCAAGTCGGTGATGCCATCCAACCATCTCATCCTCTGTCGTCTCCTTCTCCTCCCACATTCTAGTCTTGTTATGGTGATCATTTTGCAATGTATTCAGATGTTAAATCATTATATTGAAACAAATATAATGTTGTATGTCAATTATAACTCAACAATAATAATAATAATAAAAGATTTGGGTCTCAGTTTTTCACCAGGTCAGGCCATCACTGGACTTGATGGTTCAGATTTAGAGCTGGAGCTAAACATATATATATATATATATATATATATATATATATCCCTTTGTGATCTATTATACCCATTTCCTCTAAAGCCAGTTTCCTAAATATGTTATATAATATATGTATTTAAAATCTATTTTGCTAACTTATGAGACTTTTTTGTTTTAACATATATATATATATATATATATATTTAAAATCTCATTTTCTGAAGCATTGTTTCCCAAGAAATATTTTAAAAACCACAGAAGGTTCTCATTTAAGTTCTGCAAATCTATTCCTATTGTTGGGAGAGTTTTACTCTTGGAGAAGCACCCAAAACCTGAAGTTCCAATAAATACGTCTGTTCTGGTTTTCATTTCTTTTCTAGCAACACTTTTATTGCAGTTTCCCCCAACATAAGATGTCGCTAGTGTAAAGAACCTACCTCCAAATGCAGGAGACCTAAGAGATGCGTGTTCAATCCCTGGGTCGGAACGATTCCTGGAGGAGGGCATGGCAACCCACTCCAGTATTCTTGCCTGGAGAATCCCATGGACAGAGGAGCCTGGTGGGCTCAGTCCATAGGGCCATAAAGAGCTGGACATGATGGAAGCAACTTAGCACACACACCAATATAAGAAAGAAAATTCCTAGGGTTTGAAGTTCATTTATTTATTTATTTACTTTGTTTTTTAAGGTTCATTTAAGTAAAATATATTTTTCAAATTTATTGAAGTATAGTTGGCTTACAGTGCTGTGCTGTGCTTAGTCACTCAGTCGCATCCAACTGTTTGCAACTCCATGTTTTGTAGCCCACCAGGCACTTCTGTTCATGGGGATTCTCCAAGCAAGAACACTGGAGCATGCCCTTCTCCAGGGGATCTTCCCAAACCAGGGATCGGACCCAGGTCTCCCACATTGCAGGCAGATTCTTTACTGTCTGAGCCACCAGGGAGCCCAATAGTTCAAAACAAAAAACCTGATTCTTGCCTTAATACTTGTGAATGTTTTTCTTTTTTAAAGACCGTATGAATTTTTAAAATTAGAGAGTAATATTTATTGTAAAAATTCCAGTAATAAAATATCATCTCCCTACCCCTTGGTCCCATCCCATCCTCCTAAGTAATCCTGACAATTTGGTGTATATTCTTATCTTGTTGTTGTTTAGTCGCTAAGTTGTATCCAACTCTTTGTGACCCCTGGGCTGTAGCCCTCCAGGTTCCTCCATCCAAGGAATTCTCCAGGCAAGAATACTGTAGTGGGTTGCTATGCCGTGCTCCAGGGGATATTCCCAACCCAGGGATCGAACCTGCCTCTCTTACATCTACCTGCATTGGCAGGTGGGTTCTTTACCCCTACTGCCACCTGGGAAGCCCTATATTCTTCTCTGTGAACATACAGATATGCATGTAGATATATATAGGGTTCCCTCTCTTCCTCTTAAAATTTTACCATGTTATACTTATTACTCTACATCTAGCTTTTAAAAAAATTGACCCATACCCAGCTTGCTTAGGAAAGGTAATGGGTTTGGGGGACTGCTGAAGATGGGAGTAGCTCCTGAACATTAAGCCCCTGAATGGGAAGTGTGTGTCCATCCCCATGAGAATCCCTGTCTAACCAGGGTGAGGACCCAAATACCTACTGCATGGTTATGGCAAGACGAACTGGGGCATCAGCCAGATAATGCTGTCTCCTTGGCGCCTTGAGCCTAGCAGAGCACAAAGGTCCTCTGAGCACCTCAAGAACCCTCAGTTGCTCTCTTTTATCCCTCATCATCAACACAGAGGGACCAGAGCCACTGTAGCTGCCTAGCTCATTTCACATACAGAAGATTATAGAGTTGTGTCATCCTAAGATAATCACAGTCAACATTCATTAAGTATTCACCCATTTGCCAGGCACCAATCTAAACACATTAATTATCCTACTAAGATAGGTGCTCTTATTATTCCTATTTTACAGAAAGGAAACTGAGGCACAGAGAAGTTGAGTCACCTGCCTAACGTCACTCAGCTGACATCATCTGACCTATGATTTGACCCTAGGCAGATTGGTTCAGAGGGCTTCCCAGGAGGCGCTAGTGGTAAAGAACCCGCCTGCCAATGCAGGAGACGTAAGAGATGGGAGTCAACCCCTGGGTCTGGAAGATCCCCTGGAGGAGGACATGGCAACCCACTCCAGTATTCTTGTCTGGAGAATCCCTTGGACTGGAGGAGCCTGGCTGGCTACAGTACATAGGGTCGCAAAGAGTCAGATACAACTGAAGCGACTTAGCACGGCACAGGTTGGCTGAGATGCCCACCTTAACTACTTCCTTTATGCTGTTAGTGAAATTCTGAAGTTTTGTGATTTGAAGATTCTGTCATTTGAGAGTTTGTGATTCCATAATTCTAGGTCTAGGGTCTGAGATTTTCCTCAACTCTGTAAGGGTCTCAGTGGAAAGACACCACCTGACCCAGTCCCCACCAGATACTGACACTGGTGCCACTCTTCCATCGTCGGCAGGATGGGAGAGCAATGGTACCGGTTGCGCCAGACTCTGAACCAGCGGATGCTGAAGCCAGCCGAGGCTGCGCTCTACACGGATGCTCTGAACGAGGTGATCAATGACTTCATGGATCAACTGAAACAGCTGCGGGCAAAGAGTGCCTCGGGGGACCACGTGCCTGACATCGCTCACCAATTCTATTTCTTTGCCTTGGAAGGTACTCTGGTGGGGAGAAGGGCCGGGTGGGCGTGTGTCAGGGGTAGGTGTGGGTTAGGGGTAGGCTGTACTCCCCTCTGATGACGGCCACCATGTACCTCCAGCTATTTCCTACATCCTGTTTGAGAAACGTATTGGCTGCCTGGAGCGCTCCATTCCCAAGGACACCGAGACTTTCGTCAGATCTGTCGGGCTCATGTTCCATAACTCGCTCTTTGTCACCTTCCTCCCCACGTGGACTCGTCCCCTGCTGCCCTTCTGGAAGCGGTACCTGGATGGCTGGAACACCATATTCTCTTTTGGTGAGGAGTCCAGGGGAAGAAGTGGGGGCATGGGTCCCAGGCTCAGTGCAGTAACAGCCCCCAGTACTCTCTCCCAGGACTTTCTCCCTCGGTCCTTGGAGAGCATGGCTTTTGGCCGCATCCTCCCGGTTCCCCATTGTCCCTGTAGGAAAAAAGCTGATTGATCAGAAATTGGAGGAGATAGAGGCCCAGCTGAAGACAGAGAATCCAGAGAAGACCCAGATATCTGGTTATCTGCATTTCCTGCTGACCAGCGGACAACTCAGTCCTCGTGAGGCTGAGGGCAGCCTGCCCGAGCTGCTCTTGGCTGGAGTAGACACGGTGCGTGAGAGGGGCGGGCGCGGAGGCCAGGGCCTCCCAGCTCTCATCCTGGGCCAGTTTCCCACTATCCTCCACCTGAGCCTGACCTTCGTCCCTCCAGGTACCTGCTTCTCTTTCTGTAATGTGGATTTAGAGCTGGAAGGAAAATGGGGGTCATTCAGCCTTGCGGAGGTGGGCCAGGAGTGGTTCCAGTGTGAGGGATTCGCTCACTCCCTGGAGCCTCTCTGACAGCTGGGAAGTTTCATCTCATACCAAATCTACTCCTTCATGCTTTCATCTAAGCAGAAAGTTGAAGAGCTTGCCCATAGCACCTTCTTAGTAGGGCCTCTTTCGTGTGCTTTTGTCCTGTTGGGTTTCTCCGTTAGTCTCCTTTGCTGTTACGGTGTGATTCTCTATCATATCGGTCCTTATCCTGCATGAAGCCACGTTGAGCATTGGAGAGAGGGTCCTATAAACCCTGGAGTCTAATCCTGCTGTGTAAAAGTGTTAGTCGCTCAGTCATCTCTGACTATTTGAGACCCCGTGGACTATAGCCCACCAGGCTCCTCTGTCTATGGGATTCTCCAGGCAAGAATACTGGAATGGGGTGCCATTCCCTTCTCCGGGGGGTCTTCCTGACCCAGGGATTGAGCCCGGGTCTCCTGCATTGCCGGCAGATTTTTTACCATCTGAGCCCTCTGGAAAGCCCTGCCATACTCAAAGCAATTTAATTTCTCTCCCACATTTTGCAAACATGCAAACACCTTCCCACCATCTAACTGGGCCTCTTTCCTAGAAATCCCTGCTCACTTCATCTCTTTACCTCCCAGACATCCAACACGCTGACGTGGGCCCTGTACCATCTTTCAAAGAACCCAGAGATCCAGGCGGCCTTGCATAAGGAAGTGGTGGGTGTGGTGCCCGCTGGGCAGGTGCCCCAGCACAAGGACTTAGCCCGCATGCCCCTGCTCAAAGCTGTGCTTAAGGAGACCCTGCGGTAGGATACTGTCCCTGGGAACAAGGGTCTGTGTGTGGAGGGGAGCTCAGAGACAGGAGTGGGAAGTGGGGGCTGAGGGACTGTGGCCAGGGTCAGAGATGAGATGGGAAGAGGGGACTGGGGGACCAGAGGGGTGTGGCCGAGTGGGTGGGCACTCTGACCCTCCTTGGATCCAGAGACAGGTCTGCACTTTCTTTTCCCTGCAGTCTCTATCCTGTGGTCCCTGTGAACTCCCGGGTTGTCGTGGACAAGGAAATTGAAGTTGGTGGCTTCCTCTTTCCCAAGAATGTGAGTAGGGCTGGAGAGCCAGGGTTCCTGGGGGCACCTCACAGACCTACACTGATGTGCCACCCAACCTGTGTGTGCAGACCCAGTTTGTGCTCTGCCACTACGTAATTTCCCGGGACCCTGACATCTACCCCGAGCCTGACAGCTTCCAGCCCCAGCGTTGGCTGAGGAAGAACCAGCCTGATGCCCTCAAAACCCAGCACCCGTTTGGCTCTGTGCCCTTTGGCTATGGGGTTCGGGCTTGCCTGGGCCGCAGGATTGCAGAGCTGGAGATGCAGCTGCTGCTGACAAGGGTGAGTGGGGAGAGACTGGAGGGGTATGTGGGCCAGGGGAGCTGACAGGGGAGTGAGGCACGGGTGGGGGTATGCTAAGGAGGGCGGTGGATGGAGGTCACAGACTCTAAGCGCCCCTGTGCCGTTTACCTCCCAGCTGATCCAGCACTATGAGGTGGTCCTGGCCCCTGAGACGGGGGAGGTGACGAGTGTGGCTCGCATCGTTCTGGTTCCCAACAAGAAGGTGGGCCTGCGTTTCCTGCAGAGACAGAGCTGAGCTGGGCCCTTGTTTCCCCACTTTCCCAGCACAGGGAGATGAACCTCAGTGTGCTTCCTGCAGAACCTGAGCTTTTGCTACTTTGTATCATGTTGAGCATCTCCCTCTCAGACAGAAGGCTGCTGTCATGGCACATTGCTAACCTTGAGGGAAAATACTGAATAAAGGGTTTTTTATTCATAACTAGAGATCTTTGTCATTCTTGTTGACAACCCAGCACCTGAAGCTCATTCTGTGGTTGGGGAACAGGCTCTCCCACTTAGGAAACTTGGTGGGAGGCAGAGCCGCCTCCCTCCATGGAAACTGAGCACATCCTATGCTTTCCCAGACCTCACAGAGAAATCTTGGCCTTACCTAGCATTGGCTGAGGCCCTATCCAGGCGGAAGCTGCCAGTCCACTCCCCAGGCACAGAGAGGACACCATATTTTGAACAGAAAGTGCTTAGATACAGGCAGTGAGGTCACAAACATGGTCGGAAGAGCCCTAGGATAGGCCTACAGGAATGATTCTAGGGGCACCCCTGGGGAGGCTCATCAGTCCAGGAAGCCACACTCAGGAGGATGGGGTTTGGGAAACTCACTACGACTGTTGGCCCCAAAGCTACTCCATGTCTCCCAGATCTGTGCTGACTAAACAGAAAAAGAAAAGATGCCCCCTCCTCCCAACCGCCCTGACAGCAAAAGGAACAGGAGCTGCAGAGGGTGGTCTCTGCCTCATGAACACCTTTCAGATCTCTTGCATACAGTTAAGAGGCAGAGCCTAGGTCCTACCTGGGACTCCAGCTTTGAGACAGTCTGGGGATTGTAGTATTTAGTTTTCCAGCCCCTTCAGTACAGGAAGCCAACTAGAAGGAAAGTGGGTTGGCATGGAGATCCAGTGCTCAGTAACACAAGCCTAAAAAATCAACTAATCCCAGCCTCGAGGAGGCACAGCCCCAGTGGGAAATTTCTGCTGAGTCACAGAAAGCTGGACTTTCTTATGTCTGTGGGGATTTGAGTTTGAGCCTACTAAAAAAAAAAAAAAAAAAAAACAACACACGTCATTGCCGTGATTAACATCCTTCCACGGCTCCTCAGTCCTGAGTCAAGGTCTAAAGTCCTTACGGTGGCTTAGACGGCTGGTGTTCCAGCAGCCTGCTCTGTGCACTCGCCCACTGCCTCCACCCTTTCCACAGTGGTGCCCCAATTCCTTGTATCTCCCCCGAGCACGTTCTGCTCTTTCCAGCCTCAGTACTTGGTACTTCATGTCCCGTCTCCTTGGAACACCCTCTTCACCAACTGGTGTATCGTCTCAGAGAACTTGCTTTTCTTCAGGACTCAGCTCAAATGTCACCGCCTCTGCAAAGCCTTCCCTGACCTCTCTGGGCAAGCACGAACACTTCCTCTTGTGCTATCCCCTGTCCACCCATAAATCCAAGCACTCAGCATGTTCACTGCATTCTAGACCCGACTGTCTTCCCAGCCAGCTGGGAACCCCACGGAGGGCACAATCCCAGTGTCTGACTCTGTGTCTAGCACAGAGTTAATCAAGGTAATGAATAAATGTTGAATGAGAAGAGACTGGACTGGAAGGAAGGAAAGGAGAGTGGAGGCTACAGAGCTTTCTATATTAAAAAGAGAAACCTGGAGAGAACTGAGCCGGGATGCTTGATTACAAGCCCATGACTCTCAAATCCACCAATGTAGGGCTTCACCAGTGAGAGCTCTCTGTAAATGTACAGGATGGGGCTGGGCACTGAGGGGGCCAGAATCTCTGCACAGAGTCGACCGGAGAAGACTGCTGCCTTTCCCAGTGGGCTGCTCCTCCAGACCACCAAGGGTCAGCTGCCCAAACCACGGGGACCCCTCAGTGCTCGCATTTTGGGTCGAGGGTGGAGGGGAGGAGGAAGTCATGTGATGTGGCTGGGATTGAGGTTTTTAGCAGCTGCAGAAGAGTGTCAGGGTTCATGGTCTGTGGCTCAGTTAATGAATTTATAGGCTAATCTCACATCAAAATCTGTGAAGATCTGGTATATCTGTAGGTTAGAATAGTATTCAGCCATAAAAAAGGAATGAGGTACTGATTCATGCTACATCATGGATGAACTTTGAAAACATTATGTTCATGAGGGAAACTAGACACAAAAGACCACATCCTGTATGATTCCACTGACATAAAAACTTCTAGAATAAGCAAATCCATAGAGACAGAAAGTGAGCTAGTGGTTGCCGGGAGAAGTGTGTGGGGAGTGACTGCTAACAGATACAGAGTTTCTTTGGGGTGATAAGTATGTTCTGAAATTGGATAGTGGTGATGTTTGCATGACTAGGTAAATATACTAAGTACTGCTGAATTGTACACATTGAAACAGTGAATTTAACAGTATGTGAATTACATCTCAATTTTTAAAAATCTATAAAGACCAATTTGGTGAGATTATTGTAGAAATAGCTGCCACTGGAAGTTATACCTCCAAAGATACCACAGAAAACTGAGGCAGCAGTGCCCTGCTGTACATCTGAAGGGCCTAAAATCCAGTCTCTAATCAGAAATCAGAGATGCAGAACCAAGACAAGAGCTCAGAGGATGGGTGATGTAATGATGTCCTCGTGAGGCTGAATCAAGAGCCAGCTGTATCCCCTTACATTTTGGTGAAGTGTAGGCACAGCCTCAGAGGCTTCCCCCTGCAAGTGACAAGTGACAAGTGACAGGTTGTGTTCTAAAAGACGAGCTGAAGTGCTATTAACGTAGCTGTGAAACCTTGCCCAGAGTTTGCTACTGGAGAGTCCACAGACACAGCTCTGGGAAGAAAAGTGTCAAAGACTCCTACTCAAAACAGGAAAAGACAAAATTCAGTATGGGCATGGTCAGAAGCTGTCTCTTTATACTTGAGGTTCTTTACATTTTTAAAAATTTATTTTAATTGAAGGATAATTGCTTTACAGTATTGGGTTGGTTTCTGCCATACATCAACATGAATCAGCCATAGGTATACATATATCCTTCCCTCTTGAATCTTCTCCCACCTCCCTCTCCATCCCACCCCTCTAGGTTGTCACAGAGCCCTGGCTTGAGTTCCCTGAGTCATAAAGCAAATTCTCACTGGCTATTTATTGAAATATAGAAAAACAAATATGGCAGTTAGCATACATGAAGTTCTTTGGCTTTTCTTGGGAATTAAAAATGGCATCTCTCAGTTTATATTCCATCTCATTGCCTAGACAAGTCACTTAGCATAAATGGAAAAAAATTACTTTCTTTGTCAATGATTCATTCAAATATATAAAATACCTTTTGGATACAATGTTGTAAATAAACTCGGCTCCAATTAAAAAAAAAAAACCCATAAGGCTTAGAAAGCATTCACGGGGATTTCCCTGGTGGTCCAATGGTTAAGATTCCATGGATTTGATCCATGTCAGGGAACTAGAGCCCGAAACCTACAAGTAAGAGCTAGCACAGTCAAACAAATTTGAAAAAGAAAAACACACACCACAGGATAGATGTGATATAATATGTGGTCTCTTTCCCATGCAACTTTCTCTCTGGAGAGTGAAAAACCAGGCCATCAGCCCTGGTTTGAACCATGTGGGGCATTGCCTCGAAGACAGACCCTGCTGCACTCATCCTAGAGCTGGGCAAGACAGCTCTCCCCAGGTCCCCAAGGACACTCACTTGAGACAGCACTGAGGGCACCCCCATCCCATCCTCCCACTTGAACCCAAGACCCAGGACCTTTCTAGGTGGGGCCAGAGCAGAATCGGCGCTGATGCACTGGTTATAGCAAAACCGGAAACGGAAGTTGAGTGTCTATGAGAAAATGCCTTCACTTACTGCCTGACTCATCAGCACAGATGGCCCCACTCTGTTGCTCTGTGAGGTAAACAGAGTAGGATCATATTCTAGAAACACTAACCTCCCCCACCACCCCCCCACCGCAACAGCAGACCTGCAGTGTCTGTTATCACAGGGGAGGGGGTGACACAGCAAAGCCCAGCCTGACTCAGTGGGGCAGATGGCAAGAACTCAAGATGCTTACAATGCATTTGGAAGAGTGTGTGACGGGCCAGAGCAAAAGGCCCCTTCTTTCCCCAACTACGTGAAGATTCCACAGGCTGGTGGGAGTTGAGGAAACAAAGAGACTATAGACTGACATTTGGCAGGAGGGATGAGAAAAGGAAGCAGTGTCTGAAGTGAGAGGGGAGTATGACAAACACCTCAGAGAAGTTCAGAGATGAGAAGGGTAGGAAAGCCCTGGGCCCCATGTTTCCCGGGTAGAGGCTAGGAGAACAGGAAAAGTCAGGGTAGACCAGACCACTTGCTGCCTGTCTCAGCAGGTGGGCTTAGGATGGCCCCACAGAGCTTCCTGAAGTCTAGAGGGGTGTGGGACCAGGAGCTAGAGTGTCCTCACACCCCAGCAGGCAGACCCAAAGAAGCTTCATGGTGGGAAGAGAGGGGGCACCTAGCAGGGGCCACGCCCACTGGTGACCAACCAAGGGACAGTCACATGGAAATGGGGATGTTTCAGCAGGTGCTGGCATGGGTGGATGATTGATGGCTGAGGAGCAAAGTCTTACATCCCAAGACTCCCCCATCACTGAACTTAACCCCGAGAAAAGGTGGGAGGGGAACCCCAAATTGACTGAGATTAATTTCTACCACCTGGTGAAATGGAGTTCATAAAAGAAGTTACATTCAGTGTTAGAAAAATTATATGTTTCTTACAGGTTAGAGTTTGGGGTCTGAATTGTACCCAGTACATAAGTAACTAACATTTTCTTTATAATTTTGTTATAAACAAACGATGAAAAAGACATTTCAGTAGAATAACACTCCATAAGCAACAGAAACGCCACTTGCAGAGTTTGTCAATTACAGATTTTCCTTCATGTCTTTGAATTCAGAAAGGATGGCGCGGGGTGGGAGTGGGGGGTTCTTGCCACGAGTTCAGATCAGATGACCATAGCATTTTCTGACTGAAAATGATAAAATTTGAGTTCATGGGCTGTTCGTTTCCTTTTTGTTGTCTCAATGGTTCATCCTCAGTGATCCAAATGCAGGCCCTCCCTGGAGACTGAGAACACTGCTCGATGGTGAGAGCTAAGGCTGAGAATGGAGCGGGAACCCTACTCAAACCGGCAGCTGTATGAAACTGCTGCTCTGTGGGGCCCTGCAGGCAGCCCTGAAATGCAGTGCTCAGGGAGCAGGAGGGCAGTGACAAAGTCGGGAGGAACCGCTAGGGCAGCGTCCATGGGGGAAGCACAACTGGGACTCCAGGAGCTGGGGGCTTGACGCCAGGTAATCCAGAAGCGGAGGAATCCAGAGCCCCTGCCTGAACTCCAGAGCCCCTGACTGAGGGCTCCCCACCCCACTGGGGCCAGGTGGGGGAGAGCAGCGTGGGTGGCACAGAGCAGGCAGCCCAGGGGAAATCCTAGTGCTTCTGATTCCAAGAGCTCCGGACTTGACTCAGCTGTTCTCTTTAATTTCATCATTCACGGTAGACCGGGCATTCCTAAGGGCTTCTGGGAGCACAAGCAGGGCAGGGGGCAATTGGGGAGGGCTAGAGAAGCCTGTGAGGGAAAGAGGAAGACTAAATAAGGAGGGGAGGTTGCCTTTCCGATAGGAGAACCTCAGTCTTGCTATCCTTTGCCAAGCAGGTGGAACCTGTGCCCCCACCCTCTGCACCCCCCTGGCAAATGTGCTGCCAGGAAAGAGTGTGAGATCATGTCCAGTGGACTGCGATGATTACTTAGAGAGACAAGCTCTCTCCTTTCAGTCTTAGTTCTTACTGGGTGTGGAAATTCCATTCAGCCCAGGTTTAGTAACTGGCTCTCTCCCAGTAGAAGCCCAAGCAGGCGGAAATTGAACGGTGAGAGGGCAGGTCAATTTTCCCAGGGGCCCCTGAAGTCACATCGCTGCCCTTGCCTTTACTGTGGCCCCTGTCCACCCCTCTTGTGAGGGCCTCCTTCACCTCAGCTGAGAACGGGACAAAGCAGTGGCCCGCAATGAGTCCTGATACTTGCAGCTTTCATGGGGCTGCTCAGCTCCGAGTTGGGCCCCTCCCCTCCTCAGCGGGCCCCAATCTGAGATGTGGGTTCCCCCGGGAGTCTGAGGGGCTGGGAATGAGGTCAGTAGTACAGAGCAGAGCCTACCTGAACAAGAGTGGAACCTACAAAAGGGGGTGGGGGAGGGGAAGGCCGAGTCCCCGGCTCCCTTCACTGGCTTCCAGGTGTGGAAGGTGGCCCGAGAGTGAGGACTCCGATGTTCTCAGGCCCCGAGGGCGTCGATGCCAGCAGGGCTGAGCACTAGAGCTTGAAGGATGTCGGAGAGGGACACCACGCCCAGGAGGTGCTGGGTCTCATCCACAAGCACCAGCCGGTGCACCTGTGGGTCCACAGAGGCTCAGTGAGGGGGCGGCGCCATGTGGCTACAGCAGCTGATGAGGTTGATACCAAGAATCAGGGACAACAATTTGACATAACTGGAAGCGCAAGAGTCTGTCTCCTAGTAAACTAGTGTCTCCCAGTTAGCAGGAGCTCTGCCTGCCCTGGGGTGGTCACCGGCTGGGGCCCTTGGCCCGAGGGCCCCAGGGACAGGACCCGTCGCCGGTCAGTGTGGACACCGAGAGCTTGGCCATGTGATGGGAGGATGGGGCAGGTGCCTGATGGATAGAGCAAGCTGGAGCTGCTCATGAGAAGGCTGGCCCCACGTGTTGGGAGCGTGTCTGAAGGGGTGTGGGGTACCTGCTCCCGGGCAATCCGGTCGATGACTTCCCCCAAGGTCTCGTGGGGCTGGCAGGAAAGGACTCCCTCCAGACACAGCGTCCTCCGCCTCAGTGCTTCTCCCACACTTATATCCAGGTGGTTGTACGTTTGTTGGGCTGCCAGGTGCTGGGCAGGGAGGGAGCAGAGCTCTTCATCAGCCCTCAGCCAGACTCCAGCCCCTCAAAGCTCAAGGACCCCCTGGTCATCCCTATCCTCACACCACAGCCTCCCTGTGGCACCCCCAGCGCTTACAATCCATCCCCCCCATGCACTTACAATCACATCAAAGCGGGAGTAGAGGCCCACGACCTGTCCTGCAGGAGTTGGAGGGGCAGGGGGAAAGGTGAGAAAAAGACAGGGGAAAGATTCAGGTCAGAACCAGGATGCTGTGCAAGGGCCTAGCGTGGGCTTTCGGAACGAACTCCTCAACATCCTCCCCACCCCTCCAGGTTGCTGGCTTTATAACGAGGCATCAGGCTGCCACCACCCTGAATCCAGGGATAAAACAGTGTCTCAGAGACGGACACCCGACACCATGCCTCCCGATGTGACGAGATATGAGTATGTGGCATCACTTCTGAGATAGTCTAGCCTCAAATATATAGCCTGAATCTGCGTGAGTCTTTAGATCTAATTTTCAATTTATAGGAAACACAGGAACAGAGGACCAATGTAAAGGCCACCTGCAGAAAGCGAGCAGGCAGATCTGTGGAAACGGGACATGCTGCAGAACCCAGGCTTCCCATCATCAACGCCATGAAAATTAAGCAGGGAAGGAACTGTTCTAGAATAAAAGACACTTAAGGGATAAAAGAAGCAAATTCAAAGCATAGACCTTAATTGGATCCTGATTTGAACAAATCAACTGTAAAAAAATAATTATTGGGAAAAACAGGGAAATGAGAGTTAGGATAGGATTTTAGGTAACATTAATACATTATTTGTAATTTTGTCAGGTGATGTAGGAAATATACTTATTTAAGAGATGCAGATGCCAAGTGTTGAGGTGAAATGACATGATTCTATACTTTACTTTACTTCAGCATAAAAAAAAGAGGAAGAACTGGTTATGGCAATGTGTTAATAGTTAATCCAAGTGGATCCATGAGGTTCATTACACAGTGTTCTCTACCATTTTTATACATTTGAAATTTTTCATAATCAAAAATAAAGTAAAACATTTCTTGATAGCCAACTTCATTATGCTATTTTTAACTTTGAAGCAGTTTACAGCTGATTCTCAGAGCAAGAACCTGATGTCTGGCTTAGAGAGGCTAAATAATTGATCCAAGGCTCAAAGCAGGCAGAGACTTCCAGCCCTGACTCCATCCTGGATCTCGAGCTAATGTCACATAGACCCCGGCTCCCCACAGCCCCACCCCAGCCAGAATCCCCATCCTGGGTGCAGGTACCAGCTTCGTTGATCACCGGCAGCGCAGACACGCGCCGGTCCACAAATATGTCCAGCGCGGTGAGGATGGGTGCCGTTTCCAGCACCACGGCCAAGTCTCGGAATGTGCCGATGCCCAGATCTTGGATGGTGCGGTAGAGGAAGGAGGGCCGGGGCAGCAGGGTGCGCTGCTTGGGTTGGAGACAGGTAGGGTTCAGGGTGGAATAGCCCACAGGGGGCTCCCAGCTGCTCCCTCCCAACCCCTAGGGCAGAAGCCTTCTCTGCTCCTCTGGTCGTCCCCTGAAGCTGTGCCCGGGCTCACAAAGATGTGCAGGAACTTGAGAAGCCGTTTGTGTGTGAGGATGTGCAGCACGGCGCCTGAGACTGGGTCCAGGACCGGCAGGCGGTGGATACGGTTCTTGATGAGGGTGTAGACAGCTTCAAACAGGCTGCAGAAGTGGGAGCGATGAAGCTGGGGCTGCCTGGGGAGAGATGCCTTTACCCCAGCCCCGGGGAAGGAGGACAGGGAGCCGAGGCTGCCTTATCTGCAGTCCACCAAGAATGAGCCCATGACTTCAGAACTGAGGAGCTGGCGAGGGGGGTCTGTGCAGGGCAAGGAGGCTCAAGTGATTGTCTGGGGACGCTTACCTGTCACTGGGAGAGATGGAGACCAGAGGCTTAAAGCAGCCTTGAAGGTAGATCTCTGCAGAAAAGCAGAGTCAGGGCAAGGGAGCTGGCCACCCTGTCTCACCCAGCAGCCCCCAGACTATCTCCCCTCCTTTGGGCCCTCTGAGTTCTCTATTACCCTTCCCCTCCCACCTCAAGGAATTGCCCCCTGCCCATCCTCTAACCCGGGTCCTTGGCCCCACACACCCTCTACACAGCCCCTTTGCAGGACCCTTTACCCACTCACCCCTCCAGGTCTCAATCTTGTGTTCTTCAATCTCATAGATCTGGACCTAGAACATCAACAGAACTCCCCAAGTCAGACGTGGGCTTCCTGAACTCCTTCCGCCCCAGTCCAGGTGGGTGCCCCCAGGACCCTGAGCCCACTCCTCACCAGGGGGGACCGGTAATAGCGATGCAGAACCAAGATGAAGTCTGTGATAGTCAGCATCCCTGCGGGGGGTGGGGGAGGGCAGAGAGAGGAGTGGGGTTCACCCTGGACCCTGTGGCAGGAGGCAGGTGAAGGGCTCAGCCCCTTCTCCATCAACTGGTCACAGCTGCCCCACAGATGGGGGTCTCCCAGCCAGCCTGTTCCCCCCAAGCCAGGGCCCTGCCCCAGAGCCCAGCCCCAGAATCGCCCCACAAGGTCCCCCTTTTCCCCTCCTCACCCACGAAGCTCTGCTTCTTGCTGTCCCATAGAGGTGCGGCCCGGACACCATTGGCCACCAGGGCAAAGAAGGCCTTCTTGATCTGAGCCACAGGGAGAACAGTTGAGGGTGAGTTGCTCACCACCCCTCAGAGTCCCCGGTCCTGACCAGGGGCCTCCCAAGGGGCCTTCTCACAGGCCCTCTGCTCCAGGAGCCTGCCTGACACTCGACACGACCCTCGTGGGCACATTTGCTAGAGATAAGGCTGCAGGTGGCCGGGGGCACTAGGTGACCCCTTAACAGGCACACCAGGCTGAAAATGTAGGAGACAAACCCAGTATTTCTACACCAAAGTCCTAAGTGTACAGACGCACACAGGATAATTTGTGCCAATCTAAATACTAGAGGTGTAATTCTCTGATATTTACAAAATATTTTTCTCTAAATATATTTTACATTGACTCATTTTGGCCTCATCTGAGGCAATACTATCCATACGTGCTGGTTGTAGCTTTGTAACACACATCAAAATAAATACAAAGCTACTAAATTAAATATTTTTGCTCATATACCGCTAGAATCAAAATGATATACCTTGTTTCTACCCTACACTACATCCTGCTCTTCGATACACAGCAAGAAGAAAATGCTTTCTATACAATTCGGGGTGTGAAAAATGCTCCCAGTCATCCTGGATTGGCCCAGGAGTCCTCTGAAACTTGTAGGGTAAAGCAGGCATTCCTGTCCCCATTTTAGAGATGAGTGAAGTAAAAAGACCGACCCCAAACCCTATAGATACTGAGTTGTAGAGCTGAGATGACAATTAGGGGGTGCACACAGAGAGCAAAAGCTCCCCTCCCCCGGTCCCCGTGGTGCCAAGAAGGAGTTCTGGAAGGGATGTGTAGCCGGGCAGGGCTGGCAGGGGATCCTGGGGGCTGTGAGTATGCAGGTGGGGCAGAGCGGTGGCCTTACCTGTAGCATGGTGTCGAAGATGACCAGCTTGGAGCTGGTTGCCATGGCATCGTAGCAGGTGTGCTCCTGCATGAAGTGCATGTAGACCTGAGCCCCTGGCTTCCGCAGCTCATCGTCCCAGCCGAGCCTGAGCACCGGCACCTGCGGGGACGGGCACTGGGCCGGCCTCTCTTCCACCAGGCCGAGCTCATCCCCCCATGCTGCTGGGGCTGAGAACTCTATGCCCTGATCCAGATCGTCTGTGCTGGAGCCGGAAGCGGAGGCTGTACAGTCAGCGGGGAGGCTGTCTCGCTCTGTTGTGGGGGTGCCCACCGCGGACAAGGGAGTGGCTTGGGCCAAGGGTGTGGCCTTGGGGAATGTGGCCTCCAGCCCGGTGGACTCAGCAGCTGCCCTGGACTGGGGACCTGTTCAAGGGGAGAGGACAGTAACTCCATCTTCCAAAGCATGTTCCCATCTGTTGTCTCCCTTCATCCTCAGAGCAGTGTGGGAAGCCTGGATGCTGAGGTCCCCATTTTGCGAGTGAGAGAGCTGAGAAAGTCACACCAGAGGGTGGCTATGTCCTGAGCTGGCCTTGCTGGGCCCCTGGATCAGCATTGCAGTTGCCCTCTCTCATGTGGGGAAACTGAGGCCACAGAATGTCATGCGTTGTGTTATGGAGGGATCCAGGGCAAGGCCAGCTTCAGTCTCGGGGACTTCCCACTGCCCCCAGTCCCATTTCCCCAGAACTGGCCGTGGCCTCACCTCCCTCCAGGCCTGGCAGCTCCCTTTCCTCTACATCCTCCTGGCTTTTCCATCTTGAGACCTTGGTCCTCTGTTCCCCAAGGCTTATTTCTGCGCTGGTGGTCATGGCTGGTGATGGCCATGAAGTGCTGTCTCCTTGCTCTAGGAAGCTCATCTCTGGAAGGGGGAATGGGGCCTGTTTGGTTAATGGGGAGTAACATAGTAATACAACTGAAATGTTATTAACAATAATATTCAATATTTGCAAACGTCCAAAGGTCTTTTCCTCCAATGTATTTCTCATTCAAACCTCATAGCAAGCAACTTATAGTATCATCCCTATTTTCCTAACAAGGGACCTGAGATCAGAGAGGTTAAGCAATTTGCCACAGATCACACAGCTAACATGTGATCAAGTCAGGAGGCTCCAAATCTTCAGACTCTAGATCCACCCCACTCCTTTCTTCTTCTGAAAGAGGAAGGAGGCGAGAGGGCAAAGGAGGAAGAAGAAGCAAGTATGAACAAAGAAGGAAAAGGAGAAGCCAGGCTAGTGGGGTGGGGGAGATTGGGAGCCTAGAGATGTGGGAGGAAAGGAAGTGGAAGACGAGGCTGGGCCCATGAGGAGGGGCAGCCCCACCTACCTTGATGCTCGGGTCCCCCAAAGCTGCTCCAGGAGGGGGTCTGTGTGGAGAAGAGTGACTGAAGAGGTGGGGAGAACATCCTACACTCAGAACCACAGGAGCTGCCCTTCCCACCACACACACCCCCACAGACACACATAAACACATTCAACCCACCCAGACACTTACATACACTCAGAAACTCGCATATTCAACCCTCCCCAGACACACGCACGAGCACACAGACTCACACCAGGAATGTACACATGCAGACAGCCTCCTGCTCCTATACACAGAGAAAATCGTGGTCAAACACACCCAAATGCACGCACACATGCACATAGCCATGCGGCAGGGTGCTCTCAGCCCTGTGGCCTCAGCTGCCCCAGCTCCCGGCCCCCCGGGACCCCAGTACCCCACACAGTGCGTGCTCCAGCTCGGCGGGCTCCATGAGCGAGTGCGCAACACTGTATCTGGGCAGCACTATTCTGGGCCCGGCCCCTGGCACCCTGCCCTCCCGGATCGGGTTCTCTCTGATTGGGTGTCAGGCACTGGGGAGGAAGGGGTCCACCCCGCTGCTGCTCCAGCCCTGAAGCCGG
Organism: Bos grunniens; assembly: GCF_055505025.1. NCBI lineage: Eukaryota > Metazoa > Chordata > Mammalia > Artiodactyla > Bovidae > Bos > Bos grunniens. The sequence goes on along the minus strand of NC_141166.1, from coordinate 30,022,500 downwards.
GGGGCTGCTGGGGAGGTGAGGGGAGGGGTGCACATGGAATCCTGATGCCTGGTTCTGTCTGCCTCCTGGGTGTCCGATGATGGGAGAGAAGGACCCTGCTGTGGGGGGAGGGTGGGCACTGGGGTGGGAGGAGGGGGTCTCTCAGAGCCCTGGGGTTTCTTCTCTGAGAGCCCTTCTCATCTTTGTCAGGTGCCAAAGGAAGGAAAACAGAGGCAGTTGAGCTGAACTCTCTTCCTTGTACAAACCTGGGTCATTGGTGGTGCTGGAATTAGAAAGGGCAGGTTGCAGCCGGCTGGCAGGTTGGGGCTAAGAGGTTTGTGGGTGGTACTGGGAGAATGGCCAGTGTGTGTCCAGATGTCACCATTCGAGCCCCAGGGGCCCGTTCTTCTCTAGGTGGAGGAGCTGGAACTGGACGGTTCAGGCAGGTGGGGAGTCCTGAGAATCACCTTGACGGCGTGTGGTGGGCTTGCACTTGTCTCCAGTGTGACAGACACCTGTTTGTGCCTGTGGAGGTAGGTCCAGGTGTGCAGGAGCCACTGTCCCCTCATGCCACTGTGTGTGTTGTTCCTGTGTCTCCTGGAGCCAACAGGATCCCAGCTGGCTCTGGTGGCTGCCCACCCCCCACCTTCCTTAGCATTCCTGGGGCCTGAGTCAGTGTCCAAATTGGGAATGCTGACCCAGCTGCTCCAGCTCTCCTCTCTGCCCCCCTCCCCTTCCTCTTCTCTTTCCAGCCTCTTCCATCCCCGTCTCACCATGGAGTGAATGGATGCTCCATAATGGGTTATTGGATTTCTTGCTGAGTTAGTGAGTGTATTTCCCATCACCCCTCAAAGCCCCTGTACTGCCTACGGGGATGGTGGAGGAGAACAAAGCCAGGAAGAGGCCGGCCTGCCATGTGTGTCTTGGTCAGTACTGGGGCTGGATGCAGTTCCCCTTCTGCAGGGCCCCTGAGGCTTGTTCCTGTCTGGTCCCAGATGATGGAATAGCAGAGGCACAGCCAATGGGACATTTCAAATGGGGGAAAGGTCACGTAGACCATCCCTGGAGATAGATAGTGTCTAGGTCCTGTAAAGCCCCGTCCCCTTATTCTCTGGACACCTTCACAGCCAAGCCACATATAGAACATGTGCAGCTCACACCACTGCCTTCTCCCGCAATACCTCATTCTCCCCTTTACCTCAGACATATTTCACCTGCAAGACCAGAAGCAGGGGCTCCTCTTCCAATAAAGTCTCCCTTGATTGCATCACCCTTATTGTGGTTGTTCAGTCGCTCAGTCGCTCAGTCGCTCAGTCACTTAGTCGTGTCCGACTCTTTGCGATTCCATGGACTGCAGCACACCTGGCTTCCCTGTCCTTCACCATCTCCAGGAGTGGTAGTTTGCTCAATCACCCTCATTGCACTGATGCTATAGCCATGCTCTGTGTGCACATCTCAGTGTACACTGGGCTGGCACTCACATAATTATTCACGTGTGAATGTCTTTTATCTCTTAGTAAACACTGGGTACCTTGATGACCATACTATGTTGGTTGGATGTGAGGGAAAATCTGTTTTGGGGTCAGATTGACCTTGTTAAAATTCTTGTTCTGCCATTTGACCTTGGAAAGCATTGCTTGTTCTCTCTGAGCGTGTTTCCGCGAATGTAAAATGAGGATAAAAACATTCTGTGCCAGACACTGCCAGTTGCCTCCTAATAACTCTTTCTCTCTTCTTGCTTTTGTAATAGAATCACTTGAATTTTAACTGGAATGGCTCCCTATAACAAAGACCTAAATTCCCAGCTCTTGCAGTTAAATCTGGCCTTGAGACTTAATTTGACCAATGTGAGTGGTAGTGATGGGAGCAACTTCTGGATCTGGACTTAAAAGAACGAGCACAAGTTCCTTTCCTCCTCTGATGGCTGGAATGTTAATGTGATGGCAGGAGCTAGAGCAGCTATCTCACAGCCAAGATGGAAAATGCTTGTTCAAGGTTTCAGAGTCACCCTTCCAGGTTTAGACTGTCTGGAGACTACAACACTAGAGAAGTAAACTCCTTTGTTTAAATCATCCTTAAATTGACTCTTTGTTATATCAACCAAACATGTATCCTAACTAATGCAAAATCTGATATCTGGAAATGACACTGCTTTAAAAGTCTAAAATAAGTGGCATTGGTTTGGAAATTGGACTTCAGGTAGCAAAGAAAACTATTGCATGCTGGTAAGCTGGTGACCATTGTTATGTTACAGCAACACATATGATCTGTCATCTATGATGCCTTGAAAGGTCATCATATGCTAACAGAGCCTGTAGCTCATGGAAACTGGTATGTATTGGCTTCTGCTGGCTGCTACAGGCAAGGTCTTATAAGAGAAATGCACTCAGGCAGTGAGTTGTAAGTGGTGGCTTGAAAGAGGCAACCTTAGCAAGGGTTACAAACCTTTCTTGAGTGCACCCAATTCTGTAGATAATGGAAACCAGTCCCATGGGCAAAACAGGAAAGTTCCCTGGTGGCTCAGACAGTAAAGAATCTGCCTGCAATGCAGGAGACCCAGGTTCACTCTCTGGGTTGGGAACCCCATCCCCTGGAGAAGGGAATGGCAAACTCACTCCAGTATTCTTACCTGGAGAATTCCATGGACAGAGGAGCCTGGTGGGCTACAGTCCACGGGGTTACAAAGAGTAGGACATGACTGAGTGACTAACACTTTACAACCGAGCATATTTTTTTGACAACCTCAAGGTAGCCACCAGCAGTTCAAGAGAGAATGGGAAGAATGCCAAGTCCAGAATAATCAAGCAGGAAAATGAGAACTTTGGCTCTGGTTACACAAATATGAAGTCAATCAGAAGCCTTGGGAGATTTTAAGGGTGTAACATTGGCAGAGAAACTATAAGCCTGGTCAGCAAAGACTGGTTTGCTCCTCCACCCACCCAGTTGTCCCTAGCCCTCAAAATCTGCACCAGCAGAAAGAGTGCTGTGTAAGGTCCGCAAGGACGGCCATGTTCACCAGCAGCCTAGGGGATGTCGCGTGAGAAATAACTTCCAAGAGGCAATGGCAGAAGCCACTGGGAGAGTAGAAAGCTTCGCTCCCGGAGAGCAGGACCAGCAGTGGCTGGATGAGCCGCCCTGGAACCGACTCCTCTGTGGGGAAGCCATGCTGCAATTCCTGTCCAGCTGGATTTAGTTATCACTAAAGATCAGGTGACTGCTGGCTGTTTGCCATTCTTCGTGTTCTGGAGTTTATTGTTCCTCCTCTACTGTTACCCTGGGGAGGGGGAGGGCCAGATTACCTGCCTTTTGGTTCACAGGGCTCTAGACTCTGAGGATCCCATCCATACCCAGGGCCCTCACATATTCTGAGTTCTGAGCTGGAGCTGAGTCTAGATGGAACTCTGCCTTGCCTCTCTTCATTGTTATTATTGTTCAGCCTCCCAGTCATGTCCAATTCTTTGCAACTCCATGGACTGCAGCACACCAGGCCTCCCTGTCCCTCAGCATCTTCCGGAGTTTGCCCAAGTTCATGCTCATTGCATTTGTAATGGCCTCGACTCTGGTGGCTCGGATGGTAAAGAATCTGGCTCTCTTCAGAAGGTGCTAAATGCAAGGTAGGGTGAGGAGTGGCCCAGTATGGGCTCTGGCAAAGCAATAGTTATTTTCCCCTTCTTCTTCCTCTACTGCTAATTCCCCACAATTTTAATGAAGTGCAGGATTATATTTCCCAGCTTTCTTTGCAGATAGCATGGCCATGTGACTAAGTTTGACCAATGGGATCCACACAGCAACGTTATCTGCAACCTCTAAGGATGCCCTCAGGAGGAAGGAGCAGATTTTCCTCCTCCTACTGACTGGAATTATGATATGATGGTGGGAGCTGGATTGGTCATTTCAACTCGTCGGTGGAAGGTTGAAAATAATAGAATTGAGATTGAAAATAATAGAATCTCATCCACTCCCCATCTCTGAACTGTTATGTTATAAAAAGAAATAAACATCTATCTTGTTTAAGACACTAATCAATAGAAACTTTGCTACAGCAGCCAAGCCTCTGTATGACTAATGTATTTACATGGCAGGATCGGGGTAGGGTGAGAAATTACAAGTGTATATAATGATGCTTCATATGTATGCAGTGCTAAAGATCTGCCAGACACTGCAAAACACGTTGTGGGCAGTATCCCAGGCAGTCCCTCACAACCCTATGTGGTGAATGCTTCACTGCTATGATTCTACAGATCACACGATCAAGGCACAAGGGATTAAGTAACTTGATCAAAATCTCAGAGCTAGAGAGATGAAAGTAAAAGTTGCTCAGTCATGTCCGACTCATTGAGACTCCATGAACTATACAGTCTATGAAATTCTCCAGGCCAGAATACTGGAGTGGGTAGCACTTCCCTTCTCCAGGAGATCTTCCCAAACCATGGGTGGTCTCCCACATTCCAGGTAGATTCTTTACCAGCTGAGGGAAGCCCAAGACTTTGCCCAGGGTCAAACCCAGTGTTTCTGAACTAGCATCACACTCTCAGCCACTAAGCGTAATATAAACGAAGCACAGGCCTGGCATGTAATATATGCTCAGTAAGTGGTTACTATAATTACTACCTCACTACCTGCTTCCAGTCCCCCTAACTCTCTAGCTACAGGGTTCTGAAAGCAGGTAGGCTGGGGGTGGGAGAGGGTGGGGGGGGTCTCTGACTCTCCAATAGTCATCTCATGGTGGCACCGAGGTTGGGATGGAAAAGGGCCAGGCTGGGGCACACACTAGCACTGCCCAACACTAAAATCATAGTGATTTTCCAGTTGTGAAAAAGGAGCTCCCACACCTGCTCTTGCAGCCAGCCCAGCCCCACCCATCCTCTTCGGCTGGGCGAATCAGCAGAAGGTACTGGCTTTGGTTGGGAAATAAATACTCCTTGGGTGTTAGAGTTTAGTCTCTGGTAATGGTATCATATTTCTTGAAACCCTCCTTCTCGGCTCCATCTCAAAACTGGGGGTAATAAGGACACTGCCCTCTGACCCTATGGGGAAATTGGCCACCATCTCTGAATTGCTGATTTGTCTGGGACATGAGGTTGGGATCCTGTTTAAGTGTTATTTTTATATCAGAAGGAGTAAAGCAGCTGGAGGGGGTCAAGAGAATAGCCTGGATGAGACCATTACTGATAAATCACAGATGGGGTCCCCTGTGCCAGAGTGGTTGGGAGGCTGTGAGAGCAACCTTTATGCCAGTCACCCAGACCCCAGCTCCTGTCCTGTCTGTGTGTAGCTGAAACCAAGCAGCGTCTGTGCCAGTGTCCCAGGGACCTGGACTGAACCAGCACCTTGCTACTACAATTTAGTCAGCCCCGCAGGCCCCATTACTGGGCCTTTTTCTGTCAACTGTTGGAGATTGAAATGGACAGATGGTGCTTTTGTCTACCCAGGATCCATTTCACCCTTCTTTTGGCAACCCCCCAAGTTTTCCTTCAGGGGACCACATTTCCTCCAATCTCAGAGCATCTGAATCTCAGAGGAGCTCACCCATCAGTTCCAGGAAGTATACAGCTGACTCAGACTTAGCCAATGAGCACATCAGATTCCCCTGACCACAGTGAAGGGATATGGACCGAATTAGCCCAATAGAAGTGAACCCTGGGACTTCTGCTACAGGTAATGGGGACTCTTTCCCACTGGGTTTGGAGCTATGAGGATGTATGTGTGGAGATTCTGCTACCACACAGAGCAGAGCTGCTTGAAAATGAAGACAAAAAAGAGAGTAAAAGAACCACGATATAATAAGAAAGATCAGGTCCTCTTGACATTCATTGAGCCCCTGGATCAAACTGTACCTGAAGACTTTATACTGTTTTTTTTTTTCTTCTGTTACATTAACCAATGGAATCTTTTTGCTGTTTTTTTTTTTTTTTTAATGCAGTTTGAACTGAGTCTTCTGCCACCTGCAGCTGAAACAGCCCCGATACCAGATTTAACAAAGAAACAACCCCGAGACACTTGCAAAAGCTTCTGGGCGTGATGTTCATTCACTACACTTTCCCAAGAAAAGAGCACATTTGAAAACACAATTAGAATGATCAACAAGATGTCAGGGGATAGCAGGCTAAAAGTTACTTTGATAAAATGCAGTAAAAGAAGAATTGGAATGGGACAAAGTTAGAGAAGGAAGGCCTCATAGAGAATATGAGTTTGAACATAGCAATAATAATCATGACAACAGCAACTGTTTGCTGAACCCTAACTATGGACTAGGCACCAAGTTAAGCAGTTGACATATGTGAAGGGATAATATTTTGAAATAATATCCAAATTGAGGGGTACTTCTTTCTCCCCAATAGTCATTTGCCCATTTGAGTTTCTCTGCTTATAGTCTCAAGGAAGAAATGATTGCTTTTGAGTTTCCAAAGTGATTTAGTCTTCTGGGAATACCTTTGGCTTAAACAAAAGATTTGAGAGCTTTGACAGGCTAGGTTATTGAGAAAACATATTCCACTAAAAACACCTAGTGAATAAAGAGCATCTTCTTAAAAGCACGGAAAAAATAAGATAGTAAAGATTAGGCCCAACTGAAAGGAAAACAGGCACACAGAGAAGTTAGTGAGAAAAGAGGTGGCTTTGCTCTAGGGCAGAGGTCCGAAAACTCTGGGATCTAATACCTGATAATCAAAGTGGAGCTGATGTAATAATAACAGAAATAAAGTGCACAATACATGTAAAGTGCTTGAATCAGCCCCAAACCATCCCTTACCAACCCGGGTCCATGGAAGAACTGTCTTCTATGAAACTGGCCCCCGGTGCCAAAAAGGTTGGGAACCGCTGCTCTAGAGCATCTGCCAATTCTAGCAAGAGCCATATGGGGTTATGGAGGCCAAGGACTCATACAAGTTGGGAGTATGTTGGAGATACCATCTATTAAAAAACTGGGGTCTCAAAAAACCACATCTTCTACGTGAATTCCAGAAGCAAGCTAACTCTTACACAGGTTGGCAGTCATTGTCTTCCCCGTCTGAGTGGTTCAGGGAGTGTCAAGGTTCAAATTTGCTTTAAGGTACGGTAAGGTCAGTAATGACCGCAAGGCCTGGCAGAAGCAAACAACAAATGTTCTCTGGAAAAAGTTATCTCTTCCAAAGCCACAAATAATTTCAACAACATCCAGCACATAGTTGAAAATAATTAGATATACAAGGAAACTAGGAATTATGAACAAGAGCCAGCATAAAATACACATAGCAGGAATAAACCCAGAAGAATTTCAGAAACTGGAATTACAGACACTTTATTTATAACAAATGTTTCTTTAATAAAATAGGAGACAAGTTTGAAAAAGCCTGGAGCAAATGCAAAGCTATAAAAAGCAGAAGACTTTTTTTTTTTTTTTAAGCAGGGACTTTCCTGGTGGTCCAGTGGTTAAGAATCTACCTACCAATGCAGGAGACACAGGTTCGATCCTTGGTCCAGGAAGAGTCCTCATGCTGCAGGTCAACTAGGCTTGTACCACAACTACTGAGCTTGGGCCTTAGAGCCCGTGCTTCTCAACAGGAGAAGCCACCGTAATGAGAAGCTCACGCACTGTAACCAGAGAGTAGCCCCTGCTCACCGCAACTAGAGAAAGCCTGCCCGCAGCCATAAAGATTAAATAAATAAGATAAAAATGTAGAAAGTTATTAAAAAAAATTTTTTTTTAAGCATATAGGAACTTCCCTGGTGGCTGAGTGGCTAAGACTCTGAATTCCCAGTGCAGGGGGCCCAGGTTTGATCCCTGGTCAAGGAACTGGATCCCACGTGCCACAACTAAAGATTCGATGTGCTGCAATTAAGACCTGGAGCAGCCAAATAAATAAATAATTTTTTTAAAAAAGCACATAGAACTAGAAATGAATGAGAAATACACAAATGAAAGCAAAAACTTAATAAATAAAAGCAGCTTGAAGAGAAAACTGAATTTTGGGTCAGGATTTACCCACAGTGTAATACAGAAAGCTTAAAATTTTGTAAAAATACATATGAAAGAGAGTGAGAGGCATGAGGTTAAGTTGAAAAGCCTACAATATACTTAATAGAATCTCAGAAGGTGAGTAGAGAAAGAAAGGGGTAAAAGTGCTTTTTGAAGAGATTAGTTGATATTTTCTGGAACTGATAAATGATAATCATCACTAGATTGGAAAAGCCTATGAATCCCAAAGAGGATAAATGAAAGAAACCCACATGTAGAAACATCATAATGAGAACTGCAGAAAATCAAAGACAAAGAGAAAAAATGTGAAAAAAATTACAGTCTAATAGTTGACTTCTTGGTAGAAAATGGAAACCCAGAACTGAGTATAGTACCTTCAGAGTGCTGAAAGAAAGTAACTTCCAACTTACAATTTTATACAAAGAGAAAATTTATAAGGAAGAGAAAAAAAAAATTTATGACAAGCAAAAACAGAGAGTTCATCTCAGGAAAGGAAATTTCTAAAGAATGTGCTTCAGAAAGAAAGTGATCCCATATGTTAGATATGAGAAATAACAAGGAAAATGGTTTTTAAAAAATAGATAAATCTAAATGAATCATAACTGTAGAAAACCACATTAAGCTTAAGAATTATAATGTCCTGTGAGATTAGAATTAAAATACTGCCAACCATAGCATACAAATCAGAGGTGGTGAAAATGGAGTATATGAAGTATTTGAAAATCTCTGTGTTATCTGGGAAGAGGAAAAAGTTTTGATTAACTTTCAATTTTTTTTTATTAATCATGCATACTGTAATGTCTAGGAAAAGCCCTAAAAGAACAGAAACAGAGCTAGCAAATAAAAGAAGGAAGAAAGGGGAGAGAAAGAAACAACAGAACAAATGGAACAAATAGTACCTCTGAAGGATTTCAGAAGATAAATATGAAACAGAGTGACTTCTGTAGCCCCAAGAGGAGGTAAAGATCTCGTGGTTTGGCAGGAAGAGAAGAGTTAGATGGGAAGCAAGGGTGAGCAGCTGTGGGTCCCTGAAGAGGGACAGCCTATCTTTTGCCTCCTACCTGTACCCCCTAACCCCTCACCCTGGCTAGTGTGTTAGGTATTTGAGAGCAGAGGTGGCCTATGCTCAATTCCGAGATAAAATCCAAAGTAGGAAGTGTCACATGGTGTTATGTGGGGAGAGGGGCCCTTAGGTCACTTTACAGAGTTTCCCCAAAGCCAGCATGGTAAGAGGAGCATTCCTTGGATTCTAGCACCCAAAAGCACTGCAGGAGGCCAAGCTGTTGAAAGTCACATGACTTTGATCCAGTCTAACATCCGCATGGCAAGAGTGTTTACTGCGAGACCAAGAGTGGGACAGAAACGGAGAGAGAGAGAGAGACAGAGACAGAAGATGGGAAGGAGGAACAGCATGACAGCAACCTATATGGTCCATCAGCTAAGGACCATGTGGTGTGATGGATGCCTCTGTGGGTGCCCAGGTGGACAGCTGATGACTGAGAGCCCGAATACCTACTCTGGCATTCCAACCTCAGCTTCATGTAAGTACTCAGAAACTTAGACGCAAACACAGGAGAGTTGAGGAGACCCTGATTTCATTGAGATTAAATTTCTCAGACGGCAGGCTGTAGCAGTATCAGGCACAAATCATAGAAAACTCCATTCAAATTGGTTTAAACCAGATGGAGATTTTCTGGTTCACTTAACAGGGCGTCCAGGGGCAAACTGGGCTTCCAGGGATCTTGACCCAGTGGCTTGGATATACTTGGATATACTTCCCCTTGATCGTCTTAGTCGTGGTTTCCTCTGGCGCCAGCTTCAACTACTGAGGTGGTAGCAGCAGTTTTGAACTCCTTATCAATGCCCAACCACACCCAGAAGAAAAGAGACCATCTTTTCCTGTACTTTCTTTTAAGAGAAGGAAATACCTTCCAAAAAACCTCCGCAAACTTCTGTTTGTATCCTATTGGCCCAAAGTGAGCCATGTACTTATTCTAGAACCAATCCCTATCACCAGAAGAACACAACTGACGTAAGACTCAGTTCAGTTCAGTTCAGTCACTCAGTCATGTCTGACTCTTTGTGACCCCATGGACTGCAGCATGCCAGGCTTCCCTGTCCATCATGAACTCCCAGAGCTTGCTCAAACTCATGTCCTTTGAGTCAGTGATGCCATCCAACCATCTCACCCTCTATTGTCCCCTTCTCCTCCTGCCTTCAATCTTTCCCAGCATCAGGGCCTTTTCCAGTGAGTCAGTCCTTTGCATCAGGTAGCCAAAGTATTAGAGCTTCAGCTTCAGTCCTTCCAGTGAATATTCAGGACTGATTTCCTTTAGGATAGACTAGTTGGATCTCCTTGCAGTCCAAGGGGCTTGCAAGAGTCTTCTCCAACACCACAGTTCAAAAGCATCAATTCTTTGGCGCTCAGCTTTCTTTATAGTCCAACTCTCATATCCATACATGACTACTGGAAAAACCATACCTTTGACTAGACGGACCTTTGTCGGCAAAGTAATGTAAGACTAATTGAGATTCATCCTCGACTGAGGTCAATCCTCCTAGTGGCATGGCTGCTACAAAAGAAGGAGGAATAGAATGGATTCACAGGAAGACCACAACTACGGTCCTCCCCTTTAGCTGCCCAGTATTCACACTCATCCTCCATTCTTCATTACACACACTTCAGAAACGCCCATACCTAATGAAATGTGCTCCGGCCTTACTGAAAAAAGCACCATCCAAACTTCATCTCACTATGTATCCAGGTGCAAACCCAGCATTCTGGGAGATGTGCAGGTCTCTCCATCGAGTCAGCTGTATGCACCTGATTTAAGAGAAACTGGCTGGGGATGAAGTGATTGTTTCTTGTTACCTGTGTTTAGAGAACTCTGAGCCTAAGCCTCCTCGGATTAAAAATGTCTGCTATGGAGGCCGCGAAACTGATTTAAACTAAAAAGCGACAAAAAGAAACCAATATGAGTTGTGTGTACTCATTTCTCACCTGCTGATTATAATAACCGTACTGCTTTTGCATCTGATATGCCAAAATCCCTGAGCTCAAAGTGATGTCCTTTGATTAGCAAAAGACCTATTATTTTCCTCTGGGATTAGCCCTTCCCCCAACTCCTTCTCTGAGCTTGAGTCTGTTCCGCACACAGTCAGTTCTTTCATGTTGGCTGGGGTCCCGTGGCCCTGCTGCCCTTTGCACTAGCCACCCTCTCCACTGGCTGAGGTTGCCCCACTGCCCACACCACTTCCTATGCCATTTCCTTACTCCTCTGACCACAGACCTCTGGGGCTTCTGTCTCTCTCTTTGGCCAACAGAAACTTTCCACCTACTTCAGATCAGCTATTTCAAAATGGGTTCTCACAGTCAAACTTCTGACCCCTAGAAATATCCTTCGTTCCCTTGTACCAGAGCCTTCTTCTTCCGAGTCTCAGGGTGTGGAGTGCAGACTGGATTATGGTCAAGTACAGTCTCACTTTCTTGCCTCCCGGGTGGTGGTGGTAGTGTAGAACCTGCTGCCAATGCAGGCAGACATACGAGACTCGCTGGGTCAGGAAGATCCCCTGGAGAAGGGCATGGCAACCCACTCCAGTATTCTTGCCTGGAGAATCCCGTGGAGAGAGGAGCCTGGAGGGCTACAGTCCATGGTGTCACAAAGAGTCAGACACGACTGAATGACTTAGCATATATGCACACACACAGCCTCACTTCCCACCTGGCTTCGCAGCATCCTCCAGCATCCCAGCCCTGCTGCCCAGTACAGATTTCTTTCACAGACTGTGATTTTGCCTCTGGGCTCGTTAGCTGGCTCGCTTTCCCCTGGGGGAAAGCTTCTTCAGTCTACCTTCTTCAGGAAAGCCTACCAGTCTACCTTCTTCAGGAAAGCCCAGCCCACCAGCTGCACATGTTTAAAGGCCAATGACAGGTCAAGTTTTCTCCTGCAGAGCCCCTTGGTGGCATGCAAACTCAAGGGACTTCAGTCCTGAGAGGTCCGATTAGTCTACCTAGAAGCACAAAGAGAGGTCTTTTGAGAAGTCTGGGCCTCAGCAGAGCTTCTGCTCTGCCCAGCCAGCAGTATCCCCCTGGCTATGTAATTTTCAGCAAACCGCTTATGTTCTTTGAACCTTGATTTCTACATCCCTAAAATGGCTAAAGCAGTGCTGAGAGAGAAATTTATAGCATTTAACATGTACATTAGAAAAGGGGGAATGAAGAAGATGGGAAAGATATTTTTAGTAATACAGAAAGGTATTCAGGACACACTGTTAAATGGAAAAAGCTTAGTTGATAAGTCACGTCCAATTCTTTGTGACCCCACGGACTTTAGCACCCCAGGCTCCTCTGTCCATGGGATTTCCCAAGCAAGAATACCGGAGTGGGTTGCCATTTCCTTTTCCAGGGGATCTTCCTGACCCAGGGATGGAACCTCAGTCTCCTGCATTGGCAGGTGGATTCTTTAGCACTGAGCCACCAGGGGAGCCCATATTTTATGGTAGTATATGCTATAATATAGATAATTATTTCCCATTGAAATTTGTTTATAGCTTTTTTAGAAAAACCCATTACTGGTAATATACTAACGAGCTGTCTTACTTAAACAGCTTAAAATTTTAATTTTTATAATGTGAACTTAGATGAGTCTTGTGGGGAATACAATAGTTTCCTCTGTTGCTACGTTTCTTTTCCTCATGTATTTAAAACTATTTTTGTGAGAGCAGGAGAGAGAGAGAGGAAGAGAGACAGAAACAGGGAGAGAGAGACTAATTTTCAACACCCGCTCAATTAATGGAGGCTCCTAAAAGAATGCAGGGCTGGAATGGGAAAGATGCTCTTGGATTCTGTCGGTTTGGTCTCTCATTCCAATTAGCCCAGAGAGATAAATGTCCTGCCCAGAGCCAGGCTAGGACACTGCTCGCCCTGCGTCCACACGGAGCTCTTTCACCTGAGCAGTCCTGCCCCTCCAGTCAGTCCCCTGGTTACCCCGTCTCTGTTGGCAGCTGTCACGCTGTGGCTATCTCCTCCCTTTACTGGGTCTGAAGGGTGCCTCGAATCTGCTCCTTGGGGTCTGGCGCCCTCTGCTGGCTTTGAGGATTCACCACAATCGTTAAAGGACCACCCGATCTGCCCTGAACTTAGCAGCTCATTCATTCCCCAAAGTCATAGGGGAAACTGAGGCTGCAAGTTGGGAGAGTGACTGGATCCAGAACACAAAGCAAAGAAACTTCTTGGGCTAATACTTGGGCCTTCTGACCCTTCTTTCTGCACTCCTTCTGGCACACCGGCATTGGAAGAAATGAAGACGTAGGAGATGGCAGACTTGACTCCAAGGCTGGCGAAAAGTCCACCTTCCACATGTATCTTCAGGAGCCCTCCTGCCATGTTGGGGAAGGACTGAATGTTGAGCTGGACTTTTCCATTGCTGTATTCTAGGGCAGTGGCCCTACTTCCCTCTCTCAGTTTAGTCAGTTCAGTCACTCAGTCGTGTCCAACTCCATGGACTGCAGCATGCCAGGCCTCCCTATCCATCACCAACTCCTGGAGTTCACTCAAACTCATCTCCATTGATTTGGTGATGCCATCCAACCATCTCATCCTCTGTCATCCCCTTCTCCTCCTGCCCCCAATCCCTCCCAGCATCAGGGTCTTTTCCAATGAGTCAACTCTTCGCATGAGGTGGCCAAAGTACTGGAGTTTCAGCTTCAGCATCAGTCCTTCCAGCGAACACCCAGGACTGATCTCCTTTAGGATGGACTGGTTGGATCTCCTTGCAGTCCAAGGGACTCTCAAGAGTCTTCTCCAACACCACAGTTCAAAATCATCAATTCTTCGCCTCTCAACTTTTCTTTATAGACCAACTCTTACATCCATCCATGACTACTGGAAAAACCATAGCCTTGACTAGACAGACCTCTGTTGGCAAAGTAATGTCTCTGCTTTTTAATAACCTCAATACTCCCATCAGAGTGTGGATGGATTTAATAATGCCCTAGGCATAGCCTTTGCTTCCCCAGACTCCATCATTCACAGCTTCCTTCATGGATTTTGCATGTCCATGAGTCACTCAGACTATAACTTACTTAATATGTTTCTTTAAGGTGTCTCATTTTAAACTTCAAAGTCTGCAGGAATGAATCACTTTTCCCTGGGTGATGACCCATAGATGCATCTGGTTCCCTCGGAATTGTCTTTGAGCCCTTGCTGTCTGCATTTTGTGCAAGAAGACTTGATCCCACTCAGAATTCTTCCCTTTAAAAACAAAATAAAAACCATAACTTGCTGGAAAGGGCGTGGAGAGAAGGGAACCTTCCTACACTGTTGGTGGGAATGTAAATTGGTATAGCCACTATGAGGAACAGTATGGAGGTTCCTTAAAAAATTAAAAATAGAGCTAACATATGACCCCGCAATCCCACTCCTGGGCATTTATCTGGAGAAAAACATGATCTGAAGGATATGTGAACCCCAACATTCATTGTGGCACTGTTTACAATAGCCAAGACATAGAAGCAACCTAGACATCCATCAACAGACGAATGGATAAAGACATATATATTATAGAGGTATTTTACCTGGTGGTCCAGTGGCTAAGACTCTGAGCTCCCAATGCAGGGGGCCCAGGTTTGATCCCTGGTGAGGGAACTAGATCCCACATGCTGCAAGAACAACAAAAAAGATTCTGCATGCCTCACCTGAGACCTGGCACAGCCAAATAAATAAGGAAATAAATAAATATATTAATACAATGGAATATTAGTCAGCCATTTAAAATAATGAAATAATACCATTTGCAGCAACATCGATGGACCTAGAGAGTGTCACACTAAGTCAGATGGAAAAGGAGAAGTATCGAATGACATCGCTTATATGCGGAGTCTAAAAAGAAACGATACAAATGAACTTACAAAATAGGAAGAGACTCACAGACTTAGAAAATGAACTTATGGTTGCTGGGGGAAAGGGATAGTTAGGGACTTTGGGAAGGTCATAGACACATTGCTGTATCTAAAATGAATAACCAACAAGGACCTACTACATAGCACATGGAACCCTGCTCTATGTTACGTGCTGGCCTGGACAGGAGAGGGGTTTCGGGGGAGAATGCTGCTGCTACTAAGTCGCGTCAATCATGTCCGACTCTGTGTGACCCCATGGACTGTAGCCTATCAGGCTCCTCTGTCCCTGGGATTCTTGCCCCAGGCAAGAGTACTGGAGTGGGTTGCCATTGCCTTCTCCGGGGGGTCGGGGGGAAGAATAGATACATTTATATGTATGGCTGAGTCCCTTCGCTGTTCACCTGAAACTACCACAACACTGTTAATCGACTATCAGTTCAGTTCAGTTGCTCAGTTTTGTCCAACTCTTTGTGATCTATGGACTGCCGTATGCCAGGCTTCCCTGTCCTTCACCATCTTCTGGAGTTTGCTCAAATGCATGCTCATCAAGTTGGTGATGCCATCCAACCATCTCATTCTCTGTTGCCCCCTTCTCCTCCTGCCTTCAATCTTTCCCAGCATCAGGGTCGTCCAAAGAGTCAGTTCTTCGCATTAGGTGGCCAAAGTATTGGAGCTTTAGCTTCAGCATCAGTCCTTCCAATGAATATTCAGGGTTGATTGCCTTTAGGACTGACTGGTTTGATCTCTTTGCTGTCCAAGGGACTCTCAAGAGTCTTCTCCGATACCACAGTTCAAAAGCATCAGTTCTTCGGTGCTCGGTATTTTTTATGGTCCAACTCTCATATCCATACATAACTAATGGAAAAAACATACCCCAACACAAAATAAAAAGTATAAAGTTTTAACTGGAACCTATTATACAGAGTGAAGTAAGCCAGAAAGAAAAACACCAATACAGTATACTAATGCATATATATGGAATTTAGAAAGATGGTAACAATAACCCTGTGTACGAGACAGCAAAAGAGATACCGATGTATAGATCAGTCTTATGGACTCTGTGGGAGAGGAGAGGGTGGGGAGATTTGGGAGAATAGCATTGAAACATGTATAATATCATGTATGAAACGAGTCGCCAGTCCAGGTTCGATGCACGGTACTGGATGCTTGGGGCTGGTGCACTGGGACGACCCAGAGGGAGGGTAGGGGAGGGAGGAGGGAGGAGCGTTCAGGATGGGGAACGCGGGTATACCTGTGGTGGATTCATTTCGATATTTGGCAAAACTAATACAATATTGTGAAGTTTAACAATAAAGTTAAATTTTAAAAAATGAGATAAACAGAAAAAAAGAAGTATAAAGTTTTGGGGAAAAAAACAACTATTACTAGGGAATGAGAAACTGGTATCCTTCAGATACCATTCTCAGTCTTCACTTAGTCCTCATTACACTCTTTAGGGGTAGCTACTGTCTAAATTGAACATCAAGGCACAGACAGACTGGTCCAAGGTCTCACAATTGAGAAATAGTTGAACTGAACTGGATCACACTCTACTTCTAAAGCCAACTGATGTGAACTTGCTGATCTTTTGAAATTAAAGGTAAAATGGGGGCTTCCCTGGTGGTTCAGTGGTAAAGAATCTGCCTGCCAATGCAGGAGACATGGGTTCAATACCTGGTCCAGTAAGATCCCACATGCCACAGAGCAACTAAACCTGTGTGGCACAATACTGAGCCCATGTGCTGCAACTGCTGCTGCTGCTGCTGCTAAGTCGCTTCAGTCGTGTCTGACTCTGTGTGACCCCATAGATGGCAGCCCACCAGGCTCCCCCGTCCCTGGGATTCTCCAGGCAAGAATACTGGAGTGGGTTGCCATTTCCTTCTCCAATGCATGAAAGTGAAAAGTGAAAGTGAAGTTGCTCAGTCGTGTCCGACTCTTAGCGACCCCATGGACTGCAGCCTACCAGGCTTCTCTGTCCATGGGATTTTCCAGGCAAGAGTACTGGAGTGGGATGCCATTGCCTTCTCCAGTGCTGCAGCTACTAAAACCCAAATGCTCCACAAGAGAAGCCCCACAATGGGAAGCCCGTGCACCACAACTAGAAAGTAGCCCTCGCTCGCTGAAACTAGAGAAAAGCCCACGCAGCAATGAAGACCCAGCACAGCCAAGTAAATAAATGCAATTTTTAAAAAGTAAAATGATGCAAAGCAATAGTAAGAGATACTGACCAGTGCAGCATCTGTGCTTTGGAGGGACTCATTGTGCAGGTGGGAGGCAGACAGCAGACATAGGAATACAGGGGGGTGGGCCGTGTGTGATAGCAACAGGGGACCAGGAGCAACATCCAGCATGTGGGAGTATAAGAAGATCAGAGAAGATGTGGGTCCTAAGTCCCAGGGAGGTGGAGTGGGCAAGAGCATTCCTGGCCATGCTTTTCCGATGCCACAGGGAATGGCATTGATACTGCTGGGTCCTCTGAAGCCCCTTTTGATCACTTATAGGTCATTCAGTAACATTTATCCATGGGAGCCCTTCTTGATGGGGTAGCTCTGCTTCAGCCTTCTGCTAGGGTAGGGCTGTGTCCTATGGGACAGGCAATCAAGGTGGGGGTAAAGGTGCAGGTGGAAGGATAAGCTGGACTCATAGTTCTACCTCTTGATGACTATGACCTTGGCCTCAATTTCCTCATCAGCCAAAAGTCCCATAGAGGTGCCCCGTGCTTCCCCTTCACGGAACAACTTGCTGCCCGTCTATGGGAAGTGGGGTCAGCAGCCTCCAGCTGTCTGCTGCTTGAGGATCAGGTGCAGACAACCCACTCTCCCCTTCTCCAGGCTGCGGGCACATCTGCCGACTGAGTGAAGGTGGGCGGGGGGGAAAGGCCCAGCCATTTTAACCCGATAAGGGACCCTCCCTCCAGAGGTCAAGGTCTCAGTGTCGGTGGAGGCTTTGTTCCATTTCTGCCTCTGTCCAGGGCAGAACAGGGGCTGATTCCAAATAAACCCTTGGCACCCCAGACTCCCTCTCAGTATCTGTTTCTGGAGAACCCGATCTGTGACATAGCCGTTTTACACACTCAGGACAGAGGAGGCATGCTGCGGGTTTTGATGAAACGAGGTTGGATGTTAATCTAAATGTGAGAGTTGTCCAACTCATCGGGACCTACCTTCTGACCAGACCAAGAGTCATTTTGGGAGGAGGCACTGAAGGATGCAGGACAGTCAGGCAGCCTTGCTGCGTGATTTGACCTCACAGAACCAGGGCAAATCACTTGAAAACAAAAGGGCTAAAGGGCAGTCAAAGGAGGCTTTGGAGAGAGAGCGGTGCTGAGACGGGTGATGTTTCCAGCAGTGCATCACTTTAGGTAGTAGCTCCACAGACATTCATTGAACATACATAACGTGTGAGAGCGCATGCTAAGAGGTGAAAAGTTTTGGAGAAAAGCCTCAAAGAATTTCTCTGACCCTGACTGTCCCCAAGAGCTATTCCTTAGCCCTATGAGCTCTGGACATTTTCCTAAACAGTTCTCTCCTTCTTTGATTTCTTTTCACTGAATAACTGAAGCCTCTATAATAAAAAATGAACTTTAGCCAAAGAGTAAATAAATAAGCAAAAAAACTCAAAATGCTTTTTCACCACTGAATATAGCAAATTGTTCAGTCGCTCAGTTGTGTCCAACTCTTTGTGACCCCATGGACTGCAGCATGCCAGGCTTCCCTGTCCTTCACCATCTCCCAGAGTTTGCTCAAACTCATGTCCATTGAGTTGGTGATGCCATTCAACCACGTCATCCTCTGTCGCCCCCTTCTCCTCCTGCCTTCAATCTTTCCCAGTAGCAGGGTCATTTCCAATGAGTTGGCTCTTCACATCAGGTGATCAAAGTATTGGAGCTTAAATCCTTCCAATGAATATTCAAATTTTATTTCCTTTAGGATTGACTGGCTTGATCTCCTTGCAATCCAAGGGACTCTCAGGAGTTTTTTCCAACACTACAGTTCGGAAGCATTAATTCTTCGGTGCTCAGCCTTCTTTATGGTCCAACTACTTGTAAGATTTAAAAAGCCTCCCCTGATCCTTATTGCTGCACTCACTGTTTCTACTGCATAGTCTTTTAAAAAACTTATTTATTTGTTTTCGGCTGCGTTGGATCTTCATTGCTACTGGGGCTTTCTCTAGTTGTGGTGAACAGGGGCTACTCTTCTTTGCCACGCATGGTTGTCTCATTTCTTGGCTTCTCTTGTTGCGGAGCATGGGCTCTGGGCATACGGGCTCAGTTGTTGGGCTTGCAGGCTCGAAAGCAGGGGCTCAGTAGTTGTGGAACACGGGCTTAGTTGTTCCATCGCACTAGGTATCTTCCCGAACCAGGGATAGAATTTGTATCCCTTGCATTGCAAGATGGATTCTTAACCACTGGACCACCAGGGAAGTCCTGCATAGTCTTTATTGTAAAAATAACAATTTGGGTGCTCTTTTGGTCACTTGGCATTATTTTATAGGAATTGTTCTTTGTTTCAATACAGTGAATGTATTTGTCACTGTAATGCCTGCACAATATTCTATTGAATGATCAGATCATACATGGTTTAACTAAACCCTATTACTGGCTAAGTACTGCATAAACTTCTAGATCTTCACAGACATAGAAAAACATATTTATAATTACATTTGTATGCATAGAATAAGTTGTTTTTTTCCTCTTAGGTAGCTTACACTGGATATCACCCCAGAGGTAAAATCATGCAAAGCACATGATTGATCAGTTTTGTCAGCATGTCCTCTGGAAAGCATGGTCAAATTTATAGTGCCACAAGCAATAGGCAAGGGTTTTCTCGGTCAGTTTTGAATTTAGAAATACCTTCTAAAATTTTGTTACTGACTTAACAAATTGATGTTCTTCTTGGTTCTAATATTTTTTAAATTTGCAGTTCTGTTATGGTGACCTTGCAGAAAGTATTCTCTTAAGGCCTAGGGACCAGTGTCCCATCTTGCCAAGAGATGGCGCTGTGACTCTGTGCTTAGGCTTCCTGAGACAGCCTAAGCAGCCTGTTAGCGGGGGGGGGGGGGGGGGGGGGGGGGGAGGGCAGGGGGGTGTGCGTTTGTGTATGAGTACCAGGAGAGGGGATGTCAGGAAATCCTCTGGTTTCCCCCCACTGGAACCCCAGTTTCACACCTGAGGTCCGAAAGACCTGGTTTTGGTTAGGAGGTGACACCCCACCTGCTGAATCTGCTTTGCCCCCCACCCCCCAGGAGTGTATCTACCACCCTCTCAAACTCAACAGAACCCAAGTTCCACTGCAGGCCAGACATAGACCTGTTCAGGCACTAAGTCCTGTCTGACTCTTTGCCACCCCATGAACTTCAGCACGCCAGGCTTCCCTGTCCTTCACCATCTCCCAGAGCTTGCTCAGACTCCTTGAGTCAGTGATGCCATCCAACCATCTCATCCTCTGTGGCCCCCTTCTCCTCCTGCCTTCAATCTTTCCCAGCATGAGAATCTTTTCCAGTGAGTCAGCTCTTTGCAACAGGTGGCCAAAGTGTGGAGCTTCAGCATCAGCATCAGTCCTTCCAATGAATATTCAGGGTTGATTTCCTTTAGGACTGACTGGTTTGACCTCCTTGCAATCCAAGGGACTCTTAAGAGTCTTCTCCAGCACCACACTTTGAAAGCATCCATTCTTTGGCGCTCAGTCTTCTTTATTGTCCAACTCTCACATCCATACATGACTATTGGAAAAACAGTAGCTTTGACTACATGGACCTTTTGTAGGCAAAGTGATGTCTCTGCTTTTTAATATGCTGTCTAGGAGCAAGCATCTTCTTTTTTTAGTGTCTTCTAATTTCATGGCTGAAGTCACCGTCCACAGTGATTTTGGAGCCCAAGAAATAAACTCTGTCACTGTTTCAATATTTTCCCCATCTATTTGCTATGAAGTGATGGGACTGGAGACATAGATCACACCTTCTCAAAAACTCACAAGCAAGTGGAGGACAAAATCAACTTGAAATGCTGTACTTCCTATAAAACAGCTTCTAAGTGCACTGAGGGATTGGGAATTGGAAAGATTGTCTCCAACTACAGGATGGGGTCTTGGCGGATGTTGGGGCTGAGCTGGGTCAGCTGGGACAAGAGGTGGGTGAGCAGAGCATGGAGGGGAGGAGGTGGGGGCCAGGGGTGGGGGCCTGACCAAGAACCTTTGTGAGTCTAGAGCTCTGGTGGAGACTAACAGGCAGATGAGGTTGGGGAGACCCCAAGAGAGCCCAATTGTAGTGTGGCCTGAATGCCACGCTAAGAAGCATGGACTTGGTTTTGTAAGAGGTATGCTCATGGAAGTGTCACAGCAATAAAATGATGGGGTTATCCTTGTGCTCTGGCAAAAGTAGCCTGAGATCTAACTGATTCAGCGGTTTTCCTAAGCGTGTTCTGTGGATACATCAAGGGGCATAGCCCGTCAGGCTCCTCTGTCCTTGGGATTTCCCAAGCAAGAATACTGGAGTGGGTTGCCATTTCCTTCTTCATGGGATCTTTCTGACCCAGGGATCCAACCAGTGTCTCCTGCACTGGCAGGCAGATTCCTTATCACTGAGCCACCTTGGCTTCTGGGAAAGCGTGATGCTTTTTTCCCCCTCCTGCCTCTGTGGTCCCTCCTCAGTCTCCTTTGCAGCCTCTTCCCCTTCATCCAGCCATGAAACATGACTTCATGAAGGCTGCTCTCACTCCGCACTCTCCGCTGGGCTCAGCTTAATTACACCCTACCTCAGGATGACTCAGGCCTCCCCTCTGAGCTCCAGACCCATATATCCAATTGCCTCTTTGACAGTTCCTTCTGAATGTTTTCAAAGCATCTTTAATTCATGTCTCAAACTCTCCCACTCAAGTTCGCCAAATGCTGGTCCTCTTCCAGCATGCATCGCCTGAGTGGACATCCCACCATTCATTCTGTTGTGGGGCCAGTTAAAAATCTCAGAGGCACCACCCTTGCCCCCTCCCTCTTCCTCATCCCATTTCCAACCTCTCCCCAAGTCCATTGACTCCACTTCCCCCACAGCAGTTAGCACTGTCGGCTTCTTTCCTTATCTCTGTGTGGTCCACGAAGGTGGAAGCTGCAAAGGCTTTCCTGGACCACTCAGGGCCACTGCGGAATCTCCTAACCGATCTTCTTGCATGCACTCTGGCTCCTCTGCAATCCCCTCTTTTCAAAATGGAGAGCTGATAGTGTCACCCACTGTCCCAGTGAAATCTCCACTGCTTCCCATTGCTTAAAATTTTTTTTTTATTAAGATGATACAGAAAAGAGTATAGAACCAATGTACAAATGAAACACTCTTGAAACCAGCTGCCATGAAAGGAGGCAGAACTTGGCTGCCATCCCACTCCATGTGCCACCTTCCCTCACCCCCAGAGAAACTACTAACCTGACTTTTATGGTAAGCATCCACAGATGCTTCTTTGTCATCCAAGCATGCATCCTGAAATGTTAGAGTTCCCAAAATACTTTGCTGGTTTTTAAAATTTATGTCTGTTAGTTCTCTTTTAATCTAGCAGCTCCCCCCTATCTTTTACGCTCCCTTCTTCAAATGTATTTAAAAGAATTCCCATTGCTTTCAAAGTAAGAAAAAAATTCCCTTCCATTCCTGTAAAGTTTTGCTTGGTCTGATCAGCCCCCGCTCCAGTCCCTCCAGCCTCTTTCCCCCCAGGTTGCTTTCTACTCTCTTGTCAACCTCAAGCCAACCTTGAGTGGATGCTCCTCCCCCCACCCTGGTGCCTTCTTCATATCCCTGCAGGGCTTTTACACAGCTGTTCGCCTGGCCAGAAATGCTCTTCCCTCCCTTGTAGCTCCCAGTTAATTCTGACTTATTTTTGTATCTCACTTGGGGGGTTCCCCCCTCTGAGAGGCCTTCTCCACCTTCCCTGACTTGATCAACCCTGCTGCCTGAGCCTCTCACAGTGGTCTCTCTTCTCTGAAGCGCAGGTCAGAGTTGTGATTTTTCCACTTGTTTGTGAGATGATATGATTAAAAAGCATCAGCTCCATGAAAGTGAGGATTATGTTTGTTTTTCCTCACCATTGTCTTTCCACTATTTAGCTGGGTGCCTGGCACATCGGTGGAGAAGGAAATGGCAACCCACTCCGGTATTCTTGACTGGGAAATCCCATGGACAGAGGGAGCCTGGTGGGCTACAGTCCATGGGGTCATAAAGAGTTGGACACAACTGATAAACTAAATAACAACAACAACTGGCACATAGTATGTGTTCTATAGAAAAATTTCTGACTGTTGTCCAGGGAGAGAGAGCCAGCAGACACCAACGCGGTTAGGAGGGAGTCTGGGTCTGAAGACCTGGGTGGAGAAGATCTGATTTCCTGAGAGGTGAGGGCTGAAGCAGTGAGGATAGGCGGTGTGACCTGGGAAGGAGTGATAGTGTGAGAAGAGGATGGGGACTTGTCTCCAGAACCCCAGAGGCCATGCCAGGGATATTCTGCCTACCCCATGGCCTCTAATGCTGGAGCCAGGCCTGGACGGGGATGCCTGGGGAGGCTCCTGGGCCCAACCACTCCTCCTTGGGGCCACTGGGGCTGAGCTAAGTGGAAACAAATGTTCCCTGGCTTCCCACCAGCCCAGTCCTGGTGGGCGAGCAGCAATCCCTCCCTCTCAGCCTCTGCTCCCCCCTCCCCCTGTCCCACCCTCCCACCCCACTGAGTTCTTTCTCCCTTTGACTGATGGAGTGATGCGAAGGCTGGAGCATGGATAGGGTTGAGAGATGTGGAAGATATAAAGCAGGTGGGTTCTATGGGGAACCAGGGCCTGGGGTGGGGGTTCCCTTGGACAAAGGCCCAGAGGCAATCTCAGGAGAAACTTGACCTAGATTGACTAAAGGGGAACCAGGCATTGAGTTCCCACTCTGGGCTGGAAAGGCACATTCTCATGACTTCAGGTGGGCTGGAAAAAGTTGGACTAGCATCTGGGATTCAGAAAGTAGAGGACAGCGGTTCTTCCTTTCTTCTGTCTTTTTCCTTCTCTCCATCTCTCTAGAGGGCTGGCCTTTCCTCTCTCTCTCTTCTCCTGGGACCCAGAGACCCAGGGCCCTGAGGAATTCTCAAGTCCCATCACCACCCTAAAGGAATGAGAGTCAGGTCTCATTGCTGGGGAAGGAGGAAGGGAGGATGGTGGGGAGGGACCGAGAGGGAGAGAGAGGTGACTGGGAGGGGAAGAGTCAGGCCCAAATTCCTGGGCTCCTGCAGTTTCAGTCGTTCTGAGAAACAAAGAAACAGAGAAAATGATTTAGAGACAGACACAAACAGAGACCGAATTATGGAGATGGGAAAGACGTGAAAAGATGCACAGAAAGACAGTGAGAGAGAGAGAGAATCCGACAGAGGGCTCCGCTTTCCCCTGCAGCGAATCTGATGTTATCTATCCCCAGCTGCCTCTCTCCCCCTCCACAGTCCCCACTTCTGCCCCTCCTTCCTCTCCAACCCCATAGCCAGACTACCCTGTTTCTCCTTCCCCGCCTCTCTTTTAGACGACCTAAGGTGGAGGGATGGGGGAAGAGGTGGAGGGGGCCTGGAGGACAGAGAGAAAGAGATCAGAGTGGCACTCCATCCATGCTACAGAGGTGGTGTGTGTGTGCACGTGTGTGTACATGTGTGTGTGCACGTGTGTGTGCGTGATCTCCAGGAAAGCCAGCATGTGTCTCAGTCTGAGCCAGCCCACCTATGTGGCCAGCCCTACCTGTGGATGAAAGTTACCCAGCGTCATCTAGGAGAGGCGAGGTGTCCTGTGGTTTCTGCGGGGCTGTCTGGAAACCTATGCCCAGCTGTGGGTGTGTGTGAGTGCATATGTATGTGCGTGCATCTTGATCTGTCTTTGTGTGCCTCTGTTTCCATCTCCTAGTTTCCCAGCCCTTCTCCGTGGAGGGTCTTCCAAGGTGATAGTGATGGCTTGAAGCCTCAGGAACATCTGAACTCATCTCTGTGAAGGTTTGAGGGCTTCAGGAGTGAAGTTATGGCTCTCGCTCTGCCCAGATGCCAGCCAACTCCTAGATGGGGGTGCAGAGAAGCAGAAAGCAGTGGGCAGAGGCAAGGTTGCCCTTGGAACAGAGGCCTTGAGAACTGAGGCTTCAGGAGACCTGCCCATCACAGACTGCAGCCCACCCCTCCCTGCCCCAGTGCTTCCACAGGCACTAGTGGGCCAGCTGTTTCTGGAATGGGATTCTGGGGTGCTTGAGTTGGGGGAAGGATGAGGACTTGGGAAATCCAGGGGTGGCCAAATATTCTACAAGGTCTGGCCAGAGAGAGTACTGCAGGAGGGTGGGGTGTTCTGTGTGTGATTTTAGGAAAGGTGGGGGGTGGGGGCAGAAAGGCCGCCTGCGGGGGAGAAGGCTTCTTGGCAAACGCCCCAGTTTCCTGAGCTGATCCCTGCTCCCTGCCACTGCTCCCAATTCTGTTGTTTCAATAACATCATTTTTATCCACCCCACAGAGAGACCATGTCTTAGGAGGGGGAGGTGAAGGGCAGGGCTAGGGCATGAGGGGGTGGTAGTGAAGAGAGACTGGGGTCTGGAGGGAGCAGGGACCAGATTTGGGGCGCTCCCTCCTCAGGCAGAAGCAGGGCGGTCCCAGAGCCCTGGTCCCCTGATGACAAAGACAAATACATTAAAATTCTTGCCTCGGAGAAGAATGCAGGATCAGGAGAGCATTTCATAATCTGCAATAACAGTAGCAGGGTGGGGGTGGGAGGGCAGAGGGTTCGGAACCCAGGCAATAGTTCCCAGGGGATTGGTCATTGGCCACCTGCAGCCTCTAGGGACCCCCCCCAACCCCGGCCCCGCCCCCAGCCAGAGCCCTCCAGCCGCCTGTTCAGCACCATCTGGCCTGAGTGTGGGCCCAACCTTGGCTGCATTGTTCAGTGTGCAGGGTCCAGAGTTGGCACTGCCCTAC
This sequence comes from Bos grunniens, assembly GCF_055505025.1. Taxonomy (NCBI): domain Eukaryota; kingdom Metazoa; phylum Chordata; class Mammalia; order Artiodactyla; family Bovidae; genus Bos; species Bos grunniens. The sequence goes on along the minus strand of NC_141166.1, from coordinate 29,996,729 downwards.
AGAAACAGCAACTGGGTGCAAAATTAAAAGGTGCAGAGGCTGTGCCTGGCATCTGGTTGCTATTAAAGGCTAAAATGGGAGGGGCTGCACTTGGGCCACGCCCCCTACCTCTCTCAGCCCCTAGCCCCCGTCTCTAGAGCACTCCAGCACCCTCACCAGAACTCTCAGTGCCCAGGACAAGGGGTTAGACTGATTCAACTTGGACACCACGGCCCTAGGGTGGGGGTCCCAGCAAAGCCAGGGGCTTCCCTGTGTGCCTAGGCCAATGTTTCTCCATTTCTTTTCTCTTCTCCACTTGCTCATCCTTCCTTTCCCAGATCTGCCTCCTCCCCTGGGACCTGCATCTGTGGTCTTTTCTTACACCCCCAGCCCATCTTGATCCGCTTGTCCCTACACTCAGAATCTTGGCTTCTCTCTGCTCACCAGGGTGTTTCTCTCTCTTATCTCTCTTGGCAGTGGCCCTACTCCCCAAGTTCAGGTGCTCCCCACTCTCCTCCCCCCCACACACATACTCCAAAAGACCAGGAGCTTCCTCTAGACGCCTGAAGTTTCTGCCACATGGGCTTGAGGTCCTCCATCGTTATCTCCAGCCAGGAGCACCAGTACAACTTGATGGCTGTTCTGGATAGAGGTGGAAGGGAGACTGGCCCTTGCCATGGAATGTCCTGCACCACCTGTCCCTCTGCACCCCCGGGGCACACGGGGCGGGAGCGGGGAGCAGGGACTACAGCTCCCTGCCAGCCTGCTTGGCGTGATGAATGGAGCTGTCCTTTCTCCCCACGGGGGCCTTTGATCTCCCCTCGTGGGGAGGGGGCCAGGGGCATCAAAGACATTTTTGTGGCATTAGAGAATCAGATAAAATGCCATCTCACCTGCAGCTGCCCTCCCACCCGCTCCGGCCCGGCCAAGTTGGGGGAACAGCGATGAGGCAGGGACCCTCGGACTCACGAGGCCCGGCTGCAGTGAGTCCTGACCCTTCGCTCTGCAACCTCCACTCTGTCGCTCGCTTGCACGTGCGAGCGCTTGATCGCAGGCCATAAAGAGGTTCTTCTCTCTGGCTGTCTAATCTGCCCTCCCGCACCTCCTCCCCTGAGTGCCGGCCTGATGAGGCGGGGGCTGGGGAGCAGAGTGGAGGCCCATTGCTTCCTCCCGTGTTCAAGAAAAGGCTGAAAAGGGGGGCTTGCGGCTCAGAGGCGGGGTCCGGTCAGAGGTGACCCCCTCTGGAGTCTGCCCATCGGGCCATCGAGTTCTACACCCCTCCCCGGAGCACCCAGCGCCGGGGGCAGACTGCATCTCCCGGCCCCCGCTCCAGCATCCCACTCCGCACCGCCCCCCAACCCAAACTCCCTCATTCCTGGGAAGTTTTCTCTCTTTACAGTCAACAAACCTGTCAAACGTCTCCCTTCCAGCCCGTCCCCCATTCCTTCGCTCCTCTTCCTTCCCCCCGCTTACCCTTCTCCACCCTGCTTCCCCGCCCCTCCTTGCCCCCGACTCCGAGCGGCGGCGGGGGGCTCCCAGGCCTTGAGAGAGGCGAGGTGAGGGGGCGAGGCAGGCGGGTCCCCCAGCCACGAGCGTGTTCGGGCCCCGCCCTCCGCCGAGCTACGCGCCCGCCGCCCCGGGGCGCTCGGCTCCCTCCCGAGAGTCCCGCCGCCTGACTGTCGCAACTGCCACCCCCACGGCCCCCCTGCCCCTCGCCCCCGCCCCAGCCCCGCTCCCCTCCCACCCCCGCCCCCGGCTCTGATTTCTTCTCCCGAGCGAGCTCGGCAGGAGACACAGGCTCTGGCTGCCCTGTCCGCTCTCCGCCTCCGCCGCGCCCTCCTCGCCCAGGATGGGCCCCCCCGCCGCCGCCGCCGCCGCCGGAGCCATCGCCTCCCGGCCGCCGCCGCGCTCGCCCTGAAGCCCGGGCCCCCGCGCGCAGCGGCTGGCCCCTCAGCCCCGCGCCCTGCCCGCACCCGCCGGCCCTAAAGCTGTCACGATGCAGCCGCCCGCGCCCTCCCGCCTGGGGCTGCTCCTGCTGCTGCTCCTGAGTCCGGCGCACGTCGGCGGACTGTGGTGGTGAGTGCTGCGTCTGGCTGCCCCCGCGGGGCCCCTGGAGCTCGGACGTGGGGACCTCGGGACCGAAGGTGGGGCTCCGGATCGCGCTCCCGCCGCCTCCCGGCTCTACCTGTGCGCGGAGCCCAGCCCCTCCGCAGCTGGAGACGCGAGGGGGAGGTGCGTGCCGCTCCTGCCGACCTCCTCTAGGGGCATTTCTGTACTGCCACTTAGACGTGCCCACACACCCCCTGCCCCCCTCCCTACATTCTACTGTATTTCCTCCTCCTGTGTCCCACCCCAACCGCAGGTTACGCGCTCAACCCAGGTCACCGAGGAATCAGCGGATGGGTAGGAAAGAGATACGGGGAGACGGGGGCAAGATCTGTAGTCTGAGATACAAATGAATAAAAGAGTGTGTTAAGACGGCTTTGGATTTAGGGGAGAGAGGCTGAATTTGGGGGAAAGAGAAGAACAAGGTGGGAAACCACTGGAAGGGAGAGTCAAGTAGCTGCCTCTTCTCGCCCCACTTTGCTCACAAACCCACCAGCTTCTCTCTGGGCTCCTTCAGAATGGGTGGTAGGGGCGGGAAAGGGAGCGTAAAGGGGGAAACTGAGTCAGAACCTTCGCTTTCTCTACTTTCTCCTCCCCGAGCAAAGAGGAGGAAAGGCAGGAAAAGGACCCAAGCTCCTGGCCCTTCCAGATGTAGAGGTCATGGATGAAAAAATGTGCTGCTGGGAATCGTGGAGGGTCCTGGTGGAAGGGAACAAGGCCTGGCCAGCCAAAGGTTGGGGTCGAGTTCCCAGACTGCCCTAGCTAGAGCAGACACATAGGCAGCTGAGGTTGCGGGAACTTGGAGTCTTGCGGGATGGATAGAGGCTGGGGAGGTGGGTGCCCGGCCGGGACCGCTCAGCGATCCGGATCCCGTAGACTTTTTTTTTTTCCCCTTCTCAGTCTTGGGAGCAGCGAGGACCCGCCCGGAATAGTTGTGTTTAGAGAGGAGGGACTTGGACGATACCGCTGGTGCATTAGCCAATCCTAACAAGTCAAAACCTTGTCTATTTGCATACCGCCATATCATTGGCTGGATTCTCTACCCTCCACTCCTCTCCAACCCGGGGATTTGGAAGAAGGGGTGGGGCAGGCAGTTCCCTCTTTTCTAGGAAGATAGCTGGATGCCCACACAGGGAGCTGCTGGCCACGATCCCACTTCCATGATGTAGGAGAGAAGTCCCTCAGGGTGTCAGTGAGGGGGCCAAGCCAGGGCGACCTAAGTCTCGGCCAGGCAACATGAGTCCTTGGATCCTGACTTAGAATAATGCAGTAGCAGCTTTGAAATAAAGAGAACTGCAATCTAATCTCCCCCCATTGTCAAGCCTATGACCTTGGGCAAGTCACTTCTCCCTGCTCCCTGACGTCTCAACTGTAAGATAGGGAGTCAGTCCTCCTACCTGGAAGGGTTGATAGGAGGATTGGGTGGGATGACCTACAACATTATCTGACGTTGGGGAGGTGCTCCTAAATGTAAGTCCTTTCCTCCACACCCCAGGTTCTGGCCAGAATCCCCAAGGGTGAAAGGGGGATCAATTTAAATTAAAATCTAGGGTTTCTAGCAAAATTTTGCAAAGGGATCTCTATCTCTTATTCCCCATACACACCTGTCCTAACTTTGCCCTTTCTCAAAGTATGGAGACAGAGGTTTCTCCCTGAGGGCTGTTGCCTTCCTTCCCCACTCCACTCCACCCCCTACTATTTGTCCCAATTTTATCATCCTTCCGCTTAAAAATACCACTTCCTCCATGACGCTGCCCCTCTGTCTTCCCTCCCTTGCCTTCTCTATGCTTTCACTGCAGTCCATGCATTGGACATTATACCAGTTAGGCATTTCACTGACTGCCCTCTCCTCTTGGGTCCTCTTTCCCTGCTCCTGGGAGGCGGAGCCTTTGTCTTTAGGGCCCTGGAGACTAAAGGTGCTGGGGAGAGCTGTATGGCGTTCTGCTGGGATTTATGTTCATGGTGGCTCCTTTGTTTGGGAGGGGCTGCTGGATGGGAGCCATGACAGAGGAAGAGAGACCTCATCCCTTGGAGACTGACCCTGAAGCTGGAAAGGAGGGAGTGGGGGAGGAGGGGAGGAGGGCAGGTGTGGAAGAACACAGAGGCCTTCATGGCCACAGCTGCAGGGCAAGCCGGGTGAAGAGTGAGGAGTTGGAGTGATAAGGTGTCTAGCAACTGGCTCACTCAGATACTTTGGAGAGGTTGTCCCCACCCCTGAGGCTTCACCTGAAGCAAGAGCTTCTTCAGGCAAGAAATGTCCAGGCTGCTCCCTGATGTCTAGAACTGGTTGGCTGGATCTTTTCTTCCTGCTTCTCAGAGAACACTGACCAGGCCAGAGCTCCAGCAGTGAACAGGAAAGCAGCTGGCCTCACAGCAGCTCATTGCAGTCCATGCTGCCATTCTAGCAGCAGCCAGGCTGGGAAGACATAGTTCCCCAGGAACTCTGAGTGACCGGACTGTCCTGGTTAGGAAAGGAGGGCTCTGGAGGGGCAGTGGCCCAGGCCTTAGGCTCACGGACCTGGCTCGAGGTCCACCAGAAGTTTCCCATTCCAATTTCTTCCCTCTTCCCCCCTTCTTTCCCACCGCCCCTCTTCTCCAACGCTTTCTAAACTCTGCCTCTGACCTCTGTCTGTCTCTCTCTCATCTGTAACCATATCTTTGTGAATCACAGAATCCCAGATTCCAGGACATTGGCCAGGCTCTCTTGAGGTCATCTTGTCCAGCTTACTGCCTCCAGGCTATCCAGCTTATGCTCTGGCCCTGACAGATTCTGTCCTGGTCATCAGCTCCCAGCCCTCCCATCCTGCTCTCTGCCCCTTCTCATCCTCCCCCAGGAAGTTCTTCTCAATATCTGGCCCATCTTTATTTATACCTTCAATCAGTGGATGTAGAAAATAGCTCACTCTCACAGAATAGCCAAATCAATCTCCCTTCTTCTTTCCTCTTTCCATTTGATATTTTCTGTGAAAGAAACTAACCCTCCTGTTGTCCCACTCGGAAAAGCACCACTTGGTCTCGCTCCCTTCCCCCATCTCATCTTCCCTATGAGAACAGGAGCCAGGCACTGGTCAGCTCTGGCCCCTCGGGGAGGCAGGGAAAGGACCCAGGCTTCTTCCTGACACCCAGGCTTTCCAGTTGTGACTCCCATCACCCCTTCCCATCCTCTCGTTCTCTGGGGCCCCTGACCCTTCATGGTCAGTCTTGTTGCTGGCTCCCACAAGCTTAAGATGGGGTGGATGGTGGGGGTAGGGTGGCCATCCAGGCCTCCCCTCCCAGCCCTCCCCACCCCTCGCCTTGGCAGCTTCCCCTGGAAGGAGACAATGGGGCTGTGAGCAGAAAAGGGCAGGGGCAAAAGGAGGCTGGCTTGGTCCAGGCCAGAGCATGCCCTGAGCCCACCAGAGTCCTGGCACCGTGACATTTCCCGGGGGGTGCAGTCCCCTCCTGCCCTGTTCTCATCGGAAGCCAGGAGTTGGGTGGGAGCGGGAATTGGCGGGGGAAGTCAGCGGGAGGCTTGATCATCAGGGCCCAGCCAGGGGGATTCCAGAATGTGTACTTTGATGAAGAAATGCAGCGGTGGAGGGGATGAGGCGGTGGGGGGTGGGGTGGGGTTGGGGGGTGCGGGCAGCCGGGCTGCAGTCAGGCTGGCGGTAGGGCACCCAGCCAGTCAGAGCAGGAGGTGCTCATGAACACAGAAGCCTGTCCCCTGGGAGTGGGGAGAGCGCCCTCTAGCCTGCACCCTCCTTCCTGCCAGGGGCAGGGTGGGGCGAGGCCCTGGGTGCTTTCCCCAGACAGCTTGAGGAGGAGCACAGGGAGGGAAAGGTCGCTGGGCAAGTACTTCACCCACTTTCCACCTGGTCTCTTTGGCTGTTTCCTCTAGCTTAGAGCCCTCTGCTTAATCCAGAAATTAGATCTAGAAAGGACCTTACAGATCATCTGGGCCAATCTTCTCACTCTCAGTGACAGAAGTCTAGCAAAGTTCAGGGACAGGAGGTGACTTGCCCAAGGCCACCCAGAATGCAAGTAGCTGAGGGCTGGGGACCAGGAGTCCACCTCCCTCTGAGTGCTGTGTCCTGGTGTGCAGTAGGGGTAGGGGTCAGGAAAGGGGTACAGGCCCCTGCACAGGCCCCTTCTGCTCCCCCCGTCTCACAGTGCTTCCCCACCTCGGTATGAGAGAGCAGATGGCACAGGACAGACTCTCTGCAGGATATCCAGTGGATGGTCGTTGTGTCCAGGCCTCTGACCAGCAGCAAGCCATCTTGTGTGGGGAAGTCATTCAGGGCAGGGAAAGCCCCTGCAAGGGGAGAAGTGTGAGGAGGTGGGAAGGGCAGCACCTGGGACTGGGCAGAAAGAACCCAGTTGGGCCGGGGGAGGGGGGCGGGTGTGGAGCCAGGGAATGGGGTGGCTGGTGGGCGGTGGGGAGGTAGGGGTTAATGGAGCTGGGGCATTACTGACTTTGATGTGGTGGTTGGGGTGGGGGTAGGGACTGGGGGAGGGGGAACAGTAATTACTGAGTTAGACAGAGCAGGACAGGACAGGCGGGCTGGGCACAGGCCCGGGCCCAGCCTCCTCGGCAGCCCAGCCGTCAGGCAACATTTTTCTACCCCTTCTCCACCACCCACCTCCCCCACCCCTGTGCAGCCCCCACCCACAGCCCCAGGGCTCAGGGCTCCCTCTGCTGGCTCTTGGGAGCTGAGGGTCAGACTAAGGAGTACCCAGAATGAGTGCGGGGAACTAGTGGGGATTTGGCTGTGAGACCCTTTAGAGGAGCAGGCATCAGAAAGGTCTGTGATCCTCTTGGCCTCAAGAATCCACCCAGGAGCGCCGGCTGGAGAAGGGAGGCGGGGGGTGGGGGGATCTTGGAGGGTGCTCCTGGTCCATGGATTAGACTGGCAGGGGAGGAGGAGATACTGAGATTCAGGCTAAGGAGAGTTGGAGCAAAGTATGTTCTCAGGAATTCACACATGCTGCCTGATTGCCGTGCACTGTGCAGGCCCAGGAGATGGTTAAGGGTGTGAATGGGAAGTCACCTATGGGAAGACACTTGTGGAAGCCCACTCTCTGGACAGGCTCTTTTCAGAAGTAGGCAGGTATTATTATTTATTTCCACTTTACAGTTGAGGACACTGAGGTTCAGAAGGTTAAGTTTCCTCATCCATTCAACAAAGGCTTGTAACAAAGGCCAACCTCCCCGGCTAGGGGCTTGCTAACATTGTGGAACCAGCAAAGGACAGAGCCTAGATCCAAACTCAAGTCCGATGGATTCTCAAGGCCCCGAGTTGTGTTCTGCTAATGACATTATACTTCTCCCTGAGATCTTTGGAATGAGTTTATATCTAATTGGAAAGAGAAGACGAGAAGATGTAACAAAACAATTATGCCACCGGCCAGGATGACAAACAACACTCCCGCCCCCATGAGTGACACCAGGAGTGAGGCAGGTGAGGGAGGTCAGTGAGGGCTGGGGCCCACCACTGGCTCCTTAGAGCAGGTGGGATCCGAGGCGAGTTTGGAGAGATGCTGTGTGAGATTTGGATGACTTAGAAGTGAGGAGGGGGGCGGGGTTGTCTCTGAGTCTGGAAACTTAGCGGTATGATCTGGGATGGATGCAGAGTCAGCCAACCCTGATCAGACTAATGACCATGTGGAGGACAGTATGCAAAAGCCCCTGAGGTATCAGAAGCCCTCGGGGTGGGAGGGCTGTTTCCTCCAGTCCCTTTGGTTTTTAAAATATTCGCCTAAATTTATTGCAATGGGGATTCCCCCATTGAGTGGCCGGGGTCAGTCCCCTATCTTGCTTGCCTGTACAATAAGGGTGAACTGGGTGGAAGTGGACTAGAAAATTTTCCACCCTCTGAAGCCAGGCATGGGAAGGTAAGTTAGGCCAGAAACCCAGGCCTCCAAGGCTTAGATTCACAGATGCTGCCAATAGGAACTGGCTGCCCCCGGATGCCACCTCATTTGGCTACTTATTCTACCAACCGAGGTCCCTGGGAAGGAGATCTTGGCACAGGAGGCCAAGCCAGCTAGAATGGCCAAACCCAGGCTTGTTCCTTCTTGTCTATGTACTGATTTCTTTTAGGGCTAGCTTTGTTTTTTCTATGCCCAGGAGCGGCTATTTGTTTAGGATCTCAGATCCTACGTATTATATATTTCCTACCACCATTGTGCTCCAACCGCCAGCCCCCGCCCAACACACAGATGCTTCCAGACAGGCACCTCTTCCCTAGGCTGATTTCAGGCCAGTGCGAACTCAGAGGCCCCCAAAGCAGAGTTCAGTCCCTAAGCAAGCAGAAGGGAAGGAAGGAGGGCAAAGGAAGAAGGGCGCTGAGGGAGTTATTTTGTGATTCGGTTAAAGATGGTGTTAAAGTTAGAGAGGCTATTCTAGTCTGTCTTGCCAACTCCTTATCTTCCTGACGCCCAGAGAGGGAACTGACTTGCTCAGCATAGCTCAGCTCACCCAGAGTGGACAGAGACCGGAGTACAAATGTGAGGCCTGGTGTTTTGCCCAACGCTTCCCTGCCAGTCCCCTTCTGGAGTTTCCTTTCCTGTGACTTGAAGATGGGAGTGAGGACAGGAGGGCAGGGAGCAAGCTGGTCCCTTGGGATTCTAGCTGCTACTATTGCCCATCCCTCCTCCTGACTGGCTTGTAAACAAGTCTAGTTCCCAGGCAGCCAGCCAGCCTGAGGAGCCAGACCCAGACCAGAAGCTGACTCCAGGGCAGCCCCTCAACCCTGTGCAGGGCCAGCCCCACCTCCTGGGGGGCTCTGCCTGTCGTGCTCCTCCTGATTCCTCTCCTATCTCAAGCTTCTGGGAAAAAGACAAGGTCAAGAGGTTCTTTCCCTTTCTCGCCTGCACACCCCACCCTCTCCTACTTCCCCAGAGCAGGAGGGGGGAGAGAAGCGGGATGGGACAGAGTAACCTTGGGAAGATAAGGCCAGTCAGCCTTGGGAAAGTAGGGAGTTAGCAAAGGGCAGGATTGGGGAGGGGAGACTGGGGAACTTGGCAGCTTGTGGGTGGAGTGGGGAAGACGGGTTTGCAGAGTCCCAGGCTCCCAGGTTGAGTTCTCAAGATGCAGGTGGCAGAAGAGGAGCTGGATGGCTGTGTGGAGGCCTGTTTCCCTGCCTCTAAATCCAGCTGGGGAGAAAATGTTTCTGGAAGCTAATTAGGAGTCATGAAGCCACATGTGGACAGGGTTCAAGTGAGGACCTTCTCCTTAGATGGCTCCTTCATTCACTCAAAAACATGTATTAGATGATATTCATTGGAGAAGCATAGTAATCATTCACAATATGCAAATTTTCATAATAAACATTGGAGGGGAAATACAAATTAAGCAGCTAAAAATCTGCCATGGAGAATGAAAATAACAGTCCTAACTCTCAAGGTGCTCCATAGTCTTGTTTACCAACCTTGTACAACCATACTGGAAGTTGCCCCCAATTATTTTTGTAATGAAATGGGATAAGTAGAAGGGGGATGAAGAGACTGATAGAAATAAAGATAGATAGATAAAGACTGATCAACTTGTACAGCCAGGGGTTTTCCTACCCTTGGCCCACTTGCCCCTGCCCCATCTATTACTTCTCTAGAGATGCGAAAGGGTTGGGGCTGGACCTTCCCAGGTACAGTGGGAATGCAGTGATGGCAAGTCCTAAGCATGGAGGCAGGCAGGTTTGGATTATGAGTCTCTCCACTGAGGAGAGAACTTTGGTTCCTGGACTACTGGGGTAGGGGTGATGACACTGACCGGACAGGGTGGTGATGGGGGTGGGGTGGAGTGTGGTAGGACACTTTACAGGATTGAGGACTGAGCTCAAGGATTGAGCTTACACATCTTCCTGCAATCATGTCTCCAAGCATCTCACTCCTTAGTGAGAGAAGTTCTACCTTAAGACCTAAATTCCTCCTGCTGCTATTTAAGCCCATTATATCTCATTGTTGTGGGCCCAGAACATGCCTGGGCAGCCCGTACTTGCGGAGCAAATGGGGACAGTGGGGTGGATGTGCACTAAAGCTAAGCTGAAAAGTAGGCCACTTTGACCTTTGGTACATATCTACCAACATTTTCCTCCACGTTTTCTTTCTCATGGTGTTGCTTCTCCCCGCCCAAAATCTTATTCCACCCCCTGCTAAAGGCTTTTGAGTGGTTTCAAATTACCCTCAGCCTAAATACTCTACCTAGTTATTCCTACCAGACAGAGATCTCAGCTAAGTGCTCAAATAAGAGCATTCCAATTAAAATAGTCCCCTCCAGGTGTGAATACCCAGCCGAGTGAACCTTCAGGGGTATGATGTACAGCAACTAAAAGGAAGTGCTAGCCTCGGATGAAGCAAAGGCTGAGAATGGAGGGATTTCTGAAAGTGTGTGAAACTCCCGGTAAGGTCTTTACCCACCAAGCCCAGGAGTATCCCCTCCCCAGTCAGTTATGTTATCTGCCCTGAGACCCCCCCGCCCCGTGCACGGGTCTTGGCTTGCTGCCATCTTGCTCTGGAAAGGTCACAGACCCTGGAGCAGGAGAAGGGGTCAGTGTCATCTACTTTACAACATGGCTTCAGAGACTCAGTCCCCAGTGCCTTCCTCCTGCTCAGGGAAACAGGGAGATATCGGGGTTGGGGTTGGGGGTGAGGGGTGGAATCTGACAGAAGGAGAAATCTGGGCTAGAGAGGAAGGGGGTGTGACTTTCCTCAAAGGCGCCCTTCCCTGACCGCTCTAACATACCGTGGCTTGCTGTATTGCTGGGATTGCCCTACCTTTCTTGCATCAGGGCTAATCAGCTAACACAAGACCAGCTTGTGGTCCACTAAGACCAGATCCTTTTCTGACACTGTCTACTCTTCTTTATATTTCTTTATAATATGTACCTTCTTTTCTTTGACAGCTTACTTTTTTTTCCTAATTGAGTTTATTTGTTATTTTTATTTTTGGCTGTGCTGGGTCTTCATTACTGTGTGCGGGCTTTCTCTAGTTGCAGAGAGCGGGGGCTATTCTCTAGTTGCAGAGTGCCCAGCTTCTCATCGCAGTGGCTTCTCTTGTTGCAGAGCAGAGGTTCTAGGGTGTGAGAGCTTCAGTAGTTGCAGCACATGGGCTCAGTAATTGTTGCACACTGGCTTAGGTGCTCAGAGGCATGTGGGATCTTCCAGGACCAGAGATCGAACTAGTGTCCTCTTGCTTGATCTTCCTTCCGTTAAGGTCCTCTTCCTTTCCCTTTTGGGTTAGGCCTGGTGAATTTTAACCTTGGTCTACCTGGTGCCAGATGCCTTCACCTTGAGTCAAAATCCTGTAAGGATTTATTAATGAAGGTGTACACAGAAGGATAATACTAACTCTTTGATCTATAGCAACTTCAGTCTAGAATCTAGCTCAGAGGGGACACACACACACACACACACACACACGCACGCACGGAATAGTAAGAGAACCAGGTGGGACAATCTCTGTCTCAGTTGGGGGTGCTGGTGGGGCAAGAGGCATGTCACAGCTCCCGGCTGTGGGCTGGGCGGGGCTGGTCTCCTGCCCCTCCCCCAAGCTCTTCGAGTTACAACCATGGTCTGCTGTTCTTTACTTCCCAGGGCCGTGGGCAGCCCTTTGGTCATGGACCCTACCAGCATCTGCAGGAAGGCCCGGCGGCTCGCAGGGCGGCAGGCTGAGTTGTGCCAGGCCGAGCCAGAAGTGGTGGCCGAGCTAGCGCGGGGCGCCCGGCTGGGGGTTCGGGAATGCCAGTTCCAGTTCCGCTTCCGACGCTGGAACTGCTCCAGCCATAGCAAGGCCTTCGGGCGCATCCTGCAACAGGGTCAGTGTGGGGAGGACCCCAGGAGGGGGCTGTTGTCTCGCCGTTGGAGAGTCAGAGGAGAGGGTGGGGGTGGGGGGAGGCCCACGGAGCCCCACTTCCTCCACGGGTCAAAGGACACGGCCCCGATCACGTCTCCCAGCCCTACGCCACTCTGCCTCGCGCCCACCGCAGCGCCCCAGAACCCAGCCCAGGTCTTGCTGTCTGACCGCCCCTCTCCGCTTCCGCAGACATCCGGGAGACGGCCTTCGTGTTCGCTATAACGGCGGCAGGCGCCAGCCATGCGGTCACTCAGGCCTGCTCCATGGGCGAGCTGCTGCAGTGCGGCTGCCAGGCGCCCCGAGGCCGGGCCCCACCCCGACCCCCCGGCCTGCCAGGCACCCCTGGGCCCCCCGGCCCCGCGGGATCCCCCGACGGCAGCGCTGCCTGGGAGTGGGGAGGCTGCGGCGACGACGTGGACTTCGGGGACGAGAAGTCGAGGCTCTTCATGGACGCGCAGCACAAACGGGGACGTGGAGACATCCGTATGTTGGTGCAACTTCATAACAACGAGGCGGGCCGGCTGGTGAGTGGGGACAGGCACGTATAAGGGTGCGCGCGCGCGCGCGTGCGCGCGCGTGTGTGTGTGTGTGTGTGTGTAAATGTGGGAGTGTGGGTGAGTTTGAAAGGATGTGGAGACTGTGGTATATGAGGAGGAGTGAGTTTGTGGAAGGGGTGAGTGGGGTACACGGTATAGGAGTTTGTTAATGTGTGGGAGGCCACTGGGGAAGATTGGCTGGGGGTGTGGTTGGGCCAGTGGGAGGCAAGGTGGCTGACCTAGAAGAGGGAGTCACTTGGGGGGCCTGGGAGGGGTAGGGGCTGATGCCCTAGTGGGCAGGGTAGGGAGGGGACACTCAGGGAAGAGGACCCAGGACCTTTAGGGACCTCAGGTAGGGAGGACATACTTCTGAAACAGGACAAGTAGGGCAAAGCTTGGGTGGCTAGGGGCTGCCAGGGCAGGGCCTGAGGAGGGAGACCAAGGCCAAGGATGAGAGAAAGGACAGAAGCCCAGTAAAGGCATGGGATCTGGAGGTTGGGGAGCTGGGAGAAGTGAGGGAGGCTCCAGGGACAATGGTCTTGGAAAGGAGTGAAGGACGAGGAGTGGATCCTGATGGTAGGAGGGGTCAGGCAGAGGCCAGGAAAGCTGTGACAGTCTAGGCACTTGTCAACTGGCTGCCTGGCAATCCCAGACCAGTCCCTGCCCAGAGCCCTGGCAGCCTCTCCCCTTCCCTCTATGATGAGGAGGGCCTCAGGAGCTCCTGTTTAGGGACAAGAAGCAGTATGAGTCAGATGTTCCTGGGGCGGGGTGGAGGGGAAAGAGAAGAGGCCTAGGAGGGGGCCCATAGACTTCAAGACTGTAGATAAGGTTGGCCCCTGGACTCTGAGCTTCCGGAAATGATCTTCCTGGGGCATCTGACCCCATAAATCTCTAGCAGGGTTGTGAGTTTTCCATTCCAGCTTCAGACATAAATGGTAAATAAAGGGCAGGACTCCTGGGTTTCAGTTCGCAGTAGGGCATTCATAGGGGCCCTCCTGCACCCTATGCCTCAGTTCTAGCATGTGCCAGGGAACCCCCATATCCTATGTCTTGTAGGGTTATGGCCTGAGGCATTGGGCATGGGTGGGAGGAAGAGGGGACTTGGAGAGGAATGTCCAGACAGGCCCACATACCTGTCGGAAAGGATTGGGGAGGGGTGGCGGAGACAGAGCCCAGGCAGCCTGCTCTGCCTGGGGCCCTGAGAGCAGGAATGAGAAGGCTGGCTGGCAAGAGGAATCCGTGCGACAGCTGCCACCTTTACCCTCTCCCTCCAGGGAGAATCTCACCCTTGCTGTCCATTCCGCTTTCTCCCCCATTCCTTGGCTTTGGATCCTGGAATCTTTACACTGCATACTGTCCCCCACTCCCCACTGCTCCCACTTCTCTATCATTCCTCCTCCTTTCCCGGGTGTCGGGCCGTGATTTCCTCCTTCCCACTTTGCGCGCTCTCGCTTTTTTATTTGGCTTTTTTTTTTTTTTTGGTCTGCTCTTTGCTGTCTTCCATTCACCACCCTCCTCTATCTTATTTTCTGTCGGTCCTCTGGGCCTTTCTGCGCCCCACCTCCCGGATCTGTTCCCATCCGCCTGCTCTTATGCTCCCCGCAGGCAGTGAGGAGCCACACGCGGACCGAATGCAAGTGCCACGGGCTGTCCGGCTCGTGCGCGCTGCGCACCTGCTGGCAGAAGCTGCCCCCGTTCCGCGAGGTGGGCGCGCGGTTGCTCGAGCGCTTCCACGGCGCCTCGCGTGTCATGGGCACCAACGATGGCAAGGCTCTGCTGCCCGCCGTCCGCACGCTCAAGCCGCCGGGCCGCGCTGACCTGCTCTATGCCGCCGACTCGCCCGACTTCTGCGCCCCCAACCGGCGCACAGGTTCGCCGGGCACCCGCGGCCGCGCCTGCAACAGCAGCGCCCCGGACCTCAGCGGCTGCGACCTGCTGTGCTGCGGCCGCGGGCACCGCCAGGAGAGCGTGCTTCTCGAGGAGAACTGCCTGTGCCGCTTTCACTGGTGCTGCGTGGTGCAGTGCCACCGCTGCCGCGTGCGCAAGGAGCTCAGCCTTTGCCTTTGACCCGCCGTGGCACCCGAAACTGCGCGCGGAGCCGCCTCTCCGTACCTGCGGGACCTCTGGGCGCCAGCAGAGGGCGCTGCCTCGGCCCGGCTTCCCCCTGAGAAAGTCCATCTTCCAGGCCTCTGGAAACTGCGAGGCGGTGGGACTTGAGACTTATGCCGGTTCATCAAGGCCCAGGGCACTGAGGGAGCCACCCGACAGGGGCTCCCGGGGACTTCATGAGGAGACCATATAGAGCCTCTCTCCTCGGCCCCCAGACGGAAACCAAAGAGCCAGTTTCTAGGCCTCTGGATGTGGGGCTCCTCAGAACTACTGGCCATGGGGTGGGTGGGTGAGTTTTGTATCAATAAAGATATTTAAACCAATAGGATATATCAATAAAGATATTTAAACCTAGGCCCAGAGTTTTTGGGGCGGGGCGGCTGCCATGGGACAGGCTCTGAAAGGAGTGAGTGAGTAAAGGGAGATGGTTTTGATAGAACGGGCCTCTCAGGGGTCATCACCTGGGTCCCCATCTGTCTTCCAGAACTGGGCTCTCCTGGTGGTGAAGAGTGCCGGATCCCGCCCTTGGCATTCTTCTTATTCACTCTGGTACACATCTAGGGTCTGTATCTGCAAGCTGGGGGAGAACTGGGATCCCCTTTAATGGGCAGACTGAGGGGATCTAGGGAAAGAGGACCAGAAGCCTCTGGTGGTGTGCTGAGTTCTCAGGTCAGCCTTTGTCCTAATTCAGGGTGTGGGGAGTTTGTTTTTCTGTTTCTGGGAAATTTGAGAGTAGACTTATAAGGCCACCCAAACTCGAATGTTAACTTTATAAACGGTAGAATGTGATGAAAATATCCTTAGTAACATCAGATTTTGCTGTCATCAAAACTAGCTTCACCCCCACTAACACTGAAAAAACTTAGAATGGCATTTCCAATCAAACTTAGAGGGAGGTGAAGCAAAGCTTTGCCAAGGTTTCTCTTGGTATCCAACCACGTTTCTGCCTTTCTGATTCCTCTTGGAAAGCTAATGGTGAGGGTAAAGGGACAGAGGAAGGTTTGGGGTTCTGGGTTTTCCAGAATTGAGGGTAAGGCCCCCATCTTTCTCCAGAGAGAATGGAAGAGGACATAGCCAAATGGCTGTGATTCAGAGCCCCCAGTGTCCCCACAGTCCAAAAACTGCAGTGGAGAATGACTCTCCCATCAAGGTATGCAGAGCAAAGCATGAACGTTAGATTCAGGTACTCTGGGTTGGAAACCAGTGCTGTTGCTTAGAAGTTTACGATATAGGCCATCTTAGTCCCAGTGTCTTTACCTATGCCATGGGAATATAATTGTTTTAGTTATCCATTGCTGCATAACAAACAACCCAAAAGTAATTATTCCTCATGATCCTTTAGGTCAGGAATTTGTCAGGACTCAGCTGGGTGGTTCTGCTCTTTGTGACAGAGCTGTTGGTTGTAGTCATCCACTTGGCTGATTCTGCTGGTGGCTCTGCTGGGATGGACAGTCCAAAAGCCTTCACTCATGTATGTCCAGTGTCCCAGAGTTTCTCCAGTAGCCTTCTCTCCATGTGACCAGCTTGGGCTTCCTTACAGCATGGTGGCCTCAGCATAAAGCTGGATTTCAAATTATACTGTGCCAAACTTGAAGGCACAAATTGCAAGTGTCTTGTTAGGGTCCAGCCTTGGAAGGTACCCAGCATCACTGTCATTCCCTTTTGGTTGACACAAGTCACAGAACCAGTCAAAATTCAAGGGGAGAAAACAGACTCCTCTTCTCAATGTGCTGAGTATTTGCTAAGTCACTTGTGTCGTGTCGGGTTCTTGGCGACCGTATGGACTGTAGCCTGCCAGGCTCCTCTGTCTGTGGAATTCTCAGTAGGACAAGGGCAACTTGTTACACCCATCATAATCTATCCACATCCTCAAATAATTTTAGGGCAGATTCTTTGAGATGTGCAAAGCACTTAGCATTTGATGCAATAATTTATGTCAGGTTTGTATTTAATAAATGGTAGTTACTGTGAGAAAGGGGATAGAGACCTGATGCTTTGCAGGCATTGGGCAGGCCTTGACTGCAAATGAAGATACCCAACTCAAACTAACTTAGGCCAAAGGGAATTAATTAGTGGATCTCATACCTGGAAATGGTTGGATGGCATCACTGATTTAATGGACATGAACTTGGGCAAATTCCAGGAGATAGTGAGGGACAGGGAGGCCTGAGTGCTGCAATCCATGAGATCACAAAGAGTTGGACATGACTTAGCAACTGAACAACAACAAAAATACCTGGGAAGTCCAGGTAAGTCTGAATTTAGGCACTGCTGAGCCCAGGGGCCCAAATGATTGACATCACCTCTCTCTCTCTCACCCTGACTCCCAGGTCTATTGTTTCTACTTGTCTGTCTCTCTTTTCATACTGTCCTTATTTTCTCCTGCTGCAGACAGACTTCCTCTATATGGCAGCCTTATGTCTACATTCTTAGACTCTTAGTGCCACTGACCCAAAAAAGATCAAAAAAGAATGGAATTCCCAGCAGAAGTCCTAAGGAAGCTGGGATCAGGTCAACTTGACCCGCTTGCCTATCCTTGAACTAATAACAGTGCAGGGTGGGGTGTGTGTGTGGGAGACTTCCCTGGTGGTCTTGTGGTTAAGACTCCCCGCTCCCAATGTAAGGGGCATGGGTCCAGTCAGTGGGAACTAAGATTCCACATGCTCCATAGTGCAGGAAAAGAAAAAAAAACTAGTGTCCAGGGAAATGTACCACCACAACGGGCATTGGTAGCCCCCCTAGAACCACAGGGAACTGGGGCACAGCGAGGAGAGAAGATTTCTTCAAGTGAAAGAGAGGGAAGGGGAACTCATCCTGGGTATGACAGACCCTTTACATGGCTTCCAGGGCATCAGCTCTCCCCTGACAGTACCCCCTACACACACCTGTGTGACCTCACGTGGTTCAGCCCTCGAAGATCACATCGCTACCCCGGAGTGAAGCCTGTATGGAGAGGAAGTATTAGGCTGCAGTGAGAAGGAAAAGACATTTAGGTTTTCTTTTCTTTTCCAATCTTCTTCCTCCTGGCTCCCTCAAGTCAAATACCTGGGCTTCAGGGAAGTATCATGGAGAATTCGGACTCAGAATCTCTTGAACTAAGGGGTTTGGCTAACTTACCAAGGCGGGAGAATGGAGCCAGCATTGTGGGCCCATGGAAGAAAAATGAAGCACTGTACGGGATAGGGTTTTCATTCACATTTCTGCCTTCTCCAGGCTAAGCACCAAAGAATTGATGCTTTTGAACAGTGGTATTGGAGAAGACTCTTGACAGTCATTTGGCCTGCAAGGAGATCACACCAATTAATTCTAAAGGAAATCAACTCTGATTATTCATTGGAAGGACTGCTGCTGAAGGTGAAGCTCCAATACTTAGGCCACCTGATGTGAAAAGCCTGCTCATTGGAAAAGACCCTGATGCTGGGAAAGACTGAAGGCAGGAGGAGAAGGGGACGACAAGATGGTTGGGTGGCATCACTGACTCAATGAACATGAGTTTGAGAAAGCTCCGGGAGACGCTGAAGGACAGGGAAGCCTGGTGTGCTGCAGTCCATGGGGTCACAAAGAGTCAGAACAGACTGAGCGACTGAACAACTGCCTCCCCTGAGAGTTCCCTGGCTGGGTGCAACACTTACTGTTTAAAAAAAAAAAGTCTCCTGCACTTTTCTCAGAGGCCACCAGAGGGTGCACAGAGCCCAGCTTCCCTGTTAACACGGCTCACAGGACCTGCAGGACATCTGGGGAACTCAAGAGAGTTGTCAGTAAGAGAGGGTAGGATGGAAAGGAAGTAAGGAGACCCACGGACAGCTAGGTCAAGCTGCTAGGGATCCAGACTGTCTGAGACCTCTAGGCTGACCCAGATGTAGGGCTGGGATGCCTGCCTCTGTCTCTACTGCCGGGTTCTGGTGCCGGGTAGTGGTAGGAGGCGGTGATATGCGGTGTGGGATGCTGGATTTCCTCTTCTGTGATGCTAGGGAGGACAACTGAGGCAGTGGCAGAAACTGACACCATCCCTAGTAGGTTAAAAGGAATTCAGTGGGCGTAGCACGATAGCAGTGGGGGGTAAAAAGACCTAGTTTGCCAGCTTGAGCTGGGCCAAGTCAGTTCCCCTCTCTGAGCCTCAGTCTCCCCACTATGAAATGAGGGTACCTGATAGCACATGGTAAGAGTGCTTGCAGACTTTGAACGGGCACTCATGTGTTAGCGTCCATCTTCTGTGACCAGGAGAGACTGGGAACTACAGCAGGAGTCGGGGAACTGCCTTCTGTGAAAGGTGAGAGTGGTGGCCCGGGAGGCACCATTTTGACCATTATCCTGGTCCTCTTTAAGCTTGGAGGTGGCTCTGCATCATTGCCCTGAGGACTGGGATGGGGGCTGGAAGCAGAACTCAGAAATGCCCCAACACCATGACCACCCCACCTCCCCTGTCTTGCTCACCCAGCTGCCCAGCCTCAGGCACAGTCTGAGCCATCGAGGTCCCCTGCTGGCTGAGTGGTGGGGGACATGTGGAACTGGGGAGATGGGGGAAGAGCACAGAGGCGCTCCAGATGTGTGCGTGACCACATCAGGGAACGCCGGAACAAACAGGCAGAAGGGCGGGAGGCGGGAGGAAGGCCCAGGACTCAGGAAGCTCTTCCCCTCCCCTTCCCGACCTAACACACAGGGGTCTGGGAGACTGGAGCTGCCGGCTCTTCCCCCTTCCTTACCTTCCTGAGGGGACCATGGTCCCTGAGGCCTGGACAAGAGGACAAAGAGCTGCCTCATCACTCTGGGGCTCCTTCCCTCCCTTCTTCACAAAGCTAGCCTTCTCCAGCAGAGCATCAGGACTAAGCCTGGACTGGGCTCAGCTGGGGCCATGGGGGTCCCACCTGTTCTCACCCTGGTGCCTCCCTGGCCCTCCCTTCCCCTCAACCTCCGATGGAGCCGCCACAGCTGGAACCATTCTCCGGCGCTGCCTTTCATCCCTGGTCTCCCCCACCCCCAGTGGCCCCTGTAATTGTGGTCTCAGGCAGCGGCTGCGGGGGCTGGGGCTAGGCTGAGGGCCAGAGCCCAGGGCAGGGCCAGGGCGGGGCTTGGGGGCTGCTGATAGGGGCTTGCCCATGGCATGGGTCTTATGAGGTTGGGGCTCCAGCTGCAGACACCCTTTCAGGGTTTCATCTTCACATATGCCAAGGCCAGCCCACATAAGCCCTCGCTTCCCAGGGCTAGGGAGAAGCGCCTCAGATGGGGCACTCCTGGACCCTCATGACAGCAGGCTAGTGCCATGCTTGAGTGCCAGCAAGGCTTGGGCATTGTTTGCTTCCTGGAGTTTTCAAAGAAAGGGTCTTCTCCCTCTCCCTTACATTTCTGTATTTCATGAATAGTGGTAGGGGAGCAAAGAGATCAGTCTTCATCTGATGAAGGCCAAAGGGAAAAAAAAAATCAGCCACTAAACCAGGTCAGTGGCATTTCCCAAATGTGGTCCCCTTGAAAAGCGCTTGAGACATTGGTTAGAACTGCAGACCCCCAGGTCTTCCCTCTGGAAAGGCTGATTCAGCTTCACAGAGTCCAGAATTGGAATTTCCCACAACGGCTTACCCCAGGGGAAACATACAATGCATCAAGCGTGGGACATGCTAGTGTGAATGCTAGATGCGGAGTAAGGAGGTCTGCAGCCTGGATTGTGAACCCATTGCTCGAGCCTTTCTGGGCCTCAGTTTCCCCAGCAGCCAATGGGAGTATAGCTCCCCAGTCTGGCTTGTCCCTGCTGGTGCCCTCTCCCACTCTGGGCTCACGCCTCCTTCCTGGGTTGAGACCGGTTCTGCCCTGCCCCTCCCCATACCCTTCCCAAACCTTAGACCCAAGCTGTCGCTCTTCCTGCAGCCTGGTAGGGGAGAGTGGGGAGGGCAGGGGGCGGCTGGGGTCAAACCCGGCTCTGGCTGACGCAGACTGCTTCCTGCCCCCGGCTGTTTCCCTGCTGTCCAGCCAGACTGCTCCCCCCACTGCCCCACCCCCACCCCAGCAGCCTCAAGCCCTTAATTCCTGACAGCTGCGGTGGCTCCCGGCAGAGATGGGGGAGAGGAGGAGGGAGATGCCGTCAGCCTGCTGTTGCTCAGGCCGCCACCACCACCTGACAGTCTAGGGACAGGGAAGGCCCCACCCTTCTCGTTCGATTCCCCAGGGGGGGCCAATTCCAGGAATGGGCCCCTTTTTGTCTCTGAGCCCAGAGGCTTTGGTCGTTTATCCTTAAGCCAGCAGGGGCTCTCTTCAGAGAGGGGGGCAGTGAGGTTGGGAGGGATGCATATGTATAGAGTGAGAGGCTTGTGCCCATTTTACAGAGGGGGATGTCAAGGCCACAGTGGGAATAGGTTTTGCTATCAGGGTGCAGGTTAGAGCCAGAAACAGAAGCTGGAGCTTCTGTCCCTGACTCTCTGGCTTTTGGGCCCTTACCTGGGTCCGGTACACTCAACATGCTAGGCAAACCTAGTGTTCAGCTGGGATGTGAGGACAGAAAAGAATCCCAGAGAGGCGTGGCCCTGAGCCAGGAAGCTGGTGTTCCGGAGCTCCCAGAGGACCAAGAGACAGGGCCAAGGTGAGACCTGGGATATCTACAGGCTAGACATGGGGAAGGAGGACTCACTGTTGGGACTGCTGCTGCTATGCTCAAGTGGGCTTTGATTCAGCTCTTCCACTAACTTGCTGGGTGACCTTGAGTAAGTCATGACCCTTTCTGAGCCTCAGTATTTTCTTATGAAATAAAAGGGGATGAAATAAGATAACCTCAAAGCACACTTTTAGGATTAAAAGACTCTCTAATCCCTCCTCTTAGGGTATGCCACCCCTGGATGCTCTGCTCCCAGACAAGTATTCACTGGAGTCCCAGGACTTTTACCTTCACTGGCTCATTGATGAGATGAGGTGGGTCTCATTAACCTCATTTCACTGAGGCAGAGGGTGGCTTCGTTTCCAGGAGGCACCTGTTGAAGGTCACACAGCCAACAAGAGCAAGATCGGGGGGGCTGCCAACCCCTCTGCAGGACCCCACACCTGCCTCAGCAGCCAAGCCTGGGAAGTCCCTCCTGAGGTGGGGGAGGCGAGCAGAGGGCCAGCCCCTGCAGGTGTGTATATGCGGTGGGGGGTGGGGGGCGGGGGATGGCTCCCCAGCAGCTGCGGCTCAGTCAGGCGCACACACCTCGCAGTAACACACACCTTCCCACACAAACCAGCCAGCCGGCTCACTGGCACCGCCCTGGGCCTGATCGCGCAGACCCCAACACCTCTTCTCCCCGCCCCTCCCCGCACGGTCTGCACAGCCGCTCCCACCCCAATGCTGAGCAGACACAGTGGCCTCGGGAGGAGTACACGCCTCTGCCCCCCTCCCCCGTCGTCGTGACGTCACGTGGGGTAGAGCCCTGAGACTCGGGGAGTGGGGGGGGGGGGGTGGGGAAGGAAAGGGGAGGCGGCCCGAGCTCCCCGAGCCGGGACAGTCACTCACTCTTTTGGGCGGTGGGGCCGGGCACAGACAGCGCCGCCCCCCCGCTACTCCCCCCACCCCGCCGCCCGCCTCGCAAGCCCTCGGAAGCACAGGCTCACTGCGCTGTGCTCTGGGGGCTCCCCGGCACCCCAGCCTCTCTTCCCTAGCCCACAGCACCTCCGGGCCCCCCTTACACTCAAGAGGCACCAGGAGTTGTTGCAGGGGGGCCTCGGGAAATTCCCCGAACCCCTGTGCCAGGAGGTGCCCGGTGCGCCCGCCCGCCCGCCGCCCCCCCACCCGAGGGCGGTGCCCGGGGGCGCTGCCCCATGGAGCAGGGAGGCGGGCACCGTCTGCTCCGGGAGCCGTGACCCGAGTCGGAGCTGTGTGTCGCAGCCGCCCCGACCCCCCGCGGATCATGCGCCGTCGCCCCTGGCTCGCCGGTCCCACCGGGCTGTGAGCCCCCAACTCCTGGCCCATCACGGCCTGCGCGCGATGGGCAGCACTCACCCTTGCCCCTGGCTGCGGCTCCGACCTCGGCCCCAGCCGCGGCCCGCGCTCTGCGCTCTCCTCTTCTTCCTACTGCTGCTGGCTGCCTCCGTGCCCAGGTGAGCCCTCACCTTATGCCCCGCCCTCCTGGAGAGCTGGGACCCCCAGCCACAGGGGCCTCTGCGTGCCTGCTGGGGCAGGGGACCCTGAAAGGAGGGAGGGACGGTGTCGCAGGAAAGTGTTTGTGACCAATGAAAAGAGTACTCTCACAGGAGGGGATTGAACTGGTGACAAAATAAGGGCAGGCCAGGGAGACAGGGCAGTGCCCAGAAGAGTGATGGCTACTAGAGGGGGAAGTGTGTGTTTAGGGGGCAGCAAGTGCCAACCTGGAGTCCCTGCTATGCTGGCAGTACACACCTCACCCCAGGAGTAAGCTCAAATTGCCAAGCTTTACCTTGGAGATTGCCCCTAGGCAGAGGCAGGGGTTGGGAGCCCAAAGGGGGTTGCCCAGGTGGGGTCAATGAGAGATGGCAGCTAGAAGGGTTCTTAGGGTGCATATGCATGTGTATGTGTGTGTGTCTTTCTGTCTGTGGTCAAGTGAGCCCAGCAAGCTGACTTGTAAACAGCAGTCTGTGTGTGCACATGTGTGGATACGAGGGCTCATGGATCAATGTATGTTCAGATGAACATGTGTGTGAACTTGTGAGTGTCCGTGTGTATGTATATAACTATGTCTGATGAAGTGTGCATGTGGGTAAGTGCTCCTGCATCTGTGTGTCCATTTCAATGTGTGCAGAAGTGTGTCTGCATGAATGTGACTGTCTGAAGCATACAGTTGGGAGTGGTCTCTGGGAGAACGCTTCGCTTGAGAGCATCAATGCCTGGGGATGTACTTATGAAATACTCTGTGTGCAGGCATACCGGATGTGTGCCCATTTGCACATGTTAATCGGTGTGGGTGTGCAGCCCTGTGGGCTGTCTTGGAGGGGAGGATGGTGAGAAGGTTGAGAAAAAGGAGAGTGCTTTGGGGGTATACTGATAGGCTCAACCCTCGAAAGCAGGGGTTGGAACTGAGGGATTATGGCCTTTGGGACAGTGTGTATAATTAGATGGGGCCCTCCTAGCCCCCCAAAACGCTCACCCACCCCAACCCCACCTGCCTGCAGGTCTGCACCCAACGATATCCTGGGCCTCCGCCTCCCCCAGGAGCCCGTGCTCAACGCCAACACGGTGTGCCTGACATTGCCAGGCCTGAGCAAGCGGCAGATGGAGGTGTGTGTGCGCCACCCTGACGTGGCTGCTTCAGCCATCCAGGGCATCCAGATTGCCATCCATGAGTGCCAGCACCAGTTCCGGGATCAGCGCTGGAATTGCTCTAGTCTGGAGACTCGAAACAAGATCCCTTATGAGAGTCCCATCTTCAGCAGAGGTAGCTGCCTCTTACCCCTCACCCTTGCCCTGCCCACCCCATTCAGCACCCTCACTCCAGAACTGATCTACCAGCCATCCCCTAACCCACTCCCTCAAGCTGGCAAGCTCCCCAGATGCTCATCTCTTGGCCCTTGTTGCTCTCCTCCTGCCTCTTTCTGCTCTGGGCAAGTCCATGGTTGGGGGGAGGTGGGCAGTCAGACAAATGGGGCATATGTGGTTCCAGGCTGGGTTGTGTGGGATGCAGGTGGCAGGTTTCATGCCTGAGAACTGAACTCCTGGGTTATCCTGCCCTGAGATTGACTGCATAACTCAGGCCCAGGAAATACCCATATCGGTCACCTGTCTCAATTTACCCTATACCCAACTAGTAAATAGCATTTAGGATGAAGGGCCTGTGATGAAGTACCCAGAATCCACATGAACCTTTGCCCAACAGTGTAGGTGAGGGAAGCCTAAGCAGGTAAAACTATACTTCTGCAGAAGCCTTTCCCAGCGGGGAACACCACCAGCCTCTGTGTCATCCCTGCTGCCCTGCAAACCCTCTCTGAATCAGAGGCACTGGGTGTGTGCCTGTCTTCTGCCCAGTAGGCTTCACTTACCGTTCTGCCTATCCCTTTCCCCATCATGGCTGGGAGAAGCTGCAGCCTACTATCTGTCCGCCTCCCTGGACTTTTGGCTGACCCACCCGGACAATCCCGAGAGTGGCTTGGGCTGGAGATGGCAGGCGCTTTCCTCACTCAGTTCCACTCATACCCACCTCCTGCCCTGGTATTTTAAGCTTTGATACAGGTCTTTGGAAAAAGATGGGGGTCTTGCCTCCTGGATGGACCTAACTGGGTATATCTCTCCTCCGTGCAACTACTTGGGTGGGACAGCGTGGGGACCTGATTCCTTGGGACTTGTACGATTCTCAGGTGACAGCAGAGGAGGCCAGGTACCCCTGTACTCGGTGGCCTTTGGGCCCAGGGGCTTTTGGGAGAGTCAGACTTTAATGTACCCTAATTTCAGAAAGAACTGAGTCAGGGGCATTCCCTGTCCACCAGGACCTCTCCGCGCATCCCCGGAGCCCCCAGACCAGGGTCTACCCCAGCTTCCCCCAGCCCAGCCCCTGGTCGCCCGCCCCGCCCCCGCGCGCTCTCCCTGCTCCCTCCCCCGCGCGCCCGGGGCGCTGTTTCTCCCGGCCGAGCCCAGCCCGACGCGTGTGGCGGCATGCAGCCGCGAACTAATCCCCGCGGGCCGCGGCAGACGGCTCCCGGCCCCAGCCGCGCGCCTCTCAAAGAGGGCGACCCCCCCACCCACCCGGTCCCGCGCTCCCGCCCCACCCGCCCCGCCGCCCCGGAGCCCCTCCAGCCGTCTGCCCGGAGAGGATGCCCGCGACCCCCCGGCCAATTGGCCGGCCCAACCCCGCCCTGGCCGCCCCCGCTGCCGCCTGGCTCACGGACACGAAGTGACAGGCCCCTGCATCTCTCCTGCCCCGGCCGGGCCGGGCCGGCGCTCCCCGCTGCCGGGCGCCCGAACCCACTCCGGGATTCTGGGTCACCCGCGCTCCCCGAAGTCCGGTTCTCGCCAGCGCTGGGCCCCGAGTTTGCTCCGGGTTCCGTTCTCTGAGGACTCAGGCACCCGTGTCTCTTAGGGGGGAGGCGAGGCTAGCTCTTCGCCCCTCTTCCCGGGGCCTCGGTGTCCCCTCTTTCCCTCTGATCCTCCTGCCCCCTCTAGACCGAGTGAACCCAGGCGCCCCGACTGCTTCGACCGGGGGGAGGCCCGTTCGGGCTGGTGGAGGACACGGGGGCTTTGCAGCTTGGGGGAGGCTTCGGAGCGGTGGAACCCCGCGGGGTTGGCACTGTGCCAGACGCTCCGGGTTCACCTGCAGTTTAATAAGCGGGAGGTGAGCTGGGGGGACGGGTAGGGGGGGAGGTGAGGTGTGGAGGGGGGAGACTTGCCGGGGCTAGCCGGCGCGGGGCGGCACCCAGCGCGGGGAGGGGGCGGGACAGCGCGGCTCCTGGACTCCTGTAGGGAGGCTAGGCTCCTGCCTTTGGCCTCTGAACACTGGCCTACCTCTATGGCTTCTGCCTCTCCCCCCCGCCCCCACCTCCCCCATTGCAACACCTCATTTCTACCTTTCCATCCTCCTCGGAAGGCTTCTGGAAAGAAATGTCCACCCCCTACCCCTCTGCTCACCTCCCAGGGCCATCGTTGCCCTGCCTCACTCACTCCACACTCTTGAGGGACCATTTTCTTGGCCCATCACCTCAAGGACTAGCTAAATTTGAATCCCATGGGCCAGTCTTGGCGGTAAGGAGCCCCTGGACTGGATTTTTCCCCCAGTCTCCCTTCTTTTCAAGTCATAGATTGTCCATGAGGAGATCAGGTGACCCCAGTTTCCCCATATGGCATATCAGTATGGTGACCCCTCTTCTGACCCTGGCTGCCGTTGGAGTTCTCTTAAAGGTGTACTTGGGCTTCCCAGGTGGCTCAGTGGGTAAAGAACCCACCTGCTAATGCAAGAGACATAAGAGACGTGGGTTTGATCCCTGGGTGGCGAAGATCCCCTGGAGGAGGGCATGGCAACCTACTCCAGTATTCTTGCCTGGAGAATCCCCATGGACAGAGGAGCCTGGTGGGCTACAGGCCATGGGGTTGCAAAGAGTCTGGCAGAAGTGACTTAGCATGCACATGCATGCCGCAGCGTTTAAAATTCAGAGACTGCTACCAGGAGGTGGTCCCTCAGGTCTTCCACCTGAGTGCTGTCACTGTCATCTAATTGTCCTGACACTTTTCCTGTGATGGGTTGGCTGAAGGGATGGAGTTCTCATGAAGGAGGTAGAGGGAAGGGTGTTTGAGCACCTGGAGTGGGTGCTAGGGAAGCAGGACACACAGTAGGGCTTTCCCCAACCAAGCATAGGGAGGTGGGGCTGCTGGAACCTGGGAGTTGGGAGGCAGGGAGAGTGGGGTCTCTAGGGGACTAGAGTCCTAAATAAACTGTGAGAGGACCACCCCCATCTCAGAGGCAGCTGTGACCCAAGGATCCTGATATCCCCCGCTTTCAGTTCTGAGGACTCACACAGTTGGTGCTTGGGTGGGTGAGATGCTGGACAAACATTGGCTAGAAGGGGCTCTTTATTATGTGGATTAAAGAACTCCATCTCTTACTCAGGATGCAGGGACCAGAGGGAGATTTGAGGAATGGGCTGTTTAGAGCTGGACTTGGGCACTGGAGTTAGAGGGGATGAGAGGACAGGGACAGATGTGGTGGAGAGAGTAGATTCATGCAGCAGGTCCTGGAGCATTGGCACAGTTTAGGTACCGCCCTCCCTAAGGCCCAGACTCATTCAGAATGGATGGAAAGAGGGGGTGTGGGGCTCTGCAGTAAGCCAGGCTCCCAGCCCAGGAGAACCCAGCAATTTGAGAGTCTAGCCTCTGCTCTCCAAGGCCCCGGCTGTTTGTCTCTCACCTCCCTTTTACATTCACCCTCAGGAAGTCTTGTTTTTATGCGTGGGCTTGGGATATGTGATGGTACTCACATGGGGAGACTGAGGCACAGGCAGTCATATCCTAATGATTATCCTAACCATAATCCTAGTCATATCCTAACAGGATCACCTAAAGTCCTGTTATTCTCATTTGTTTAGTCACTAAGTTGAGTCCGACTCTTTGGCAACCCCTTGGACTGTAACCCACCAGGTTCCTCTGTTCATGGGGTTTCCCAGGCAAGAATAACGGAGTGGGTTGCCATTCCCTTCTCCGGAAGGAGACCTTTCCAACCCAGGGATCGAACAAATTACCCAAAACATATTAAGTACTTGCTGTGTGCTGATCACTGTTCTGAAGCACTTTACCTATACTGTAGGGTCTTCAAACAAATCCCATGCAGTAGGTTCTATCATTATCCGCCTTTTATAAATGAAGCTTAGAGAGGTTGGGTAACTTGCCATTAGTCACACAGCTTGCACATGAGCTGCAGAGCCAGGACTCAAGTGTAGGCCAGCTGTTCTTAGAAATTGCACTCAACCCCCTGCATACTGCCTCCCAAGCTGCAAGGCCACCATGATCTCCTACCCGGTGCCCAGAGGTGAACTGGTACAACGGAGAAGTAATCCAAAAAATGGAACTGACATGCACACATGTACACACGCACTCTCACACACCAACACTTACCCATAATTGTGAAGATGTGACTGTACATTCAGTGTCACCCCTAAGTGTTCCCACATATAGGTAACCCTCTTTCTCTCTCTCTCCCAGGCCAGGAACATGAACACACACAGATTATTTGCATACAGATTATTTGTGTGGAGGGAATGGAGACCAGACTTCTCCACCTCTCCTCCTTCTTTGACTTGAATGGGCAGGTCCCAAGCTTCTCTAAACCTTCCTAGTTCCCACCGGCTCCCGAGTCATCTCTCCTCCACACTTCCCTGCCCTCCAAACCTCCTCCCCCAGCCCCTTCCCGGCCGTTGGCTGCGTCCTGTAGCAGCAGCTGACTCCAGTTAGATGCTGGCAGTCCCTGTCCCAGATCAAAGGCATGGCGGCTAATTGTGCGTCTTAACGAGCCCCCACCCCCCAGTGCTCCGGGCAGCCCAGCTGGCCAAGGCCCCACCCCTCTCCCCCTCCAGCTGGCCAGATGGCACTGTGCCTGCGTCTGCCCCAGACAGTTGGGGCCAGGACCGAAACTGGGGCCCAGAATGGGAGCTGGGGGCAGACCCAATAGGCTGGACTTCTCTGAATGCTTGGAGCAGAGGATGACCATATAAGCCCTGCCTGGTCACTCCTACACGTGGCTGTGAGAGGTGCCAGAGGCCATGGGATGGTGTCTTTAGCTGCCCGGGGTTGGTAGGGGTGTTCTCTGTAGGCTGTGGACTACATTTCTCCAGACTCCTCTAGGCAAGCCCTTGAATGTAATGGAGCCTGGAAGATGGTGGTTGGGTTGGCCCAGCACATCTCCTGGAACCAGCAACTTGCTCTTGCCTGGTGTTATGCATAGACAAGGTCAGAGGACTGGGAACTGTGCTATCTGGGTTTCTAACTCAGCAGCAGGTCTTCTCCAGAGCCAAATGTCCTTCAGTAGAAAGTGGCCAGGCCTGGGAGCTGGTAGAGCTGGGGCTGGGCCCAGCTCCATTACCCCTCTTTTGTACTGTGTGTGTGTGTGTGTGTGTTGGGAGGGGTGCTTTCTGGGCTGCCTCTGGTGGTCTATATATGGCCATTTGTCCTAGAAGCAGGCTGATGACTCCCCCACCCCAAGCAATAAGTGCTCAGGGTCCCACAGATAAAAGGCAAGGGATAAATACAGGGTGTGCGCCTCAGCTAGAGTCTGCCTTTCTTTCCCTTGGGCCCCACCTCCCAGGGCATTGTCTACTCTTCTGGCCCCTTCTGAGGGCTCCTGCCTATTCTCTATTCCTTCCTGTTTCCTCAGAGCTAGTTTTTTCTTAGAAAAGGTCCTGAGATGTCATCAGCTGGAATGAGAAGCTAAAGAGGGATCATCTGCTTTATGGGCTTCTGGTGACCCAAGTGAGCCATGAGCTGCAGAGCTCCAGGCCTGGCTGGGGAAACAAGAAAGAGCAATAGCCTGAAACTGCAGCAGCGGTGGGTGAAGTCAGACAGCAGGAAGGAACTTCTCAATAATATCAAGTGTTTATGTAGTCCTTACTAGGAGTAAGGTATTATCCTAAGCATTTTAAATTTCTTGACTCAGTTCTTGGAACAACAATAAGACAGATGTTTTACAGATGAGAAAATTGAGGCACAGAGAGGTCAAGTCACTTGGCCAAGGTCACATAGCTATTACCAGCTAGTAAGTGGAAGAGCCAAGATTGAAACCCAGGCAGTCTGGCTCCAGAGTTCATATTCTTTTACACATCTTGTTTTTTGTTTTTGTTTTGTTTGCCAGGCAGGGAGAGGGGGACAGGGCCCTGTGATGCAGAGGGTGAGCATTAGGGGTGGGACTGGGTGAGGGTCTCTGTCCAGTCCTGGTTGGCTCTCTGGGGTCAGTGAGGCCTCCAAGCCCTCTCAGTCTTGATGCTGAGGTAGTAGGATCCAGAGTTTTTTCTTCTGAATCTCTGGCCTCTCCTAAGTCATCAGCTCCCAGCCGAGTTCTGGCTTCCCCACAGGTATCTGTGGCTCAGCTGAATCTCCTGCTCATGTGGGAGCTGTTATTGCCCTTGGTTTCTCCCACTGCTCAGACTCTCTCCGGTTCAGAGGCTGGTCAGAGACCTGCCCTTTGCCAGTCCTTTCTCAGATGCAGAATGAGATGTAGCTTGCAGGTCCAGAAGCCCAACCCTCCTCTGCAAGTAGGACTCCCCCTGCCACAGACCCAGAGGATGGCTCAAGCTGGGAATGTCAAGGAGGAGGAGCAGTGTAGACAAGTCCTGGGCTCCTGAGAGTCACCCATCTTGGAAGCTTTGCACCCCTGAGCATCTCATGAAGGCATCTGCCTTAGCTAACCATTCCTTCTCAGGGTCCAGCATGACTACTCTTAACCCCGAGTCAGCAGGGGGCTCACTCCTAGCATCCTTGAGACAACCTCTTCAGCTGACCTGAAGAAACCGCAGGCAGGGTGGCTGGGCAATGCCCTTTTCTGAGCAGACTTTCTGGGATGTCACGTGGGCAGGGAAGGGGGAAATTCCGCTGGTTCTTCTCCCTCCCTCTGGTACCTGGCCATCAGAGGGTGTTCCGTGATGTGCCCAAGCGGGTGGCTGCAGTCAGGATATCTTGGGGCTGGGAACCTTAGGAGGACACCATCTCCTCTTACTTACCCTTCTGCCCATTACCATCCCCTGGGGCCCAGCATTCCATCACTGGTTTTTTTTTAGGTTAAAATTTGCCTTCTTTCTGCAGGCTTATCATAAAATTGCAAATATTGCATGAGATAATAACTTAAGTCTTTGATGGCAAAAAAAAAAAATTGTTTACTAGATGGTGTCTGTCCAACGGGAGAGCTGTAGACACAAACTCTGAGCTTGCTAAGGGTGAAGGGAAAGGAGTTCAAAAAGGAGGGCTGTGGGGGAGACCTCCCGCATTCCATCCCGCGTGCAGAACTTCCAGCGGCGTAATTTCTGCCCCTCTCTGAGTCTATGTCCTTGTACCAGATCCCTCCCCCGCCCAACACTGGGCCTCTGCTTCCCCTTGGTGAGAAAGCTGGGTGGGGAGGGCAGAGGGATGGGATATAAAGGCCCTTCAAAGGCCGTAAAACCCGCATTTCTACGCCCAGGTTTCCGAGAAAGTGCATTCGCCTACGCCATCTCGGCAGCCGGCGTGGTGCACGCGGTATCCAACGCCTGCGCCCTGGGCAAACTGAGGGCCTGCGGCTGCGACGCATCCCGGCGTGGCGACGAGGAGGCCTTCCGTCGGAAGTTGCACCGCCTGCAGCTGGAAGCGCTGCAGCGCGGCAAGGGCCTGAGCCACGGAGTTCCCGAGCACCCTGCCCTGCCCCCGGCCAGCCCCGGCCTGCAGGACTCCTGGGAGTGGGGCGGCTGCAGCCCTGACGTGGGTTTTGGAGAGCGCTTCTCTAAAGACTTTCTGGACTCCCGGGAACCTCACAGAGACATCCATGCGCGCATGAGGCTCCACAACAACCGAGTAGGGAGGCAGGTGAGCGCCCCACCCCGCTGGGCCGGCTCAGACCCCTTTGCCTAGGGCCCCTCCCCTCCTCCGGGCTCATCTCTCCTTTGGAGACCGTACCACTATCCCTAACTCAGCAACTTATCGTTGTGTGTGCTTAGTCTCTCAGTCGTGTCCGACTCTTTGCGACCCCATGGACTGTAGCCCTCCAGGCTCCTCTGTCCATGGGGATTCTCCAGGCAGGATAACTGGAGTGGGTTGCTATGCCCTCCTCCAGGGGATCTTCCCAACGCAGGTCTCTTGCAGGCAGATTCTTTACTGTCTGAGCCACCAGGGAAGCCCCAACTTATCATTGCCCCCTCCTAATTTGGTCATCAAATGTGTGTTGGCTAGCTACTGTGTGCCAGGCACCAGACTAGGCCTGGGGCTATGAGGGCAAAACAGCCTCTGCCCTGGAAGAGCTTCCCCTCTGCTGAGCAGCCTGATCCTCCCAGTTCCTGCTGTGAGCAGAGGGGAGAGCTCTGGGTTGCAGTCAGGACCTCCAAGTCTAGGCCTAGCTCTGCCACTCAGTCTCCCCCTCTATAAAGTTAGAAGGTTGAACTGGATGATCCGTAAGGCTCCCTAGTGTGAATGTTCCATGATTCTGTTTCCCTGTGCATAGACACCCCTCCTCTCCCAGGCTTTCTGTGCAGAATGAGAAATTCCTGCAAAGGGAGATTCCCTGGGGCCACAGTGGTACTGTTGTGTTTTCATCCTCATTTCTCTGCACCCCCGCCACCTCCAATATTCATACTCCCTCAAAGGTCATTCATTTTAAAGGGGGGAGAAGAAGAGGAGAGGGAGGAGGAGGATAAAGGGGGAGGAGAAGGAAAGGGAGGAAGAGAAAGGAGAAGAGGGGGAGGAAGATGAAGAAGAGGAGAGGGAGGAAGGGGAGGGGAGGAGGAGAGGGAGAGGACAGAAAGGAAGAAACAAAGGGAGGGAGATGTGGAGGAAAGAAAGAAGGGAAAGTAATAGCACACATTCAATTTATTGAGTCCTTTCTCTGTTAAGCATTGTTCTGGAGCAGTATACTGTATATTAGCGTATTTCACTTACACCTACCTATGAAGGTTCTATTGTTCACCTCATGTTCAGATATGGAAAGTCAGGCACAAATAAACTAAGAAGCTTGGCTAAGGTGATGCAACTAATGAGAAAGTGGCAGAGGCAGGATTCATCTCCAAGCAGTTGAGTCCTGAACCCTTTATTCTATAGTGTAGTCTACGTGAAGATGCCTCCCTAACCCTAGTGGTAGCTCAGCACCATCTTTTCTTGGCTGCTCAGCCCCCTGTCCCTTCTCTCGGCCCTGCCCAGTCTGCTCAGGCCTTGTGTCTGGCTTCCCCTCACTCTGGCTGGCACTTTCTCCATCTCACTCCCCTTTCTCCTGGCTTCTCAGCCCAGGCCGGTTCACCTCCTTCTTCCACAAAGACTGGAGCTGATTCAGCTCTCCCATCATGACTGAGAGGTGAGGTAAACTGAGGCATACCCACCCTCAGGTCACATCCAGCTCCCACCCAGTTCTGCCCTGTTCATGCAGCTCTTTTCCCAAGCGTCCATTACTACCTCAGCCCATACCAACAGGGCCTCCTCCTCCTTGTTAAACTGGTTAATTAATGGCTGCTGCCTGTGGGAAGCAGATGTTCTGGAGCTGTTGGCCTGGGGAGGCACTGGGCTGCTTTCCACGTGGTGTTGACACCACAGGCTGCACATACAAGCTGCAGAGCCTTTTAAGACTTGGAGGAATGAGGTCCCTCTCTTATGGCCCTATTGCCGAGGTTTGAGGGCCCCAGATCATTGCTTTGTGTTTTTGGAGTGGAGCAGGGGGAGGGGCATGTGGCCAGTTTCCTCTGGGGTCTCTGGTGAGGATAACGTGAAGGGGCTCTTTGGGAGGAGACTCAGGAGAGCAGGCTAAGGGCTGGGCAAGAAGTGGGTAGGTTGTATTAAGGTAACTAGCTCCCTTGGAGGCCCGGGAACCTCTCTCCACTTTCATTGCCCTGGGGGTCTGGCTCTTTGTGTTTCCTTTGGTTCTGTATTCAGGTAGAGACTTTGGCTCCTGTTGATGCTGTTTCCTAGGAGGAATGGTGGCACTCAGTGCTGGGCAGAATAAGGCCCAGCCTGTATGATGGGGAGGAGGGGAAGGGAAATCTCTCCAGCCCCTGGCCCTCCCCTTAGGCTTCTTGCAAAGTGCTACAGGGCCCAGAGGAAGAAAGAGGCTTTCTCAGACTCCCCACAGTCTCTGCTCACAGCCTGGAGTGAGGCCAGAGGCTTTGGGCTGGGAGGTAGTGGGGCCAGCACACCCCTGCTCCTGGTCCCCACCTGAGGGTTGGAAGAAGAGGGAATTTCCCTGAGGATCTGGGATCCCCCTCAGGAAGCAAGAGCCTCCAGCCCTAAGGGCCCCCTGCAGCTGCTGGGAAAGGCGGAGGGAGAGGAGGAGTGCAGGAAGGAGGGAATTCCCCTGGGGTCTGACGGGGTGGGAGGTGGAAGACAGAACAGCAGAAGAGTAGGCAGAACTCTTTTCCTGATTGCCTGGTTGAGAAGCTGTGCCACGCACCCACCGGCTTCGGGCCTCAGCCTTTGCCTCCGTTCAATGGGAGTTGGTTTGCAAAGCCTCTGAGATTCTCCCAGGCCAAGGTCTGCGTGGGGAGGAGGGCAGTGGGGCCGGCCGCGGGCGTCACCCTCCCCCGTGCCTCCCTCTGCAGGCGGTGATGGAGAACATGCGGCGGAAGTGCAAGTGCCATGGCACGTCAGGCAGTTGCCAGCTCAAGACTTGCTGGCAGGTGACACCCGAGTTCCGCGCGGTGGGGGCGCTGCTGCGCAGCCGCTTCCACCGCGCCACGCTCATCCGCCCGCACAACCGCAACAGCGGACAGCTGGAGCCCGGTCCCGCGGGGGCACCCTCGCCCGCCCCGGGCCTTCCGGGGCCACGGCGCCGCGCCAGCCCCGCCGACCTGGTCTACTTCGAGAAGTCGCCCGACTTCTGCGAGCGGGAGCCGCGCCTGGACTCGGCGGGCACCGTGGGCCGCCTGTGCAACAAGAGCAGTGCGGGCCCTGATGGCTGCGGCAGCATGTGCTGTGGCCGCGGCCACAACATCCTTCGGCAGACACGCAGTGAGCGCTGTCACTGCCGCTTCCACTGGTGCTGCTTTGTGGTCTGTGAGGAGTGCCGCATCACTGAGTGGGTCAGTGTCTGCAAGTGAGCCGACGGCTCTCCTCCCTCAGGCTGCTCCTCTGTGGCGTGCGATCTTGGCCGAACATCACCTTGGTTCCTGGGAATGGAGGCTGGACCACGAGATTTTATAAGAACCTCCCAGCCCTGAGGTCATCAAGACTTCAATCACAGGACAGTTCAGGCTTGCTTGGACCTCCCCACTCACTTCTGTGGTCTCCAGGACAGATTTTGCCTCCCGGATATCTGCCCCAAGCTCAGACAGCTCCGTTGGGCTGGGGGTTGCCCCACACTTTAGGGCAGCGTCAGCCAGGCATGCTCTGGGCTTGCTCCTTTATCTCTTCACCCCTTCCCCTGGAGTGGGAGGAAACCAATGGAAGCTGGTGGGTAGGGGGAGGAGGAATACAAAGAAGAAATGGCCATCACTGAGCTGAAGTGTTTCTGCAGAGGCCTCAGAGGTTCTCCTCCACCGGCCCCTGCCCCTCCTCGTTCATTTAACAAATATTTATTTTGCACTCTTTGTGGCCTGGCACTCTGTGGGGATGAGAGGTGCTGGGAATACAGATGTGAATAAGAGACACAGCACCTACCCTCTTGGAGTTTACATTCTGGCTGGGGAAGATGGGCAATAAATAAGAAAATGCACAAGCAAGGACATTTCAGGCAATGCTGTGTGATGTGAAGAAAATAAAGCAAGGTGCTGGATGTAGAATGATTTGTGGGGAGTGGGGCCCCTTTAGGTAAACCTGCTGGTCAGAGAGAACTGCACTCTGAGACCTCATGATAAGGAAAGCTGTGCTAAAATATTTGTGTACAATATGTATGCTAAGTCGCTTCAGTTGTGTCTGACTCTTTGCGAGTCCATGGGCTATATGTAGCCTGCCAGGCTCCTCTGTCCATGGGGGTTCTCCAGACAAGAATACTGGTGTGGGTTGCCATGCCCTCCTCCAGAGGATCTTCCCAACCCAGGGATTGAACCCAGGTCTCCCAGATTGCAGGCAGATTCTTTACTATCTGAGCTACCAGGGAAGCCCAAGAATACTGGAATGGGTAGCCGATCCCTTCTCCAGGGGAACTTCCCGACCCAGGAATCTAACTGGGGTCTCCTGCATTGTAGGCGGATTCTTTGCCAGCTGAGCTATCAGGGAAGCCAGAGCCATGCACAAATTGAGGGTTAAGGGCTTTCCAGGCAGAGGCCATGTGAATGCAAAGGCTCTGAGGTCAGAAAGATCTCAAAAGGAACAGCAAAGAGGCCAGTGTGATTGGAGGGAAGAAATCAAGGGACAGATGTCGGAAAGGAGCTGCCCAGGTGGGGGTAGGGGAATTGGCACATGATGTGTCCTTCCAGGCCAAGGTAAGGAGTTGGGATTTTATGTAAGAGAAATGGGAACCTTCAGAGGGTCTTAGGCAGGCAAGTGTCATGGTCTGATTCCCACATAGATTGCTGTCTGGGGAACTGAATGACTGGGGACAAGTTGACAGCAGAGGGCCGGGTAGGAGAGACAACCAGAGATAAGGCCTGGATTAGATGGGAGGTGGGGAAGTTGGCAAAGGGCCGGATCAGGAGCCCTGGAGGCCAGAACTCTAGCTGTCCACCTTGTGCCTGGGCCCTCTGCCACAAGCCAGGACGAGTGTTGGCCAGCAGCACCCGTCAGCAGAGACAGGAGGCACTCTGAGAGCAGTAATCCTGGGCAAGACCCAGCTCAACCCAGCCAGCCCAGCGCCCCGGGGAGCAGGTGGGGCTAGGAGGCGCGGCTGGGGAGAAGGGTGGCGGGGGAGGGCCAGGAGACTCACTGTCTGGATTCTGGTCTCTCTGAGTCCAGGTAGGGGAGGCGGGGTGTGTAAGTAAGGCTGGGGAGGGGGGACATCCTTTCTGGGCCTCTTGTGCCCCCAGATCCCCAGCTTGGGGTACCCTTGGCAGGTCAGTTGGCCTCCCGTCTAGACCCTCAGAAGAACACTGTGGAGCTGGCAACCTAGGTCCAGCGTTGCCCTGTCCTTGGCTCTCAGAGCTGATGTTTTTCTGGAATAGACCCTCAAGGAGGAGGCAGTGGAAAGGGAGGCGAGGTCAGGATCTTGGGGAAAGTAGTCTTCGTCAACTTCATCCAGGCCTCCTGCTGCTCACAGTTGAGAGTCCTGCTGCCTGCCTCAGTTTACCCCAGAATGGCACCCTTCTTGATGAACCAGCCACGGATGAAGTCTTGTTCCTTTTCCTAGTTGGCAGCCTACACACATCTCCATACCTCCCTGGCCCTAACTCATGTCTCTCCACCACTGAGTAGGGGTGAGAAGGAAGGAAGCCCTCCTAGTGATGCACCCCCGTAGGGTCACCACCTGGGTGAGCTGCCCCCGCTCACTTGCCCTCAGCTCCCTTCCCTCCAGCTGCATCCCAGCAGTTCCCAGACATGCCTAAAGCAGCAGGGCCTTCCACATGCTCAGCTCTTATGCCTCTGGAAAAGACAGGGTTTCTCTCCCCATCCCCCCAAAGACAGCCCCACAAGCAGGCGGGTGAGAGTCCCCTGGGAGGAGGGGTGGGCAGGAGCAGCCAGACACACCTGCCTCATTCCTTTCCTCTTGTTCACTCCGGAGAGAGCTGTGGGGGCTGGGTTACCTGCCTTCTTTCTCCCTCCCATTCAGGGTAGGAGGTAAGGGAGAGGCAATGAAGGCCTGGGGAGGCGCTCCCAACCCCTCTAGCCCTCAGCAGCGTCCACTATATCATTAGCTGTGGCTTCAGCCTCCTCTGCCTTTCAGGCTTTAGGACAGAGCTGGGGGAGGAGAGACTGAAGATGAGAGATATAGAATGAGGTTTGGGATAATGAGGTAGGAGCTATAACACTGTAGAAGGTGTACCTCTAGAGGGAGGGCTGAGCCGTGGGGTGGAGCACTGAACACCAGGTTGTGGGGGGCATATCCCAGTCAAACCAAGTCAAGTCATGGTGATCTGTTGTTGTTTAGTCACTAAGTTGCATCTGACTCTTTGTGACCCCGTGGACTATAGCCCACCAGGCTCCTCTGTCCATGGGATTTTCCAGGCAAGAATACTGGAGTGGGCCGCCATTTCCACCTCTAGGAAATGTTCCCAACCCAGGGATCGAACCTGTGTCCCCTGCATTGCAGGCAGATTACCTACCGCTGAGCCACCAGGGAAACTCTCATGGTGATCTGATATATGCTAACTTTACCTTGTAAAGAAAGAGAGGGAAAGTTGGAGAAGGAACAAATAGGGTGTTGCCCACTCCCCAACCTCTCTCTGGGTCTGAAGCTGACTAGAGTTCAAAGCAAAGCTGGACCCCACATTTGAAAAAGAGTGTTTGGGACTTGGTTGGGACCCTAAAGGGAGATGTGCAGGTGATAAGGGGTGGGAAATGGGGCCCGAGAGGCACTGGGCTTATACACACTGGCTGAAAAGTGAGGCAGAAATCAATGTGCTGATTGGAAATAGGGGAAATAGACTGAACTAAAGTGGGATGGAGAAGGTAAATGGGAGGAAGAACTTGCCAACAGCTCAGAAAGGACCAAGGTTCAGATCTGGAAATGAGAACAGAAGGTGGACTAGAGTTCATTCAGATGGGGAGAAAGCCATCCCCACCCCAACACCTTTCACCTTGATGGACACTGGGCCAACTCCTTGCAGGAGGAAAAAGTATCATGGAGCCTGGATGGTCCCAAAGGTTAGAAGGGAGGGACCTAAGAAAGAACGGGGTGGGTAGATCAGCAAGCAGTGGTGGGGTTAAGGGTCAGGGAGAGGCAGCCAGACTGGAGTGGGGGATCAGAACCTAGGCATCCTGCTTTTCAGTCGCCCAAGGTCCCTAGGCCAGAAAAAAGAAGAAGGGAGAGGCAAAGGCAGAGGCCTCTGCAGCTGTAGGAGGGCCAGGTGGATGAGAAGCAAGGTCGGGGGCATCCGGGCCTTCCCTTGCCTTCCTCCGAATTAATGCGCCCCTAGCTAGCCCCCGGCAGGGGGCCTTCCACGTTGGAGCTTGGCCAGGCCCTAGTTGAGGCCTCCCTCCTTCGCTCCCCCCGCCCCTTCTCATGTGGTTGCCGGCAGCTGCCTGCGGTCGCCCCAACCCCTGCGCTCAAGGCTCGGGGACTTTCCAACAGGGGAAAAAATGACTTAATGAGAGTGCGAGCCGGGGGCGGGAGGGACAGGTCCCTGTAATCACCGCTCTGCTGTGGGGCCTGCGCGCCTCCGGGCCCTTCCCGGGCTTCCTGCTGCCAGCGGCCCCCTCGGGCTCCTCTGGGGGAGGGGGACGGGCTGGCTCAAGGGGATCCCTTTTCAAGTTCCAGGCTGTTTGGGGCCCTCCGGCTGCCTTTGCTCCCTAGTCCTGCGTGGAGGCTGGGACGCCCCATGATCCCTCGCTGGGTTTCGTCCTTGAAGTTGGGGGGCTGCAGTCTTTCCTAAGAGCCAGGGTCATCTTCTGATGGATTAGAGGGGTGCCGGAACCGGAGCAGCGCCCTTTTGCCACTTCGCGGCTGCGCACTTCCAAACGCCCCCGGTTGCTGTGGCAACCAGGGCAGTTGAGGTGTGTCCGCGGGGCTGGGAGGCGCCCCCCGCCCTTTTCTAGCCGCCCTCCGGGCCAGGCCCGGCCGCTGCGGTGCGCGGGGGTGGGGGTGTGCCGTTACCATGGCAAGGGTGCGCTAGGAGGGCACATTCTTCCCCAGGGTGGGAGCGCCCTGGGGATACGAGAAGGGGGGTGACGGGGGCGGTAAAAAGGGGAGGGGAGAGGGTCAGAACTAGGGAGGAGTCTCGGACAAGGGGAACCAGGGCTTTTGGGGTTGGGATGGGGAGTTTGGAATCTGCCCCCCGCCTCCATACCCTAGATCTCCGGAGACTTCCCACTCTTCTCCCCCAAACTCTCGCTGGGGTTCAAGCCCCTCATCCCCCGTTCCCAGGGAAAGGATCCAACTACCGAACCCGAAGGTCTTTTGGCTTCCTCCAGGGTGGGGAGGGGTTCGCCGAGCCAAGTGTCCATACCCTACCCACCCCCCACAAGCGGAGCTGCAGTCCAGACTGCGACCCGAAGCCCTGCAATTAAGCCCTTCGCCCTCCCCTGCGCCGCCCGCCGGTCCTCTGCCAGGCAGGGCCTGCACCGCCAATTACAGCGAGCGCGCAGCAGCTGATCACTCCGGAGTCCTGGAAGCGGCCCGGGGTGGGGACCTCAGGCAGGTCAAGAGGGCGGGGTCCCAGGGGGTAGTCCCCGGCCAGGGGTCCTTAATTAAAGCTTCGGGCTGTGGTGGCCCTATGCGCAACTTCTCCGCTCCAGACAATATGGGGAGGAGAGGTCTACTCGGTGCTCAGTCCTTCTCTGCCTCAGTTTCTTCCTCCTCGAACGCAGAAAGAGCGCAGGGTGTGTGTGTGGTGTGTCTGAGGACGCAAGAGCTCAAAGGACGCAAGAGCTCAAAGCCCTCAAGGCCGGCTCTCTTTCCCGCCGCAGACAGCCGCGTGGGTCTCTCCTGGCCCGACGCCCCGCGGGATAGACCGGGTTCTGTCCTGCTGAGCCAGCCGGTACCACGTTTTTCTGGGAATCGGAACATGGCGCCCCCTCTGGGCGGGAGGTTCCCACGCTTCTACCCCTACAATGAAAAACAGTCCCGGAGCCTGCAGGGCAGCGACGTGGGGACTCTGCCACCACATTTGCCCCCTGCCATCCCTTCTTCCCTCTCCCCTCGCCTGCGGGTCTGCAGGGGCTAGGGGAGAGCTCTAAGTCTCCCGTGGTCCAGCTTCGCACATCTGGCCCGCAGCTGGGACCCGCCCACTTGGAACTGCTGTGGACCCAGCGCCCTCTGTTGGTGCCTAGCGGCGGCGCACCAGCTTTCCGCCTGGACCGCCGCCCTCCTGGGGTCTCGCTCCAGTTCCAAGGATTTCGGGTTCCACCCATTCGGCGCCCCATGCCCTTGCGTATACCCCACCCTCTGCCTCACGTCGCTCCCAAATCCGACTCCTTAGGCTTTTTGCTCTCCGCCGGCCGCTGCCTCGCTGACTCTCCTCGGTCCCTGTGTGCTTAAAACCTTGTCCGGGGGACCCAGCTGTCACCCAACCTCCCATCTCAGTCGTTCAGGCTTCGAGGGCAAGTACTGTGGTGAGGTCTCTCGGCGCCCAACATAAAAGTCCGCAAATAGGAACATAATTACATAAATCGCTGCCCATCTGCTGGATGGAATTCCTCGCTGCGCCCTTAAAAATGAGGTGGTTGGAAGTATATTTAGGGACTGAGACTGTCTGCTCTTCATCTAGGAGGGGGTGGGTGTGCAAGATGCAAAATAGCACAAGGAAGTATCCCTCCTTTATTGCAACAAAAAATTATAGATGTGATTTGCATTTTAAAGTCTAAAATAGGCAGCAAAATCCTAACAAATTATTTTCGGATGATGGAATTATAGGTGGTTTAAAATTTGTCTCCATTTTATCTACATTTTTCATTTACCTTTATTGCACGTGTATTACTTGGGCATGATAATAACTTCATTTCCAGAACATTTTTGTTCAAAATGTGACCATCGAATTACATCATTAGAATATTTTAAATTGTAAAAGAACCCTTTTAAAACTAGGAATTAGGGAGACCTCCTGACAAGAGCTAATATGATTATGTCATTGGGATTTTCTTCTTAAAATCATAATGCTTTGTAGGGAAAGCAGGCTTCTGACCTCTGAATTTCAGGGCCTAAAGAACTGAGAAGTTGTTAGAAGGGTCTTCAAATCCAAATGCATATCCAGTATTGTTGTGAATGGAATAGCTGATTTATTTTCCATTGTAATACATATGTATAAAGATGCTGTCATGATTAACAATGTAGAAAATAATTTTAATACCTTTTCCCCAGTCTTGATCTTCTTGGATCTCTTTGCAACACTATACATCATTAAACATCCTCCCCTTAGACATATTTAACCCTTTGGTCCATGTGCTTGATGTTGCACTGCCTCATCCTCCTCTCATTCTCCACTGCCTCAGGGATTCCGTTCACTCTTTCCTTGTCTTTTTTTCTTTTTATTTGGTGTAACAAGAAAGTTACAACAATAGTACAAAGAACTTTCCCCTTCCCTGAACTGCTTCCTGAATAAGTTGCCTCAGTTAAGTCGCTCAGTCGTGTCCGACTCTTTGCGACCCCATGAATTGCAGCACGCCAATGCCTAACATTTTAGCGTACATACTTTAGGGTATATTCCCTGGTGTCTCAGACAGTAAAGAATCTGCCTGCAATGTGGGAGACGTGGGTTCGATCCCTGGGTAGGGAAGATCCCCTGGAGAAGGGAATGGCAACCCACTCCAGTATTCTTGCCTGGAGAATCCCACAGACAGAGGAACCTGGCAGACTAGAGTCCATGGGATCACAAAGAGTCGGACATGACTGACACTTTCACAAACTTTTCACTTTCTTACATAACCTAACACACTAACACTTTCACATACTTTTCACTTTCTTACATAACCTAATACAATACAATAATAACCTAATACAGTACAATACTCACAATCAGGAAATTAACATTGATACATTAATACTATCTAACTGCCAGATCTTACTGAACTTTCCTCAGTTAGTCTAATGGTGAAAGGATCCAGTCCAGAATTACTCATTGCATTTAGTTGTCATGTCTTTCCAGTCTCCTTCAGTCTGAGACAGTTCCTAAGATTTCCTTTACTTTTATGATCAAGATGACTCAGAAGACTACAGACCTATTATATTGTAGAATGTCCCTCAACTTGGGTTTATTTGTTGTTTCCTCATGATTAGATTTGGGCTATACAGCTTTATGCAACAATATTACAGATGTGAGTGTTTTACTCATTGCTTCATTATTTATTTTGATGCTTAGAATTTCCCAGACTTGGCCAGGTGCCAGGCTGACTTCTGTCACCACAATTCTTTGAGTACGTCCTTACTTTCTGGCACAACAGGATGTTCCAGGTTCGTCTTGTACTTTCTCTGCTCAAGTGCTGTAACCAGCCATTTCTCCAAGGGAGAATGGCTTTGTTTCTTTTAATGGAGAATGATATGTAGAAAACAAGACCTGGGTGCCAGGCGTGCTCATTGTTATTGAGGTATCACTGCTTCCGGGTCTCTTATGGAGAGTGGTAGGAAATTTGTGTCTGATTAAACACACACATATGATCTATCTATATATCTATCAATCATTTATCAATGTGTGGAGAAAACCGTTTGCTCACACAATACCTTAATTACCATCCAACACTACAGGATTTATGATATTTTCTCCCTTTTTATTTGCATAACTTCCTTCTCTCTTCTTGTTGGATTTATCCCTTTGTAAGTAACCCATTCCTAGCTGCTGCTGCTGCTTCCTCCACTCCCCTTGCAGATATCATCTTCTATCTTGGCCTTAGTAACTTATGCCAACCCAGTGTCCACTCTGCCCCCACATGCTTGCTTCACTTTGGTTGGCCCCCACATGATGGCTTTTCAGCCACATTATTCAGACAGGCAGGCAGACAGGAAGGCTAGAAACAATTTTGCTGTCTTCTTAAGATTTAGATGCAATTCTCAATCCTTCCAGTTCCGTAAATGCCAACTGATCTTCCTGTCAAAAGCACTGGAGTCGTTGGGCACCTTTAGTTCCCTGACATCTCACATCCAATCCATCCGGAGTGTTGTTGGATTTCCTTCAGTTTATAGCTAGAGTTTGGATACATGTCACCTCCTCCATCATTACCATCATG
Organism: Bos grunniens; assembly: GCF_055505025.1. NCBI lineage: Eukaryota > Metazoa > Chordata > Mammalia > Artiodactyla > Bovidae > Bos > Bos grunniens. The sequence continues at coordinate 29,953,366 of NC_141166.1, read as the reverse complement.
GTGCAAGATACTGTGGTCTCTTGCTTTGAATGACTGTGGTTATCTCTTAGTTGATCTCCTTGCTTCTGCCCTTACACATTGCCAGCATACTCTATACATAGCAGCCAGAGTGATCCTTTTAAAGCATAATATTAATCATGCAGTGCACCTGATCTGCTCAAAATTCTTCCTATCTCAGAACAACAGCCAAAGTACTTACAACCACTTACCTAGACAGTGTATTAAAAGCAGAGACATCACTTTGCCAAGAAAATATAGTCAAAGCTATAGTTTTTCCAGTAGTCATGTACAGATGTGAGAGTTGGACCATAAAGAAGGCTGAGCACTGAAGAATTGATGCTGGAATTGTAGTGCTGGAGAAGACTCTTGAGAGTCCCTTGGACAGCAAGGAGATCAGACCAGTCAATCCTAAAGGAAATCAGACCTGACTATTCACTGGAAGGGCTGATGCTGAAGCTAAAGCTCCAATACTTTGGCCACCTGACATGAAGAGCCAACTCATTGGAAAAGACCCTGATACTGGGTACAAGATTGAGGGCAGGAGGAGAAGCGGGTGACAGGATGAAAAGGTTGGATGGCATCATTGACTCAATGGACATGAATTTGAGCAAACTCCAAGAGATAGTGAAGGACAGGGAAGCCTGGCATGCTGCAGAACATGGGGTCACAAGAGTCAGACATGACTTAGCAGTTGAACAATATGGCAAAAATGGTACTAAGTACATAGAAGGTGCTCAATAAGTGAATGAATGAATGTCTTCGGGAATGACTACCAATCTGTCTTTAGGCCCAGCCTTCCTTCATAGGATCCTTCTTGAAGTTCTGGATGCCAGCTAGACATATTTTGCTGTGTGTTTGTAGCACCAAAAACTGAAGCTTTATGAAGGCAGTTTCATGATCTCATGCATATATTTGTTAATACAAGGAATGAAATTTCACTTTATTCACTGAAAGTCGATCAGTCGTGTTCGACTCTTTACTATGCCATGGACTATACAGCCCATGGAATTCTCTAGGCCTGAATACTGGAGTGGGTAGCCTTTCCCTTCTCCAGGGGATCTTCCCAACCCAGGGATCAAACCCAGTTCTCCTGCATTGCAGGTGGGTTTTTTTTTTTTTTTTTAACCAGCGGAGCCACAAAGAAGCCCAAGAATACTGGAGTGGGTAGCCTATCCCTTCTCCAGGGGATCTTCTTGACCCAGGAATCGAACCGGGGTCTCCTGCATTGCAGGCAAACTCTTTACCAACTGAGCTATCACCTGAACAGGGATTTTGTTCACTGCTGACTTCTTAATGCCTAGAACAGTGCCTGGCATAGAGCAGGCATTTAATGTTTGTTAACTGAATGAATGAATGATTTCCCTCTCAAATTAGTTCTCCCTCTCTTTGTAACATCATCATTTTTTCTCATTATTAAGGCTCAAAACTCCTGTCAACTTGGACTTTCTCCTCTCCTTTCTTTTCCATATCCTATGACTTCCCAAAACCTGCCCATTCTCCCCCTTCATTGGCACTGTCAATGTCAGAGTTCATCACACACCTCAGATGTCACGACAGCCTCCCAACTAACCTCTTTGATCCATCTCTATCAGATTTTCCTATTTTTCTCTCCCACAAAGTGCTCTAATCATGTCATTTCCTTTGGCTGAAGCTTTCAATGGGTCTTTGTACCAATTAGGGTACTTAATTGCAAACAGTAGAAATGGACTCTGGTTCACTTAAGTAGAAGTGGAATTTACTGGAATGATATCAGGCAGTTCACAGAACTGACAGGAAGCCTCAAGAATCAGGCTCGGGAAATAGTCAAGGACCAAGAGAAGTTAAGCAGCCAGAACCTCATTCAGGTCTTGCCCAGGAGCAGCCTGATTTAGGGGGCTGCTTCCGCTGGGCTTCGCTCTCACATAGCCACCACCACCGTGAGAACTGACTGGTGCTGCCTCTAGGATGACTCATAAATAGTCATCTGTTTCCTTGGGTCACTCGCTGAAGACTCAGAGTCCTGAGTGGGATCATTGCTTTGGTTGTACACTGTTGAGGTCATAGTTCTGTGACCTTCCTGCTGGGGGTCAAGGGAGTGAGTATCTGACTTTTCACTAAGACATCCACTAAGGAGGATACTCCAGCATAAGAAAGAGGCTCAGATGCTGGGCAGCCTAAAAACCCAGTGTGTACCCACACACACGGTTCCTGAGTGTGTCACTGAAGCCCTCCATTCTCTGCCACAAACCATCACCTCTAGTTTTTTATCTCTTGCACACCATGTTCCACTGAAGCAGGACTACATGCCATCCCCTGAGTTGATCCTTCCTGCCTCAGCCCCTTGTTGCAACTAATCTCTAAAGATGGTCCCTATCGAAGCACACTTCCTAGATATTCACACCTAAGTATTGTCTTCTGTCCTTGAATCTTGGCTTGCCCCATAATTCATCTTCATGGATAACAAGCTTTGGAAATGATACTGCATGACTCCCAAAGACAGGGTATAAGAAGTCTTGCAGCTTCTGCCTCAGCCTTTTGGAATGTTAGGGGAAGCCAGTCACCATGTATGAAGTCTGTCTGCTCTGAGACAACCATGCTATGAGGAAGTCTAAGCAAGGCACAGGCAAAGGCCATGTGGCGAGAGAGAAATTCCTGGCTAGTCCCCATCTGTTTCATCTCATCTGAAATAATTCAGATGAGATGCCAGACATGTGATTGTAAAAAGCCATCTCTTGGATATCCAGCCCAATTTAGTCTTCAGATGACTCCAGCTCCAACCTCCCTCTGACTGCAATTGCAGAAAAGACCTCCAGTGACAACTGCCCAGCTGAGTGTCCTATTGGACTGTGAAGATAATAATAAATTGTTATTTTAAGCCACTAAAATTGGAGGTGATTTGCTCCACAGTAACGGAGAATCAAATCAGCCCCTTTGTGGTTCATGTTTTGTTCTCTCTGGAATGTTCCCCCAGTCTCCTACCCTATCCATGTACCACTCATATCTGCAATTGTCAAAAACCTTCTGCTTAGTGTGGCTCAGGACACAGCAAAGAGCCAGGCTTTGGGAGTCGTCTATGGATGGGTTCAAAGGTGTTGAATCTTAGCTTAGTCTCACCATCCCTGTGACTTTAGGCAAAAGAATTTCTCAGTTTCTGCATCTGCCATATGGAAATAAAAACGCCTGTCTCCTGGAGTTCTTTTAAGTACTAGATAGAAAAATATATAATACAAAAATGCAACTGGTCCATTTTAGTCTCATTGAATAGAGATCTTCAGGAGATACCCAGCTTTCTAGACCTGCATCAAATGGCATTCCCAAAGTCTAATTCTTGTCATTTACAAAATACATAGTTTTGGACAAATCCTTTAAAATTCTTTGAGCCTACCCTCCTCCTATGTGACACAGGTTTGATGATAGTAACTGTGTAATGGGGCTTCTTGACTGGGCTGACTGGACTATCTCATGGTGTTAGGCAACACTGCCCCCTTGAGATGGAACACCCAGAATCCTTAACCCATGTCCATTAACCTATATGACATCAGGAATCCTTTGGAAGTGAACAAAACCACGCCCACAATTGTAGTTTGGGCATGAAAGGACATACCTAGTGGGTCAGGACTGCCAGACCACAGGAAGTAACAGCAGAGTTTCTGAAAGCTCATCACCCTGAGTGAGAAAGGGGTTTCAGTGGAGGCGGGAAGGGGTGCAGAGCAGTGGGAAGACTGTTATTTGGAATCATGTGAGGCTAGACATGACCATCTAATGGCTCAGTGCATCTTCACCCCCTACTTTCCCAGGGCCTCCCTGGTGGAGAAGGAAAGATCTGGGGTATAATGGCAAAGACAAGGGCTACCAGACACATGTATCTTTACTAAGGGAACCCTTATGAGAAGCAGCAGCAGATGTTTTTCTACCTCAGAGAGGGAGAGGCATGCCAGGGGATTCCAGTTGCAACCCATGCAAAAACAGGAAAAACATTTATGTTGTTGGAAGGCAGAATAGTGGTTACACCTGCAGGGGAAGGAGTGACTAGAAGGAAACATGAGGGGGATTCTGGGAGCTGGTAATATTTTGCTTCTTTATCAAGGGGCTGGTTACACCAGTATGATCATTTTATAACACTTGAGTACACTTATGATTTGTGTGCTTTTCTGTATCTTATTTCAATAACAAGTTCACACACACACATGCACACATACCTCTCCTTCTGTGGAAGATAACCAGTCATTTCCCACTTCAAGCCTTTTGAAGTGTAGTCACATCAGGTGAGGGGATAAAAGATTTGTGAGGTGGAGGCAAGGACCTCCTGGTATCGGCCCAGATATATTTCATTTCTCCCTCCATTCATTCACTCTTTCACTTAGTTTATTAAGTATCCCCTAAATATTGAAACCAAGGTAAGAGAAGCCCAAGTAAGACAGTAGGTGTTGCAAGAGGGTATCAGAGGGCAGACACACTGAAACTGTAATCACAGAAAACTACTTAATCTAATCACACTAGGACCTACTTAATCTAATCACACTAGGACCACAGCCTTGTCTAACTCAATGAAACTAAGCCATGCCCTGTGGGGTCACCCAAGATGGGTGGGTCATGGTGGAGAGGTCTGACAGAATGTGGTCCACTGGAGAAGGGAATGGCAAACCACTTCAGTATTCTTGCCTTGAGAACCCCATGAACAGTATGAAAAGGCAAAATGATAGGATACTGAAAGAGGAACTCTCCAGGTCAGTAGGTGCCCAATATGCTACTGGAGACCAGTGGAGAAATAACTCCAGAAAGAATGAAGGGATGGAACCAAAGCAAACCAAAGCCTTTGTGTGGATCACAATAAACTGTGGAAAATTCTTCAAGAGATGGGAATACCAGACCACCTGACCTGCCTCTTGAGAAACCTATATGCAGGTCAGGAAGCAACAGTTAGAACTGGACGTGGAACAACAGACTGGTTCCAAATAGGAAAAGGAGTACGTCAAGGCTGTATATTGTCACCCTGCTTATTTAACTTCTATGTGGAGTACATCATGAGAAACACTGGGCTGGAAGAAGCACAAGCTGGAATCAAGATTGCTGGGAGAAATATCAATAACTTCAGATATGCAGATGACACCACCCTTATGGCAGAAAGTGAAGAGGAACTAAAAAGCCTCTTGATGAAAGTGAAAGGGAGAGTGAAAAAGTTAGCTTAAAGCTCAACATTCAGAAAACGAAGATCGTGGCATCTTGTCCCATCATTTCACGACAAATAGATGGGGAAACAGTGGAAACAGCATCAGACTTTATTTTTTGGGGCTCCAAAATCACTGCAGATGGTGATTGCAGCCATGAAATTAAAAGACACTTACTCCTTGGAAGAAAAGTTATGACCAACCTAGATAGCATATTGAAAAGCAGAGACATTACTTTGCCAACAAAGGTTCGTCTAGTCAAGGCTATGGTTTTTCCAGTGGTCATGTATGGATGTGAGAGTTGGACTGTGAAGAAAGCTGAGTGCCGAAAAACTGATGCTTTTTGAACTGTGGTGTTGGAGAAGACTCTTGAGAGTCCCTTGGACTGCAAGGAGATCCAACCAGTCCATTCTAAAGGAGATCAGCCCTGAGATTTCTTTGGAAGGAATGATGCTAAAGCTGAAACTCCAGTACTTTGGCCACCTCTTGCGAAGAGCTGACTCATTGGAAAAGACTCTGATGCTGGGAGGGACTGGGGGCAGGAGGAGAAGGGGACGACAGAGGATGAGATGGCTGGATGGCATCACCGACTCGATGGATGTGAGTCTGAGTGAACTCCGGGAGTTGGTGATGGACAGGGAGGCCTGGTGTGCTGTGAATCATGGGGTCGCAAAGAGTCGGACACGACTGAGCGGCTGAACTGAAACACTGAAAACTGTAGCGTGATAATAGCAGTAGCTTCCACCTATTAAGCAGCTTATTTGGAGTAGGGTCTGAATACAGACAACTCACAATAATCCCATGTAGTCTCATCCACATCTATTAGTCAAAGAGTTTCAGAAAGGTTAAGCAAATTGTTCAATGTCACACAACAAGAAAGTGTCTAGATTTTCATGAGTCAGCGTGAACCCAAAACTTTTCACTGAGCTACACTCTCCTATAGGAGTCTAGGGATAGGAGGACTGTTCACAAATTGTTTCATCGCAGTAACGGTTAAGAGGCTTTAGAGCTGGAGTCAGGCTTGTCTGGGTTCGAATTTTGGTCTCACCCTTTTTCTGTGACCTTCCGCAGGTTCCTTCATTTTTGAGCCTGTTTCCCTATTTGTGTAATGAGCTTAAAAAAACACGTTCCAGTGAACGCCTAGAACAGGCAGTCATTAATATTTTTGCAAAACTCGACCAGGGCCACAATCAGGCATGGGTACGGAGTGGGAAGGCGAGTCCCTGCCGCTCAGCTCCTAATCTAAACCATTTGGACCTGGTGGACTTAAGCCGGTGAGCATTTATAGCCCCATCGGCGGTCGTAGAAAACGGGTCGGGTAAAGAGCCTACGTGCCAAAAGACACCCTAAAGGGTTAGCTCCTGCAGATTCCAGAGCGCGACTCTCCCGCTCCGCTCCGCAGGCCAGAAGATGCAATATCGCGAGACCTGACGGGATCCAACGGGTTTCCAGGCCGGAAGTGGGGGGCGGGCCAGAGGGGGCGCGCTCCTTTTGAAACATGCGGAAGGGGCGTGTGGGCTGGAGGTCGCTGTCCCTTCTGCGAATCGGTCGAGCAACGGTGGAGTGGGCAGCTGGGTCAACGGAGACCTAAATATGGGGTTAGGTCGGGAGCGGTCACAGCTTCATTCATTGGGCAGCTACCAGGGCTTGCCACGCGCTGTGAGGCACTGTGTCGAAGCCCCTCCTTGCCTCCCCAGAGCTTTGCTCTGTCCGCTCCACACCAACCTCCAAGCGTAAATAAAGTTCCCTCCCTTTGGCTCAGCCTTTTAAGGAGCCTTTGTGACCGCGGAGGGTGGTTTGCTCTGACACTAACCAAACTTCACCTTCTGGAGGGCCACTTGCCCAGGTCCCGTTTGTGGCCATGGTATGGATCTTAGCAACGTGTTCACACGATCATGTTTTTATAAACTTAGCAAAACTGGCGGTATCAGTATTTTAATCCACATCTGTTAAGACAACTGCCTCTTTCCACTGGGACTTTCCGGTCTGGGAGCATTGAAGTAGCCAGGGGCATCTTGGGGAGTTTTTACGTAGGTCTTCTCTTGACTAGGGCTTGATTGTGTCTACTTGGGCTGCCTTTGGGTTCTGGGTTGTACAGAGTCCCGATGAGAGGCTCAGTAAAGATAAAAGGGAAACAGTTGCCTTTCTAAAGTGCCTCCAAATGTCGGATGGTGGCAGCCTCCTCCCTCCACCCCTCCCATCAACGAAAGAAGGACAGCGTGTGGTGAAAGAGAACCATCAGAAGAACTGCAGCCATGGGTCCTCTCTCTGTGTCAGGGTAAGTGTGGTATCCTTGAACAGAAACAGAAGCTGGTGAACCGGCTGTGAGTGAATATGCATGCAAACATGTCTTTTATTGTTTCTCAAGCCAAGTATATTTTTGATCTGTTTCCCTGGAGACCGGAATAGGAAGAAGCTTTACTAAGTGGAGTATAATTTTGCCGACTCCACTTCCTTTCCAGTTCTCCAAGTTAGTCATCCTGTCTATTCACCTGAACTCGTTTTATCCAAGGTTACTTAACTTCTTTGTTGCTAAATTTAACTTTTCTCTCCTAATCCTAACTGACTCTCCTTTGCTACCAATGCTCTTTTCAAATGTAAGTCCTATCCACCTCTACTTAAAATCTTTCAGTGGCTCCCCTTTGCTTTTAGAATTAATACTCAAATCTCCAGCCAGCATGGTCAGACCCAGATCTCTCCAGATTCATTCCATTGATCTTTTACTTCTCCAATGGGCCATGCGTGTTTCCATGGTACAAAGGTTTTGCACGTTTTCCTTCACCCATTTTTATATATGCCTCAGTTTATCTGTTAACACCACAAAAACTTGGGACAATAAATTTTTGCTACTAACGCACTCAGTTTATGATAATTTGTTACAGCAGCTCTAGAAAACTAATATACTCACCAACACTTGTTATTTTCCATTTTTAAAAAATTTCTTAAATATAATTGGAGGCTAATTACAATATTGTATTGGTTTTGCCATACATTGACATGAATCTGCCACGGGTGTACATGTGTTCCCCATCCTGAACCCGCCTCCCACCTCCTTCCCCATCCCATCTTTCTGGGTCATCCCAGTTATTTTCCACTTTTAAAATGATCATTATAGCCATCCTTTTGGGTGTGAAGTGGTATCTCATAGTTTTGGATTGCATTTCTTTAATGCAGGTGATTTTGAACTTTCACATGCTTATTAGCCATTTTTATATCTTCCTTGGATCCTCTGTTCATTTTTCAATTGGTCTTTTATTATCAAGTTTTAGAAGTTTTTTTTATAAATCTAGAAAGAAGTCCTTTATCCTTTATGTGTGTGTGTTAGTCGCTCAGTTGTGTCCAACTCTTTGCAACCCCATGGACTGTAACTCGACAGTCTCTTCTATCTATGAGATTTTCCAGGCAAGAATACTGGAGTGGGTTGCCATTCCCTTCTCCAGGGAATCTTCCTGACCCAAGGATCGAACCTGGGTCTCCTGCATTACAGGCATATTCTTTCCTGTCTGAGCCACTGGGGAAGCCCTTTTATCCTTCATACATTTTGCAAACATTTTCTCCTCTGCTCAGGTGGTCTTTTCCCTTTCTTGATAGTATTCTTTGAAGCATGAAAGTTTTACTTATCCAATTTACCTATTTTTTCTTTTGTTGCAGTGTTTTTGGTGTTTTATCTAGTGCCCTTCTATCTTGACCTGGTTCAAATGTTCCTCGCACAAGGAAGACAGCATTCCTCTGATGCATGCTCTCACAAAACCATTTTTGTAATTACAGATTTATTAGAGAGATTTATTCAATTGTCTTTCCCTCTAGATGATAAACTCCAGAAGAGTTTATCCATTGTGTCCCCAGCAGAGTGCCTGCTATATAGCAGGTGCTCAGAGTTGTTGAATGAATAAATGTGGACTTGACTCAATGGACCATTCCCTGTGTGAAACACTCTTCGTGTGGTCTTGATAACGTTCACTCTTCTGCTTCTCCTACTTCCCGGCTGCTCCTCGGGCTGTTCCACTGGTTCCTCTTCCTTTACTTTTCCTGTGGTCATAGGCCCTTTTCTCTTCTCACTCTCTGTACTCTCTTTGCCTCTTGCCAGGACTTTAATTGCATACTTAAAGCTGCTGCTAAGTCGCCTCAGTCGTGTCCGACTCTGTGCGACCCCAGAGATGGCAGCCCACCAGGCTCCCCCGTCCCTGGGATTCTCCAGGCACGAACACTGGAATGGGTTGCCATTTCCTTCTCCAGTGCATGAAAGTGGAAAGTGAAAGTGAAGTTGCTCAGTTGTGTCTGACTCCTAGTGACCCCATGGACTGCAGCCTACCAGGCTCCTCCATCCATGGGATTTTCCAGGCAAGAGTACTGGAGTGGGGTGCCATTGCCTTCTCCGATACTTAAAGCTAATGACACTCAACTGTTTCCTACCTAGATGGTTCTCCTCAACTGCAGACCACTGAAAAAACTGTATGTTTTTTGTTAAGTGGAACGTTCTATAAATGGCAATTAGGTCAAGTTGGTTGATAATGTTGTTCTTGCCTTCTGTGTTCTTATGATTTTCTGTCAGCACATTCTATAAATTATTGACAAAGGAATATTGAAATCTGAATATAATTGTTGATTACTCCTTGCAGTTCTATCAGTTTTTGCACTGTGAATCTTGGAGCTCTGTTTTTAGGAGCATAAACACTTCAGATTGTTATGCTCCTTTGATGAATTGACCTTTTTATCATTATAAATTATCCTCTTTATTGTTGGTTATATTTTTTCTCTGAAATCTACTTTGATATTATTATAGTCACTCTGGCTTTCTTTTAGTACCAGCATGGTATGTCTTTTTCTATCCTTTTGCTTTTACCTAGTTATGTCTTTATATTTAAAGTATATTTAAAAGAAATCATTTGTCTGACTGAGCCATATCTTAGTTGTGGTACGCAGCATCTTCAATCTTCATTGCGGCATGTGGGATCTTTTAGTTTTGACAGGCAAGTTCTTAGTTGCAGATGGCATGCGAGATCTGGTTCCCTGATCAAGCCTGGGCCCCCTGCTTTGGGAGCACAGAGTCTTAGCTGCTGGACCACCAGGGAAGTTCCTAAAGTGTATTTATTTCACTTATCCTTATTCCTTCTCCAGTGTTCTTCCTTTCTTTATGTAGATCCATTTCCTTTTCTCTAAAGAACTTCTAACATTTCTTGCAAGGCAGATCTATTGGCAACAAATTCCTTCAGTTTTTTGTTTGTCTGAGAGAGTCTGTTTCTCCTCCACTTTTGGAGAATAATTTTGCAGGCTACAGAATTCTAGGTTGGTAGTTTTTTCTCTCAACACTTTAAATATTTCAGTCCACTTTGCTCTTGCTTGCATGGTTTCTGAGAAGTTGGATGTAATTCTTGTCTTTGCTCCTCTATAAGTAAGGTGTTTTCCCGTCTGGTTTCTTTCAGTATTTTTTCTTTATCTTTGACTTCTATAGCTGTAAAATATTAGTAGTGTAGTGAATCTAGTCCCAGACCTTCCACCTTCACAATAATTAATTCAAAATGAATCACAGACTGTTTTTTGTTTCTTTTTATCTTTTTCTTGCCTTCTTTTAAGATGTATACTACAAACTGTAATATCACCATCTACATGTGGCAAGAAGGTCAGTATTTTATAAGAAACCAAGAGTTATAGCTAATTCTTAGGTAACCTGGGACATAACTTAAGAACTAGGTGATTTAGGACCTTAAGTAAAATTGTGACTGGGTCATGTTATCATGCCCACAACATCAGAAGTGCTTCAGTTCCCTGCCATCATGGGGACTCAGCTTCTCTCTTTCCTTGATTTTCCTACTCTTCCTGCTAGCAGTCAACCCCTTCAGTCTCTTCTCTGAATATCATTTGTTTGTTCATTGATTTTGCTTACTCATGGCTTCTGCTTCTTTGTGGCCTCAAAACCTCTGCAACCTGCCCCCTCTTTTTTGTGTTCACTCAATTTCACAACCTATTATCACCTTCTTCATCTCAGTTTCAGCTGTACAAGAGAGTGAATCTGATTGATTCATTTAGGCATGGTCAATTCTCTTGGCAACGCTCTTGTGCCAGGTCACATCATGGTCATCATTCATTTATTTGCCTATTTAACAAATATGCAAAGGGCATTGGCTCACATTCAGGTAATCTATCATAAGGTAGGCGCCCAATCCTGGGCTAATAGCTGTGGTTGGAGTAGAGTGGAGGATGAGGTCATAAAGCGGTAACAGCATGGATATCTACCAATATATTTAAGAAACTGTCTTAGGAAGGGGTTGTGGTCACACCAAGCATTCTGAGCATTCTAACTGGTCTAAGCCTTGACCAGTTCAGGAAACAAATTCCAGCAAGACTTTTGGCAGAAATCATTGAAAGTAATTCCAAATTAAGACCCCTGGTTCCAGGTGTGGTGGCATTTGCCTATAGTCCCAGCTACTCTGGAGGCTGAGGCTGGAGGATCGTTTAAGCCCAGGAGTTCTGGGCTGTAGTGCGCTATGCTGATCAGGTGTCTGCACTAAGTTTGGCATCAATATGGTGACCTCCCGGGAGTGCAGGATCAACAGGTTGCCTAAGGAGGGGTGACCAGCCCAAGTTCAGCACCCTCATGCTGAGAGAGTGGTATTTTACATAACGGTGAATAAAAGTGTCTTTTGAGATATAAGTACTGAAGGTGACAGAGTTAATTTGGGGGATGGGAAGCAGAGGTCATTTAATGTGAAACTGAAGAGTTGATTCATATTCTGGCCTGATGAATAGTTGTCCCATCTTTGCTGCAGGAGTGCTTTTAAGGTTAAGATTCCCTAAGAAATTCTGTGCCCTAAAACCATTAGAGACATCTTGATCTGGAAGACCATCTGAGGAAAGAAGCTTAGAATGTTTGATTTTGAACATGGATTAACTACATAGTTCAAAAATTTTAATAAACTGATCCACATAGTAACTGTTGAATTGATCCTCCTGGAATAATATCAGCCAAAAATGGGAATTTGACATTGGCATCTTCTTTCCTATTAACAGATTCAGCTTGCTGCCTTACTCCCCACTCTGTTCCTCCCTTCCTCCCTCCCTTCCTCTTTCAAAATGTTTTTTGTTTTTCAAGGAATTAAAAAGTACATCATATTATTAAGAAATTAAGAAATATATCAATCACTTAAATATATTACATGAATATGTATAGTTTAAAGATTAATCATCCAATGAATTTTCATAAGCACACTATTTAGGTTAAGAAACAATATTTTATGAGGATTCCATAATGCTCCCTGGAGGCCCTTCCACAATTATATCCCCCACCCTCCTCCACAGAGATAACCTCTGCCTGACTTCTATGTGAGTTATCTTCAAGTCTCTAGGATTATCCTTACAATTCCTAATACCTAATATTCCTCTACCATACATTGTTTTGCTTCATAAAACAGTAACATGCACAAAACTAGTTTAGTAGGTCAGTGTACAGTTCCTCTTTAGATGCAGGCCCCCAGGAGAAGGTGAAATGATGGTCTCTGGATCAGAGGTAACCTCACGTTCCCTGAAAATTTACAAGGCAAAAGCACAAGTGAGTCTATGGGAAATAGGACTCATCAAAACTGGCCTCCATGGCAGAGTGAAGTGTCAGCCAAATACAGGACATCAGGCAGGGATGTGATCAGGAAGAGTGGGTGGCTGAGTATTTTGTGATGTGAAGTTCCCGTGGCCTACTTCCAACTCCTGGGACTGGTTCAGAGCAAAACATTTCTGTGAGAGTGAAATAAATATCTTCACATAATGCAGACAGGAGGGCATCAAGGGAAGAGCAGGAACTTCATTCACCATGGTCAAGACAAGCTTTCTGGTGATGCTTCAAACACCAGAACCAGCTAAAGATTTATGGTCAACCAGAAGGGCTGTGGGAATGAGCCCCTCAAAAAGAAGAGATGATGTTGATGGTAATGATGGTAACTGAATGCTTACTGTGAGACCCACATGGAGCTAAGCAGTGTCCACAATTGTCTCATTTAATCTTCATAACAATCCAGAGAGGTAGATATTAATATAATTCTTGTTGTCCAAATGAAGAGATTGAGCCTCTGAGAGTTTTTTAATTAAAAAACTGGCCCAGCATCACACAGCTGGTAAATTGCTTCACAGGTTTTCCAGGGATCAGGGCCACATTATCTGCTGGGAGAGGGATGAAGAGACTAGCACAGGTGGTGAGCTGATGGGAGCATGCTTGGGCTTGTGGCAATAATAATAAAATTAAGGGAATTTCCTGGTAGCCCAGAATTTAGACTCTGTGCTTTCACTGCGAAGGGCCTGGGTTCAATCCCTGGTCAGGGAACTAAGATCCTACAAACCACACTGCCAAAGGAAAAAAAGGCAGCATTTACTGCATGTGCACTAAGTACCTGACCCAGTGCTAAGCGCTTTGCTGCTGCTGCTGTTGCTGCTGCTAAGTCGCTTCAGTCGTGTCCGACTCTGGGCGACCCCATAGACGGCAGCCCACTAGGCTCCTCTGTCCCTGGGATTCTCCAGGCAACAACACTGGAGTGGGTTGCCATTTCCTCCTCCAATGCATGAAAGTGAAAAGTGAAAGGGAAGTCGCTCAGTCGTGCCCAACTCTTAGCAACCCCTTAGACTGCAGCCCACCAGGCTCCTCTGCCCATGGGATTTTCCAGGCAAGAGTACTGGAGTGGGATGCCATTGCCTTCTCTGGCTAAGCACTTTACATGCATTAATTTGAGGTGAAATAAAACCCAAATACACAGAACTGGCACATGAGGGACCAAGCTTGAGGCTTTTGAAAGAGTTAGAAGTACCCCTCTAGCCACATCAAACGGGCAAAAAAATAAATAAATAAAATTCTAGTTATACTGTAGATGTTTCTTCTGATCAGAGATATCTATTTATTCAAAATTTATTTATGAAGTGCCTCTTGTCTCCCAGGTATTGTTTTAGGCACTGAGAACATAGCAGAGAACAGAACAGGCTCAAGGAGAAAAGGGAAGTTCAGAAACATATAAAGAAATATTCAGAAGCGTCTGTATTTTTGAGCCTCTGATCAATGCCACCAGAAAAGGAAAAAAGAAAAAGACTGTTACATTTGCTACTGGTGCTACTAAATTGTGTCTTTGCCTAATTTGATTTCAGCAAGGCTTTACTGTGAACCACTAATGTGCCAGGTACCATGTGTGGAGGCACTGGCCCAAAGATGAAGATGAGGTTTCTTTCCTTGAGAAGTGGAGTGTGGGAGACAGACAGGTAATTGGATAATTATATTATTGATGATTTGTGCTATGATTGGGGTATGAACAGAATTCCGTAGGAGTAGATAAGAGTGACTGATCCTGCCTGAGGGTGTCAGCTAATGTTTAACCGAAGAGAGGACATGTTAACTGGGTCTAAGGGAGGATAGGAGATGGCCAGATGGAGATGGAGAGAAAAGACATCTAGGGAGGAGTTGTTTGTGGATAGAGTGACAGAGGGACTGGTGCTGAGTTCTGAAACATGGCCTGCACATGGACAGTCTGGATCCCTTAGACAATGGTGGGATGGGTTAGTCCACAGGGTTAATGATTTATTGAAAAGAGGATTGAGGCTTGTTAAATGACTGAGTTGATAAACAACCCACTGACTGTTTCTCTATGCAGAAACCATTCAGGCATCCATCATAGTTTCTCCACTTTGTGTTTAAGCTGAAGTATCAAAAACACTTAAAGCTCTGCCGTTCATATTTGGGGAGGGCAGTGTAAATTGGTATGGCCCACATGAAAAGCAGATTTGCACTATCTGTAAAATTACAAATGGTATATATGTCTTATGACCAAGCAGTTTCCTTTCTAGGACTATATCTTCAGATGCACTCACTCACACATGGAATAACTTATGCATCACATTACTGTTTCAGTTCAGTTCAATTCATTCACTCAGTCGTGTCCAACTCTTTGCAACCCCATGAACTGCAGCACGCCAGGCTTCCTTGTCCATCACCAACTCCTGGAGCTTACTCAAACTCATGTCCATTGAGTCAGTGATGCCATCCAACCATCTCATCCTTTGTTGTCCCCTTCTCCTCCTGCCTTCAATCTTTCCCAGCATCAGGGTCTTTTAAATGAGTCAGTTCCTCTCAGCAAGTGGCCAAAGTATTGGGAGTTTCAGCTTCAGCATCAGTCCTTCCAATGAATATTCAGGACTGATTTCCTTTAGGATCCAAGGTTGGATCTCCTTGCTGTCCAAGGGACTCTCAAGAGTCTTCTCCAACACCACAGTTCAAAAGCATCAATTCTTCTGCACTCAGCTTTCTTTATAGTCCAACTCTCACATCCATACATGATGACTGGAAAAACCATAGCTTTGACTAGATGGACCTTTGTTAACAAAGTAATGTCTCTGCTTTTTAATATGCTGTCTAGGTTGGTCATAACTTTTCTTCCAAGGAGCAAGTGTCTTTTAATTTCATGACTTCAGTCACCATCTGCAGTGATTTTGGAGCCCCCCAAAAAAGTCTATCACTGTTTCCATTGTTTCTCCATCTATTTGCCATGAAGTGATGGGACCAGATGCCACGGCCTCAGTTTTCTGAATGTTGAGTTTTAAGCCCACTTTTTCACTCTCCTCTTTCACTTTCATCAAGAGGCTCTTTAGTTCTTCTTCACTTTTGGCATAAGGGTAGTGTCATCTGCATATCTAAGGTTATTGATATTTCTCCCAGCAATCTTGATTCCAGCTTGTGCTTCATCCAGCCCAACGTTTCTGATGATGTACTCTGCATATAAGTTAAATAAGTATTACTGTTAACATTCAGAAAATGAAGATCATGGCATCCGGTCCCATCACTTCATGGGAAATAGATGGGGAAACAGTGGAAACAGTGTCAGACTTTATTTTTCTGGGCTCCAAAATCACTGCAGATGGTGATTGCAGCCATGAAATTAAAAGACGCTTACTCCTTGGAAGGAAAGTTATGACCAACCTAGATAGCATATTGAAAAGCAGAGACATTACTTTGCCAACAAAGGTTCGTCTAGTCAAGGCTATGGTTTTTCCTGTGGTCATGTATGGATGTGAGAGTTGGACTGGGAAGAAGGCTGAGCGCTGGAAAATTGATGCTTTTGAACTGTGGTGTTGGAGAAGACTCTTGAGAGCCCCTTGGACTGCAAGGAGATCCAACCAGTCCATTCAGAAGGAGATCAGCCCTGGGATTTCTTTGGAAGGAATGATGCTAAAGCTTAAACTCCAGTACTTTGGCCACCTCATGCGAAGTGCTGACTCATTGGAAAAGACTCTGATGCTGGGAGGGACTGGGGACAAGAGGAGAAGGGGACGACAGAGGATGAGATGGCTGGATGGCATCACTGACTCGATGGATATGAGTTTGAGTGAACTCTGGGAGTTGGTGATGGGCAGGGAGGCCTGGCGTGCTGCGATTCATGGGGTCGCAAAGTCGGACACGACTGAGCTACTGATCTGATCTGAAAGCAAAAGACTGGATACAAATTAAATGTTCATCAATAGGGGATTGGTTAAATAAAGTATGGTATCTCTTTAAGATGGGTTACTAGTCAGTTTAAAAAGAAAACAAAGCATAAGGTAGTTCTTTATAGTATTGTTTGGAATGATACACTGTTGAAGGAAAAAGCAAAAAGCAGGCCATTTGTATAAATTGGGGATGGAGAGAATTCAAGTCTTCCGTGGAATGTTCCAACAAAGAACCCTGGGCTGCCCTGTCTCCAGGCTCCTTGTGATATGTAATAAGAAAGGTCAGCTGAGAAGGAGTCTTCTGTGACTTGTAGCCAAAAGCATCCAGTTACAACTCTGAGGTCTGTAGAGATCTTTATGTTTGGACCAGGAATAATGCAGAAGAGTGAAATCTTTGATTTGCAGAAACTCTCCAGTTGACTCAATTTTAACTCCAATGGGCGTCCCCAAGTGCTTTCTCCCTCTGGGTATGCTGAGCTCTGGATCTCTGGGCAGCCAGTCCCTCACATGATGCAGATGTGGGGCTTCTGTGTAGAGATGCAATCTGGCAGAATTCAACCTGCCTTCTTTTAAAAGACAACCTCATCAAAACAAAAATGCTGAATGCCTGAAAGAATGTGTGTGCAGTCAGGGGCAAGAGGGTAGTGCACTGGATGCTAAAATCAAACCTTATAATGTGGAATTTAGACAAGCCAGTCTCTGCCTGCAGAGTTCAGTTCAGTTCAGTTGCTCAGTCATGTTCGGCTCTTTGCAACCCCATGGACTACAGCACGCCAGGCCTCACTGTCCATCACCAACTCCTGGAGTTTACCCAAACTCATGCCCATTGAGTCGGTGGTGCCATCCAACCATTTTGCCTGCCAAAGGATCCAGATAATCCTGCCTTGCCACAGTGACTGTAGAGCTGAGAAGTCTCTGGACCAAGCCATGTGATCTGAGAACTTGTCCACATAGCTGAAAGTGTCCTGTCAGTGTCATTCAGACAGTTTCAAGGACTCACTGTCACTCACTCATCTATTCTTTCAAGAAAATTATTTGTCCCCTGCACTCTATTAGGTGCTAGAGATACAACAGTGAGCAGAACTGAACTGGCCTTGCCTTTATTGACTTCCTGTCTGGAGGAGGAGATGGCCATTAGTTGAATATTATCCAATAGGTATACAATGGTAACTGAGCAAAGTATGGTAAAGGAAGTGTTCATGGTGGATAAGAGTGGTTAAGAAAGATACTTGTATTGAATAGGATCAGGGAAGGCCTACCTGAGGAAATGATACTTGAGCTGATATCTGAAGAATGAGTGAGAAAATTGGGTGATGTGGGAGAAAAGTGTTCCAGCAGAACAAATAGTTCCTGCAAAGTCCCTGGGATTGGGGGTAGAATAGAACACTCAAAGAATTGGAAGAAGGCTAGTGTGGTTAGAGGGCAGAGGTGGGGTGGGGGTTGCTGGGAGGCGAGACTAAAGACTGGAAAGGCAAAACCAAGAGACATATTTTTGTAAGAGCCAAGAGCTTTTGTAAGAGCCATTTGTGGTATAGAGTATTGGTTGTTCTTCAATATCCTTTCCCCCCTCTATTCTTTCAGTGTTTAAATCCTAGAGTTTTGGCTACCCATTTAAAAGATAACTTTCCATACTCACTTGCATATGGATTTGTCCATGTGACCAAGTTCTGATCAGCAGGTTGTGAGCAAAGGACAGGCTTCCATTTCCTCCTATTTCTTTCTCATCGGCTGAAATCTTCTCGCTGGGCTGGAGGAGTCATTCTAGACCTTGAGATGGAAGCCATATGCTGAGGATGGCAAAGCAGGAAAACAGAGAGAAACTAGATCCCCATCATCATGAAGCATCCATTGCAGCCCCAGGCTGTTAAACTCAGACTATATGTGACATGTTGATAAATTTCTGGTGCTTCCCTCGTGGCTCAGATGGTCAAGCATCTGTCTGCAATGCTGGAGACCCAGGTTCCATCCCTGGGTCAGGAAGATCCCCTGGAGAAGGAAATGGCAACCCACTCCAGTACTCTTGCATGGAAACTCCCATGGACAGAGGAGCCTGGTAGGCTACAGTCCATGGGGCACAAAGAGACACGACTGGGTGACTTTACTTACTTACTGATAAATTTCTAACCTGTTTAAACTATATATATATATAGTCTTTATCATGAAAGTTACACCTGTATTCTTAGTTACTGTTACAGACTGAATATTTGTGTCCCCTCAAAGTTCATATGGTGAAATCCTAACCCCAATGGTATTAGAAGGCAGGGCCTTTGAGAGGTGATTAGGTCATGAGGGTGGAGCTCCCATGAATGGGATTAGTGTCTTTATGAAAGAGGCTCCAGAGAGCTCTCTTGCCCCTCCTGCCATGTGAGGACACAGTGAGAACACATCTGTGAGCCAGGAGGGGAGCTCTCACCAGACACTGAACCTGCTAGCACTTTGGTCTTGGACTGCCCAACCTCCAGAACTGTGAGAAATAAATTTTTGTTATTCAAGCCACCAGCCTATGGGACTTTTGTTATGGGAGCCTGGAAGGACTAAGACAGTGACACACCACTGAAGTGTTCTTTGTGACAGAATCAGATTTCTGTCTTGAAGTGATCACTCTGGCTGCTGAGTGGAAGGCAAAAGCAGAACTACTGGAGCCCCTGTCAAGGAGGATGGTGTCTTGGACCTGCAGAATAGCTATGACGATTGTACTGGAGTCTATTAGAACACCTTTCACCTGGTGTAGTGGAAAGAGCATAGACCCTGCTCTCAGGGAGCAGGGTTCTGCTCCTGGATCCACTCCTTTGTCGCTATGACTTTGGGCAAGTTACTTAGCATCTCTGAGTCTCATCTATAAATACAAATTGAGGTTCTCTGTAGGGTAGGGGCTATACGGTTAATTTTAAGGTGGCTTTCAGGTTAATTTTAAGGTTGCTTGAATTGCAACATCAGCTCTTCCCTGGGTCAGCAGCCTGCTGTCTTACCCCCCAGAGACTTTGGACTTGCCAGCCTCCATAATAAATCTTTCCTTAAGATGAATGTGCCAATCCTTTAAGATAAATCCCCCCTCTAAACTGTCTATCTACACACCATATTAGTTTTGTTTCTCTGAAGAACTCTGACTAATAAAGGGTAAAGTTTCTATCAATTTATAATATACATAACAGTGAGTGCACAATTATGAAGGGCACAGATCGCTGATTTTGTACAGAGTGAACACACTCAACCACTATCCACAAGAAGATATAAAACATTGGAATTCCATGAAGGTAGCTGTGTCAAAGGCATAGTGTTTCACTCTAAATCCCTACATAAAAACAGATATAACAATCAGCAAAACTACAATCCCATGGATAACATTTACAACAAAATTAGATGGCAAGATATCCCCCACGAAACCCAAAATATAAGTGGGTGAGGACAAGGCACCAAGACCCAGAATTGGCACGTGTGCAGAAGCAAGCAGAGGAAGCAGTGAGCTTCTGATGAACCTAAGAATAGGAGGGACATAAAGATAACTAATAGGTGCTGGTGGGTCAGTTTATAGCAGAAACTGGAAGGGGTTTTACCTAATCCAGCAGTGAGTGCTGCAGCAGCAGCAAGCAGTCTCCAGGAAGGTTTGATATAAATGAGCACTCTAGCCCTAGTGAACTCTCAAGATGGGCCGGCCATCAGGGCTCTCTGCCAGGACAGGAGCCCACGCTAAGAAGAAAGTACTTGGAGAAGAATCAAAACTGGGCAGGATAGGTACAACAAAGATAAAGACAAGACAAGGCTCAGACAAGAATGGGGAGGGGAGCAGAGCCAAGAAACCTTAGAAAGCATGCTGCCACATTTTTTATTACTACATGAGAATAGCAGAAAAGGGAACTCTGAACTTAGGAGATGCACTCTGACTGGAGTCGGATACAGCTGAGCTCACACACACACACACATACACACACACACTGAGCACATCCTAGTATAGGCCTTATGGTGAATATATATATATTGTACTGTAAAGTGTTTTCGACAGTGCTTCTATCAATCTGGGGGCTTCCCTGGTGGTTCAGTGATAACCAATTCACCTGCAAAGCAGGAGACATGGATTCAATCCTTGGGTTGGGAATATCCCCTGGAGAAGGAAATGGCAACTACTCCAGTATTCTTGCCTGGGAATTCCCGTGGACAGAGGAACCTGGTGGGCTACAATCCATGGAGTCGTAGAGTCAGACATGACTTAGCAACTAAGCAACAACAGCCTATCAATGTATACTCGTTACCAGTGTGCAAGAGTTCTTGTTGCTCATATTCTTACCCACACTTGCTCTTTTCTGTCTGTTTTCATTTTAGCCATTTTGATGGACTATAGTGAAATCTCACTGTGGTTTTAATTTACATTTTTCCTGGTGTCTAATGAGGTTTGGCACTTTTTCAAAAGCTTAATGGCCATTTAGAGTTCCCATTTATAAAACACCTGTTCAAGTCTTTTACCCATTTAAAAAATTGAGTTGTCTCTCTTTTCCTTATTGATTTATTCATTTTTATGATTCTGAGATTCATCTTATATTCTATAACCAGTCCTTTGGCAGATATATATTGGTTTAGCCAAAAAGTTTGTTTGGGTTTCCGATAGATATTATGGACATTATGGAAAACCCAAACAAACTTTTTGGCTAACTCAGTATTTCTTCTTCCATTTTCTGGGTTTCCTTTTTTATTCTCTCAATGATGACTTTTGATAAATATAAGTTCTCAATTTTAGTGTAGTCCAGTTTATCAATTTTTTTCATTTGGTTAGTTATTTTAAATTTTATGTCCTGTTTACAAAATCTTTGTGTACTCCAAGTCATGGAAATATTTTGTTACGTTATCATCAAGAAGCTGTATTCAGTCTATGGTCCATTTAGAATTGATTTTTGTGTATAGAATTTATTTTTGTGTATAAAATTTATTTTTGTTTATAGAATTGATTTTTGTGTATAGTGTGAGGTAGAGATTAATTGTCTGGCACCTTTTATTGGGAAAAAAAATCATCCTTTCCCCTGGGTATTAGAACTTTATCATAAATCAAGTAACCATAAATTTAGGGGTCTGTTCATGGAGTTTGCTCCGTTTGTCTATCCAATATCATGCTGTTTTAGATATTATAGATTTATAATAAGTTTGGATATCTGGTTATTGGGTAAATCTTCCAACTTCTTTTTCTTCAATACTGTCTTTACTCTTTTGGCTCTTTGATTTCCATATAAATTTTAGAGTCAGCCTATCAATTTCCATTGAAACATCTACTGGGGATTTGATTGGGATTGCATTTAATCTTTTGACAAATCTGGGAGAAGTAGACACACTATTGAGTTTTACGATCCATTAGTATATATTTTTCTCTTTATTTAGGTTTTCTTTTTTTTACTATTGTTTCCTAGTTTTGCATGTAGAATCTTGAATATTTTTCATTAGATTTATTTCTTGATATTTGATGCTTTTTTGATGTATGATAAATGACATCACTTTAAAAATTTCAATTCTAATTGAAATTATATATAGAAATACAATTGATTTTAAAATATTGACCCTTATATCTGGTGACCTTGATGAACTCTTTTGTTAGTTTCATACATTCTTTTTTCTTCATGTACAGTCTTGTAATCTCTAAATAAAGTTTTCTTTCCATCTTTATACCTTTTATTCCTTTTCAGCTCAGATCTCCAGTATAATGTTGAATAGAAGTAATAATAGAGACATTCTTGTCTTGGTTTTAGTATCAGGAGGAAATCTTTTAGTATTTCACTAGTAATTATAATATCTGATGTGGTGGGGGTCCTGCACAGGTGTGTGATTCTTTGAGGAGAACATCTTGATAAAGAGAATGACCTAGCCTGGGGCATTGGAGCCTGAATGGGGTAAGGATCTTGCAGTAGAAGGGTGGTACAGTACGGGGCTTCAGAGCCCAGGAAGACTAAGGAGGGCATGTTAGGCAGCCTGGTGTGGTGTGTTGGTGCCCCAATAAGGGGAGGCAAAGGTCTACATGTGGTGAGAGGTATTAGACACCGAAGGATAAGGAGAACTTTTACGTAAGGGATGGCCTGGCACAGGGTATCAGAACCCTAGTTCAGATAGAAAGACATTTATGGAAGATTTGCAGAGGAAGGGAAGTGGAGGTTATAGGAGATTGATAATATACAAAGGGTTGAATACAATCAGGACATATGTTGAGGAAAGTGGGATACAGATTTCTTACTGTTAGAGAAGTTATAAATATGAAAAGAGGTACAACTAGAATGAATGCTACAGCTATACATGAAAATGCCTGCAGATTACAAAACTATAGCCCACTGTATGGGTTGAATGGCTCCCCACCTCTGCCTCCCCCTTCCCAAAGTTATATCCATATTCTAACCTATAGAACCTACAAATACGACCTTATTTGATAAAAGGGCCTTTGTTTATATAATTAAGTTATGGATCTCAAGATGAAATCATCCTGTGTTTTGAATGGGCCCTAAATCTAATGGCAGGTGTCCTTCTAAGAGAAAGGCAGTGGCTCCTGCATTATAGGCAGACTTGAGAGACACAGAGGAGAAGGTGATATGAAGATAGAGGCAGAGACTGGAGTGATATGTCTACTAGCAATGGAGCTCCAAGGATTGACACAGTCATCAGAAGCTTAGGAGAAAGGCATGGGATGGATTCTGCCTCAGAGCCTTCAAAAGGAACAAAACCTGCCAACACCTGGATTCTGGACTATGAGAGAAATTCTTAATTATTTCAGGCCACCACGTTTGTGGTAATTTGTTACAGTGACCCCAGAAAACTAATACAGCCACTAAGTCCAAATGAAATATTATCCCAATTTTATCTTGACCCCAGGAACTGTCATAGCATTTCAACACCCTCTGCATAAGGAAACAGGTAACAAAGGGGGAGTTGGAATGGAAACAGCATCTTAACCAATTTTGGTTAAAATACCAGTTCTTCAAATTTTGGAAAAATCATAAAACTCTGAATACATGAATAGGGCCCCTCCCAGGACATTGGAAGGGGTCTGGCCAAGTGAGAGTCCCTGAAGCTTACAAATGATAAGTTTTACAGGTGGGAGGCACAGTGCAGTGTTATAAAGCCAAGCACTAAGTCAGATGGCCTGGGTTCCAATTCTAGTTCAGAACTACCTGGCTTTTGACTTCAAACAAGTTACTTAAGCTTTCTGTGTCCCAATTTCTTCCTCTGTAAAATATAAATGATAAAAACACTATTTACCTCATGGGGTTATTAACATGGTTAAGTGACATGATACATATAAGTTGCATAATACATGTAACACACATAGAACATGACATACCCCATGGTAAGTACTCAATACACATTAGCCATTTTATGATTTACTGGGCCAGCCAGTGTTCTAGGCATTGGGGTATAAAGACAAATGAGAAATGGTCCTTGCCTTCAAGAAGCTCATTTTAGAGGGGAAATAGAATATAAAATGATCATAATACATTTGCTCAATTGGGATCTATATATGTAGTAGGAGACTAAGGAAATATATGAAAAGATAAACACCAAATCTAGAACACTGGTTATTTCATTGGGCAGTTAGTGATAGAGAAAAGAAGGCTATTGGGTAGAAGATGAGGAAATGGAACTATAGGCAATATTTTATTATTTAAACCAGGTTTGTTGTTTTGGCTTCTCTGGTGGCTCAGCAGTAAAGAATCCGCCTGCAGTGCAGGAGCTGCTGGAGACACGAGTTTGATCCATGGATCAAGAAGATCCCCTGGTTGGTTGCATGGCATCCCAACTCCAGTATTCTTGCCTGGAAAATCCCATGGACAGAGGAGCCTGGCAGGCTATTGTCATAGGGTTGCAAAGAGTCAGACAAGACTGAAGCAACATAGCACACATGCACACACTTATTGTTTTACTTTTTATAACTTTTTGTATTTTTCACTTATTGCATAGCAATTTTAAAGATTCCCAACCCTCAATCATAGCCTAGAAACAGTAGAGGTGCTAGACACTGAGGGGCTCTTTGGGCTTGGACAATGAGTTCTCCCACAGGTCTGTGCTGGAGACCTTCTTCTGTTTTCTGGACATATTGTGCAACCTTTGGGAGGAGGATGGAGTCCCCATAACAACTGAGATTGAATTTCCCTCCACCCCAACAGAATCAGACTAGGAGTCGGATTTAATTTAACATCCTGGAATGTGAAGTCAAGTGGGCCTTAGAAAGCATCACTATGAACAAAGCTAGTGGAGGTGATGGAATTCCAGTTGAGCTATTCCAAATCCTGAAAGATGATGCTGTGAAAGTGTTGCACTCAATATGCTAGCAAATTTGGAAAACTCAGCAGTGGCCATAGGACTGGAAAAGATCAGTTTTCATTCCAATCCCAAAGAAAGGCAATGCCAAAGAATGCTCAAACTACCGCACAATTGGACTCATCCCCCACACTAGTAAAATAATGCTTAAAATTCTCCAAGCCAGGCTTCAGCAATATGTGAACCGTGAACTTCCTGATGTTCAAGCTGGTTTTAGAAAAGGCAGAGGAACCAGAGATCAAATTGCCAACATCCGCTGGATCATGGAAAAATCAAGAGAGTTCCAGAAAAACTTCTATTTCTGCTTTATTGACTATGCCAAAGCCTTTGACTGTGTGGATCACAATAAACTGTGGAAAATTCTTCAAGAGATGGGAATACCAGACCACCTGATCTGCCTCTTGAGAAATTTGTATGCAGGTCAGGAAGCAACAGTTAGAACTGGACATGTAATAACAAACTGGTTCCAAATAGGAAAAGGAGTACGTCAAGGCTGTATATTGTCACCCTGTTTATTTAACTTATATGCTGGACTGGAAGAAACACAAGCTGGAATCAAGATTGCTGGGAGAGATCTCAATAACCTCAGATATGCAGATGACACCACCCTTATGGCAGAAAGTGAAGAGGAACTAAAAAGCCTCTTGATGAAAGTGAAAGTGGAGAGTGAAAAAGTTGGCTTAAAGCTCAACATTCAGAAAACGAAGATCATGGCATCTGGTCCCATCACTTCATGGGAAATAGATGGGGAAACAGTGGAAACAGTGTCAGACTTTATTTTGGGGGGCTCCAAAATCACTGCAGATGGTGACTGCAGCCATGAAATTAAAAGACGCTTACTCCTTGGAAGGAAAGTTATGACTAACCTAGATAGCATATTCAAAAGCAGAGACATTACTTTCCAACAAAGGTCCATCTAGTCAAGGCTATGGTTTTTCCTGTGGTCACGTATGGATGTGAGAGTTGGACTGGGAAGAAGGCTGAGCGCCGAAGAATTGATGCTTTTGAGCTGTGGTGTTGGAGAAGACTCTTGAGAGTCCCTTGGACTGCAAGGAGATCCAACCAGTCCATTCTGAAGGAGATCAGCCCTGGGATTTCTTTGGAAGGGATGATGCTAAAGCTGAAACTCCAGTACTTTGGCCACCTCATGGGAAGAGTTGACTCATTGGAAAAGACTCTGATGCTGGGAGGGATTGGGGGCAAGAGGAGAAGGGGACGACAGAGGATGAGATGGCTGGATGGCATCACTGACTCGATGGACATGAGTTTGAGTGAACTCTGGGAGTTGATGATGGACAGGGAGGCCTGGCGTGCTGCGATTCATGGGGTTGCAAAGAGTCGGACACGACTCAGCGACTGATCTGATCTGACAAAGGAAAAAAAAAAAAAGAAACAAAATGTCTTGTTCATCAATTTGTGTTGAGTGAATGAATGGAAAGATGAATTCTGAATGGACGCTGAGGTAGTCACACAATCACTATCAAGACTGTGTATTTGGATCATAGTGTAGGATAGGAAAATATTGTCCTATTGCAGAATAATCCAGAAGCTACTTGAAAGTAAGCAGCCTCAGAGTTAAGAGAGAGAGATGAACCATGTTGTAACCCCAAATTGTGGTTTTGTTGGGGCCCCGGCCATTCTCCTGAGAGAGCTCCCCAAGGGCAGGCCTGACAGAAGTCCTGGAAGAGAACCCTGGGGCAGCTTTAAAGCTCAAACCTACCCCTACCCTGCTCCTCAGAGACATTGTGCTAATGGCCCTGGTGATAACAAATGGTTCTGTGTGGCCACAGCTGCCTCTTACACTGGTTGGGGGCAAACTTGATTCAGAAGCATGATGGAGGGTAAAGCATCAAGTTTCCTATTTAGCAGGAAGCTGATATCCAAGGAATGCAACCTGGCAGCTGCCCAGAAAGAAGACTTGACAATTGTGCAGGCTGTGGGGAAATGGCTTTCTTGTCCCAAGGCTTTTACTTTGAGGGTTACTGGGATTCAATGAACACCAATCACGAGCTACAGTTTGCACAAGGAGGTTTGAGAAATTCAGCAGGAAATAAGCCTTGGGGTCAGGAGCCAGGTTGTGGTCTACAGTGTTTCATCCAGATTCAGTCCTTCGCTGACAACCAGATGCGAGAGACCATCCCCTTCAGTCATCAAGACCCAACACGTACTTCTCTGAAGTTAGCAACAAATGTCCAGAAGGAAAATTTCTAGGCAGGAAATTCTATTTATTGGAACTTTTTTCCTTTGCAAATATTAAATTTGCTACTCAAATTACTTTAAGATTAGAAGTGGGAAGGAGGGGTATTTATTGGGTCATAGACTTGCATTAGGTCCAGCTGGATCCAGGGGCTAAAATTACATGAGGAATCTGTCCCTCCATATGTTGCCTCTGTTTTCATGGGTATTAGTTCAGATGACCTCTCTCCATGTAAGGGCAAGAGATTCACCAACATCTCAATGCTTAGCAGCCTCAGAGGAAGAAAAACATCTGATTCTCAGTAGTTCTAGTAAAACTCCAAGAACTGAATCATCTCATTCTTAATAGTTCTAGTAAAACTCCAAGAACTGCATCTTGTTAAGATTGGCTTTGGTTGTCAGCCCATCTCTGATCCATTGTGACTGGGGAGGTAGATGGTCAGATACATAACTATTAACGCGGCTGTTGGAAGTATCAGGTGAGATCTTGCCTAAGGATGTGCTTTGTAAGCTGTAAAGCACAGTATTCAGCACAGGTCTGGCCATTAGGTATATGGAAAAGACATGCCCATTGCCCCATGCAAACCACATGAATTGAGAGTGGGGGAGAATTAATTTCCCAAAAGCAAGTTAGGGTATTCTTACTGCAGGGAGGCTGGATGCTCTTCTGGCAGCAAGAGCAGTGGTGCTTAACAGAAGAAACAGGTGAGACCCAGCCATCTCCCCAAGTTTTCCTCTTTCTCTTAAGACCACCCAAAGAAATTATGATTCCATGGGTCTGAGATAGGTCCCAGAAATTATATTTTTACAAAGTTCCTTCAGATGACTCTGCTAGGCAGAGTAGTTTAGAAGCTACCAGTTAACCTAGCAGACAACCTCCTTACACTTCTCCGCTGCCTTTTTGTTCATTTGCTCAGTCATGTCTGACTCTGTGACCCCATAGACTGTAGCCCACCAGGCTTCTCTGTCCATGGGATTCTCTAGGCAAGAATTCTGGAGTGGATTGCCATTTTCCACTCCCTACTCCAAATCAGAAGTGAGTATGGGACTTCCCTGGTGGTACAGTGGATAAGAGTCCACTGCCAATGCAGGGGACACAGATCTGATCCCTGGTCCAGGGAGATTCCACATTCCATGAATCATCTATACCCCTGCGCCACAACTACTGAGCCCGCTGTCTGGAGTCCTCAAGCCACAACTACTGAAGCCCATGAGCCTAGAGCCTGTGCTTTACAATAAGAGAAGCCACCACAATGAAAAGCCTGCGCACTGCAACTAGAGAACCACCCCCACTCCCTGCAACTAGAGAAAGCCCATGCGCAGCAACAAAACCCCAGTGCAACCAAAAATAAAAAAGTATTTTTAAAAAAGTGAGTGTGTGTGCAGCTCTAGGTGATAAAATCAGGATTGATTTTTTACTTAAAGGAAATAAAAATAAAGGGTTGATCTTATATTTTGAGACCACAGAGATGAAAGCGTAAATTAACGAATCTGTTACAAACCCCATCCCCCCTCAGCCCCTAATTCTGGACAAATAGGAGGTAAACCAAAGTGGCTCCTCTCCAGTGCTGAGTCTTAAGCAGGTCCACCAGGGCTCCTCCCACAAGCATTTACTCACTAACCCTCATTGCTCAGAGGGTAGTGAGCAGGCAGTGGCTGAGGCCTGGCTCTGCCTTGGGAAAGGTGCTTAGCATTTATCACAGCTTGAGGGCAGAGAGGAAAGGCCGTGGACTGGAGGGGACACAATACCAGATGGAGGAACAGGACCTCAGTTAAAAATTGATTTTATCCCCCTGCCAGTGGTTGCTTAGCTGCGAGACTTCAGGATAAACTGGAGTTAGTTTAGCTGCAAAGGTAGAAGGGGGATGGGCAGGGTTGGTCAAGTGGTCCAGTCTCATTCTCTGTAACTCACCAGAGGACATGGATCAACTTACTACTATTTATTATTATTTTCATCTCTCTGTAATTTCTGTTGTATATTCTTTGAAGGCCAGAGGTCACCCCCACCCCAATTCTGTTTCCTATTCCCAGCCCCTAACCCAGTACTTTCTAGCAGACAGTTTCTCAAATAGTATTTGCTATCATGGATTTTATAATTTTGCAGAACATTTTCTAAAAACTCTTGAAAAGAAGATCTGACCCTCCATGGAGTCTCTGGAGCTTTGTAGAAACAGCAGGGTGTGAGATGAGTAGCCAGAGAATGCCCTCTGAAAAGTGCAGTCAGAATGCAGGGCCAGCATGGTGCTGGGCACATGGCAGGCACACACAGCTTCACAAAATTAATGAGGCCCACAGTGGACCGGAGAAGGGGCCAGTGCGTGATATGCTGGCAGGTCTTTGTGACCTCAGGAATCAAATCAAATAACCCCCCACCCAGGAACAGTCTGAGTTGCAATAGCTGCCAGCATAATGGCCCAGAAGAAAGGATAGCTCTAAATTCAGGTCTCAAAAGCCAAACAAAAAGAAATGATAGTACAGCCCCTGCCCTTTAATGAAAGATGTTCTAATGAGAGAAGAAAAAGTGCTAGTGGTACAGGTCAGACAAACTGTTCCTGCCCTGTAAAAACAATGACAGGATAATTCTGTAATAACTTACATTTTGTAACACCAAGCACCATGCACATATAATATACAAGCATTGTGGAGCATTGTGAGATTAAATAAAATCTTACAGCAACGCTATGATGGTCCACCATTACAGGCCTCAGAAGAATTAAGAAACTTGCCCAAGGGCCCTCAGCTCATAAGTGGAGGGGCTAGGCTTGAATCCAGACCTGCATGACTCTAAAACTCATGTATGAACACCCACACTGTCTTTTTTTTTTTTTAAGGTGACAAATATTTTCAGTGCTATTTGTGAATGAATCAGATCTCTTCCTGGCCCCTCCCTCTGCTAACAAAGGAGTCTGGGACAGTGAGCTCCTTGTTCAGTCCTAAAGAAGGACTGTAACCCAGGGCTCAGCCTCTCTCAGGAGGCAGCCCCTGAACTCCAGGTTGAATTTAAGTCAAGATTAGAAAGGCTCTTGTGATCATGAGTTTAGGGATTTGAACATCCCTAGAGTTTAGGGATCAAGTTCCATGCAGGGGATGACAGAGGATGAGATGGTCAGATGGCATCATAGACTCAGTGGACATGAGTTTGAGCAGACTCTGAGAGATAGTGAAGGACAGGGAAGCCTGGCAGTCTATGTGGCTACAAAAGGTCAGATACGACTGAGCAACTGAACAACAGGGGTTGTTGGGGCAGATGAAAGTGGGGCAGAGGCAAAGATTGTGTGGGAACCCAGGGAATATCTGAGCTAGAGTTCTCAAAGCCTCTTTTCTTTCCCTGAGAGTCTCCAAGACAGAGTTTTCAAACCTCCCTGGGCTCAAGCCAGGGCAGAGAGAACCCCTCTCCCATCCCAGGGCACCAAGATGGGAAGGTAGGACTCCCAGAGTGGAATCAAGATAGAGGACAGAGACAGGGAAGGAGACAGACAGCTACATGAAGACCCAGTCACAGCAGCAGCTTTCCTGCAGCCACCTGCCTGGTTGAGATGGAAACGCTGATTCCAGCTCCAGCCCCCAGACAGGCTAAGAATATCCCAGAAAAGCAACAGCCACCACCCCCACCCTTCTTGATCTGCTCCTGCATCTGGAGTGCTATGCTGGGCTCCAGCAGGGCAGGGAAGAGACAGAGATGCTTGTGACTGGGGTTGGGGGGTGAAAGAGAGGAAGCAAAAAATGGGCTTGGTGGAGGCAGGAGAAGATGAACTGAGAAATAAAGCTATTGGAGAGCATGTATATATATATATATATATATATATATATATATATATACACACACACACACACACACACACACACACACACATATATACATATATTGCTGGGAGGATTGGGTAGAGAGAACTGTTTTTAGGGGGCAACAAAGGGAGATGAAAGCAGGAGCCAGAGAGCCGGGGAGAGAAGGTCCAAGTATGAAGAAGTATGAGGATGTGAGAGGGCTGGCATCAGTAACCTAAAGGGTAGACCAAGGCTTTATTAAGGGAGCAGAGCTTAGAGCAAGGAAAAAGAGCCCCAGCCTCACCCTTGTCCTCCCCTGACCCTTAATCCTGGGCCTTCCAGCCTCTCAGCCTTGGTCTCTTCTCTTCCTATCCTGGAGCACCACTTCCGCAACTGTGCTATCAACCCTATTTTCTTTTCTATAAGTTTTATTTGGGCTCCTCAATTAAGTCCTCCTAGCAAGGGATCTGCTGAAAAGTGAAAGGCATGAGAACATGGAGTTTCCCTCTTGGCAGCTAGCAGCACCTCCTTTGTTAAGTCCATCTCTTCTCTCTGCTCCATCTCTTTCTACACTCCCCATTGTTGCCTGGGAGGAGGCAGGGTTTCTACTCCCTCCACAGCCTCCCCACTCCAGCTCCCCTGGGGTAAGGTCCTCTGGGGAGGGAGGGAGGGCTGGTGCGTATGCTCTCCCTTTGCACACCTCAGGAGCCGAGGCCTTCGGGTGGGAGGACTGAATCAGGGTAGGGGGGCAGCCGGATCCAGGCATTCAGATGTCCAGGCTGAGTCTCTTCTCTGGCTGTTTTAAGAACCTACATTGTCATCAGCCCCTTTGTAGGGGCCTCTTGGAGACATGGAATGCAATGACCTTGAGTTCCAGGACCTCCTGCCTTGATGTTTACTAGGGAGACCCTGGAAGTTGGCCATCTTGGCATCCTGTCCTTTGTTGCACCATCTTTCGGGCTCCCCTCCCCTAAAGCTTGGAGGGACCTAGGAACGTTTACATTGCTGAGAGCCTGCGCACCCCTCCCCTTCATCTCCTGGGTAGAACTGCAGAAGGGCAGGCCTCACATAGATGCTGTGCACACAAGCCTGAGCCCATCAGGCAGAAACATAGAGAACCAGACAGGACTGGAGCTAGAAAGTGAAACAGATTCACAGGGCAGGTTTTATTTAGAAACAGATTCGTAGAGCTAGAAGAGGCTTTAAGAACCATTTTTAAGTTCAATCACAAGATATTATCTTCCTCCTTCAGTGTTTTTTTTTTCACCTGATAATAAAAACATGTAGAATTCCTGCATTGTAGTATGAAGGGAGAGCTGAAATGACTTCCCGAACTCATACAATTAATAAGCTGTGGAATAAAACTCCTGACAGAGGCTGAGATGGTTGGATGGCATCACCAACCTGATGGACATGAGTTTGAGCAAGCTCCGGAAATTGGTGATTGACAGGGAAGCCTGGTGTGCAGTCCATGGAGTCACAGAGTCGGACACTACTGAGCAACTGAGCTGAATTGAACTGAAAACCCCTGCATCCTAGACTATGACTTATCAGATAAAAAGATAAAAAGCAGCCAAAGGGCAGAAGAGTTTGAACAGCATTGCCTTTGAATGTTCCCTTAAAGATGGGGCTCATTTAGGGAATTCCCTGGTGGTCCACTGTCTTTCCATAAAGCACACCTTCTCAGAATGTCTTTCCAGTTTCACTGTGGTTATCCTCCTTGGCCTCCACCCTGTAGAGACATAAACTCCCTCTTTCCTCCCTTAATAGTGCAAGCTTTTTTGGTAACAGAAATGCCGTCACTCTTTATAGATTTGCTTTTATTATTTTGTCTTCTTGTCCTTTAAAATTCCATCCATATTCTTCTTGCACATCTTGGACTGAGAACTCAGAGCCCAGCCCTTAACCGAGTTGTTATGTAGCAGCTGCTGCTGGCAGGGGAAGAGGTTAGAAAGATTGATGTTAGGAAGGGCGTCAGGTCCCTCCCAGTCAGTCCGTAAAAGCTTCTTGGAGGAGATGGAATTTCAAGAGCTTGACAAAGGCAGATTGGTGGTCTGAGGGAGGGTCCTGGCCCAGTGATAGGAACTCAGAGATTCAAGAGGGATGACCAGACTAGGAGGGTGGTGATCATGTGAGCCCAAGAGAGGGGGTTTGAGGCAGGGCAAGATGAAGATGAGAAGGGGAAATAAGATGTTTTAAGGCACCTGAAGCAGAGGAGGGAACTCTCAATTCTAAAAGGACAGCAGGTCACTTCTGGGCTTGGAATGGGGATCCCGTAGTGGTGACATCTGTAGGGGCTGCATAGACTCTTGTCCTGAATGACACCAGCAGCAGGCCTTACCTCAGTGAGGGACTCCTGGGAGCAGAGGATCCACGTGCCATTCAGATCCACGTGCCTGGTGTTTCTGCTGGTGCAACTCAGTCTCTATGGGGCCTGTCCTTAACTACTGGTGAACTGACTGTTCCTTGGGTGTCAGATAAAGGCTGACTCAGAAAGCCTTGTAGGAGGAAGTAGGACCAATTACAGAAACTGAAAAGAGGGAACATTTTTCAGTAACTATGGGGAGAATGAGACGTTGTGCAGGTCAGCTTGAGCTGTGAGAGAACAAAGATCAGATCTAAGGGAACAGGAGAGACCCCACTGAGAAAGTACAATTGAGTGCTGAGTCAGGGAAGGGTACAAGTTGGCCTGTGTAAGGTGGTGTATGGTAGGGAGTCAACACAGCTAGACCACAGGCCCCCACAGGGGTGGGGTGGGGGCGGGCCTGTGGGATAGCTGAGAAAAGCTGGTGCCTCTGTTGGCAGCCCAAGGGGATTCTAAAATAGCCTCTATGCGATGAACTAGGTATACACGTGCATACACACAAGCCCTGACAGCAGTGGATCCTTGGAGCTGGGTTGGTGGTCTCTGAGGAGCATAGAGGTGACTCTGGGGCCAAGTCTGAGAATTCTGCTGAATCCATGTGTGTGTTCTCTTTGCACGCCCCATCAACTGTAGCCCACCAGGCTCCTCTGTCCATGGGATTTTCCAGGCAAGAATACTGGAGTGGGTAGACATTTCCTTCTCCAGGGGATCTTACTGACCCGGGATTAAACCCAGGTCTCCTGCATTGCAGGCATATTCTTTACTATCTGACCCACCAGGGATAGGCGAAGGCTTCTCTCCTCCATGAAACCCATACCTACCTCCAAAGTCCACTTAAGAAGCCAGAAGACTCCTGTGCTGGGGAGCCAGAGAGCAGGCCAGGAGAAGGGTGGACACAGTCCTTCAAGGCAGATGGAACAGCCCCAAACCAGCTGGGCTCCAGACCTGCAGGTAAGGCCTAGAGAATACCAAATCCAGGACAAAGGCCTTATGGGTGCCGAGGAGAGGACAGACAGACCCAGAGAGAAATGGGCAGGACCTAGCCTAATAGCCTGGAGCTGGGAATGGGGTCAGCTAGGACCTGAATGGCAGGGAGTATGTGACAATAAAAACCCATCTCAGCCTGGACCCAGGACTGGCCATGGTGGGACCAACCCTCTGCACAGAAGGCCGGTCTGCTATCTGAGTCTGGACAGACCAATTTCCAAACTTTCCCCAGGGACCAATCACCCATCATCCACCCAAGTGTGAAATCAGGGGATTGGAGGGGAGAGGGGCAAAGAGCACAAGAGCAGTCGCTCAGGGACCAGAGCTCAGGGCCTCTTATCACAGACTCAGCAGCAGAGAATCAGGTCGGCAAACCGTGGCTTCGGCGACAAATCTCAGCGTCTTACCACCCCTAGAGTAAAGGCCTCTAAGGAAGCGGGTCGCGACCTTCAGGCAGACGGGGCCCAGCCAACACCTCATCACAGGCAGAGCAAGAATATACCTGCTGCAGTCTTCCCTGGTGGCCACATGGGGAAAGGGAGGGGAGGAGAGTTAAGAGGGAATCCACCGACTGCTAGATTGGAGGAGCTGGTGCAGTGCGACCCAGCTGGGGCCTGGGCGCCTTGATGAAGACACTTGCCTTGCCTTGATGAAGCAGCTGCCCACACTGCCTACCGCCCCCTTCTCCCCCCCAGCACATAATCAAAAGGGGAGGGAGGGTGTTCCATGGCATCTCTGCTATCGCGAACCAGTGCATCAAAACAAGTTGATTCAGGGCCCTAGGACCTGCAGGGGTAGGTGGGAGCAGCCTCCCACACCCACCCACCCACCGGTTCTGACCCTGAGGAGGTCCTCGAACCAGCCACCTCCTCCTCCTCTCGCCTTTCTTGTGAAGGGACTGGACCAGAGACCGAGGCATGGGGATGGGCGGGACTTGAGATTGGTATGAGAGATTCTATTGGTCAGCGCAGCTGCCGGTTAGGAGGGCAGCTTGGGCAAGGATTGGCTGCGTGAGACGGGGCGTGGCGCGGCGAAGACTGGGCCCAAGGGGTGGGGCTGACGCTGCAGCTGGCGCAGCTCAGACCCGGAGCAGCCGGCGCAGAAAAGCCAAAGCAGCCGCGTTCTACTGCCCGTTCCCGCGCCCGGGCCGTGGCTGGGCCCCCACCGCCGGGTCCCCGGGGGCTGCAGCAGAGGCGGCGGCGGCGCGGCGGGCAGGGGCACCGCCCGCAGTTCCCGCCGGGGCCCGGGCGCCGGCCCCGCTCTGCAGGATGGGCACGGTGCTGTCTCTTTCACCCGCCTCCTCGGCCAAGGGCCGGAGGCCCGGCGGGCTGCCCGAGGAGAAGAAGAAGGCGCCGCCCGCGGGAGACGAGGCGCTGGGGGGCTACGGGGCGCCGCCAGCGGGCAAGGGCGGCAAAGGCGAGAGCCGGCTCAAACGGCCGTCCGTGCTCATCTCCGCGCTCACCTGGAAGCGCCTTGTGGCCGCGTCCGCCAAAAAGAAGAAAGGCAGCAAGAAGGTGACGCCCAAGCCAGCGTCCACCGGCCCCGACCCCCTGGTCCAGCAACGCAACCGCGAGAACCTTCTCCGCAAAGGTCGGGATCCCCCGGACGGCGGCGGCGCCGCCAAGCCCCTGGCGGTGCCCGTGCCCACTGTGCCCGCGGCCGCCGCCACCTGCGAGCCGCCGTCGGGGAGCAGCGCCGGCGTTCCGCCGCCAGGCTCGGGCGGAGGGAAGCCGCCGCCGCCGCCGCCCCCAGCCCCGCAGGCGGCGCCGCCGGTCCCTGGTGGCTCGCCGCGGCGGGTCATCGTGCAGGCTTCAACCGGCGAGCTGCTGCGCTGCCTGGGCGACTTCGTGTGCCGGCGCTGCTACCGTCTCAAGGAGCTGAGCCCAGGCGAGCTGGTGGGCTGGTTCCGCGGAGTGGACCGCTCGCTGCTGCTGCAGGGCTGGCAAGATCAGGCCTTCATTACGCCCGCCAACCTGGTGTTCGTGTACCTGCTGTGCCGCGAGTCGCTGCGCGGGGACGAGCTGGCGTCGGCCGCCGAGCTGCAGGCCGCCTTCCTCACCTGCCTCTACCTCGCCTACTCCTACATGGGCAACGAGATCTCCTACCCGCTCAAGCCCTTCCTCGTGGAGCCCGACAAGGAGCGCTTCTGGCAACGCTGCCTGCGCCTCATCCAGCGGCTCAGCCCGCAGATGCTGCGGCTCAACGCCGACCCCCACTTCTTCACGCAGGTCTTCCAAGACCTCAAGAACGAGGGCGAGGCCTCCGCCAGCGCCGGGGGTCCACCCAACGGGGGCGCGCCCGCGGCCCCCTCCACCTCCTCCTCCTCCTCGGCCGCCAGGGACAGCTGCGCGACTGGAGCCAAGCACTGGACTATGAACTTGGACCGCTAGGGATAACCCAGGGCCGCGCCCGCCCCCCGCCCCAGCCCCTTACACACACTCGGAGCCCCCGGGACCATCAAGCCGCCGCCGCTGCTACCGCCGCTCCGCGCCGTGGCCGGAGGAGGAGCCGCCCCTGCCCCGCAGGGGAAGGTGGAGGCCAGGATGCCAGAGGCCTCGGCGTTTGGATTTGCTGGGCGCAGGGTGGGGGTGGGGGATGAGCGCGGGAGAGGAACCCCCAACCTCACCCTTTCTATCTGTCTGCGCCCTCATATCTCCAATTCTGCCCGGGTCACCCCCTTCCCTTCTCTGTGTAAGTCCGTCTCCCTTGGACTTGTCCATTTCTTCATCTCCTTCCTGTATCTTCACCTTCCCTCCTTACTTCATCTTTTGCCTTCCCACCTTCCTCCTTGCAGTTCCACTTTCCATTCCTTGGGTGTGTGTTTCCGTCTCCATCTTACCCACTACCTGACTCTCTCTCATTGCCCCGTTTCTCTTTCTGCACCTCTGTCCCCATTTCCCCTTCTTCTCTTTTCCTCGCTCCTGGCATGTGTCACCATCTTCCCCCTCCCATCTGCCTTCCCCCCTCTCCGCCTGTGTTAGCTTGCATTTCTCTCTTCGACTGCGACCCCGTATTCTCCTCCCCAGACCTAAGGAAACATGGATTCTTGATTGGGATCGGCTGAGGTACAGCAAAAATTGCAGCCCCGGGAGCCCAGATAACCACCAGGGTCCTTCGCCCCATCCCCACCACCTCTCCCCACCTTTTCTAACGTGTTGCATGCCGGGAGTTGGGGGCAGGGGGATGCCAGCTTCAGGAGGCTGAGGTTTGGGAGCAAAAATCAACCTAGGAGGTCACCCCGGCGGTGGCGGCGGCGCCTCAGCAGAAGGGTGAGAGGAGACAGAATACTCTTCTTACTCTGAGGGAGGAGCACCCCTCTTCCTTGCCCTTAGGTGTTTTTGTCCCCCCCACTCCCCAGGTTTAATTTATTTGGTTGTTTCCGGAGGGAGGGGGGAGGGGCGGGGTGGGCCCGGAACTGTCTGAGGTGCTGATCTGAGGCCGGACCAGAATTCTCCTGGGAGGGTACCAGGGACTGGGTTGGGCCTGGTGCCGTGTCCAAGGTGCCAATGATGCGGGCCGACGGTGCGGGCCGCATTGTCTGTCTGTCCGTCTGTCCGGGAGAGAACTATAAAGCGCTGGAAGCGCCTGCAGATGTTTTTGCGCCAGCTTTTTTTTGGGCCTTGGGAGGGAGGGAGCAGGAGTGGAACTATCACAGGCAGGGCACTCGGGCCCCCATGGGCCTAGTGGGGAGGGTCGAGTCCCTGAGAACGGCTACTGTTTCTGTCACCCCTCCCCCCACTGACTTCCATCTTACAGAGAGCAAAGTGAGGGAGCCAAAGGATGAGGCCTGGTGGTAAGGCTGAATTTCTGCCCCACCCCGTCCCCCCACCCCACCCCCCCGCCACCTCTGCCTTCATTTTTTCTGACCACCTGCGCATTAACGCCCAGGCCATTTAGGGGATAAGTGATGAGGACAGCGGAAGTTGCTCTCCTTTTACAGAGTGGCTCATTGAGGCAGCATCAGTTAGTTATTGTTGTTGTTTTCTCTCTTTCCTCTGCCTCTCCCTGCCATTCATTCTGTCAAGAGTTCAGTCAGGCCTGACTAAGTCTGTCTTCACCACTCTCAGGTGGGGCCCGAATGCCACACTTAGCCCCGTACTCTTTCCCCTACCCATGGGTCTGCTTCAAGACTGTTTCAGCCACATGCCTACCCAGGGCAGCTTTGGGAGGTCCATCCCTGCTTGAGATTCAGACCTAGCCCTTAATCGCCAGGGAGGCTAGTACCCAGGCAGCCTGGAAGACAGGAGCCATTCTTTGGGGTTGAAGGAGGAAAAGTAAGCTATTTAGCCTGAGATTCCTCTTTGGTCCCCATTGCCTTCTTAACCACTTAGCTAAGCGCCCCATTCAGTTTTTCATCGGCCCGAGGAGGCCCTGGCTGCAGTGGAGCGCAGGCGTCTGTGACCCTGATCTCCACGGAGACCTCCGAAGCATTCGGAGAGAGAAGAGGGAGAAGCCCACCTAGAAAGGCCCTGGTTCGCTGTCCGTGGTACTGACGGGGCGCACTCGACAAGGGTGAGGGAGGGCACGCAGGAGTAGGAGGAGCTGCAGACGGCCTCAGTTAGGTTTTCCGGATAATTTGGGAGTAGATGTGATCCTTTCTGGTGGTAAGTCACAGGAGTCTGGCCCAAGAACTCAGGAAGACTGTCCTCATAGGAAGACAGATCTCAACTCTTCCCCGGACTCTGCCCAGCTCCCTCTCAACCGGCCAGTAGCCGGAAATCCCCAGTCTAGATTTGTGAATCGAGTTCCCGGAGGGAGGTGGGGAGAGCTGGTGGAAGGAAAGGCGGGAGCAGTTGCCCATTGGCTGGAATTTGGCGCAGTCAGCGCGGTGCCGTCATCTCTCTAGGTATGGAAGGAGAGAGGGAGGAGCACTTGGGTCACCCCGCGGCTGTCGCCATAGTAACCAGACTGAACAGGCGGGGCAGGGGAGGAGGGTGCCCTTTCCACTCTCTCCTCTCTGGCGGGGAGGTTGTAGAGAACAATCCTGGTCCCTCTTATTTGGAACTAGTTATCGAGACTATTTGAGTGGGATTTCTGTGTTAGAAGAGCCCAATGGGGATGGAAAAGAGGCTCCTACAGAGACCCTCAAACATCCTTGGGGAGGGGGCTCTAGATTCTGCCCCTGAACGCATAGACACAGCACCCTTCTATTACTACACTCCTATGAGCACTGGAACACACACACATACAGGTGGGCGACAGCGCGCTTGCCTCCAAGTACCTGTGGTCTGGCATTTGGAGACCTAGAATGAGAAAAAAGCCTTAGGGCCTGGTGACAAATTAAATCTCACTTTCCTTGCCACGCCCCAGGCATGAGACATTGCCATAATCCGATTAAGTAGTGAGGGACTGGAGGAGGATCAGCATGAATACAGGGAAGAATTAGCCTCCTGGGTCAAACTTGGTCAGATTCCTGTTTTCTCAGGGAGAAGGTGGTCATTAAGAGAAGGACTCGGAGCAGTCTTTTGAGAAGGCAAAGTGAGAAGGGAGTAAATGCAGAAACAGAGTGACGTGCCTTCTCTTGATTGCCCAGAAGTGAACCTCTGGGAAAATAAGTCCAGGCTTAGGACAGAGGTGGTGAAGAGGGCCCAGAGGTCTAGAGAGTCCTGCAGGAATGAGGGAGGGGTGGGCTGAGGAAAGAATGGAGATGGAGGATAGGAGACAGAAACCCAGATGGAGCCATGACTCAGCACTTATGCTCAGCAAATGTTGGAGGGCGGGGTGATTTTTACAGGACAGGGGCAACAGAGAGGGGAGGGGAGGGGAGTAGGAAGAAAATGGGTAGATAAACTGTGATCTCACCATTTGCATGATACATGCTGATACATACATTGTTATACAACACATTTGAACACAGAAGCAGGTACATAGGCATTTAAACTGATAAAGTCTCATTCAATCATAACATAAACACATCTCCACTTTCCTTCCCTGCTTCCTGGAGCAGAGGACGTTCTGTTCTGAGAGCTATGCTTGCCTCTCCCTGGAATACCGTGGTACTTAATGGAAAAGGAGAAACACAAAAAAAAATCACAGGGGTGTGTGTGTGTGTGTGTGTGTGTGGTGGTTGTCATGGTAACTGCTTTGCCTGCCAGGCAGGGTGCCCAGCAACCAGAGCATCTGGCAGTATCCAAAGGGACATCCTGTGGCCTCTACCCTCTGGGACTCTGCCACAGGCACCAGATGGGCATCTCCAGAAGATTTCTACTACAGAGGCTGCCAAAGCAGCCCCTTTGACCATGCCACCATGACCAGGGACATCTGGTAGCCAGGCCTGGGGGCCTGGCCTTCTTCATATGTCCCACTTTAAGTGCAACTCCTGACCCCTTTATACAACATAAACAGCACTTGCCATGAGTGGCCTCAAGACAACAGAGGTTAAACTTTAAAGACCTTTTTAAGACTATTACCAGGACTTTCCTGGTGGTCCGGTGGCTAAGACTCCAAGCTCCCAGGGCAGCTCGCCCAGGGTTTGATCGCTGGTCAGGGAACTAGATCCCACATGCCACAACTAAGGCCTGGCACAGTCAAACAAATAAATTATACACACACACACACACACACACACACACACACACACACACACACACACCATTACCTTCCCTTTCAGCATCTTGTCAGACATCCAAGAAGATCATCTATACTCACACAGGTTAGGTGTGTAACTAAGGCATACCAAAAATGTTTTAGTTCAGTGTGATTAAAGATTGGGTATAAGACAGGTAAACTGCAGAGCACAGTCTCAGGATTCAAGTTCCTTTGACCTGAGTTTAATATTTTGATAAGGTTTTTAGAAGCAATCTCTCTTTTACACTTGCAGACTGGCTGTCTGACTTTGTACTCTAGCACCCCACTTTCCTTTTTTTCCTAGGCATTCAGGTTTAACCTCTTAGTTTCTGGCTTAAAATTCTCCCAACTGATTTTGGGCTTCCAGGGGATTTCTTTTCCCCTGGATTCTAATTCTTTAGCAGACAGCTGCTCTCTAGATTTCTCTCTACTTGGTGACATTGCCCACCATAGTTACTCCCCTTTTACAAGTTTCCCCTGCCCCATTTCTTCACCTCCTTTGATCATAATCTCCTGTGACTGATATTTGGCTTCAAGACCATACATCATAAAATTAGTCTCTCTGCATGCATTTTTATATATGACAATCTAAAAGGAAGGAGGGATGATGATAAACAATATAAATATGAAAGGGGATATTTATAACCTTTCTACATTTTACACCTTTTTAAAAAATTTACATATTATCCCAGAAAACCACAGGACATCAAGAAAAGCATAAGAAATAAGACTAATGATGGAAGGCTTGCCCTACTATATATTAAAATTTACTAAAGAGCTAAGGTTGCTAAAGCATAAGGCACTGATGTAGGAACAGATGTATCATTAGAACAGAATAGATAATCCCAAACTAAACTCCAGCAGAGGTGGGAATTTAATAGATGATAAAGGCACCATTTCAGATCCATTGGGAAAAAAGATAGATTAGTCAATAAATGCTTTCAGGACAACTGGATAGTCATTTATAAGAAGAAAAAAGATCAATCCTTTCTCATTCTTAGCCCCCAAATAAGTTCCAAATTGATGAAAACATTTTTAAAAAATTATAAAAGCCTTAGAAGAGAGAACAATTTGAAGGTATCTATTAGAAATTCAGATGCATATATTTTCTACTCTGGAATTCCAGTTTCTAATATTGACCCTAGAGAAGTACTTAAATGTACAAAGAGACATGATAAAGATTTGTTTATTGTATTACTGTTTAGAGAGAGAAACTGAACTCAACCTAAATATCCACCAGTAGGTTAGAAATTTAAAATGCTTTGATATAATATTCAGTTTAAAAGGATGGACTGGACTGTACATACCAATGTGAAAGATCTCCAAAACATGTAGTGTCATTAAAAGTTGCATAGCAATATACATAGTACCATATAATTTATGCAAAAGCAAAACAAACTAATTTCTGTGTGTATGTGTGTGTATAATAGAAGCTTAAGAAAGATACAGATCACTCTTATTAAGTGACTTCTGGGAAGGAACTGGGATTGATGTTGTCTAAGGGACTTTTGCCTTATCTATGGAGTTTAATTTTTGCAACAACAATGTATTAGTATATTGTTTGCATAATAAGAAAATAGTAATATGTGATAGTAATCTAATATTAAATAAAATACTTGAATAAAACATGTGCTTATAATTATTGCATCTTGGGTTGGGTCAGTTCAATTCAGTTCAGTCGCTCAGTCGTGTCCGACTCTTTGCGACCCCATGAACCGCAGCATGCCAGGCCTCCCTGTCCACCACCAACTCCCGTAGTTTAACCAAACGCATGGCCATTGAGTCGGTGATGCCATCCTACCATCTCATCCTCTGTCGTCCCCTTCTCCTCCTGCCCACAATCTTTCCCAGCATTAGTGTCTTTTCAAACGAGTCAACTCTTTGGATCAGGTGGCCAAAGTATTGGAGTTTCAGCTTCAACATCAGTCCTTCCAGCGAACACCCAGGACTGATCTCCTTTAGAATGGACTGGTTGGGCGCTCTAGGGCTGCGCCGCCGTCCGCTTGCCCGCAGCTGCGCGGGCCCAGGCGCCCAGACGGCTGCCTGTGGGGCCCAGCGCGCCGGGGCCTTCATTAGTTCGCCCCGCGTGCGGAGAAGCTAAAATCTTAAAAAAAAAAAAAAAAAAAAGAATGGACTGGTTGGATTTCCTTGCAGTCCAGGGGACTCTCAAGAGTCTTCTCCAACACCACAGTTCAAAAGCATCAATTCTTTGGCACTCAGCTTTCTTTATCGTCCAACTCTCACACCCATACATGACTACTGGAAAAATCATAGCCTTGACTAGACAGGCCTTTATCGACAAAGTAATGTCTCTGCTTTTTAATATGCTGTCTAGGTTAGTCATAGCTTTCCTTCCAAGGAGTAAGCGTCTTTTAATTTCATGGCTGCAATCACCATCTGCAGTGATTTTGGAGCCCCCCAAAATAAAGTCAGCCACTATTTCCACTGTTTTCCCATCTATTTGCCATGAAGTGATGGGACCAGATGCCATGATCTTAGTGTTCTGAATGTTGAGCTTTAAGCCAACTTTTTCACTCTCCTCTTTCACTTTCATCAAAAGGCTCTTTAGTTCTTCTTCACTTTCTGCCATGAGGGTGATGTCATCTGTGTATCTGAGGTTATTGATATTTCTCCCAGCAATCTTGATTCCAGCTTGTGCTTCTTCCAGCCCCACGTTTCTCATGATTGGGTTGGGTAGAGAACATCTTTTTATACATGGAGAAATCTTAAAGAAAAAGATTGATTCCACTTAAGTTGAATGTTAGAGATACAGAGAAAAAGAACAGCCATAAACAAGATTGAAAAACAAGTGACAATCTGAGAGAACATAATTGCAACACAATATATTTTTAATAGAAAGATAGTTAAAACTGTGAAGAGGTAATTCACACAAAATATAGATAATCAATAAGCACACACAAAAAAGATACTTGAATTCACTATTAACTAAAGAAACTCAAGTCAAAACAGTAGTGGGATATTGCATCACTGACAAAGATCATAAAAGTAGAAAATCCCACCATGACAAAAAAAATGGGGAAATGTGCACTTCCTTGCACTATTGTCACCATATACATTAGTCCAGTATTTTTGGAGAGCTACTTGGCTGTGGATCAAAATGTGGAAGGCAGTATACTTATTGTCCCAACTACTGCATTTCCAGAAATTTGCCCTAAGGTGATAAGTGGAAAAAGACATGATACAAAGATACTTATCATAACATTGTTTATAAAAATAAAAAATTGGATGCATCAGTAGGAGACGAAGTAAACTGTGACAAATCAATATTCATTGGGATATTATAAACCATTAAAAATGGTACATTAATCTGTATTAGAAATGACCATGACAAAGTGAAAATAGCAGGTTGAAAACAGTATAATGTGGTCCCATTTGTGTAAGAGAGAGAGACAGATCTTTAAACAGCTGTTCTTTTCCTATCATTCAGATCCTCCACTTAACAGCTACCTCTTCCTGCATGAATTCATCTCAATCTGCCCCATAGTCACCCCTCATCACATACCTCAGATTGATTTCTTCATGACATTTTTTCCTGCCTGGTAATTTTTTGTTACTTGTTTTGTATCCTGTCAATAAATGGCCTTTTTCGCTGCTAGATTCCTGGCACCTGGCAGTAGGCAATCAATTGTTATTGTTCAGTCTCTCAGTCGTGTCTGACTTTGTGACCCCATGGACTGCAGCATGCTAGGCTTCCCTGTCTTTCACCATCTCCCGGAGTTTGCTCAAACTCATGTCCATTGAGTCGGTGATGCCACCCAACCATCTCATCCTCTGTTGCCCCCTTCTCTTCCTGCCCTCAATCAACAGATGTATACTGAATCTGTGCGTATGTGTATGTGCAGCAATGCCAAGTTTTAGAATGTTTTTGTCTGTTTAGTCACTCAGTTGTGTCTGACTCTTTTTGACCCTGTCCATGGGATTCTCCAGGCAGGAATATTAAAGTGGGTTGCCATTTCCTCCTCCAGGGGATCTTCCCGACCCAGGGATTAAACCTGTGTCTCCTACATTACAGGCAGATTTTTTTACTCACTGAGCCATTGGGGAAGCCTAAAATTTTAATAGTTGTTCTCAATAAGTGGGAGGATTTTAAAAGACCAGTTTTACTTTCTTCTTTATACTTTTCTGAGCTTTTTAGTTAATT
The DNA here is from genome assembly GCF_055505025.1 of Bos grunniens. Classification (NCBI taxonomy): domain Eukaryota; kingdom Metazoa; phylum Chordata; class Mammalia; order Artiodactyla; family Bovidae; genus Bos; species Bos grunniens. The sequence continues at coordinate 29,908,452 of NC_141166.1, read as the reverse complement.
ACAACAAACTAAACTATTGTTATTACCTAAAAATGAAGAAAAATTATAAAGAAAAAGAGATAGAAGATAAATGAAAGGAAGGAAGGAAATGGGAAAAAAAAGTGACACTCCTTTTCCAGTGTCTGGAAAAGGAGAAGCGCATATCTACAGCCCTGCCCACCTCCTCTTCCACATGTCTCCAAAGTCACTTCACTCCCTTCCTCCTCTTCAAGCTATTTCCAGATCCCTAGGATTTAAGAATGTCCCTTGCTGGACAAGAGAAGTAAGACCCCCATCTATCCCAGCAGGCATGGGTGTGTGTACATGCACAACACATGTGTGGTACAAGCACACACAGCATGGGCATGCACACGTGCACACTCTTACAAGGATCCATCCAAGGCCATTTAAAGAACATTTCTCTATCTTTCACGTAAGTGCTGAGGAACACCCATTGTTACTTATACGAACATTAAAGCTAGGGAAAATATTCCTCTTCACGTTAGCTTCTTCCTATGTTTTCTTTAAACAGTGAGAATTAGTGCAGCACCTGACAGTGGATCATCTCACACGCTAGCAAAGTCATGCTCAAAATTCTCCAGGCTTCAACAGTACATGAACCGAGAACTCCCAGATGTTCAAGCTGGATTCAGCAAAGGCAGAGGAACCAGAGATCAAAGTGCCAGCATCCGTTGAATCATAGAAAAAGCAAGAGAATTCCAGAAAAACATCTAATTCTGCTTCATTGACTACGCTAAAGCCTTTGACTGTGTGGATCACAACAAACTGTGGAAAATTCTTCAAGAGATGGGAATAGCTGACCGCCTGACCTGCCTCCTGAGTAATCTGTATGCAGGTCAAGAAGCAACAGTTAGAACCAGACATGGCAAATCAAAACCACAATGAGGTACCATTTCACGCCAGTCAGAATGGCTGCGATCCAAAAGTCTACAAGCAATAAATGCTGGAGAGGGTGTGGAGAAAAGGGAACCCTCTTACACTGTTGGTGGGAATGCAAACTAGTACAGCCACTATGGAGAACAGTGTGGAGACTCCTTAAAAAACTGGAAAAAGAACTGCCATATGACCCAGCAATCCCACTGCTGGGCATACACATGGAGGAAACCAGAATGGAAAGAGACACGTGTACCCCAATGTTCATCGCAGCACTGTTTATAATAGTCAGGACATGGAAGCAACCTAGATGTCCATCAGCAGATGAATGGATAAGAAAGCTGTGGTACATATACATAATGGAGTATTACTCAGCCATTAAAAAGAATACATTTGAATCAGTTCTAATGAGATGGATGAAACTGGAGCCTATTATACAGAGTGAAGTAAGCCAGAAAGAAAAACACCAATACAGTATGCTAACGCATATATATGGAATTTAGAAAGATGATAACGACAACCCTGTATGCAAGACAGCAAAAGAGACACAGATGTATAGAACAGTCTTTTGGACTTTGTGGGAGAAGGAGAGGGTGGGATGATTTGGGAGAATGGCATTAAAACATGTATAATATCATATAAGAAACGAATCGCCAGTCCAGGTTCGAAGCAGGATACAGGAAGCCTGGGGCTGGTGCACTGGGATGACCCAGAGGGATGGTATGGGGAGGGAGGTGGGAGGGGTGTTCAGGATGGGGAACACGTGTACACCCGTGGCAGATATATGTTGATGTATGGCAAAGCCAATACAATATTGTAAAGTAAAAAAAATAATAATAAAGTTTAAAAAATAAATAAATAAAAAAAGAACCAGACATGGAAAAATGAACTGGTTCCAAAATGGGAAAGGAATACCTCAAAGCTGTATACTGTCACCCTGCTTATTTAACTTATATGCAGAGTACATCATGAGAAATATTGGACTGGATGAAGCACAACCTGGAATCAACATTGCCGGGAGAAATATCAATAACCTCAGATACGCAGATGACACCACCTTTATGGTAGAAAGTGAAGAGAAACTAAAGAGCCTCCTGATGAAAGCAAAGGAGGAGAGTGGAAAAGTTGGCTTAAAACTCAACATTCAGAAAACTAAGATCATGGCATCTGGTCCCATCATTCGGCAAATAGATGGGGAAACAATGGAAACAATGACAGACTTAATTTACTTGGGCTCCCAAATCACTGCAGATGGTGACTGAAACCGTGAAATTAAAAGACACTCACTCCTTGGAAGAAAAGCTATGACCAACCTAAACAGCATATTAAAAAGCAGAGACATTACTTTGCCAACAAAGGTCCATCTAGTCCAAGCTATGATTTTTCCAGTAGTCATGTATGGGTGTGAGAGTTGGACCATAAAGAAAGCTGAGCACTGAAGAATTGATGCTTTTGAACTGTAAAGTTGAAGAAGACTCTTGAGGGTCCCTTGGACTGCAAGGAGATCAAACCAGTCCATCCTAAAGGAAATCAGTCCTGAATATTCATTGGAAGGACTGATGCTGAAGCTGAAGCTCCAGTGCCTTGGCCACTTGATGTGAAGACCTGACTCATTGGAAAAGACCCGAATGCTGGGAAAGATTGAAGGCAGGAGGAGAAGGGGACGACAGAGGATGCAATGGTTGGATGGCATCACCAACTCGGTGGATATGAGTCTGAGAAGCTGCGGGAGTTGGTGATAGAGAAGCCTGGCATGCTGCAGTCCATGGGGTTGCAGAGTCAGAGACAACTGAGCGACTGAACTGAAATGAACTGACAGTAGATCTCAATAAATAGTAAATGGCTAAATGAACAAAAATAGTGACAGTTTCCATGTTTTGCTTTGGTTGTCAACAAGTATGCAATTAAATATATATCTTTAGAACACAACTGTGGTAACTAACTCCTCCCAGATGTTTAATATTCCTCTTCTCTTTTTGAATGTTCTTATTTTATGCTGGATTTGGAGATTAGGATTTGTTCTGTTTTTGAATTTTATTCTGGTATTTTTATAGTATGTTTTATAGTGTCTTTATTTCATTAATTTATTTTGGAATTTATTTTTGTATGTAGTGAGAAGGAGAAAGTGAAAGTGAAGTCGCTCAGTTGTGTCCGACTCTTTGCAACCCCGTAGACTGTAGCCCACCGGACTTCTCTGTCCATGGGATTCTCCAGGCAAGAATACTGGAGTGGATTGCCATCTCCTTCTCCAGGGGATCTTCCCAACCCAGGGATCGAACCTAGGTCTCCTGCATTGCAGGCAGATGCTTTAACCTCTGAGCCACCAGGAGAGAGAACTATTTTCCCCAAACGAATAACAGGTTGCACCAACTTTTGAACAGTCTTCCTTTTCTTCCAGTGTATTCTGTCTCTATCTTTTATGAAATTTTCACAAGTCCATGGGTCTGTTTTCAAGACTCTCCTGGGTTCCACTGGTCTATGTGACTTCTACTGTGCCAAACCACACCTCTAATAAAATAACGGTAGTTTTGTGGTATGCTCCTTGTTCTTTTGCCAAAACTGTCTTGGCTATTCTTTTTAAAAAATATTTATTTATTTTTGGCTGTGTCAGGTCTTCATTGCATCATGCAGGCTTCTTTCTAACTGTGTCTTGTGGGCTTTCTAGTTGAGGCACTGGGCTCAGTAGCTACAGCGTGCAGGCCTACTTAACCCAAAGAATGTGGGATCATAGTTCCCCAGCCAGGGGTTGAACCCACATTCCCTGCATTGGAAGGCAGATTCTTAACCACTGGACCAGCAGGGAAGTCCCCCAAACACATCATCCAGAAGAACTTTAGAGCCAAACCTGTCAGTTTCCATAAAATCCCTTTGGAAAAAAAATCCTGGGACTTCGATTGAGACTTAACAGTTTATAGATGAATTTGGACAGATCTGACATATTGTAATAATGAGTCATTCCACCCAGGAACATGCTAAGTATTCTATGTATTCAGGTCTTCTTTTATATTCCTTAGTGAAGATTTATAGTTTTATTTTTCCATTTGGATATTTCTCATGTATTTCACTAGGTTTACCTGGGAATGTATTTTTATTGCTCTTGTCAATCTGTCATTCCCAATTCTTTTCCTTATTTCTACACAGTATGGAAAAGCAGAAGTTTTTGTGTATTAACCTTGTATCTTACTGGATATACTATTTTCATTAGTTCAAATTGATTTCCAGTTGAGTCTCTTAGATTTTCTAGGGAAGCAATCATATTGTCTGCAAACTAGGACATTTTGAAATCTTCCTATCTAATATTTGCATATAGCAGATAACTTTTCTTGTCTTATTGTGTTGCCTAGGACTTCCAGTAGAATGTTCAGTAGTAGCAATGATGACAAGGTTAGAAGGGGTAAAAAAGACACCACTGCCTTGTCCCAGACTTATGGGAATGCTTCTCATATTTCACCAATTGTTTTTTTGTCTTTTAGAACTGAATATTCTGTCTGTTAGAACTGAATATTCTGCTATATAGTAAGTCTTCTCAAATCATTTTTTTGGAAGTTGATAAATAGCTGGGAAAAGAAGAGAAGTGAAAAGCAAAGGAGAAAAGGAAAGATATAAGCATCTGAATGCAGAGTTCCAAAGAAGAGCAAGAAGAGATAAGAAAGCCTTCCTCAGCGATCAATGCAAAGAAATAGAGGAAAAACAACAGAATGGGAAAGACTAGAGATCTCTTCAAGAAAATTAGAGATACCAGGGGAACATTTCATGCAAAGATGGGCTCGATAAAGGACAGAAATGGTATGGACCTAACAGAAGCAGAAGATACTAAGAAGAGGTGGCAAGAATACACCAAAGAACTGTACAAAAAAATCTTCACGACCAAGATAATCACGATGGTATGATTACTCACCTAGAGCCAGACATCCTGGAATGTGAAGTCAAGTGGGCCTTAGAAAGCATCACTATGAGCAAAGCTAGTGGAGGTGATGGAATTCCAGTCGAGCTATTTCAAATCCTGAAAGATGATGCTGTGAAAGTGCTGCACTCAATATGCCAGCAAATTTGGAAAACTCAGCAGTGGCCACAGGACTGGAAAAGGTCAGTTTTCATTCCAATCCCAAAGAAAGGCAATGCCAAAGAATGCTCAAACTACACAATTGCACTCATCTCACACGTTAGTAAAGTAACGCTCAAAATTCTCCAAGCCAGGCTCCAGCAATATGTGAACTGTGAACTTCCAGATGTTCAAGCTGGTTTTAGAAAAGGCAGAGGAACCAGAGATCAAATTGCCAACATCTGCTGGATCATGGAAAAAGCAAGAGAGTTCCAGAAAAACATCTATTTCTGCTTTATTGACTATGCCAAAGCCTTTGACTATGTGGATCATAATAAACTGCGGAAAATTCTTCAAGAAATGGGAATACCAGACCACTTGACCTGCCTCTTGAGAAACCTATATGCAGGTCAGGAAGTAACAGTTAGAACTGGACATGGAACAACAGACTGGTTCCAAATAGGAAAAGGAGTACATCAAGGCTATATATTGTCACCCTGTTTATTTAACTTATATGCAGAGTACATCATGAGAAACGCTGGGCTGGATGAAGCACAAGCTGGAATCAAGATTGCTGGGAGAAATATCAATAACTTCAGATATGCAGATGACACCACCCTTATGGCAGAAAGTGAAGAGGAACTAAAAAGCCTCTTGATGAAAGTGAAAGAGGAGAGTGAAAAAGTTGGCTTAAAGCTCAACATTCAGAAAATGAAGATCATGGCATCTGGTCCCATCACTTCATGGGAAATAGATGGGGAAACAGTGGAAACAGTGTCAGACTTTATTTTTGGGGGCTCCAAAATCACTGCAGATGGTGATTGCAGCCATGAAATTAAAAGAAGAAAAGTTATAACCAACCTAGATAGCATATTGAAAAACAGAGACATTACTTTGCCAACAAAGGTCCGTCTAGTCAAGGCTATGGTTTTTCCAATGGTCATGTATGGATGTGAGAGTTGGACTGTGAAGAAAGCTGAGCACCGAGGAATTGATGCTTTTGAACTGTGGTGTTGGAGAAGACTCTTGAGAGTCCGTTGGACTGCAAGGAGTCTGTTGGACTCCAACCAGTCCATTTTAAAGGAGATCAACCCTGGGTGTTCTTTGGAAGGAATGATGCTAAAGCTGAAACTCCAATACTTTGGCCACCTCATGGGAAGAGTTGACTCATTGGAAAAGACTCTGATGCTGGGAGGGATTGGGGGCAGGAGGAGAAGGGGATGACAGAGGATGAGATGGCTGGATGGCATCACCGACTTGATGGACGTGAGTTTGAGTGAACTCCGGAAGTTGGTGATGGACAGGGAGGCCTGACGTGCTACAATTCGTGGGGTTGCTAAGAGTCAGACATGACTGAGCAACTGAACTGAACTGAAAGCTTTAATCAAAATAATTTTTCAAATTGCCTGTTCCTTGTGGAACACCAACTGAGCCGTGATCCTGGGCAGGTACAAGTTGGGGACGGAGGATAAAGTGGCTGAATGCTCCTCTGGAACTGCTTTTTCCCTCCTGACATTTGAAAGCAGTGTTATATGATGTACAGAACAAAAGACTAGGAGCCAGAGGTTTGAGTGCCTACTCTACATTTACTAAAAGTTGATCTAAGGCAGTTATTCAACCTCTCTGAATGTCAGTATTCTCATCTATCAGATGGAAACAAGAAACTCAGATTTGTGATATCTTATCAAATTGCTATAAGAATGAAAATATTACTGTTTTTGGAGTAACAACCATTGCTATGGTAGTCAGCACTATTAATACATTTTGACAGAGGGATCAAGGGACCAACAGGGTCCAGAAGGGGACCCTGAGCTGCTCTGACCAGCTCTGCTAGCCCCCGAGGCATCAGGGAGCCCCAGAGGCCTGGGCCTCCCATGAGCAATCTGTGACCTGGGTGATATGTGTTTACTCCTTGCTGCCAGGCCCCGGCCCCAGTGGGACCCATATGTCTCTCTCCAGAATGCAAGCCAGGGGACTTGCTACAGCTGCTGGTGTGTAGATGCCTGTGCCAGCCTGGCCCAGCCCAGCAGCATTCCTGAGTCTAGGCATTTGGTCCAGGAGACCAGGCCTCTCGTGGGACCCTGCACTCCAAGGATGCCCCCTGCCGCAGCAGAGAACAGCTGGGCCTGCCTCCTCTACTCACCTGCTTTCTGATGAAGGGTGGGGAAAGATGCTCATTGGGGGCACCTCAGGACACTTGGCATGAAGAATCCTCAAACTGTGAGGACACAGAATAGCAGGCATAACAGTGGTGCCAATGCTTGTACTAACATCCATGCTGCGATATGTAGTAGAAATGTGCTGAGATTTGCAGCAAATCTGGGCCCTGCTGTTTCCTCATGGGGGGACCTTCAGACTTTCCCCCCACATCTGTCATATGGGAATTGAAGAGACTGTTGTATCTGGTGAAATCATATATATGGATGTCCTTTGTTAACTGTAAGGCACAGTACACATATAAAATGGTCCTGAATCTAGCCCTTTTGGCACATGGTTACAGACATGGCCAGTGGACCGACATGTGTACAGGATGGATCCTAGAACTCGTCTCTCTGTCTCTCCTTGTCAACGGTAGAAAACACGGGGAATGAACTGAAGAACTGGAAAGGTGATCATAGAAACAGAGAATGAAGCCCAGAGGTTATCAGAGCCTGGGACCCTTCCCCGGTTTCCCCATTCATCTCCCCAGCTAATGTCACCCCAGATTCTCTATGTTGCAGAATGGAAGAAGATAGCCCTGCCTGGAGCTTCCCTGACAACTTCCTGCTGTGTTGCTAAGCAACCTGGCCTCCTCTCCCAGAAAAAGGAACCCAGGATCTGGCCTTCCTGCCTCCCTCAGCTACTTCCTCCTCCCCCAACCTCACAGAAGAAGCTTCTCTGACTCATGGAAGAAATTGGGTGCAGTGTTGTGGGGACTAGACTGGGGGAGGTGGTTTGAGACCCCAGTGCAGGGGGCTCTTCTGGGCTGGTCAGTGCTGGGGTATGGTAGTTATGGAATGGTCCTCAGTGCTGGGATCTTTAGGCAAATGCTCTGCCCATGGCAGCAAACCAACAAGGTGGATATAACCAGTGTTTCCATTTTACAGATGAGTCCACTGAGGCTCAGAGAGAGCAAGTAGCCCTCTCTTTCCCACAGGGGATAGGCAGAAGTTGCGTCTGAATCCATGTCCTCCTGGACTCCCTCTACTCCATTATGCCATGCGAGATAAATGCAAGGGTCACATTGGCCACAGATTTCCAAAATGTATTTCTCAGAGACTCACAGACTTAGAAAATGAACTCATGGTTTCTGGGGGAAAGGGATATTTAAGGACTTTGGCAAGGTCATGTACATATACGACTATTTTTAAAATGGATAACCAGCAAAAAGTTACTGTATAGCACATTGAACCCTGCTCAATGTTACGTGCCAGCCTGAATGGGAGGGGGGTTTAGGGGAGAATGGATACATGTATATGTATCCCTTCACTGTTCACCTGAAATTATCACAACATTGTTAATCGACTATACCCCAATACAAAATGTTTTTGGTGTTAAAAAATAAAACAAAAATAAAATGTATTTCCCACTCTGTAATCTGTCTGGGACCAAGGTGAGTACTGAAATTCGGAACCTAGCCTAGGATTGGGCTGAGATTTGGGGAAATTGTCCTGCCACTTCCTGGGCTTCTCAGAATCTGCTCATTTTTCCATGAGAAAGGATCAGGGGAATAAGAGATGGGGAAGGAAGTGAAAACTGGGCTGCTTGGGCTTGAATCATCTTGCTACCATTTAGCAGCATGGTGACTGCAAGCAATTTATCTAATATTTTGTGTCTCGAATTTTCCTCATCTATAGAATGGGAATAATACTAAACCCAACTCCAAAGGGTTGTGAGGACCGAATGAATGTAAAGCTCTTTAAATAATGCCTGACACAGAGATGTTCAATAAGTATTAGCCTTTATTATTATTACTTCTAGGACACCTTAGCATATAAAGCTCTTTCACATCCCTAGTGGTTAAGAGAACTCACAGCCTCTGAAATCAGACTGGGTTCAGATTTTGTTCTGCCCTTTCTCACCATGTGACTTCAGATTTAACCCCTCAGTGGGCTTCCCTGGCAGCTCAGACAGCAAAGAATCTGCCTGCAATGCAAGAGACTCGAGTTCAGTCCCTGGGTCAGGAAGATCCCCTGGAGAAGGGGTTGGCTACCCACTCCAGTATTCTTGCCTGGAGAATTCCATGGACAGAGGAGCCTGGGGGGCCACAGTCCATGCAGTGGCAAAGAGTTGGACACGACTAAGTGACTAACACACACATACTCTGTGCCTCAGTTTTCATATCATAAAATGGGGGAAATCATAATCTCTCTTTCAGAGGATTGTTGTAAGGATTAAATGTGATTTAAATATTAGTTGTGGTAATGTTAGTTGCTGTAACAAGAAAACCTCCAAATTAAAAGTAACAGACCAATATATGAGTGATTTCTCTCCATGTGATGTTTAAGGGGCTGGGATCCCTTCATAACGGAGTTCTGCTGACTCCTAGGAACTAGCGGTCCCCTAGTGCACCACAGGAGGTACAAAGGGAGTAAGAGAAGACGGAGAGGGCACACTCACCTCTAAATGCCTTGGCCTGGGCACAAGATACACTGCCATTGTTGTTCATATTCTGTTGGCTAAAACAAGGCATGTCACTCTCACCAAGATGCAAGGAGGGCTGGAAAGTTAGTCGCTGGTTGGGTGAGGACACTGAGTCGACCCGACCTTTCAGCTCCACTGCCTGAAGTGAGGAGCACGCAGCTTAGGCTGCAGGGAGGGGTAGAGCTGCCTGTGTCTGCCACACTGAGAGAACTATTAGGATATTATCAAATGTGTCATTAAGTGCAAGAAATATGTTAAGTGCTATTATTAATATTATTTTTATTTAATCCACATACTAACCATGGGAAATAAACATTACTATCGCCCATATTTTAAAGGAGAAAGCTAAGTCTCTGAATGGTGTGGATCTGTGGTCTTACCTGTGGTCTTTCCTTTGCCCTGGCCACACTTTGCCAGGTGGGGATGGTTATCTCCACTTTCAGGTGAGGAAAATGAGGCTTTGAGAAGTTGAGTGACTGGCTCAACACGTGACCCCATAGCTCAAGTCCTCACCCATCACACCAGCTCTTCTCTCACCGGGCCTTCCTGGAAAGCCTCTTCCTCGTGTGGAGGTGACCTGCAGCCTGCCCAGATCAGGTGTACTCCATCCACTTATCTAGTCATAGCAGGTGAATTCCCAGGAGGCTTCCCAGTGGGAAGTCACACAGCCGGGAACTAGCTGAGACCCTGTCATCTTAAGTTCAGTACGTTGTCCAGTTGCCCCATAAAGAAACGGAGGATGCACTGAGTATAGAAGGCTGACCCGTGTGATGGTTATGGCCATATAACCATTCAAGAGATGGGTTCTTGGTGAAGCTCACCGGGTGGGTGACTGGCCTCAAAAAGTAGGTGTAGCCACTCAAGTTCCTTCCCAGGGTATATGGAAGGCATCTGATTGGGACTGGAGAGGAAGAGCCAGTGCTTTCTTTGTTTGGAGTTGTTTGTTTTTTTTTTAAACACTGATATGTGTACAAAGTTTCTTACATGATCATTTATTCTTTCAACCCTATGAGGGAGGGTCTGTTATTTTCATATCCATTTTGCGGATAGAGTAATTGAGGCACAAAGAAGTAAGTAACAAAGCTAGTAAGTGACACAGCCAGCACTTGAAGCTAGGAAGCCCAGCCTCAGAGCCCTTGCCACTTAACTACTATGCTATGTCACCTTTTGTTTACAAAGAAAGGAAAAGAGGAGATAGCAAAGAAAATGCAGTGGGAGAGAAGTCTTAGAAACAGAACAAATCTCAGTCAGTTGGACATTGGGCCATTGGACTCCCAATCTGCCATCCCAGGACGGAGGAGTGTCAGGGGAAATTTAACTGACAAACGGATATAGGAATTGCCACCAAAGTCAAGTTGTAGTCAGACCCTAGCCCCACCCCACAATACAGTGATCCACTCAAAGGTTGTAGAAACACAAGGAAGTGAAGGCTTACAAAAGACAATGGGGCAACCAAGCAGTCTGATGTGTTTTTTTAATCAGACCAAGGCCCTCACTAACCAAAGACATTCATAAGACAAGTCATCAACTTGTCCATTATAACTGATCATCTTCTGATTGTTTCAGTCATGTCCAACTCTTTGTGATCCTATGGACTGTAGCCTTCCAGGTTCCTCTGTCCATGAGGTTTTTCCAGGCAAGAATACTGGAGTGGGTTGCCATGCCCTTCTCCAGGGGATCTTCCTGACTCAGGGATCAAACCCACATCTCTTGTGTCTCCTGCATTGGCAGGCGGGTTTTTTACCATTAGTGCCCACTGGGAAGCCTCCTGGGAATTCACCTGCTATGACTAGATAAGTGGATGGAGTACACCTGATCTCGGCAGGCTGCAGGTCACCTCCACACGAGGAAGAGGCTTTCCAGGAAGGCCCAGTGAGAGAAGAGCTGGTGTGATGGGTGAGGACTTGAGCTATGGGGTCACGTGTTGAGCCAGTCACTCAACTTCTCAAAGCCTCATTTTCCTCACCTGAAAGTGGAGATAACCATCCCCACCTGGCAAGGTGTGGCCAGGGCAAAGGAAAGACCACAGGTAAAGTATTAGCATAGGGCAGAGCATGGCACAGAGTCAGGTTCAGTGAATGGCAGACACATATTTTATTATCAGCAGTTCTACTTGCTGTGAATTATAGGAAAGATTAAGGAACAGGTTGAAGTGAAGAGCATTTGAAAGATACTTTAAAGGGAATATGAAGGAATGAAAGCCAGAAAAGTACATCACAGCAACCCATTTTGGTGTCTGCCTGTGATCACATGGGCTGATGTACGAGAAGGTGCTCTGTAAGCCTCAGCGCCCTGGGTGGCATCTCTGTGGCTGTGCAGATCTAGAGCACGTGGCTATGGATGTCCTCACACGGCATGCTATTTGGATTTCTGATTCTATCTGCAAGTGAAGGCAAGTGGAGCTTGGTCACAAGGAACACACGTCAGTGGAGAAGACACGGGTCTGTGTAATCCTGAGAGGATGGGGGAGTGATCCCACAACACGGTGACCAAGGCCACCTGGAACTGTGGAGAAGCCACTCAGAGCACTGGGAGAAGGCCTGGTGAGGAACCTGGCCTGGGACAAGCCCTGAGACTTTGGCCAAGTTTCTCAACATCTTAGGCTTTGGTTAACTTATCCTCCGAGTGGATAAAGCCATCCCTGCCCCGCTGTCTTCCTCCCTGACCCTGGACAGAATCAATAAATCAATGGATGTGAAAGTGCTTTGTAAACTCTGTCATGCAAGTGCATGGCAGGGGCTGGGGTGGTGAGTGAGTCATATTTTGACCAGTTACATGAGTGAAGAGAGAGAGAAAAGGCAGACCTTCAGGGAATGAAAGAGGGGCTGCACCCTGGACTGGGAGAGAGAAGCAATGGTGGGATCAATACCTTGGAGAGCCAAAGGCCAAGGGGTTAAGGGTCAGTAAGGACAGGCCTGGGTCGTCAGGAAGCTGAGTATGGTAAGAGTGTGGCTCCATCAGGGCTTGGGTGGAACGGAATCAATCCAAGACCACAGTAAATGGAATCCCAGAAGAATTATCTGAGGGTTAAATAGTAAGTCAGTTGCCAATCTAGGACCAGAACTCGGGTTTTCTAATGCCCAATCCCAAGCTTCCCAAACTGGCTTGTGTGAAGGAAAGAATAGAGGGGCAGGGTGAGCTCTAAGGATGTGATGTCATAGGCAAGAAAAAGTGAAAGTGAAAGTCACTCAGTTGTGTCCAACTCTTTGCGACCCCATGGACTGTAGCCCGCCCAGGCTCCTCTGTCCATGGGATTCTCCAGGCCAGAATACTGGGTGGGTAACCATTCTTTCTCCAGGGGATCTTCCCACCCAGGGATCAAACCCAGGTCTCTCACACTGCAGGCAGATTCTTTACCATCGGAGCCACAGAGAAGGCCATAGGTAAGAAAACCGTCTAACACTTCCCCTGGCTTCCCAATGATGCCCAAATCCCTCTTTTACCAACTCACTCACAGGACTTTGAATCTCAAAGTCAGCTAACCCACCTCCCCTCTCAACCTTCTAAGGAAGGTTAGTAGTCCAGTGACAAAGCACTCCTCATCAAGGTCCATGGCAGAAGGTTCTTCATGAGATCAAGTTGACATATCTGCCTCACTGTAGCTTTCCACCACATGTCCCAGTACATGCATCTGGGTGCTCTGCCACAAGAAAGCTCTCTGAATAATTGAGGACAGCTTCTGTGCCTCATTCCTTACTGTGATTTCCCAGACCATGTTTCCCACGGTTGGTTTTCCAGCATTCTTCCTTCTTCACTTGGTGGGTCCACTATTCTATCTGTCCTCCATTTGATCTTCTCCTGAAAGTGTTATCTATTAATAACACCGTGTACAACATGCTGGGGGCACAATCATTTTTTTTAATTTATTTTTTGACTGTGCTGAATCTTAGTTGCTGCATGTGGGCTTTCTCTAGTTGCAGCGTGCAGAGGCTACTCTCTGGTTGTGGTGTATGAGCTGCTCGTTGCCGTGGTTTCTCTTGTTGTGGAGCACAGGCTCTGTGGCACATGGGCTTCAGCAATTGTGGCCTGTGGGCTCGAGAGCACAGGTTCAGTAGTCGTGACGCAGGATCTTAGTTGCTCCTAGGCACGTGGAATCTTCCTGGACCAGGGATGGAACCCATGTCCCTTGCATTGGCAGGTGGATTCTTAACCACTGGAACATCAGGGAAGTCCTGGTGGCACAATCATTACAGCAAGTGGATCATTTCCTTCATTCTAGGGTGTCCATAGCTGCATCAATGCATCCTCAGATCACAGTGGTTCTTCTTCATTTAGCTTACAGTCTTCCATGTAACATTGTAATAAGACACTGCTCATTTACACATAGGCTCTACTGAGCCCCACCCTTTCATATCTCACACTCTGGCCTTTAGAGATCTAAGAAGAGGATCTCACACTCCTTGCCAGGAAATTTCACTTTTTTACCTTCAACCCACAATTCTTAGCAGCCCAGATCTTTCTGGAACCTGGTTCTGTCTCCCCTGTGTATTCTTTTCCCCCCAGCTTCTACTCTCTGCAGAGAGGCCCTCTGCCTCTCCCCCAAAGTCACTGAGCTCCTCACCAGGCTAGACTCCTCCCCTGGCCATCTGCTGCCTGAAATACATGATCCCACCCATCCACCTCATGAGGTCTGCAGAGCATAGCAACATGGAACGTGCTGATGCCAGAATGTTAAGGGACTAAGTGTGTGTTAGTTGCTCAATCGTGTCCGACTCTTTGCAACCCCATGGATCATAGCCTGCCAGGCTCCTCTGTCCATGGAGCTTTCCAGGCAAGAATACTGGAGCCAGTTGCCATTTCCTTCTCCAGAAAGGGACTAAAGCAGGCACCATTCAATTCCAAAGGGCGTAGAGAAAAAGGAAGGTGATTATGACAAAGGGTTATAAACAGTGACCTCTGTGTAATGAGACTGTAGGTGACTTTTCCCCGTGCTTCATTACATATTTCATTCAACTAGTATTTAATGGAGGCCTTGTTGTCTATTTTTCAAATTTTCTATGCTGAGTGTGTTATTTAGAAAACCAGAAAAAAATAAAGTGAAGATGAAAAGAAATACTCTTTCCCTAGATGGACCTCGATTTCATTCCCTTTGGGAAGGGGCATTCAGGCTCTCCCTGCACTTATTAATAATTGACCTGCATTTCCTGCCCACAGGGCACAGGGAACTCTCCTCAGCTGCCTTGTGGGAGCCCAGGCAGTCTCCAGGCAACAAGTGAGGAACCTTTGGTCCAGGAGGGATATGGCCCCTGGGAAAGAAACACCAGGACCGCGGAGAAGGGCTTGTCCTTTGTGTTGCTTCCGTCTAAGGGAACGCATTTAAGGCAGCTGTCCTGCCTACACGTTTTGTAAAAGGCCTGAAGAAAGCCTAAGAGCTGTGGACTCCGGTGGGCACAGTACTCAGAAAAGCCTCAGGTGGTGAATAAAATGGCCCAGCCAGGAGGACCATCCACTTGATCCACTTCTCAGGTTTCTCGAGGTGAGACCTGGGATGCAGGGCTCCTTTGCCCTCCTCTCTGAAAGCCAAATTTGGCTTCCCAGGTGGCACTAGTGGTAAAGAACCCGCCTGCCAATGCAGGAGTCATAAAGGACGAGGGTTCGATCCCTGGGTCGGGAAGATCCCCTGGAGGAGGACATGGAAACCCACTCCAGTGTTGTTGCCTGGAGAATCCCCTGGACAGAGGAGCCTGGCGGGCTACAGCCCATAGGGTCGCAAAGAGTCGACGCGACTGAAGCGGCTGAGCACGCACGCACGCATGTCGGATCCTCAGCTTAGCTGCAAAACCCGGCTCTGGCTTGTCTTCCTCAGACCAGCAGAGGGCGCGCGCCACCCGCGAGAAGGAGGTTTGCAGCCGCAAGCCCAGAGGGGAGAGGCCGGCGCAGAGAGGGAGGTTCCCCTCTGAAAAAGAATGCAGATCCAGAGAAAAAGAGAACGTTGGAGATGCTGCCGGCGGGCTGGGGAGGGGGGTGGTGAGTGGGAGTGAGAAAACAAGTCTAAGTGAGGGTAGGAGAGGGAGGAGAGGGGAGGTGGGGAAGGGGATGAAATGGTGACTGAGGGATGGTTGAGATGATGTGAAGACGACAAGATAAGTTGGGGTGGAGGTTGGGATGAGGGAAGGAACTTGTGGAAGGACGGGTGCGATGAGGGTAGGTGGGATGCCAGGGCGCGTTGGGAGAAGTCAGGATGGGGTAAGGTGAGAAGGGGCAAGCGGAAGGCCTGGCAAGGCAGGCGGAGGAGGGGTCGGGCAAGGGAGGAGGGGGGCTGCTGCTGGAACCCACTCACTAGGAGCTCTGCACTTCCCTCCAGTAGCACCCAAGCCTGCCGGCCCTCATTCTCTGGAGCTTTTCCTTGCCAGGCCTTTCTGCGCACGCCTGAGCTGGGCGTCTGGTTACCTTTCTGCCCCTACCCCTGCCCCTATCCGCCCCCCCCCCCAAGTTTCTGGGGCAGCTACGAACAGAGAGAGGAGGCAGCGGGGAGCTTCGGAGCTTTAATAGGTCTGGAAGGGAATAGAAACACACCGCAGTACTGCGGGAGGGTTGGGGGTGGGGAGGAAGGGGGCCTGGAAGCTACCTAGAAGTGTGTGAGGTGCCGGGAGAGGAGAAGGTGGACTGAGCTGGGCATCGAGGGGCCGGGGGTGGTGGGGGGGGGGGGGTTGGGCATGAGAAAAGATTTGGAATTCGAGAGAGGGGTCATATCGAAGGGGCTTCCAGGAGCCAGAGGGAAGCACAGACGGAGGGGAGGGAAAATCCGGAGAGACGCAGGGACCTGGAGTCTAGAAGGTTAGAAGTGGGGGCACAGTCACCCTCCCTCGGGGGCTGAGGGACGAGGCGGGGGCAAATCCCGTGGTAAAGGAAGACTGAGGCGACGTCAGTCCCTTCCCCCCGGGGCTGGGTGCAGCGGGTGGAATTAAATCTGAGCTGGAAAGAACGGAGGGGAGGCCCCGGCCCCCTCTCCCGTATGTGGGTGGAATTGAGCGAGGCTCCCGGAGGCTGGGAGAGGCCCCCGGGGCGCCCGGTCTAGTGGTAATGGCCCCCCAGATGCGAGGCCGCGGCCACCGCGCCGAAAGGCCCGGGCGGGGGCTGCAAGCCCGGGCTAGGGTAGAGCGCAGCGGTGGCGGCGGCCGTGGCGGCGGGGCCCGGGCCCGGCCAGTAGGAGAAGCCGGCGGGCGCGACGCCGGCCGAAGCGGCCATGAGGTTGAGTTTGGAGAGGCCAGGGAAGGGCAGCGGGGCCAGGCCGGCCGGCAGCTTGTAGAGCGCGCCGTCCTGGGCGGCCGCGGCCGCGGCGGCGGCGGCGGCGGCGGCGTGGGCGTGAGCGGGGGGCGGCTGGCAGGCCTGCGCCAGGCCCTGGAAGTCGAAGCGGTAGGCGTAGCGCTTGCCGTGCACCTTGCTCATGATGTTCTTGTCGTAGTAATAGCGCAGCGCGCGGCTCAGCTTGTCGTAGTTCATGTTGGGCTTGCTCTTGCGCTCGCCCCAGCGCCGCGCCACCTCGTCCGGGTCGGTGAGTTTGAACTCGCCGTGGCCGCCCTCCCAGGCGATGCAGCCGGCGTTGGCGCGGTCAGCCAGCAGCTCCAGCAGAAACTGCCATAACTGGATCTGGCCGCTGCCTGTGGGGAAGGGGGCGGTCAACCACAGGCGGAATGAGGGAGGCGAGCGGCGGGGAAGAGGTGGGGTGTGAGAACCCACCACTCACCCCCCTCCCCCGCAAGTCGGATGTGGGGATCGGTGTCAGGGAGGAAAAGGGCACGTCCAGCTGAGTGGCTGACCAGGGAGGAGATGGTCAGTAAAGCCGTCCCTAGGCAGTACCGCGCTTTCGCACAATGGAAACACAACCCCAGGGCGCACAGCTTTGTAAGAATTAGGGAGTGAAGGGAGAGCATCACTTGTTCCATGTGGGGGCAGCGGTACTCCAAGGCACAGGGCTTTTGGAGGTAAGTGAAGGCGGAATGTCAGACCCTCGGCCTGAGAGCCCTTACTCGGTGCAGAGCCTGCACAACCGCTCGGGGTAGCCTACATAGGCGGTTAGCTGGCCACATCCTGCTGGACCACGTCCAGAGATCCAAAGGGAAGAAGTCGGCCTGCAGCAGGATCACTCGGCCCAAGAGACAAGGCATACACTTGGACCCTCTGCCTGAAGTGAAGAAGAGGTGATGTCTGGCTTCCTTGCCATACCATGTCAGACTGGGATGGGGACAGTGGCTCCCTAAGTGTGAGAGGAACGGCAGCCTCTAAAGTCTCCCACCCTTGCCAGCATCTGGTGCTGGGGCTACTCCAGTTCAGCCTTTTTTTTTTTCTGAAACAGGCAGGATTCCCAGCGTACCAAGGTGTCACAGTTCCCTGGGGACATGATACACAGCTCTCAAGAGAGGAGACCCAGACGCTTCTGTGCTTGGCTCCCTGCCTCTGCCCCATCTTTGGCCAATCTCCAGGCCCTTCTGCCCTGTCCAGATTTTCAGGGTTGCTAGAAAGGGCCAGGAGGTTTTCCCAGATAAGTGGGTAGTGAGAACTCCTGTTTCTCTGTCTTGGAGCCTCAGTCAGACAAGCAGAGAAAAATCTTGATAGAATTAACCACCCCTCCCCACCAGCCCACCCCCACCCACCCCAGTCCTTGCACCTACCGGCACATATACATACACACAGTTTTAGAATAAAATGGATTTTCCTTGAAGTTGTCTGGTTATTGTTTTAAATTGAGCCTGGTGAAGCTCTCTTCTTTTTTCAGTGACTTCCTCAGAACCCAGATGCTGCCCTCCACATAATTTCGACCCCAATCCTTCCACACCAGCTCTGGGAGGGGCTCCCTGGCTCCAGGTCAGGAGGACTGAATTTTAAGGTCAGAAGCATGGCAAGGGGTGGGGGAAATGTGCATCTGGTACTGAGAGGTGTAGAGGCTTGGAAACTCATTCCGGCTGGGTGTTGTGTTCCCTTTTAGATAAAGCAGTCGCTGGCCTTGTTTTTCTGGTCATGGTAATTATTGGTCACTTGATAAGATCTAGGGTACCAACTGTGGGGCTTCCCCTGGTAAAGAATCTGCCTGCAATGCAGGAGACACAGGAGATTCACCTTCAGTCTCTGGTTCGGGAAGATCCCCTGGAGAAGAAAATGGCAACCCACTCCACTAATTCATGCCTGGAAAATCCCATGGACAGACGAGCCTGGCGGGCTATAGTCCAAAGGGTCACAAAGAGTCGGACATGACTGAGTGACTACGCACAGGGTACCAACTGGGCAGGGACCAGTGGGGAGGCTTTACCTGGTAGGTCAGCCAGGTCCTGCTGCCAACATGGCAAAGCCAAGGGTAATTTAGCGACCAGCCAAGGGCGGATGGCGGAAGCTGGAAATCAACTGAAATGGCCTAGAGGACTTGGCTCACAGAGCCCGGCTGGCCAGGCCAGTGAGGCAGGTGGGCGCTGGCCCTGGTGCTAATGGTGACTCAGCCTGGAGTGGCCTGAGAGTACTTCTCCGGGGTCACCTTGCTGGGTGGTGTCCAAGCCTTGTGCTCCTGCTGCCAGTAGGGAAAGGACACCAAGCACCAGAGCAGGAGAGAAATATTCCCAGCTGAAAAGGGGTGGGGCGGGGTGGGGTGGGGGCGGCAGGATCTTCTCAGCCTGCCCTGGCCTGCAGAGTCAACACTGGGTCTCAGAAGGTACCAGAGCCAAAGGCCAAATGAATGTTCACCACCATCCCCGCCAGTCTCCCCACAACCAGGCCCGGAGCCGCCGTTTCCCAAAGCCCAGCGTTCCACATCGCTCCCAACCGCCGTTGGGGTGACAGTGGCGCCTGTCGGTATGCGGTGCGTGCCCCGGGACCCCATCCTCGACTCTGCCCGTACACTCCGGCGGCCAGCTCACCTTTCTGTACCGCTGGGCTCAGCGGTCCCCAACCCGGGCTCTTTCCTTCCTTGAAGAGACCGTCTCCGACGGGATCTGTGGCAGCAAGAGAGAAGAGTCAAGCGGATCCAGGCGGAGGTTGCCGACTTGACCGAAAGACCCCGAGGCCAAGGCTCAAGGAGGAAGAGGGGCGTGCCATGGTTCCCGGGCGAGAGGCTGGGGGCCCTATCCGTCCGGCTCCTCCTCCCGGAGCCTGGCCCCGGCGCGCGCCGCGCGGAGCCCCTCCATAACGCCCAAGTCAGGAAACGCGTCCAGGAAAAAGGAAATCCGCTTTCCGAACGGGCCGGCGGGAGCCTTATAAAGCCGAGCGGGGTTTGCGCCAGCCGATCTGGAGCGCGCAGAGCCCACCGGAGAGGAGAGGACGCCTGGAAGGCTGGGCTGGTGGGAACGCTCGGAGCTCGGAGGTGAGGAGCCACGAGGGCGCTAGGGCCACGCCCGGCTGACCACAGCCTCCCAACACTGCACTCACACTCAGTCCCTTGCTACACTGAAGACCCCTGCTCCCCTACCAGGCTCTTTCAGCCCCCGGAGCCGGAGCTCCTGGCTTTCCAGGCTCTCAGTGTGCTCACTTCAAGTCCTCTAGACCTCACACTTAAACCTCAAAGCGCTCCACCTGCTTTTAAGGTTTCCTGATGCCCTAGCTGGCTCAGTTCTGCCAGCGATCCGAGTCTCTGGACCGCGCCCCCTTCCCTTGGACCCCAGCATCCCCGTCCCAAGCCCTAACCCAGATTTCCCGCCCCGGGTCCCGGTGCCTCCAGCCCCCAGCTGGTCCCTGGTACCTGGCAGGTACATGTTGATCAGCAGGGGCTGGGAGGCGCCGCTCTGTCTCATCGCCGCCAGGAACTGGGTGGTGGGAGGTGGGGGGGGGGAATGGGAGAGGGGGGGATCGCGTCAGGCTTTGAGCTCTGGGGCACAGATCCCCGCCCGAGGCGACCGAGGTGACAAGGAGAAGAAGGCGGCGCTGGGTCCAGCAGGACCGGGCGGGAGGGGGCTGCCCGAGTGTGGCGGGGGATGTGGGGTGCGGGGGAGGGGGGGTCCTGGAGCGACGCTCCCAGCTACCAGGCTGTTCGGAACCCTCCGGCCCCCAGCGCGGGCAGGGGCCGCAATTTCCGTTTTAATTAAAGAGCTGCCGCCTCGGCCCCCCGGACCCCGCCCCCGCCCCTCTTATCGCCCCATCGCAATAAAGTCTCCGACGTGCAGCGCGGCAGCCAAGCGCACCAGGCAGCCCCCCGCACCCCGCAACCCGGGAGACGCGCGGGGGATGGGCCTGGGCCTGGCGCTCTGATAGGGGTCAGGAGCCCATTTCTTTTCCGCCTCCCTGACTCTGAGCAAACAGCAACGGGGTGGACTACCCCGGCCCCACCTCGGACCCCCGGGGCCACAACGCGGGGAGGAGGAGGCTCACTCCTCTTCATCCATTCCCCCCACCTCACTGCTCCACTCTCCTCCCCTTCCTCCCCCCACCCCTACCCGGGTTCCCGTCTCCAGGCTGCGTTATCTGCATCTTCACTTTTAAATTTCCGCTTCCCTCCCTCTCGCCTGTCTCTGCGCTCCGGGTCGGCAGCCGTTGCTCTCTTTATCTGCCCCCCTCCATCCTCGCTTCTTCTGCCTCCTCCTCCTCCACTCTCTGCTCTTCCCTAAAGACCCGATCTCCTTCACTGATTCCCTCTTGTTTCCCCAGGTTTCCTGTCTTTCCAGGGCTCCCAGGCCCCTGGGCCATCACTGGGGTGTCTCCCTTACAACTTTTAGTGGGTTGCCTTCCTCTCCTTTTCTAAGTCTTTCCTTCTTTCACTTAGTCTCTCCTCCTCCTCCTCTCCCCATCTCCCCTTCTGTCTCCTCTCTACCTCTTTCCCTTCCTTTTCTCATTGATTTGTTCCCACTAATTTATGGCATATGGTAGACTCGTGATCTTCCTTCCATTCCCACCCACCATAACCACTTCTCTCCTATCTCTGCCCATCTCTTGTCATCCCAGCTTAACCATCTACCCTAACAACTACTCTTGATTATCCCTGAACTAGGCTACAATTGACACCTTGCTCTAGCAGAAGAGGAGTGAAAACAGGTGTACTGTACAAGGCCCCCAACCGGGGGAAAGTGGAAGTAAATCCACTCTGGGAAAGGGACAAAGGCGGGTATGTGGTTCCAGGTGGTGGCCTGGAGTCTCTGGGTACAGGTGAGGCTTCCTGGCTCTGGAGAAGTGCATCTGGAGGGATGCTGGCTGAAAATGAGGCTCTGGGTCCGGAGCACCACCTGCAGCCATACAGCACCTGGTGACTCCAGGCAGAACTGGTAAACGCAAAGCCTTTCTTTCCCACTGCTTGACTTGAGGAGACAGGAGGCCTGGACTTCAGGGCACTTGGATTGGAGCGAGCAGGTTACCAGTAAGATCCCTGGTCCTGGGGTGCCTGACTGAGAATGGCTGGGAAGTCCAGCTTGAGGTGGGGACCTGCGCATTCTTTACTTGCTGTGACTGCTAGGTTGTTCCTCCTTCCTGGTGGAGGGTACAAAAATCAGAAGGAGCCAAGGAGGAGTGTGGGAGGAAATGGGGGAATCCCAGGACCCTAGAGGATCCTCAAGGGATATGGATGGAGGCTTCAGGATGTGGAGGTGGAATCCTGTGGGGAAAAGATGAGCAGTTGGGATGCTGGCTGGGGACAAAATTCAGGGCTTCGAAGGAGCAGAGCGTCTTGAGGGTGGGGCCAAAGTCTTACTCCCTCTCCTTCAAGCCTTCTGTGACTTCCCCAGATAGAATATGAGAAGCAGGAGACGAGCGTTGCAAGAGTGGGGAGGCAGAAAGTTTCACTCATTTAATGGTCTCAGCAGAAAGCTGAGGGCGAAAGGAGAGGCACTTAGAGTGGGGGTCTGTCCAGACATCCCAGGTCCGAGCTGGTGAAGAACCAACACCTCAGGCTCTGCTTCACCTCCCTGAGGACTGAGGGGCTGAAGGCATGGGTGGGCTCTCGGAAGACTTTGTGAGGGAGTGATGGGTGAGCCCCGACCTCATGTGGATCTTGGCTGCATCCCTAGAAATGAGATGACTTTTTCCATCCCCTTTGACCTTTAGCTGAGTGCAACCAATGAGCAGGTCTAGGCAGCTTCCACCATCACCTCCCACCTGACAGGGTGTGGGTTCCACCGGGTTCTGCACATCCCATCAGCCTGCCCAGAACAGGAGGATGGGAAGGTGGTTCCCTGGTGGCTTTGTGGGTAAAGAATCTGCCTGCAATGCAAGAGACTCGGCAGACATGGATCCCTGCGAGATGCAAGTTCAATCCTTGGATCAGGAAGATCCCTAAAGAATGAAATGGCAATCCACTCCACTCTTTTTGCCTGGAAAATTTCATGGACAGAGGAGCCTGGCAGGCTGCAGTCCAAAGGGTCTCAAAGAGTTGGACATGACTGAACGACTAAGCACGCAAGATGAAAACACCCAGGCCCAGCCTGGCATCTGTGCCTCCTTCTCTTTAGTTGCTGGTGTGGAGAGCAGAGTTGGACCCCAGGGTCTAAGAAAACCTAGAAGGTCCATCCATGCTGGCAACGGCTGCAACAAATATTAGCTCCCCCGACTCCTTCATTGTACAGGTGGGGACACTGAGACCTAGAGACAGGGTGCACCCTGACCAGCGTCACACTGCGTTCCCAAAGGCATCTTGCTGGGTGTTTTTGGTAACCATGGACCTTCCTGGAGGGAGGGCAGTTCAGCTGATGGAGGACCCCAGATCTCCCTTTGCCCATTGCCTGCCCCAAAGCAGGTGGTGGGGGAGATGACTTGCTGGGCCCTGAGGCCAGTTTGCCTGGGTCTGGGCTCAACTCTTCCATTTTCTAGTTTGTGTGGTTTTGGAGAAAATTACATCACCTCTGTACCTTAGTCTCTTCATCTGTTAGATAGGGATTAGAATACAAACTATACAGAATTATTAGGCTTATATAACATGCTGAGTGCTCAGATAAAGCTGCATATATGTAGCTGTTACTGTTACCAACCCTCGAGGTAATAGGTCACAGGTAGGAGCCTGTGACCATGCAGGAACCCCAGACTCCTCTGGAGGCCACAGAGGTTTGGGGCTCTGCTGAGGCCTGAGGCTTTTGACCACAGCTCAGATCAGCCTCCACTTAACAGCCTGGATTTGGGGTCAGAAGCCCTGTGTTCAGGTCCTGGCTTTGTCACCAATTAAATAGATAACCTCATCCATTTAAGGCTTCTCCTTCTCTGAGGAGTTCCAGTTTCTGCATTGGTGAAATTGGTGAAGAATGGAAACTGTTAGGAGGATTAAATGCAAGAAGGGCCATGGACTCTCAAACCCATCCAGGTATAAAGCAGAATTCATACTCTATCTAGAACTCTGTCCTTGGTCCTCTGACCCAACCTTGAGATCCATGGGGGAAGGCAGGGCCTATGGTAACTGTCCTAGTGCTTTTCTGAATCACAAGCATTTTCAGGGGGTTCTCCTTGAATCCTCACAATCCTTGTCCTGTGAGAGAGACAAGGCAGGAATCTGCAGCTCCAGTTTCCAAGTGAGGGAATTGAGGCTCGGGTATGTTATGTGGCTGGGTCCCAGGTGTTCTGACTTCTGGTCCGGGGAGTCTTCCCAAGGGAGCTGATGCCTAACTTTGCCCAGCTGGGCCCCTGAAACTGCCCAGGTCCAAGTCTGAGTTTTCTTCAACATTGCCTTGACTCTCCCAGACAGAGGCAATGATCTGGGCCAACCCTCCCTGTGGCTATATCCACTAGGGGCTTGAAAACTCAAGCATCCCTGAGGGACAGGATGAAGGGCATCCCAAGGGTCTTGAATATCCTGCCTATATGGGGCTGAGATGATCATAAACTGGGTCAAAGAGGGAACTAGGAAGAAGCTATACTAGTGCCATGGACTCTAATGGCTGCTACCACACTCAGCCCCCAAAACATGGCTATGAGCTTCTACCACCTACCCCAGAACGCAGGCCCGCTGTGGTCAGTGACTTGGGGGTGGTCTCTCCAGCTCACGGGTCTTCTGAAGAGTGGGAAGGAAGAATGAGGAGGGAGTTGTTTGAGACAGCCGAGAGGCAAGGTATGAAGATGTTTTGTAAAATGCTTGAGTTCACTACCACATGAAGGATTGCTATTCAAAGGGTCTGAGGCTCAGCTTAGAGATAGGATGTCTCCCCTAGAAGGCAGTGGGACCTCCCACCAATTACCCCTCTCACACCCTTGCTCTGTCTGGCGGAGATTCTACATAACTGGGAAATGGGTGCAAGTTTCCCTCAGGCTGGATAGGGAGCCAGGATGAAGAGAAAGGCTGGAAATGCCTGTGAGGTGTGGGGGTTAGAGAGGAGCCCAAAGGGGCTCCTGCACAGAGTTAAGGACGCCCTGCCCTGTATGATGGTGCCTGGCCCAGGGGGGCTGTGTGAAGGTTGAAATTCAGCTACGAGCCCTGCCATGGCATCGTGTGCACTCAAACCAGGGGATGGCAAAGGTGCTATCTGGGCTAGCAGGACCCCCTGGTCCAAGCTGATAGGTCTCTATCATGGAGAGGTGTGGGGCTGGCTGTATTTAACAAGTTCCTCAGGATGGTTAACAGCAGTTTCATCTCAGCCCCATCTCAGCCACTTAGATCCTAAGCCAGTGTAGGCTCCATAGTCAAGGATCCTGGAGCCCAAAGGAAAGGTTAGGCTGGCAGAGAAAGACTCTTAGAAAGATGAGGGTGAAGATCACAAAGCAAGGCACCGAGAAGGAGGCAAGAGGGGCAGGCAGGTTCAGGAGCCTTTATTGAGGGTCCTCAGGGGAGGCGCTGGGGCTGTGAAACTTAGTGCTGGACTCTCCGGATGGACTGCAGCTGCCCGGTGTGGGCCTGCGTGCCGAATTCGCTGTAGTTATGGAACTCCCCACTGTGGTGGTCCCGCTCCAACACATACTGGTAGCCCCGGTAGCCCGGATACTGGTAGGCCACCCACCTAGATGAGTGAAGGCACAGGGGTGATAAGTAGGCTCTGCCCCCACCCCCAGTGATGTCTCCATTGCCGGTCCTCCTTTCTCAGCTCCCAATTCCCACCTCCAAAATCATGGCTTCAGTTTTCCCTACATGGTCTCTCCCTGCCCTGTCTACTGCTCCAGGTCTTCCTAACATCTTCCTCCTCTCATCGCCTATTCCCACCCTCCATTGCCTCCTCACTCAGGTTTTCAATTCCTTCCTCTACCCCACACTGCTCCCCTGACTCCTATTCCCCTATTACCTGCCCCCGCCTTCCCCATCTTCTCCATCATCTCACTTCCCCTTGCCTCTAAGTCTCCCACGACCTCACTCCTCCAATCCCCCATCCCCCAACATGTATGTTCATTGTGTCTCTTAGCACTGTCACCTTTCCTCACCCTCCTCCCTGGTCCCCATTGCCTCCCTGCTTTACTCCCCTGTTGCAGGCCCAGGACTCACGCTCCAGAGCTGACTTTGAGGGAACCCACATCCTTGCTGGCCCAGCCCATGGAAGGCAGGGATGGGTAGTCATCATTGAGTTCAAACTTGCAGCCCTGGAAGTTTTCCCCCTCAAACAGTGTCACACGACTGTCACTGTGGTTCTGAGGAACGAGAAGGGGAAGTGGACAGGTCAGACCCTCCAAAGAGGTGCTAATGGATACATTCTCAGCCCCACTCCTCCAGTCCTCCTGCCCAACACAAGCAGTGAAGACAGTGTCTACAAGCACACCCAGAGTTCACTCCATCAGCTCCATATCAGTCTGAGAAGCTGGGGTGCTCAGAAGTCCCAAGCCTGGTCCCTTCTATGGCTTTGGATTGGGGTGGTGAGACTAGAAGGGGGATTTCCAGAGACCCTTCCAGGTCAAAAATAAAGAATCTTGTGACATGGACCTGTTTTGCCGGAGGAAAATTAGAGGTCCTAAGAGAAATCTGGCCCACTATGCAAGACAGTTTCCCAAAGGTCTCATTGACTATCCACTCCCCTGCCCAGGACCCTGGGCATAGCCACTCATAGGGTAGGACCCAGCAAAGAGTGATGGCAGAATCATCAGTGTTTGTTGAGTCTGGGCTCCCCTTGTCCCAGGACCTTCTCCCTGCAGGACTCCTTGGCTTCCTGGAATGGAGAACCTGGCCTGAGTCAGTACCTGCTCTCTGTCCTCCACCCCACAGCCCCAGATCCTCCCCTCCAGTATATTTGATTCACTAACAACCCTTTCCCCCCCTCCCCGAAACATACACACCCAGACCATCCCTTTTCCAACCTTGATCCCTGATTGAGTTCTAGTCTTGTCTGCATGTTAAGTTTTGTGAGCAGAGGTAAACCACTTTGCCCTTCGAGCCCCATTTCCACACCAATGTATAAGGTTAACAACAGTTACCCCGACCTCACAGGGCTGTGTGAAAACAAAAGCGCTCGCTGATGAGTGTGGAGGACTGGAAGTGAGAAATGGAGCTCAAGACCTTCACGGTTGTGGCGCTGTCCATGGTGCTGATTTCTGACGCCTGGTTTAGCCCACATTTTAAACTTTTGGAGAACTCTCTGGTTCTGAGAAGTAATGCCGCTACTACCCGTCTAGGAGTTGTGTTTACACACCCCTGTACACTGAGTGGATGGTCTTTCCCAGGTGCTGTGGTGGAGCCAGGACCTGGAGCTAGGCTGCAGGGGAGGAGGGGGAGGGCTGTGCTTACCGCGCAGAGCACTGGCCGGAAGGAGAGCAGCTGGTCGCTGTGGTGGCCGGCACTGCCGCTCCAGGCACTCCAGCGAGGATAGTCACCCTTCTCTAGAATGAACTGCTGTCCTTGGAAGTCAGGGTACTCAAAGGCCACCCAACTGGGGGAAGATAAGGGAAGCTGGGAGGCCTCTGCTCCAGCCTCATTCATTCCTCTCTCCCCAACCCCCACCCTCCAGCCTCACACCCCCTTGCTTGCTAGGAAAACCAATCTTTTCCTCCACCCCAGGCCCTTCCCTTGACACTCTCATCCCAAGGCAACCCAGTCCCTCTAGAGGCTAGAAACCCAAAGCCGGCTGCTATCTGGGGCTGGAGGGGTCCAGGATTCCAGCTCAGGGCTCCCAGGCTGGAAAGAATTTTCCAGTCTATGAGAATCACTCGAACAAACATGTCTACCTCAAGGATAGGTCCCCGCAAATGTAGGTGTAGGGAGCCCCTAACCTGTGGTAGCAACCTGTGATAGCAACAAACTGTAATAGCTCTGGGACCTCAGCTTTCCCGAGGGCCGTCTCTAGGAAGCCAGGGTGGGGGGAGTGGAAGGGACTTGGCTTTTTGTTGTTGTTGTTGTTAAAAGAAGCTTAGAGACATCTAACTTTGGAGAGGACAAAACTATGCTGTGAACTAACCCCTTCAGGGCTCAAGCTGGCCTCACGGAGTCCTGCCAAGGGTTGCTTCTTGCCTTTATCCCTTTGGCTCGCACGAGGATACAGTCTGTCTCGTGATTTGTCTTGGGGCTGGTGGGGAGTTTTGAGGACACCTAGGGTTTTTCCATCTTGGTGGGTCTCTCTCAGGCAGGGTTTCTCTACAGTCTGGGGAATGGAGGGCTGGGAGTCAAGGTCCCAGTTTCGGAGCTTGGGCCAGGGGAGCCTGGCGCCTCTCAACCCAGCCCAACCATGCCGGGGGCATCACTCACGCGCCATTTTCCACCTTGACCGAGCGCACCCGGCGCAGGCCTCCGCGCTCGCCGATGTTGGCGCAGTCACTCAGCAGCCTGCAGCGGCGGCCCTGGAAGTCCTCCTCATCCCAGAGCGTGAGGCTGGCGGGCGCGGGACCCTGCGCCGGGGCGCTGCTCATGGCGCTGTGGACAAGGACGGGACAAGGCGCTCAGCGTCCCCAGGGCCCCCTCCCGGCCCAGACCCGCCCGATCCCGGTGGGAGGTGAAGGACCCGCGGTTTGGACCCGAGCTGCTAGCAGCTCTTTTCCATCTCGCCCTCCCCGCCCAAATAGACCCCGCCCCAGCTCCGAATATTCACCAGGTAGGTGGGCGAGCGCGGTACCGACGGAAATGGAGAGGCTGAGCGAGGGCTGGGCGTGCGGGGCTTTATACCAGGCCTCGCCCCCTCCCCGCACCCTCTCCCGCCCGGGTAGGGGGAGCTGAGTCAGCGGGCAGGCTGAGGTCAGCTCTGGTGTCCCCGGGCGTGGGGGTGGGGCCGAGGCCTTTCCCGCAGCCGCTGACCTGGCCCCAGCCCTCGGGGATGACAATAGAAAGTGCTGAGACACACGTCCGGGGCCCGCCACAGCCGAGGCTGACTCCGCTTTTTCTTTCTGGGGGGCCTGAGCCAGGCAAGGCGCACCCTCACTGGCCCAGATCCTCAGGGATAGAGGTGCCAGGCCACCCTGTGACCATCCCGCTAAAACCGCGCTATCCCGACTCGAGATGCTGAAGCTCTTCCCAGCGTCTAAACTCCACCTTTTCTTCAGCCCTAGGTCGAGGCTTCTCTTTGGGGCGACGCTAGGGAGGAAGTAGACAAGTCTCTTCACAAGCGACCTTCCTACGAAGCTCAGTCCTCTTTTCCCTGGAAGGTGGGCCATCGCGGCCCTGCTCCTCTCAAGCTCGAGTTCCCAGACTCCGCGCCAGAGCTCCCAGAGTTTTCTTGAAGAATGGTGCTGACAAGAGACGATGACCAAGACTCGCCGCAAGACGGCGCTGAGCGAAGGGAATGAAGCACCCGGGGGAAGGCACGGATTTACAAAGCGTTGAGGGAGTGGCGGTCGTTTGAACGCTGTTTGGCATTACCTTTCTTTGGGATTGGAATGCAAACTGACTTTTTGCACTCCTGTGACCACTGATGAGTTTTCCAAATTTGCTGGCATATTGAGTACAGCACTTTAACAGCATCATCTTTTAGGATTTGAAATAGCTCAGCTGGAATTCCATCACGATCTCCACGAGCTTTGTTCCTAGTGATGCTGCCTGCTTAGTGATGCGCTGTAGTAGGTAGGTAAAAACGCTTTCGACTGATGCGCGGCTGTAACTGCGACGCGGCCTGCCACCAGGCAGAGCTCCTGGGTCTGGGACCCCCGGCCTCAACTTCAGCCTGAGAGCTAGCAGCTGATTATTGAGCGCCTAGGTCACACCCTCCGCTCAGAGCTTTTACGTGAGTGATCTCAACTAATTATCGCACCTATCTGTTGAGGCAGACGCTGCTGTTGGCTGACGTTTCACAGAAGATCCTGCGGTCCAGAGGGTAACACCTGGACGCAGTCCGGGAGGTGTCACAACTGAGAAGTGGCCCAGCTGAAGTGTGACCCTGGGGTTTCCGTTTTGACTACAGATCTTAGGCTCTTGATTTCCCACGTGGCGCAGTGGTAAAGAATCCACCGGCCAATGCAGGAGACACAAGAGATGGGGTAGGATCCCTATGATGGGAAGATCGCCTGGAGTAGGAAATAGCAACTCACTCCAGTATTCTTGTCTGGAGAATCCCATGGAGAGAGGAACCTGGCGGGCTACAGTCTGAGGGGTCACAAAGAGTCCGACTCCAGGGAGTAGGCACGACTCGGCCTCCTAGGCTCTTAACCCCAAACCCACTGCATTGTGGGAGGGGGGGCAGGGGAAAGGTAGGGTCTGGGGAGGGAGAAATTTAAGGGGAAAGGCTTGGAACCCCCAAGGCAAGTTCCAGGAAAGAAATTTCCTTACAACTTGCAGCAGAATTTCCTAACCATCATGGCTGTCGAGCCACAAACGTTTCTGGCAAAATTGTATTTTCCTTAATGAAGGGGGTATGCCAGAAGAAGTGTAGGGATGAGAAAGAAGGGAACTAATACTTCGTTTTGCTCATGAACCAAGTGCTTCCCTTATAGGCTCAAAAGTCCAACATGGTAAGTTTGGATGAACTTACTATGTGGAAATGTGGAAGAGGCTCCCAGAGGCACAGGGCCTTTTCCAAATCCACACAGCTAGCCAGTGTTAGAGCATGATAAGACTGGAGTGCTTTGCCACCCAACTTCTGGTGACTAAAGGGGCTCACAGGCCAGATGCAGATGCTACAGATTCAGAAGTCAAACCACACTGTCTTCCACGCTTTCTCAAAACTGCCATCCTCACTCCAGCCTCAGAGCCTCTGCATTGGCGGTTCCTGTTACCTGGAGTGTCTTAGTCACAAGGTCTTGGCATGGTGCTGGCTCCTTTTTCATCACCTGGGTCATGCTGTGCCTGACATTTACTGTCCTTCACATCACCCTATTTTCTTTATAGCATTTATTATTCTGTAAAGTTGTCTTTTTCATCTTCTGTGGATGACTGTACGGAGTGTTTCCTTTTGTACTAGAGTGTAAGCTCCATTTAAAGGGGCAGGGGCAGGGTCTGTGTAACTCTTGTTTTCAGTTGTTTCTCTCCATCCTAGCACAGTCCAGGACACATAGAAGTTGCTCAATAAAATGTCTCAAATGAGTGAGTGGACAGGGTGCTCAGGTTGGGCCAAAGGTCCCCGGGGAAAGTTGTGTAGAGGAAATGCTGCCGTGAATTGGGGGTGATCTTTCACCCATCCTGCCAACCTCCTCAGTCTTGAAATTCTGGCATGCTGAGAACAGGCATGGGGGTATTGGGGTCCCCCTTGAGTCTCTCTTTTCACTGTTGAGAAATTGCTGTCCAGGATCCCGATGTGTGTGAAGGTGAAGGCCAAAAGCACAAGGCCCTAAAACACAGGGGGTAAAGTCCAGCTTGGAAGTTTTGGAATCAGAGCAGGGACAACCCCAATTTGATTGCAGGTGAGGTCAGAACCACGCCCAGTCCCCTGACTCCCTGTGCTAGAGGGGGTGTGGTCAAATAGGGTATACTTTTCCCAAGCCAAGAAAAGGGGAAACGCACAATATCTAAAGAGGCAAGAAACAGTCCTAGACTCTTCGTCTCCAAGCACTCCAAGCACTCCAAGCACTTGGTCTCGGTTTCACAAGTGGGGCTGTCGCAATGGTGACACGCGAGGGATCGAAAGAATCTCTCTTCTACATTCTCTGTTCCTCCCCGGTCTCTATCCAGCAAGTCTGGACTCGGCCACCAGGGGGGGCGCGCGGGCCGCGCTGGGTGGAACGCCCGCGCAAAGGCCAGAGCCGCGCGGGCAATGGAAGTGGGAGTTGATGGGAGGCTGAGGTCTGGAGGCGCGGGAGGCGAGTGCGTCAGGCTGTGCGTCTGCGCTGGTCAGTGACGCGGACGGTGAGTGCTAGTCCCGAGGGTGCGGGGGTGTTTGTCAGAGGCCAGTCACTGTGTGTTCAGGAGCTGGGGCTGGGAGGGCAATTTCCAGTCCAGGTGTTGGTGGGATCACCATATTCCACAGGAGATGTGTGGTGTGTGTGTGTGTATCTGTGTGTGTCCAAAGGCTTGAGGGGAGATAACACAGTTGAGATCCAAGTTAGAATTCCAGCTGGAATTTGCGATGGAGACCTGTGTGTGAGAATAGTCATGGCTTATCTCCTAGTCCTAAAATCTAGTCTTGGCTCTGCACTAAGTGGCTGTGAGGCACTAGCTGGCCTCTTCCCTCCTCTGCCTCAGTTCTCTCATCAGGAAAATGGTGTATAGGTCCCACCACCGATACACTATAGTCAATGGCTTTCAGTTCTACCTGTCCTCACCGGTTTTCTCAGAAATGGGCATAGCTACCAACACTGCCCATAGCCATTTGCCTGGATTTCTAGACCTCTCTCAGGCTCCTCACGTCCCTCCAGACCCCTCTCTGGTTCTGGTGGTCCTCATAGTCATCAAGAAAGGGAAGAATGAACCCCTGAGGGAAAAGCGTTGTCGGGCAGCCCTGCCCGGAGTGCTAGAATGGGGCTCTGGGATCCTTGTCCCTTTCTGGTACTGGGGACCCCCTTCCTGCTTCCTTCCTCCACCAGCTGATCCATCTCCAGCCTCCCAAGCCTCCCCCACCCACTCCTCTCTAGCCCCTTCCGCACCCCGCCCCCCAGCAGCTGGTCCTGTTTGTTTTCCCAGATCAGTTGTGCTCAGGGCTTCCTGAAGGATGGATGCACAGGTGGCTTTGTTTGCCAGCTCAGCACCGTCACCCCTACCTCCTCCACATCCACAGCCTCTCATGGGGAAGGGGTGGAGGAGGGAGTTAGGTAGACAAAAAAAAAAAAAAAAGAAAGTGTCCTCAGGTCTACACATCCAAGAGACCTCAAGATCTCATCAGGATCTCATTACCTAAAGAGAACTTGCCACCCTATCCAGTCCTTCGTCTCATATAGGGACCTTTGGTCCCACAAAGAAATCCTCCGGATTCCTCCTCTCCGTGATTCTACTAAAGCACTCATCTCAGAAGCACCCTAAGATCCCACAGAGCAGCCCTAAGACTCAGTCCTGTATCTTCAGTGAGGTCCTGGATCCCACTCAGATGCCCATCCCATACAGGGAAATGTAGATCTGACGAAGAAACCCTCAAATGCAACCCTGGACTCTCACTGAGGTCTCCATCCCAGGTAAAGGTGCTGAGAATCCCTGGAGAAGTGACACCCTCCTCACATAGGGCCCCATCCCTTGAACAGCCCCACTTCACAGTACTGCTGGGCAGCTGAGAGGGCCCCTGCCCGGTGGCCAATGTCCTCGAGTCTGCCTGCTCCCACCCCTTTCCTTCATTTCACTGGCAAATCAGCCAGGGCTTTGGTGACTGCAGATGCAAATTCTGTGAATGGTGCCTTCCCCCACCCTGTCCTGTCACCAGCCCCTCCTTTGCAGCCCTGCTCCTCCACTCCCCACCCCCACCCAAGATCGGGAGGGAGCAGGGAACAGGCAATGAGCACCTTCCCCGGGGCTGTGAGGGCTAGTCTCCTGGGAGACAGAGATAACACGGGTGAGAGACCAGCGCAGCTCAGGCTGGGTCTGACAGCTGGGCCTGAAAGAGGTGGGTCCGGAAGGGGTGAGAGCCCCTCCCACACAGACTCCTCATCCCGTCCCTCAGTCAGCAGAGCGCCTCTTCTCTAGCCCTCAGAGGGATGGGAGAACTGGCCCCATCCAGGGAGGTGGGGGCAGCTTTCACCACCACCCACTCACCCAGAAGCAGAACCGCGGGGCTTGCAGGGAGAGGGCACACACGTGCACACATTCACACAGACGGATCCCACATGCGTCCCATGTGGACGGTCTCTCCTAGGCTCAACAGTCATGCTCATTTACAGGCAGACAGCAGACTTTTGTTCGCTCCTTTATTCCTTAAATATTTAGTCAAATGTACGGTGTTTCAGCCACCGTGCTGGGTGCCTCCTAGACCTTCATTGTGCATACCACCCACTCCACGGTCATCAGAGTCACCCCGTCACGATCATACAGACACTGGAGGGTTAAGAGTGTGGGCAGTGTCCTGGGTTCAAATCCAAGCTCCCCTGCTAATAAGCTGGATGAACTTGTACTTCTCAAATTTTCCCTTTAAAATTGTGAAGATTTAAATGCGTGTAAAACCCAGCACTGACCCACATCAAATAAATGTTCACTGTTCCCGTTGTGGTGGCTGTGGTTATAACTGTCTTTGCTGT
This sequence comes from Bos grunniens, assembly GCF_055505025.1. Taxonomy (NCBI): domain Eukaryota; kingdom Metazoa; phylum Chordata; class Mammalia; order Artiodactyla; family Bovidae; genus Bos; species Bos grunniens. The sequence continues at coordinate 29,874,605 of NC_141166.1, read as the reverse complement.
CCTGTTGCTCCCCTCCCATGCCCCCTGCTCCTGGGGGTGGGCTGGGTTGTGGGGAGGAGTCAGGGCAGTGAGCCTAGCTGCATCCCCCCTCTGCATCCCATATATGTCCCCCCATCCAATACATGCCCTGTGGAAGGCAGCCTGGCTCTCAGAATGGGGAGCCTTCCTGCTTCACCCTATTAGAGCCACTCTAATGATGAGCTCAGTGAGGGGAGGGTGGGGGATATACCTATTTCTTTTGTTTTGCTCAGTCCTCTGCTCTCCAGATGGAACCAGAGACCTGACTTGTGGTCCCAGCGCTTTTCCTGGCTCCATATGTGGTCTTGGGTGGGTCACTTCCTCTTTTGGGGCCACAGTTTTGTACCTGAAAACTAAGCTAACTGCTGATCCTGGAGGGGCCTCCCAACCCTTACTCCTGTGATCCTGTGATGCCTCAGGAAGACTCCCTTCCCTCCTCCCCCAGCCTCTGCCTGCCCCTCCATTCCCCACCCTTTACACACACCTGGCCTAGCCAGAATGAGGGGGCGAGTTGCCACTGTTGTCATGGGGACTAATCTCCGAGAAGGTCAGTGAGGCTCTGGTTCTGCCTTGGCCCGATTGGGGATTAGCGCTTGTGTACAACACCCCCCCAACCCAGAGCCTCCACTCTGGGTCCCCACACTTCACACAGACCCTGGGCGGCCTCCACACCCAGAAGTTCCAAGGCTGGGCAGAACCCACACCTGGGCAGTGGGGCCAGGGGCAGCTGCCGCAGCTGTCTATCCAGTGGTGGCCAAGAGAGAAAGGGGGAGGGATAAAGTCAGACCCACACCCCTCACTCCTCACTGTGGCCTGAGCTTTGCCCTTCTTCACTTTCTGCCCTTTACTGGGGCAATACGGGTGTCCCTGAGAGAGGAGTGTCACCTCCCCCCCAGCCCTGGATCACAGTTGCAGCTCAGGTAGAAGTCACCTCTTTCTCCTTTGCTGTGGGTAGCATCTCCCCATCCCAATGACAGCTTGGGATGGAGGCTGTTTTCATATAGCTCCCCTTCCTACACATACACACACACACACACACACACACACACACACACACACACACACACACACACACGGTAGCTTCCATCCCTGGTTACCCTGACCTCTGACCCAACATCTTCAAATACCTCCATCTCTCTGGAGTGTACATCCCTTGTTATCTCACATTGCCTCTTTGTGTCTCTGGCCTCTCTCCAGCTCTCACTTTCACAAGTCTGGGGTTGGGGTTGGTGGTGGTGGATACAGCCTCTCTGGACTCTGAAATCTTCCACACCCACTGGGCTGCACCCACGGTCTGTCCCTCAGTGCTCCTGCTTGGATTCCCCCATGTCTTGCGCATCCTTCTCCCCTCTCCCTTTCTCATCGGTGATTTCCCAGTTCCCCCTACAGCCGCACTCCAAGTGCTCTTTCCTTTTTTCCACTTCCTCCATTACCTGTCCCCTCCCCCGCCCAGGGTGCTGACAGGAATGACAGGAAGCAGGCTCCGGCTTTGAGCAGGCAGGGGGAGGGGTGCTCCCCCTGCTTCGAACACCAGCTGCTAAGCACCCCCCTCCCCAAGCCCAGCACCTGCAGGTCTGCCTGGCGCCTGGAGACTCCACCCCTGGGCCGGCAGGGGAGGAGGGACCAGGAGGAGAGGCCAGATCCCGGCCACATCCAGGAAATGCGGGTCTTGGGGGGATGGGGAGGTGGAGGTCTGCGGACACCGTCCCCCCTCCCTGGAAGCAGGGGAAGAGTCAGTGGCTCTCTGTCACAGGGGCAGACCCCAGTCCACTGGTGAAACACTGTATGTTGTGGGGGGGCAGGGTTCACTCCAAGGGGAGACCTTTCTGTCTTGCAGCCCTAGGGCCTGGAATCCCAGGAAGGGGGGCAGAGCTCTGAGCCACTTCCATGATTGGGGGAGGGGAGAGGATGCCCACAAAGACAGAGGGAAGATGTGCCAGGGCCAGACCAGGCCCCTGACAGGCAGATCAATCAGTGCCAGGCAAGGAGCAGAGGGCTGGGCCCAGGACAGAAGCCTGGTTAGGGAGGCTGGGATAGGAGCCATGCACACCCAGCCCGGGACCCATGCATGGGCCTCCCCCCACCCTCTTGCCCCAGGGTTGCTGCACGTAGACCCAGCCTGCAGTCCGCCCTCTCCCCAGCCCTGCCTGGGATCTGTCAGCACCATCTCATCCCCTCCCCCTCCCTTTCTCTGTGCCAAGACTCAGCAGAGCCTGTGGCACCTGCGGGTAGTTGGGTGAGGGGTGGCAGTGAAGTGGAGGGAAGGTAGAGGGGGAAAGCCAGCACCCCCAGGAACCTCCAAATTGGAATGGGAAGAGACCAGCGACTCCTGACCCTCATTCCCATCCCCCTGGGGGCTTCCTCGGCCTAGATGTGTGGGGGTGCGGTCCCTCCTCAGGATGTCTCCTCACCCTTAGGAGAAATTGGGGAGCTCCTTACTGTTGTCCAAGGAACCTTCCTTCCACCCCTGACCTACAACTAGCCCCTCTCTCTAGGGCTGACTTAGCATTGACATCAGTTCTGGGAGAATGGAACGGGAGACACCAGGAATCAAGGACAGGGACTCAACTGACCCCAAGCCTGAGTTCTAGGTTCTCCAAGCAGGAGGCGGGGGTCTAGCGCAATTTTAGCCTTTCTCCCTCCTGTCAGATCTTAACACTCTGAGTCACTGAAAAGGGGGCGGCCTGTCCTAGGTTTGGGTTGTAGCTAATGACCCTCGAACTCCCACCTAATCTGAGGGCCACTTAGACCCACCCCACACCCAGCTGACTGAAACAAGAGACCTTGTGATTATCAAGTCTGGGAGAGACGGTCAGCTTCAGGGCCTGGGACCCCCAGCAGGCAAGGGCTACCAGACCCTGTGTTTGTCCTTCTCAAGCAATCTGTTCGGAGGTGGGGATACTGCAAGACGGGCCAAGGAGATGACAGGGAGTGAACCCTCAGAATGTCAGCACCAAAGAGATGAGGAGGAACTGAACTTGGTCCAATGTAACCCTAGCTCCCTCAACCCAGATTTTCCACACCTCATAGCTGTTGCTCCAACTCCTCGCGAGCCTCCAACTGCCCAGGTCAAGGGGCTCAAAATCATTGCTGAAAGCCCAGAAACCAGAACATGGGGGCTGGTGGGCTCCACACGAGAGGCCAGACTAACCCCCCTCTCCTTGTGCAAGTGGGAAAATCCGAGGAGAAGCCGGGAAATGACTTGCCCAAGACCACAGAAGTCGCTGGGACAGAGCCAGACTAGAAACCCGGGTTTCCACCTCCGGAAGAACGCCTAAGCTGGCCCCCAGACCCCCTACGCCACCCGGTGGAGCTGGCTCTGCCGGCCCGCATTATCCGGAATCGAAGCGGGCAGCCCTTGAGCAGCGGGCCGGACAGGGCAGGGCGGGCGGGGCCGGATGGGAGCCGGATGTCCCTGGGGAGCGGCGCACAGCCTCTCCGACCCGTATGGCGGCGGCGGCGACAGGTGCCTGCGTGGCGATCGGCCCGGGCCCCCGGGCAGGTGCTGAGAGGCCGCCCCTGCCTCACGCGAGCCGAACGAACAAAACGCTCAGGTCCGGTTTGTGCGAGGGGCTCGTCGCGGGGCGGGAGCGGCGGGTCCGGGACCTGGCTGTGGCCCTCGGCGGTCTCCTGGTCCTGGTCTTCTGCGAGCGCCGTGCTGTCCCGCGCCCGATAGCCGCCCTCACCTGCGCTCATCTGCGGCTGACACGTCGGCGGCCGCTGCAGGTGCGCACCTGGTCCGCCCCTCCCTTCCTGGCCACCCTCCACCCGGCCGGGCCCTGCTTGGCTTGGTCCCCAGCGCACGCCGCGGAGCTTGTGCGGGAGCCCCGGCTCAGCGCGCTTTATACGGCCTACTCAGTCCCCGCCCCTAGACACACACACGCGCGCGCGCGCGCGCACACACACACACACACACACACACACTCACACCTGTCCTGGCGCCCGTTTGCTCGGGGCAAATATTGACTCAGAGGAGGCGGAGCGCCCCCTCACCCCTCTCCCCGCCCTCACCCAGGCTTCGGGGCCGGAGCTCCTCCGAGGCCTTGGCGGTGGGGGTGGAGGGGGGTGTCGGGGACCTGGGCGCCTCTGGAACAACACCAGATGTCACTTTTCCACCCACCTGCCTCGGGGAGGGGGTGGGGAGGAGCCGAGGACAGAGGCTACCAGGCGGAGGTTAGGGGGAGCGGGAGGTTGGGTGTCCTAAGGAAACTGGGGCATCCCCTGGCCTGGGGGATTCGGATTCATATTTAATAGGGTCTGTGGCCCGCGGCCTAGCGATGCGCTCCGTCCCCGTCCCAGCGTCAAATTCTTGACCTTCCTCGACGTGCCTCGATTTCCCTTCCTCTCAACCTCCGCAGAGCCCCGGGAGCCCGGCAGATGCTGAGTAAAAGCTAGCAGTGGAAGGGCCGAACCTCGGAGTAGGTGCGGCGGGGAAAGGGAAGAGATGGCCCCTTTTGCTCCGCGGCCACCTGCTGTGCAGACCAGGCCACCCGGCTCTACTAGGGCAAAAGCCAGCCAGAAACCACCTGGAGCGCCCTCCACTGGCCAAACCTCAGAACTCTCGCCCAGCTGCCTAGTGGAGAGGAGAGACTCAACCTCCCAGCTCCAACGAGTCAGTGCGGTCCACCTTGGCCGCTTCCACCGTCTGTGCCTCTCAGACTGCGCGCGAGTTCTTGTCGTTTACGAGGAAATAAAGTGAAGGCAGATGTGTGTGTGTGTCGGGGGGGGGGGGAGCTAGATGCTTTACTGGGGGGTGATGGAGAAAAGGCAGGGAGGAATCTACAGATGCAAGTCGGAGGAGGTGGGCGCTTGCGTCTGCAAACAGTCGGTGGGGGGCGGTTCAAACGAGCCGGGCATCTCCACTTGCTGCGGCCCCGGGGCCGCTGCTGGCAGCGACTCGGGACTCAGAATCCTGGAATACAGAAAGCCCCAGGTAGGGGAAGTGGAGGAGAAGTTTCCCGGCGCCCCTGCCCTCCCGTGCTACCCCTCGCGCCCTCCGGCGGCCGCTGGCCCCGGCGCCCCCACCTGGGAACGCTGAGCGGCGGCAGGGCGATGATGCGTGGTCGCGAGGTGAGCACCACCTCCCCGCGGCTCGCCTCCACCAGGATGTTCTGGATCATGTTCTCCAGCAGCGCCTCCTGCAGGATAGCGAAAGCCGGGAGCCTGCGCGGCGGGAAGCCGGAGCGCCGGGGTCAGCGCAGCCACCGACTTGCGCTGGGCTTCTCCACTGGCCTCCTCTGTGCTGTACCGTTTGCCCCGAGCTTTAGGTGGATTCTCACTTAACTCCCCGCCCTCTCAACACTACGAAACATTCTTGTTCCAATTTTACAGACGTTCAAACCATGACTCAAAGAGACCAAGGTGCTAAATGTCATGCTGTTGGTACCGGAGAGGGATTCGAACTCGGACAATCCGGGTTCCCATCCCAGGACCAGGGTTGGGGAAAGGTACTGAGCGATGAGACCGCACAGAAGGAGCTCCTAGGGAATCCCACCGTGGACAGAAAGCTACAGAGCAACCCTGGGAAACGGCAGTGCAATAAGAGGTGGTACTTTGCTCCTGGCTCTAGAAAATCACTTAAGTGGCTTTGACGACTATAATCACCCTGCTGGAAGTGGTGTGATGGTAAATGTTAATAGTCTGCTCTTGGAGAAGAAAAATTAAAGCTCAGATCGCCATTCTGTACATAGCGCCCCCTGAGGCCTTAAGCTTCCAGCAGCGCTGTCAATGAACCCGGAGTTGGAAAGAGAAGCTGACACAGGTAGCGGCCCACACCACTGCCTCCTATGACCCTTCTGCACTCAGCCCCCTCTCCAAACCTTCACCTGGGCCTGGCTGCTCACCGGCTGATGGCCTCCTTCTCATCCTGCTCTTGCCTCTCCTTCAGTAAGGCCTTCATCTGCTGCTGCCACTGCCATTTCAGGGACTCCTGGGATGTGGGCTGCAGCATGGGCTTCACCTCTGTCCAGGGCAACTTCTCCCCCTTGTCTTCCCCCTCCTGCTCTCGCAGCTCTTCCTCACCCATCTCCTCCTCCTCTTCCGTCTCCTCCTCCTCCTCTTCCTCCTCCTCCAGCTCCTCCTCTTCTTCCTCCTCCTTCTCCTCCTCTTCTTCCTGCTCCTTACTCCCCAGCCTCCGTTTGTCCTCCTCCTCCTCCTCCTCCTTCTCTTTGCTGAACTCCGAGCTCTTGGAGGACTGAGACGGGGCTGGCACCACGTGCAGGCTGCTGTTGTGGGCCACGAACCTGGCCGACTGCTCATTCCAGAACTGGCAGAAGTAAGGCATTTGTTCCACCAGGTTTTGTCCCACAGCCTCATGGAAGAGCTTGTCTTCCAGCAGGCCCCTGGGTGGGCAGAGGAGGAGGAGGAGGTCTTCACTGAGAGGCCTTGCAGCCCCCTGCGGGGGACTCTGGTTTCAGGGTTCCGCGAGGGGTGGTTCTTGACTACTGTGGCCACAAACAGGTGCTGGTGGGGGGCTGATCAGTTGCTCTTCCTGATGTTCCTTCTTTAGAAAAAGGCACCTCTGGTCCCCCTCCCCCTCGGATTCTTAAAGGTGATCATTATATGATAGTGGAAGAGCCAGGAGGTCAGAGGTACCCAGGTGAGGGTGGGAGCCCTGGAAAACAGTGGCCCTGCTCCAGATCCCATCTACCAGCCGCAACAAGGCAGAACTTGGGACCCAGCCCTGAGGATCCCTCCAGCCAGGTCACCCTCCAGAAGGGCCTGGAGCAACCCGTGGAAGGATCTTGTGAAGAAGTTCTATCTTTGGGGAAAAGAAGGGCTGCGACTTGCAGGGCTTTGGGTGGACCCAGAGTTGACCGAACTCACGAGGGAGACAGAGGGGTGAGGGTTTTGGGGAGGGTGCTCACCTGATGATGGCGGAGAGGCAGTCAATCAGAAGCTGCTTCTCCTGCTTGGAGACAGAGGCCCACTTGTCAGGGGATTCTTCCTCACCAGCCTCCGACGCCACCTTGGGGCACCTCTTTGGCAGCTCCCTGGGGGGCAGGCCATAGCATTCTGAGTGGCCTGGGCAAGCCCCCATGCTGGGGTCAGGGGCATGAGCAGTGATGGTGGCTGCCCGGTCATGAGGACATAGGTGAGCTTGCAGCAGCCTCTAGTCTTAACCCAAACATAGTGCTGCTGCATTTTGGGAATCAAGTCCAACTCTCAGAGTCAGCACAGGACTTGGAGATGCTCCAAGGTGGAAAGAGAAGGGAGGAGGGGAGGCAGGGAGGCCTAGGTGGGTTCCCCAGGGGGACTCTGGCTCTCTGCCCCTCCTTGTAAGGGCCTGACAGTAGTGGGGGCATCTCGGAGCCAGCAGGGCCCCAGTAGTCCCGCTGATGGCTACACATGCTCCAGGCCCTCAGCAAGGGTTAGGTCTGGGTAGCCCCTTTTCTGGAGTGTGTGGGGGAGGGGCGGTGCAGACAGCAGAGAAAGGAGACCCCTCCCTCCCTCCCTGAGAGTTCACCAGTGCAAGAAGTGGCGGGGAAAGTCAGAGAAGTAGTTGGCCAGGAAGTAGTCGGTGGCATGGGCACGGGCAGTGAGGCCTAGGCAGAGCATGCCTGGCGACGGCGGCTGGGGGCATGGCCAGAATGTCTCCTCCTTTGCCATTCTGAGGTTCCAGCTGGTCGGCCGGTTGAGATCCTGCTGGTTCTTGATGGGAGGCAGCGTCTTTGGAAAAGGGGAGGCACGGACGACAGGGGCTGGGGACTGCACTCCCATCACTGATGGGTGCTTAGTCCTCCAACCAGGCCTTTGGCGACACCTCTGGCATTTCATCCCCACCCATCAGTACTTTCATCCCTCCCTTCCAGGAGGCTGGACTGGGGGGTGGAGGTATCTCTGGGGACCAAGAAAGGATCCTTTCAAGACATCCCAAGGAGATGGGCCTGGGCTTACGTCCTCACCTTGTACTTTCTCGCAGGCTCACAAGCTGTACAATATGCCCTTTTCTGTGGAAGCAAAGAGACCCTTGCTTAGGATGCAAGAGGCCTAGAGGGATTCCCCTCGTCCTGCCCTTCCTGCTGACCCACAGAGGGCCTGAAGTCAGCGCCACCACCTGCTGCCCTCTTGGTCCTGCACAACTCCCAGCCACACCCTCTTCCAGAACATTCCAGGGAAGTGCTGCCTACAGACAAGGAAAATCTGGCTACCTAGCTAAAGGGAAGGAAAGGAGATGCCACCAAACAGTGCAGGCTGCTCCAACAGCACTTGTCCCTGGTGCCCAAGAACGCTGTGGTTTAGTGGGATGAGGAAACAGCCTCCCATATTAAGCCTTAATTCTCCATGGGAGAAATCCCTTCTCCCAAAGCCCTCAAAACATGATTTGCCTTCAGAGCTGGACCAGAGCCTCAGAGGGGAGCAGTGCTTCCCTGGGGGTTCAGTGTGGAGGACACAGGGGTGATCAAGGTGCAAGAGTGCCACCATAGGGAGGAGGAAGCAAGGCGGACACGTTGACTCATTTATTACCAGCCCCCCTGCATAAATACTAACATTAGCCCATATTGAGTGGAGGCTTTCTGGGTACCAGGCACTGTTGTAGGTAATCTACAAGCATCAACTCATTTAATCCTCCCACCAATGCCACAAAGTGGATCGTTTGTGTTTTAAAAGTTTTAAAACTTCTCTTTTTAACCTTTTTTGTTTGTTTGTTTTTGGCCACCCTGCGCAGCTTGTGGGATCTCACTTTCCCAACCAGAGACTGAACCTGGGCCATGGCAGTGAAAGCCCAGAATCCTAACCATGAGTCCACCAGGGAATTCCCTTTCTAAAACTTCTTAATATGGAAAATTTCAAAGGTATACACAAGTGGACTTTCCTGGTGGTCCAGTGGCTAAGACTTCATGCTCTCAATGTAGAGGGCCCGGGTTCAATACCTGGTCAGGGAACTAAACCCCAAATGCCACAACTAAATATCCCATGTGCCACAATGGAGATCAAAGATCTCATGTGCTAGCACTAAGACCAGGTGCAGCCCAATAAATAAATAAAAATACGTATTATTAAAAAGTATACAGAAGTGCTGAGAATGCTACAAAGAGTTCTCCATTACCTCCAACCCAGCTTCAACAATTAGCAGTTTATGGCAATCTTCTCATCTAGACTACCTTGAAGCCAATCTCAGATGTCATATGACTCCCATTATATAGTTGAGGGAACTAAAGAGGTTAAATAACTTGGCTAAGATGCGTCGAAGCTGGAAAACTAAGCCAGACACTTGTTTCCAGAGCCTCCATCTGAAAACACTACGCCACCTTCCCTTCCACCAGAAGGTGAGCTCTGCCTGTTTCCTCCTGGATCCCCAGTGGCCACCCAGTAGCTACTCATTAAATACAGGCTACATGAGGGAGGGAGTGGTCAGCCAGCTTTCTGTATCCACAGTTTCTTGGGAGGGGCTATGCTTAGTCTAATAAAAGAAATCTCATCTCTTACGTCAGGCTGGTCAGCTTTTAGGACCACCTCGGATCACCACCTCTGTCCCCTATGGCAAGGCTAATCAGAAGGCTCTGTGGTGTTCAGAGCCCACTCTGCCCTCCTCACCTTCACTTTCCTATCTGTGATGGTGAACTCTACTTCCTGCCGCAGCTTCTCGTCTTTCCACTCCTGCAGTTCCTTACGATACTGCCTCAGGGGTTCCTGCTGGTATACCTGTGGCTCAGGAAAAGGAGAGAGAAGACAAGGTCTGGAGGGCCTTGCCTTGGGCCTGTGCTGTGGTTGGCCCTTGGAAGAGGGGCCTTGGGGGAAATCTGGGGATCTCACAAACCACTGCACCCCCTCAAGATGGGAGCTGTGTGCCATCCCAGCTTCTCTCTGAGGGTGGTCCTACCTTGCATACCAGGTCCATGCTATAGAAGCTGGCGTGCACTGAGGCCTTCAGGGTCACCATGAATGGGACTGTCTCCTCGGGAGCCACCTTTCCTTTCATAGGACTCACAGACACCTGTTTATATTTGGGGAAGGAGTCTCTCTGGAGCTTCACAGGGATGGGATGGGACAAGATGGGATAGCACAGGATGGGATGGGGTGGGATGAAGTGGGATGGGATGGGGTGGAGTGGGGTGTGAGGGGATGGAGTGGGGATGGGATGGAGTAGGATGGAGTGGAATGAGATGGACTGGGATGGGATGGGATGGAGTGGAATGGGATGGAGTAGAGTGGGATGGGATGGGATGGAGTAGGGTTGAATGGGATGGAGTAGAAAGGACTGTGGATGGGATGGAGTGGAGTGAGATGGGATGGGATGGAGTGAGATGGAGTGGAATGGGGTGGGATGGGATGGAGTAGTGTGGGATGGGATGGAGTGGAATGGGATGGGGTGGAATGGGATAAATCTAGAGGCCCTCTGAAGGTTCTGGTTTCCTGCAAACACAGGGAACTCTCACCTCCCCAAAGTCTAGAGGCTTCAGCTGCCAGGCAAAGACAATTGTCTCGTTCTTGGAGATGTTGTTAAGGAACAGCAGGCGGCTGCACTTGCTCTGCACAGGAATGTTTCCCAGAGAGATATGTGACTGGGACAGGAAGACATTCTGTTGGTGGAGACAACACAACAGCAACTTTGGGAGGTGAAGAAATACTAAGCCTAGCCACCAGTACCGGAGAAGGCAATGGCACCCGACTCTAGCACTCCTGCCTGGAGAATTCCAGGGACGGGGGAGTCTCTGGGGTTGAACAGAGTCGGACACGACTGAAGCAACTTAGCAGCAGCCACCAGTACCAGTCACAGTGCTTTCAATGGGCCAGGTACCACTGTCGGCAACTGACAGGCATTTAATTCTCAGGGGCCCAAGGATACAGGCACCACTATTGTCCCCACTTTACAGATGTTCAGAGAGTATAAATAATTTTCCAAAGATCTCTAGGATAAACCCAGACAGTATCACTCTAAAGCCTATGGTTTTGACCATTAAAAACAGGCTTGAAAGGACTCAGAAATCAGAATTTGCTTAGAAAAAGCAGGAGCAAGGCCAATATAATTTGAGTCTCTGAAGGGTAGTTGTGGACTACTAGGTGGTCAGCTGTTGGCATCTTCACCAGGCACAGAGCAGAAATTGTGTGGTAGGGGTGTCTGGAAAGAGCGAGGCCATGGAAGGGGCATTTTCTTGGTCTAGACCCTGAGTGCCTCCAGAGCTGAGACTCTGTCTGGCACTTTTCTGTATCCCCAAAACTGTGTCCTCCATGGTACTCACCCTTCAGTAAGAGTCCAAATAGGGGGGAAGGGGAAGAGTAGACAGGCAGATGTATTGGTGGATAGTGACTGGACGAGTGCATGGATGGTTGGATGGATGGATAGGTGGATACGGGGATGAGTAAATGGGCATGTGGGTCAGTGGGGAAACACATGGATGGTGGATGGATGAATGTGGCAGGCCTCGAAACAGTGAGAAGTGTGTGAACTAAAGGCAGTGTTACTGACCCTAGGTATCTTTCAGCAAAATCCATCTAGTTCCAAGGGAGAGGCTGTTCTATATGAAGATAATATCTCAGCCCTAGAATAGGCTTCTTTCTACCCCTCCCAGTGCCCCCCAAATGCCCCGAGGTGAGGGTGGATAGGGGCCCCACAGCAGGTGGAGCGCCTTGAGCAGGAACACCTGTGAGCACTAGGTGGCAGGGTGAGCCTCTCATGGACCGGTGCCACACCCTAAATATGGAGGAGGGTTGGTTCCAGACTTCACCTCTGTATCCCTTTCCTTTTTCAACTCTGTCATTTCCTTCTCAGCCTCCTCGTCCGCTGCGCTAGCCTCCCAGGCCCTCAAGCTCCCCCTAGGCCTCAGGCCTTCCCAGCTCCCTTTGCCTTACCTGTCCAGGTACCATCAGCCTTGAGTGGATGGCGTTGTTGTCCCACAAGGAGAGGTTGTGGAATGGGGCCGCGTCCCCCAGGACGTGGGGGTCATAGCCCACTCCCTGGAAGCGGATGACGGCTGAGTTCCATCCCAGGATGTGTATGGGCACATCCACCTGGGAGGTTAGGAAGGGGGGTGCAGGCCCTGGTTAGAGCAAGGCCTGCTGGGAGGGGGCCACCTCCAAACCCCCGCCCTGTGTGAGCTGGGGCTTCTGCTCACCGTGTAGGTCTTAGCCTCAATAGGCGAGAAGATCCAGAAGACCCGGGCAGTTGTGCCTGGCTGGATCTCCCCTTTGGGGTTGAGGCAGCAGAAGATGGGGTGATCAAAATTTTTTTCCTGAACCTGCGACAGGATGTTGGTCTGGATCTCATATGTTACGGGCACCGAGCCACCATTATACAACTCATAAATCTGCAGGGGGAGGAATTGAGGAATCTTCACACCTGCTCAAGGCCACCACGCAGGGAGCCTGGGATTCTGTGTTCACTGTGGGAGGGTGGGTTGATATCCATGATGTCACCCTTACAGTCCCAGAGTTCCCCTAAAAAACTTCTGATTTCTCTTCTGGCTGGATCACCCAAGAAGTATACAACTGTATTTTCAGCCTGTAACATTTTAGTATAATATGTAATCTTTATATTATTTGCTCTCAAGGTACCTAAGTCAAGTGTGCTGGTGCTAAGTCACTTCAGTCATGTCCGACTCTGTGCGACCCCATAGACAGCAGCCCACCAGGCTCCCCTGTCCCTGGGATTCTCCAGGCAAGAACACTGGAGTGGGTTGCCATTTCCTTCTCCAATGCATGAAAGTGAAAAGTGAAAGTGAAGTCGCTCAGTTGCATCCAACCCTCAGCATAAGGGGACACTCATGCCTGTGTCCATACTGCTGGAATTTAGGGAAACGTCCATGCACTCACCATCCGGACCCTTCCTGGTTTTCTAGGCTCTCATTCTAATTACCTGGGAGGCTGCCACTTTCCACCTCTGCCATTAGAGGCAGTTGTGCTTAAAGGCAGAAAAGGGAGCAGAAGGAAGGTATGAGGTCCCCCAAGACTAACCCTGAAGTTGGGGAGTCACAGAACGTCCTGCCTGAAACCAGAGGTCTTCTGGTCCAAGACTCCATGTTAGAGATGAGAGAAAGACAGTGAGAATAAAGAGTTAATCTGGATTAGGTTCAACCCCCTCATCTTTCTCAGCACCCACTCCTGAATGTGCTTTTTTTTCCTGTATGGACTGCTGTCTGAGATTCAGACCTGGTATCTTCTATTTGATGACTCCTCCTTGTTGTTTCATAGGCATCTTACATTTGGCCAAGACCAAACTCTTTACAACCTATTCCTCCCCCTAGTGTATTTCACTTCAGCAAATGGCACCTACATATTCCCAGGAGTTCAAAGTAGGAATCCAATACATTTTCCTCCATCCCCTTCTCTTACTTTCCAGATCTAATCCTCAGCAAGTCCCAGTGATTCTGTCTTCAAAATGTAGATTAAATCTGTTCATTCACTCTGTTTCTGCTGCCTTCTTACAGGTTCCGGCCACCATCTGTTATCATCTTATGAATGAAAGGAGATGCTTGACTGCAGTTGTGGCTTGGTTGGAGGTACAAGTTGGTCTTCTCCTTTGTCCATTTTCCACTGTGTTCAGTGTCACAGCGGAGTGGTCTGGTCTCTCTGGAAAGCTCTCCAGGAAGCATGTGAGTCTTTGCTTGTCTTTTTAAGGGTCTGGGCTTCTGGGTGAGGCTTCTGGGAAGCCAGTGGGTAGAGGGGTTGTATAAGGAAGTGAGCAGAGCCTGGGACCATGAGAACCTCTATCGGGTCTAGGAAGCCCTTTTAATTTGCTCCAGGCTGAGTGGCTGGAGGCCCCTGCCCAGAAACACAAGGGATTCTAAATGATTAGAAATTTCAGAGCTGTGAAATGTTTGGAAAAATTCTGTATCTCCCTCTGGGAGATTTCCAGTGTACATTTTCAGAACGAAGGACCCTGGTTCCCTCCAATTAATAAAGACAATTCTGTAGCTTCATGAGGATTCACTTTCTAGCATTTCAGCCTCCGGAAAGATGCCCTTTTTGGAGCAGTGATTTTCAAGACGTGACCGTCAATAAGCAGGTGTACTGAAACCAGTTTATCAGGTCATGTCCAGCATTTAAAAAGTAGAACAGAATAAAAAAGAAAACATCAGAGCACTCAGCATGTAGTGGTGTACGTACTGATTTGTGATACTTTTGTTTCAGTTACATGTGTATGTATGAACTGCGTTTTCCAAAATATACCATGGTTCATGGTCAAGTTTGAAGAGCCCTGTGTTAGAGGAAGGAACCCCCTGCTTTTGCACGGGAATGGGGCCTGGCAAAGGGCTTAGCACCAGTGCCTAGAAGCTGAAGCCTCTTGCCTTGGGTCTCTCCCAGTTGCCCAATCTTGAGGTTCAACCCCACCTCTTTGAGTGAGGACAGAGGCCTTGTCATCCTGTCATGGGCTGATGCAGACACACAGAGAACAACACTTAAGCATCCTGGTGACCAGGACAACGCAGACCACTGACCTGCCTTGGGGGCAATGTGTCGCCAATGGGGACAGGGATGAACTGATGGCTGGTGGAGGTGAAGTGCACATACTTCTGCTCCAGCTTCACCGTCACACCTATGAAATTGAGCTGGAAATAGAAAGCCCATGAGTAGCATCCTTCCCTGGGAGGAACTGAAGTACCCAGTGGAGAGATGTGGACCCCAGTTCCCTGGGGAACGGCACTCCCTGTGCCGCTCTCTAGGCTTTCCAGGACAGGACAAGGGCAGGACCTCACCAGGATCTCCCGGCCATGGGACACCTTGAAGAGCACCGGGAGGCGATCAGTGCCGATGAACAGATGGCTGGAAGGGAGGAGACAGTCCAGGATGACTTACTGAACCTTGGTGTGGGTGGAAGAACGAAGGGTCATGGCACGCTTGTGGCTTTGGGCTGGCTACGCGGAAATCCCTGAGCTGGGATGAGGCAAGAGGAAAATTAAACCTCCCCTGCAGGTGGAAAGGCAACACCTTCTCAGGGTGGTGGCCACTCAGGGTACCCTGGAGTCACACAGTGTAAGGTCAGGCTCCTCCAGGAGTTGGGGGAATGGAGGTCTTCAGGACCGGAAGAGCGGGGTGAGCGGTGGGGGCAGCACCTGTATTTGAGCTCCACTATCTGCTCTTGCCCGGGACTCAGGCTCCCAGCCTTGGGACTGATGGAGAAGATGCAATTGTCCTGTGCGCGCATCTGGTGCAGCTCGGTGCAGTCAAACTCTGCCTTCTCTGCCCAGAGCTCCACGTCAATCTGCTGGTCACTCGGGAAGAGGAAGGCCCTGGGGGAGGGGTGCAAAACAGAAGGGGTGGAGGAGCCTCTCGGTCAGACCAGAGGCAGGAGCTCTGAGCCCCAGCTGGGATGCATGGAGGCCTCCTCTATTCCCTCCCTCTCTTCTCCCCCATTAGGCAAGCTGTCCCATGCAAGGCTGAGCAAACACTGAGGTTGTGGATTCTCATTTCATAATGGTCCACAAACCTAGGAACAGAAGCAGTGACTAAATGGAGAATGGAAATTGGGGCTCCCATTGTGGGTACCAGGGGTCAAGGGGCTGCTTGTATATGTGGCCACTTCGAGCTTGGCAGTGACCCTGGAGGGGTCTGTGTGACAAAGCTCTTAGGAAGGGCCATTTGAGGCACCTAGAAATGTCAGCAGCACCAACCAGGGGGCCCCAGGAAGACTGGCACTTTTGAGTCCAAAGCAAGGCTGGGCATAGAATCAGTGCCTCTGTGATGCTAGCTGCTCCAGTAAAGCAGATATTGCATTCTAAAGGGTGCCCAAATAAGTGACAAAGGGGTTCCAAGATCACAATCTGAAAAGAAGGCTCCATCCACTCTCAGAGGGATGAACTGGCCTCAAACTGGGCAGAGTATATGAACAGGGAATAGCCAGAAGTAGGGGAAAATGGGCATCACACCTGAAAAGACTCAAGAAGAGTCTCAGGAAAATGCAAATAAAAATTCTCTCAAATAAATCTTAAGTATTTTCACATCTGAATCGTGAAAAATGGTTACATTCAATGCTGGTAAATTTAGGAAGGACAGACATCCTCAAATACAGGGAGAGAAGGAATTGCTCCCACCTTTTGTTGCAGGAATTTTGATAGCATCTTTTAGAATAGAAAGTGCATAGAGTAGAAAATGCCCTTTGACTGAGAAATTCTATTTGGGGGAATTAACTTGCAGGGATAAAAATGTTAGCACGCACGCACACACACACACAAGGATGTTTATTACCACTTTGTTAGTGATGGCAAAAACAACATTAAAAAGCACTGGGAACAACTGGTGTCATCTGAAAGGAGTGGTTTAAAAATGTAAAGGCTTCCTTGACAGTCCAGTGGTTAAGACTCCACACGTCCAGTCCAAGGGACACAGGTTCAATCCTGGGTCGAGGAGCTAAGAGCCCACATGCCATGTGGCATGCTCAAACAATTTAAAAATTAACAAAACAAAATAGACATAAGGTCCATTCATATTACAGGATATTATGCAACTATTAAAATGAATGAGTTACACCTCTATATACTGATCTTTATTGATCTAAAAATGAATGTTAAAAAAAAAATGAATGTTACTGACATAAGGCTGAGTGACAATGTTATTGTTATAATGCTGAACATAGAGTAATACATGTAACATCATGCCGTTATTGTAATAAAAAATGAAAGAGCAACTGTGTCCATGTGCCCCTGCCTTGTACCAGTGCTGAGAGTGGAAGCACATGCCAAGCCCACCGGGGCCGACTGGAGAGGGAGCCGGCGGGGTGGGGGTGGGGGTTCTTACTTTTCTTCCATCACCCTTGTGTCGTTGGACGTGTTACCGGACTTGGTACTTGCTTCTGTCGTTTTATCTGCAGGATATTGATCTGCAGTAAAACTGGCGACCTTGCTACTTCAGGTTTGCTCAGAGTTTCCCTCTTGGCTCTCACCCCAACTCCGCCCAAATAATCCCTGCCCGTCCTCTGGTGTGGGCCCCCAACTTGGGACTGTGGAAACCTGCCAGCCTATCCCCCTGCCTCGAACCGCTAATCCTCCTCAGAAGGAGAAGAATTACACGCCCACCAGAGGACTCCAAGGCCCTGTCCACATCCTTATCAGCGTTACAGCCACGCTGTGCTTTTTGCTTTTACCCATGTCTGCACCAGGCCCCTGTCTAGAAGGCTCTCTGAAGGCTCTCTGCCTCTGCTCCCTGGCCTACAGGTCTAGCTTTCTCCAGGAAGCATTTCTGAGGTGCGCACACCCTCCCACCACTTCTAAATCCGAGGGAAGTAGCTCTTGACGCTGCACAAGGGTCTTTCGCAGCATGTCACTCACCATGCACCACAAGGCCGGTCTGCCCACCAGGAAGGCAGGGCCTAGGCTCGTCAGCTTTTCTATTCTGAGCTCCGGGCCTGAGGCCTGCACCAGGGAAGCCCCAGTCCACGTTTGGCCAATGGCTTAATGAATGAATTAGGGAACAAACGACGTTAATTTGTGCCCCTGACACCTGTGACAGATCACCCTTTAAACGCACGGCCCAACGTCTCCCTGGGCCAAGCGCAAAGGCAGCAGAGGAGGCTTGGTGGGGGCATGGCAGCAGCATGGCTCCCAGCTCCCCCTCAATGCTCCCCCCAAACCCACTTGGGGTTCTCTGTCCTGCCTGCTGCTGCCTCCAGGCCAAGTCCACACTCCCCGTTTTTTACTGATCTTGGCAGGAATAAAACCTTCAGTCTGTTCCTTATGAGTTTAGCAGGACTCGGCTAGAACTTTCAAAAATAGCCCTCTAAGAAACTGAAAGGAAACACAACAACGCAAAAAGCCAAAGAGAGTCAAGTGTTCTTAGGAAGGTTCCCTGCGTTTGGAATCTAGGAAGAAGCACGGACTGCCTTCCTGAACCTCAGACGATCCCCTGATGGACGGGCCTGGCTCAGTGGGCACTCTGCCTGGCTTTCCTCCTGCCCTATTTCCAGCCACCTGGACCCTCTCCACTGAGAGTGAGAGCTGGCGTGCTCCTGCACAAACAGTCCACCAAAATACACTGCTCCACACCAGGACACCAGCCAAGGCCGCTTCTCCTGCCCCTACTCCTGAGCCCTGCAGGGCCTTGGCTCCTGGCCACTCAGACAGCTCAGTGGATGGCTGACGCAGCGCTCCAGGCAGGCCCCGGGCCTTCCCCACCAGGCCACAGCCTGCCAAGCTTCCCAGTCACTCAGGGCCAGGAGCCCTTAGTTACTCACAGTCTCGACCCTTCTCAGACAGAAGCTGCTTAATGAACCGGCTCCCCCTCCTCCACCACAGGGAGGGACAGGACAACCCAGAGAGTAAGGGGAGGCCGCTGCACCGGGGCCAGTACAGCCTCCCCCCAGTCTCACCCACATGCACCCCAAGGCTCTTGAGATCACAGATGCATATGTCCACTCTCATCTACCCACTGCCACGCCCAGGCTGGGCCCCTGGCTCTCTTCCCACCCCTCCCAAGCCTGACCCGGCCGGGGACACTTCTTTCTCACCTCCGTCTAGCCAAGCAAAGTTGGAAGTCATCAAAAGGAAGTTTACTGGGAAATGAAGGCGCGTGGCAGAGGCAGGAGGAAAGAAAGAAACGGCGCTGGCACGGAGACAGGATGCTAACTGGGCACCAGTTCGGGGCCCCCATGGGAGTTAAGCCAAGCACAGGAGGGGCCCAGCGTGGCGGACTCCGGTCTCCAGACTCCGGACTCTGGGCCCCATGTGACCGGGAAGCGCAGCTGTTCTGTCCAGCCCCGACTCTTCCTGCAGCCCCACGTGGCTTTGCTCAGCTCAGCCATCTCCCTGACACGCTATGGCAGCAGAGCCTGCCAGAGACCCTCAACTCGCCCCATGCAGGCCTGGCCCCCACTGGCCTGGGGCTCTGTCAGGGCTGCCCGAGCATTTATCTAGCTCAAAGATCAGGGTACCCTGTAGCTTCTTGCTGACTAACCTGTGTAGGTGGGGGCTCTAGACCTGGACAGATCTGGGTGGGAACTGGCTCTGCCTCTAACGGCTGAGAGCTCTTGGCTGAGTCCTTAGCCTCCCATCTGTGAGACAGTCAGTGGAGGAGGATTTTTTCACAGGGTTGGTGTGAGACTCGGAGAAGAGGGTCCGAGTGGCCAGCTGTGGCACATGAGTGGTGGCTACTTCTCACTCGCTAAGCTATGACGATGCCCCTGCCAGTCTCAGCAGTAAAGAATCTGCCTGCCAATGCAGGAGATGGGGATTCCGTCCCTGGGTGGGGAAGATCGCCTGGAGAAGGAAATGGCAACTCACTCTAGTACAGTTGTCTGGGAAATCCCATGGACAGAGGAACCTGGCAGGCTACAGGCCATGGGATTGCAAAGGAGTCGGACACGACTTAGTGACTAAACAACTGCCAGTCTCCATCAGGGTGAGTCTACCACTTCTGAGCCTATGGACGCGACTCAGCCAGATCTGATGTCCTGTTGGGCGACCCTAGTCCCACCCTGGCGTCTACATCCAATCGATGCGCGGGGTCGGGGGCGCACTTCATGGACACCAGGCGGCCAGGGCTACAACCAACAAGAGAACACCTCCAGCCCCCGTCCCCCAGCACCCCACTCCGTACCAGTCCAGGGGCACCATGCCGCTGTTCTTCAGGGCCAGGAGCACCACGGAGGGCGGGGCATCTATCGGTGCCGCCCCAAAATTGAAACTGAGCTTCAGAGCGGTGAAGACAGGGGGGATCTGGCTGGTGCTGTGTGGAGCAGAGAAATGGTCTGGGACAGGGTTGAGGACAGGCTGGAATCCTTCCAGGGGTGGCTGGCTTGGCACCCGTCTCCCCACAGTGGGGAACTGGAGAATCTGGGATTCAGGCACAGGGGTGGGTCAGCATTTGAGACCTCAAGTCAATCTCAGCCTTCTCCAGGCCCCACCAAGGATGGGCAGACATTGGTGGGGGGCAGATAGGGAGCCCCTTCTTGGACAGGGCCTGGTGCTGGGGGCATGAGTGGAACATTGCTCCAAGAACATTCCCAGACAGGCTCTGCCTGTCCCCCAGGCCCACCTCACCTGTGCCGGGTGGGCACCTTGTAGGTGAGTTCCCAGGATGTGGGGTCACGCTCCAAGTAGCTGTTGAGCAGGTCCAGGGAGAAGAGGTGCCACAGTTGCTTCCGGGTAATGCCCTCGGCGCTGCCCATGGAGCAGATATCCAGGATGGAGAGGAGGGGGTACACGGCCGTCAGGGACACGTGACACAGCTCCTGTTTCTCCCCAGCCTTGTTATCTGTGGGGGTATGGGAGAGAGGGGTGGGCTCACCTCCCAGCTCCCCTGGCAAGGGGAGTATACACTGTGGGTGCAGGGGTCCCAGGCAATCTGCCCCAGGACCCCAGTCAGGAGCAGACTCCAGGGACGCTTCCAGCAACAGCAAACCTTATCTGATACTTTCTACGTGAACCAAGCACTGTCCTAAGCGCTTGGCAAACACCACTGTATTTAATGTGCATTATTCATTTTCAAACTTACTAATGGCTTTATTGAGATATAATCTATATACCATAAAATTAACCATTTAAAAACATTTTTAGGGGGGACTTCCCTGGCGGTCCAGTGGTTAAGGCTCTGTGCTTCAACTGCAGGGGGCACCGGTTCGATTCCTGGTCAGGGAAATAGGAACTTACATGCCATGCAGTGCAGCCAAAAAATTAAAAAGAATTTTTTGGTTGCCTCATGTGGCATGTGGGGTCTTAGTTCCCCGACCAGGGATCGAACTGGGTGCCCCCTGCAGTGGAAATGCAAAGCTTTAACCACTGACCACCAGGGAAGTCCCCAAAATTAACCCTTTCAACACACACAATTCAGTGATTTTTTTTTTCGTATATTCACAGAGTTGCACAATCGTCATCACTGATTTTAGAACAGTTTCAGTCCTCCCAAAACAAACCCAGTACTAAGTAGATGTCACTCTCCATTCACCCCTCTCCCCACCCCTGGCAACCACTCATCTACTTTCTGTCTCTAGATTTTCCTATTTTGGGTATTTCACATAAACAGAATCATACAATGTGTGGCTTTTGGTGACCACCACCTTTCACTTGGCATAATGTTTTCGAGGTTTGCCCATGTGGTAACATGTGTCTGTGCTTTATTATTTTTCGCCAGTGCACCATTATTATCCCCATTTTACTGATGTGGAAACTGAGGCATAGGGAAGTTAAACAATTTTGCTGAGGTTATATGGCTAATAAGTGCTGGGGCCAGGATCCAATTCCAGGGAGCCCACACTCTCAGCCACTCACTCTCCTGTGCTCCCCTGACTGTACTGTCCTGGACTCCCACCAAGTGGCCCTGGGGCAGGCTGCTAACAACCTCGTTTTATGAGGGAGGAAGCTGAGACCCAAGGCAGCTGAGGAGTTACCTGAGATCCCTCAATAGGTAAACTCAGTGCCCAGCTCTTCACACCGAGTCCCCCACAGCTCAGGCACGCAC
The DNA here is from genome assembly GCF_055505025.1 of Bos grunniens. Taxonomy (NCBI): domain Eukaryota; kingdom Metazoa; phylum Chordata; class Mammalia; order Artiodactyla; family Bovidae; genus Bos; species Bos grunniens. The sequence goes on along the minus strand of NC_141166.1, from coordinate 29,853,260 downwards.
ATGTGGACACCCACATAGACAGATGTGGTTGGTATGAGGCATGTACACTAGACACCCAAAAGCACATCCTAGCATGTTCTCATCCATCCTGCCAGCTCTGTCTGGACCCTCGGCATCCTCCCACCCCAAGTCCTGCACACACAGCCCTCCGCCTTTCCTCCCTGGCCCTGACATCCCTGCAGATGGCCCAGGTACCTCTGTGGGAGATGAGAGCATAACTGATGGTCCAGGAGTACTGGGACCGGTGTTTGGGACAGGCAGTCAGGCAGATGGCGTCCTGGGACCGGGGCGGCATGCTCCCCTCTGTGCGGTCCAGCTGCAGAGCTGCTCAGGGGTGGCCGTCAGGGGCGGCCGGGTGGGGTCAGGAGCAGAGGAGGCCCCCAGTGCAGCCTAGAGAGGCCCGGCCTTTCCTCTCACCCAGTCCCAGACACTCTCCTCTGGGCCAGCAGAGCTCTGGTTAGAGAGCAGGCTCTGAGCCAGGAAATGGGGAGCAGAGAGCTTCCTCCAGACCAAGACAGTGGGGACCAGTCTTGGGGTCACTGGCACCTGCTAAGCACTTTGCTCCACCCAGCTGCCCTGGGAGGTAGGCACCACCAGTAGCCCCATTTTACAGATGAGGGAACTGAAGCTCAGAGAGGACAATCACCCTCCAACCCCACACATCTAGCAAGTGGAAGCACCCAGTTTCAAGCCCTGTCCCCAAACCATGGTCCGGTTAACCAGTGTTAACCCGTGCCCCTCACTCCTGCCCCGGGGGCCCAGTCCTGCCCAGGCCTGAGTACCAAGGGGACCATTCTCGACAGCCGTGGGGTCGCTCTGTTCCAGGAAGAGGCGGTAGTGGAGGGTGCAGTCGCCATCGTTCAGGAGCACCAGCATCCTGCTCTGCTTGCCATTCACCAGCATGTTCCCAAAGTCCAGCTCCTTTTCCTGTGCCTGAGGGCCAGAGTCAGCCAGCCCGGGGTGGGGGATCCCCCAGGCCCACAGCCCCATCTGTTGCCCCCCACTCCAGCCTCAGAGGGTCCCCAAAGAGCAGATCCAGCAGGGAGAGCCAGGGGGCCAGAAGACTGCCATCCCCTGCCTTCATGGGGTCAGGTACTCCGGGGCCTTCCCTCCCATCTGGGCCCTGCCCCTCCTCCCTTTCTCTTCCCCGCACCCACCAGGGTCCTCCCACTCACGGACAGGCTGCTGGTGATGCCCATGCCCACCAGCCGGAGCATGTAGTGGGTAGTGGCGGAGGGCTTGGTGTTTGGGGGCAGGCCGGCTTCCCAGACCCACATCCCCACTCGGAACAGGTACTTGGTCTCCTCCAGGGGGCTGAAGGTCCAGGTCAGCGTCTGGGGTCACAGACATTATCCCTACGTGGGGGTCTCTGGGAACCCCCGCCCAGCTCTTGGACGTCTGAGGTCTCACTGCAGAACATCAAGCTATACAAAACCTTTCCTTACACACACTGTGTACTCTGTCATCTCCTTCGGGCCTTCAACCACTTATCCCCAGAGGTAAGTGGTATTATTTTAGTGTCTCATTGTCTGATGAGAAACTGGAGATGCAGAGAAGCGGGGTAACTCCCCCAAGGTCACACAGCTGACGAGGGCACTTGGTGGGAGCTGGGGATGTGAACTCTTGAGGCTGGACTCCAGAGTTTGTGTGGTCACTCGCCTTACAGAGTACTACCCCTGGGCTCTAACAGACGTCGTGTGTTGGTGGTTCTCGGCTCAAGCTTGGCCTCCTAGACTAGAAGACCCTAAACCAGGGCTGGGGCTCTGCTAGTTTGGGTCTCACCTGTGCCCTGCTCCAAGGATCTACCACTTTGACCTCCAGAAGCTCCCTTCCTCACTCCTTAATGATAGCCACCCATTAGCCCCAAATCCAGCTGCTCTGCACCACCTCCAGCTTTGGGAGACCGAGGACGGAGGATGGACTTGCCCCTGGGCACTGACATCAGAAACCCGGGTTTAAGTCCCAACTCTGCACCTCTTAATTCACAGTCTTAGTAAATGGTTTTCCCCCAACGCAAGTCTCAATTCTTCTTTGTAAAACGGGGGTGAAGATGATGGTAACAGTCATACCTATGCATAAAGCTGAAAAAAATGACTGTGGCTTAGATGGAGGAGTGAGCCTGGCTCCAGAGAGACGTGAGTAAGAGATGATGGGAAGATGAGGATGATGGGTATCCTTCCCTCCCGCCCTTGGCAGGGCACTCACAAGGCTCTCATTGGGCTGGATAATCCCTCTGGCGGGCTGGACAGCCAGCATCTTTCGGTGCTGCTGGGAGACCCTCCACTCAAATTCCAGAGGCAGACGGGAGGGGTTTCGGAAGGTGAAGAGGCTGGTGGAGGAGCAGCCCACCCAGGTGGGCTTGAAAAAGACGCTTTTACAGGTGTCCAGCTTCAGCTGCAGCGGCTCCTCGCGGCTCTGCATGGTCACCTCCTGGGGCCAGTGAAGGGAGGATAGTGCCCTGACATCACCCTGCGGCCCTGGCTCCCCCAAAGATCACAGGTGGGCAGCTTTGCTCCCTAGGAGAGAGCAGCAAAAGGTGCCCCACCCTGGGCCCTGGGTATGGGCAGGTTCTGTCAAAGGCAGAGTACGTAGGTAGTGACTGAACAGGAGATGGTTCTCGAAAAGACGTCAGGGACCGAAAAAGGATGTACAGACCATTTCATTGGCCAGACGTAAGTCTAAAAACCTCAGACCCTTTCCCTGGCCTGGCCCCAAACACCCTTCTACCATCTGTAGTCATGAGTCTTGGGCTGCCCTCACTCCTTCCTTGGGGACCTTTGCACCCCTTTCTGTTGCTCCGGATCCTATAAGTGGACAGGCAGGGTCCTGGGGAGAGCCGTTCCCAGACATGGCCCAGGGATCCTCTCCCTGCCGTGCCACTGCCTGGACAGGGAGCAGCCCCTGAGCTATTTTAGGGGAGCTTTAAAGGCCAGTCCCAGGATGCGGCTTTGAAAAGGGAAGCCCCAGACTCTGGCCCCCTCCCAAGGATCCAGTCCCCACCCCCACTGCCTACCTTGAGATACTGGGGGCAGGAATTGAACTGCAGGTAGAAAACGTGCTGCTTCCAGGAGCTGCCTTTAGGGTAGGTATAGGTGAGGAGGATCTTGTGGGCCCCAGGGCCCAGGAGGCCTGAGCGGGGCCGCAGGGAGATGTCCAAGCTGCTTTTGGGGCTCAGGCTGTAGGTGAGCAGCATGGAGCCTTTGTTGACAAGGAGCAGGCTGCGGTAGGAGGGTTCACTGGGGGACACTGCAGGAAAGAGCTGAGGTGCAAGAGAGGAGGGGCCCCGGCTCAGATCTGCACGCCCTCCCCAGCCCCACCCCACACGCACACTCCAGGTGGTCTGTGTGGGCATGGGTGAAGCAGTCTCTCAGGAGGCCCAAGATGCCCTTGCACAACCTGGTCAGTACCCTGGGGGCATGGAATGGAGGGACACAGCTTGGGCCCGCCAAAATGCTTCTGATCTCCAGAGACCTCCAGGGAAGGAGATGGAGCGGCCACAGGGACTGGCTCCAGGAAACTGAGGACCCTGGACCCCACCACCGCAAGTTTCTTTCATCTGTTGTTCTTCAGTTGCTCAGCTGTGTCCGACTCTTTGGAACCCCATAGACTGTAGCCCTCCAGGCTCCTCTGTCCAGGGGATTTACCAGGCAAGAATACTGGAGTGGGTTGCCATTTCCTCCTCCAGGGGATCTTCCTGACCCAGGGATCAAACCCATATCTCCTTCTTGGCAGGCAGATTCTTTACTGCCTCAGCCACCGGGCTCTGAAAGTGCCCACAAATCATCTTTTGGAGATCCCCATTTCATAGAAGTGGGTGCAGAAGCTCTGGGGTAAGCAGCCCCTTCTAGATTATTCTCAGGCAGGCAGCCTTGGTAGCGGAGAGAGGGGAGCCCCACTCTGGCAAAGGGAAAGCCCCAGCAGTCCCAAACATCCCTCAGGCATCTAGGGTGTAGCCAGCAGAGGCAAAGAGCTGGGTTGGCTACCAAATGCGTAGCCAAAATCACTGGCCCGGGGGGCCCCCTCCAGCTGGGACAAAGAGCACAGGTGCACGAGGTGGGGGCGAGGGGTATGTGGGCAACATGGGTCCAGAATTCTGCTGGATTTCAGTAAAGGCCACAGACTGTCAGGAACCAGCCAAGGGAAAGGGGCGGGGGCTGGGGGTGGTCAGTGAGTGAGGAGACCCCAGGGAAGTCAGGAGGGCTGTGGGAAGGCGTGCCCTTGAGCAGCAGTGTAACAGTTAGGGGGCAAGATCACCCCCAAACACACAGCACAAAAATAATGTCTTTCCAGCAAGCGTGAGACAGGAGGGTGGAGCAGCTGAATGAAAAGACTGACGATGGCAACAGAAGCTGGGAAGAGGCATCGAAGGGGAAACCAGAACTGCCACTTGGCCATCTGGCTCCAGAGTCTGTGTTTCTCAACCTTATGTCATCCTGGGGCTCAGGTCAGACAGGGCCTCCAAGGGCCCTGCTGGAGAGACCTGGGAATGATGACTCCCTCAGGACAGGGTTAAGCTGAAGGGCCAGGCTTGAGACACTTGCTGGCTGGCTGATTCCTGAGGGCAGGGGCTTGTGGCCTGGGAGGTCCTATTCCCAGCAGGCACTCAGTTAACATGCAAACAGAGGAGCTGGAGACTTTAAGGCTGAGCCTGAGAGGGCCAGGGAACTATTTCAGACGGAGCAGGCCAGAGCCAGTGGTCCAAGCCCCAGACTCTTCACAGTGCCACTGCAGTGGTCCAGGAGACAGTCCTTCAGGATGGGTGCAGGGGTGCAGAGCCCCAGGGGCTGATGGTGGGGAGGTTGGGACGGCCAGGGAGAGCACTGAAGTGCTTCTGAGGCCACCAGAGATGGGAGAGGGATCTGACGGCAGAGCCAAGCCCTCTGTCCCACCTCCTGCTGCGGCTGGGGCCACGCTCACCTTGGGGGCGTGCAGGGTGTACTGAGGGATGTGGTGCTCCAAGCCAGGGCAGTAACTGTGGCCTTGCGCCCGGAGCGTCAAGCACCAGGACGGGCACACAGTGCAGTCCTCTTCGATGTTGTTGTAGCTTCGCAGGACCTGTGGGACAACCATACCCATGACCGCAGTGTCTGACCTGGTGGGGCACCCCAGCCTACCCCCTGTACTGCAGGAACCCTACATGGGGCCCAGGGGGACGGGGCCCCCTGGGAAGACAGTGGGGGAACCACAGCCATAGCAGCCCTTCCTGCTGTGCGCCAGGCCCCGCACTCAACACGCAGCACCAAGCAGTCAGCAGACACGCTCTCTAATCCTCCCAGCAGGACGAGGGTGGGGCTGGGAAGTGAAAGCAGCATTCATCCTGCAGGAATGTGCCCAGAGAGCACTGGCCAATAGAAACAGAATGCAAGCCGCAAGTGCGAGCCGCAAACATCGTTTTAAATGTTCTAGTAGCCACATCGACAAGGCAAAACATGTAAAATTTATTTCAACAGTATATTTTATTTAACTGAGTAGATCCAAAATTGTATTGTTTCAACATTACTTATGTATGTGTGTGTGTGTGTATATATATATATATATATATATATATATATATACACATGCTGCTGCTGCTGCTAAGTCACTTCAGTCGTGTCCGACTCTATGCGACCACAGACATGGCAGCCCACCAGGCTCCCCTGTCCCTGGGATTCTCCAGGCAAGAACACTGGAGTGGGTTGCCATTTCCTTCTCCAATGCATGAAAGTGAAAAGTGAAAGTGAAGTCACTCAGTCGTGTCTGACTCTTAGCGACCCCATGGACTGTAGCCCACCAGGCTCCTCTGTCCATGGGATTTTCCAGGCAAGAGAACTGGAGTGGGGTGCCATTGCCTTCTCCGATATATACACACACATATACAAATCCCATGGACAAAGGAGCATGGTGGGCTACAGTCCTGGGGTCTCAAAGAGTCCAACATATATATGTGTGTGCATGCTTAGTCACTCAGTCGTGTTGGACTCTTTGAGACCCCAGGACTGTAGCCCACCATGCTCCTTTGTCCATGGGATTTTTCAGGCAAGAATACTAGAGTGGGTTGCCATTTCCTCCTTCAGGGCAATCTTTCTGACTCAGGGAATGAACCCACCTCTCTACGTCTCCTACACTGGCAGGCAGGTTCTTTACCACTAGCAGCGCTTTGGAAGCCCATATATATCTGTGTGTGTATGTATTCTTGTTCAGTTGCTCAGTCATGTCCAACTTTTTTCAACCCCCTAGACTGTAGCACTCTAGGTCTTCCTGCCCCTCACCATCTCCCGAAGTTTGCCCAAGTTCATTGCATTGGTGATGCCATCATATACATATATATATATACATACATATATGTTTATGATGCATATAGACGATGGCATTGGGCTTCCCAGGTGGCTCAGTGTGTAAAGAATCCACCTGCAATGCAGGAGAAGCAGGCAGATGTGAGTTCAATCCCTGGGTTGGGAAGATCCCCTGGAGGAGAGCATGGCAACCCACCAGGATTCTCGCCTGGAGAATCCCGTGGAGAGAGGAGCCTGGTGGAATACAGTCCATGGGGTCAGAAAGAGTCAGACACAACTGAAGTGACTGAGCACGCATGCACGCACATGATGGCATCACCATATACAGTGCATATATACATGAGGCAGGAGGCATTTTGCATACTTTCTGTGCTAAGTCCTAGAAATCAGTGTGTCTCTTCCCTTTACAGCGTGTCTGTTTGGACTAGACACAGTTCAAGTGCTCAGTGGCCACACGTGGCTAGTGGTTGGCATATCGGACAGCTTATGACTGCAAGATGTAGCCTAAAAGTCTGATGAGCTCAGCCAAGCCAGATGTCCACAGCCTCATTCCTACAAACTTTTGAGTTTCTGCACAGCCAAGATATTAGAACAGAGGCAACTAAAGACTCAGCTTTGGAAAAACTTCTCAAAGGTTTGGATATGCTCCCAAGTTTATAGATGAAAAGACAGCTCAGGGGTCTATACATTAAGGGAGGAGCCCAAGGTCACAGAGCTGGTAAGGGACTCTGATCTTGACTGCACAGCTCTGCTCTTCCCTGAGCCCCAGCACTCGCCCACTGGGCAAGAACAGCAAGGTGGGCAGAGCAGAGAAGGAGGGAAAGGGGAGGACGGATTGGAAATGTGAAGGGAGCGACATGTCCGGGGCTGAGAGGCTGGACTGACCACCTGGTCAAGGGAAGATGGACAAGAAGCCCCTTCCTACATGCACGTAATTACTGGGTGCCCCAGGGTCTGTCCCCCCGGGGCCTAGTTCCTGCCCTCAGCTCTTCCAGAAGGACCAGTTCCTACCTCAAGGACTAGCGAGAGGTCAGAAGCCCCCCAGCCAGGAGGCCCAGGAAACTACGTGCACCAGAATTTCCCAAAGGGCTTGAGCCCCAGAGTTCTCCCTCCAGAGAGGGTGGGAGGCACACGAGAGGGAGACATAATCAGCTGGGCCAAGAAGCCTCTCAGCCAAGGCAGGCCATGAACCTGGGAGAAAGACAGACCACCAAGGCCAAAGTCCAGCCAAGGGGACAAGGAAAGGAGGGAGCAGAGCCCGGCACAGAGAGGACGGGTCCTACCTCACCCCCTCCTCCCCTCCGACCCCGCACCCTGCCGTTCAGGCTCCAGGGCAGAGAATCCACCTTCCCCTGTCCTGTCTGCCCACACACACCTTATAGACGGCAAAGGCTTCAAGCTCCACGGCATACAGGCAGTTGGGGTGAGGCGGCTGGAAGTGCAGGCGCAGGGCTGTGGACTTGAGAGGGGGAACATCGCAGGTGTTTGGGGTCACCCAGAAGGGGCAGTCAGCCCTGCGCGTCCAGGCCACGGTGATCTTGCCGTTGGTGTGGTTCATCAGGCACAGGGGGATGGGGCTGGGGTCCTTGGGCCTGGGGCAGGCACCGAAATCCACCTCGAAGGGCTCAATGCTGACGGGCGGGGGAAAGATGGCCACGTCATTGGTGCCGTCGAAGAAGTACTCAGTCATCGGGGGGATGAGGGGATACTGCGAGGCCGGTATGTCCTCCGAGTCCTGCGTGGGGAGAGACGGGTGGGTGGGGATCGGTTCTCCGGCCGCTGCCCCTCATCTCTGTGCCCCTTTCTGGAAAAGGCTACGAGAGCTCCGCACATGTCACACCCCCTGACTACGAACGATGCCCAAGGCACTGCGGAGCACGGGACTGCCCAAGGATTGCTAGAGAAGCGGGGGCGTGAACCTGGGAGGGTGGACGGCCCCCTGGGGTCCCAGAGGGACACATCGAACCTCGATGGGGAGCATCAGGGCACCGTTCTTATCCTGCTCCAGCTTCCTCTCCCTCAGCATGATGCCCAGGATGTCGGGCGGGTACAGCGTCAGGCCCCGTGCCAGGTGCGTGCGGTACCATGTGAGATGCTGAGGTCGGAGGATGGCTGGCTTGGTGCTCTCCGAGTGGCATGTCCCAATCAGGTCCAGGAACAGTGGGTCCTACAACATTGTGTCTGTGTGAGGCTAGATTTCAGCCTCCACTCGCCACCCTGGCCAGAGACCGGCTTCGTCAGGGCACAGTGAGTACCACCTGGTCCGGGGGCCTGGGTGGGGTTGTCACCTCAAGGCTCTCTGCCCTGCACGTGCTGTGTGGGGTGAGGGCCAAAGTCCCGGGCTGGCAGCAGTGAGAGCAAGACTGGCCTGCCCACCTGGCTCAAAGCGAGCCTCTGCATGCCCCTAGCCAACCTCTGGCTCCGAAAGCCAGTCTGGGGGCCCTGGAGGAGAAAATCCTGCAAGTTCCAGAAAACAGGTGACTGAGCACCAAGCCCTGTCCTCACGACTGGGCCTCGGATTGGCCCCTCCATCTCCTAGGGGAGCCCGGCCTCGCCCCTCCCCAACAGCTCACCTGGTGGTGGATGAGACAGGCCACCCGCCGCCAGTAGATGATGGGTTGAGTGGGCTGGAAGACACAGCACAGGGTCATGCGGGCCTTGCCCACCAGGGTCCCAAAGGCAGGTCTGATGCTGAAGACGCTCTCCTGACAGTCGATGTCAAAGTGGAAGCAGGCCGTGCAGTCCGACTTGTTCTCCATCCACAGGGACTGCTCTGAGCGGGTCCCGAGGTTGACCCAGCTGAAGTCGACGCAGTGGTGCTGCAGCGACAGGGCAGGACCTGGGTGGAGGAGGCGGGGGTGGGGGGGTCGCTGTGAGTGGGCCTGGCCACCTGGGTGGTCTCCAAGGGTCCCACGGATGGGAGGTGGTGCTGCCTGGAGACAGAAGATTGGATTGGAAAGGCTTGGCGCCCCAGCGGCCTGCGGCCTGCGCAGACCACCAGGTTGGGTAGTACAGGGGCAGCGGTTGGGGGTCGGGGGTTGGGAGTCGGGGAGTGAATATGGGAACAGTATCTCCAGGTGACCTTAACTGATTCCTAGCTGAGCCCACCAGGGGGCAGCAGACACCCAGGCTGAGGGTAAGGAGGCCCCAGGCGTCTAGCAGCAGATGCTTGTCAGTTGTAAGCAGGGGCTGCTCCTGTCTCTGGAGGCAGTGCAGTGACCTGGGACTGCCAGTACCTCTAGAGAAACCAACGACTTTGAGCAGGGTCTGGGAGGCACAGCCAGAGGGCACGATGGACAAGTAGTCCATGGTCCTGACGTCCAAGGTCTCAGGGCGGAAGAACACCGACACGAATTTCTTCTCTCCGGGGGCCACGATGCCATGGGCCGTGGGGCACGAGAAGGCCTGGTCTTTGACCAGCATGTCTGGGGCCACTTCGATCCTGAAGGGGGCGCTCACCTGCGGGGCCAGGAAGGGTCCGGTTACAGGGTGAGGTGGTCCGTCATCACTAAGGTGCCCAGCTGAAGCCCTGCCTCTGCCTCAGTCACCAGCTTGATTGTGGAGCAAGGCTGCCTTGGCCCAGAGGAGGGAAGGGGCTGAGCCTTGTGCCCTGCACTGGGACTGCCCAGAGTGGGTACCTCTGCCTTGTCCCAAAGGTACCACGAAGGCTAGCAGTGGTCCTGGCATCAGGACACCTGAGGGCTGCTCTTGGGGTTGTTCTGGGGGGAAGTCAAGGGATAGTCCAGCCCAGCCCCCAGCTGTGATGATGGGGGGACCCCTGCTGACATGAGTGTATCAACAGGCATAGGTATGCAAGGCTTGCAACATTCTGTACAGGGGTGGGTATTAGGCGCACCCGGGGCTGTGGTCCCTGAGCCCTGCCCCCACTTCCCTCCACGGGCACAGGACACATACTGCCGACGGGTTATACAGCTTGATCTGCCTCTCGGCGGTGCAGCCCACAGCAACAGAGCCAAAGTGCAGCACTTTCTGGAAGCCTTCGGCATCCTGGTCCTCCGGGCGCCTCTGCTTTATGCTCACCAGCAGCTGGGCGCATTTGGCTGGGCAGAGAGTGGACACCCTTGGGGAGAAACCCACCAGGGCCTCTGTGGCCCCAAACTGAATAGCCCCTTCAAGGAAGACATGGGTCCCCAGGGGAACACTGGTCTGCGGCACCAAGGGAAACAAAGAGATGACAAAGCCTGTGGGGCTCGGCGAAGGGCGGGAGGCTGATGGAGGTCCCCTGGGGGCCAGGCCAGGGCGGGGGTGGGGGGAGCATACTGGAGGCTTTGTTTCCCAGGGAGGTGCAGCGGAGGGCTCTGGGGATGGGTGAGAGGTCGGGCCTCACCCACAGCCTGCAGCTGGATGCTGCTCTTCTGCTTGCTGCCCTCCCCATACCAGCACGTGGCCTGGGCTTCATAGATGACAGCCATTGGGGGCTGGAAGGTCACCTTGACCCGGCAGGCCTGGCCTGGTTCCAGCAGCCCCATGGGCGGCAGCATCTGGAATGGGCTGGGGGACTCCCAGGTGAAGAAGGTAGGCAGGTCCCTGGGGGTGGGGCGCAGGGGAGGGGGGATGCAGATCAGAGCCACTTTGCCCCCTCTGACCACTGCCCCTGCTTCAGAAAGGTGGAGATGCCCCCTTTACTCCCACACCCCACATGCCGGTCTCTCCTGCTCCCAGGAATCCTCCTCCCAGTTGTCGCGCTTCCCACCTCCAAGCCTCAGCCTCTGCCCTCACCCCACATTTTCCAGGCAGAACCAGGCCTCAGCCATGTCCCCCATGGCGCACATGGGCAACTGCAGGGACGGTGGGCAGATCAGACTGTGGCAGGGCAGGGTGGCTCTCAGGTCCACACAGAACATCCCCTCTGCTTTCTCAAGCCACAGCTGGTCCACGTACTCCTTCTGCGGTGTGTGGGGGCAGCAGTGGGGAGAGGCAGAGGCAGTGACTGATCAGTGGTACCCGGGTGGTACCCACCTCACCCTGGCCCTGGCCATCCCCCCAACATAACCGTGGAGGGCTGGGCTGGGCCACGGCCCTCCTCCATCTCAGTCTCTGAAGACAAGGTCAGTTCCTTGAGCTCTAGCGCCATCTTGGTCTCAGAGATATGGGGCAAAGTTTTGGGAGAATATTTTGAGAGCAGGAAGAAGCCAAGGAATACAGGGCTTTCTGACGGCCGACAGAGTAGCACCACTTTCCCTGCTGCCCCACCCTCCCCACCCCACACATCCAACTGGAAGCCCCTTCTGTCTAATGAGTTTTGGCTCCAAGTGGTAGGGTGTGGGTGTGGATGTGGGTGTGGTGGTTGGGTTTCGGGCGCTCCTCACTCCTCTGGCCTGGCCCCCTGCTCCGAGGTCACTGTGCCCATGTCCCTCCCTGCCCTTCACTCGCCACGCAGGCCTTACCTTCTCCAGAGGGCGGAAGATGACGGGGAGTGAGAGGGTTAGGCCTGGGCTCAGGAAGATGGGCTGGGGGACGACCGTGAAGAAGAACTTGGTTTTGGGGGGCCTGTGGGAGGGAGCCAAGGAATAAACACTTCGGGATCAGAAAACTAGAAGAGGCAGAAGGATTAGGGGAGACCCTGGTAAGCTAAGCAGCTGGTGGGACTGTGGAAGGGGAAACACAGGGGTTATGCCCCAGTAGCAATTGTCTCTTGCATGCCACCCCTTTTTTCACAAACCTTCACTCCAGGATGTCAGAGCGCTGAAGGGAAAGATATAGCAGTGGACTTCCCTGGTGGTCCAGCGGTTAAGGAGCCACCTGCCAATGCGGGGGACGCGGGTTCCATCCCTGGCCTGGGGAGATCCCACATGCTGTGGGGCAACGAAGGCCACGCACCACAACTGCTGAGCCCACGCTCTGCAGCGAGAGAGGCCGCTTCGAGGGAAGCCCGCGCACCACAATAGAGTGACGCCTGCTCGCCACAACCGGAGAAAGGCCCTCGCAGCAACAAAGACCCAGCACAGCCAAAAGTGCATAAATAAATAAACAGAATTACTTAAAAAAAGAGACAAAGACAATACTGCCAAAAACTCTATACCAGTAAGTTCAGATAAAATAAACACATTTCTAGGAATGTATAATTGACCAAAAGTGACTCAAGAATTATACATTTTGTGGCCACCCTAACCTAAAATTATCCAAAAAATTGAATAAATAGTCAAAGAATCATGCCACAAAGAAAAGACCAGGCCAGATGGCTTCGCAGCAAGTAGTATGGAGCACTTGATAATTCTAGCCTTGTCTTCCCAACAACAGAGAACAAGGAAACCCTCCCCAAAATACTCTGTGAGTCTATCATAATGTTGTTATCAAAACCTGACAGTTATGAGAAGAAAGGAAAATTACAGGCCAGTACCAGCCATAAACAAAATATTGGCAAAAACAATTTAGCAATGAGTATAGAAAGAACACTCAATCATGAACAAGCGGGGCTTATTCTAGGAATACACCACTGGTTTAACATCAAAAAAAAAAAAGCGGGGATGGATTTTCCTGATGATCCAGTGGTTGGTAATCTTCCTGCCAATGCAGGGGACGTGGGTTCAATCCCTGGTTTGGGAAGATTCCACATGCCTCAGGGCAGCTAAGCCTGTGGGCCACAATGACTGAATCCTCTGCGCCCCAGAGCCCGCACACTGCAACCAGAGGAGCCTCCCGCTCACAGAAAGTGCATGCGCAGCAACAAAGACCCAGCACAGCCAAAAAAGAATTAATTAACTTCTTTAAAAATCAGGGGATTTCTCTGGCAGTTCAGTGGTTAACACTCCAAATTTCCACTGCAGGGGGTGCAGGTTAGATCCCACATGCCCTGTGGTACAGTCAAAAAAAAAGAAAATTAAAAATCATTTAATGTAATTCACTGTATTCACAAATTAAGAGAGAAAAAAACAAATGACCATCTCAATAAAGAAAAACATTAAATCAACTTCAACATATGTTTATGACAAAAACTCTCAGCAACCTAGGAATAGAAGGGAACTTCCTTAACCTGATAAAGTCTAAAAAAAGAAGAAAAAAAAACAACTCCAGGAAACATGCAAATTAATGGTGAAACACTGGAATCTTTCACGTTGAGATCATGAGCAAAACAAGGATGCCTTCTAGAACCACTTCTGTTCAGCACTTTCCTTTTCAATAGTGCAGGAAGGAAAGACAAAGAAAAGATACAGGATTGGAAAGGAAGGGAAAAAATGCCATTTTCATTTAAGATATGAACATGTACACGGAAAACAGAATTAACAAACACATCATTAGAATTAACGAGAAAGTTTGTCAAGGTTGCTGGGCACAACTGTGTGGACAAAACATCTATATTTTTAAAAAATGACTTTCTAAAAAACCAGCAATAAGTAGAAGAATAAAACAACTTTAAAAGATATCATATTCAGCATCATTAAAAATTTAAAACACTTAGGTATAAATCTAACTAAAGATGTGTAAGACATCTATGGAGAAAATGTTACATTTTATTGAAAGATATGAAAGAAGACCTAAAGAAATATAAAGAGGCACCATGTTCATGAAAGACTCAATTTGTGTTGATTCTCCCCAAACTGATCTATGTGTGTATGCCCGTGTGCTCAGTCACTTCAGTCATGTCCAGCTCTTTGACCCTATAGACTGTAGGCTCCTCTTGTCCATGGGATTCTCCAGGCAAGAATACTGGAGTGGGTTGCCAATGCCCTCCTCCAGGGGATCTTCCCAACCCAGGAATCAAACCTGTGTCTCTTGTGTCTCCTGCATTGCAGGCGGACTCTTTACCCCACTGAGCCACCTGGAAAGCCTAAATTGATCTATATGTTCAACTAAATCCTAAACAAAATCTTAAAAAATTGTCTGCTGCTGCTGCTGTTAAGTCGCTTCAGTCGTGTCCGACTCTGTGTGACCCCATAGATGGCAGCCCACCAGGGTCCCCTGTCCCTGGGATTCTCCAGGCAAGAACACTGGAGTGGTTTGCCATTTCCTTCTCCAAATGCATGAAAGCGAAAAGTGAAAGTGAAGTCCCTCAGTCATGTCCAACTCTTAGCGACCCCATGGACTGAAGCCTACCAGGCTCCTCTGCCCATGGGATTTTCCAGGCAAGAGTACTGGAGTGGGTTGCCATTGCCTTCTCCAAAAAGTTGTCTACTTGTATGTATTTAAGTTGATTTGAAGATATTTATGAAAGTTAAAAGGTCCAATGAGAGCCAAGACAATCTTGAGTAAGAATGAAGTTGGAGGACTTACTGCTGCTGCTGCTAAGTCGCTTCAGTCGTGTCTGACTCTGTGCAACCCCATGGACTGCAGCCTACCAGGTTCCTCTGTCCATGGGATTTTCCAGGCAAGAGTACTGGAGTGGTTGCCATTGCCTTCTCCTATAACTGCATAGTGATATACCAATTCAACTTACTGCTATGGGGGAAAGACACCATTTAATGAGACATGAAGACAAAGCACAAACCCGACTAAGGGGACACACGCTGTGGACCACAGCACGGCTATGACCAGAGCAAGTGGGGGACGGGGGAGGGGAGATGGATGGGTAAACTACAGCCTCAGGGGCTGGGGCGGGGGGCGGTCTGGATTGACGACGACTAAGAAGACAACAGGATGAGACAGGAAATCAAAACCAATGATGAAACACACCGTCAGAGAACTCCAACAGCAAGGAAAACATACAGAACTGTTCTTCTACAAATATTTGGAAAGAAATCAAGCATGAAACCACAGAGAAATCGTCAAAAGATTTTAAATATCAACTAATTGGCCAATGATGCGAATTATAAAAACAGTGTGTCAAAAGACCACAAAATGGACTAGTTACCACTTCACAGGCCGCTAAAATGATTCACAGTTAATTTAATTATAAGCTGACTAACAATGCAGCTTACACTACAAGATAATTAAGACTTATAAGCTTTAATAATCAATTCAGGATGATATTTATTGGTCCAGTGAGAGACGAATACAGCAAGGGAACAAAACAGGGTTCAGAAATGGTTCCTACATGTATGGACACTTGATAAACATCAGTGGTAGGGAGATCATAAGGCAAAGTATCAAATTTTCAATAAATGGTGCTGGGACAACTGGACATTGATTTGAGGGGAAAAAAGTCATTGGATCCCTACTTTGAACCATTCACAAAAATCAATTCCATGTAGATAAAAGACAAATATGAAAGGCAAAATTATAATGTCTTTAGAAGATACTATAGGAGAAAATCTTCATGAACTAGATAAGGGTAGAGAAGAACTTGCAAATATCTACCATAAAAGAAAATATATTGGTACATTCGATTCCTTTGAAATTAAGAATGCCTTTTCTTCAAAATACATGATAGAAGAAAAGACAAATCACAAGGTGGGAGAAGATATTCACAGCACATAACTGATAAAGAATTAGTATCTTTAATAAGAACATTTATTAAAAAAAGACAATCTACAAAGAACATGTAAAGATAGGTAACAGGTACATGAAAAGATGCTCAACATTGCTAATTATTAGAGAAATGCAAATCATAACAATGAGATATCACCTTGCACTATTATCAAGAAATCTACAAATAAACGTTGGCGAGGATGTGGAGAAAAGGGGACCCTGGTATACTATTGGTGGGAATGTTAATTGGTCTGCCATCCTGGAAAACAGTATGGAGGTTCCAAAAAAACTAAAACTAGGACTACCATATGATCTAGCGATTCCACTCCTCTGCATATGTCCAGAAAAGAAAAAAAGAAAAATACTAATTGGAAAAGATACATGTACCCCAATGTTCATAGCAGCACTATTTACAATAGCCAAGATACTGGAGCACCCCAAGCGACCATCAACAGACCATCAACCATCAATGGGTCAAGAAGATGTGGCATACACACATACACACACACACACTCACAATGGAATATTACCCAGCCACAAAAAATAATGAAATCCATAACATGGGTGGACCTAGAGAATATTATGATTAGTGAAGTAAGTCAGACAAAGACATATACTACATGATATCACTTGTATGTGAAATCTAAAACAAACCAATGTTTATAGCAAAGCAGAAACAGACTCAAAGATTCAGAAAACAAAGTAGTTGCTACCAGTGGGGAGAGGGAAGTGGGAAGGGGCAAGATGAAGATAGGAGTATGGGGTTAAGAGAAACAAACTACCAAATTTAAAATAGATAAGCAGGACTTCCCTGGTGACATAGTGGATAAGAATCTGCCTGCCAATGCAGGGGACACAGGTTCCATCCCTGCTCTGGAAAGATTCCACATGCCGAGGAGCAGCTAAGCCCCTGTGCCACAACTACTGAGTCCTCACTCGAGAATCCTTGAGCTGCAACTACTGCGCCCACGTGCCTAGAGCCTGCACTCCACAGCAAGAGAAGCCACTGCAATGAGAATCCCAAGCACTGCAACTAAGAGCAGACCCCGCTCGACGCAACTAGAGAAAGCCCATGCAAAGCAACAAAGACCCAGCACAGCCAAAAATAGAATAAATAAACAAACCTAAACTTAAAATAATAAAATAAAATAGTTAGGCAACAAGGATATCCTGCATAGCACAGGAAATGATAGCCATTATCTTGTAATAACTTTTAAGGGAGTATAATCTATAAAAGTACTGAATCATTATGCTATACAGATGAAATTAAAATAATATTGCAAATCAGCTACATTTTAATTCTTTTTGAAAAACGAAAAAAGATAATCTAACAGAAAAATGGACACAGACTTAAACAGGAATTTCACAAATGAAATGGCCAATAACACAGGAAAAAAACACTTAATTGTAATAGTAATCAGAGAAATGAAAATTAAACCTACAACAAATTAGCATTATTGGCAAAAAATTTAAGTCTAAACAATACCAATTGTTGGTGAAGTTAAAGAGGAATGGGAATACTCACATGTGGCTGGTGGGAATATAAATGGATATAAGTACTTTGGAAACGAGTTTGGCAAACATGTACAAACATCTGTGAGAAGCAAACGTGTACATGTTCTAAGTCACAGTAGTTCTATCCCTTTGTATCTACCCTAGAAAAACTTGAACTTGTGCAATAGCTGAACAATGTTGATAACAGTCTCAAACTTGAAACAACCAAAACGCCCCTCAGCAGAAGAATGCATAAGCACACAGAAGCATACGTTGAACTATTACTCTGTGATGAAAAAGGATAAACTACGCATGCGTGTGGACGAGTCTTATGAACATAACTGAGCTATGACCAACCTAGACGGCATACTAAAAAGCAGAGACATCACTTTGCCAACAAAGCTCCATAGAGTCAAAGCTGTGGATTTTCCAGTAGTCATGCATGGATGTGAGAGTTGGACCATAAAGAAGGCTGAGCGCTGAAGAACTGATGCTTCTGAACTGTGGTGCTGGAGAAAACTCTTGAGAGTCCCTTGGACAGCAAGGAGATCAAACCAGTTAATCCTAAAGATTTCAATCCTGAATATTCATTGGAAGGACTGACGTTAAAGCTGAAGCTCCAATACTTTGGCCACCTGATGTGAAGAGCTGAATCACTGGAAAAGACCCTGATGGGGGAAAGATTGAAGACAGGAGGAGAAGGGGGTGACAGAGAATGAGGTGGTTGGAAGGCATCATCAACTCAACGGACATGAGTTTGAGCATTTGTGAGACAGTGAAGGATGGGGAAGCCTGGCATGCTGCAGTCCATGGGGTTGCAAAGAATCAGACATGACTTAGTGACTGAACAACAACAACAACAAAAGTGTATCGTGTTATCCCACTTACATAAAGTTCATAAGAAGGTAAACAAACTATAGCATTTAGGGAGGCAAACGTAAGTGGCAAACCCTTTGGAGAAAAACAAGAAAATCATTCTCATGAAAGTCAGAACAGTGGTTACCTTTACCAGTAGGGAAGGTGTTCCAAGGCTGGGGGGACACATGATGAGAGAAGGTGAGTTTCAGACACTGTTATTACTCCATTAATTAACCTGGTCACACGGGTCCCACTTTCAACAACTGTTCAAACTATACATGTCCTACACACTCTTTTGGTTTTGTATGACTTATTTTTTAAAGTGGATGCTTTAGGGGGTTCAGGGCTCAGGGACTTAAGTCTCTGATCCCTCATACTGGTACCTGTATTTTATCTTCTGGATTTTCAAGGAGAGATTTTTCAGAACCAGGTTTTTGGTGATCTCCTTCCCCAACACCCAGCCTTTCCACTGTAGCTCCTCAGCCACCTCAATGTCCCAGATGACCCTCTTCTTCACTTTGTCCTGCTTCTTTGGGAAGCACAACTGAGCGTCCATGGAGCTGGCAGGCTGTCCGGTTGGCAGGGAGAAAGGAGAGAAGAATTCAAAGACCCAGAGAATCGGCTAGGATCGCCCCACCTCCAGAAGGTAATGAATTATATCTCTTCTTGCCCCATGGGGGATGGTCTGGAGAGAGAAGGTGAGAGGCAGGGAGGCCCTGGAGTCTGATATTACCTCTTCTGAGGTCATTCGAATGGTTTTCCAACTAGATTCACTGAGATACTGCCCCTGAAGCTGTCCCTGGACCGCTCTATCAACCCCTTAGCCCAGCACACTCAGCAGCCTTAGCTGGCCTGTTCTGTCCCCCGTGTGCCCTCAGACACTGCTCTATTCAGATGCTGCCTTCTCAACCTCCCCATCCTACCCCTTCTCTACAGAAGCCTGTAGAGAACTTCTCTAAGACGTCCCTCACTGGAACTTCTCCAGGGCACAGGGATATTCCACCATTCCCTCTCCCATCCCTCACCTAGCTGGTGGAGCAAAGGACAGAGCCAACTTGCCTGGGGACAACCCACACCCGATGCCTTGGCTTTGAGGCCTCTCCAAGCACTGCTCCTAAGGATGCTAGAGGTTTACTGTACCAACACTCCCTGTCTATAACAGCAAATCTTTTCACCGGCTGATCCCTAACTCTTAACTATCTGAGGAGGGAGGGGAATGGACAACTTCTGGGGCAGCGAGATGGAGGGAGGAGGAACCAGGTGTCTCTTCCTACCATTCATTGCAGTGAATGTACATTCACTGCCATTTTCCTTTAGCTTTGACCAAGGGTTGTTTTTATATCATTATATAAGGGGGGCCTGGTGTGCCGCAGTCCATGGGGATATGACTTAACGGCTCAGCAACAACAGAGGATAAATGTATGTGTTTAAAAGATATGTGCTTCACTACCTATGATGCGCCAGACACTGTAGAGGTTAGTGCCAGGCCTATAATAGTGAACGAGACCATCGAATCCTTTCTCTCTTGGAGCTTACATCTGTTTCAAAATATACAGAATGTCAGATGGCCCGAACTGCCCACGGAGGAAAGGTGACATGGGTGGCCGAGGGTCATTTATTATAAACATCAGTTGATGCATCGATCAGAGTCCAACCAGAAAAACAGAAGCCCCTCTGGGTGTTTAAAATAAGGATTCAATGCACAAGGAGGGGCTAGTGAAGTAACCTCAGAGTTAACAACATCAAGAAGCTGCCACCAGGGACTTCCCCGGTGGTCCAGTGGTTGAGAATCAGCCTGCCAAAGCGGTGGGCATGGGTTTGATCCCTGGTCTACGAAGATCCCACATGTCGAGGAGCAGCTAAGCCCGGGTGCCGGAGCAGCTAAGCCCGGGTGCCGCAGCTACTAAGCCCGTGCACCTAGAACGTGGGCTCCACAATAAGAGAAACCACTGCAGTGAGAAGCCCATGCACCACAACGAAGAGTAGCCCCCTGCTCACTGCAACTAGAGAAAGCCCACGTGCAGCAACAAAGACCCAGCACAGCCAAAAAGAAATAAACTAATTAATATAATTTTAAAAAGAAGGTGCCGCTGTACACAAGTTAGGGGAAGAGGTGGGGGTCTCAGAACCCAGAGCACTGTCTGGTGCCGATGGGAGTCACAGCGAGATGCCGACCGAGACACTGTCAAAAGCAGGGAGGGAAGAAGAGACGTACCTGGGCTTCTCCCCTCCTCCCACCTTTTAGTCTCAGCCAGCTCAGAGCAGAGTGGGGAAGGGCAGTGAATGAATCTGTGTGCAAACTGGCCTGGAACGCCACAGATGCAGGGGAGAGATGACCATGGTCCACAGGGAGGCGAATGCAACCACCATCACATTTAAGGCAACCCAAGAACTCCCACATGACAGACACGTGCTGCACAAAACGCAGTCAGACCCCTACGTTACCTCCCTAGATGAGCACTGGCCACCCTGACCCGGTGCTGTCACACAGAAAGAACCCTGAGAGCTGCAAAAATGCAAACAACATCCACCCACTGGACAAATGCAAGGCCCTAGGTAGGCATCAAGATCAGAAGAGCTTTTCGAAGGAAGAGAGAACTACAGGCTACTCTTATCAGCCGCAAACTCCCATCTCCCCAACATTCTTCTCTCCACCGTCATGCTCACAGCTGCCACCGCTCCAGCTGGCCTGGGGCTCCGTGTATGTAGCATCTAGTAATGGGGTTGGGACAGGAGAGAGGGGTACTCCCAGATTCCGACCCTTGCTGCCCTGCTGCCCATCCACCCCACTTGGCCCCACAGGCGTCCTCACAAAGGCACTGGCGTTGCTGCTGCTGTAGGCACTCATGGCCATGCTGCTGCCAGTGATGGTGGGAAAGGCCACCGTGCTGGCACTCAGGCATGATCCGGAGTTCATGGTGCAGTCCCCGCTGTCCCTAGTCCTCATGAGGAGGCTGAGGGCTGCTTCAGTGAGCACTGGGTGCCGGGAACACAAGTCCGAAGGAAGCTCTCTGGCTAAGCCAAGAGTTCCTGCCAGTTGGGAGCTGGAAAGAGACCAGAAAGGAGACAGGAGGGGCATGAGAAAGAGACGTCAATGGAGAAGACTCACCATGGACACTGTGATCATGGAGGAGTTGCCTGCTTCCGAGCTCTGGCAACAGGTGTGAAGTGGCACGTGAGAAACGAGCCTGAATACAAGACCCAGGGCTTCGTCTGGGAGCCTAGAGGCTCACCATTCAGGAAAGGCCATTTGGAAAAGGGAACTGGGGATGAGGCCCATGCAGCACTGCCCTCCACAGCCACACGTGGCATTTCTCAGTAAGCTCCCAGTGCGTGTCACTGAAGCATATGCATTGCTTTTACCTGGCTTTTACTCTCTACTTGTTGCCTCTGAACATGGCTGGCCTCCTCTGAGAAGAGAAATAAGGAACAAAGAAAAGGCAAATGAGACTGAAGGCTTCTTGGGCTTCTGAGTTTTCTCTTATCAGTACACAACCTGTTTGGTTCAGTCGCTCAGTCATGTCCGACTCTTTGCGACTCCATGAATTGCAGCACGCAGGCCTCCCTGTCCATCACCAACTGCCGGAGTTCACTCAAACTCATGTCCTTTGAGTTGGTGATGCCATCCAACCGTCTCACTCTCTGTTGCCCCCTTCTCCTCCTGCCCTCAATCTTTCCCAGCATCAGGGTCTTTTCAAATGAGTCAGCTCTTTGCATTACGTGGCCGAAGTATTGGAATTTCAGCTTCAATATCAGTCCTTCCAATAAACACCCAGGACTGATCTCCTTTAGGATGGACTGGTTGGATCTCCTTGCAGTCCAAGGGACTTTCAAGAGTCTTTTCCAACACCACAGTTAAAAAGCATCAATTCTTCGGCACTCAGCTTTCTTCACAGTCCAACTCTCACATCCATACATGACTACTGGAAAAACCATAGCCTTGACTAGACGGACTTTTGTTGGCAAAGTAATGTCTCTGCTTTTAATCCAGGTTTAAAGGAAGCCTTCAATGAAATGAGCCAAAGCCTTTGACTGTGTGGATCACAATAAACTGTGGAAAATTCTCAAAGGGATGGGAATACCAGACCACCTGACCTGCCTCTTGAGGAACCTATATGCAGGTCAGGAAGCAACAGTTAGAACTAGACATGGAACAACAGACTGGTTCCAAATAGGAAAAGGAGTATGTCAAGGCTATATATTGTCACCCTGCTTTATTTAACTTCTATGCAGAGTACATCATGAGAAACGCTGGGCTGGAAAAAGCACAAGCTGGAATCAAGATTGCCGGGAGAAATATCAATAACCTCAGATATGCAGATGACACCCTTATGGCAGAAAGTGAAGAGGAACTAAAAAGCCTCTTATGAAAGTGAAAGAGGAGAGTGAAAAAGTTGGCTTAAAGCTCAACATTCAGAAAACTAAGATCGTGGCATCTGGTCCCATCCCTTCATGGGAAATAGATGGGGAAACAGTGGAAACAGTGTCAGACTTTATTTTTCTGGGCTCCAAAATCACTGCAAATGGTGACTGAAGCCATGAAATTAAAAAATGCTTACTCCTTGGAAGAAAAGGTATGACCAACCTAGACAGCATATTGAAAAGCAGAAACATTACTTTGCCAACAAAGGTCCGTCTATCTAGTCAAGGCTATGGTTTTTCCAGTGGTCATTTATGGATGTGAGAGTTGGACTGTGAAGAAGGCTGAGCGCCGAAGAACTGATGCTTTTGAACTGTGGTGTTGGAGAAGACTCTTGAGAGTCCCTTGGACTGCGAGGAGATCCAACCAGTCCATTCTGAAGGAGATCGGCCCTGGGACTTCTTTGGAAGGAATGATGCTAATGCTGAAACTCCAGTACTTTGGCCACCTCATGCGAAGATTTGACTCATTGGAAAAGACTCTGATGCTGGGAGGGATTGGGGGCAGGAGGAGAAGGGGACGACAGAGGATGAGATGGCTGGATGGCATCACTGACTCGATGGACATGAGTCTGAGTGAACTCTGGGAGTTGGTGATGGACAGGGAGGCCTGGCATGCTACGATTCATGGGGTCACAAAGAGTTGGACACGACTGAGCGACTGAACTGAACTGAACTCACTGAAATGATGATTCAATCCAAGGATAAATGAATCAACCTCTAAAGCAGAGGGATCCAGTCATAGGCTGTGTCTAGAAATTATATACAAATGTTATAGGCAAATTATATGCAAATTTCATGGGTATGGGCATGTGCTCTTTTCTAGGGAGAGTGTCCACAGCTTTCAACAAATGCTCAAAAGGGTGCTTGGCCCTGCTTTGGACACACAAGGGTCCCAAACTGGCTCTGGCTCCATCTCAAATCCCCCTTCCTTCTGCACATACACCCTGGTGTGGCTACCATATTTGAAAGCATTAATGTACTCCTTTTTTGAACATATGTGCATATTTAAGATTACTCAGTATCTTCCCCCACCTCTTTGAATAACAATTTCAAAAATAATAACAACTTCTAAGAAAACTTACTGAGAACTTATTATGTGCCAAGCAGTGTTGTAAGTCCTTACATGTATTTTAATCCTTATAACAATTTATGATTAGATGTGAGTCATCTTTTATTTCGCCTGAAACTATTTATTTTCAAGTCTGGGGTTCAGCCCCTTATTATAACATAGTTTGCTTTAGGAAACAATTGTATGGTCACCCTTTAGAAATTTCCACACTTCCATCAGACACTCTCCCATACCCTTCTCACCATTCATCCAGACCAAAATATTCTGTTGATGTACTTTTTTCCTAATTGGCAACAAGTTCAAACCTTCTAGGGGCTTTGCTGGTGGCTCAGTGGTAAAGAATCTGCCTGCCAAGAAGGAGATGTGGGTTCAATCCCTGGGTTGGGAAGAACTCCTGGAAAAGGAAATGGCAACCCACTCCAGTATTCTTGCCTGGGAAGTCTCATGGACAGAGGAGCCTGGTGGGCTACAGTCCGTGGGGTCACGAAAGAGTCAGACATAACAGAGCAACTAAACAATAGCAACCAAACCCTCCGAAGGGGACTATCTTACATTCACTCACTCATTCATTCACAAGGCATTTACTGAATGCCTGCTATGTACCAGTGCTAGGCCCAGACAGGACAGGTAAGGCTCCTACCTTCAATTGGAAGTGAACATTCAGATGGAATCAAAGAGATGCAAGCTGGTGAGACAGGGAGGAAGGCCCCATTACTTTTCTGCTGTTGGATGGCTTTGTAGTACTTCCCTGGCTCAGTAATGGCTGTAACCATAGGGCATTCTACAAACAGCCTCTGCCTCTGGACTCTGGAAAAAAAAATCTCTGGTCAACATTTGTAGAAAAAAAAGAGAGATAACAGGGTAGAAAGCTGGTCCAGACCAGGGCTTAGGGCTTAGGGAAGTGAGCACTGGTCCTGGAGCAAGAAAAGGGTTCCAGCATCTGCTCTGATTCATTTGAAATGGGCAAGTTTCTCCATCTTCTCAAGCCTCAGTCTCCTCACCTGTAAAATGAAGGTTATCCTATTTCACAAAATTGACTTTAAGTTTGAAAGAAACAGAGAATTTGAAAAAGCCCTAGGCAAACCTATGTTACTATAACTAACAATGATAATTTCCACAGTAGCATGTGCTACTCTTCCAAAGACTGCAATCATTGCAAGGACACTGGGCAAGGGAGGTGTTGTTTTTCGTCTCTTTTCTATATCTTGAGAACCTTAAAAAAAAATCATCAGCTTCCTTTATTTGCCTAATTTCCAACCTAAAAATTCCTAAGATGACCAGTGTAAAAAGTGGCGGGTTGCCAAGAAGAAATAAAATATACTTAGAGCGGTTTCACTATCCTCTAAGAGATCTCCAGGCTGATCTCACCCAAGTCTTAGTACCTCAGGGCTCTCCGACGGACACTGAGGGGACCCCGTCACGACTTCCCAAAGGAGACGGTCTCCTAAGACAGATACCTTCCCTGGCCACTCGTGCAGCTCGCCGGGTCGCTGGGACCAACGCTCAGAACTCACACCGCCGCCATGTTGTCGTTTCTATAGATACAAGACGCACGAGTCACGGCGTCTCCTGGTTTCCCAGGGCAACGACGGCTACCCGGATGAGTCATGGATCAGAGAAAGCGAAGACCCCGCCCAACTTGAACGTTCACCCTTGTTTTTTATTCTCCAACTTCCCGGCTGGCTGTAACTGTCTTCTACCAGTTGCAACACAGTTGTTGGGACGTCCCCGATCACGAGCAAATTCGGAGGAGGGTAATCCAAGGACTTGTCGGAGCAGTGGGAGTCGTTTCTGTTCTTTTGTGATACCCCTTGGTGATAGAGTCAGAATCTCTCCGGGAACTTCGTTATGTGATTACAATTGTTAACTTAAAAGCAGTAGTTATTTCTTACTTGCATTGCAAATGAATTCTTTTTGCAGGTGGAAGGGAATGTCTCCTAAGCATTTTCTCCTGGCATTTCCTCCAGCCCAGCGCAAAGCTAACGCTTTTGAAGGGATCTGAAGGTGGATGTTTGAAGAAGGCATTATTTCACATAATATGGATTTTTGGAAGCCCACTGGTTCATTTGTTCGTTTGTCCTTTGCAGGGAAGAGTCTCATTTGGTGAAGACTCCTTAGGTGGTTGAAGCTGAAAATCTGAGATCATTTATGGGCAATTAAAGATGCTTCACTACCCAGGACAGTGCTGGAGGCTGGGTGTTAGAGGGAGAGACTCTAGGGGTAAACCCAGAAAATAAACTCTTATTTTGGGAAAGTTGGAGTTTAAAGGTAAAAGATACACTAAGATGACAATGCTGCCTTAATTGGCCTGGGAGATCACATGGCCAGAGGCTGAAAGGAAGGGTCAGGCCAGGAGCCCATTACGTTATGCCAGCACAATTAGGTCTGGAGTTTTCTTGGGATCAAGGAATGTGGAACTCGGTGAGCTTTTCACTGGTTTTAACATTATTCTCAGAATAGGAAACCTGCACTTTGGACATTACCACTTCTATGTTGTTTGTGGTTTCTATAATGATTTCCTTTTTGTTTTCCTTTAAGCTCTTTTTGAAATGGTCAGCCTGACTCAGCTGAACCTGAAGAACAGAGAAAGGGACCTGTTTGTCTATTCTTAGGCCAGAAAAAAATAAGGAGCAGTAACTCTGGAGGCAAGGCTCGGTGGTAGCCTCAGAAATCCCAGCGAGAAAACCCTAAGGAGACTAGAGCTAGAAAAGCTTATTCTAGGAGCCACACACCCTTGTGCCTCTTCACTGAAGAAGTGTCCCTCCAGAGCTGGTCTGTCCAGTCAGTGGTGGCTTCTGGGCTTGGGACAGTGAGAGGGAATTCTTGGTTGGTCCCTTATGGGCTCTACTTCTACAAGGTTCTGCCTGCCTCCTGGGAGCTCTGCTGATGAGTGACCTTGACCGGCATGGTGGACTCCCAGGGAAAGGCCCAAGCTGGACTTAGCTCCAAGAAGCAAACAGCATGGAAAGGGGTGTGGCAATGGATGAAACTGAGAAGGGGAGAGGAAGCTGAGCTTGCCTCAGAAGTCCCTCATTTCAGGATCCCAGAACCTGTGGGGAACAATGGGTGCTGGGTCCTGGGGACCATCTCCTTCGTGGACTCAAGAAAGACGACAGGGTGGGCGCTGTTTTGTTCAAGGCTGTGAACAAGGGTAGGTGATGATTCAGTATCTGGATGAAGACCAGGATGTGGAAGAAAAGGAGGAAGGAGGATGGGAGGACTCCAATCCTCCTGGCTAGAAGCCAAGGGTGATAAAGATAAAGCACATTCGGTGATTTGGGCTTCAGCACACACAAAAATAGCTTTTCTAAGCTTTTTCCCCCAATATCCCTCCCGTGAAATACAGAAGACTTCAGGCTGAGAAATCAGACAGATCTGAGATAAATTCATCAGGCAGACTGACTGCCACTTACTGGCTGTGTGACCTTGGGCAGGTCCCATGACCTCTCTGAGCCTTATCTTTTACCCTGGGGATAATTATCAAAAGGCCCACATAGGGACTGAGTGGTCAGTTATGTAAAGTATTTGATGCATACTTTGTCAACAAAGATAGACACACACACACACATACACACACACACTGGAAGGTCACTTGCTAAGTGGGTGTGTGCTCAGTTGCTCAGTTGTGCCCAACTCTTTGCAACCCTATGGACTGTAGCCCACCAGACTCCTCTGTCCATGGAATTCTCCAGGCAAGAATACTGGAGTGGGTTGCCATTTCCTCCTCCAGGGATCTTCCCAACCCAGGGGTCAAACCTGCATCTCCTGTGTTTCCTGCTTTGGCAGACAGGTTCTTTACCACTGAGCCACTAGGGCTTCCCCGCTAAGTGGAAGGTCCCTATATTTTGCTACTCAGCTTTCTGTGCATCCTCACCTCCTCGCATCTCCCAGTCTCTCTGCTGCACACAGGAGAGGTCAAAAGTGTTTTCTCCTCTCCACATCCTCCTCTTTTGTTTCTCCAAGAAGGAGGCTGCCTGTGGCTCTAGGGTGGAGAAAGACAAAAAGACATGCCAGGATGATCTACTATCCAGTTGGCAAAGCACCCAGCTCCAGTACATGAAGAGCCCTCTCCCACTTTTCTTCACCTACAACTCCGACTCAGTTTCCAGTGTTGCTTCTGAAATCAGAAGATGTATTTACGTTTGGGGAAGGAAGTGAAGTGGTAGGTCCTCCCACAGAAGCTCCTGACCTCCAAAATTAGTAGGGTAAATCTTATAAGCCCAGCCTGAGAGGTGAAGAGAAGACTATGGATAAGGGGGCATCTAGGAGCAGGCATGGAGCATTCTCTGCATTAAGCTGTCAGTTCAGTTCAGTCGCTCAGTCGTGTCTGACTCTTTGCAACCCTGTGGACTGCAGCACGCCAAGCCTCCCTGTCCATCACCAACTCCCCAAGTTCACCCAAACCCATGTTCATCGAGTTGGTGATGCCATCCAGCCATCTCATCCTCTGTCATCCCCTTCTCCTCCTGCCCCCAATCCTTCCCAGGATTAGGGTCTTTTCCAATGAGCCAACTCTTTGCATGAGGTGGCCAAAGTATTGGAGTTTCAGCTTCAACATCAGTCTTTCCAGTGAACACCCAGGACTGATCTCCTTTAGGATGGACTGGTTGGATCTCCTCGCAGTCCAAGGGACTCTCAAGAGTCTTCTCCAACACCACAGTTCAAAAACATCAGTTCTTCAGGGCTCAGCTTTCTTCACAGTCCAACTCTCACATCCATACATGACCATTGGAAAAACCATAGCCTTGACTAGACAGACCTTTGTTGGCAAAGTAATGTCTCTGCTTTTCAATATGCTATCTAGGTTGGTCATAACTTTCCTTCCAAGGAGTAAGCATCTTTTAATTTCATGGCTGCAATCACCATCTGCAGTGAGTTTGGAGCCCCCAAAAATAAAGTCTGACACTGTTTCCACTGTTTCCCCATCTATTTCCCATGAAGTGATGGGACCAGATGTCATGATCTTTGTTTTCTGAATGTTGAGCTTTAAGCCATCTTTTTCACTCTCCACTTTCACTTTCATCAAGAGGCTTTTTAGTTCCTCTTCACTTAAGCTGCCATGGCCCTCTAAAGTTGCTGGGTGTGGAGAGAGATTGATGACACCCCCCAGCCTGAAAGGGCTTCCAGGATACAACATTTTCTGGGGCTGGGGAAGACTGCAATACAATTCAAAGGAAAGAGCTCCATTCTGCCTGGGACCCCTATAGGGTTTTCTAACTCTCCTGTGCCAACCCAAAGAACCTGTTCAACTTGCTCCCTCATTGTCCGCTGCTGCTGCCACTGCTGCTAAGTTGCTTCAGTCGTGTCCGACTCTGTGCGACCCCATACCAAGTGGTAAATAGGCATAAGGCCAACAGTAGGGGGGATGGAGGGAAAAGGACATGAGGCTTAATCCCAGAAGACTAAGTTCAAGTCCTGATTCTACCATTTAAGAACTGAACAATTTGAGGCAAATGGTTAAACATGTCAGAGCCTCACTTTCCCCATCTGTAAAAGGGGGCAAACAGGGGCAGTATTCAAAATACAATTGGTACAGTATGCATACTTACCTATGAGAATGGATACCAGGGAGCCTTAAAGCCAGAGCTGGGTCCTGAGAGCCCATACTGTGCCAGCCTTAACCTTTCAGGTGTTAGGTTGTGAGATGTGGAGAGCAGCCACAGTAGTGGAGAACTCAGTCAGTGACTATCCGCTAACTAGTAACAAAGTGGGTCTCTCCCAGGTGGCTCAGTGGTAAAGAATCTGCCTGCCAATGCAAGAGCCTCAGGAGACTCGGGTTCGATCCCTGGGTTGGGAAGATCCCCTGGAGAAGGAAATGGCAACCCAGTCTAGCATTCTAACCTGGAGAATCCCAGGGACAGAGGAGCCTGGGTGGGCTACAGTCCATGGTGTGACAAAGAGTTGGACACGACTGAGGGCACCCACTAACAGTACTTCCAGATTTTAACAACCAGTAGAGCTACACAGGATAATACTGGTGTATTGGCTGCAAGTGAGACCTGAGGATAAATCCTACCTTACCAGCTACTGTATATGTGGTTATTTATTTTAAGCCAAAGCTTGGAGTCTCTCTCTCATTCCTCCTTGTTGGTACCTACCACCATGTCTGACTGCTCTCTCCCTCTAGTCTGAGCAGGCTCCTTTTCTGCACTATCTCCCAGCTGTCTTCCTCAGCACCATCTCCTATAGGCTGCCCAGCTCCACGTCCTTCTGGCCAGAACCATGGACAGCTCCATCCTAGGCCATCCCCTTCCTCCTGCCTCCTCTCTTCTCTTCCCCCACCCACACCAGTGCAGAACCCTAAGGCATGATTTGAATGCAGATCATAGCTGAGAAGACAGTACAGTGGAGTGGTTCAGAGCAGGCTCTGGAGTTAATCAGACTGGATTTAAACCCCAACTCCATCAGCCCTCAGCTGTCTTATTCCTTCATTTCTGTAAGATCCAGCCTCCTCTTCCATAAACAGCAAGAACTTCTAACAGCTGCCTCAAAGGTCATGAGGTTTAAGTGTGATAAAAGGTTTACAGAATTTAGCACAGAGCCTGACTCATTATATGTTTTGAATAAATGAAGAACACCATTATTCT
Source organism: Bos grunniens (assembly GCF_055505025.1). Taxonomy (NCBI): domain Eukaryota; kingdom Metazoa; phylum Chordata; class Mammalia; order Artiodactyla; family Bovidae; genus Bos; species Bos grunniens. The sequence continues at coordinate 29,823,192 of NC_141166.1, read as the reverse complement.
GTGACTTTCCACCCTATTTAATTCCTCAAACCCTTTTCCAATCCCTATCTGGCTAGAGCCCTCTCTCAAGTAAAGATGTTATAGCATGACCACCAATTTAGTGTTAACTGGCTTCCTTTGGTTGTGGAAGTTGACTTGGACTTAGAGATGGTAAGGAAGCCTACATTTTTTGGTCCATGAGATTCTCTTTTATTAGTTTTTTTTTAATTAAAAAAATTTTGAGTTAATTTTAGATGTGCACAAGAATACTGCAGGTGGTTCTCTAAAACCTTTCATCCAGCGTCCTCCTAGGTTAACCTCTTACATGACCATAGGACACTTATCAAAAAGAAGAAATTAACATTGATATAATAATACAATTAAGAAAAGTATAGAATTTATTTGGGTTTCACAAGTTCATCCAGTAATGTCCTTTTCCTGTTTCAGTATGCAATCCAGGATCCCACCTTCGGCATTTCCTGAATCTTTCCTTGTCTTTATGATCTTGATTCTTTTGAAGAGTACAGTCAATTATTTTGTAGAATATTCCTCAATCTGGGTTCGTTTCTTATGATTAGAGTAAGATGTGCATTGTTGGGAAGCATAACAGAGTTATAAGCCCTTTTCAGCGCATAATATCAGAGGGTACACCTTGTCGACATGTATTACTGATGATGAGCTTGATCACTTGACTAGAGTGGTGTCTGCTAGGATTCTCTACCATAAACTGCACTTTCCTCCTCTTTATTAGATTCTGAACACACCTATCTTTTGCCTCTCTAGAATTAAGCGTTCAGAACCAAGAAACCTATCCATCTATACTCTTTCAAGCACTCCATGGAGAAATACCATTCCCTATGACCTGCCTGTTCACCTTCCTCTGAGTTTTACACACACACACACACACACCTTTACTTACTTATTTATCTTTGGCAATGCCATGCAGCTTGTGGAATCTTAGTACTCTGACCAGGGATGGAACTCAGGCCCTCAACAGTGAAAGGGCAGAGTTCTAACCACCTAAAATGCAGAGACCACCAGGGAATGCCCAGAGTAGCTTTCTTACATTGGGCATTCAGAGGCATATGTTAAAAACCAGATGCAGACACAGAGGGAGTTGATGAGGGTAACAGTGCACTTCTCAGTTCATTTTCATGGACCTTCTTGTCAAGGCCCTGTAAGCATCCAACCATCCATGGGAACGTCCAGCCCCTCTCTCAGGTCTGGCCCCAAACTTTGAGCACTTTCTTCAGCATCTAACATTTGGGTTTTTAAAACTTCTAGTAGCCTTCCTTTTAACTGTGTATAACTCCTTGCTACCCACTAGCCCACATGCGGAAACTCCTTTCCTTCCAGAGGCTCTCCACTCCTCCAAGTTTGCTGTCACCAGAGACCCTGCTACCAGAGTAGGTATGGAGCATTCTTTCAACCAGTTGAGTGTGGAGATGAGCTTATCCAGCCCTTCCCTTTGTCTCTATCTGCTCCAACTTTATCCCGTCAGTGTGTCTTCTCACACTGCCCCTTTAGAAGATGAAGAAGCACCACCCCTCTCCCAGCCTCATGCACACTTCATTTTTTAAAAAGCTGTCATGTAAAAGTGTATTAAAGGCTTTGGAAAGCCTCCAAAATTGTCCTCACCAAATCCCATCTCCTCTTTGCATTTTGTTCTGGTTACCATTGCTGTGTAAGAAAGCACACCAAGATTCCAAACAACCGTTTTATTTTGCTTGTGATATTGTGGGTTGGGAATTCAGGACAGGCTTGGCCAGGCAGTTCTCAATTGGACTCTCCCATGCCATTGCAGTTAGGAGTTGGCCAGGGCTGCAGCCTCCTAAAGGCTCCACTGGACTGGACATCCAGGATGGTGCACTCACACAGCTGACAATTGATACTGGCTGTTGGCTGGGAGCTCAGCTAGGCGAGGGCTGAGAACACCTATCCATAGCCTTCCCAACTTGGCAAGTTCAGGGTAGATCCAGACAGAAGCTATATGGTCTTTCCTAACTTAGTCTCAGGCCAGATTCAAGGGGAGAGGACTGTCAAATAATTCATGGACATATTTTAAACATTGCCACTTGCATCAAAATGAGATCCTCTCCATGGGGTTGCAAAGAGTTGGACACAACTGAACAACTAACACACACACACACACACACACACACACAGAGCATCTAGAGTGTTGTTTTTCCAGGACCACCCTCCTGGAGATTCTTGGCCACCCCTAGCCCCATCAGATCTTTTAGATGAAGGCTGGGAGTGCATTCCTCTCCTTCTGGGGTGGGTAACTCGTCAGTTCCTATCTTTCTCAGTTTGCTGCTGCAGGGGATCTGAATTCTGCTCTGGAATGTGCTGTGTGACCTTAGGAAAGTAACTTCACCTCTCTGGGCTTTTGTTTCTTCTCTGCCAGAAAAGAACTGAGAATAACCTCACTTCACATAATGTTAGGGTTTTAAAAGATAATATAAAGAGCAGAGGCATCCCTAGTGGCTCAGAGGGTAAAGAGTCTGACTGCAATGCAGGAGATCCAGGTTCGGCCCCTGGGGTGGTTGGCAACCCACTCCAGTATTCTTCCCTTGAGAATCCCATGGACAGGGGACCCTGGTGGGCTGTACAGTCCATGGGATCGAAAGAGTTGGACATGACTGAGCAACTTCACTTTCACTTTCATAAAGAGCAGAGCTAGCAATTGATGCTCCTGATTGTGGAAGAAATAACTGCGGGCAAGTCATTTTCCCTCTGGGACATTTCATTTATTTCTCTCTGAAATGGGAGGTAATTCCCTTATCCTGCTTATGCATGCATATGAGAGGGGTCTTGAATGGACTGCAGGAGGAGGCCAGCCCAGAGGTTGAGGTTCCCCAACTCTGGTGTGGGTGGGAAGGTCCCTGCATCTAGGCCCTTCTGGGGCAGAAGAGATGTGCGTGCATGTGTGCGTGCGAGGCAGCCTGGGTGTGGCTTGAGGCTTGCAGGGTGGGGCCGTTATCTGTCCCACCTGGCCTTATCAGATCTGGGCTGGCCGAAGCTTGGCCCAATGGAACAAAGAGGCTTTGAGAACTAGGCTGGGGTGTGGGATGTGGGCCCAAGCTCCAGGAGGCTTGCTGTACCCAGGGGGCAGAGGGCATGGGTTGGAAGAGCTGCTGCCACCAATACCTGCCAAAATGTTTTCCTGTGGCAGGGACACCTTCTCAGGTGGGCAGCAGAGCCTGTGCTCCACACTGAGGGCCTCCATTCCTTCTTTGGGGTGTTTTCTGCTTCAGCACTTCTCACCAGGCCTTCACCTCTGCCCCTTTTATGGGGTGCAGTGTTTCTCCTCCCCTACTTCCATTCCCCTCCTGGCACCTTTAAGCCCCAGTCACACTGGCTCCTAGTCCTTGAGCATGCCCTACACTTCTCCTCCACACACCCTGCTCCCAATGATCCATCCACCTCTTCTTGCCCAAATCATTTATGCCAAGCCCCAAGCCACTTCCAGGAAGTCTCCAGACATTGCACATCCCATCCTTACCCCTGTTTATTTCTCCCCACTTCTTCTTGTGTGATGCTGTAGGAACTTCTCTCCAAATTGTCACCACTGGCAGAACCTGTCTGAGCCTGGCAGAGACTCAGTCCAGTTGGGGCCAGAGTTGAAGGTTGTACAAGTTGTACACTGCACAAGGACTGGGCAGGCAAGGGGGCGGGGCCTGAAATCCAGACATTCTGTGAGCTCAGTGCCCTTGGTGTGAGACTTTCTCCTAGACAGACTTCCTGGTGCCAGGCCAGAAGTGTTGCCTTTTCTAGTTGGATCTCCTGAAGGGGCATTTTACTAAGATTTTTCATGGTGGCTCAGACAGTAAAGAATCTGCCTGCAATGCAGGACACCCAGGTTTGATCCCTGAGTTGGGAAGATCCCCTGGAGAAAGGAATGGCTCCCCACTCCAGTATTCTTATCTGGAGAATTCCATGTACAGAGGAGCCTGGCAGACAATACTCCATGGGTTGCAAACAGTCAGTCACTACTGAGTGACTAACACTTTACTTTTTCACTCACCTATTTCCACTTCCTATCCTGGGGCTGCAAGTGCTAACAGCAGGCCTGGTCGCCTAAAGGATTGTTGCATTGGCTCAGCCTTTTCCAACACATCTCCGCTCACTGTCAGAAGCCATTCCGCAGGCAGCCCCTACAGGCAAAAGTTGGGGGAGAGCAATGACCACTGTGGATGCAATGGCCTTCAGGGCTGAGCTTAGGCCTGTGAAGAACAGCAGGCGTGGGACCAGTAGCTCCCTGGGTCTGGGCGGTATGGTTGACCTTCCTCTGGGCCTCAGCATCTTAAGGAGGATAAGCAAGCTGGTTCTGGTGGGAGGAACTGGACTATCGCACTGCAGAAGTTAAGGATAACTTTCCAGGCTGACTCTACTCATCCAGCTGGTACCATCACCACAGTTCTGGGTCAGGATTCCCTGAAAAACTGTGGGGCCTCACCTCTATCCCAAGGTTGGTCTTTCCAGGGTCTGGATTCAAAGTGCTTTTCTGAATCTCTGCAGCCATCTCTGAAGATAAGTGTATTTCCTGAGGAAGCTCTTTTAGAACAGAAGGTCTAGGGACCCCAAATGGCTCTGTGTCTACAGGACAAAGTGTCCCCAGGCCCCATAAGAGGGGCAGGTAGGCCTCCCATAAGGGAGAGCCTCAATCTCTCTTTCACTCTCTCCCCCACCCCATGCAAAATTTCTGTAAAAGACAGAATGTGCAAATGAATGGACCAGAGCCTCCTGACCTTGACCTTTTGTTTCTCACTGCAAATGTGTTCATAGATGTTCTGGTTCCTGTGACCTGGTCTGTGAGTGTCTTCCACAAAGCGACATGTAGTCCACTCCAAGTGGCCTGACAAAGTAGATTTCCAGTCCTGAAATGCTGAGCATGCCTTCTGGAAAGGACCCAAGTTTACCAAAGGAAAAGCCTCTGGTGAGAATAGTGGACCTGTGAACCAGATCAGTTCAGTTCAGTCAGTCATTGTGTCCAACTCTTCTCGACCCAATGGACTGCAGCATGCCAGGCCTCCCTGCCCATCACCAACTCCCAGAGTTTACTCAAACTCATGTCCACTGAGTCGGTGATACCATCCAACCATCTCATACTCTGTCATCCCCTTCTCCTCCCCACTTCAATCTTTCCCAGCATCAGGGTCTTTTCTAATGAGTCAGTTCTTCGCATCAGGTGGCCAAAGTATTGGACTTTCAGCTTCAGCATCAGTCCTTCCAGTGAATATTCAGGACTAATTTCCTTTAGGATGGACTGGTTGGATCTCTTTGCAGTCCAAGGGACTCTCAAGAGTCTTCTCCAACACCACAGTTCAAAAGCATTAATCCTTTGGTGCTCAACTTTCTCTATAGTCCAACTCTCACATCCATACATGACTACTGGAAAAACCATAGCTTTGACTAGATGGACCTTTGTTGGCAAAGTAATGTCTCTGCTTTTTAATATGCTGTCTAGGTTGGTCATAACTTTTCTTCCAAGAAGGGAATGGCAAATCACTTCAGTATTCTTGCCTTGAGAACCCCATGAACAGTATGAAAAGGCAAGCCAGACGCCTGGGTTCAAATCCTGCTTCTGTCATTTGCTGCATCATCTTGGGCAAGTTACTTAAGCTCGCTGTACCTCTGTGTTCTCATCTGGAAAATGGTAAGAATATAGTATATACTGGGCTTCCCAGGTGGTGATAGTTGTAAAGAACTCTTCTGCCAGTGCGGGAGACATAACAGATGAGGGTTCAATCCTTGGGTCAGGAAGATCCCCTGGAGGTGGGCATGGCAACTCACTCCAGTATTCCTGCCTGGAGAATCCCATGGACAAAAGATTACTGTATCCCTGGTAGGCTACAGTTCATAGGGTCGCAAAGAGTCAGACATGACTAAAGCTACTTAGCATGCATGCATAATATATACCACATAGGGTTGTTATGAAAATGAAGCGGGTGCTACATGTAAAGCACTTAGAACAATGTTTGGCAATGGTTAGTCTTCACGAAATGATTAGCAGTTGTCATTACAGCCTGTGGGAGCCTCTTCCTCTCAGATGACAGTCTCCAGAGCAATGAAGTTTTCTCTAGAGTATTCCTCCATGGAAGTGGGGATGGTAAGGTAAGAGTCAGGGCAATCATCCCCCCACCACTTTCTGACAGAAATCTCTATCAGAGGCTAGAACCTGCCCAGGGGTGTGCTTTCACAACTAGCTCTCCACAGTCAGCGGAGCCCTAACTTGGTAGCATATGCCAATTTCTATGGTGTAAATATTCCCACTATGGCCTATTTCAACTGCTTCAGAGTATTCCTGAATATTTAACAATTTTATCGATGGACATGGGAATCTCAGCTGGTCTATAATGAGTACAGAAAAACTTGCTGTGGGATGCAGAGACCAAGAAAAAATGAAGACAGGGGTCATCCTGTTTTGGCAATAAACTGGTGTCCTTCTGACTAAGCAATGTTTCTCAAAGTGTAAGCTATGGACTATCTGCCATATTTGGAGTATTTGTAAAAATAAGTTCCTAGGCCTCAATCTGGATCTTCTTCGTTTTTTTTTTTTTTTTTTTTGCTGAGCTGGGTCTTCGTTGTGGCACATGGGCTTTCTCAAGTTTGGTGTGCACCATGGTGGCTTCTCTTGTTGCAGAGCATGGGCTCTAGAAGCTCAGGGTTCAGTAACTGTGGCTCACAGGCTTAGTCACCCTGAGGCATCTGGAATCTTCCTGAATTAGGGATCGAACTCGTGTCCCCTGCATTGGCAGGCAGAGTCTTAATCTACTGGATCACAAGGGACATCCTGATCTGGATCTGTTAAAGAAGAATCTTAGAAGTGGGACCACAAATCAGGATTCAGGCCCTGAGAAAGACCAGAATCAGCAGGGAAGGCACCTTAACTAGGGCCAGGCAAGGCCTCTGCACGCTGACCCCAAAGTTCGCCTAAACACAGTTAGACCAGAGAAAGAACTGATCTAACAATTCCATGATAACTTTACTTATCTAGAAACATCTCCTTGTTTCTGAGTAAAGGGGCTTTCCCTACTTATTCTGGTCTTTCTAGGGGCGTGAGTCTCTAACTTTTCACTGTGGATCATGAAGAGATTCTGTAGAATTCACATCTGCCTTGCAGCCCATTCTGAACAGCCCTCTGTTGCGACTTGGCAGACCTACTGGATGAGAAAGGGCCTGCAAAGAGGGTGGGAGCGCTGAAGGTTTTGTCTTTGGAGGAAGGTGCACACAGCCCTGGATGGCCCCACCCACGGTTCTAGGCTAACAGTGTATCAGCCCTACTTGGTGTCCTGGACTCCAGGGCTCTAACAACTTAAATAATTTTTATTACAAAAGGAAGAAAAGACCAAAACATCCCCAAATTTTCCCATGGGCTTCCCCCTCGGTGCCAATAAATAAGGTGGGGGAGACTGACCGGAGGAGGGGGTAGGGGTCATGGTTCAGCAGAAATGGGAATGTATAGCCTGGGCAGAGGCTGGGCAGGACATCCAGCCCACTGCCCCTGTCCTGGGCACTGTGATCACATTGGCTGGAACACACAGCTCTGTGTACTGACAGCAACAGTCTCCATATGTGTCCCGAGGAGTGTGGCCAGAGAGGAAGGTCATGCCTCAGGATGGCCAGGCTGGCTGCCCTATCCTGCAGCCTGCTCAGTTCTGGGCAGCATTGAGTCCAGCCAGCTCCCTGCCAGCTCCCAGGGAATCTAGCAGCATCAACTGAGGTGCAAGCCCACCCAAGAGGGGCCTAAGATGGATAGAATGGGCCCTCCCCACTGGGGGAGGCAGGAATGAAAAATCGTAGTGAGGGCTGGCTGGGTTGGGACCCACTGGCCTCAAGGATAGAAGGAGAGACCACTCCCCCATCGCCAGCTCAGCTTGCAGCTTTGTCACTACACCAAGATGGGGCTGGGGGACACTGGCATCGTCCAGTACAAGTCTCAATGATGTATCTTTGTGGTGGAGGAGATGGTGGGAACCAGTGTCCCCACTCAGGTCCCTTCCAAGGCCAATGCCCTCCTGGTGGGGAGGCCTTTGGACCCATGTGGGCAGTTCTGGGAGGGCAGTAGAAGGATCCTTTCAGCTCCCTGCCCCGGCCACGCCCAGCGAGTGGAAGCTGCCCTCTTCCAGCAAGAGACGTCCCAGGCGGTAGAGCAGCTGGGGGTACCAGTGCACACCCTCCCCTGGGGTCCAGCTGCCCCACGCCAAGCTGTGAAACAGTCGCAGGGGCCAGAAGGCCAACTGAGCCAGGTGGTGGTCAGCCACAGCCGCAAAGCAAGAGGCCACCACATCCTCCACCACCAGTGTCCCATGCCTCGTTAATGGGGCGTAGGCCCCCAGGGCCACGTGCGTGGAGACAGCTGCCACTCTGGCAGGCTGCAAGCCTGGCACCCCAGCCACCAGCACATACTGGCCAGGCTGCACTTGGCTGGCAAACGTGGCTCGGAAGTGGGCAGCTGGCTCAGTGTGATTGTTGGCTGTGAAGAGGAGGTGGGCGGGTGTGAGTGCCAGGCGGCGCGGGGGATCCTGGGTCTCGATGACCTGGAAGGCCCTCAGCCTGTCCGGCTCACGATCGAGGAAAATGAGCACGTCGCTGAAGGTGGGGTTCCCATCCTCCCCCATGGCCAGCACTCGGTCTCCGGGCCTCACAGCTGACAAGGCCACACGTGCCCCGCTCTCCAGGCGCACCTGGGCTCCAGCAGGGAAGCAGCCACCTGTCTTGGCTGCGGCTGAGTGCTCTGTGGGAAGAAGGGACATGAAGGCATTACTGGGTGGAGTTTGGATTCCCAGTCACTGCAGTCCTCCCCAGCACAGCCAGAGGTGCCCCTTGCTCCCAGGCTGCTCCCCCATCACCATGTCGTGTTCCCTGCCCCCCACTTTCTCTGCAGCTTTGAACCCACCCCCAGCCCGCAGTATGATCTGCCTTCCTCCCTAGTCTAATGCTTTGCTCATGAGAGGAGCATATTGAGGCTCCAAGCCCAGGGAGCATGAGGGAAAGGGTCCTTCGGAAGCCCAGGTGAAGCCCTCCCCCCGCCGCTCCCAATCCTGATAAGACTGAAGCAGTCAGAGAGGCTGAGGGTCAGCTGGGTCAGGAAGTGGCCAGCTGTGACTTGACACCCCAAAGCTGCAGCCTCGAGAAGGTAAGTCACTTCATGCTTCTGGGGTCTGGATGTCCCATTATTTCTCACCCATTTTTCAGATGCTCCCCCCAAATTGTCCTCTTGGACTGACATCCCAAGTTCTATGCCAGAACTGGCCCTTGGCATCTATATACCAATAGAGAGGAGGGCCAGTCAGTGGCAAGAACACAGACTCCTGGGGAAACTCAGAGTGAATGGCCAGGCCAGGGTGTAGCTCAGTGGCCAGGATGAAATCACCATCTTCAGTTCATGTGCTGGGTCCTTGTATAGGGACAGGACACAATGGCATCAGTGGGTGGGATGCAAGATACTATTTGGGAGTCAGTAGTAATGCAGGGAAGTGACCCCTCTGGGAGCTGGCATCGGGCCTGTGTTTGCAAGTGAGGGGTCGATGTGACTTGAAGTAAATATAGTTGACAGGGAAGTGCAGAGGGGAAAGGTCCGGATGGGGTCACCACTGTGAGCCTGGTGGAATGAGGAACAAAAGAGAGCCTGGTCTCAATGTGCCAGGTCTGTGAGTGTGATCGCTGCATGGGGCCAGCATGGAAGGCTGAGCCTGCAGTCAGGGGACCCCGCAGGCAGTCCACACAGGAACCATGTAAAGCATCCATGACCGGGTTCAGTGCACGTGGCAGGGATGCAGACAAGATTCGAGGGAGGGGGCGAGGTTCCAGTGCCTGCCAATTCTGATCAACAAAGCGGCCAATATGGGAAAATCCACTTTATTAAGTCCATTCTGTTTATTCTTGCCCTCACGGCTGTCCTTGCCCCCCAAAGTCCAGCTTCAGGGCCCCGGGGAAGAGGTCGGGGACGCCTGCGCCCCTTGAGAGGAGCAGACATAGTGCCTTAAAAGGCCTGACCTGCAGCCAGGCTGTGCGTTCTGAACCTCTGGGCTCCTGGCTCCCAGTCAGTCATGCTGATGTCTGGGCACAGCCTGGCCCCTGGCCCCACCCCCACCTCCCAGTTCTGCACCACTCTGTATGGGGAGGCCGTCTCTCTGTCAGCCTGGCTTTCTCCATCTGGCCAGCTTGCTCTGTCTTGCACCATTTGCAGCAGGCTCTGGACTGTGGACCGCCTGGTCAGCACCCAGCATCGCTGGGACAGGACCCTGTCTCCCTAGGCTCCTGCCATGACACTATTAGGCACGGGTGGAGCAGGTGGTCAAGAGCAGCAGGGGGGAGCGCCGCTGACGTCCTGGTCCCCGAGGTCCCCGCCTCCATCCCTGGGCGGGCCTCTTCACCTTCTTGGCTCCCGCTGGCCCAGCGCCGCCTGCCCACGCCCTGCGGCCCCGGCCCCGGGCCCAGTCCCCCGGCAGCGGCTCACCGGACTTGACGGAGCAATGCACGTGGGCCTTGGACTCGTAATACACCCAGTCGAAGCCGGCCTCCACTGCCAAGCGCGCTAGCAGTCCGTACTTATTGCGGTCGCGGTCCGACGTGGTGATGTCCACCGCGCGGCCTTCGTAATGCAGCGACTCCTCCGAGTGGTGACCGTCCTCGTCCCAGCCCTCGGTCACCCGTAGCTTCACTCCGGGCCACTGGTTCATCACCGAGATAGCCAGCGAGTTCAGGCGGTCCTTGCAGCGCTGCGGGAGGGGAGGGGACAGAGTTGGGGGAGGGGCTGGCCCGTGTGCAGGTGAGCGCGCAGCCCCGCCCCTTACTCTCCTACCGCACTCGCTGGAGCTTGGAAACCGGGGAGGGTACTCTGTCCTTCTCTCTTAGGAACAGAGAACCCTAAAGTGCTTCCTTCCATTCTAGCATCCCCTGACCCCACCGGGATCTGGACCGCGCAGTGGCGCCACAAATCTGGAAGGCGCGTCCATCCGCTCACCCGTGGGGGCCTGTCTCTAAACTCTCTCTCTCTCTTCTTGGAGTTACTGCACCTTTTGAGCGCCGGGCCCTTCTGTCTCACCAGGAGACCAGCGGGGGATCGCCTGCTGCCTGGAAGGTAAACGACGTACCGGAGCTGACTTGCCTGAGGCCGGCCTGCTAGGCGTGCAAGGCTCGAGGTGCCCAGTAGGTGTCACCGTAGCCCCAGGGCTGAGGCCCGCGAAGCGGCCTGGGCGCGGCAGGTGCGGAGCGCCTCGGCAGCCTGGGGGGTGTGTTGGAGGGGAATCCCAAGCCTGCCGGGATTCCTCGGCGCCAAGAGGCATTCCCGCTGGGACCCTCACGATCCCAAACCGGCCACGCCCGCTCCCGGGAAGCGGCAGCCCGGGAACCAGAGCTGGTAATCGGCTAGCGCCTGACCCGGCCAGATGGAGGACCACGTGGCTTGTCTCCCGCTGCGAGGGGTGGGCTCTGGGTTGATAAAGGCCAAGCAGCGTTCTCCCTGTGTCAAGAGCACTCAGCACCCCTGCGCCGCCCCTATCTGGGAAAGGACCCGAGAAACAGAGCGTTTAACCTCGGGGTGCCCACTTCATGCTCCGCCTCCCATGAAGTGGAAGACGAACCGCGCTGCGGGGAGGACGGTAGAGACAATCGTCTGCGCTGGCTCTCTTCGTACCTGGAGCCTGAGGAACCCCGCAGCTGACTGAGGAGAGGAGCCTGGGAAGAGGGGTCCTCCCACAGTCCTTGACTCTGAGGTGCCAGGAGCTGCCAGGTGTGGGCAGCCCACCTCTCAACCTACTCCACCCCTCAGAGCCGAGGGTCCCCACAGACCCTTGGACTCGGTCTCCCAGGAGCCAACAGCGGCTAAAACCCAAGGCCCCGTCGGTCCTCCTAGGCTGCAGTCTAGCTGGGGGCGCTCACTGCCCCCAGAGGGAGCTCCGCGTGCTCCTGGCCGCCAGGCTTCTAGCCACCCACCTATGTCTGTCCCGCGGCCCCTGCTCCCCGCCCCTCTTCCCCCACCCCACCCCTCCCCTACTCGGGTCCAGAGCCCGGGCACGCGCTGTCAATGATTGCCCAGTCCGTGGCCCGGATCCTTATCTGCATTCCTCGGCGCACGGCCCGGCCCAGCCACCAGTCAACCTTCGCCCGACACCGCGGGCCAGCCCCAGCGCCTGGGCGCGTGCTGCGGGCCGTGGTCTAACTGCCCTCCCCAAAGCATCTAGAAAGCAGGCTGCATACGTGCAGTGGAAGCCCACCGAGGAAGGGGACCTAGGTCCCCTTCCCTCGAACTCGGCCTCAAGGAAGAAAGTGTGCTCCCCGTCCCGCCACCCCCACCCTTCCCCCAGGTCCTTGGGTTGAGCGCGCCTCCTGTTCGGAGCACTTAGGACTAGCCGGCACCCCAGCCCCTCTCTTTCAATCTATCCACAGTACCAAACCCAGGGATTCCCCCAAGTTCGGTCCCAGAGCCCGGCTGCCCGGCACCCCTACCCTTCAACTGCAGCTGCGCCGCTCGGCTCTGGGGACAGACACGTGGGCTCCCCTGCAAGATCCCTTCCCTACCTCAGCCTCCTGGCTCTACCATTGCCCGCTGTTCCTTTAACCCAGACCCCGGAGCGGGCCGAGCAGCGAACCGAGAGCGCGCGGGGAGGAAAGGCCAGTGGGACCCTCCACGCCCGGAGCTTCGCCTCTCGGGTTGCCGAATCGCCTCGACATGAAAGGGGCGCAGCCATGCGGAAGGTTAGGCCAGAGGGACTGGTGCATCTTGCAGGCGCGGGAGGCAGTCGGGTAGAGGTACCTCCAGGTGCCGCGTCTGACCTGAGCTGCCAGCACTCCAGGGCCGAAGGGGCCACCGCCAACCCGCTGGGCTGTGGCGCTTGGCAGAGGGGAACTCTTCTCACCGCCTCCAGCGGGCTCGGGGAATGCCAGCACTCCGCCGGGACCCCAGCCGGCCCATCTTGCCGAGAGGGGCAGGTGCCAGGGGGCGTGCCAGCCAGTCAAGGAAAGGTGCCAGGGGGCGGGTAGGGCCGGGCAGGTGGCGGTGCTTCGGCGGCGGCGCCCTGCGAGGGCGGGTCGCGCTCACCTGGGTCATGAGGCGGTCGGCGCCGGTGTTCTCCTCGTCCTTGAAGATGATGTCTGGATTGTAGTTGGGGGTGAGCTCCTTGAAGCGCTCGGAGCTGCGCGCGATCTTGCCTTCATAGCGGCCGCTGGCGCCCAGGGTCTTCTCGGGCACGTTGGGGCTGAACTGCTTATACGCGAGCGGCACGAGCTTGCGCGGCGGCCGCCGGCGGCTGCCCACCACCCGGCCCGGCCCGCAGCCCCGCGCCGCCGGCACCAGCAGCAGCAGCAGCAGCAGGAGCAGGCAGAACCGCAGGCGGGGCCGGAGCCGGGCGGGAGACATGGCCGGGGAGCCCCGAGGAGCGGCGGGCGAGGACGCCTGGTGGGCTGATGGGTGGACGAGTAGACCGGAGCGCTGCGGGGGCTCAGGCGTCCGGGTGGCTCCTGGGGGCTCCAGGTGGGGGCGCCATGGGCTGCGCGGCGCGGCGCACGGCCGGCGGGACTCAGGTGCGGGGCGGGGGCCCGTGGCCCTGGCTGGTGGCGACGCGCTGTCCCCCTCGGCGCCTCGACTCTGAGCTGCCCGGCTCGCCGGCCGCCAATAAATAGGCCGGCCCGTTTGTTTTGGCAACGCGGCGGCGGCGGGGGGCGGCGGGCGGCGGGGCTGCGGGCCGCCGGGCTGGGCTGGGCTGGCCGGGCCGGCCGGCTGGCGGGCCCCGCGGTTAGCACCCCGGCCCCGCGGTCAGGCGGCTGGGGCGGAGCGGGAGCTGCTGCCGTCTGCGGCGCAGCCCGGGGCCGAGTGAGAGGGGAAATGGAAGAGATCCGGGCTCGGGCCCCGCGCAGACCGCACCCTACCCATGTCCCTGCCTCCTGCGCGCTCGACAGCAAACCTGCGGCAAGGGCAGCGCAGCCTCCTCCCCCTCGGGCGGGCGGCCCCGGCACTAGCCAGCCCTCGTTCCGCTCGCTCCTCCGTCGTGCGTCTGCCCGCCCCTGCCCTCTGCGCCCCCCGCACTGCCTGAGTGTGCTCTCCCCGCCCGGACGCGCCCCACCCGGCCTTGGCCTCGCCTCTGGGCTCCCCGCGGCTCCGGGGTGCCCCGCCAGGCGCAAACCTCCAGTACAGGAGCTGCCGCCCCCACGGAGACCGCAACCCACGGCGCGGCCGGACGCGAGGGGTGGGGGACAGTGGCCGGACCGCATAGCCGCCTACGGTGTCCCCTGCGGGGAAGTAAACCCAAAAGGCAGGAGGCCGCTGGTAACCTGGTGCCCCACCCTGGCCCGGGGAGGCGCGCCCTCTCAGCTTGGTGGAGCTGAATTCTGTATCAACCCGGTGCGAAGCTGGGAGTGGGGCATCCAGCCTCATGACGAGTCAGATGGAGGACGAGGTGGACGTGAAAACATTGCTGAAAGGAGCAAAGTGAAGTTGCGGAGGCATAGGCCAAGGTGTAGAGAACAGCATCCTAAATAGTGACATCAACGGAATAAGGAATCCTGACTGGCTGCCGCCGGCACAAGGGAGCTGCTAAATAATTACTCTCTCGGTTCTGTTTCACAAATGAAAAAGAACAGAGAATGAGTGATGGCAGCTAGAGATGTAAGCATGGATAGTGTGTGTATCTTAATAGGATATTCAGGAAGGCTGAATGAATTAGGATTCATTCTGTTAAAACGAGAAAAGGCAAGTGTGTTAAAAAACAAACACCACTACAACAAATTACCTGATTTGGTTGCAATATTTTCTACAAATTTAATAGAGATAGAAATAAAAGGGTGAGAAAAGTTTAAAAATTCTCATTTCAAGAATATTAATACTGCTTATGTGTTTGATAAATGGAAGCTTTTAGATATTATTATACAAGCATTCTGCTTGCATTATCTAATTTAAATCTACAATTCCAAATGCGTTAGTATCCTCCCCATTTTACAAATGAAGATTTTGCAGTTCTAAGAAGAAAAGCAACTTGCTCCTGGCAGAAGGATTCAAACCCCAGTCCCACTCCAGCAGGACTTGCACCAGCTGACCCCAGAGCCCCAGTGCCCACCCAGCAGACTGGCTCTCTGGGCAGCACTCACTCACCCAGTTCAGTCTGAGTTTGGGACGTTGGTAGCTTTTCACAGATATACTCACATTTTCTCTTAATCAATTTTGTAAATACAAATTCAGAATCGGAAGGGACTCAAAACAGAATGTTTAATCCAAGCCCTTCGTAATATAGAAGAGGAAACTGAGGCCCACAGGAGGGGTATTTAGGATGGCTCCACCAGGGTGATGGGGGTCGTTTCCTTGGCTTCCCTTGGCTTCCCTTGGCTTGTGCCTCCTCCCCACACCCTGTGCTCGCCCTTCTATTTGCATTCAGATTCCGTGTCACAGATTACTTGCCAGTGACAGGTTACTCTAACATTGCTTCTTTTCTTTGAAAGCCTTCAAAATGCTTTAACATGTGAGTTCCCGGGTTCAAGAACCCAGCCCCCCAATCCTGTTCAGATTTCTGGGGTGCACTACTCAGCCAGGTCGGTACCTTTCCCAATCCAGACAAACAGGGGCTAATCCCATAGGTTTCCATGGTTGCCTATCCTAGATCACCTATCCTTGATCAAACTACATTCAGTTCAGTTCAGTTCAGTTCAGTCGCTCAGTCGTGTCCAACTCTTTGCAACCCCATGAATCGCAGCACGCCAGGCCTCCCTGTCCATCACTAACTCCCGGAGTTCACTCAGACTCACGTCCATCGAGTCAGTGATGCCATCCAGCCATCTCAGCACCACATAAATAATTCCTATGTGACACTGATCAGATCTTACCCAGGGATCTGTATTCAACAGGATCACAGCTTAAGAGAAGAAATGAGAGGAATGGCAGCATTAATAAGTGGTTATAAGGTAGAACCTCTAAGAGAAGCTTAAAGAAACTTTTTCACTTGGAGAAAAGAAGATTGAAACTGAATTTAACAACTCTTCAAGACCATGCATATGGGATAATAAGCAGGATAATGGCCCTAATCTCTAAGGGCAGAAAACGTTTAGGAAAGGAGTTGAATTTTCATTAGAGATGAAGGGAGAAAGATCTAATTTAGGGCAAAACTTCTCTTAAAAATTGTTATAAAACACCTGATTCCTAGTACTTATCCACGGGAAATACATAGGAATGCTCATATATGTGTGTACAAGACAGTGGTGGGGCTTAGGGCCACCCCGTTAGGGAATCATCTACCCCGTGCAAGCTAGTATAATAGGCCCAAAAGGACAGAAAATGCAAACAGACAAATAGAAAGACAGTTGTTGTCCTCAAGGTATTTACTATTCAACCTCAAAGGTAAATCATGAAAATAAAAGGCAATCAAAGCCATGAATGCCACTCATAAACAAGGACAGAATAATGCATTCTAAATTAGATAGGTTAATAGATAAGATGAACTTGATCTAGAAGAATATGGAATTAAGAAACGACTGGTCTAGGGTTAGACCTCTTGGAAGAAATCAGGGTTTTTTTTAAATGTAATTAATTAATTTATGGCTATAATGGATCTTTGTTGCTGGCCCAGGCTTTCTCTAGTTGCAGCACTTGGGTTCTCACTAGTTGCATCTCCAGGGCTCTAGGGCGAAGGGACTCAGTAGTTGTGGCACATGGGCTGAGTTGCCCCTGCAGCATGTGGAATCTTCCCGGACCAGGGATAGAACCCACGTCCTCAGCACTAGCAGGTGGATTCTTAACCAGTGGACCACCAGGGAAATCCAGAAATCAGTTTTGAAGGAGAGGAAGGAATGACTGAAAGGAATGAAGAGGACATTCAGGGAAGGGCAGTGGCTCTTGTGATCATGAAGAGCCAAGTTGGATGACCTAGTAAAAGGGGGGGAGCCCGAATATTATCTGATGTGATCTCCTCGCTCAAACCTTATGATGTATACACAACCATCTTCATTTTATGAATGAGGAGCTGAGGTTCAGAGTTTGTGAGGGAGCTGGAAGGGCAGGAGTTGGAATCCAGGCCTGCTTGCATGCATGTGTGCATGCTCAGTCATGTCCAACTCTTTCCAACCGCATGGGCTGTAGCCCACCAGGCTCCTCTGTCCATGGGATTTTCCACAAGAATGCTGGAGCAGATTGCCATTTTCTCCTCCAGGGGCTCTTCCTGACCCTGGGACCAAACCCATGTCTCCTGCATTGCAGGTAGATTCTTTACCGCTGAGCCATCAGGGAAGACTCCATAATAATCCAGCTTCTTGGTGAGTAATTCTTAAGGCAAGCATGCTGGGCTGTTAACCTCTGTTCAAGTCAATGGTTTTTCTCTCTAAATTCAGGAGACTCTTGTTATCTTCATCTTGGGCTTTTAGGCTTCATACTTCTCTTTGACTAATCATTTCCCCAACTGGTTGGCATCAGCCTGACTCCTATGGTTGATTTTTTGAAGAGGTTAGCAACTCCACCAAATTTCACCCATATGCAGGAAGGAAAGAAGCATGCCTGTCTTTCAAGCTTCTGATCAGGGCAGGACACATTTGGAGATTCAATTAGAGCCACTCAAAACTAACAATGCTATGAATACTGGCCATTGATTAAAAATGGGAATGTCAAGTTACCTTTGCCCTAACAATAAGCTCATTACAAGGCACTTCAGAGAAATTCAAGCTCTAAAGACCTTGCTTTGATGACTTTGACAGGGTAGGAAAAAGTAGCAGAATTAGTTACAAAGAGTATTTTCCCTTCAAGTCAGAGACTAAAGGCTGTGGGAAACTTTTATAAACAGAAAGACCTTTGCAGACAGAAAGACACACATATATAAATATATTTCTGAATATGGATAATAACATGTTTACTGATTAATGAGCTTTATTTCCATCCCAGTGTCTCTATTTGGAAGAAATTAGTTGCTTAAAGAGACTCTTGGAATATACTAGTTCAGTGAATGTTCAGTAAAGGGGGCAGGGTTCTACTCTTAATACTCAAGCAACACTCCTGACACACCTGTCAGCTTTCTGTATTAGTTCACTCACACTCAGCTGTCTCTCTTGGTCAAGATAGCACCCTAGGGATGCCTGACATATAGCCAAGGGTCGATAGCCAAAGAAAGAAAGAAGGTATACAGCCACTTGCATTTTAATAACTTGTATTCTTAGTTTCTGCAAAATGACAAATTCATTCTGTTATGGTTATAGCTAACAAAATGGTATTTAACTCCCACTCTCACCTTATGACTGGGTTTCCTTGATGGGCTCAGAGGTAAAGAATCTGCCTGTAATGAAAGAAACTCCAGAAGATTCGGGTTTGATCCCTGGGTTGGAAAGATTCCCCAGGAGGAAGATGGTGGAGGAAATGGCAACCCACTCCAATTTTCTTGCTTGGGGAATTTCATGGACAGAGGGTCCTGGTGGGCTAGAGTCCATGGGGTCACAAAAGAGTCAGACACATCTGAGCATACACACATATGTGTACTTTTATTTAGTACACATTCAGTACTCATTTTCCAATTTCCTCGCCTTGGTTGCCCCAAACAAAAATGATTACATTCATTGATATCCACAGATTTATAAAACCACTTCAAGATACTGCTGATGTGGAGGTGGGGGGTGTGTGTGTGGGGGGGATGGGTGAGTGTGATAATCCTTCATATATTGACTCAACAAGTGTTTCTGAGAACCTACTAAATGCCAGACACTGTGTCAAGTACTCAAGATGTGAGAAAAAAAAAAAAAGATTCCTGTCCTTATGGAGCTTTATTCTAGTTGGGAGGCACCAGGGGGACAAAAATAAATACAGAAATGAACAAAATATGACTATATATAAAACAAACAAACAACAAGGTCCTATTGCATAGCACCAGGAACTATATTAAATATCTTGTAATAACCTATAGTGGAAAAGAATATGAAAAAAATCACTTTTCTGTACACCAGAAACGAACACAACATTATAAGCCAATTATACCTCAATAAAAATAAATAAATAAAAGTTAAAAAAAATATATATAATGTGTTAGAAAGGAATAAGGACTATGAACACAAAACCTGAAACAGGGTGAAAGGTTGCGAATACAGCCAGCCTGTGGGCAGCCATCCAAGGTCAGGAGGCAGGTGACACTGTTAAGCAGGGTAGTCAGTGGAGGACTCATTGAAAAGGTGTGATTTAAGCCCAGACCTGAAGGGGGTGAGGATTTCAAGCAGATACCTAAGGGAAGAGAATTTCTGGCAGAGAGAAATGCAAAGAACTAAAGCCCTCAGGTGTTTGCATATTAGAGAAATAACAAGGAGACCAGTATGATCAAAGATGAAGCAAGCTGGTGAATTCCCCAGTGGTACAATATTTAGGACTCAGCGCTGTCACTGCTGAGGACTTGAGTTCCATCCTGGTCAAGGAACTAAGATCCCATAAGCTATGTGGCATGCTGTACCTCCCCGCCCCCAAAAAAAGAAGCAAGGGGGCAATGGAGTGAATAAGGTTGACTTTCTGATCACAAGGGTGTTTTTCAAACATTTTACGAAGCTCAGAGTGAAGATAACTGACCCTTTAAAAGAATTTATGTCATGTAACTATAGACACAAGATAATTAAGTAAAAGGAGTGATAAAACAGGATTTATCCATAAATTTAAAAAATTTTAAAAAGAGAAACATAGTCATGGCTGTTACTTTCTACCACACACTCTTGAAAAACTTTGGCGGGAAAAAAACTGTGCTTTAAATATCATCTTTGGCCTGCAGACTTCTTGAGAGCAGAAGATAAGTCTTTGTGGCAAAATACAGCACATAGCGTAGTACCCCCATTGCTGACTGTGCTGGTGAATGAGCATTCAAATATATGTGAGTTAATACACATCTAAGTATTCCTGTTTCTCGTTGAATATGGGTTTTTGTATCTCATTCCCAACACAGTTCCAACAAACCCATGCCATGCCTTTGAATTCCTTTGCAGTGATCTGGAATGTTCCTGTTGGACTTTCTCATTTTGCAATTCAAGTCTCTGTGCAGTATAACCAACTTGGTTCCTTACATATCCCTTCCTGGCCAGGAGTACAGCATTCTTTAGAGATTCCACGGGGGCTCTTTCTTCACATTGAATTCTTCCCACTAGTTACCCAAGCTTCTTAATGGTTGAAATGTTTTCTGTCATATTTAAATGATTTTGATATCAGTTTCATACCTGCTTCCATTCCATTTGATGACTACCATGAAGGTATTTTTGAGATTCCTACCCAGAAGCATACACATCTTTTAGATTCTCAGTCCCAGGAGGTATTTTCCAGATGTCTTTCTGGTGGGAAACTCAGCTCCCACCTGTTGTCCCTGCTTTAAAATGGCTTTGATAAATGACCTACAGGAGCCATGCTTGCCCCTGAATCATCACATAGCACCCCAGGTGGGAAAAATCAAGCTTCTCTGCTGTTGCTCCATCCCTGCCCTATGTGAAGAGACTGCACGCTCCGTCGCTTCAGTGGTGTCCAACTCTTTGCAACCCTATGGACTATAGCCTGCCAGGCTCCTCTGTCCATGGGATTCTCCAGGCAATGAGGATTGAACCCATGTCTTCTGCATTGCAGGCAGATTCTTTACCCACCTGGGAAGCCTATATGAAGAAATTAAGTACAGGCACAGTTCTGCTATTTCATTCTTCAAGTCCTAAGAACATATGTACATTTTGACCGTTCAACAGTCTGCGGTGTGGAACTGGGGCCTCACTCTACTTCACTGGTGACACCTCCGAAAGCAGCGTGGTGGCACCTTGTGCCCAGTGCATCCTGGGTGCATGAGAGCCAAGTACCAACTCAAAGTTGGCCACTTCACAAGCTGGGTGTCCTAGAACCTACAAGAGGAACGTCCTCTGCCTTGTCCTGAACGTAGCACCATGTTCATTTGTGCCCTTTAGCACAGCCAGACATTGCATCTTTTTCTTTTTTTCAAAATGCCATTGTACAGCTCACCTATTTCCTGTCTTGCTATTCTAATTATATAAATTACCCTGCCACAGTTAACTCATACTTATTAAAGAGCTACATAATGGACATTACTACTACTAGAAAACCACTCAAGTTGGGATATCAGTACCACCTTCATACACAACCACAGTATAACTTATATTGCTCTTTTATCAGGTTACTAATGAAACAGAAATGTTTATTACCAGCTCTCTCTCCCCCAACCAGTGCCTTTCTATTCCCTATATGCGACCTACGACCGACTGGCATTTCTTTGTGCCCTGGAAGCGCCAGGCAGCAGTAACAGATGAAATCGGCAGTCTTTTCTTCTCATCTGGCAGGAGTCTTTTTTCTGTCTTGAGTAAAGGCTCTCTTTACCACCCAGGATTCCTAGCAGTACTGTTCTTAACCCCAGAACACACATCCAGACCCTGCTGGGGGGTGGGGGGTTTCCCCACAAGTAGAAACTCATTTCACCACCCCCTCCTCACTCTTCAAGGCCTGGAGGTGGGGCAGCAGGGAGGCAGGATGGAGTGCCAGTCAAGAGGATTACCCTTCCCCTACTCCATCCTCTCTTCTCCTGTCACCCATTTCTGACCGGCTGTCGATCCTATCAGGGGTCCATAAAGCCAGGAGGACTCTGGCCCAGGAGAGGGGGGTAGGGGTTAGGCAAACAGGCCAGGGAGGCAGCTGGTTGAAATTTAACCACAATATTCTTGGTCTCTATTGTTTTGAGTGAGGCCCAATATTTCCACAGCAGGATTATGGGATCTGATTAACCACGTTAGACAACAATGCTGAGCTGGGATGGGCTTCCCCTTCCAGCTGCCAATATGAAAAAGTAAATACAACACCCAGGTTTCCGAAGGGACTCCCAGCAGCCCCCCAGACCTTACTCCCCAGTTCTGACCCCAAAGTGAGGTGGGGGGTAGGAAGAGTGTGACACTGCATACTCCCCTAAACCCTGGCCCCCGGCCCAGCAGGACGAGTAACCTGGCACAGTATGCCCAGGTGAGTCAATGGCTGTGCGCTCCCCACACCCTGCAGTTCTTCCAGCGCTTCTTCCGGGTTCCCCTAGGCTGGCCCAGATTCTCAGGAACCCATGAGAGTTAGGTGCTGAGAGGCTAGCACTCACGCAGAGGGTCCAGAAGTGTAGAAAGCACACAAAATCAGTTGGATTCCAGGACAGAGAGACTGAGAGCAGGTAGGATTCCACAGCTAAGAGGCTGAGCCTTTTCTAGAATGTTTTGGTGCTACCTCATGACTTCCCAAGAGACAGGGTAGAAAAGAGACCTCAGAATTGAGGGAAAGCATTGAGGCCACCATAAACAAAGTCTCAGGAGACAGTATTCCTTGATGGGTCTGGGCTGGGAGACAGAGGATACTACTTCACACCCTCCCCTCTCTGAATGTTTCCCCTCAGGGTGGGATCTTCTGAAGCTCTGTCCAAGAGAACCTGGAAGAAAGTTAGAGCATTAAGAAGCCCTTGACAAGAATACCTGTGGCAACTCATAGGAGGGCACCGCAGCTGGGGAAAACCCTCCCTCCACAATGTGGGCTCCCTTAATCTGGCATTTCTCTGCATCTAAGTGCCTAGCAGAATCCACTACAATTCTACAAGTCCCTGCATTTACTCATGTTGGTAACAGGGACTAGGAAGCAAAGGTCTTGAGCTCTGAGTCTGGTGGCTTCCTTGTAGAAAGTCACTTGCTCCTTTTGAACTATTTCTTCTTCAGGAAAATTAAAAGACAGAAAAATACTTCTGGGTAGAGCTCAGAAAAGCATATCATGATTGCATGAAAACCCAGTTAACAAAAAGCGGCACCCTTTAGTAGTGTAATACCAGCACAGTGCTATTTTTTGAGTTAGCATTAAAAACTGACCCTGTTCTCAAACTTATACTCTTGAGTATAACCCAGTGTAAGGATGGAAACAAAAAGCCCATAGGAAATGTGTATATAAATGCTGATTATGTTAATAGCACAGTGAGGAGGTGGCAAGAACAGATAAAATGAGCGTACCACGTCACGAGGAAGGTTAATTAAGAGGATTTTAGGTTTCCCCAATACTCTGTGGAGCAAATCCCCTTAGCTTTGTAAATAGGAGGAAATGAAGGACAGAATAATTGAGAAGAAGGAAATGCCCCTGATGACAATGTCAAGTGTTAGTTGCTCAGTCATGTCCAACTCATTGTGATCCCATGGACTGTAGCCCGCCAGGGTCCTCTACCCATGGGATTCTCCAGGCAAGAATACTGTCAAGAACGAGACCAAATCTAGGTGGCACGGCCTTTCCCATTCCCATTCCCACCACCTCTGTAGAGAATGAGACCCAGGCTCCTGCTTATCTCCCAGCCGACCAGGGAGGAGGAGGTCAGGAGGTTTATGTGAACAGGAAGGCAAGAAAAGGGAGTTCAAATGGACCACAGGACAAAATTTAAAAAGCATTGTGCTGAATGTTCAGGAGACTTGAGCATCTCTTCCTCCCCCAAGTGCTCCTTGAAGGTGAACCACATCAGACCTGTGGAAGGATACAGTCCAAGAGGAACAGATTCTTTCCAGTCCAGAGTACAGGAGCTCAGATCTCACTCTCTGCCACCTTACACCCTAGGGACTCTGGGATTCAGTGGGCAGAGACTAGAAGCTCCTTCCTTCCTTTTCCCTAACTTTACTACCCTATGGAGACCCTTCTTTGATTTGGAGGTCCACCTTATACCCTAGGGACTCCGGGATTCAGTGGGCAGAGACTAGAAGCTCCTACTTCCCTTTTCCCTAACTTTACTACCCTTTGGAGACCCTCTTTGATCTGGAGGTCCACCTTACACTCTAGGGACTCCGGGATTCAGTGGGCAGAGACTAGAAGCTCCTTCCTCCCTTTTCCCTAACTTTACTACCCTTTGGAGACCCTCTTTGATCTGGAGGTTGGTTGAACGGTGACAGAACAGAGAATGACCCTCGTGGGGTTTTCCGGGTTCTGGCTTGGGCTCTGCCTTTGGTGGGCTGCTGGGGAAGCCCTCAGTGAAGCCGGAGGGGAGGAGGTGCTGCCCAGCTGCAGTGCTAAGGGATGAAGATTTGTCTTCCAGCAAAGAGCTGGTTTGCCTGGGCTGACTGTGGGGGAGGGGTGAACCACCAGCAAGGCCAAGAAGGCCTTGCAGCCTAGGTGGCGCTATTTCTCTACTTTTTAGCTCAAGTTCCTGCAGGAACTTCCTCGAGGTCCCTAGTCCTGCTCCTGGTTTGCTGGCTTGCTGCTGTAAACCACCTTATATTATTTTTTTTTCTAAAAATACTCCAAAGCAATTGAAAGAGTCCCTTCTCCCACCAGCCAGCCCTGGCCCCAGCCCCGGCCCCGGGGAGCGGGCGGGTAGGCGGGGAGGTGGGCCACTGCTTTATTAAACACAGGGAAAACTAATATTTACGGAATAAAATTTATGGAGCAGCCACGAGAATTCGACCCTTTTATGTGCATGCGGAGTGGGGGTTGGGCCAGGCTGGGGGCCTCAGGGAGGGGCCCAAGCCAGGGGGCAGGGCTGGAATACAGCCTGGCTAGGCCAATTTGTCAAGGCAGGGGTTTCCCTGGAGTTGCCCTGGGATGAAAGATTTTCAAACACCACCCCTTGCTTTGGGGGGCAAGGGCTTCAGGGCAAGAATGCCCGAGGCAGAGCCGCGGGGAGCAATGTTTCTCCTAAGGATGTGCCTTTGGGCAATAGTCCCATGGGGGCAGCAAGCTTTGGGGATACAAAGGGCAGTGGGCAGGGAAGTCATTAGGCATATTCTCATTTAACCTTTTAAAAAAGTTACACATTCTTTTGAGAATATGAAAAAAAAAATGCTCTTAGGATTTTATTTATAATTTTAGGGGATTCACAAGCCCCTGATCCCCACTCTGATTAAAAAATGCCTTCTCTTGAGACTGTGCTTTTAGGGCAGAGGGATTACCTAGTGTGAAGAACCCTTATTTTCTTCCAGTTTGCTGGGGAAGTCTCTCCATTTTCCATGTGGTCTCATACCTTGAAATCTGTCTATCTATACTATGCCAAGGGAAACTAAACAACAAAGTGAGTCATCTGATAGATTGTTTTTACATAGTTCCCTATGTACTTCAATGACAGTCACCACCAGGGCACAGACGGGGGCACTGGCCTAGAGGTAAAGAAACTTATCAGCAGCAACTGGGAATGAGCCATGGTGGAGCTCTCAGACTCTGCCAGCAGGTGAAGGCCTGGGGTAAGTCCTGGAGTCTGCCAAGGCTCCTCTCTTGAAGAGCTAATATGCTTAGTCGCTCAGTCAGGTCCACTCTTTGCAATCCCATGGACTGTGGCCTGCCAGTCACCTCTGTCCATGGGATTTTTTTTTCCCCCCCAGGCAAGAATACTGGAGTGGGTTGCCATTTCCTACTCTAAGGGATCCTCCCAACCGAGGAATCGAACCTGCGTCTTCTGCCATGCAGGCAGATTCTTTACCACTGAGCCATTGGGAAAGCCCTGAAGAGCTAACTGGGAGTGGTAAGAATATCCTCTTAAAAACAGGCAGGGTCATGGGAAAAGAATGGTCACAGCTGAAGACAGAAAAGAATGACTTTACATCCTTCCTGGAAAATGTTTTCAGTGAGGTATATAATAATGCAGTTCAGAACTCAGCAGTCTGGGCTCAAATTCTGGCTGCTACTTATTAGCTGTGTGACCTCTCATAGGGGGGTTTCCCAGGTGGCACAAATTCAAAAGAACCCACCTGCCAATGCAGGAGAAAAGAGAGACACAGGTTGGATCCCTGGGTTGGGAAGATCCCCTGGAGAAGGAAATAGCAACCCACTCCAGTATTCTTGCCTGGGAACTTATGGACAGAGGAGCCTGGCAGGCCACAGTCTATGCGGTCACAAGAGTCAGACACACACACTAAACCACCACTGCCACTTAGCAGAGTGGCTGGTACTCATGAACTGCTCAGTAGATGGTAACTGTTTGTTGCTGTTATTATAATCATCATTACTTTCTTATTACTTGGATGGTCCTCTTCCTCCCAAGACTTGACCTGGGGACAGAAACTCCAGTCCTATGTGCTTCTCTCTCAGTGCCAAGAGAGACCATGTGACTGAGGAGCCTTTGACCATCATAAGCAAATAAACCAGAAAAGGCCTCTGTGGGTTCTGCCCCGACCCCTTCCTCTACCTAACAGCTCCCAGTGAACGTCTGAGTTCTACTCTCCTTCCTGTCTCTCCAAGGTAAAGATTCAGATGGTATTACCCATAGAGGAAAACCTAGTAGAAGGCCAAGGAGCTTTACGAATGCTGGTCTGTTAAATCCTTTTTTTGGCTGAGCCATGCAGCTTGTGGAATCTTAGTTCCCTGACCAGGGATTGAACCTGGGGTTGTGGCAGTAAAAGCACGTAGTCCTAACCACTGAACCACCAGGGAAGTTCCAAATTTTGCTAGATTTGTCCAAAAAATTGACCTTATAACTGAGAAAGTCTATTTCATACAGGCTTTATATCTTTTCCTGCTAAGCACTATTCATTCTATAAGTCAATTCTGTTGGTCCCAGAGAACTGTGGCCATTTCCTATTCCCACTCATCCTATCTTTTCTAGTTCTTCTATTTACTCTGCCATCTGAAGTGAAGGATGGGAGAGCAAAATTCTTTTTTCTCCCACTCCAGGAAACTAACTTGGCCCTAGGGCTCACAGTTCTTTGTCATTTCAATCCCATGTTGTGCTTTAACCTGTTGTCTATGCCTCAGAAACAGATTAAAAAATACCCCATATCAAGCTGGACCAAGAAGCACAGAAGCCATAGGGCACAAGACTATGGAAAGAGGTTTCAAGATCAGTGCTCCCCAATGGAGGCTTAGCACAAGCCACAGAAGAGAAGCATAAAAAGAATCCTGAAGGATTGGACAAGGGCCTTGACTTCATCCAGAGACATCAGTGGGCTGGGATCCAGTAATGGGTTGGTTATATGTTCCACAGGTAAGCAATCTCAAAAGCAGGAGTGTGAGCGCTTTTTATTCTGTGCTAGAGAAAACAGTGTCTCTGAGGAGCATCTGGGAGTAGCTAAGGACTCTAGAAAGACAGGCAAGACTTCCTTAGTATGTTGTGCCTTTTTGCTGACCTGCCCCATATACCTAAAATCCATGGTAGATCCTAAGTCTAGAGAACCTTCCCTAAAAGAAAGGAGGGTGTGGGATTCCCAGAAACTGTCTTCCACTCAGACAAGGAAGGCCAGTGCCCAATGGATTGGAGCCAGGATTCCCTTGTTAACAGTAGCCATGCCTGTCAACATGAGCTTCAGTTATCTGGCCCTTACGGTGGAGTCTCTGACTGTATAACTCTGTGTCAAAGATGCTGCAGCCACAGGAGCTCCTTCCAAGGTAACACTAGGAAACTACTCTCCGAGTCCATCCTCAGCAGTTGAGATGGTGACAAGTTAACTGAAAAGCCCCCTTAGCTTCTTCCTCTTGACTTTCAACAGCTGAGATTTCTGCATAGGGCCTGAAGAGACCTAGAAAAAAAAAGGAATCCAAGTTAATAGCGGTTTTGAACAGTTGCACTTCGGTTAGGAAAAGAATTTCCTTGCTCCCATGGCTCTGGCTAAGAAGGGGGTTTTGATGTCCATGTCAGGCTGTGAATGCGATGGAAGAGTCTATGCAGGAGAGGCACGCCGCATCCCTTTTCCCCTAGGGAAAAACTTTATAGACCATCACTGGAAGTGCAATAAGGCTGAAAGGGAGCCAAGGTCCATCATTCAGAACTGCAGAGAGACGACAGCAAGGGAACATGGAAAAGACCATGACTCTCCATCTAGAAATCCACAATCCACAATTTGGACGCCAGGTCACAAATATCCCCCCATGTTGGGTTAAGGCAGGGTCAACTAGGTGACAATTCCAGGGACCACCAGCTTGGGAGCTATGGATGCAGATTCTCCCAACTCTTTTTTTTTTTTTTTATTCGTTTATCTGGCCTTGCAAGGTCTTAGTTGCGGCACACGGGGTCTTCAGTCTTCACTGCGGCACAGAGGATCTTTAGCTGCAGCCTGTGGAATCTTTTAGTTACAGTGAGTGGGGTCTTCAGTTGCAGCATGCAAACTCTTAGCCGCAGCATGTAGGATCTAGTTATCTGATCAGGGATCTAACCTGGGCCCCCTGCATTAGGAGTGAGAAGTCTTAGCCACTGGCCCACCAGGAAATTCCCCAGACACTCTCAACTCCTGAAATGCTATCTAGGAAGCTGCTCATGACTTACTGTGGGCTCTGTCTCAGGTCCGGGGAGGGATGGTGTTGAGGAGACGGGCTCTTCTAGCTGGTTCAAAAGTTGGTTATCAGTTCCCTGTGAGAAAGCACTGCTTGAGGTGTGGGGATCTCCTGAAACCAGAAAGATCAAAGGAAGATAGTGCTAAATGCCTTCTTCTTACCAGGAAGGCATTAGCATTTACAAAGCATTCTGATAAAGGCCTGGCCTTGGTTGTTGTGGTTGTTTAGTCACTAAGTCATGTCTAACTCTTTGCAACCCCGTGGACTGTAGCATCCCAGGCCCTTCTGTCCAAGCCTTGGTACTAGAATGTAAACAGACACAAATTCACTTCCAATTAACTTTGGAAAGCTGTTTCTACTGTGAATATTCCCCAGGCCAATTGTAACCAAGTAGGACAAGAGTCTCTGTGACTCAAAACAGCTAACTGTTCTCCGTACTGCCTGTCACATCTCAGGTAAGGGGATTAACTTTTTTTCCTGGTTCTCTAATTCTCCATTGGGTGGCATCACTGATTCAATGGGCATGAACTTGGGCAAACTCCAGGAGATGGTGAGGGACAGGGAAGCCCGGTGTGCTGCAGTCCATGACGTTGCGTGTGAAGAGTTGGACACAACTTGGTGACTGAACAACAACAAAATTCTCCTAGGCATGTAGACTAGTCCTAATAAAACTTTCTATAGTGATAGAATGAATACTTGTGATCTGTGTTGTTCAACCTGGTAGCCACTGGTCATATGTGGCTACTGAGCACCTGAAATGTACAAATGAGATGAGCTTTTCATTTTATTTAATTTTTATTTATTTAAATGTAAATGGTCACTATTGCCTAGAGCTACCATAATGGACAGCACAAACCTAGACCCTAACTCTAACCCCAGGGAGACCAACACCTCTAGAGCTACGTACCAGTGTCATGATGCTTCTGTCCCACCTGGATCGTTTGTCTGGCAACTGCCATATACATACTCTGCAGATTTGTGACGAAGGGTCTTCCATCACCAACACTGCATGCCTCTGGTAGTTTCTACAGGGGAGAGGAGATGCTATCATGGGTTACATGGGATTGCTAGGGAAAAACTCGATATCCCACTGGCATTAACCCCAAAAGAGTTTATATACAAAAGTTAGATCCAATATGGGGCTCCCCTAGTGGCTCAGTTCAGTTCAGTCACTCAGTCCTGTCTGACTCTTTGTAACCCCAGGGCCTGCAGCACGCCATGCTTCCCTGTCCATCACCAACTCCCGGAGCTTGCTCAAACTCATGTCCATCAAATTGGTGATGCCATCCAACCATCTCATCCTCTGTCGTCCCCTTCTCCTTCTGCCTTCAATCTTTCCCAGCATCAGGGTCTTTGCTAATAAGTAAGTTCTTCGAATCAGGTAGCCAAAGTATTGGAGTTTCAGCATCAGCATCAGTCCTTTCAATGAACATTCAGGACTGATTTCCTTTAGGATTGACTGGTTTGATCCCCTTGCAGTCCAAGGGACTCTCAAGAGTCTTCTCCAACACCACAGTTCAAAAGCATCAATTCTTCGGTGCTCAGCTTTCTTTATAGTCCGACTTTCACATCCACACATGACTACTGGAAAAACCATAGCTTTGACTAGATGGAAATTGTCAGCAAAGCAATGTCTCTGCTTTTTAATATGCTATCTAGGTTGGTTATAGCTCAGATGGTAAAGCTATGGCTTAGATGGTAAAGAATCCTCCTGCAATGCAGGAGACCAGAATTCGATCCCTGGGTCAGGAAGACCCCCTGGAGAAGGGAATGGTTACCCACTCTTCTATTCTTGCCTGCAGAATTCCACAGACAGAGGAACTTGCTGGGCTACAGTCCATGGGGTTGCGAAGAGTCGGAAATGACTGAACAACTAACACACTAGATCCAATACAGACATACATAGCCAAACCCGTTGGGACTGATATAAAGACCTCTTGGGAGGTCATCTCTTCTGAAAGGCAACTCCAAACGAATATTTTTATTTCTCTCAATACTTACATCTGTTATGCCTCCCCATGAATACCTCATAGGTTTGTAGATTCTCGCCTCCAAAAGGATAACCTTTTAGAGAACGTTCTTAGAAAATCACACTCTTTAAATTATCCCTGAGTTGTAGATTACTATATTATTTATTTATCTGGCTGCATCTGGTCTTAGTTGTCATGTGGGATCTCCCATTGTAGTGCATAGACTCTCTAGTTGTGGCGCATACCGGCTCAGCAATTGCAGTGCACAGCCTTAACTGCTGCATGCCATGTAAGATCTTAGTTCCCTGACCAGGGATGGAACCCCCATCCTCTGCATTGCAAGGAAGATTGTTAATCACTGGACCACCAAGGAAGTTCCCAGACTACTATTTTAATCAAATTTACTCTGAAACTTCTACACTGGAGAGAAAAAAGAATGAAATCAAGGAAAAGGGAAAGAGAGCAAAATGGAAATGACAGACTGAAAGACAGGAATAAATGATGGATAATGATGTTCAGTCAGAGGAGATGGGAGAAACAAAGTTTACAAAGTTGGGAGGCTTGCCTGCCATTTTACATTACTTATGCAATCCCATTGTGCTTTACTATAATCAGTGAACTCCCCATAGGGGTGATATTCTCCCCCCAGGGAGGAGCAAATTTGCTTTTGGTGGGAGGGATAAAAAAATCATACTCTTTTCATGTAATGGCACAGATACACAAACAGTACATGAACAGAGTTCTGGTATACCCACGGTATTACCATTCTCTTAGGGGAGATAATTAGGGGGAAATGTCTTAAAAGGTTCCTCTGGAAGTTGATAATGAAAAAAAGTTGAGAAACCCTGCCATAATCACACCATATTTATCTGTTTCCTTCACTATGGAAGGAACTCTGAGTTTACATTCACAGCAAAATGTTTTGCCTAGTTCAAGTTTCATACACTTGGCTGAACTGAATTTAAGTAATGGCTGAAAACTGAAGAAAGTAAAATCAAAATGAGATGAAAGAGTATGGTGTCCAGTGGACCTAAACCTGGCTGTACTTTAGGATCTGGGAAAAGGCCCAGAGCCACTTCATCTGTCCTTGTGCATGCACATTGTCATGGTTCCCAGTCAGGTTAGCAGGTCTCAAAGGAAAGCCATGCCAGCAGCTCACATGGCAATAAACCCGAGAATCTTGGATTGCCCACATCTCACATCGAGGGCACTTCTGTTGTGCTATAAAAGCATGCATTTCTGCAAACCCACGGTGGGAGAAGGATGGAAGAGAGAGTGGGAGAAGCAGTGAAGTAGTTGCTGAACCATGGTCAAGATTACACAGCTCTTTCCCCCAAGCATGGTGGTAGCTGAAAAACTGGTTGATTCCAGGAAAGATTTCTACTCCATAGATTTCTATTCCAACCCAACCTGCAAAACACTGTGTCAGTCTTGACCTTTCACTGGAAACCACAGACAGTGAATCAGGAGCTGCATGCAGACTCTGCTTCCAGCAGCGATCACACTCAGAGTGTAACGTCCTCTTCAGCAGCATTCCCTAAGGAATGAACTGAAATAGGTCACGGACCTCTGCCTCACCTCATTTTCGTTCCTAAGTTCAGCTCTCCAACCCCCAAGCCATCTGCTCCAGCAGAAATCCTCTATCCCATGGCCAGAGAGCCCTGACAGCAGAGAGACAAACAGGTGTTCTCTGTCCTCACATCTCATGTCTCTGGGATGTCCCTTCATGCTGCGCAGGAAGCATGGCCTCTCTTAGAGTCACCCACACATGGCTGGGTGGGCACTGTGCTGTCTGTACAAAAAAGCCAGCCGGAATCTAGGTAGTCCATGGGGGCATCTTCTCCTGCCCTTTCTACAGAACTAAACAGACTCATACAATTTCCAGAGTGACCTTTAACCAATGCATGTATTTAGTCTCAAAAGAAAGTGCAAGAAATAAAAGGCCATTCAAGCTATTGCTGTCCTGGAACTAAGTCCAAATCCAGAACCTGTATCTTAGCCCTTCCTCCAACCTTCCCCTTCTCAGAGAGATCTAATCCTGCAGCTTCTGCCAAAGGTCATCCCATCTGAGTATCCCTTCTCAGAAAAGCACTAGGAAGAGAACACATATTTACTATGTGCTAGACACTGTTCTAGGGCTTCCCTGGTGGCTCAGCTGGTCAAGAATCTGTCTGTAACGCAGGAGACCCTGGTTCAATCCCTGGGTTGGGAAGATCCCCTGGAGAAGGATATGGCAACCTACTCCAGTTTTCTTGCCTGGAGAATCCCTACAGACAGAGGAGCCTGGCGGGCTACAGTCCCTGGTGTCACAAAGAGTTGGACACGACTGAGCGACTAAGCGCAGCACAGACACTGTTCTAAGTGTTTAAATGTTCAATCCATTTTGTCTTATTCACTGCTATCTCCCTGGCACCTAGAACAATCTGGCTCACAGGAGTGGCTCAGTAACCATGTGTGAATGAATGGACATGGTAGGCATGAGGATGACCCTACCCTGCTGAGAAGTTACTCAGTCACAGCTAGTAACTGGTGGGACAGGATTAGAATCCAGACCATGAGGCTTCAGGGCCCTCACATATAACAACTACCCTAGGGACCTCTCTGAAGCATAGAATTTCAGTCCAATGGACAATACAACCTTCCCTAGGATTACAGGCCCTTATTCCTGGCATCACAGATCATCTGTATATATTCCCTTCCAGCTCAGAAACAAGATCCCTTGGGGGACAAGGAAAAGAAAAAAGCGAGCAGATAACAAGGAGGCAACTGGCCCTACCTGGAACCCTCAGAAGGCTGAAGGGTCACACCCATAATCCTGTTCTATCTGTTCCCCATCATCAAGGATTCCTTGGGCATCATTCTCAGAATATTCGAGGGAAGAGTTGGTGAGGCCTGAGCCTGGGAAGGAGAAACATTATTTCCCTGGGCAGGACAATGGTAGGGGTGAGCTGGGGCAAGCAGCAGAGATCAAAGGGAGAAGCTGGAGTCAGGACTAAGAAAAGCAAACAGCGGTGCCTCCTGCTATAGTACACTTGAGCCAGGAGCAAGGTGTACCAGCCACAAGCGGGTCACTGCCCAGAATGGAGAGGGGAAGAAGAGCCAGGTCAGTCTACTGTATAATGTGTTCATCTGATTAATCCAGAATCAATCCTACTTGGCAAAAAGGCTACTTAGATTCTATCATGAGCCAGTTACTACAGGACTGGGGGAGGGGAAGTGGATGCAGTCCTTCCTGCCTCAGAACAGGACAGAGTTAGTACAAAGATAAATAAGTCAGAAGCCCTGCCTCCAAGAGTTTACAGTCACACATAGGAAATAGGACGATTCAGGTATCCCCCACTTTTTGTAAATTTGCTTTCTGCCACTTTGCTTTTGGCTTCCCCAGTGGCTCCACTGTTCTTGCCTGGAGAATCCCAGGGACGGGGGAGCCTGGTGGGCTGCTGTCTACGGGGTCGCACAGAGTCGGACACGACTGAAGTGACTCAGCGGTAGTAGCAGTGGCTCAGAGGTAAAGAGTCCACCTGCAAGGCAGGAGACATGGAGACCCAGGTTCCATCCCTGGGTTGGGACGATCCCCTGGAGGAGGAAATGGCAACTCACTCCAGTTTTCTTAGGAAATCCCATGGACAGAGGAGCCTGATGGGCTACAGTCCATAGGGTCGCAAAGAGCTGGACATGATTCAGCAACTAAACAACAACTTTGCTTTTAGGAAAAGCCTACATTAGTATCTGTTTTTGCTAACTAGAAGAAATCCAAAAAAGATTTTCACTTTTATGAAGAAAGGTAAGTACTTCTTCACTTTACACTATTTCAGTTTATGAAAGTTTCATAGGAATGCTCTCACTTTCAGATAGAAGGAAACTGTATGTGTTTTTTTTTTTTTTTTTTCTTTCAGGCATTATGCTATAAGGGAGCTATAAACAAAGAGCAATAAGAACCAGCGAAGAAGAAAGGGACAAAGTCTCACTGAGAGTCCTGCAAAACACTTCAGAGGTGATGGAGTTAAGCCTTTGCAAGGTTAGACTTTGCAGTGGAAGTCTTTGAGGCACAAAGGTGTGAAAAGATAGGCCAGGTGGGCATGTGCTCAGTCATTCCGTTGTGTCCGACTCTTTGCGACCCCATGGACTGTAGCCCACCAGGCTCCTCTGTCCATGGGATTCTCCAGGCAAGAATACTGGAGGAGGTTGCCATTTCCCACTCCAGAGGATCTTCCCAACCTGGGAAGATCTGTGTCTTGGATCTGTGTCTCTTGCATCTCTTGCATTGGCAGGTGGATTCTTTACCATCTGAGCCACCAGGGAAGCCCATACATAGGTGGGAATATCTGATGGGAAATGAGACTGGACAGCTAATTCATAACCACCAAACTGCAAAGGACTTTATTTTCTGAATTAAGGATATGCCCATAGGAATTCCTTTTGTTTCATAAAGTGGATTTCTCTGCTCTACAACTACTTGCCGAGGCTTCCCTGACTTCGAACTGTTACTGATACAGGGTAATATAGTATTGCAGATGTCACGTTGAGTAATCAGGCGTTTCCTCTAGGTTTGCATTTCTAGGTTTTCTGCTACACTAGAACCTCTTCTCTACTTCCTGCTAGTACTATGACTAAGAGCCACATCACACTCTAGTCCCAAGAGCTCTGTCACTCTCTTACCTCCAGCCCACCAGGACTTTGGCCCCTGCTTTATGGCCATATCAAAAGCGTTAGGAAAACCAAAGTCACAGAAATCACAAAGGGCATTTGATCGTCCCTTCTTGTCCCTCTGGCGGCTCCTCTTCGTTGCTAGGCCCCAAACTTCCCTCCTGTTTAACAATAACTCCCACCTTCACTGAGTCTAAAACTCACTCCCAGTGGTCTGGAAATTCTAAGACTCCCTCCTACCCCCTGACCCCAACAGGATGTTGGCGCCATCCCAGTTACCACTTACAATTAGAAACAAAAGGTTTGATCCGACCCTCAGACCTCATCCCCATTTCATCCACTCTTTCCTCTGAGGCTGCTTCAGGAAAAAAAAAAAAAAAAACAACATTTAGAAGTCTGGGTCAGGAAAGGCTGGACCTTGAGACACTGCTCACTCTACTCTATATGGACCCACAGGTGAAGTAGACAGGCTTATAAGACAGAGGAGAAAGAGGAAAGGAGCAAACTGGAGCTCCCAGGACCAGCTGAGTAGGTCCTTGGTTCTGGCACAGCCCCAAGATCTGACACTGCCTGTCTCAGTATCATAACTTCCAGGGCAGGGCCCCAAACATGTGACTTCCCAAGGGTAAAAATCCTCTTCTCCCTCTTGTACAAACTTCCCTCCCTAGGGGGCCCAAGTCAGGTTAGGAAAGCATGGTGTGTGTGTTCCATCATGACTCTGCAACCCCATGGACTATAGCCCCAGGCTCTTCTGTCCATGGAATCTTCTAGGTAAGAACACTGGAGCGGGTTGCCATTTCCTATTAATTGCATCATTAGCTCCTCATAGGGGTAAGAGCACACTGGAAAACCATTCTAAGGTCTCAATTTACTCAAAAACCATTCTAAGGTCTCAATTTAAGGTCACCAAAATAAATAGAAAGGAATAAGAAAACTGGTTTAGGAAGAGAACTCCAAGGAGAAAGACTCTTTAGAACAGAATTCTTGCTTCCTCATCCATTCATTTGGCAAATATTTACTGGTTATCTACAGTATTTGGGATTATGTAGATGCTGGGGATACAGTACATTGAACAAAAGAAATAAAAATCCCTTGTCCTCCTGAAGTTTACATTCTAGAGAGGGGAGAGTAACAGTAAATATAACTAATTAAAACATATAAAGAGGAGAATGAAAAAACTGGAATGATACTCAACATTAAAAAAACTAAGATCATGGCATCCAATCCTATCTCTTCATGGCAAATAGAAGGGGGAAAAGTGGAAGCAGTGGCAGATTTTATTTTTTTGGGCTCCAAAATCACTGCAGATGGTGACTGCAGCCATGAAATTAAAAGATGCTTGCTCCTTGCAAGAAAAGCTATGACAAACCTAGACAGCATAGTAAAAGGCAGAGATATCACTTTGCCAACAAAGGTCCTTATAGTCAAAGCTATAGTTTGTCCAATAGACATGCACAGATGCGAGAGGTGGACCATAAAGAAGGCTGAGTGCTGAAGAATTGATGCTTTCAAATTGTGGTACTGGAGAAGACTTGAGGGCCCCTTGGACTGCAAGGAGATCAAACCAGTCAATCATAAAGGAGATCAACCCTGAATATTCATTGGAAGGACTGATGCTAAAGCTAAAATTCCAATACTTTGGTCACCTGATGCGAAGAACTGACTTGCTGGGAAAGACTGAAGGCAAAAGGGGAAGCAGGTGGCAGATGATAAGATGGTTGGGTGGCATCACTGACTCAATGAACATCAAACTGAACAAACTCCAGGTTCAGAGGAGCCTGGTGTGCTACAGTCCATGGGGTTGCAATGAGTCGGACACAACTTAGCAACTGAACAACAAGCAACAATTAAAACATATACTCTTAGAGTAATGAAAATAAAAATAAACAAATGGGACCTAGTTAAATGTAAAAGCTTTCGCACAGCAAAGGAAAACATAAACAAGATGAAAAGACAATAATTGCAAATGAAGCAACTGACAAAGGATTAATTTCCAAAATATACAAGCAGCTCATGCAGCTCAAAATCTGAAAAACAAACAATCCAATCAAAAAATGGGCAGAAGACCTAAACAGACATTTCTTCAAAGAAGGCATACAGATGGCTAGTAAACACATGAAAAAATGTTTAACATCACTTATTATTAGAGAAACACAAATCAAAACTACAATGAGGTATCACCTCACACTAGTCAGAATAGCCACCATCAAAAAAATCTACTAACAATAAATGCTGGAGAGGATGTGCAGAAAAGGGAACCCTCTTGCACAGTTGGTGGGAATGTAAATTGATACAGCCACTATGGAGAACAGTATGGAGAGTTCTTAAAAAAATTAGGTATAAAAAATACCATGTAGGTTTGTGTGTGTGTGTATGCTCAGTCACATCCAACTCTTTGTGATCCCATGGGCTATAACCCACCAGCCTCTTCTGTCCCTGGAATTTTCCAGGCAAGAATACTGGAGCAGGTTGCCATTTTCTGTATGACCCAGAAATCCTACTACTGGGCATATACCCAGAGAAAACCATAATTCTAAAAGACACATGTACCCCAGTACTCATTGAAGTGCCATTTACAATAGCCAGGACATGGAAGCAACCTAGATGTCTATCGACAGATGAATAGATAATGGTACATACATACAATGGGATATTACTCAGCTATGAAAAGGAATGAATTTGAGTCAGTTCTAGTGAGGTGGATGAACCTAGAGCCTAATATACAGAGTGAGTAAGTCAGAAAGAGAAAAACAAATATTGTATATTAACTCATATATGGAATCTAGGAAGACGGTACTGATGAAGCTATTTGTGGGACAGCAATAGAGACACAGACATACAGAACAGACTTGTGGACACAGTAGGGGATGGAGAGGGTGGGACAAATGGAGAAAACAGCAGATTCAGATGGAAACTTATACATTACCATGTGTAAAACAGATAGCCAGTGGGAATCTGCTGTATGATAGTGTTCTGTGACAACCTAGAGAGGTGGGATCAGGTGGAGAGTGGGAAGGAGGTTCAAGAGGGAGGGGACATACGTATACCTATGGCTGATTCATGTTGATGTATGGCAGAAACCAATACAACAGTGTAA
The DNA here is from genome assembly GCF_055505025.1 of Bos grunniens. Lineage (NCBI taxonomy): Eukaryota > Metazoa > Chordata > Mammalia > Artiodactyla > Bovidae > Bos > Bos grunniens. The sequence goes on along the minus strand of NC_141166.1, from coordinate 29,785,334 downwards.
AGCAACTATCCTCCAACTAAAACTAAATTAAAAAAAACTCTAGGGACGTCCCTGGTGGTCCAGTGACTTAAGGCTCTGCCCTCTGAATGCAGGGGGCCTGGGTTTGATCCCTGGTCAAGGAACTACTAATAGCTCCTACATGCCACAACCAAGATCCAGCGCAGCCAAATAAATTTTAAAAACAACATACACTCTATCAGATGGCGTCAGCACCACAGAGGAAAATAAATCAGCACAGGCAATATGGGGTCGGGGCAGGAACGTGTTGCAATTTTAAACAGTGGTCAAAGAGGGCCTCACTGTGAGGTGACACTATAAAGACGTAGGGGAAGTAAGAGAATGCTCCATATGGCTCTCTAGACCTGGTGACCAGATTCCTCCCAGTTTGCCTGGTCAGCCTCAGTTTGCGTTTACTGTAATTTATCAGTAGAGCTCCTTTTCTCTCTTACGAGTGTCCCAATTTGAATGATAAATTAGGTGGTCCCCCTATTATCAGAGGAAGAGCATGGCAGGTATGTGGACACATGTTTGTGTGAAATCATAAGATAATACAGCATATGATCTTTTATTCTGTAAGATGGGAAGCCACTGGAGGTTATAAAGAAGAGAGTAAAACGATCTGACATACATTTTTAAAAGATCACTTTGAGTGCAGAAAGACAAGTGAGCAGATCTGTTAGGAGGCTGTTGCACTAACCAAGTGGGAGATGACGGTAGCTTGGGCCTGGGTGGCAACAGTGGATCTGATCAGATTCTGGATATATTGAAAGTACAGCTGTACATTGTCACCCTGCTTGTTTAAACTTCTATGTAGAGTACATCATGCAAAAATGCTGGGTTGGATGAAGCACAAGCTGGAATCAACATTGCTGGGAGAAATATCAATAACCTCAGATATGCAGATGACACCATCCTTATGGCAGAAAAGAGCCTCTTGATGAAAGTGAAAGAGGAGAGTGAAAAAGTTGGCTTAAAACTCAACATTCAGAAAACTAAGATCATAGCATCTGGTCCCATCACTTCATGGCAAATAGATGGGGAAATAATGGAAACAGTGATAGACTTTATTTTTGGGGCTCCAAAATCACTGCAGATGGTAACTGCAGCCATGAAATTAAAAGACGCTTGCTCCTTGGAAGAAAAGCTTGGAAGAAAAGACCAACCTAGAGAGCATATTAAAAAGCAAAGACACTACTTTGCAAAGATCCATCTAGCCAAAGCTATGGTTTTTCTAGTAGTCATGTATGGATATGAGAGTTGGACCATAAAGAGAGCTGAGCGCTGAAGAATTGATGCTTTTGAACTGTGGTGTTGAAGAAGACTCTTGAGAGTCCCATGGACTGCAAGGAGATCCAACCAGTCAATCCTAAAGGAAATCAGTCCTGAATATTCATTGGAAGGACTGATGCTGAAGCTCCAATACTTTGGGTATCTGATGCAAAGAACTGACTCATTGGAAAAGATCCTGCTGCTGAGAAAAAATGAAGTCAGGAGAAAAAGGGGATGACAGAGGATGAGATGGTTGGATGGCATCACTGACTCAATGGACATGGGTTTGAGCAAACTCCAGGAGATGGTGATGGACAGGGAAGCTGGGCGTGCTGCAGTCCATGGGGTTGCTGCAGTCCATCGGCATGACTGAGTGACTGAACTGGATGAATGGCTGATAGGATTCAGTGATGGATTGGGTATATAGAATGTGAGAGGAATCAAGGATAAGTCTATTCCAGGACATAAGGCAGAGGCTACAGAGTGATGATCCAGAAACCTAAAATAAAATCAGAGATAACCTGAAATGGCCCCTGGATCAGTAGCACAGACACAGTGTGGATAATAAAAGGGGGAGACTGAGTAAGAAAGGTGAACCCAATGACCAATGCAAGTATCAGAAAGTTTAAAAAGAAGAAGCCCAAAGTGGCTTCTCATTCAAAGAAGAAGAAGCAAAACTATTAGGAATTAGGACAAAAAAACTCTCTAAAAGAAAAGAGAAGTAAAAACAAGATTTAAGTTCTGGCTTTAGAGCCCCAAAGACTCAGATTTGTACCTAAGTTCTTCTATTTGTTGGCTGTGACATTTTGGGCAAGTTGTATTTAATCAATGTCTTATCTTGAGAGAGAAACAGATGGAGGGATGGGTAGATATGGGGGCTGGGAAGGGAGGACTGAGACAGACAACATCTACATCACAGAATTTGTGAAAGGATTAAAGGAGAGAGTAGAATAAATTGCCAAGAAATGCTGTCCTCTTCCTTTGCAGGACAAAGGAAGCTCAAGAAATGCCCTAATGCTCTAGGACATAGAGCAGCCAGCGTCTCACCCAGTTATGAACCTCTCCCCAATGCATTCCAAAATATATGATCTTCCAACAATTCAGTGACTAGTCAAAGCTTAGGTCATGGGGATACAGCTAGGTCAGTAACCTAGCTCGTAACCTCTGGGGAGCTCATCATCCACTATCACCACATAAGCCCAATCCTCAGTCTCTAGTAAGGGACCAAGGTTCTGGCTTTAAACCCTGGCCTTGCCAGGTAGCAGCTATATTATTAACCTCTTTTAGCCTCTGTCTCCTCACCAGAACAATGAGGAGACCAGTATCCACTTTTATGAGGCTGTTAGAAGGACTGCATGAGATAACACATGTAAGGGTTGCCTGCTCCTTGTAAATGATGTCTCCTGACCTCCCCCCAAATGCTCTCATTGCCTCTCAAAGATCCCCCTTACTCTCCCAATATACAGGACCTACCCACAAGGCTAGGTTTCACTTCCATTCTCCTTACCCTCTTTTATGGGGAGGTGGTGAGTATAAGAGTATAGAATAAAGCTTCCTACTTCAGAAGTACACAAAGCACAGTTTACTCTCTGAAAAATTTTAGCTAAAGTATTCTACATGGCCCAACCTGTCCAACAACGGTTCCACCAGGAACCTTTTCTCACCATTGTTTCCTGCTCCCTAGTGAGGCCTGGGCAAGAGGCTCTGCTATGGTGTTTCCATTGTGAAGCAATGTACACTCACAAAAGGCTATTTGGAAAGTAGAAAAACATGATCTGCAGATAGGTCATCCAAATATGGGGTTTTTTAAAAATATTTTTTTAATTTATTTATGTTTGACTGCACTGGGTCTTTGATGCTGAGTGGGCTTTCTCTAATTGTGGCGAGGAGGTGCTACTCTGTTGCAGTGCGTGGGCTTCCCATTGCAGTGGCTTCTCTTACTGCAGAGCACAGGCTCTAGGTGCATGGCTTCAGTAGCTGCAGCACAAAGGCTCAGCAGCTGTGGCTTTCGGGCCCTAAAGCTTGGGCTCAGTAGTTGTGGCCCACAGGCTTAGTTGCTCCCCCGCACTGTTGAATCTTCCTGGACCAGGGATCGAACCCATGTTCCCTGCATTGGCAGGAGGATTCCACTGCGCCACCAGGGAAGTTCCAGTAGTCATATATATATATTTTTTTTTAGTCATATGTTTTTGATGGGATTAATCTCACAGTTTCTTCAGAGTTTGAGGGAAAAAAAAAAAAACAGTAATAGGGCAGAGAAAAGAGAAGTGGTGGTGATGTCTAGGTTTTTATTTTTCACTTTTTTTGGTGGCACTGTGTGGCATGTGGGATCTTGGTTCCCTGACCAGGGATTGAGCCTCTGCCCCCTGAATTGGAAGCATAGAGTTTTAACCACTGGACCACTGGGTAAGTCCCATTTAAAAAAAAAAAAAATTTTATTAATGTCCAGGTTTCTAAAAGACAACCAGCTCAATCTCTGTTCGCCTCCCTTGAAACGTTTCCACAGCAGCTCACTTGGATGCAGTGTTTCAGGCAATTCCTAGCCCAAGGGGTCCCTGTGTGTGTTGACCCTCACAGAATACCCCTCTGAATTCCCTCAGTTCAGTGATCACAAACCTTGGTGACTTGGGAGAGATCCGGCACACTAAGGATACAAGGCAAGCTGCCCTTGAGATCGTCTGTGAAGTTGCTGAGACAGCTGACCTGCTCCTGTGTTTGGTCTGGTCTGGCTTTGTTGGGTCTGGGTCGCACAAGGCCCACCCTGACCACCATGCCCCACCAAGACTGACCTCGCCAGGCTCTCCTGTCGGCCTCTGGCTCCTGTGCACCCACCCCCACAGCACAGGGCTTTGCTAAGGAAAAAACACAAATAGGCCTGAACCTAATCTTCTGTTTGAGACCTTACACATTCATTATAGCTCACCTCTGTCCTCCCTACCTTTACAACTAGGTGGGAGAATGGACACATGCGTACACTCACCCATCCAAGCATGGATATAGTCCAGTCAAATCTACGTCACTATCTTATGTGGCCCGCTCTTCAAAATGGGGTCATTTTGTGCCTCACTCTCCCTCACGGAGCTGGAAATGCAACTGAGATAAAATAGGTACAGAATTCAAAACAGTTTAAGATAAAGTCTAGATTTTTCTGGTTTTGCTTAAGGAAGGCCTAGGTATCTCCCTGAACTGCACAGTCAGAAGAGAAGGGAGATGGAAAGCAAGACTATAAAGAGAGGTCCAAACAGAAAGCTTGAATTTTATTAGTAAGATTAACATTTGGGAATGCTTTAAGTGTACTAGGCACTAGGCAAAACAGTAAAAAAAAAATTTTTTACTGTGGTAAAAGTCACATACTATAAAATATACTATTTTAACCATATTTAACTATACAAATCAGTGGCACTAAGTACACTCACACTGTTGTATAACTCTCATTTATGTATAACATACATGTATACATACAAATATATAACATACATTTCGTGAAATTTTTATCTTCCTAAACAGAAACTCTGTCAGAAACTCTGTCCCCATTAAACAATGACTCCCCATTCCACCCCCCAACCCCACCGCCCCCACCCCGTCTCCTCCCAGGCATCTACCAGTGTACCTTCTGACTCTATGAATTTGACTATTCCAGGTACCTAGTATAAGTGGAATTAAATAATACTTGTCCGCACCTAATGTATATTGGGATGCCTTTTCAAAGTTAATACATGTCCTACAAAGCATTTTAATGTGTTATTTTAATTAATCTTCACAGTAAACCTATTAAGTAATCTGTTAATCTAATAATCAGTCTCATTAATTTATACAGGAAAAAAGAAAGGCTCAGAGAGGTTATGAAACTTGACCAACGCCACAGCTAGAGAGTAGCAGGATGGGGCAGCAAAAGGCCCAGGAAGCTGAACCTCAGAACATACACACACTTGCACCATTCCACTATGTGGCTTCTTAAAAATCACCCCTGGAAGAGGATCCCACATACCTTGGAGCAACTAGGCCCGTGTGCAACAACCATTGAGCCTGGGAGCCCTAGAGCCCACGGTCTTCAAGAAGAGAGCCCTCCCCAGTGAGAGGCCTACACGCTGCAACTAGAGAGCAGCTCCCGTTTGTCAAAACTAGAGAAAAGCCTTCGCAGCAATGAAGACCCAGCACACCCAAAAATGAATAAATAAAATAATATTTTTAAAAAATCACCCCCAGAAATAGCCATGTGTCCCTCCCATCCCCCACCTGCCATTCCCCAGGAGGAGCTTGGTCCCCCCTGGTTCTGAAACTCATAGTACTAAAATGTACCTCTTTTGCCTTCTTTCTTAAATCTCCAAATAGCCCAAGAGACTGACAGAGGGGAAAGACAAAACACCCTCCAAAGAAGAAACACCTTACTTATTAACTCCTTGACTGTCCTCTAATGGGACTAGAAAATCAGAGAAATGAATCTCTGGTACGGGGAGGCTCTCAACTCTAAATCTCCTTTTCAAATAAGTACAGCCCCTCAAAGTCATAGCAGGAAGGCCCCTCAGCTCTGCCCCCAAAAGAAAAATAATGGTAAAGGGAGTGGAAGTGAAGGTGGGGGCAGGGGCCGCTGCTCTCATAAGAGCCCTTTGTGGTGGTGCCTCTGAAAGGAGGTTTTGCTAGACAAGGTGGAACTTCTCAAGGTGACAAGCAAATGGTACAGCCTAAGCGGTGACCCTTTGCTCGCTCCATAACCACCCCCTCCCCTCTGGAGAGCCGGAGCCTAAACTGTCCCTGAAGCCCCACCCAGCCCCAGCACAAACCCCGGCTTTCTAACTAACAAGCAGCAAAGGGGCTGGAGTAGGGGGGGACGTGAGTGGTTTCCTGGGGGGAGGAATCCTCAGAGCCCCTCAGAAAATGCAGCAGCAACTCTCATTCCTTCTCTCTCTACTCCCACTCCTTCTCCAGGAAGAACAAGCAGCTCCTGTCAGCTCTGGCTCGGGGCGGGGGCACCGACCCGCCTCTCCAGGACAACCAGTCTGAAGGATAGTTTAGCCCCCCTCTCAAGTCAGCCGCCTCACCATCCTTTCTCCAAATGGAAATGAAATGAGGAGGTGAGAACCAAAAAGAAAAAAGCATCAGGCCTAATGACAGAAAGAAAATCACAGCCATACAGCAGGCATCTGACTGAAGTGCGTGACCCTTGCACTGTGCCCCCAGCACCCCGCAGGAGCACATATTTCATTTTCCCCCTGTTTTAGCGGGGAAGAGAGGACAGTCAGCTGGGTCTGCAGGGCACAGAGGTGATTTAGAGGACCTGGTAGTTAGTATCATCTGTAGGACCTCTACCACCAGAGGGATTCTCTTTCACTCCCCATTACATGCTTGACAGCTGGGAACACAGATCACGGCGGCTGTGATCTCAGGGCCTCCCCACCCCCACCCCGCCCATCCTCTGCACCTCCTGAAATCTTCCTCTACAGGGTGATGAACCGTCCCATAACACACACACACACACACGCGCGCACACACACATGCGTGCTCATGATAAGGGCCTGACCTTCATGACCTTAGGTAGGCAAAGATTTCTTAACAGGACATAAATCATAAGAAAAGATTGATAAATTGAACTATATCAAAGTTAGGAACTTCTGTTCATCAGAAGATACAATTTAGAGAGTAAAAAAGCAAGCTCTCAAGCGGGAGAAGATATTTGTAAGACATATAATCAACAAAGTACTGACTCATTTTCAGAATATTTGAAGAACTCTGAGAAATTAATTGGAAAAAGTCAAATAACCCAACAGAAAATTGACAAAAGGCTTGGTCATAGCTAAATGATCCATAATGACATAAAAATGTTCAGAACCTCATTAGTTACTGGGGGAGTTAAAAAGCCACAATAGGATACCACTACACATGCACTATAAATGGCTAAAAGGAAAAGGCAGATAATACGAGTGTTGGCAAGGATGTGGTACAAACCAGAACTCTTATATATTGTGTGTGTGTGTATAAATTAATGTAGTCACTTTGGAAAACTGCTTGGCGGTATCTATGAAATCTAAATATATGCGTAACTATGAAGCATCCAGGGCTTCCCAGTTAGTTCAGTTGGTAAAGAATCAGTCTCACCAATGCTGGAGACCCAGGTTTAATCCTTGGGTGGGGACAATCCCCTGGAGAAGGAAATGGCAACCCACTCCAGTATTCTTGCCTGGAAAATCCCATGGACAAAGGAGCCTGGTGGGCTATAGTCCATGGGGTCACCAAGAGTCAGACATGACTTAGTGACAGATGAATAAATTGTGGTACAGTCTTACAATAAAATACAAAAATGAAAATTAACAAAGTACTATCAACATGGATGAATTTCAAAAAAATTTTGTTGAGTGAAAGAAGTCAGACACAAAAGAGTATAGACCATATAATTCCACAAACAGACAAAATTAACCAATCGTATTAGAAGTCAGGACAGTGACCCTTTGGAGACAGTAGGTACTGAGTACCAGGAATTTTCTAGTTCCTGATTTGGGTGCTGGTTACACAACTATGTTCATGCTGTAATTCTTCAAGCTCTTTGTTTACGACAGAGGCTCTTTTCTATACGCATCTTATGCTTTTATTTTAAAAGTTTACTAATAGGAGAAAAACAATTTGGCAACTCCCCTGAAAGTTAAATAATAGAGTTACTATATGACCAAGCAATTGCACTCCTAGGTATATACCCAAGAGAATTGAAAATGTATGTTCATACAAAACTTATACACAAATGTTCATAGCAGCTTTATTCATAACAACCCCAAAGTGGAAAACAACCCAACTGTCCATGGATGAATAAACTGATGTGGTATATCCAACTGATGAATGAATAAACAAATGTGGTATATCCATATAAAGGGATATTATTCTGCCATAAAAAGGAATAAAGTAGATACTTGCTTCAATAGATGCACCTTGAAAACAATGCTAAGTGAGAGAAGTCAGACACAGAAGACCATATATTGTATGATTCCATTTGTATGAAACATTTAGGAGAGGTGACTCCAAACAGAGATAGAAAGTAGATTAGTGTTTTCCAAGAATGAGGCAGTAGGGAATGGAAAATGACTGTAAGTGGGTACACTGTTTCTTTTGGGGGGGGTGATAAAAAGGTCCTGGAGGTAGATAGCAGTTGTAGTTATACAGTCTTATGATTATTGTAAAAGCACAGAATTATACATTTTCATTGTATATATTTTTGGTAAATATTATGGTATGTGAACCATACCCCAATTTTTCAAAACAAAACTGTTATTTTTATTTTTTAGAAAAGATAAAGTCTCGGGGAGGGAGGAGGGCGGAGGGTTCAGGATGGGGAACACAGGTATACCTGTGGCGGATTCATTTCGATATTTGGCAAAACTAATACAATATTGTAAAGTTTAAAAATAAAATAAAATTAAAAAAAAAAAAGAAAAGATAAAGTCTCTATTCTCCCACTCTCCTCTGTCTATTCTCTGTTACTTCTTTCAGGAATAGACTCTCAGCCTCCCAACAGGCAGGCCTGGACAACTGTCAAAGGATTTTTTTTTTTTTTTTCTCTTTCAAAAGACTTTAACAGTAGATTCTTGCCTAGTGGCCAAGTGACTGGCATTAGCACCAAATGGGGACAGAGGATGGGCTCTAGAGTCACGTAGGCTTAGCCTTGGAAATAAGCCCACCACTTACATATTTTTGGCTAAGTGTCTTTATATTTTTTTTAAGATTTTTTTCTTTAATGGGGACCATTTTTCAAGTCTTTACTGAATTTGTTCCAATGTTGTTTGTCTTGTGTTTTGCTTTTTTTGCCCACAAGGCATGTGGACCTTGGTTCTCCCACGAGGGATCGAATCCACACCCCTTGCACTGGAAGGCAAAGTCTTAACCACTGGACCTCCAGGGAAGTCCCCTTTTCCATGATTTTGGATAAGTGTCTTAATCTCTTTGAGCCTCAATTTTCTTTCTATAAAATGAGTAGAATAATTCCTATCAATCAGGGTTGTTGCAAGGATTGTTAAATGAGATCATGTATGTAACATATTAATTCCACTCACCTGAAGTTCTAAGCAACCTCAGCTACTTGAATACAACCAACATGAAAAGTGAAAGTGAAGTCGCTCAGTCGTGTTCAATTCTTTGAGACCCCGTGGACTGTAGCCTACCAGGCTCCTCCATCCATGGGATTCTCCAGGCAAGAATACTGGAGTGGGTTGTCATTTCCTTCTCCAGGGGATCTTCCCAACCCAGGGATCAAACCCAGGTCTCCCGCATTGCAGGCAGACGCTCTACCCTCTGAGACACCAGGGAAGCCAGGAGCACTTCAATTTGGCAAAACACTCAGATCCCAAGTCCATCACTTTATCTTTCTAAGCTTTAATTTCTCCAACTTCAGAATGGGAATAAGAATACTGCCTGCATTTTAGAGTAATTTTGAGGATTAAATGAAGTAATGTATGTGAAGTGCTCACCAACACTTTGCACATAGAAAAGTGTTAGTCACTCAGTCATACCCAATCCTCTGCGACCCCATGGACTGTAGCCCACTAGGCTTCTCTGTCCATAAAATTCTCCAGGCAAGAATACTGGAGTGGGTTGCCACTCCCTTCTCCAGGGGACTTTGCTGACCCAGGGATTGAACCCGGGTCTCTCACATTGCAGGGGGATTCTTTACCATCTGAGCTACCAGGGAAGCCCAGAAAGTACTCACTAAATATTAACTGTTATTATTAAGTCATTAAACAAAAAAACTGTTGACTGTGCCAGATAGTATGCTGTGTCCTAAGGATAAGAAAGAGTTCTCTGCCTTCAAGGAGCTCATAGTCTGGTTGGGGAGTCAGTCACATAAACAAATAATTGTTCTCATTGCTGGGCACACACTGGAGTCTTTGACTGCCAGTCAGAAACACTAGGTCTGAGGCATTATAAAATCAAGCTGGATATGTGAAGAACGGGGGTAGAGTGGGGGCAGTGGTGAACAGACTAACCATGAATCAACAGTAGACCCCTTCTTTTTTCTACAAACAGCCTACAAGAATCTAGATAAACAGGCAGGCAGACTTTGACTTCCTTCTAAGCATTAATACCAACCAGGCAGGGGCTTATGGGCATCTCCTATGTATCTATCTCCCCTACTCTTCAAGTGGCTGGTTCTTTCTCATCTTTAAGATCTCAGTTTAATGGCACCTCTCCTGGCACCCTTACCTAAAGTATTTGTTCTTAGAGCACTCTATTCTTTTTCCTCAAAACAGTCATAATAAATTTCAATTATTTGTTTACTTGTTTCCTATCTCTCCCAGTAGATTGTAAACTCCTAGAGTTCAGGTTCATTCAGCAAATATTCACTGAGGACCTCTATGTGCCAGGCTCTGAAGTACGCACTGGGAATTCAGCTTGGGGATAGAGACATGGCTGCTGCCCTCATAGAGCTTATAGTCTATATTTGCTGCAGAGCTTTGGGATGGACGTTTATCCCAATCCTGGCTGAGAACCTCTTCAGACTAGCCCAGTCAGGAATGAGTCCTGGGCTGCCAGTCTCTCACTGAGTCCAGAAACAAGAGGCTGCAACTCTAGGGACATCTTATCCTTTTGCAGTCCCAGATTCCCATGCTCACAGCCCAGCTGAGGTTAAGTGAAGCCAAACAACACAACCTCAGAGCCATTCCAGCAAATTCTCTCCTTGTAAAGCTACTCCTATCAGCATTTGGGACTAGGGGATCAGGGTCACAACCATCTCCTGCTATTAAAGGATTGAGACCATGTATGTGTATGTATGTGTTTGCATACACACCTTGTTCATTTAATAAAGAATCTGAAGCAGATTTTAAAATAATTCTTTCCATTTTATTATCTCCCAGTCCTGGAAAACAGTGTTCCCTTGGCCTATTCCCAGAGAATTTGCTGCTGACTCTATTAACTAAAGCCTCGTGGAGCATCCCTTGCTCACGCTCAGGCTGGCTTTTGCAAGAAGCCACCTTGGGATGGTCAGGTTTAATGTTAAAGAAGCTCAGACTACTGGAAGCAGGCATAGTGAGAATCTTGGAGCACTGAATTTGAAAAGTGCTGAGGACTCTAGTTATTCCTTCTCTGTAGGACTTAAAAGGAGACTCTCACCTCCCTATCCCTACCTCCCACTGCACCCCACCCCAGACATATATCCTTTGCCAGAACTGACTGTTCTTGCTTTTAGAATGCTTACATGTACATCTTTATTAACACATTAAATTATAAGCTCTCACAGTGGATCAAATAGCCACCAGAATTTCAAACAGTGATGAGCATAAACTATATTTCACAATATCTGTAAACTATAAAATGATCTGTGATTTCTTTTGGTCACAAAGTCACAAAAACTGCTAATGACATGGTGATTTTCTGCATATATTTGTTTAGTTTTTTAATTGAAATACAGTTCATTTACAATAATTGTGCTAGTTTCAGGTTACAGCAAAGTGATCAGATATAGATAGATAGATATTCAGATTATTTTCCACTGTAGGTTAAGATATTTAATATAGTTCCATGTGCTATACAGTAAATCCTTATTGTTTATCTATTTTATGTATAGTAGTTTGTAACTGTTAATCTCATACTCCTAATTTACCCCTCCTACCCTCTGTTTCTCCTTTGATAGCCCGTAAATTTGTCTTCTATCTTTGAGTCTGTTTCTGTTTTGTATATGAAAAGTAAAAGTGGCTCAGTCAAGTCTGACTCTTTGCGACCCCGCGGACTGCAGCCTGCCAGGCTCCTCTGCCCATGGAATTCTCCAGGCCAGAATACTGGAGTGGGTAGTTGTTCCCTTCTCCAGGGGATCTTCCCAACCCAGGAATCGAACTCAGGTCTCCTGCAATGCAGGCGGATTCTTTACCATCTGAGCCACCAGGGAAGATTCTATACGTAAGTGATACATGATGTTTGTCTTTTTTGTGTGTGGCTAATATTGCAATATATATGTATGTGTGTGTGTGTATATATATGATGTTTTCTTAAACCAATTATCTGTTGATAGGCACTTAGGTTGTTTCCATGCCTTGGCTATTGTAAATAATGCTGCTATGAACAGTGGGGTGCATATATCTTCTTGAATTACATTTTTCCTCTTTTTGGAATATATGCCCAGGAGTGGGATTGCTGGGTCATATGGTAGCTTTATTTTTAGTTTTTCTAGGGAATCTCCATACTGTTTTCCACAATGCTGCTGCTGCTGCTAAATCGCTTCAGTCATGTCCGACTCTGTTTTCCACAATAGCTGCACCTATTTACATTCCCACTAACAGTGTAGAAGGGTTCCCTTTTCCCAACACCCTCTCCAATATTTATCATTTGTAGGCTTTTTGATGATAACCATTCTAACCTTGCTTACGTTTATAATAGAAAGAAATGCTAAATTTCAGTTACAGGTTAATGAAAATAAAGATGCAACTTTCCTCCTATCCAATTCACAGAACTCTGAATCCTAAGCATGAATTCTCAAAGGATTCATGGACCAGGGTGAAAAACTTCTGCTATAAAGATTCTCATTGGGTAACAGTGCTTGCTTACTTATCAACAGAAAGACCACGCAGACCTAGTCAGAGGAACAAGGCAAGCCAAAGCCACATGTCAGTCAATAACTTTTAGGATCGGAAACAAACCAGGCAGCAGGTCACTGTGAGGTGCAGAGATGGGAGGATCTGGAGATCTCGGGGAAAGACACTGCCTTTCCGGTTTCTGTGAAAGTTTCTGTGTCGTCGTTGTTGCTGTTCACTCAGTCATGTCCGACTCTCTGAGACCCCATGCACTGTGGCATGGAGGCTTCCCTGTCCTTCACCATCTCCCGAAGCTTGCTCAAACTCACGTCCATTGAGTCAGTGATGCCATCCAACCATCTCATCCTGAAATTAGGTACTGACACATCTTCTTGTGCCTTTTCACTAAATTTCCTTTTTACTTAAACTAATTGAGGGAATTTTTTTCTTTACAATTAACTACTGAGATAATCCTTTAAACAAATGAGTGTACCGAACCATGTTTATAATACATTGTGTTTATTTGTATACATTAACATCCTACTGGATTATGAATTCCTTTAGAGCCCAGAGTATGTATAACCTTAATTCTGTAAAGCCCATGGCTGCTAATGTACACAAACCCACTATAGCAGATACTGACAATATCAAAGCCTCTGAGGAGGAGGGAAACATGCCTTTCTTCTTCCTATGTGGCTAAACCTGGCAGGCAAACCTGGGCAGTTTACAGAGTGAGCTCGTAGGAGCCTGATGAAATGGATTAGGATGACCAATCACCAAAGACGTTTTGGTATCATCTGAATCATTGTAGAGCTCTAGGTTTAGGGAGGGCAAAAGCAAGAAAAAGGTATAAATGGCCAGAAGAAGAAACCAAAGTTGTCAGAAGGCCTCTTAGAAGATGTATCTTTAAGCGATATTCCATTTTATTGAGGGGGAAAACTGAGGGGGATAAGTTGTGTCCTGAACAACTTTCCTATTACAAAAGCAATGCTGATGGTCAACACTTAACTCCCCCTGGACAGATGTAGGCCTGGGGCCACTTCTGTGGAGAAGAGAACAGAATGACCTCCAAGGCGTCTCCCATTGCTCTTCCCACTGTTTTTCATCCCACTGGGGGAAAAGAGGAAAGGAGAAGTGCAGGGACAAGGGACTGAATGTTACTGTCAATTGTTTAAAAATTCAGATGGTATTTGTTTTATTATCCTTTATATACCTCTCAAGGGGCTTCCCTAGTAGCTCAGCTGGTAAAGAATCCACCTGCAGTGCAGGAGACCCTGGTTCGTTGGGTTGGGAAGGGATAGGTTACCCTTTCCAGTACTCTTGGGCTTCCCTGGTGGCTCAGATGGTAAAGAACCTGCCTGCAATGTGGGGGACCTGGGTGCGATCCCTGGGTTGGCAAGCTCCCTTGGAGGAGGGCATGGAAACCCACTCCTGTATTCTTGCCTGAAGAATCCCCATGGACAGAGGAGCCTGGAGGGCTATAGTCCAAGGAGGCAAAAAGAGTCGTACACGACTGAGCAACTAACAGCACAGCATACCTTATATATATCATATATTTTCTAATAACATTTTATAGTAAGAGTATTGAAAAGATAGTGAAAACCAAATCAAATCAAATATCCAAATGAAAAAGTAAAAAATACTTAACATAACACTGCATCAAAGTCCAAGCATAGTAAACCCATTGGGAGACATGTTCTTCAGACTTGTACCAGTGCCTGGCACCCCTGGACTCTAAGTTTCAAGATGGGCACAGATTCCAAGAAGTCTGAGGTTCTAAGAAAAAAATTCTGGATTCAAAGTCATTTTCCAGAAAATCAAGAGGCCTAGGAAGCCTCAGGGTTAGAAAGCTGAAGTGCTAGCAGGTTAATTGCTAGCCCTCAGTTTCTTGCTACCAGTTCAGCTCACAACAAAATACTCACAACAGGGCACTTGCCTAATGCATGGCTGGGGTGGTGATGGAGGGTGTGACCCAAAGTTGTCCAATGATGACTCTGCAATCCAGTGTCTGGGGAAAACTAAGCAGGCCTAACGAGGATTAAAGAGATATCAGGTAAAGATGGAATACTGGGAAAAAAGCAGAGGTTAAAAGATGCACTTCAATCAGACCACAACTCAGGAGTGTGGTCATGCTATGGTGGAGTCGAGGGTGATGGTGGGAGAAGGGGGCTGAAAAAAGAGAGAAGAATGACTCTATGGGGGGATCAAGGCAGGCTTGATTAGGAGGGAATTTTCCTAAATGGATATAATCAGGCTTGAGGCTAAAAGCTGTTTCCTGAGGCTTTCTAGTCCCTCAGCCTGGGGTTTTTGCACTCCTTGTCTGCTTTCCCGGGTGTAGACCAGGGACTCATTTCTAGGTACAGTACATCTCATACTCCTTAGGATACAGATTTCATTGAGGAGGAGAGAAAGCCCTAGTTACCTTATTAAGCGTTTCCTAACTGATACACTCTCCACTTCCTTGCAGGAAGCCATTATCTTGTGGGTTTAAGGTTCCCACTGAGTTTGCTAAACCCTTACCCTCAGGTTCACTTAGGAGGCGAGAATAGACAGCCCTGACACCAGGCTGACCCAAGGGAATAGAACAGCTACTTCAGGGTTCATCTCCAGGTGAGGGGATGAAGGAAGGACCAAATCTAAGCTCTGGTTACAGGGCAGTGGGAACACCTGCCGATCATAAAACATTATCTGTCAAGGTTTTGGCCCTCCAACCCACAGAAACACAGGAAGAGGGTAGGAGAGGAATTTTATTCCTTCTGATACCCACCCCAGAGAATAACAATCCCCATCCCCCACTCCATCCCAAAGGCCACCAACCACAGTAAAGAGCACCAAAGGGAGGGTCTAAAAGAAAAGATTGACCAAGGGTTGTGAAAGGCTGTACTAGTCCCTTTCTAGAAAGGAAAGGTGGGCAGTGGATATGAGACAAAAGCTAAGGAAACACTTGGCCAAATCAGCTTTCTTCCTTCCCCACTTCCACTGAGTTTAGTTCCAGAGTGGCTTTTTAAGACTTGTGGGAGCACAAAGCAGAGGAAATATTCAATTCGAACAGGTTGAGTTTGAGAGGTCTATTAGACATTTAAGTGGAAATGTTGAATGAGCAATTGGAAACACAGGCGGGGGGTTTAAGAAAATCCAGGCTGGAGATACACATGTAAAGATGGTGTTTAAAGCCATGAGATGGAATGCAATCGCCAATAAGAGTGAATGTGGGTAGAGAAGAGGACCAAGGACTGAGCCCCAGAGAGAGTGCAGAAGAGAAGGAATCAGCAAAGGAGGTGTGAGGAAGTAACCAAGAAGCTGAAGATAAAGCCAAGAAAGGGCACAGCTCTGGAAGCTAACGGAAGACAGTGTGTCGAGAAGGACTGCATGACCAACTATATCAAACACTTCCTGTAGATCAAAAAAGATAAGGACCTAGAACTCACTATTGGATTTTGCAAGGAGACAGTCAGCAATGACCTTTGCAAGAACAGCTTCAGTAGAGGGGGAAGTCAAAACCCCACTGAAATGGTTTTAAGAGAGAACAAGAGAGAGATTGAACATCATGAAAACAGATAGCTCTTGAAAGGAGTTTTGCAGCAAAGGGGGCAAAGAAGTACAAGAGTAACTTCTGGGTAAAGCAGGATATCAAAGGAAGGATTTTTAAGATAGGAAAAATAGGGCTTCCCTTTCCTTCTAAGATAGGAAAAATATCAAAAGAAGGATTTTAAAGATCGGAAAAAACTAGAAAAATCCTATCTTAAAGGAGTTTTAAGATAGGAAAAATAGGTGGCTCAGTGGTAAAGAATCTGCCTGCCAATGCCACAGACACAGGGTCAATCCCTGGTCCAGGCAGATACCACCTGCTGTGCAGCAACTAAGCCCATGTGCCACAACGATTGAGTCTGTGTTCTAGAACTTGGGAGCCACAACTATTGAGCCCATGCTCTGCAACAAGAGAAGCCACCATAATGAGAAGCCTGTGCTCCGCAACTAGAGAAAAGCCAGCACAGCAACAAAGCCCCAGCACAGTCAAAAATAAATAAAATTTTAAAATATGGAAAAAATAATAGCACATTTGTACACTAATATGATAAACTTATACAAGGCAAAAAGTTAGAGAGGGAAGAATTACTGGAGCAATTTCCTTATTAGATGACATGGCATCTAACTGCACAAATAGAGGAATTGTTTTTGGATAGGAAGATGGCTAAGTTATCTATGCAAACAAGCAGAAAGGCAGTGGATGAGGATATATATGTTAGTAGTAAGTAGAAGACGTAAGTCTGTTACAGTTCACTTTTTGTTGATTCTTCCCCCAACCCCAACCCCCAGCAAATCAGAAAGCAAACTTAAGGTGATAGGGACTTAAGCAAAGAGAAAAAGGCATGAAACAGTCATTTAGAATGATGGGAGAGTGAATGAATTAGGGAAGTATGACTGCCTGGCAGTATTAAGAGTGCATCTGAAGTTCTTGGTCAAGAATCTAAATTGAGGAAATTCCCTGGTGGTCCAGTGGTTAAGAATCTGCCTTCCAATGCCGGGGACATAGGTTCAATCCCTGGCCAGGGAATGAGGATCCCATATGCTGCTGGGTGACTAAGCCTGAGCACCACAACAACTGAGCCCATCCAGCCAAAAGTAAGAAAAAAAAAAATTAAACTGAAATTAGTTTGGCATGCTTTTTTTTTTTTCTCCCTGACTATACTTGGCTGCACATGCAGGTATGAAAAAGTAGAAAAGTTGGGTTTAACTGTATACAACACTTGAGATGGGCAATAGAATCAAAAGTGCATATAAGGAAGTGGTTATAATGATTGACCATAGAAACTGGGTAAGGAAAGGAAGCAGGACATCAAAGGGGTCAGGACAATGAAAGGAGGGTTAAGATCAATGGACTGGAGGTCTCTGTGGAATTAAAGGAATGTTGAGTCAAGGTAGAGCGAGAGAGCCAGAATGATAAGAAAAGGAAATGGTTAGAAAGTAGGATGTATAAAATTGAGATTACGGAGAGGTTGCGATTACTGGCTGATGACAAAGTCCACAGTAGATCCTAAGGTAACTTCTAAGCAGTGGCACTACTGACACTTTGGGTTAGACATGTTTTGTCATGGGGGCCATATCCTGTGCACTCTAGGATGCTGAGCAATGTTTCTGGATGCTGCACACTACGCTAGATGCCAGCAGCACCCACACCACAAATGGTAACAACCAAAAATGTCTCCAGATGTTGCCAAATGTTCCCTGAGGGCAAAAGTCTCCCCTGGTTGAGAACCAGTGCTCTAGAGTATGTCCACAGCAATCAGGGAACGAGAGAGAGCAGAAGTCAAGATAATTTGCAGAGTTCCAAAGAATAGCAAGAAGAGATGAGAAAGCCTTCCTCAGTGATCAATGCAAAGAAATAGAGGAAAACAACAGAATGGGAAAGACTAGAGATCTCTTCAAGAAAATTAGAGATACCAAGGGAGCATTGCATGCAAACATGGGCTTGATAAAGGACAGAAATGGTATGGACCTAACAGAAGCAGAAGATATTAAGAGGAGGTGGCAAGAATACACAGAAGAACTGTACAAAAAAGATCTTCACGACCCAGATAATTACGATGGTGGGATCACTGACCTAGAGCCAGACATCCTGGAATGTGAAGTCAAGTGGGCCTTAGAAAGCATCACTACGAACAAAGCTAGTGGAGGTGATGGAATTCCAGTTGAGCTCCTTCAAATCCTGAAAGATGATGCTGTGAAAGTGCTGCACTCAATATGCCAGTACATTTGGAAAACTCAGCAGTGGCCACAGGACTGGAAAAGGTCAGTTTTCATTCCAATCCCAAAGAAAGGCAATGCCAAAGAATGCTCAAACTACCGCACAATTGCACTCATCTCACATGCTAGTAAAGTAATGCTCTAAATTCTGCAAGCCAGGCTTCAGCAATACGTGAACCGTGAACTTCCAGATGTTCAAGATGGTTTTAGAAAAGGCAGAGGAACCAGAGATCAAATTGCCAACATCTGCTGGATCATGGAAAAAGCAAGAGAGTTCCAGAAAAACATCTATTTCTGCTTTATTGACTATGCCAAAGCCTTTGACTGTGTGGATCACAATGAACTGTGGAAAATTCTTCAAGAGATGGGAATACCAGACCACCTGACCTGCCTCTTGAGAAACCTATATGCAGGTCAGGAAGCAACAGTTAGAACTAGACATGGAACAACAGACTGGTTCCAAATAGGAAAAGGAGTATGTCAAGGCTGTATATTGTCAGCCTGCTTATTTAACTTCTATGCAGAGCACATCATGAGAAACGCTGGGCTGGAAGAAGCACAAGCTGGAATCAAGATTGCCGGGAGAAATATCAATAACCTCAGATATGCAGATGACACCACCCTTATGGCAGAAAGTGAAGAGGAACTAAAAAGCCTCTTGATGAAAGTGAAAGTGGAGAGTGAAAAAGTTGGCTTAAAGCTCAACATTCAGAAAACAAAGATCATGGCATCCGGTCCCATCACTTCATGGGAACTAGATGGGGAAACAGTGGAAACAGTGTCAGATTTTATTTTTTTTGTCTCCAAAATCACTGCAGATGGTGACTGCAGCCATGAAATTAAAAGACGCTTACTCCTTAGAAGGAAAGTTATGACCAACCTAGATAGCATATTCAAAAGCAGAGACATTACTTTGCCAACAAAGGTCCGTCTAGTCAAGGCTATGGTTTTTCCTGTGGTCATGTATGGATGTGAGAGTTGGACTGTGAAGAAGGCTGAGCACCGAAGAATTGATGCTTTTGAACTGTGGTGTTGGAGAAGACTCTTGAGAGTCCCTTGGACTCTAAGGAGATCCAATCAGTCCATTCTGAAGGAGATCAGCCCTGGGATTTCTTTGGAAGGAATGATGCTAAAGCTGAAACTCCAGTACTTTGGCCACCTCATGCGAACAGTTGACTCACTGGAAAAGACTCTGATGCTGGGAGGGATTGGGGGCAGGAGGAGAAGGGGATGACAGAGGATGAGATGGCTGGATGGCATCACTGACTCAATGGACGTGAGTCTGTGTGAATCCCAGGAGTTGGCGATGGACAGGGAGGCCTGGGGTGCTGCGATTCATGGGGTCGCAAAGAGTCGGACACGACTGAGTGACTGAAGTGAACTGAACTGAACTGAGAGAAAGTGATGGTGAGTCAGGAGCTAAAGTCCTCAAGAAATGAACTGGGATGACTCAGAGTCAGTGTGTCACAACAACAATGAAGAATGGATGATACAATCTGATGACATGAGAGTCAAAGCCAGGCTTTTTAGGGAAGAGGAGGGAGAACGGTCAGAAAGCAGTGATTAGAAGAACCAAGGACACGTATCCCCCATCTTCATGTGTGTGTCTGTTAGTTGCTCATTCATGTCTGACTCTTTGGGACCCCATGGACTATAGCCCACCACGTTCCTCTGTCCATGGGATCCTCCAAAGCAAGAATACTGGAATGGGTTGCCAGTCCCTTCTCCAGGGGATGTTCCTGACCCAGGCATTGAACCCAGGTCTCCCACATTGTAGGCAGATTCTTTACCGTCTGAGCCACCAGAGAAGCCACTCTGCAGTAAGAGGACTATGGGAGAATAGCCACCATGTGAGAGGGGTGGAAAAAAGAATCCTCAGGGGAAAGCCAGGTTTCTGAGCAGGAAGGAGAAAGAAATGCCCAGATAAGAGACTGATGATAAGGAAGAGTCTGCTGTGTTGTATTGTTAATCCTAGAAGGCACAGTGGAAGCATTCAGAATTGTGGAAAGGTGGGAAAAAAGGACAGAATAGGGAAATGCAAGATGTGCTCCTCAAACTGGAAGGAAGAATCCAGTGGGAGGTCCACTAAGGGGAGTGGTGGTGTAGAGGACACAAATCTTCAGAACAAAGAAGAAGGAAGGCTTCTGTTATTTTGTTAGCAGACTAGAACTAGCCTAGAGCAAAAGGATAAATTTCTGCAACAGTTTTAATATTAGGAAGTCAACCAACCAGATGCATATCTCTGAGGAGATGAAAAGGGGGTTTTCAAGGGTCCAGGAGCTAAGAAGGGTGAAAGTGATGTAAGGTTAGTCCAGATAGGTCTAAAGAGGTAAGTAGAATTCTTAGGGCCGATTAGGAAAGTGCTTTCCTCATTAGAAGATCAGAAATTAGGGTGATCTATGAGGGCCAGAGGGGCTCTAAAGCTTACACTCTGGAAGAGAATTAGAATGTAAATTCCCAGAGGGACTGAGAATTACCCCCACAACACACCCACCCAACCAGACAAGACTGAGGAAAGGAACAAGGACCAGTGAACCCTGAAAGCTAAAGTGATTTGACTAAGAAAAAAAAGGCAAAGAACTCTCTCAGGATAAGGAATTGGTGCTGGGTAAACTCATCAATTTACTTTTTCTTCCTTTTAAAAAAATTACAAAGAAACATATTGACAATATCTAAGTTCTACACTAAACACTTAAATTTAAATGCTACAGAAGTACAGAAGTAAAAGACTCTCTCTCTTTACCTCCAATCCATTCCTCAGAGGCAATCACGGTGAACAGCTTTGTGTATATTCTCCCAGAATATGTTTATATTCTTATATAAACATACACAGAGATGATTTTCCCCCTAAAATGGGATTTTATGTTTTTTCCTTTGGTCACTTAACAGTATATCATGGCCACCTTTTCAAGGTATAGAAAGGTCTACCTCATTCTTTTTAATGACTTCCTTGTATTACATTGAATGGATAAGCCATAATTTTCTCATATCTGCATAACAATAGGCATTTAAACTGTTTCCAATTTTCCCTGTTACAAATAAGGCTCCTTTGAATATACTTGTGCACATCTTTGCATGTTAACTCTGCAGATTACATTCCTACCTGCTCGATTAAAAACTGTCCTGCCAAAATAATGTATCAAGTTACCTTCCCACTAAAATTGTGTCAGGAAAGCCCAATTCCCCACACTCCTGCCAAAGTTATAATAATCAATCTTAATTTTTGTCAGCTGATAAAAGAAGATCTCATTCTTGATTTAATGTGAACTCTTTTTGTTTTGTTTTTCTGTTTATGCGGGGAAGGATATTTCAGTTTAAGGATAATGGGAACCAATTTCAAATTCATTTATACACATAAACATTGAACCAACAGGATACCATCCTTATTAAATATACTGATTCCTAAATGGGAAGAAATATGAGAATAGTCTACACATAAGCAATATTTCTGAGTGTTTATTACATGCCTAGACACTATGAAAAGTACCTAAGTATATTATCTTATTGAGCTCTTACAACTCCATGGAGTACATTAATATGCCCATGTTAAAAATAACATGGAAAAATAAACTGAAGGCAGATAGGTTAAGTATTTTCTTAAAGTCACATAGCTAATAACTGAGTAGAACCATGTTTTGGACCCAAACCACCTGAACTCTGGAGCCCCTATTCAGAAAAATTAAGTAACTTGCTCAACCAAAATTATATGGCCAGTAAATGGTACAGTCAACCCCGACTGTCAAACCCAGACCTGTCTAACTCGCAGAGCACACATACGTAAGGTATTTGTTTAGTAGAACTTGCATTATTTATATGAATAATGTAGTGATGGTGTGGGAAAGAATTTATTCCTAACCGAATGTGTTTTTTGTTTTTTCGATTCTGGTTTTGGTATTTTGGGTTCTGTTTTGTCTAAGGTTTTTTTGTTTTGTTTTAAGTGAAATTGCCTTGGCTGAACTAAATGCAGAACCACTGCATCCCATGATACCAGGGCATCATACCTTATTTGTGTAGTATACAACCCACAGGGCTGAATGTGGTGGCCCCAGGACCAGACACCAACTAACTAAAAGTGAAAGTGAAAGTCACTCAGTTGTGTCCAGCTATTTGGAACCCCATGGACTATACAGTTAATGGAATCCTCCAGGCCAGAATACTGGAGTAGGTAGCCTTTCGCTTCTCCAGGGGATCTTCCCAACCCTGGTTTTGAACCCAGGTCTCCCACATTGCAGGCAGATTCAATACTAGCTGAGCCACAAAGGAAGCCCAATTGACTAAAGACAAGGGGATATTTCTCCCACAATTAGGCCAAAAGAGCCAAGGGAAACAAAGTGTCCCCTAGTGGCTGAGAATGGTGTTAACAACTGCAAAATCTAGCTAGAGAAGTCCAGAACTGCTGAACAAGGGTAGTTGCTATAGTGAAATCGAGACATGAAAACTAATTGCTGCTCTCTGCCTAGAAGTGTCCGTTTTTAAGAGCATGCAAGACATATCAAGACTACTCTTTAGACAATCAGTGGTTCTATAGGAAACAAAGTGGAAGAGACAATAAACCTCACCCACATCTTGGGTCTCAAGAGTAAGATACCTACAGAGTAAATGAAAAAAGGAAAGGATTTACCTTTTAAAATTTTAGAATTTACCAAACTAGAGAAGGTGGTAGAGAAGGCGGGGAGAGTTCAGGATGGGGAATACATGTACACTCATGGCTGATTCATGTCAATGTATGGCAAAAACCACTACAATATTGTAAAGTAATTAGTCTCCAATTAAAATAAATAAATTTAAAAAAAGAGAGAGAGAAGGCAGGGAGATATACATAAATAGACTCAAGACTAGATAATCAGTCCTGGAAACTTCTTAGTAATCTTATAAAAGGCGCCCCTCCTCCGCCCAAAAAAAAAAACTAGAAAATTGGGAGAACCTTGAAAATGTTCTCAAGAGGAAAAATGATGCTAAAAGAAACCCAGATGTGGTGAATGTAAAATGAATGGAATTTTGGATTCATTCCTGCTGTCAGCCTCTCTTAGAATTGAGGCAAAGGCAATTGCAGACTTGGGAAGAAAGGCTTAACTTGACCAAATTAAAATGGCCTAAAGCCATGAAAAGACCATGGGTAAAACAGAAACATACATCAGTGGGCAGAATATGGGCCCGGAGAATCAGTACAGTAACTGAAAGAAACGGAGAAGATTCAGCCAAGGTAACTATGATTATACTATCAATCATCTGCTTGACTGAGAAGGGGATATTCTAGGTAATCGCATTTTCTAGTTTAATATTTACTATTTGTTACATATACAGATTATCAATTTTCAAAGAATTTGAAAGTATATTTTAAGATAAAAATAACACTAAAATAAAGACATCTTATCACTTTCTAATGACATGGTGGTGGTGGTGGTTTATCTGCTAAGTCGTGTCAGACTCTTGAGACCCATGAACTGTAGCCTGACAGGCTCCTCTGTTCATGGGATTCTCCAGGCAAAAATATTTGAGTTGGTTATCATTTCCTTCTCCAGAGGATCTTCCCGACCCAGGGATTGAACCTGGGTCTCCTGTATTGCAGGCAGTCTCCTGTATTACAGAAGGATTCTTTACCAGAGAAGCCCCTCTAAAGACACCCTCTAATGGGTGTTTATCAAAAGTATCAGTCATCATTACTGTCTAAGGATTGTGCAGAATCTGGTCCCTGTTACTGATATATCATAACTCTAGCTAAAAAGAAATAACATAGAAAGACGTAGGTGACACCAAATAGATTACAAAGTCCATAGAGTTGAAAGACACGATCTTTCTCAGTTCAAAGAACTTAGCACAGTAGGAAGCATGAGGAATGATATAGCAGTGGGACAGAGAAAAAAAGACCACATTCATTTAGACAACTCATCAAACTATCAGTTCTCTGGGAGCTAGGACTTTGTTTTGGTCATTGCTCTGTCACTGCCACTAGAACAGTGACTGGCACACAGCTGGCACTAACAAATATCTAAAGAAGGAATAGGTGCTGTTCTGGTTAATATGTCCTTTTCCCATCCTCTCAAAAAATATTTCTGGGAACAAAGAATGAATGTTGTTCACTCTGTCTAATATCCCTTTCCACATTCTTTACTTAGGGAAGTTCTTATCCTTTAAGGTCCAGCTCAAATTTTTCTCTTTTTCAAAGTCTTCCCTGATCCTCTCCTGCTGCCCACAATTCCACCTCCTTCAAAGAGCCAAAATCAAACCTACTTTATGCTTTCCTTCCAAAGCTCATTACTTAGACCCACATTTGCTCTCATGTCATTCTGCATTACATTATAGTTCAGTATATACATGTCTGGGACCCTTCTAATGGATTATAAGCTCCTTGAGGGCCAAGTTCTGGATTCAGTTACTCTTGAACTCCCATCTTCTAACATAATACCTTGTAAATAGTCATTACTTAAATGTCTGCTAAGTTTAATAAAACAGAATTACGTTCTTGGTGTCTAATAAGAAGAAAGCATATAATAGGTGCTCAATAAATGTTTGTTACATGAAGAACAAAACTAAGTTCCTGGCCTCAAATCCCAGGGTTGGGAGGCATCATGCCTTGGGGTTAGAGAAATGGTCTCTTTCTTGCCTGGTTCATGTGGCGAGTATTGGGCATTCTGGCACCAAAACTGTGGAAATAAGTTTGGGGGAGCTCTAGAAAGAGCCACGTAACTGACTTGGGGTGGGAGAGGAAAGAATGAAAAAGGAATGATTAGGGGCTTAAGCCAGGCAGACGGCCTCAGTGACGCCTGAGACTGGACACGATAACCTGCTGCTGACTTTGGGAGAGTGTAAACACCCAAGAGGGGAGGGATTGTTTAGCCTGGTCCAAAGAGCTAAAAGTAGGAGAAAGGATGAAACAAAGGATTGAAGATCAAAGCCCTGGGACAGGAAAGCTAACCAGGAGAAGCACTGGTCTCCTTGGACGGACAAAACAATGTCACATACATTTCCACAGATATCAACAAGTGTTATTATCCTCATCTTCAGGCATACAGGTCTACAAACAGATGGATTGCTGAAACTAGAAGAACTGAAACCTAATACAAAGAGCCTATGCTTGGAACAGAAAGTCCTTTTACCCTTATGCAAAATATAGCCCCATACTCAGGATTATATTAAAGCAGTGTCCAAAAAAACCATTGCTTCAGACTATACCCATAAGTAAAAGCTCCTCCAAAAGAAAATAAAAGAAGAAACAGTAGAAAGAAAGAGAATCAACAGGACTGGAATCCTGTGGTTCAGAAAAACACATACAATCTTCTATCCATGCTCTAAATCGCTGTTTTCCATTTTACACTAACAAAGTCACCTCTCAAAGTGCAGTTTGCTGAAAACAGATTCATTGCTTCCTGTTTCAATCCCTTCCAAGTCTGCCTGCTAGCTTCCCAGGAAAGTGGTAGTGGGCTTCAATGCCGCCTACAACATTCATAGTAAGTGCAGTGAGTGGTAGAAATAGAGAAGATAGGGCTTCCTGCTTCAAAGAACTTGTAATCTACTTGAAGAGACAAAATATAAATATGTGAATATAGCAAGAAAATAGCTTCAAGGAAACATATGATATATGCAAATGAAGAAGAGATATACATTCTGGAGAAGAAAAATAGAAATGGACTGACTGAAATCAATATATGGGTTTATAAAAGCTAGAAGAAACCTTAGGGGGTATTTTATTAAAATTGCTCATTGACAGGTGTATTAAACAGAAGCCCAGGGAACTTAAATATTTGTTAGTTCAAGTGACAAATGAGTGGAAGAACTGGAATTCAAGTCAAAGTAACACTAATGTTCACTGCAGCATTAAATACAGGAGCCAAGTTAAGGAAGCAACTTAAGTGTCAACAGATGAATGAATAAAGAATATATACATATACATATACATATATGTACATACACATACATAATGGAATATTATATATATGTTATATATAATATAATAGGATATTATACACACACACATATATATTTATATACACAATGGAATGTTATTCAGCCACAAAAAATAAAATCTTGCCATTTGTGACAACATGGTTGAATCTAGACAGTATTATGCTAAGTGAAATAAGTCAGACAAAGACATACACTATATGATCTCACCTATATGTGGAATTTAAAAAGTAAAACAAATAAAGCAAAATGAAAACAGACTTATAAACACAGAGGACAAATGGGTGGCTGCTTGAGGAGAGATGGGTAAGGGGGGGGCAAAGTAGGTGAAGGGGATTAAGAAGTACAAAATAAAATGTTTTATAAAATGTTATAAAATAAATAAGCCATAGGGATGTCATCTATAGCATAAGGAGTATGGTCAATGATACCGTAATAACTTTATATGAGGACAAATGGTTCCTAGACTTAAATGGTGATCATTTCATAATGTATACAAATGTCACGCCACACTTGAAACTAACAAAACACTGTATATCAACCATATTGCAATAATTGGAAAAAAAAAAAAAGTATTCTGCCTTCAAATCCAGGGCACATGACAAGAACTCAAGCAGAGAAGCAAGAATTAGCAATGCCTGTAAGGAGGAAGGTGAGTAGACTGGCTTGGCTGTGACAGAGGGTTTGTTTCATAGAGTCCTGAGAACTAAGAAGCCCCCCTCTATTCCAAAATAATCTGGGTGGCTCCATGTGAGACCACTTCTCTCCCTCTTCAGGAATGCTCACCATGCTTTAGGGAGCTCTGCGTTTCCCATACTACGTGTCCTGCTCTGAGATCTTATCTTCTGGCAGTCACCATTTTTAGTCCCAGATGCCTACAAGTCTAAGGACCCCCAAAGCACCAAGATACATACATGGCAAAACTAACCAAGAAGCTACTCCACATATGAACTTCTGGTTCTGCTCACAGTCCCGCCCTCCTCCTTTGCCCCCACTAACACTGAGGAAACCAGATGTACAAATAGTTAACAGAGGGGAAAAAAAAAAAATCCCACCCAGACCACTTGAAACGCGGCTAGTCTGGCTGGGCTTCGAGTCCGCTCAGCTACTGCTCCATGCCTGCTATTTATAGCCTCTGGGTGCCCAGCCCAGCTTCCAGGTCACTAATTGTGGCCCAGCCCTGAGCCAACCCCCACACCTCCTCCCCCGCCCAGGGAACAAGAAGCAAACCCAGCTTTGTCCAGCCCAGGAAGAATAGCCTGGAGTGAGATCTGAATCCAAGACCCTATTTTATAGGTTTTGTGGAAGGTATCAAAACTGTTCCAAGGAGTCTGCCCGCCTACTGCATATCTTGGGGAGCTGAGCTATCCCTTCCTTCTACACCAGTATCCTTTCCTGAATTCTTTAAGATCATCCAAAAATGAATCCTGAGTTCAGGCTAATCCATTCAGATACTAGGGAGATACAGGTTTTAGCTATCAAGGACATTAGCCAACAGGCCATAAAGAGTATGTCTCTTGAGTAAGTGTCCAAGCATTTGTGGATTGCTATGCTTGCCCCTTCTTGGGGTCTATCTGTTAGATGATCTACCCATTTGTTTGTATTACTACCCCACAACAAGACAAGTACCTGGGTACTTTTTAGTTTTATTAGAGTTCCATCTATAAACAATCCCTTCTGATTCCAAGATGCTATTACTTGAGTATTATTCTATCCTATGGCTTTTCCCCTAGGAATTCAGATGATTCTGAGGTGGGCAATGACCATTTTTGGATATATGAAGCTTTGTGAAGTTACCCTGAGTGGAAAAAGGTTTTTGTTTCATTGTTTTGCTTTTTTAAAAAATAAAGGCATACAGATTAACTGCAAAAAGACTTGGCAAAAAGACTCAGTGAAGCTTTCTGTGTTAGGTCTATATCCATGCTACATTGAGGCAACCAAAATGGGCCACATTCTCAACTATCAAGTATACCTGACCATTGTCAATGATGTTCATATTCAGAGCAAAGGATTACAACTAGAGGTGAAGGAAGAGGTAAGGGGCTTAGAATTAATGTGAGACATCTCCTTCCTTTCCTGGTTCTCCAGTGCCTAAACTTTGGTTGCTCTTCTTCTCAGACCGCCCAACAAGCTCCCAATCCTCTATGTCCCTCAACTGATACTGCCCAAGACTATACAGTCCAATGTCAGTCTTCCCCTTTTCACTTTGGGGTTCACTTGGGCCTCTGGATAATATGCCAGAGATTCTGGTTATTGGAGCCAGAACCAGAATGCTGCTGCTATGTTATCTCATCATCACCCACAAATACCAATTCCCAGCCCCAAATGGCCCCAAATCTTTCCTCCCAAGACCACAAGGGGAAAAAAGTTTCCAAATTAAAAAACTAAAACTGGCAACAAAGGTGCCCCATGGCAGTAACCTTTAAAACTGGCCATTAAAGTTTATAAGTCAGACGGGCACCAACGTGAACGATCAAGAAGAGAA
The DNA here is from genome assembly GCF_055505025.1 of Bos grunniens. NCBI lineage: Eukaryota > Metazoa > Chordata > Mammalia > Artiodactyla > Bovidae > Bos > Bos grunniens. The sequence goes on along the minus strand of NC_141166.1, from coordinate 29,756,450 downwards.
AAACAGCCCCCTCCCTTGGGGACCTGGAGCCACAGCCTTCCCCCTAAAGCCACAGAGCTGATGTCACATGAAGTGCCTGCTGCCGTCAAGGGCCCTCTGTGTCCTGACTGCAACCACTCACGATGTAGGCAGCCTCTGTGTGCTGGAGGTGGGTGGGTGTCTGGCTGAGAATAAAGGAAAAGGGAGGGGAAAGGGGCACAGAATGGGGGTATATAGGAGGTAGGGAAAGGTGGGAAGGAAGAGAAAAACAGCAAACAACAAATCTCCTATCACGAGGGCTGTCTGCAACACCCAGGCCAAGAGGGGGCACGGCTGTCAGCCTGCCTAGGACAGTGGTTCTCGACCTTTTTTCCCAACCAACACACATGAGCCATACCAAATATTTTCATCGGCAACTATAGGTCATCATGCAATGACTCTTAACCATCCTGGGGTTGGTGGGGCACATAATGGAATTTTTTCGGTAAGGGTATGAAAAGGCCTCCAAGCATTCTCCTCACCTCCCCTATGGGTTATGTACCCCCTGGGAAGAATCATCAGTTTACAGAAATTACTCCTTCCCTCCTCCTCCATCCTTCCATGTATTCAACAAATACACATGCCAGGCATTGTTCTAGGGGCACTGGTCAGATGGCAATGAACACACAAATGAGATCCCTGCCCTCACTGAGAATCCATGCTTCCACAGGGGAGGAAAACAACATAATAAAAAAAGTAAGAAGTAAAATCTGGGGTATGTTGTGCATGCTAAGTCGCTTCAGTCGTGTCCAACTCTCTGCAACCCTATGGACCATAGTCCACCAGGCTCCTCTGTCCATGGGACTTTCCAGGCAAGAATACTGGAGAGGGTTGCCATGCCCTTCTCCATGGGATCTTCCCAACCCAGGGACTGAATCTGGGCCTCCTGCATTGTAGGCAGATTCTTTACCATCTGAGCCACCAGGGTATGTTGGGTAATGATAATTGCTAAGGAAAAAGAGCAGGGAAAGGGAACAGAAGGTACTGGTAGGGGTGGGAGTGAAATTTTAGATAGGGTGGCCAGAAAGTCCTCAACCAGAAGGCACAGGGAAAAGGCCTGGAGGAAGTGGAGGAACCAGCTAGGCAGGTATCTGGGGAAAGAGCATTCTCAGAAGAGGGACCAGCAAGTACGAAGGTCCTAAGGTGGGGCACATGTCTGGGATGTCCAAGGAACGGTAAGGAGGTGGCCACTGAGGCTGAAGCCCACATTCCACTGATCACAAGCAGGAAAAAAAAATGTAAATACATTAGTGAAAGGGGACTCAGGTAGTTAGGTAAGATGAACTTAGTATTAAAATGTTTCTCTTTATTTAAACAGTTCAGAGTTCTTTTAAATAAAATCTCACCCATTAACACAAAATCCTTCCAAGGAACAAAGGTCATTATCGCCTTAACTAAGGACTAGAGCGGGAAATGGCTAGCTCAAGAATTAATTGTTAAATTATTTTAAAGCTAGAAAGTAGAATAGAATTTACTCTTGATACCCAAGCTGATGCTCTATTATTCAGGAAGTCATAGCATATTAAAAACTGGAGGACTTCCCTGGTGGTCCAGTGGTTAAGAATCTGCCTGCCAATGCAGGGGACACGGGTTAGATCCCTGGTCCAGGAAGATTCCATATGCTGTGGGGCACAATGACTGAAGCCCACTTACCTAGAGCCCACCCTCTGCAACAAGAGAAGCCACTGCAATGAGAAGCCCACCCACTGCAACTAGAGTGTAGCAGCCCCTGCTCGCTGCAACTAGAGAAAGCCCACAACAGCAACGAAAACCCAGCACAGCCAAAAAAACATAATTTTTTTAAAAACTTAAAAAAATAACCTGGAGAAGCCTTAAGAGATTATCTTACACATTCCCCTCACCTTATGCAAGAAGCAACTACCAAAATTAGAATCCAGGGTTCTTGCATGAGGGTTAATACTCCTTAGAAAGCAAAGGAGGGGGATGGTACAGATTTTAAAAGAAGGGACCGTTTCTCTCAAATCTCACATTTCTAGAATTTTTCCTGCAGAGGAAGGTGACATCCTAATGATGATATTAGGATTACTGAAGGCTCAATAGTGTTCTCTGTCCCCTGACCCCCTAGAAAAAAGTTTGTTATCTCCACATGAGAGGCTCATTGCGCTTTATCTAGCTGCCTTCAGTTCAAGTGTCCTTGGTGAGACAGAGCCTGGCTGAGCCAGTGGGCTGCAGGTCTGAAGACCAGACCAAGTCTACAGTGTGGATACAGATAAACACACACACACAGACGCACACAGTCGGGGGGAATGAAGGAAAAGGAAAGCACACACAACACAACACACCAGGGCAGCTGCAGAAAACAACTGCTTGTTAAGTTAAAATTAAACTCTGCACAAATATTGACCTTTGGAGGGGACAGAAACTGGTCCCATATTTACCAGTTTTATAAATGGGACTGACCACAGCTGCCCCACGCGCTTGGCCGGCGTGATGGCAGGATGGGGCGAGGCCACGCTTTGGGGGTGGGGGATGAATGAGAGGGGCAGGAGACATTTTAAACACTCTCTTAAACGTAGTTACTACTGGTAGGTCAAAGTTCCCAAAAGCCTTAAAAGAGGAATTTCTAGGAAAGCAAATAAAACCGTCTCTGAAAGTGGGGGGTCAGAGAAGTAGGGATAGAGAGGGGAAAGGAAGTATCAGGAAGGAAAAACTGCTAAAAATAGTGAGAAGTAGAACAGAGATTGAAACTGAATGGAGAAAACACTGGGGAGCTTATCCTTTTGAACCCTGGCCCTTAGACAAACCAAGAGTCATAAGGTAGAAGACCAGGTGACCAACTTAACCCAGTGGAACAACCTAAATGGACTTGGATTGAGTCTTGGCTCCGCTGCTCACTTGCTATGTAACCTTGGGACATTTGGGGACCCCAGCTTCCTCATCTATAAAATAGGGGTGGTAATATAAAAACATTGCCCTAATTTGTGAATTATACGAAGCCCACAACCAAAAGACAATGTGAGTGTAAGCACTTTGCCAACTATAAATACCACACAGATATCAATCATAATTTTTATTCATTCTATTCCAGCTAACTGTGCAGCTTTATGCTCAAACTAGCCAATAAACTGCAGTCTCTAAGAGCAAAGTCAGGGGTCAGAAGGGAGAGCCTAAGCTTCTTCTGGACTTGTTTAAAAGCCTCCTAAAGGCATATACCTACAGGCTTCCCAGGTGGCTCAGTGGTAAAGAATCTGCATGCCAATGCAAGAGATGTAACAGACTTGAATTCCCTGGGTCGGGAAGGTCCCCTGGAGGAGGAAATGGAAACCCACTCCACTATTCTTGCCTGGAGAATTCTATGGACAGAGGAGCCTGATGGGCTACAGTCCATGGGGTCTCAAAGAGTCAGACATGACTGAGCAACTAACACAACAACAAAGGCACATACCCAATTCTTCCCTTGCTACAGAATGACAAGGAGGTCAGCTTGCTGAAATAGCCCCCCAAAGCCACACTCTCAGCTGCAAAGCATCTAGATAAGCAAGAGGAGAAAGGACTCATCAATATTATTTCCCTGAAAGCTGATCTCTGACAAACTAAGGTTTTTCAGGAACAAACATCACAGATGCAGGGTAACTTAGTTCTGTTCCAAACCTCTGATGTGTTTTTTACACTTTTCTTTACACTTGTGACTTTCATGACCAATGCTGCTGCTGCTGCTAAGTCACTTCAGTTGTGTCCAACTCTGTGCGACCCCACAGATGGCAGCCCACCAGGCTCCCCTGTCCCTGGGATTCTCCAGGCAAGAACACTGGAGTGGGTTGCAATTTCCTTCTCCAGTGCATGAAAGTGAAAAGTGAAAGTGAAGTCTCTCAGTCGTGTCCGACTCCTAGCGACCCCATGGACTGCAGCCTACCAGGCTCCTCCGTCTGTGGGATTTTCCAGGCAAGAGTACTGGAGTAGGTTGCCATTGCCTTCTCCGTCATGACCAATAAGAATACACAAAAAATTCCTGGATCCAATCTCTACATAAGGCATGACAACACCTTCCCCTCTAGTTGTGCCACCAAGAATCAGAACTCTGAAAGTATTTCAACTTTGAACAATACATGAATAGATTTTGCTGAAATTAATCACCAGTTTTATAGACAGCTCCTGTGCCTTTATGTAGCACACTATTTGTACTGTTTACACTCCACGCCTTAAAAGCATGGAGCAAACCAGTATCTATCACTTACGGCAAGTGAGAAAGGCAGTGATAAAATGGAAGTCCTTTACCTCCTCTGTGCTAAGCAAACACGTCACTGGTATCTTTCGACTCTGCTTCTCTTGTTCAATGTTTTACCTTAATATATTACAGTTTATATTGTTAAACGAGTGTCATAAAACATAAACAATGTACAGCACAACCATGTCAGCAATTCAGGAGGAATTTCCAACGCTGCAGTCTCTGTGGTCACAGGACAGGAAGATGACTTGCATTTGGTAGACCAAACACGTGCTAAGGCAGAGACTCCAAACAAATTGGGGAGGGGGAGACAGGAAAGAAAAGAAGAGAGTGGGGAAGTTACACTCCTTGTGGGGAATCAGTTTCCCTGGATTGTGACCCAAGAAGTGATTTTAAAATGGAATCATTGTGAATTTCTGTAACACTCTGGATTTACCCTTCTGCAGGGACAAAGAGAATGCCCCCAGGTCCAGCCACTCAGGGTCTCTAAGAGCTTGTGTTATTCTTTTGTCAAAAAGAGTCCTTTCTTTACTCCAGCCCCATCCTTTCCATAAGCAAAGGATTCCCCCCTGGAAGTTTTAGTTCCATCTTCTGTGAACACAGAAGAATCTAGGCTAGCTAAACTAGCAGATCTTCTTTGTAGGGGCTTAAGATTCCTTACCTGTTAAGCTATAGCCAGAAATGATATCATTTTCAAGAATTCTCTAGTTCCAGAAAAAGGGAACTAGGCGTTACCATAATTACGAGTGTCACCCATTTAATACTCCAAAAAATCCATCTTCACTCTAAGTGCCAGTGTTCCCAGGAGAAGCCTGAACAGAACGTGCCAGTCTGTCACGCTTCAAGATCCTCCTGCCTCAATGTTCTCATCCAGAGTAAAACCAGTGCTTCAGACACAGGGGGTGTCTTGGCTCAGAACATGGTGCAGGAGCTGAAAACAAGATCTTCAAAAGCAAACTGTTCTTAAGGGAAATTCACAGCTAAGTAAATCTCCAAGAAAATAATAAAGGTCACAGTGGGACAAATGATTATTATCCAGCAATTAGAAGTGACATGTCCAGAGGAAGACAAGTACATGATATCACTTCTATGTGGAACCTAAAAAAAAAGGGTACAAATGAACTTATCTTTTTTATATTCTTTAGGTACAAAACAGAAATAGGGTGACAGATATACAAAACAAACTTAAGGTTGTTGTTCAGTCATTGTGTCTGACTCTTTGTGACCACATGGACTGTAGCACACCAGGCTTCCCGGTCCTTCACTATATCCCAGAGTTTGCTTAAACTCATGTCCATTGAGTCAGTGATACCATCCAATCATATCATCCTCTGTCGTCCCCTTCTCTTCCTGCCTTCAATCTTTCCCAGCATGAGGGTCTTTTCTAATGGAGTCGGCTCTTTGCATCAGGGTGGCCAAAGAATTGGAGCTTCAACTTCAGCATCGGTCCTTCCAATGAATATTCAGGGTTGATTTCCTTTAGGATTGACTAGTCTGATCTCCTTGCTGTCCAAGGGACTCTCAAGAGTCTTCTCCAGCACCACAATTCAAAAGCATCAGTTCTTCAGTGCTCAGCCTTCTTTATGGTCCAAAAACCAGGGGATAAGAGGAGGGCAGGGATAAATTGGGAGATTCAGCTGACATACACACACTACTATATATAAAATACATAACTAATAAGAACCTACTACATAGCACAAGGAACTCTACTCAGTACTCTGTAAACAGTATATAGAGTATACCCTATATACTCTAAAAAAAGACTGGATATATGTATAACTGATTCACTGTGCTGTACACCTGAAACTAACACAACATTGTAAATCAACTACACTCCAAAAAACTTTTTTTTAAAACTGACATGTTCAGAGATGCTTGATGATAGGGTCTCTTAACCCTACCCACAGCACAGCATCATCTGTAAGAACCTCTAGATCCCCTCCCAGACTAAATTCAGGCTGTCCAAATTCAACAGAATGCAGCCCCACTGAGGACATGCAGTTGAACACTGGTTGTTTCCATGATCTTCTGCTCTCTCCTAGCCAAACTGGGAGACTGACTTCTCAGGGCAGTCCCGCAGCAGATCATGTTCAGTTCAGTTCATTTCTGTTGCTCGGTGGTGTCCGACTCTTTGCGACCCCAAGGACTGCAGCATGCCAGGCTACCCTGTCCATCACCAGCTCCCAGAGCTTGCTCAAACTCATTTATCAGGGCAGATCATGTATCAGGGCTGATTTCCACTGAGAAGGCCTTCACCTGACTAAGCCAGCAAAATGTCTTTCTGGGAGCCTTCAGGACAGAAGGGCACTTTTAATATCAAAGATGACAGCTCTAAAAATGTTCCGAGGGCTGTAAGAGGTAATGCTTATTCAGGCCTAAGAATTACAGATGAAGCTAGGGTTCCCAGAAACACTCTGATGTAGCCCAACAGTAAGGACAAGCAGGGGACTCTCACACAGGGCCTAGATAAGGCTGGGAGCAAAGAGAAAGCACAAAGAAGGGACTCACAGACCTGGAGAGCATTTCCATACACAAGTGCATATCTCTTCCCTATCTGAGGCTCAGACACTGCAGGAGTTTTTGACTGGGTAAGAACTATGTCTGTAACCCAGAAACAACTAAATTTCAAGCACATGAGGAAAGATCCTTCCCCCTGTAATCTCTGAAGCCCCTAGAGAAGTAAATAAGGAAACACTGCTCCTGGGTACCAGTGAGGGCTGCCCACTCACCAGCCCTAGGAAATGTCTGAACAGAGTCTTATTCAAGCCAAGGGAAAGCGCTGTTAAAATACACAAAACTCCTTTGACTAATGTGAGAGGGGGAAAGAGCCTCTATAATTAACAGAAACTGTCACAGGCATTGGGGGCTCCGACGTGTTCAACGCAAACCACTTGAAAAGACTCGGTCTTCTAGGAGAAGGCTGGGGTTTGTGAGTGGGGATCCAACAGGCTGGGGACAGCTTTTCCAAAAGAATCCACCATATTAAAAAGAAGAAGAAGGAAAAAGGAGAAGAAAAAAAACTGGGGGTGGGGAGCGGGGGGCGGGGGGAGGAGAAAAGAAAAACCCAAACCTCAGCTGAATATTTTTCCACCACTGGAACTAAAAAGCTGAACAGAAGAAGAAAAGTCCAAATACAACCAGTTTTCAATCAGGGCCTAATTAGAAAGAAAAGTGGCAGTGCTATTATTACAGATCTGGGGAGGAAGAAATGCAGTCAATGACTTTCGTTTGGGCTGAGCCATCCACTTGAAAGCTGTGATGATTAGAGGGACAATTTATGCTGAGAGATGCTGAGGGGGAAGAGAGCAATGCAAGAAGGGGCTGACTGCTCATGCCAATCAGGAGCCAAAGCACATTTATTGATCACTTGCAATTTGTAAAGCATCACATGAAGGGCTGTACAAATAAAGAGGAAGGAATAAAGAAGAATAAAGATCGTAACAGATGTAGCTCTGACCTGAAGAGGCTTCTAAACACTACCCCTGCATAAGCACCTACCTCCTAACCCTCAGCCACTATATACACATGCACACGTCTTCAGAGAAAATTTAACCTTGACTTCTTTCACACACAAAGTCCACTCTGACTGCTCATGTGGCCTGACTCTGCATTGCTCCCAGCTCCCTCCTCATTTCCATACATGAGACACAGAGACTCCATGAGGAAAAGAGGCCATCATCCAATGTAATTCCTGAAAGAAGCAATCTGGATTTGCCTGAGCCCTCAAAAGAAGCCTGTCAAGGTCTACACCCTGGGTCAGACAGGCCAAGATCTTACATCAAGATGGGTAACCTCACAAGAGCTGAAAGTGTATTTTCTGCTTTCTTTACGATCCTAAAGGAATCAGGTCCATTTTCTAGGTAAAAGTCATAACACATGAGAACAAGCAGAAGGGAACTCGGGATGGGCACCCTGATACACACATGGCTATAGAAAGGAAAGCGGCAGCCAGTTCCATTCCGTATTTGCAATAGAACAAAGCAGTTTGATTGGTGGAAGCATGAAGGACTTTCTTCCCTTGCTCTGGGGTACCCTCTTCTTTGTTGATTTAGCTCAGGCAACTTGGAGGAGGGACAGGAAGGGCTACGCAAACATGTCACAGCCTGCAGTGAATAGGGCCAACAGAAAGGAGAGGCAAAGAACAGAGCTGAGAGGAGAGGAAAAGAGGAGAGGCCTCTCTTCCCATCCCACAACCTGGGCTCCATCCAACACAAAGTTAATTCCTAACCTCGGCTCACCACCCTGCCCACTGCTTGCATGATTTATCCCCCTATCTGCCTGCATCGCCTTTACAAGCCTCCCAGCCCTGCACACCATTATAAAAGCTGTCTGTGCTGCTGGCTCGACCTGGCCTGGCCCAGGCTCCTGCCACTGTAACCCTTCCCCACCCCTACATTTTACAAGCCTTCCGCCATCATGGAAATCTGAAATCCCACGAAAGAACAGTAAACATCGCAGGGAAAAGAAAATACCTAGCCAGGCCACTCTGGACAGCAGAGTCACAAATGGACCGATGTCTCCAAGCCAGAGGAGAAGGCCCGGCGGCAACAACGGTACAGTGCGCTGCCTGCTTGCCTGAACTCAGCTGGATAATAACAAAGAGATGCACACACAGATGGGCCAGTCCTTCATGGGCACAGCCAAGCGTCCCGGTGCCCTGGGAATTCCCAGGCTGGAAGAATCAGCCAGAATGTCAGGGAAGCTCACAAGTAAACACAGGTGTCAGGTTCAGAGAACCACGTGGAAATGTGAAGTTTTAAATAACGGAAAGAGACTAAACATTTTTCAGACCACAGACTAAGTCAGGAGCAGCTCTGTCACCTGCTTATATGGGCTCCTTAGGGAGGCAGCACGTTGCAGCGGAAAGAGCATGGGTTCAGATTTAGCTGACTTGCTTTGAAAGCTGGCTTCATCCCTTATTTATTAGCTAAGTGACTTCAGGAAGCTTATACTCTCTGAATCTCAGTTTCACTCTCTATACCATGAGAAATACCAACTCATAAAAAGGTGGTGAAGAGTCCTAACAAGGTTTATAGGCAGAGGGCCCAGCACTCAGAGGTACCCCCCAAAATGGTACCTATTATGATTCCTGGGGATGTTAGACATCCTAAAATGGGGGGAGGGTCTATTGCTTCCTCATGCAAATTTTAGCCTGCTTAACAAGTTTCCCCTTTGTTCTAAGAAAACTTTCTCTTTCTAAACCAGATTCCACCAGTTCATCTCCTGGCCAGAGAATGAGCCAAAAGGGAGGCCCCTGGAGGAGCATCTTCCCTACCCACTGGGTTGAGTACCCTTTTCATCACTCTGAACTCATATGACCCAGGTCTGCCTCTGATCCTCACACTAGGCCCCCATTGGCTCCTCTGGCCCCAGTTCATAAGGCTCTTCTTCTTCCTTTTTCACATGCCTCAAGAGAACCTGCCAGCAGCTGCTAGATTCCATTCTGTTCGAGAATGCCCACCTGCCCTATTACAGCAGAGTCTAAGCCAGATGTCAGGGTTCACACCTTCCCCAGCTAACTGAGTGGAGAAAGTGGACACTCAAGAATTCTCCATGAGTCTCTTGAGTTCCAAAACGCTTTGCCAATGAGGCTGAGTGCTCCCCAGAGCTCTGTTATTCACTTGGGGGTAGGCAGTAGGGACACAGAGGGGGAGGGCGAGGGAGGGCAGGGAGAGAAGAGAGCCTTGATTCAGGGGCCAGACTGAGTCCGCCACAGGCCAGGCCCCGCTGAGGTTTCTCGGGTGAAACACGCCTCTGTGATGGCTGTGCCTGTGAAGCGCATGGAAATGCCCATAAAGCCGTATCAAACCCTGCGCAGAGAAGGACAGGGATATATATAGAACCAGGAACCAAAGGGCCCACAGGGGATTCAGGCGGACAGCTCCGCCCAGCCCTTAAGCCCGCCCCGGGGAAGCAGGGAGGCCCAAGGAACAAGCTCAAGGAATGAAGGTTGGAGACAGCCCGGCGGGTGTGCGCAGGGAGTGGGGAAGGCAAGGGGCACTGGGGACAATGATGGAAGAGAGCTGGCGACGGGGCTGTGGGAATTGGTCAGGGCCGGGGAGCCGTGCCTGCTCCAGCACCTGGACGCCAAGGAGCCGGCCTCTGAGTTCTGGCAGATCCCGAGGTGACTCGTAACACTCGCTTTGGTGTCCCATGGTCTGGACAGTGTCCTGCAGCCTTCTCAGAACCAAAGAGCCTCTCATGAAATAGCTTTCCCTGTCCTTTCTCCACCCTCTGGGCAGTACCTCCAGTTTAAATTCGTCTGGGAGCCAGTGTTCCCCAGTCACCACTCCCTGCCTCTCAGAGAAACTGGGGTCGAAAAAAAAAAAGACATCTACCCATGAGGAAAGTGTCCCGAAACAAGAAAGGTATCCTAAGATGGACATCTGTCAAAAGATAGAATGAAATTCACAGAAAGGAAAAAATAGAGGATCACAGAATGAGGCAAGAGCCTTAGGAACCAGGGCATCTGGCAGCATCGGGCCCTGAAGGAGACCCAGTCTCGTCAGGGACAGAAAGTTAATGGGCTCCTCCACTCTTGGGTTTGCTGGGAACCCCCTCTCCTCACCAGTCCTCTGGCTGAAGTAGGACAGTGGAGGTCCAGACCCTGGGTGAGGGGGAGGGAGCAGACACGGAGTCCGCAAGGATTTCTTACCTGAGCAACAACCAAGGTAACCAGCCCCCATCCCTGTCCCTGAGAGAACCCTCTCCACCTCGAGTGTTCCCCAAGCCAGTGCCAGAAGTAGGACAATGTTTTGGCGCCACCTGCTGTCTTTTTCCTGACAGCTGCGTACACTACATCCTAAAACTGGATGGACCTCAAATTCACCTTCTTTAATTCATCACAAGCCCTAAAGGAATGGAATCCAAACAATGGACAACTTCAGGACTCCACGCTTCTCCTGGTTCCCTTGGACCAACATCGTAGGAACTCCAGTTAGCCAGAACCATCTTACTGGGTTCTGAGTTCCAGTCTTAACAGCCATGGGTCTCTGAAGTTCCTTCTCCAAGAGTCTTGCTGATGTGAGAACTGTGAACACTCAACAAGCCCTTACTCTAGTCAATAAGTTCTATATAGTTTTAAAATATTTCTGTATCATACTGGTTTTCTTGGTTTTGGTAGAAATTCTAATTTTGCACCAAGATGACATGATCCTTTGTCATCCAACAGCAGAATGAAAGCAGTGTCACCAACAAGCAATGACTTAGATACTTCGCATTGCTCCACCATTCCTGTGGTCCTCACTATGGTCTGGGCAAACATTCTAATAAGCAACATGCTCATTGAGCAGTCAGTTCATCTTACAAATATAAACATTTGTTCATCCATTTAACAAATATTTCTGTAGCACCTAGGAGGCACAAGTTGGAGGTACAGTGGTGAATAAGACATACAAGCACCCAGTTCTCAAGGACCCTTCATTTTAGCATCATTTATTTGATTCTTTAAGGTAGTCTAGCAATTTCTCACCCATCTTAAAGAATATCTGGGTGAATAGCAAAGATCAAGACAAAAATGTAAACAGACTTTGTAAACAGAATGAAGAAATATAAGAAGATATAAGGAGAAAGATACACAGAGTGGGACAATGAATGTGTACAGAAAGAGAACTGTTAATATTATTCCTTCCTCATATTCATTATGAAGAAGAGTTTTTTTCCTAAAACCCATTAATGGACCTAACTCTAGGAACTGCATGCCAGCTTCCAAGGTCAGCTTCCTCAGACCTCAAGAAGGATTTAGTAGGTCTTTAGTAGAAAGTATGGAGGGCTGCCTGGGATTGACAGCTTAAATTATATGCAAGTATTTCCCCAAATGTCACCACAGGAAATATGTGGGGCTCCATAAAAAGTATTGTCATCTTGTAGAAGAGGAAGAAGCTTCTGCGGGGCTGTAGCACAAGCCAGCAAATCGAGGGGAATAGAGTTAATCATAGAATCTTAGGGTTAGCCATACCCTCTCCTATTGCTTTCTAAGCAGGGCTAGATGACACCTGTTGTTAGGGAAACAGTCTTAAAGAATTCTAGCAGGGTAGTTTCCAAAGTTTCCCTGGTAACATTCTAGTCAGGTGAAAAATTGTTCTTTCTACTTCAACTATATCCTTATTGCTATAATGCAAGTTCATCCTTTCTTGTAATATAATTTTGAAATGCCGAAAAGCACATCCTACAGGCACTGATTTTTCATATGTAAAAGAATGAGCTATGACTCAATCTACTTCTTAATTAATCCTATTTTCCTTGGATTTTTTAAAATTCTATTTCCACCACTCTTACTACTGTTCTGATTTTCCTATGGGCACTAAGGCTCTGTGCATCTTTCAAACATGACACCAAAATCCTGTAATAGAAGGGTGGCCTCAGGCTCTCCTCCTCTTCTTTTAATTACATAATTTGGAATTCTGTTCATGTTTTTAAATAACCAAACTATGCCAAAAATTACGTTGCAGTCGGGAACTCTTACTAGTTAAATCTGAAAGAAAAAAAGGGGGGAAATTTTCTCACCTAGGAAGTACAAGGATACTTTATAGAGAAAAGAAGTTCTATTGAATAAGATACTGGAATAGCCAAAGCATCCGACAAAAGGTGTAGCAGGCAAGGCTGGTAAGCAGGGCGCCCAGGGCGAGCATTTAGAGGGGCTTTACGCCTCGTTGAGGGTTATTAAAGGAACCACAGGAAATTCTACTTTCCTTTCCTTTCAAGAGCTCCCAGGGAATCCTTCACTAATTTTCCCACAGAGAATGACTTCCTCATTTGTCCTAGCTCAGTGTTTTGTGTGTAATCTCCAGAAGAGCACTCTCACTTTGGATTCGTGTACACCTAACCATCTCCCCTTCTCTTTGACGTGCTTCTTGGAGCAGGAATCATGTCAGTTATTGCTGTATCCCTAGCACTCACTAAATATTCACCACTGCTAGTTTCCTACCCCCCAAAGCACCTCGTGCAAGAGCCTAAACCCAGCAGCACTCGACACACTGGGACAAGGACAAGGGCAGGAACAGCAGCCATCCAGCACAACTCCCCTGAGTCGTCAGACCAGTTCAGGATATTGGCATGAAAACTCCTTTTTCTCTTGGCCCAGACATTTACTCTTAAGATTTGCCTCCTCCTCAACAGACTCCAGGAAATAGGGTTAGTTTTAACTTCTAGAAACTCTAATCATTCTTGTTTTCTCCAAGCTAAGGGCCCGAAGGAAGGCTGCAGATACCTCATGAATATGGATGAGCCTCTGCGGTCACATGAATATTAACAACACCCTGTGGCTTTCGGGAACAGCAGCCCAGCTAGAAGGTCTAATATTAACCTTGGCTAGCCCCAAAAGGTGGGCAGAGCATATGCCCATACGACTCCATGCGGAGTAAAGACTGAATGGCAGAGTCTGGTTGGGGGTTGGCCCCTATGCAAACACTGGGCACAGGGGCAGTTAAGAAAGGACTAAACACTGTGCCCACGTCCCTGGCACTGAAAGCACTGCCAGCTGCTATCCAGGCAGAAATCCCAGTTCACAAACTCTGCAGAAGTAAGGATGCAGAAAGCTCAAGTCATCCTCAATGCAAAGAACAGGTAGGGATACCCTTACCTAGTTCAAGAGCCACCGTAGAGGGCTAGGGAAGGTTCAAAGTCAGATTTCGTTGGACAAAAACCAGAATCAAACAATCAGGCTCGAAAAAAAAAAAATAATAATAATCAGGCTCATTTAGACAACAAAATACAGTTAGCAGGTCACACATTAACAGTAATGAAAGACCTGCAGGCTGCAGAATTTCCAGCCCACATCTTCCGTGAAAAAGCGGATATAGAGACCAGTGACTTGGGCTTAAGGGCAAAGATGTTCTAACACCAAAGGAGCAAGAGATAGAGAGACTGGGTTCTTTCAGCACCTACAGATTCTGAACCCAGGAGACACCAGAAAGAATGATGAGTGTTATTAAAAATAAAGGAGAAGTACCCTGAATCAGAGTCAACCAAAGAAACCCATATACTCCTGGCTCTGGGTCTAAGTTCAAAACCTACTGCCAAGATTTCCCTGGTAGTCCAGGGATGAAGAACTACCTTGCCAATGAGTGGACACAGGGTTTGATCCCTGGTCCAGGAAGATCCCACATGCTGCAGAGCAACTAAGCCCGTGAGCCACAACTACTTACGCCTGCGTGCCCTAGAGACTATGCTCTGCAACAAGACAAGCTACTGCAATGAGAAAGCCCTCACACAGCAATGAAGACCTAGTGCAGCCAAAAATAAATAAGTTATTCATGTTGATGTACGGCAGAAACCAACACAATATTGTAAAGTAATTATCCTCCAATTAAAAAATAAATAAATTCCAAAAAAAAAAAAAAAAGCCTACTTCTATGGCACATGACAATACTACTGAAAGGCAGGTTAAGTGCCCCATGCAGGGAATTAATGCTAATCACTGGATTCTTGCTGAACTCACACCCCAAAACAGACTTTGTTTAAAACTAGAAAACACCTCTTTACTCCTCTTGCCTGATCCTACTTAAGGCCTTGACCCCTTAGTTCTGTCTGCAAATCTGACCCAGCCCCCTTTACACACACATGCAGAAGAACAGAGAGGCCTGTGGGCCGAGCCCCAGCTGAGGTGGTGAGAGGCCACACCTAGGAAGAGGGTGGCGGCTGCTCACGGAGCTGTGTTCTGTCACACAATTACCATATTATGCAGCTCTAATAAAAGAAATACTTGAAGTTTTACTAGTGCCATATAATAAAGTATTTATAGAATCCGGGGGGTAGGGGTAGGCAGAGGTAGAGGTGGGGAGGGAAAAAGGAGGAATCAGAATTGTTCGCGAGAGCCCTGGCGACAACAACCCCCAGCATTCATCGTGTAGCACTCGACTTCAAAGCGTCAGCCTGGGCTATCAGGCTGGCTCTCACTGGCCCAAATCAGTGTGGCTCCCCATCCACTGCTTCTCCTGAATAGTCTGTCTCTAACTTCTTCCTTGTTTAACAAAGAAAGAGATGAGAAACTGAAAGGAACAGGAAGAAGAAGAAGGAATGTCAGCAACACTGGAGGCCTGAAAATGTTGGGGACCGGAGGACAGGGGACGGCAGTCAAAGAATGAATGGAATGTGAGCTTTAAAAGGCTAAACTTCTAGTCTCACCATCCAACATATCTGACAGCTTTGAAATTTGCCCAAACAGGGTTTTCCATCATTGCACTGGCCCCTCTGCACACCTCTCACACTCCCCATTCCGACCATACACTTCACTTGTAGCCACCACGAGCAAGCGCAGTGTGCTCCACACCTACAACAACCACAGTGTCTCCCACACCTCCCCTTCTCCTGCATGGTCCCCAGAGAAACAGCATCTCACACACAACAGACTCACCACAGCACACTCCTCCCCACGAGCACTCACTGGCTGCCTGGATTTCCCAGGCATCTTCCCAACTTAAGGCACATCATAGATAAAAAAGGTTTTCTGAGTCTACCACCCTCTTTAACATTTCAAAATTTTCTATTACCCAGAAAATCTCCCCAAAGAGAGCACAGTGAGGGCTGTGGCATTATTACAGAGGAGACTATAAACAGAACAAATATAGAGCTGCTTTATTACAAGGCAGTGTGGGGTTGGTGGCTGGCTGATTACAGGGACACTCCCCGGAGCTCTCTGCAGTCCCAGACCTCAATAAAGCCCAGACTAGAGTCGCTTTTCAACTGAGGGGCAATTGGATTCGGGGGGCCCCTAGAATCTCTTCAGATTCCAATCCAGGATATGAACCTGCCTTGGTGGAAGATAAGGAGGAAGAGCAAATATAGTCTAAGAACAACCATGCTTGGCAAAGAGCCACCAGGCCATCTTCTCCAAGGCAAACACAATTAGTAATGCTTTGGGTTTCTGGAAATCAACAGATATCAAACTTCGGATTTAAAAAAAAAACTATAAAAATCAAGAGCAAATTGATTTAGAATCTCCACACGTCAGAGATGATGCAGGGGGACGAGACAGAATGGATTCGAAGACAGAAAGAGAAGCAGTGCAGCTTGAGTGACTAAACCAACCCGTATTACGCATAAAATCATAGAAGGAAAGGGTGGGAAATCCACAAGGCCTCTCCTCTGGGCTCGGGCACACGGCGTCCCTTCCGGGGTGACTCACAGTGGGCTCACCTTCACCCCTGCTTCATGTGGTAAGGGCCTCTTTATAAGGAGACATACCCGCGGAGCCTTCTCCTCCTCCATCGCTGCAAGCCAGGGGAATTGCGTCACTGACCTCCACACACACTCACTCCCTCCTCTTTCCAGCCGGCCACCACACAAGGGATCTTGTCTTGTGGTCCCCGCGATCCTTTCATCTAGGCTCCAAACCCACTGTCACCTTGGCCCTGAATCACTCCCCAGGAGACACTGGGAAAACATTGCCGGACAAAGAGCGTCTGGGTCCTGCATGGCTAGAATTCACTGATCCCTGCTGGCCAGAGAAGCCAGCCGTGCTCTTCCCAACCCAACAGCTAGGGTGCAGGGATAATTCTGAAACCTGGCCTTGTGGCCAGCTCTGCCTACAGACGAGGTTTCCACTGATTTGGGTGATACCAATTCCCTCCAGCTCCCAAGAGCTGAAGGATAAAAAAGGACCAAGGGGCAGCCTGAATGGTTCCAGCTCTGCCTTACTTGTTCAGTGGTTGAGAAATTGTTAGAGCTGGAAGAGGGTGAGCAAGAAAGTATCCCACCCCATTCTCTTCTCATCCCACTCAGCCATCCTATTCCCAGGGTAGCCCCAAGGAAAACATTTTGGCAGCTGAAAATGTCAGTGTTTCTTAGATCCCTCTCCAGATAGAGAGATTCCCCTCTAGAGAGAGGATTCGCCTCTGTGTCTCAGGTCACGTCCACATCCTATGGTCCTAACATTTTTCCTTGACCTTCTGTGTGATAATGCTCGGGTTTGGGGCTTGGCCGCTTTTCTATCATTTCGGACCAGTGTTTCAGTGGGCATATATAAGGGGAGTCACAGGAATGCTTTTTACTCTTTGAGTATCCTCTCTTCTCAAATATATTTCATTAGAACAGAGTCTCTGAGACAGTGTGAGATAGTGGAAAAGCTCTGTCCTAGAAAGTCAAAGGATGAGGTCTGGCTTCAACTGCAATGACCTGTGGACACAAGGTCATTAAATTTCTCTGAGCCAATCCATCATATTTCCTTATCCTGAAGTGGCCAGAGGGGCGTGAAAACAAAATTTTTATACGTAAGTTTGTTCTCTCTTTTTATAGCCTTTTAAAAAATCTGAGTAGGTGATCAATATATTTACGTTGAATTTTCCTCAATGAAACCTGCTTATTTCACCAGATAGTTATGAGAATCAAATTAAATAAAAAAGGCAAAAATTCTCTCCAAAATACATAGTACCAAAAAATTTGCTGAGTACTTAAAATGGACCAGACAGATTAAACAAGACTGATACTATCCCTGCCCTTGGGGAACTTACCATGTAGTAGAAGGAGCCAGAAAAACTAGTACTTACAGTGCAGTGTTGATAGGGCCTATGATAGAACAAATAAAGTCACACATAAGAAGGGCAATAGAGAATTCCCTGGCAGTCCAGTGGTTGGGACTCCATGCTTCCACTGCTGGGGGCCCGGGTTGGATCCCTGGTCAGGGAACTAAGATCCTACAAGCCACACAGTAGCCTTAAAAAAAAGGGGTGACAACTAAGTTTTGCTCCCTGGTGACTCAGCGGGTAAAGAATCCGTCTGTAATGCAGGAGACCCTGGTTCGATTCCTGGGTTGGGAAGATCCGCTGGAGAAGGCATAGGCTACCCACTCCAGTATTCTTGGGCTTCCCTGGTGGCTCAGATGGTAAAGAATCCGTGTGCAATATGGGAGACCCAGGTTCAATCCCTGGGTTGGGAAGATCCCCTGGAGAAGGGGATGGCTACCCACTCCAGTATTCTGTCCTGGAGAATTCCATGGACTGTGTAGTCCATAGGGTTGCAAAGAGTTGGTCGGACATGACTGAGCGACTTTCACTTTTCAACCTGAGCTCAGAGGGCCAGGGAAAATTTCCTGGCAGAAGTGACATCCCCTCTGAAACCCAAACAATGAACAGCAGTCATCCAGATGAGAAGGCTTTGCTGCTGATTGGCAGGGCACTTCCAGGAGGAAGAGCACATGCCCAGGACTAGAGACAAGACAACAATGAGCTCGAGGAGCTGACCATAGTTCACTGGACTGAAGTGAAGATTGGGGATGGGTTTAGGGGTACAGATTTGGAAGTGTAGATTTGGGGGTGAGTGTGGCCTAGCATAAGGAAAGCTGAGCACCAAAGAATTGATGCTTTTGAACTGTGGTGTTGGAGAAGACTCTTGAGAGTCCCTTGGACTGCAAGGAGATCAAACCAGTCAATCCTGAAGATCAGTCCTGGATGTTCATTGGAAGGGCTGATGCTGAAGCTCCAATACTTTGGCCACTTGATGCGAAGAACTGACTCATTAGAAAAGACCTGGACGCTGGGAAAGATTGAGGGCAGTTGGAGAAGGGGGCAACAGGGAATGAAATGGTTGGATGGCATCACCAACTTGATGGACACAAGTCTGAGCAAACTCCGGGAGTTGGTGATGGACAGGGAAGCCTGGCGTGCTGCAGTTCATGGGGTTGCAAAGAGTCAGACACGACTGAGCGACTGAACTGAACTGTGGCCTAGCAAAAGAGTGGGAGAGGCAGGCAGAGGCCAGATCATTACAGGCCTTCATGGTTTCACTAAGGAGCTTGGACTTTATCCTAAGGTCAATAGTGAGCGACCGATTAATTTTCAGCAGGCACACGTGACCAGATTTACTTTAATCAGGAGCTTCCATCTGGTTTGTTGTCCTTTCTTGAGTATCGTCCCTGCCCAGCCCCCACTCTCCAATGAGGACTGTCGGGTCACCCAGCCAAGAGTTCACATTTCTAACCCAAGGCCCATTTCTTATCTCTTACTCGAATTCCACCAAGTTTGCCAATATTTACTTTCTCCTCAATCCTAGATCTTTCAACCTCTAGAAACAATTTGGGGGCCTCCTAACAGAAGACTAAGATAATACTGCCCAGACACATGATCAATCTGTATAAGAAAGACCTTATATCTGGATGATAATGACAGACTAGCAAATGAAGTGTATGGAAAACATCCCCTCCTTTTCTTTCTTTACCTCATTAAGTCACATAGAGCCACAGTTTAAGGCTTAGGATCAATACCCTAAGGGGAAAGCATCATGGCCATTAACTTTATCTCCTGGCCTTAGCATTTAACCTTAGGATAGCAGAACCTTGGCACTGGGAAAGAAACCTTTAATCCTCCAGTCCAGCCTTCCACCTGAGTATCACTGGCAATTGAAATCAGATTATTTCTTACTGCCTGAAATTTCCTTCAGAATTTATTTTTATGTTCATCCCCCACTGGACAGGTCTAGGGTAGGACCTCTATGTCCAGTAGAGAACGGCTGTAACTCACTAGGTCTTCTGGTTCTAGAATAATGCTATTCAAAGTGTTATCACTAAACTGGTCCTGGTCCATGGACTCCTTGTTACCACACACAGGCTAAGTACAAAAGTTAAGTGTAAGCATTTGGAAGTCTGTATAGAACCTGATATTGCCATGACAGCCAAACACAAGTTCAGAGGACTCACCTCAGTGAACAGGGTATAAAACGGTTCGAGCACTGCTGATCTGGTCATGTGTGGCATGTGCTGCAGTGAGTTATGCACAGTAAGACCAGGTTACTTTGAAAAGCACCATTCTAGAAGGTTTCACGGGAAGAGAAGAGGAGAGGTCTGGAGGTAGGAGGACCAGCTCTTTCCCCTCTTCTGGTTACAATAAAGAGTGAATCTGCTGTGGAGGATGAGGAACAGGAAGCTGCTCCCCCTAGGCCACTGGCTGTGTGGGGTGAAGAGGAGGGCAGGAGTTGGCGGCCAGGTTATCAGGCAATAACAAACTCAGCATCCAAGCACGCGACTTCCAGCAATGCAAGGAGCTTCCTTTGTTTTGGGAAAACAAGGGCTGCAAGAAGCCTCTCCTTGACACGTTCTTGCCCGGCTTCGGGAGGAGCCCAACCACCCATAACACACAAACAGGACAGTCCTGGCCAGTGAGAGACAAGCCGGTACCCTGACCACAACCCCTGTTTGCTTTTCCTTTTCCACCACTTCCTCAGTTGGAGGGCCACTGTGGGGCCATAGGGAGCTGCCAGCCTAGGTCACTACTCAAGAACTTCACCCCCCATGACCCAGTACGTTCTCCATACAGCTCTTCCTATGCCTTTTCTACAGTCTACTTTCTCTTCCCAATATGGTACTTTTGGTCTGAGACCAAGGAAATACTTCTGGGGAGTGGTAGGTAAAGCTAGGCCTCAGAGCACCATTCCAACAAAGCCCATGGTATGCTCTGGCCAACGATGCTAGCTTAACTCTAAAATCAAGAAGATTAGCACCTCTCCAAGGGCCCAAGAAGAACGATATCTGAGGTTTCAACAACTTATTCTCAACATGTATTTTTAAGTTATCTGAAGAGTCAATTATATTAGAGTCTCGGCTTCAAGAACCCAGTTATCACCAAGACTAACGTATATAAAACAGTGCACCACTTCATGACACGGAATGTTGTTAAAACTAAACTTCTAGCTGCCAGCTAGGGAGCAAGGACCAAAGACCCAAACAAACATCTGACAGCACCTGCTAGTCTAGCTCTCAGGGTATAAACAGAGTAAGAGTGTCAACCTCCCAGACTCACAGGAGACTGTCTTCTAAGACCAGAGACTTCGGGACATTTTCTCCAAGAGCACTCTGAAGTAGGGCTGGCAAGTCCTACTTATGACTTTATGAGGATCCATCAAGAGCCTGGGGGACCAGGAAAGCTTCCTCCCTTTCTGATTCATCAAGGGAGCTTACTCTTTACCCTGATGGCTCAAGAGTCCAAGTTTCTATGAAGACTTATTTGTCCAGTAAGAGGAGGGGTGTGGGGGCGGGACTCCCCCCCCCCACTCCAAGCCTCCTTCATGCCAAAGAAGGAGGAAACAGAATAAGCAAAATAAAATTCATAAAGCGAAGCAGTAATTATGGTGTGGTCAACAAGAGGCTATCCTCAAGCCCATCATTATGTGGCTAAATTTAACGCCCCGCGCGGCCAGGGGAGCCGTGCGCCCGGGGCACCGTGTGTCCACACAGACGCCAGCTCTGCCACCTTCACCCGCTCAACAGCCGCCAGGCCTGCCAGAAAGCAGGTCACAATTTTTTTTATAGTCTGTTTACCAAGATGCTGTTTTTACTGCGAGGTTTCTCTCATTTTATCTCTTTTTCCCTTTTCCCCAAACAGACTGGCCTGTATTTTCTGTCCTGGGTTTTTTTTTTTTTTCTTTCTCCCTCTCTCAGTACTATTTTCAGAACTCTAATTTTATATGGTATGTCCCTTTTTTTTTTTTTTTTTTTGGTAAATATTTGCCATGACTAAGCCAGGCACATCCAGTTTAAAAGGCTCCATCCCACAAAACATCGGGTCTTTAATGATATGCATCTCATTAGCTTTCCCCATGAAAGGGGGTATAGAAAAAAAAAAAAAGCAACTTACAGACTCTCTCACTTTTTATATCTAGAGAGACCTATATTTATATATGAGGACAAGCTTGAAACTGACATTCCGAGCCTCAATACGAGGTTAGTACAATGGCCATTTGATTCAGTAGAGAGAGGCTATGGGGTCTATGTGTCAGCTGATTGCTAGTTGAGCCAGGCGGTTCTGACCAGATCAGTACAGAACCAATCCTCGAACTCTGAGGTATCAGGGTTCGATAGTTCAGGGGAACAAAACTCCAGGAAGTCCTCTGACACTAAATTTCCTAAAACAGGCATGAGAGGACACAGCGAGACAATGGGGCACCAATATTTTCCCCATCCCCTGGTGCGTGAAGTCAAAGAAAGGAAAGCTACAAGTTAAGGGAGTGCTGAGAGAGACCCCCTTCCAGTTAGCATTTCATACCTGCCATTCACCATCCAAAGAGCTTCTCCAGCTGGGCAAAGCCTCAAAACTGATGGGAGGATTTCTTACTGTACATGTTAGGTTCAATGAAAGGGGCCACGTGTCCATCTATCGCACTGAGCAAAAGGCAGAGCGTTCAATAAGCATTCTCTGAGGACTGATCTATGGTGCATTTAAAATCACCCTGATACTCCAAGAGAGAGTTAGAGGAGCCCCTGAGATTGAGGGCTTTCAATAAGAAGTGTCGAGGCAGGGAAAGAGATATACAGTTTGAGAGACCCTGAATGGCTGCTAAAGCAGCATCTTGTGGGAGTCTATACTTTGAAGGCATCACCAAAGGTCCAGAGTCTCTAACTTGGTCTTCACTGGTTAATTTAGGGATAAACAGACTCCAGAGGATTGACTGATACTAACTAAAATCACAAGAGACCAATTTAGAAATTAAAATGCCAATTTATTAGTTTATAAGGTAGGGGCTATAACCATTCTAGTGGCTGATACACCTTGTGCTGATTTTTCCTGAGAAGATAGATAAAAACCGAGAGCCCTCCTTACTAAACACACAAAAAAAGGCAAAAACAACAAATGACTTAATGGAATAGTTCATATACACTGCAGAAAAAGCTGGCCATTCATCCTTATTCTACACTAGCATTGCTGCCGCACTGGGGTAGACAAATTAATCAACTGTCACTCCCTGGTTTTTCTCTTCCTGCATTCTATACAATGAGGCAGTTCTTGGGGCAGTTCTCTAGCCATGGCCACTTCCCCATCTTGTAATTAAGTTATGAGATAGTTAGGAGTCTCCCTCTGCTCGTAGATGGGTCTCAGTCTTGCCTAGTGCCCACATGAAGTCCTAGGTGAAGCTGTGTAATATGTAGCAAGGCAATGGGACACGATGGAAGAATACTGGGTGGCAAGCTCAGAGCGCTGGGTCCTGGTGCCAATCTACCACCGGTTTCCCAGTACATTCTTTTATCTTTGCAAGCTCTAATTTCCTTATGAGTAAAACAAAGAGCCTTGATATATCCTTAGATTGATAAAGCCCCTTCCAGCTCTTAAAATTCTACAGCTCTAATCTTCTCAACAAGGTATCTAAGACACCATGATTTCCTTCTTAAGGTACTTGCCTGGGCCCTTGAGATTTGTAACCTCATCTCAGAATCAATACATTTACAAACAGATGGGTGGGTTCCTTCTGTAAATAGCTAATCTCACCCATGTTATATTGATTATTATTATCTCAGTATCAGAGATGACCCCAACCTGGGGGGATATTCTGCTTGAAACTAGCATCTCGTTAGGTACCCACTAAATTCAGCAGTTTCACTCTGCTCTTTCCCCAGCTGCTAGGCACTGCAGAGAACTAAATGCTAAGATGCTCATTGACTATTTCTTTTTATTATTATTATTTATTTATTTGGCTGTGCTGGGTCTTAGTTGCAGCATGTGGGATCTAGTTCCCTGATCAGGGATCAAACCCAAGGCCCCTGCATTGGGAACACAGAGTCTTAGCCACTGGACCACCAGGGAAGCAGCAGCAGCATCCTTGTCTCAAAACCTCCTCTTCATTCCTAGCCTCACTTACACCAAGCTGGAAGGATTTCGTTGGAGTAAAAGATTCAAAGCAGCATTAGAACTGCTCAGCCTTCAAGTTTAAGAGTTAAGAGACGCCAAAGAGTTTGAAGAAAAAGTGAAAGTGAAAGTTGCTCAGTAGTGTCTGACACTTTGTGACCACATGGACTATACAGTCCATAGAATTCTCCAGGCCAGAATACTGGAGTGGGTAGCCTTTCCCTTCTCCAGGGGATCTTCCCAACCCAGGGATAGGACCCAGGTCTCCCACATTGTGGGCAGATTCTTTACCAACTGAGCCACAAGGGCAGCCCAAGAATACTGCAGTGGGTAGCCTATCCCTTCTTTAGCAGATCTTCCTGACCGGGCCGGGGTCTCCTGTATTGCAGGCAGATTCTTTACCAACTGAACTATGAGGGAAGCCCGTTAGAGTTTCTGCAGGACTCCCTCAAACCACCATATCCAGGGAGAGCTTCTCAGATTGCGTAACTGAATAAAGTCCCTAGACATGTCTTTCCTTCAACAGCCTGCTGCTGCTGTTGCTAAGTTGCTTCAGTTGTGTCCAACTCTGTGTGACCCCATAGACGGCAGCCCACCAAGCTCCCCTGTCCCTGGGATTCTCCAGGCAAGAACACTGGAGTGGGTTGCCATTTCCTTCTCCAATGCATGAAAGTGAAAAGTGAAGTGAAGTTGCTCAGTCGTGTCCGACTCTTAGCGACCCCATGGACTGTGCCATACAAAATCCCTCTGAACTTTTAGCTCAAGATTTCCCTCTTCCAGAAATACCTTACCCAAACTAGCCTGGTATGAAACCCAGATGCCACCCAAATGAATCTATTGCTCCTCTCAGACAACACATATTTTATGTATTTAGAATATTCTTTGCATATGTGTAAATATGCCTAATCTCTCAAAAGTCCAACTTTCAAGGACAGAGACCATGTTTTAACTTTTCAGTATGACTCCATGTTGTTTAATATTTTCACTGGTGCTTAAAAAGTACTGTCCACATAGAGCTTAAATTTCCAAATTAAAAAACAACAACAACAAACAAACAGACCAAAGATCTCCCATACAGAATGAAAAAAATGCTTTCTGGGACTCTGGGGCAATTTCCCCTTGACAGTTTTATTATAGGAGATAGCAAGGACACCCACGAATCCTGCCGTCTGTGCCCTAAACACTGGACAGGTAAGCTGCCAACCGACAGACCTCAGTCTCACTCCCATGCTTCAGTTCAGTTCAGTTCGGTCGCTCAGTCATAGCCGACCCTTTGCGACCCCATGGACTGCAGCATGCCAGGCCTCCCTGTCTTATGTTTCACTGTGGCTCACTATCCAAAGGAGGTTTCACCCACAAGCAAAAGCCATCATAAGGGAACATGGGTATAAGGCTGAAGTTATAAAGTCAATAGATCAGGCAAAGCTTAAAGGTAAGTCATTTGATACTTTTGTTTTTTCTCTTCATTTCTATGACCAGAGACATTGAACAACGGGAGAAACTTCTCCAATGCCAAGACCTCTGAGCTACAAGCATTCATTATTTTGGACCTCCTACTACTGGGCACTGCTGTAGACTCAGAAGGGAAACAAAATGAGCAAGACAGTTTTGCTCTTGAAGGAGTTTATCACCCAAAAGGGGCAAGAAGTATAGAAATTCTCATATACAAGGCCAAACTGAGACGTGGCACAGGAAAGATACAAAGCATTGTGGGAGCTCAGACGAGGGAGAGTATAGCTTATACTTTGACTTCTGTCCGTTTCACTATTTCTGGCATTACAGAAACATCAT
The DNA here is from genome assembly GCF_055505025.1 of Bos grunniens. Taxonomy (NCBI): domain Eukaryota; kingdom Metazoa; phylum Chordata; class Mammalia; order Artiodactyla; family Bovidae; genus Bos; species Bos grunniens. The sequence continues at coordinate 29,730,911 of NC_141166.1, read as the reverse complement.
AGAACCATCTGATGCTCTTTTTAAGTTAGGAGAATTAAATGCCCTTGGAAAGAACTGCAAAATTCCTAGATGAAAAGGCTATGTCTCCTGGGGAAAGAAGATGGAAATAGGCAGAAATCAAATCCTCAATCTTCAAAATGTCACCTGTGCCTTCACTCCACCTGCAAATCCCAGAGCAAGGCCTAGCCCCTCGCTCTGTCCACTCCGCAGGTCCATTTTCACACCACCAGCATAAATGTCTCCTTCTCCAGGGGCTTATCCTTTGTTTTCAAACACATATGTGTTTTCCCATCTTAAAAAGGGAGGTTGTTGGACCACTTCTAGCTCTCCAGCTAGCTCTCATTACCTTCTCACTGTGAAACTTCCCAGTGAAAGTTCTATATTCACCGTCTCCATCATATCAATCAACCCTTCTTTAGCTGCCTAGAATCTGCTGATGTTGCCCAAGATCCCGAACAGCATGATAATCTTCCTTGGGCAGTCAGTCTGGCCTCTCTCCTGTGCGTAGCACAGTGGATCACCTCCCCAGTGATAGGAAGAGCAAGGGATTTAAAAAAAAAAAAAAAAACAAATTCCATGACCTGAAGTGACCTGCAGCAAATTACTTAGCCTTTGAGCCTCTGCTTCTTTAAAATGAGGATAATATCACCAACCTCATGGGTTTGTTGTAAGGATTAAAAGTTATACCTTAGCTAAAGCACCTATCACTGTGTCTAGCACAGGCAGTATGTATTAGATAACTGCTAGTTCCCCTTCCTTAGCTAATTTACTCCTCTACCCAGATTCCCTTCCTATCTCACCCACATTTCCTTCACTGGCTCCTGCGACCTTCCAATTACGTTTGTTCCCCAAATTGAGAAAGATTGTTCTCAATCACTGGACTTTTGTTCTTTTCTCCATGCTGTTCCTAGTAAAAGATGCTTCCATTCTAATGCCTTCAAATGCTGCTCCTTTGTAGAATATTCCCAAATCTATTTCTTTTATCAACCTAAGCTTCAACTCTATTTCTTTTTTTTTTTAATTTAAATTTTATTTTATTTTTAAACTTTACAGTATTGTATTAGTTTTGCCAAATATCAAAATGAATCCACCACAGGTATACATGTGTTCCCCATCCTGAACCCTCCTCCCTCCTCCCTCCCCATACCATCCTTCTGGGTCATCCCAGTGCACTAGCCCCAAGCATCCAGTATCGTGCATCGAACCTGGACTGGCATCTCGTTTCATACATGATATTTTACATGTTTCAATGCCATTCTCCCAAATCTTCCCACCCTCTCCCTCTCCCACAGAGTCCTTAAGACTGTTTTAACTCTTTTCCTGAACATTTCCACTTCTATGTTTTATAATCAATTTAAATTCAACATGTATTAAAAAAAGATCCTCATCTCATGTTATTTTAATTAACTCTGATTATATATAAGGCATTGACTATTTTTTCAACAAGCTAAGGCTTATGTTAAGTGGTCATACTGAAATGAATGGACTTTTATGAAACTGTTCCTCTACAAGGGGATGAGGGGGGAGACTCAACTGTGTGAATTATGGTGAGATGTTCCAGAGGTGTGTGAAGCTTTTATTGTACGTGTGAATGTTCAGGCATGTCTAGCTCTTTGAAACCCCATGGACTGTAGCCCACCAGGCTCCTCTGTCCATGAGACTCTCCAGGCAAAAATACAGGAGTGGGTTGCCATGCCCTCTTCCAGGGGATCTTCCCATCCCAGGGATCGAACCCATGTCTTTGCATTGGCAGGCAGGTTCTTTACCACTAGTACCATCTGGGAAGCCCATGAAGCTTATAGGTTAGGCCTAAAAAGACTTAATATTTGCCAGAAATAAGGCATCAATGATCATTGCCTCATGACTCAATTCTGAACTAAGTGGGTTTCTCAGACCAGAGTTAAAACCAAATGGATTTGGTGAAGCTAAACAGAAAAAAAAAAAAGTGGTTTTCATTTTAGAAGAGTGGGTAACTTCCTTTGAATGAAGCAAGATGCCCAACCCGGGCAGCGGTGTTTGTTATACTGTGTCAGCCAGTCTGGGTCTAGATGTATCTAGATGTGCACCATCTAGTTTCCCACAGGCCCCTACAAACCCTGCTGTCTTTTATCCAGTCTGACACACATGTTTCTATACTATACCTATCCCATGCAGTCATCTGGGTTTGAGTGTGTTAGGATAAGAGAGGGCTTCCCGTGTGGCTCACATGGTAAAGAATCTACCTGCAATGTGGGAGATCTGGATTCGATCCCTGGGTTAGGAAGATCCCCTGGAGAAGGGAATGGCAACCCACTCCAGTGTTCTGGCCTGGAGAATTCCATGGACAGAGGAGCCTGGTGGGCTACAGTCCATGGGGTTGCAAAGAGTCGGACACTACTGAGTGACCACACTTTCACTCAGGATAAGAGAATTTAAATGTGACAGAGCCCTTCACTATTGGGATTCCCAGAATCAGAGAGCCTATCTTCTAGAAATGAGTAATTTTAACCCATTGTATTTTCTATATCAATTTCCTTTTAGTTTTTTCCTCAGATTTTTGGTGTTTTTTTTCATATTTTTAATACATTTCCTTTTGAAAGTATAAGCCCTTACAAAACTTTGTAAAAGAAAAATAAACAAAGAGGCCTTTCTATATATTCTTGGGACAAAAAGAAGTGGTGAGCCCTGCTATCAGGGCTCGATGGTGACTACAGGAATCCCAATGAGAAAACCCCAAAGAAAAGGCAAAATTCAGAAGAAATATGGCTGAGAAACATGTGCAGCCATCCCTGCCTCCCTGGAGATTTTAATTCCAGACCTCAAATACTGGTGGACTTGTGTTTTAAATAAGGAAAGCCATTCCTTTATAGGCCCAAGATTAGATTTAATTGAGCCCCACCCATGATTTTTCCAGTCTGTCAATGGCACCACTATTCCTCAGATCACATAGGCAAAGCACTGACAGCCTAATCTTCCTAAAAGATCACTTTCATATGTCACTTATACAGTCAAAACTTCCCATGGTTTCCCAGTCTATAACAGTAGTTAACTGCAAGCAGGAAGCGCCCCATCTCCCTCCTAGGAGACGCGCCCCTATTTGAACATCACTACATGTAATGACAGATGTTAATAACTGGACTGAAATGGGTAAATAAATGGATTACAGGCAGAAAAGAAATACAAAATATTTACCACTAGCACAAAGCATCAATCTTCCAGGGCAGCATCTAAGCCCCCTGCTCCACAACTCAAGTACTACCTTACTAACTTTATTTTCTACTGATCCTCACCCACTCTTGTTAATTTACATCCTTTGTCTATGTGTTTCCCACCTAAAATGTCTTTCACATAGTTCCCTAGGAAAATCTGAAAAAAAAAACACAAAAAACCTAAAGTCCAATTCAAGTCCTATCTCTTATAGGAAGCTTTTTCCCATCAGTCCACTACTGTGGCCCCTATAACCACTCTTTAAGCACAGTGAGCTCTTTGATGGCAACATTATCATTTATGCTCATAGAACCTAGCATAGTACACATGCACAATACTGACTACTACAAGGATGAACTAGCTGCAAGGATCAGAGAACTGACACACGCAATCATAGGGAGGATGTGCTCATGCATCTAGACTTGCCCTTCTTCATGATGCCCATGAAGGAGACTGAAAAAAACATCCTCTGAATGCTATGTCTTCGTCTCCACACTGAAAGGCAGAAACACGGCAGAGGAGCAGCCCTTCCAACATTGGAAGCAGAGCCCAGAGAGAGGAAAGACTGAAGAAGGAAGAAACTTAATAACTTGCTTTGGGCTCTATGACTAATGTTCCTTCCAGGATTTTGTCAGGTTCTTATTCATTTGGTTTTTGAGATATTTAGTTTCTTAACTGGCTCTTAAAAAAGAGGTTCTAGGATCTCTCAATGGGCTTCCCTGGTGGCTCAGATGGTAAAGAATCTGCCAACAATGCAGTAGACCTGAGTTTAATCCCTGGGTTGGAAAGATCCCTTGGAGAAGGAAATGGCAACCCTCCAGTATTCTTGCCTGGAGGATGCCATGGACAGAGGAGCCTAGCGGGCTACAGTCCATGGGGTTGCAAACAGTTGGACATGACTGAGTGACTAACACACACACACACACACACACACACACACAGAGGATCTCTCAATAATGAAAGATTCAAATTGGGACTATGTCCCAGTAAACTAAGTGTCAAAGAAACAAGGCAGGTACTAGAATGGGAATCTGACAGTGGTCCTCTCCTTAAGCTATTCATCTGTTCATAGCAGTACTGTCTAAGTCTCAGGCTACCAAAAGGTGATGGTCTCATGGTTTACTATTCATAAGAGTAAAAACAAGGAAAAGTGAGAAGATATGATTTCTTCACCCATTAACAAATACTGCCTGAGTGCCTACCATGTGCGGAAGCACTGTTCTAGGTACTTTGGATAAACCAGTGCACAAAATACACATCCGTGTCCTCACTGAGTTTAAACACTCTGGCAGGGGGAAGACAGGCCATAAACCATAAGCATAATAAAATAAAGTTGATGTTAATACGGAATATAAGTGCTATGGTGAAAAAATAAAAAGTAGAGCATGGTGAAGTGAAATGGGAGTGCCAGGTGCAGAAGGGTGGGGGTGTGGCTTACAATCTTAAATAGTATAATCAGGGTAAACCCACTGAGAAGGTGATACATGAACAAAGGCATGACTGTACTCCATGTAGATATGTCTACACATTTTTTGACATGCTTCCCCTTCAAGAAAAAACCAAACACACATGAAAGTGTTACTTGCTCAGTTGTGTCTGACTCTTTGCGACCCCATAGCCTGTAGCCTGCCAGGCTCCTCTGTCCATGGAATTATCCAGGTAAGAATACTGGAGTGGGTAGCCATTTCCTTCTCCAGGGATCTTCCTGACCCAGGGATCTAACCCACGTCTCCCACATTGCAGGCAGATTCTTTACCATCTGAGCCACCAGGGAAGTCTCCTCCCCTTCAATTACCCTTCCCTGGAGTGTGACCTGGACTTGGTGACTGACTTCTAAGGAAAAGAATATAGCAAGATGGTGTCAAGATGGGGGTGTCACTTCTGAGATTAAGTTATAAAAAGACTTCAGCTGCCTTCTTGGTCTTGGTCTCTCAGTCTGCCTCTCTGATTACTGGCTCTGGAAAGGCCAGAGCCGTGTCATGTGGGTGGCCTTATGGATAGGCCATGTGGCAATGAAATGGCACCTCCTGCCAAGAGTCACATGGGAGAGCTTGGAAATGAATTCTCCAGCCCCTTCTGATAACGGCCTTTCCAGCTGAGATCCTGACTTGTGGTTTCAGAAGAAACTCTTGAGTCCAGAATCACCTAGCCAGTCACTTCTTGATTCCCAACCTTCAAAACTGTGTGAGAGGATAAATATTTGTTGTTTTAAGCCACGATGTTCTGGAGTAATTTGTTATACAGCAATAGATAACTAATACAGGCAGAAAAGAAGGGAGGGTTTTGGCTGTTACAAATACCTGAAGAAAGAGCATTCCAGACAGAGGGAATAGGAATATAAAGGCCTAAAGGAGGTGATGCTCAAAATGTAGAAAAACAGCAACAAGTTCAGTGTAGCTTCAGTGAAGTGATGGGGGGAGAGAAGGAAGAGAGGTCTAGATCATGTAGGGTTTTGCAGACCGCCATCAGGTCTTTGGGTTTTCCTCCATAAATAAAATATGAAGCCAGCTTTGAACAGAAGAGTATCATGATGGGATCTGGTTTTAATAAGATCATTTTGTTGGTAATAAGCCCAGAAGAGAGAAGTGGCAACAGGGACACTAATAAAGAGTTTCATGTAAAACTTCAGGTAAGAGATGCTGGTGATTCAGACAAGAGTAGTAGCAGCAGAGGTGAAATTACAGATATGATTTGAAGGTAAAGCCACGAGGATATAGGATGGAAAAGGACAGATTTCACTCCAAGGATGACTCCAAGGTTTTTGGCTCTAGGAAGTGAATGGATGAAGCTTCCATCAACATGTGCTGTGATAGATATGCTAAGTCACTTCAATCATTTCTGACTCTTTGCAACCCTATGAATTGTCCTCTGTCCATGGGATTCTCTAGGCAAGAATACTGGAATGGGTTGCCTGCCCTTCTCTAGGGGAGCTTCCCAACCCAGGGATCAAACCCACGTCTCTTATTGTCTCCTGCATTGGCAGGCATGTTCTTTACCACTAGCGCCACCTGGGAAGCCCTTTCCATCAACATGAGAAGGGGGTTTTAGAAAAGCAAATTTGAGGGTTAGGATTAGGAGTCCAGTTTTGGACATGTTAAAGGTGAGATTCTATTAGACCTCCATGTGAAAATGAGCAGAAGAGAGAGAGCAGGCAGTCTGGAGTTGGGGGTCAGGTCTAGAATGAAGACTAAATTTGAGATTCATCAATGCAATGATATTTAAAGACATGCAACTAGATGAGATCACTAAAGGAGTGAAAAAAAGATCAGAGCATCAAGGATTGAGTCCTAGCGCACTCCAACATCAAGAGGTGAGGGAAAAGAACCAGAAAAAGAGTCTAGAAGGAACAAGTGAGACAGAAAAAACAGGAGAGTATTATGCTGTGGAAGCCATGTTACGAAAGTATACTAAGGAAAAGGAATTGACGAGCATTATAAAGGAAAAACCTAAATAAGAAAAGATCAGCCAACTCAATTGTCCTCTGCCTCCCTACCCTTCTTTTTCATTTCCACATCCTCCCTGTTGACAAATTTTACAGCAGTGGTAAGTACAGGGGGCTGTGGGACTTCCTTGGCGGTCCAGTGGTTAAGACTTGCACTTCCACTGCAAGGGGCGTAGGTTCAATCCCTGGTTGGAAAACTAAGATCCCACATGCCACGTGGTATAGTCAAAAAGAAAAAGTACAAGGGGCTGTAGGGATAACAGGGTAGTATACTTATGCCTAGAGAAAGGAGAGCAGACTGAGAGAGGGAAAAGTTGTCATGGGAGACTCAAGAAAAGGATGACACCAGTGCGGAGCTGGCAAAGCTGAAAAGAGATTGCCATGAGCATAAGAAACAAGAGACTACCAGGCTAATGGATCATGAGATGTATGGACAGGAAGCTGTCAATACTTGAACATGGTGCTACCGGGGAAAGACATAAGGTCAGGCGGAAGGTCATGATGAGGTCAGCAGGACCACATCATGAACCGTCTTGTGTGGCAGCAAGGAGTTTGAACTTTCCCTGGTGGCTCAGACAGTAAAGAAACTACCTGCAATGCAGGAGACCCACATTTGGTCCCTGGGTCAGGAAGATTCCCCTGGAGAAGGGAGTGGCAACCCACTCCAGTATTCTTGCCTGGAGAATCCCATGGACAGAGGAGCCTGGTGGGATATAGTCCATGGGGTTGCAAAGATTCAGACACGACTGAGGGACTAACACTTTCACTTTCTGCAGGCAATTGGGAACCAGTTAAGGACTTTAAGCAGGAGAGTGACATCATCAGGTTTCTGTTTCAAAGAGACTCCTCTGACATAACTTCCAGTCCAATTGGAGGGAAATAAGTACTAACTGGGAGACAAATTAGGAAGCTGTGACACGGTCAAACCAAAAATGGGGCAGACGATGGCTAATCTTAGGCAATGGAAGTTGGAATAGAGAAGAAGAGTAGATTCAAAAAAGGGTTAACAAGGACTTCCCTGTTGGTCCAGTGGTTTAGAGTCCACTTGACAACGCACGGGACACAGGTTTGACCCCTGGTCCAGGAAGATTCCACATGGCACAGAGCAACTAAGTTCGTGTGCCACAACTACTGAGCCTGTGCTCTAGGGCCCAGAAACTGCAACTGCTGAGCCCACAGGACACACCTACGGAAGGCTGCTTGCCCTAGAGCCCTATGCTCTGCAACAAGAGAAGATACCATGATGAGAAGCCTGAGCACCACAACCAGAGAGAAGCCCCCACTGCCACAACTAGAGAAAGCCTGTGCACAGCAAGAAGGCCCCAGGGCAACCAAAATAAAGAAATTAAAAAAAAATGTTTAAGGGGTTAACAAGTTAGGCTCTGCAAGTAGGGACAAAGAGAAGAGGGGATAACTCCCAAGTTTCTAGCTTAGAAAACTAAACAGATAGCTGTACAGTTCCTCAAGATAAGGAATATAGAAGAGAACTGGGTTTGGGGGAGTAGATGATTACTTTTGTACACGTTTAGGGTATTGCCTGTGGGACATCCAAGTGGAAATGTCAAAGATGCAGAAATATGAGCCTGAAACCTAATGGAGATAGAAAACCAGTACTCAGCGGTGTGCTAGCAATAGCTGGAGCTAGGGTCTGGATGAGATCACCAGAGAGAGAGTGAAGGGTGGGAGGATGGAGGGTTACCAGCCCCGGGGAACACCAGCATGTGAGGGCCAGTGAAAGGATGGAGAGCCAGCCAAGGAAACCAAGTATAAGTTGTCTGTGAACTTAACAGAAGAGCAGTTTTCAGTTAAAGACTCCCCATCTTCCCCAAGCATCTTTGACATAAGCTCCAGCTTCATAAGAGCAGCCATGAAGATCTTCAGAGCTTGAGGTCTCTGCTCTAGAATCAGGCTGAAACCAGGCAAGGGATGAAAATACTACCTAAAGCTAGATAGGACACAGAGGACATGGCTGCATTCAGGATGCTGAGTCAAATCAATGTGAATTATAGCTGTAGAACTAGAACTATATAAAAGAAATTGGTCACATGGAACGCTGCTCAATGTTATGTGGCAACTGGGATGGGAGGGGAGTCTGGGGGAGAACGGATACATCTATGTGTATGGCTGAGTCCCTTTGCTGTTCACCTGAAACTGTCACAACATTGTTAACCAGCTATACCCCAATACAAAATAAAAAGTTTATTATCGAGCATGGTAGAAAAGCCTTTGTATACATATTTATAAATTACATGTGCAATATATATATTATAGAAAACATGAATGTTTGCCTAACTAAAAAAACTTATGACATTTGATTCTACTTGTTTGACTTAGTATGAATAGAATGGTAGATTTCTACTTTAAAAACCAGATATGCAACAAGCAACAAAGGTTTACTGTATAGCTCAGAGAGCTATATTCAATATCTTGTAATAACCTACAATGGAAAATAATTTCAAAAATAATATATGTGTATATGTATAACTTGGGGAAGGCAATGGCACCCCACTCCAGTACTCTTGCCTGGAAAATCCCATGGACCGAGGAGCCTGGTGGGCTGCAGTCCATGGGGTCGCTAGGAGTTGGACACGACTGAGCGACTTCACTTTGACTTTTCACTTTCATGCATTGGAGGAGGAAATGGCAACCCACTCCAGTGTTCTTGCCTGGAGAATCCCAGGGACGGGGGAGCCTGGTGGGCTGCCGTCTATGGGGTCGCACGGAGTCGGACACGACTGAAGCGACTTAGCAGCAGCAGCATATGTATAACTGAATCTCCTTGCTGTGCACCTGAAACACTGTAAGTCAACTCTACTTCAATAAAATATATACGTTAAGAAAAAAATTTTTTAAGAAGTGGAAAAAAATAAAAAGTAAAAAAAAAAAGAAATTGGTTAAGGTATTACATGGAACAGATTATAAGTCTGACAAGGCATTCAGAAAGCAGTCATGGGAGTAACTGCTATGCTGAATATTCTCCACTGAAGACAGAGAAGAACTGCAAAATCTCTATCTCTGAGAAGGCTCCACTCCCCGAGGAAGCCGACTTCACACAACTGCCCAGGTTTCAGAGTCCGGGGCTGATTCCCAGCCAGGGGTTGCCAGCTGCAGAGGGCGGGGCTCTATTTTGGGCTGCCTGCTGTCCCTGAGCCGGCCGCCTCTGGTTTGAGCAGCAGGCAGCCCCAGTGACTCACACACCCATGCAAACCGCCTGTGGCTCGTGGCATGGCCTCGGAATGCCAGCCTTAGGCCAGCTCCCTCCTCACCCCATTACACTGGGATAAATAAATAAAGAGCACGCCAGCAGCCGCACGGCCTGATGGCAACCAGATGAAGAGAGGGAGGCACGGACAGGGCCAGGAGAAGGAACTCCCTCCAGTGGACCCTGCTGAGCGAAGGCCATGGCAGCCCACTCATCCTAAACTTCCTCAACACCGTTCCAACTGGCGTGTAGTCGCAGCCCCCAGATCCTTGACGGGTCTACCATTCCTAAAGGGGCCTCTCAGCCCCTTGTCCTAGGAAATGCTCAACGTGGGGATGTTGCCCTCTGTGAGAACAGGGCCAGCCCTGACTTGAATGGGCATTGCCAGGATTCCTCCTCTAGTTAGGTCACCATCAACTGGCCCCTTTGGGCTCCCTGGAAATGAAGATCAGGCTCTTAAGGGAAGAGGAAAAACAAAAGGTCTAAATATGGAGAGGTAACCCCTGTTCAATCCTTAAATATTTTTCCTGGACTTAGTGTCCTAGAAACCTCCCATCCACTGCCCCCTGCGCCCTATCTTGATGGCCTCTTGCCTAGCAACTGTCCCAGTGAGAACCAGGAAAACAGACCCCAGGCACTGACCGCTCAGCCCTCTGACATCGGCCCTGGCCCTCTGCACCTTCATCCCGAGCTCTCTGTCCCTGGTTTGTTTATCTTCCTATGTTGCTTATTTTGATGGCACATCCTTTCAGCTCAGTCTTGGGTGACCCTATGACCCTTCTGTGTCCTGTTTGTAGGACCCCAGGCAAGCAGAGTTGCTGAAAAGATGCAGTGGCCATAAGAAATGCTGCAGTCCTGGAAAGAAATCTTTCAGTTCTAGCAGCTCTGTAGGACATTCTGAGGACAGTGCCGTGATCCCAGAGGTCACAAGAATTCTACATTATCCCAGCCCTTGACTCTCCTCTAATTTGTGTGTACGACCAGTAAAAGCAGCAAAACAAAATAGGGATAATCCTAGACTATGAGTCAAGAAGTATGGATGGTCCTAAACCTACAGCTACCACCATATGACCTTAGGCAAGTCACTTAACCTTTCTGAGGCACAATTTCTTTTATTTTATTTATCTATTTAATTGGCTGTGACAGGTCTTAATTGCAACATGCTCCATGGCACAAGGGATCTTTGTTCCCCAACCAGAGATTAAACCTGCATCCCCTGCATTGCGAGGCAGATTCTTAACCACTGGAGCACCAGGAAAGTCCCTGAGGCCCAATTTCTTAAGCTATGAAATGAAAAGCTACTATCTATCTCTCAGATATTTTCCAGATATAATAAAACTCTACAAGTCTATGCAGTTTGGATGTGATCCACCCAGAACCTACAGGACCAGTATTCTTGAAGCAGTTGGTTCGAAAACACCAATCTCCTTCCTGGGCTAAGACCTGTTTTCTACATGCTTTCTCATTCAGTTCCACAGTACTCCCCCCACCCCAATAGTGTGAAATGAGCCTCCAACTTTACAAATGAGAAAATAGAGGCTCTGAGAGAAGTGATTTATCAAAGCCACAAAGTAAATCAGAAGAAAAACTGAAGATCCCAAATAAGAGTCTAACAAGCAACACTGGATCCACAGCCCACACAGCCACAATTTTCATAAAATCCCTTTAGCATAGGTTTATCAACATATTTATCCACAAACTCATTGAGAACCTATTACTTCCAGGCACTATGTTTGATGCTGGGAACATGGAAACACATTCAACATGGTTCTTGCCCTCAAAGAGTCCATGAAAGTGAAAGTGAAGTCGCTCAGTCGTGTCCGACTCTTTGCGACCCCATGGACTATAGCCTACCAGACTCCTCTATCCATGGGATTTTCCAGGCAAGAATACTGGAGTGGGTTGTCATTTCCTTCTCCAGGGGATCTTCCCAACTCAGGGATCGAACCCCGGGTCTCCCGCATTGCAGGCAGACGCTTTACCATCTGAGCCACCAGGGAAGCCCTTCAAAGAGTCCATAGCTCAGTGGAAAAAGACATACTCTTGCAAGCATACAAACAGCATCATTATAAAGCTATAACTGCTAAAAAACAGAGGCATGAACCCAGGCACTATCATCTCAGGAAAGCAGGATTATCTTTATAAGACAGTCTGTAAAGGTCTCCCAAAGAAGCTGAAGCTGACACTCAAAAGATTAATAGACGTTCACAAGGTAGAAAAGACCAGGGCATTGGGCATTCTAGATAAAGGAACAATGTGTGCAGAGACACAAAGGCAAGAGAAAACAGCATTTTTGGCAATTCAAACCCATTCTATATGGCTGACGCATAAAATATACAGAAAAAAAAATGCTGAGAAACCAAGCTGAATAGGAATGCAGGCACTAGATAGGAAGGCACCTCCTTGATGAGCTAAGAATAAGCCTAACATTGTTTGACTAAGGGGCTGAGGCATGGAACAAGCATGTCATACCAGCCTACATTAACCTCCTTAATACATAAACCTATAGACAGGAGAAGCTATCTGAAAGAAAAATGGCCTAGGATCTCTCTCTGTCCCAAGTTTTGGTTTAATGGTCTCTCTTTCCCCATGAATACCTAAAACCTGTTCTGCTTCAAAACTGAGCAATGCAGCTCTCCTCCTCCAGAATTACAACCACTTTAGTAGAGGGACTGAGGGCTCCGTTCACGTTTGGTTCTCACTGTTAAGACCTCAAGCATCATGCAGCTACTGCTCAGTCAATAGACAGAGGCAGGACAGAAGGATCTGAATCAAGAACACCTGCCTGTTGCCCAGCCCTGTGAAAAGCACGAATTTCAGGTTCAAAAGAAGTATGAGTCACAGTCCCTGCCCACAAGGAGCTGACAAATTAGCCTAGAAGACAAGACAGAAAATTGAATAATCCATACATATGATAAATACTATAACAGCATTATTTACTTACACAATAAAGTACCAACCTGGGTAACGTGTATAATTAGAAAATAGTGCAATAATACTAGGGTACTAACGGTACAACCAACAGCTCCCAGAAGAGTTAGAGAAAAAGATCAATATTGACTGGTACTATCAAAGGTCACTATTATTAATATTCCCCCTGCTTGGCATTTAATAGATGTTTCTTTTGGCCAAGCTCAATCCTTAGAAGGGAAACCTAGGAAGGAGCTTCTGACAGGCCACAATTATCTTCTCCCCATTCATTCCCTTGCCAGTCCCCTTGCATAAACACTGTGATTTTCCACAGCCTACTGCGCCCACAAGACCGTCCCCAAATGGTAGCCCTGTGCTTTTCACCATCCCCTACTGCAGGATGTACAAGGGGACAAGGAATAATGACTAGCCCCCCGCTCCACAATCCAGACCTGGGATCAAATCTCAACAAGCAAAAACTTAGCAACTGGTCAACCAAGCCTTCCAAGAGAATACCAAATAAAATGCCTAGGTACTGCAGCAGAGATGTTTTACAAATGTTAATCAGCCCGCTTCTACCTTTTACATCTTTCCCCCTACTTCTCCCCAGTGTCTCCATCTTAAGCTTTTCAGACTTTCTATAGGTGACTTTTCTAGAAAATAGATTTTTCAATCATGCAATCAAACCCAATACCCAAAATGCAAGTCACTACTTAGGCACCTGGAAAGAGGAAGTAAAGTGAAGGCTGCACTAAGAGAAAGGAAATAACGAACACTTTACCTCTACCATAAATCGTTCCAAGAAGGAACTCTCTTCAAATGGCTCTGTCTTCAACCGATCTGTAACAAGAAGGGAGAAAGAAAGGAAATATGAGTCTTAGAACATGCTCCCTACCTATGAGATGGAAAGGGAACAGAGCCCAGGACTTCTTGGGGAAAAGGATAAAGATGCAACATCCCGAGACACCAAGTGGGAGAAGAGCACAAGCAGGAGGAGGACAGGATGATTAGCCATGACAACAGGTTCAGCGGCAGCACGTGCTCTCGAAGGTCTTCCCACCACAAAGACAGGCTGGATTGAATTTTTAATCTGAAGTTGGAGCTATGCAACCTTCTAAAGTCCCAAGTCATGTTTGCCCTCATGCAATTTTGTACAGCTGTTGGCCCCTTTCCAGAATCTTTCCTGGCCATTGCCTAGGGCATGTTTGACTCAGTTACAGCATCTCTTAGACACCTGGGCCCCAGCCAGATACTTGAAGCAAAAGAAGTGTCATCTAATCTCCAATTCCTGGTTAGCACCCAGCACCCAGGGAAGCACCTCCCTCATACAAATGAGTCTCCCCCTTTCTGAAGGCCCTTCAACCACTCCCCAGCCAACTCCCAAAAAATGTCCTGGGCTTCCCTGGTGGCTCAGTAGTAAAGAATCTGCCTGTCAATGCAGGAGACACAGGTTTGATCCCTGATCTGGGAATATCCCACATGACACAGAACAACTAAGCCCATGCGCCACAACTACTGAGTCTGCACTCCAGAGCCCAGGAGCTGCAATTACTAAAGCCCGTGTGCCCTAGAGCCTGTGCTCCTCAACAAGAAGCCACTGCAATGAAAAGTACATGCACCACAACTAGAGAATAGCCCCCACTCGCCGCAGCTAGTGAGTAGCCCACACAGCAACAAAGATCCAGCACAGCCAAAAATAAATAAATAAAATTATTTAAAACAAACAAATGAAAAACCCCACATGATGTCTAAAAGAATGTCCTCTCACCTCGGCTGAGTGTAGCCCCACTCTCCTGGTAGTCCTGGATCTCTAGATCTTTCATATGAAGCAACGTTGTTAGGTCCCTCACCTGGCACTGCAATGCCAGACTCATGCCCATCAGAGGACGAATCAAATGTTGGGAGACCTTCCATGGAAGAGATACTAATTAGTCAACAGATACACATTAAGTATTCCCTAATGCTGTATAAGGTATTAGGAAAAATACTAAAAAAACAAATGTTTGCACAGGAATTTATATTTTTATAAGCATGCAACATGTTTACATGAATGTAAACACAGATACAATAACTTAATAAGTATGTGAAAGAGGTCCAGGGATTTTCTTTGTGGCACAGATAAGAGAATGGGAAGAATAAAGGATAGCACACATGAACAGATAACCTCAAGTCACGATGTAAAGAGAAGGCTGTGATACAGGTGATAAGAGGTAAGTGTGGACTCAACTCTCAGCAAAAATTTAGAGACAAAAGCAGAAGATCCAGGTAACCTTCAAGAAAGTGGGTCCAGCTAGAACAGAGTATGCTGGCTGGAGTGTAACAGAAGACAAACAACAGCAGAAAGTAGAGAACTTTGAAAGTCAAATCAGACCCAGACACTATGATCAGTTCAGTTCAGTCACGTCCAACTCTTTGCAACCCATGGACTGCAGCATGCCAGGCTTCCCTGTTCATCATCAACTCCCAGAGCTTGCTCAAGCTCATGTCCATTGAGTTGGTGATGCCATCCATCCATCTTATCCTCTGTCGTCCCCTTCTCCTCCTTCCTTCAATCTTTCCCAGCATCAGGGTCAGTTCTTCAGATTGGGTGGCCAAAGTATTGGAGTTTCAGCTTCAGCATCAGTCCTTCCAATGAATATTCAGGACTGATTTCCTTTAAGATTAACTGGTTTGATCTTCTTGCAATCCAAGGGACTCTCAAGAGTCTTCTCCAACACCACAGTTCAAAAGCATCAATTCTTTGGCCCTCAGCTTTCTTTAGAGTCCAGCTCTCACATCCACACATGACTACTGGAAAAACCATAGCTTTGACTAGACAAACCTTTGTCAGCAAAGTAATGTCTCTGCTTTTTAATATGCTGTCTAGGTTGGTCATAGCTTTTCTTTCAAGGAGCAAACATCTTTTAATTTCATGGCTGCAGTCACCATCTGCAGTGATTTTGGATCCCAAGAAAATAAGGTCTATTGCTATTTCCATTGTTTCCCCATCTATTTGTCATGAAGTGATGGGACTGGATGCCATGATCTTAGATTTTTGAATGTTCAGGGCTGATAACAGCCCACAATGAGGCCAGAGTTTCAATCTGTCCCCACAAATGCAGCAAAGTCTAAGATCACTGTTGTAACTGAAGTAAGCCAGTCACCAAAAGACCAGCCTAGGAAGGAATAAGCCAGCCTTCCACACGGCTTGCTCTTAACCAGAGGTAAAGAAGGATGCAAGCATGGCCATATGGCAATGCAGCTAGGGTGATACTTATATGATAATGCATAGTTGTATAGAGTAACTATTCCATTCACCCACACATGGTGAATGTGTAGGTGACATTTTTTTGACAGCCAGTAAAAAAAAATAGCTAAATTCGATCATTTATTCCTGGGAAGTATCATGAAAGTTCCTTTCCTTTCCCTCAAGGAGAATTGTTTCTTTTAAGAGGCACTAAGAAGAAATGCCCTAAATCAGAGGTCAGCAAATTTTTTCTGTAAGGGCAAGATGGTCAATATTTTCAGCTCTGTGGCCCATACAGTCCCTGCCACAATACTCAACTCAGCTGTTGTAGCAAGAAAACCGCCATAGAAAACATGCACTAAATGGGGGTGGCTGGGTTCCAATATAACTTTACAAAAACAAGCAGCATGCCAGGTTTGGCCTGCTGACCACATATGCCAATCCCTGCCCTAGACCTGAACAGGAGAACTTTTAGACAAGAAAGTCCACACAGGCTTGAAATGAAGAAAAGGTACTGAAGTGGCCAATAAGATGTACAAGCCAGACTCATTTGGACCAGGATCAGAAGTCTGAATTCTTCAGACTCTTCTGTGTGTATTTCCATTAATTTTCTAGTAAAACTTATTACTAAAGGCTTCAAGCTTATTACAGCTCAAACTGAGAGGAAGAGATCTTTCACTACAGACAGATTATAAGAGAAGACACTGGGTGTGTGATACTGTGGGGGAAGTTAGGGGTTAATGGCAACAAGCTTTTATATCAGCACCAGGACCCAAGAAATGCAGGGGTAACAGTGTAGCGTGGGAGGCCAGTAGTCAAGTCCAGCCATAGAGACCGGTCCCTGCTTTCTGTCACACACCACACCCCAACCAAGTACTATCTCCCAGCTCAGTCCTTAGTATGAACTTAAACCTCCAGGCAGTACTGTTCAGAGCGTGGCAGAAGTCCTGCTTTTGGAAAATGTATCTGTTCCAGACTCAACCCTCTTTCCTAGGAACTGTTTTAAGTTTGGACCTTTTCAAAGGAAACCAGGAGGAAAAATAGGTGAATACTTATCTGAAAGCAAGTCAGTGGTTGGTGGGCTGACTTGAAAATAACTGCCACTGCTAACTGAGCAGCGTCACCATCTATTTGGTAGCAGCACTCAAATAACAGAAACTCCTAAAGTTAATAATCAACCTTTCTCTGGGGGTTACTTTCACAGCAATTCCTTTGAGTGGTAGTAAATAAAACAGAATGAAACATGATGAGAAACAGCTTTTAATCAATGCCATGTCTAATTAAATGTGGTGATTATTTCAATTATTGATAGGACTTCAATGTCTACATAGCATTTTTAAAAAGCTTTTTATCATTGAGTATTTCAGCTTCTGAAATAATTTCACAGAGTTGGGTTACACCACTCTGAATCATTGGGGTGTAACTCATTTCGACATTAGCTGAACCCTGTCTTAGATCAATTAATTAGAATAAGACATTGTGGCTGAAGCAATAGATTTCAAAGCAAATTCACAGACACTACAAGGAAAAACGCTGAAGCACTGTAAGAGGCCAGGGACGCTCCTTTCCCTTCATCTACGGACAGCAACATATGGAAAGATGCAGTTCAATAAGTCAATTCAATAAATACCTACCGGGTGTCGAATATGTGCTCTGACCCTGCGAGGCCTCTGCCCTTACAGAGCTCCCAACAGCTAAGGAAGTCAGGAAGTGTGGTGGATATAGAAGCAGGAGTTGCCAATCTTGTCTAGAGGAAAAGCTATTTATAATTTTCCCCAACGTCTTCAGATTTCCCATAGAAATGTTCAAGAGTCAGAAGAGCAGGACAGCAGTTATCAATCCCAAGATGAAACACAGCATGCTTGAATTTAATGAAAAAGGCAGTAGACTGGGAATCAGATTAACACGCTACCCCGGTTCTAACTACACCTGGATGTGAAAATGACTTCATCCCCAAGTACTCTCATGGTCTCTGTCTTTTTTAAAAAGAAAAATTATGGAATTGGAATATTTGCTCTCGTAGGTCCACTTTAATGCCAAGTAATATGACACATATTCTCTTATCTAATCCTCACAACTCTGTAGTAAGGTCATGATTGGTATCTTCATTTTACAGATGAAGAGACTGAGTCTCATAAAAATTTAGTAACTTATCCAAGCTGATACAAGTAGTCAAAGTGGTGGAGTTAAGTTACAAGTTCAGGTCTGCTGGTTCCAAACCCTGTGCTCCTTCCACTACGGGAAAAAAAAAAAAAAAACCTTTGGATGTGACTCCTGGGAATCATAAAATTGCCAAAAAGGTGACAAATTTGAAACTCAAAATATGGAATATCAAGAATTACATTAGGGCTTCCCTGGTGGCTCAGTGGTAAAGAATCCACCTGCCAATTCAGGAGAGATGGGTTCGATCCCTGATCCAGGAAGATCCTGGATACCTTGGAGCAACTAAGCCCACGTGCCACAACTACTAAGCCTGTGCTCTAGAGCCCATGAGCCACAACTACTGAAGCCATAATGCTCTAGAGCAAGTGTTCCGCAATAAGAAAAGCCACCACTAAGAGAAGCCCGTGCACCGCAACTGGAGAGTAGCCCCCGCTCACTGCAGCTACAGAAAAGCTGGCACAGCGACAAAGACCCAGCACAGCCAAAACAAAGAAAATTATTTACAAAAAAGAATTACACTGGGAATAAAGATAACAACAACAAAAAAGAATTAGATAATAGAAAGACTGAACAGTGGGAAGGAGTGGGTGATGAAGAGAGGTTGGCCAGAAGTGGAAATGGGCTCTGTGTTAGAAAGCTTTATATATCCCATAATATCTTGCAGAGATAGGAAAACTATTATCAACACGTTACTAATGTGAATACACCATGTGGTAGAGGAGGTGGGGACACTCCCTGTATAAAGAGGGAAGCTCTCACTCCCTTGTATGATGAGGAGGAGTTATACTGCATAATCTCTCCAGAAAACAAGACGGCATTATGTTAGCGATTTATTAAAGATGCAAATATTCCTTGATTCAGTTATTCCACTTCTAGGAATTTACTCACACATTTACACATAGAAAAAGTAAATACAAGGGTGTTTATTACATATAACAACGAAAGAATGGAAACAGTTTAAGCGTCTACTGGCAGCAGATCAACTAAATACATGTTGATATATTCATTCATCAAAATGCTATGTGGCCATTAAAAAAATATTAAGGCAGGTCTTCTAAATGTATTACTGTGAATGATTTCCAAGTTCTAAAACTAAGTGAAAAAAGCAAGGTACTGGACACTGTGAACAGCATGTTAACATTTGTGAAAATACATACATATCCAAAGATCTGATTCTGACTGTATGAGTATATTCATATACATACATATATTCATATATAAATGTATAGATACATACACACAAACATATATGTAGCTTTCCTTAAGAATTCACAAGAATGTGACAGAAGTAGTTGTTTTAGAAAAGAAAAATGAAGGACTGGGAAGGGAATAGAAAGTAGACCGACTTCTTAACGACATACCCTTAAATGCCATTTGAAGTGTTTGCCTTTGGCATGAGTTACTCATTCAAAAAGAATTAAATAAGAACTATGACAAGAATGAGTAACAAACAAAAATTATGACTGTGTGACCTCACAGACACATACAAGCCTGAAATAGAATCCACCTACATCCTCGCCTATGTCCACTGGTTCTAAATTTTCCCCTATAAAGCTTTCTCAGGTACAGGGGTTTCCCTGAGATGGCATTCTTCTTCTTTGAATAATATATCTTGAAGCATAATTATTAATAAATTGTTCTCCCCATGGCCAACCAAGACTCATTCGACTCTAAATACTGCTGCCTCTTTTTAAACTGCCGCTCTCCAACTAGAGAAATTTGCCTAGGAGAGCTAAGTGTTCTTAACATACTACTTTCCATTATATTATCACGACAGAGGATGAGATGGCTGGATGGCATCACTGACTCAATGGACATGAGTCTCAGTGAACTCCGGGAGTTGGTGATGGACAGGGAGGCCTGGCGTGCTGCGATTCATGGGGTCGCAAAGAGTAGGACATGACTGAGCAACTGATCTGATCTGATCTGATACAAGTATCCTTTACTGTATTCTTTTGAAAGGAATAACTATTAGAGCTCATAAGCTTCCAACAAGAACTGCCTCTCCAGTCTCACTTGTCTGAATTTCCAGGGCTGTGTGATACAAAATAAGAGTAGCTATTGGGAGGGCTTCCCCAAGGCTGCTCAAATGTTTTGGTGCCACAACAAGCATTATTGAGGGAACAGTGCCCCCTGGTGTTACTTAGAAAAAGGTACAGGGGTTTTAAACAAAAACAAATTCTATCTAAAGCAAGGTGGAAATTTTCATAAACTTAAATAAAATCAACAAATGTGAGTGATGATTACCTGCTAAGCATTGCCAATGAGCCTTAAAAATACAGAAGTTAATGTGCAATGGTTCTCCAAACACTCAAGTCTAGTTTGGGTCAAAAATACCAGATCAAAAACACAACAGTTTATTGAAAAGCACTTTGTCCCATCACCCTATTGATGCCACAGCATCACAGCACCCCTGGGAGACTAAAGAAGGAAGGTAGGAAATGATGCCCACTTGTCTTCAGTTCTCTTTGCTGATAAAACTACAACCTTCAAATACCCACAGAAGATCCTGTCTTCTAATGTTGAAACAAGCTCTGTTTATATAGGATAGAAAGACTACCAGAAGTAATTCCTGCAAACTAGTTCTTCACTCTCAACTAACTAATCACTAATAAAAACTCTTGGGGAGACTTCCCTGGCCGTTCAGTGGTTAAGACTCCATGCTGCCAATGTACGGGCCATAGGTTCAATCCCTGGTCGGGGAACTAAGAACCCACATGCTCCACAGTGCAGTCAAAAGATAAAAATAAATAAAAGCTCTTGGGACCTAGAGAGCTACAAGTGAGCAGAGGACATTATCTCCCAAGTCCCTGAAAATGGGTTCATGAATCAGACCTAGCTGGGAATCAAATTCTAGCTCATTCATTCATAAACTGGATGACTTTGGACAAATTACCTTGAATCTCAGCTTGCTACTCTGAAAAATGTCAATAATAATACTTACCTTGCAGAACAGTCGTGAGGATTAAAAGATAACGTTCAGAAAGGTACTCAGCACTGGCATATACCCTACCCTACTCCCAGAGTAATCTTAATAAATTACAAACTGGATCAGGTTAAACCCCTGCTTAAAGTTTTTCAATGAATCCCTGTTGCCTTTGGGATCAAATCCAAACTCATTAGAATCTTTCAAGATCTGGCCATTGTTTACCTCTTTTCTCACAACCTTCTGTAGTCATGAAGTTCCCCCACTTGCCCCACACTTATACACCTCCACTCCTCTCAAAATGCACTCTTGCCTAGAATGATTTTTTCATTTTCTCCAATTAGTTCCTACTCATCTTCAAAACTCAGCTCAGAAGATCTTTTCAAAAATGTTTTCCAGATTTCTAAATCATCCTGAGCTTATCTTGACCAACGTATATACCATCCTTTATCTTGCTTTCTGTCTGTCTTCTCATTAGATTATGAATCCAGGAATAGGCTCAAGTGAAGTGAAGTGAAGTCACTCGGTTGTGTCCGACTCTGCAACCCCATGGACTGTAGCCTACCAGGCTCCTCCATCCATGGGATCTTCCAGGCAAGAGTACTGGAGTGAGTTGCCATTTCCTTTTCCAGGGGATCTTCCCGACCCAGGGATCGAACCCAGGTCTCCCGCATTGTAGGCAGATGCTTTACTGTCTGAGCCACCAATAGGCTATATCATTTTAAATCTGAACACCCAACAATTAGCCCACAGTAGATGCTTAATAAATGTTCAATAAATCAAGTAATGACTAAAGATACCCAGTCAAGCATGTAGACCCAAACTCTGCTCCTTTTGTAAGGAAAGGAATA
Organism: Bos grunniens; assembly: GCF_055505025.1. Taxonomy (NCBI): domain Eukaryota; kingdom Metazoa; phylum Chordata; class Mammalia; order Artiodactyla; family Bovidae; genus Bos; species Bos grunniens. The sequence goes on along the minus strand of NC_141166.1, from coordinate 29,709,005 downwards.
CCAGTCAAGAAAACTTTATGCCTTCTTTCTAGTTAAGAAAAGTTTTCTAACTGGAGAAGAATTTCAAATGGGGTTTACAAAGAAAAAAAAGAGAGTACCAAAAGCTTCATATGAGAAGCTTTGAGAAGGAGCAGCTGGCACTCCTTTCCCTACCCCATGTTCAAACTGCACTTACCAGTGAAGGGCTAGCTAGGATGCAGTGGAAATTCCAATAGAATGGGAGGCCAGAAAGCTCACTCCGCACCTGTAGTATCAGTGCCTCTGCCACACGATCACAGGAGAATGTAGCCGTGCCAGGGCAAGAAGCATCCTTCAACAATGGGCGAAGCAGATCATCCAAATGACGAAGAAAAGCCTCGGGAGGAGCAGTCAGGCGCTTGTTCAGCTCCTTAAAAGACAGCAGGATTTGTACAGAGTGAGAAAGCTAAAAGGAAACTGACTCCCTTGTACACACATGCTAAGTCACTTCAGTCGTGTCCAACTCTTTGTGACCCCACATATTGCAGCCCGCCAGGCTCCTCTGTCCATGGGATTTCCCAGGCAAGAGCACTGGAGTGGGTTGCCTTGCCTTCCTCCAGGGGGCCTTCCCAACTCAGGGATTGAACCCAAGTCTCTTACGTCTCCTGCACTGGCAGGCACGTTCTTTACCACTAGTGCCACCTGAGATTCCCTTATAGATAACTGCAAAGGAAAGCTCTGGTTAACAGGAAGACAGTGGGCAGGGGACTCCCCTGGTGGTCTAGTGGGCTAAGAATCTACCTTGCAATGCAGAGTATGCAGGTTCAATCCCTGGTTCAGGAATATCCTGAACCTTGAGGGGCAAGTGAGGGACCCATGCTGAGGGGCAACTGAGCCCGTGTGCAGAAACTGCTGAGCCCGTGCACTCTGGAGCCCACAAACCACAACTAGAGAGGTCCTCAAGCCAGAATGAAAGATCCTACATGTCACAACTAAGACCCGATACAGCCATGTAAATGAAGACATATTTTTAAAAGAGAAGATAGTAGGCAGAAGAGGAAGGTGAGGGAAAATAAAAACATCAGAACAGGAAAGAAGAAAACAATTTTGGCCTACTTCACAATTCTTCCTTCTACTAAATACACTACAGAAATATACCCACATCCACACCCATATGGAAAGATCCCAGGGTTAGAGGCGGAAATGCAGAACACTGGTGGCAATTGTTTTATCCTGATTTAAACTTCCTTGGTAACCTATAGGCCAACAAGCTGGGAGATGGTAATGCTCCCTGACCTTCACTAGGGAAGAAATTATGTCCCCTGCCACCCACAGCAGTACTTCTCTTCACACTTACCTTGGCTCGCTGGCTGATCACACTAGTGTCCACCTGTTCATGCCACACCTGTTGAAGATCTGAAACCAGCAAGGCATAGCCCTGCCTGGTGATATACGCCTTGGCCAGGAGGGAGTTCTCAGCAAGCTGTAACCATGCCCATGGCTGCATCAGCAGGCCTTGCTCCAGTTCCTCCATCTGCAGCAGAGTCTTAATTTAGCAAAATGCCTCCAGGGTCCTGCAAGTCTGACACCACTCAGACAGTTCTGTATCAAATATGCTTCATGAAAATCCTCAGAAAACAGAAGGAATGGATTTACTTTCTTCTACCTCTCCTCCACCCTCCTGGTATGTAATAAGCTGAGCATCAATCTTACTACCTCCTATCACTAAAAATCTATCTAGAATTTTGACAGCTTTTTCCTCATATTAAATTCCTAGAGGATGTAAAATATCTCCTTCTTCTATAGCATTTAAGGCTCAATAAAAGGGTAATAGAATTTCTGCTTTCCAATGGTAAAACAATGTGTAAACCCACACCATTCTTGTCGCAACTTTATCACATTCCTAATAAATATGTCAGTGCTACCCTTTCCCAGAATTTCTAAAAGAGAAGAAATTGTTCTTTTTTATAAAACATCATAAGTATCATAAGCAGGAAACTCGAATTATTTGATCAATATCTAAAAACAAAACTCTGGAAGCTCTCAGAATTTTAAATATATGTGTGTGTGTGTTCTGACTCTTTTCGACCCTATGGACTGACTGTATCCTGCCAGGCTCCTCTGTTCATGGGGATTCTCCAGGCAAGAATACTAGAGGTGTGTATATTCACTAAACATATATATATTCCCTAAATTACAGTATGCACATATATATATATATACACTTATATGTCCCCTAAATACATTTTTCCCTAAATATAGATACATTCTCTAAGTCAGGGATTCTTAACCTAGAGTCAATGCATGTAAGTTCTCTGGAATTATACGCAAAATTTGTGCATACATCCATATACCCATTTGGAGGGAAGAGATTCATAGTTATGGTCAAATAAAGAGCTAATAACTTCATGTCCAGAAGCAAAGAGAAAAGCCCCAACTCCATTTCAAGAAGACCCTGAATGACTAAGAAGTCAATATAAGATACAGAACATAGCAAAGGTAGAGACCATGAAATAAGTCCACTTCCCTCATCGCCTACCTCCCCACCCAAGGCACTGCCATCAATGATATCATGCCCTGCTGAACATCCTGGAAGCCAACCTTTCCACTTCAATAACTAAATGTGTAGCCTTAACCAAACAGATGTTCAGTAACTATGGCTACTTTACAGGCAGTTTGATCATTTTTTCTGTGGGTTAAAAAAAAAAGTGATATACATATATGAAACGAATCGCCAGTCCAGGTTCGATGCATGATACTGGATGCTTGGGGCTGGTACACTGGGATGACCCAAAGGGACGGTACGGGGAAGGAGGAGGGAGGGGGGTTCAGGATGGGGAACACGTGTATACCTGTGGCAGATTCATGTTGATGTATGGCAAAACCAATACAATACTGTAAAGTAATTAACCTCCAATTAAAATAAATAAATTTATATTTTAGAAAAAAGAAAGTGATATAATGAAAGTCTATAAATACAAACTGAAGTTGGGGGAGGTAGATCTTTAAGAATATAAAGAAAACAATGAAAATCCTTGGATTTCATTAATATGGTTAACATGGCTCCGTTCTTCCAGTCATTTTCGTCTCAATCTAAGCCATTATTCTTCCAACCATAACCTAGTGCAGCCTTGTAACATAATTTGTACAGTCACTAGGCAGGTGAAATAGAAATGCATATATTGTGACTTTTATCTAAAAGCCTAAAAACCTTCTGTTTGGAGGACGGTATTTCAGTCACAGTTCCCCTGCTATTCCTACTCGGAGGAGATCTGGGAATGATGAAGCCAGTCCTCACCAGACCAGAGTCCCACTTTGCCGAAGATCACAAACCTCAAGTCTGTCACAAATAGCAAGTCGCCAAGCCATTCTTTCCTTTCTAGGCACTCCCCAGTGTGCACTCTCAGTCACCAAAATTGGGCTGATTATCTGAGCCTGTCACTTTAGAAAGCCTGGATGCTCAAGACCCCCACACTGGTATGGTGTTTTGTGGGCGGGGGAGGAGTTTAAAATGCAGCTGGGGGGGTCAACAAGCCCCCCCAAAAAGTTTGAGAAATTCAGCACCACACCTAGAGTAAGCTGCTCCCACCACACACGTCCAGTTCTGAGGCCTCCTATATCTCAGCTTTTTCTTACTTCCTTCTAGGATGACTTCACATTAACCAGATTCACCCGTTTTTTATTCTTTTCCTTCTAATAATTTTTTATTTAAGTATAGCTGATTTACAATATTATATTAGCTTCAAGTGTGGTGGCGGTGGTTTAGTCGCTAAGTCGTGTCCGACTCTTGCGACCCCAGGGTCTGTAGCCTGCCAGGCTCCTCTGTCCACGGGATTTTCCAGGCAAGATTACTGGAGTGGGTTGCCATTTCCTTCTCCAGGGGATCCTCCCGACCCAGGAATCGAACCCGGGTCCCCAGCATTGCAGGTAGATTCTTTACCTACTGATCTATGCTGCTGCTGCTAAGTCGCTTCAGTCGTGTTCGACTCTGTGCGACCCCAGAGACGGCAGCCCACCAGGCTCCCCCGTCCCTGGGATTCTCCAGGCAAGAACACTGGAGTGGGTTGCCATTTCCTTCTCCAATGCATGAAAGTGAAAAGTGAAGTCGCTCAGTTGTGTCACTGAGTTATGAGGGAAGTCAAATGTACACCTGTTACAATTACTGAATGAAGGGAGGGGAAGTGTGGAGGGCCAACAGCGGAGCGGGGTTGCCTAAGGCGGGTGGGCATGAACCCCTCTAGGCGCAGTTCCTCCGCCATCCTGCAGAGGGAAGCAGAACACCAACGACCGTCCGGGCTAGACCCCGCCCCGCCTCACCCCTCTGGGAGAGGGCGGACCCTCTCTCCCTTTACCACAGCCCCACCCCAGGAGCCCCGCCTGGTGGCAGCCAGTTTCCATTCGCCCTCGCTAGAAACGCCTTCCAGTCCGTGTTTCTATTTTTACAGAGCCGGCTGCGTGAGGCGCGGCTCCGAACTCCCCAAGGGGCAACAAGGCCAAAAACCCGCTGCTTCATCGCAGCAAGTTGCCGGGTAGGAGTACCTCCGCAAACCCCGCCCCGCGGCCGGGAGGCGAGCTGCGCACGCGCGGCCCCCGCCACCCCGCCCCCGCCGCCCATCCCCGGAGGCCTGGCCCAGAACCTTGGCCGCGCGGGTCCCTCCTGGCAGGACACTTGGGGGGAGGAGGCACTATTGCCAGGACCAGCCCGCAGGGCCCGAGAAGTCTCTCGCTGCCTGGCCTCGGCCCTGGCCCGGATTAGAGCTCGACCCCACCTACCGTGAGCGGCCGAGGGAGCTCTCACCCTCCCCGCGGCAGGCTGGCCCGCCCGCGCCAACGAAAAGGCCTAGAGTAGAAGCATTTCCCACCCCCACTACAGGGAGGTGGGGTCTTGGGACACTGGGGCGGAGCCCAGGCCTGATGTGGGCGGGGCATCTGGGCTCCAGGAGCTGATAAGTGGAGTGCTCGGAGCCGGAGGGCTACCGGGGCCCTGGTAGGGAAGTGGAAGGATAAGGACTCTCCTTAGAGTTGCCCTACGTCCCTGGTGACTCAGATAGTAAAGAATTCGCCTGCAATGCGGGAGACCAGGGTTGGGAAGATGCATTCCCTGGAGGAGGCATGGCAACCCACTCCTGTATCCTTGCCTGGAGAATCCCCACGGACAGAGGAGCCTGGCTGGATATAGTCCATAGGGTCGCAAAGAGTCGGACATGACTGAGCGACTAAGCTCAGCACAGCAGAGTTGCCCTGGCAGAGTAGAAAGAATGCCAGACGAAATGCAGGAAAGAGGACCACGAATTTGGATTTGTTGAAAAACCGAAAGTCAAATTTCCCTACCCTACGTGTCTTTTTTGTTTTGTTTTTAAATAAAATGAGGGGATTGAACGTCACTAGATAGTCTCTCTTGGGTCCCACCAGCACGCTGGTCGTTAAGAGATGAGTCTCCCAGGCATACTGTCCCTGGTCTGACCTTATCTTGTACCTTCCTGCCTCCTTTCTCCCTCCATCCACCACCATACTTATGCTCCATCACCAATCCAACTCATCTTGTACCTTGTGTAACTTACAGTTTTGCTCCATCTGGACACCCAAGTCTGAAAAATTCTCCTCATCCATGTTCCCCAACCCAAAGTCCTCTTGTTAAGACCAGCCCCAGTGCTGCTTCTATGTAAAGTCTTTCCCACTGTCCCCAATCAGAATTCATTGTTTCTTACTCTTTGCTCCCATAGCATTCTTTTAATCTTTATTGAAGACTGACTTCCATTTTGGATTTTAGTTAGTAATTACATGTTTTTTATTGTTGTTGTTTCTTTTTGATGCACCACCAAGCTTACAGGATCTTAGTAGTTCCCCCACCAGGGATCGAATCCACACCACTTGCATTGGAAGCTCAGAGTCTTAACCACTGGACCGCCAGGGAAGTCCAGTAATTACATGTCTTTTTAAATCATAAGTATTAGAGAGGGGAGGGACCCTGTCTTATCCATATCTGTATTTCCAGGACCTTACACAGAGGAGATACTCAATAAATATCAGTTAAGTGAATGCTAGGGTTCGAGTATAGATCATTCACAGGCAAAATATCACTCATTCATTCACAGTCCCTGCTCTGGAACAGGCCTAACTAAGAAAAGAAAAGGCAAACACACCTATTGGGAAGTGAGACTTTGGGGGGGCCCATGTGAGACACACACATACATCCTCTCCCTAGGAGAAAGTGGAGCCTGCCATCTGATTCTCCAGCAAGCTGAAAGGTAGGACTAAACTAACCAGAGTAGGAATCCTAGTAATTACTGGGACTGTCCTCTGCTAGGCTGAGGGCACTGGTCCCCAAAGTCAGGCAACAAGTCAGCTGTCTCTCCAGGCTCAGAGGGCCCTCTTTCCTCATTCCCAGAGTCTTGGGGCAGCGGGCAGAGGCAACGGAGGGGTTGGGGAATGCAGGGACACAGGTTTTGGATGGAGAAAGGAAGCTCGTACTCTTGATCTGCCTTCTCCCTAGACTTCTGAGGCATCGGAGCCTCTCGGGCAGTAAAAGGAGGTGGCAGCCCTTGCCCTAGGCCTCGCTCAAGCCGTGTGCCTGCAAAAGACAAAGTGGTCAGGACATTGCCCAACCCAGGGAGTGATGACTTCCTGGCCACTCCCCAGTCTGCTGGGGCCTGGCCTCAACTTACCAGGGATGGTGTTCTCTAGGAGGAAGCCCAAGAGTCCCGCCAGGAAGATGGGCTCTGTGAGCAATGAGCGCAGTAGCACATCCAAAGGGCTCCAGCCTACAAGGGGTTGGGACCACGCAGGAGGGGGACTCTGACGCTATGCAAAACCAAGGGTCTAATACTTCCAACCTAAGCTTAAGTACTGGATGGAGGGCATATCTTTCTGAATTGTTCTATCTCTCCCTCCCCACTTTGTCCCTTTGCTCTCTATTTCCCACACCCAGACCCTTCCCACAGGACCCCTGCTTAACACCCTGTCTTCTGAGCATCCATGTACCCTCCAGATATGCTTTGATCATTCCAGGCTCCCTGTCTTTGCAAAGTTTGGTATTAAAATCCCCAACCTTATTTCCTACTTCTCACCTTCTATGCTCTAGCCTGAGTTCCTCAACCTTAGTACTACTGACATTTGGACCAGATAATTCTCTGTTTGAGAGAGGCTGTTCTGGGCACTATAGAATGTTTAACAGCATCTTTCTACCCACTAAATGCAAGTAACCTCTAAATGCAAGCAACCTCTCCCCTGCTTATAACAGCCAAAAATGTCTCCAGACACTGCTAAATGTTCTCTGTGGGCAAAACCATCCTCAGTTAAAATCACTGCTGTTTGCTAAGCTGAGCTAACAAACTAAGTTATTTGCCGCTCCTGGAGCATATGCTATGACTTCCTACTTCAGCATCTTTGTTTACTGTGGTTCCTCTGCCAGGAATGACCTTTTCACCAATTGCGTTTCAATCTTACCATCCTTCGAGACCAGCTCAGTGTTACTTTCTCCATAAAAGTTACAGGGATCATCTCCAACAGAAGCCATCTCTCTCACTGCAGAGCATCACAGCTCTTTATCTGAACCTTTCTAGTTACATTTCTACACATCTCATCTCTTTTATGCTATGCTAAATCACTTCAGTCGTGTCCAACTCTGTGTGACCTCATAGACGGCAGCCCACCAGGCTTCCCCATCCCTGGGATTCTCCAGGCAAGAACACTGGAGTGGGTTGCCATTTCCTTCTCCAATGCATGAAAGTGAAAAGAGAAAGTGAAGTCGCTCAGTCCTGTCCGACTCTTAGCGACCCCATGGACTGCAGCCTACCAGGCTCCTCCGTCCATGGGATTCATCTCTTTTACTAGACTGTAAATCTATACGTGCCTTTGTATCCCAAGGAAGCTAGCATGGTGTTCAGTAAATATTTGCTAAACAAATGGACAGACTATTTATCCCCAAGCTCAGAGAAGGGTGTGGGGCCTGGAGTCCAGAGAATCTCAAGCCTTGAGCCCTTGCTTGCCCACTGCCAGGCAACTCCTCTTTCCCTCCCCTTCCTCCCACCTGTTTTCAGTAGGACTGAAGCTTCCCGAAACCCCCTCGGCAGTAACAGGGCCATGAAGATGGAGAAGCCAACAATGAAGACATTCCGCCCAGAGTCAATGTCAGCCAAGTGGAAGCTGGAGAATCCAGTAGACAGAACCATGGCCTGGGTCACTCCCAGCACCCCACCTGTGTCGTACGGAAGTAATCGAAGAGGTTGGGAGAGGGCTGGCACAGCAGAGTACTTACTATAGGGCGGGGCAGGTTGTGATGGGCAGAGACCACCAAAAAGCCCAGAAGCCCAGTCAGGAGGCCAAGATGTGGCTGAGAAAATGCGGGCAGCTGCCACATACTCACAGCCATATACTAGGGAAGCTTCTCAGAAAGAAAGGGTGTCGACCACAAGCAACCAGTTGGGCCCTGCTGGGGGATCCTGGTTCAATACTAGTGCTGCTGAGACATCCGCTCACCAAGCACAGGCCCACTCACCAAGCACAGGCAGCGGGATAGTGGTGAGGAGCTGGGCTAGCCTCGGGGAGAGCCCCAGCGCCATGCAGAACAGCCCCACCAAGTGGGCCACTCGCCGAGGTCCAGCCTACGTGATGAAGAGACACTGGAATACACCTCTTCAACCACTCAAGCTTTGTGCTTGGCCAACCCCATCTCATCCTTTGGATCCCAACTCAAATGTTACTCTCCCAAGAAGCATCCTAAAGGGATCTCTCTTACTCAACCCCCTTCCCATCCCCTGCTTTGTTTTCTTAATAGCACTTATCATTTTTGGAAATTATCTTATTTGCTTTTCTCCTAACGTGTCCGCCTCTCTCTCTCTTGAACTACTCAAGAGAACAGGGACTTCATCTGACTCCTTTCTCTCTAGAACCTCAGCCCTGGTACAAACGCCTGAGGCACAGAAGGAGCTCAGTAGTGACTTAGTGTCTCCCTCACACTCCTAGTCCCCACCACTTCTAGGTACCTCTCTCAATGAGATGGCTGCTGTGAAGAGCCCGACAGAGGGCTGGGCACAGCAAGCCATCAGTTCCCCTCCCTCTCTTGCACCTCCGGTTCCTCTCCCCACACCCCTGTTCACATACCTGGAGAAGACCCACTGTGCCCACGTTGGGGAAGCTGGATGCAGTGCCCATGGGGCTTCCCAAAAGCCCAGCCAGCACACTGCCCAGTCCCTCCAGGCTCAGCCCTCGGCTACAGGCATGCGGAGGTGGAGAAGGCAAACGCAGCAGCTGGCCACAGAGGGCATAGCAGCCCAGGGAGCTGGTGGAGGCTGCCAAGGCCATGGAGATGCCTGCAGCCAGAGCCCTGGGTGTCAGCAAGGGCCAGTCCCACTCAGCTGGGGAGGGAGAAGGAGCCACTTTGGGGCCAGACTCAAGTCTGAAGCATCCCCCTGCCTGCAAAAGCCTGTGACACAAGAAGCCTAAAGGCCTCATTGTCTTTGAAGATAATGTCTTGGGACAAAACCATCAAACTCAGAGTAAAAACCCATCCCTTTACTGCGATCTACAAAGTCCCTTTGGTCTGACCCTTACCTCTTTCTCTAGCCTCATCTGCAACCACACTCTTCATCATTCCTTTCACTCCAGATACACTGGCCTTGTTTCAGGCCTTTGTACTTGCTGTGCTGCTGGCCACCACAGGGTCTTTGCGTATGCTGTTCTCTCCACCTAGAATGCTCTTGTCTCTTGCCTTTCCCTAATAAGCTCCTACTTCTCTCTCACATCTCAGCTCAGCGATCACTTCCTCAAGAATGCCTTTCTTGGGAAATCTCTGGTAGTCCAGTGGTTAGGGCTCCATCTCTCACTGCTGAGGGCCCAGGTTCGATCCCTGGACGGGGAACTAAGATCCCACAAGCTGTGTGGCATGGTCAAAAAGTAATATAAATAAATATAAATAAAAACCATTAAAAAAAGAATGCCTTTCCTAACCTCTCCAATAAAGTCAGATTTTTTCCCATTGTAAACCTTCATCATACAAGGTACATGTCCTTTGCTGTATTTACTACATGCAATTCTACATTCACTTAGGTAACTATTGAATTAGTATCTGTATTCCCTGACATATTATAAGCTTCCTGAATGCAGGCTCTGCATTCTAGGAGAAAGCCTACCTGGATGAGGCAGCCAAAACCATGGTGCCTTGGTGGGGGCAGACAACTCCCCGGGGATGATGCTGAGACCCAGAAGGGCAGAGACAATCCACACACAGGCCACTGGGATCAGCACCTGAGGGACAAGACTCAGAAAAGAACCCCTCCCCCAGAACCTTCCAACCTTCTTAAAGGGGTAAGCAACAACCAAGTAGGGGCCAAGTGAGCAATCCATGCCAGCCCTCCTAACTCCAACTGCCTCTCACCCAAACTCCCACATACCGAGAGGAGCCTGAAGGCCAAGATGTGAGTATGGGTTGAAGAGGTTGAAGCTGGCCTCCAGTGGCATGGGGGTAGCAGGCAGGAGCCCAGGTGCTGAGAACAGACCACCATGAGCACAATCAGCCTAGAAAAGGGAAGGGGCTTTAGGGGCAAGAGGAAGCTTGCCCCTGAGGCAAGGAGTGGAGATGGGAGGGGCAGAATACCACGAAAGGTTGTTCCAGAGAAGAATGCCCCCATGGAGAGGGCAGGAGGGCACCTTGGGGATCAGTGGGAGACAAGGTACAAGTCAAGGTGAACAAATGAATCCAGTAAAAGTCCTGGATTCCAAACCCACAAGTGTTATCCCTGCTGAGACGGCTGCTGGACTGGTAGAGTAGCAGCTCTCCCCTCCCCCTGCTCCCACACAACCCACTGGGCATCATGCCTCTTAGGACTTACGTACAGCGATGCCAGGCCCCAGTGAGTGGAGCAGAGCAGAGCTACTTCCCTGTAGACAGAGAGCCCTGCCACAACCAGGCTGGGGGCCAGCACTAGGGGCCCACAGCGGGGGAACAAGTGGCCAGGACCCCCCAACAGCCCCAGAATGGCCTGCAGCAGCCCAGAGACCACCACAGCCCCGGACACCTGGTGGAGAGGAGAAAAGGACAAAGAGAAAACATTCTCCTTTATCAAGATGACCTCAGCCTGGACTTCTTAACTAATTCCAGGGAGTTCGCTGGAATCCTCGTGGTTAGGATTCCAGGCTTTCACTTCCATGGACCAGGTTCAGTCCCTGGTTGGGGAATTGAGATCCCACAAGCTGCATGATGTGGCAAAAACAAAAAACAAAAACCAACAATTCCAGGAGAGGTTCCCCACCACCACCTCCTTCCCCTACAAAAACCTCACCTCAGTTCCTACAAAATGGAAACAAGAACCTCCCCAACCCCGGGAGCACTCTTAGTCCAGCCCTCCTCCTCCACATCCCCAAGCACGTACCTCTCGGATAGAAGTGTTCCAGAGCTCCAAGCCATGGCAGCCAGGCCCCCCACAGAGGCGCAGCACAAGGGAGGCTGGGAGAAGTTGGGGGCGTGGAGAGGAGAGATGGAAACAGGATGGAGACCCATCGCTCTACAGTTCTGGCTGGTGCCTGGCCCTTTCATCATTGCCCCATCTCAACCCTGCACCCAAGTCCACCTGTGTGCTCAGAGGAGCACCCAACTCCACCCTCGCCCTGTGCCCTTGCTCTGTGCTCACAGTTTCCAGGTGTCCGGAGAGCCAGAGGTAATTTCTGACTGGTCAGCACCAAGGCGGGGATAAGAAACTGTAAGGATGGAGCCTGGACAAGAGGCAGCCTGTAGGAACAGCAGGTCTGGTAACGTGGGGCAGTCACCAGCCTCCCTGAGCCTCGCCTCCCCGCTGGGACCCTGTCACCTTCTCTCCAGGGAATTCCTCTCACCTGCTGCCCATCCAAGTTTGCAGGGAGGTAGACACGCCACATGCAAAGAGGCTGGAAGCCAGGAGCTGGGCAGGGGAGAAAGAGAGTCCTCCTGCTGGGAGACTTTGAAGCAGGAGCAGGTGGGAGGTGCAGAGTAGAGAAGCCAACACCAAGATATGCTGCGGGTGATTAGGCAGAAATACGTATTTCCAGAGGGTTTCTCATGCCACCACACCTACACCCTTCAAACACCCTCTTCAGCCAACAGCGACCCAGGCACCTCTGCCTCCTACCTGCAGAGCCAGAAGACAGCTGAGGCCCCAAGGAGGAGGCCCACACAGAGAGGCCCAAGAGTCAGAGGAGGGATTTTGGACATCGGGTGGCCGTGGCAGGGTAGCCAGGGTGCCCTGGGAACCCACAGACTGGAGCTGTATGGCGTTGGGGGGTGACTGGCTCATGCTCCCTGCCTTCTGTCTCGTCCTGGCCACCCTGGGCCAGAGTTAAGTAGGGAGAGAGAGAGAGTAAGAGGTCAGAGTTTGTGTGAAGTTAGCTGCCTGGAGCAGGGAGGGGGCGGGAGTGTCAATGAAGCAGAGCGAAGAGATGAGGGATTTGGGGCAGGACGCAGCCCTTTCACCTTTGCCCAGCTCTTGTGCAAATTCCATCACCCATTAACCGGGGAACCAAGTTCCGAGTCCCTCCCCCTCCCAAGAATCTCCATCTGGGTCTCCTGTCCCAGGATAGGAGTGGTGGGGAGGAAACCCCCCCAGCATAGCCAGGGCAAGTTTGATAGACTGTACTGCCTCCTCACCACTGCCATTTGGAACCATCGCAATTACAGTAGTTCTCAAGCCTTGTACATCCTTCGTCATGTATGACAACTGTGATCACAACTCTGTATACAATGTCCTCATTGTAATATAAAGAAATCAAAGTGATTTATTTTTTAAATATTTATTTGGCTGCTCCAATCCTAACTGGGGGAAGCAGAATCCTCAATCCTTGCTGCAGCATGTGAGATCTTTAGTTGTGGCGTGCAAACTCTTAAGTTGTGGCATGTGGGATCCAGTTCCCCTGACCAGGGATGAAACCTGGGCCCCCCGCATCAGGAGGACGGAGTCCTAGCCCCGGGACCAGCAGGGAAGTCCTCAAAGTAATTTATAATGACTTATTTCACCGTGGGAAAGCTTGGGTCCAACTAAACTAGAAGACAATGAAGCAGCCCAGTGCCCACCCCTCAAGTGGAATTGCCACAGATGTGACAGCTACAATCCCAGCTGATACTGGTGCTTCCCTGATGACAGGTGTACCCCTGGCAGCGCTGCCATTCATGACCGATGTTCCAAAAGAGTGAACAAGTTCTTTGTAAAGTACTGAACAAAGCATAGATTTAATGTACACAGAGATGCATTCCTGGGAAACAGAGTCTTTCCAAATGGGCAAAATCTATTCTGTGTTTACATGCTTAGAGAAAATAAGTAGTTCCAGGCTCAGATAAACAGTCATACATGATATCCACCCAGTCATTCAAAAGTTGCTCGGGAATTCTTCATAAGGGAATTCTCGAGCCTTTCTGGATGTGTAGCTTCCCATATAGGCTAAGTGCCAGTACGTCCCATCCCTTCAAATTTTTGTCAACCAAAAAATGACCCATAAGTTTCCAAGATGCCCCCTAGGTGGCAGTACCACCCCTACTGTGTCTCTTCCTCTGTGGTACCAAATCATCTCGGTTCAGCTGGCTGCTCTTCTTCTTCCAGTGATAACCCAGCCTTGGTCTTCTCTTTGGTGGTGGTTTAGTCACTAAATTGTGTCTGACTCTTGTGACCCCATGGACTGTAGCCCACCAGGCTTCTCTGCCCATGGGATTTCCCAGGCAAGAATACTTGAGTGGGTTGTCATTTCCTTCTCCAGGGTATCCTCCCAATCCAGGGATTGAACCCGGGTCTCCTGCATCGCAGGCGGATTCCTTACCTGCTAAGCCACCACGGAAGCCCTTACGCTAATTACCACCATTTGTCAGCCCAGAAAGGAAGTCAGGAGACAAAGTGTCCTTGGGCTTGCCCTCAAGGAGCTCACGGGGCTCTGCTGGATATGCTCTCCATGAGATGGCCTTGGGATCCACAAAGATGGTGCTCACTCAGAACTTGTGACAGACAGGGCTACCCCTAGGCACCGCACAGTCACCATCTGTGCCCCACTGCACTAGAATCGAGGAGTGTTAGGGGCCCCAGGGTGCTGGGAGCAGGAACGAGGGAGCAGCTTGGTATGAGAACCTATGACCATCAAACAAGGACATTCTGGAATGGGGGTCAGAGAGAATGAGCAGCAGGACGGTAGGATCAGGGAGTAGGAGGCTGAGAAGGAAGATCTGGGGAGGAGAGTTCTTTGAGGGCTGCTGCAGAAGGAAGAGTCCAGGCCATGCAACTAAAACTGTTTATTGAAACCTTAGTTCTACAAAAGCGTGAAAAATCCAGATATAAAGCAGTGGCCAGAGAGGCCCGTGAAGAGAACACCCAGGAGAGGAACTGGAAGAGAGAAAAGCCCAGGAGCGGGGGACTAAGAAGAGAATGTTGGAAGACAAAAGGGCCGGGGTGAAGGTCCCAGAAGCCCCTGGTTCTTCTAGACTGGGCAGGGGTATGGGAGGCTTCCCCCCTCCCACTTCCCTCAGCAACTCCCATGGGTGGCCCTGTCAGTCCCTGCCTCTCCTACCTCAGGGACATCAAACAGACCCTGGTCAATGTTTCCTCCCTCCCTTGCCCAATCCTAGGAAACTCAAAAGCAAAAGTCTAGAAGAGCCCAGGGGACATGGAGAGACAGGAGCCTTGCCCCTGTCCACCTGTGACACGCCCCTGGTCACTGAGCTGAGGCTTTCCCTGGAACCACCACTGCCCTGGCCAGGCAATCAGCCACTGAGGGACAGAAGAGCAAGTGATCTTCAGTCCTTCTGCCACACGACCCCCTTAAGCTCCATCACCCAGGAGGACAGGAGACCAGCCAAGGAGCCAGATCAAGCTTTGCCCCTCCAGGCTCTCAGGGACTCCCAAATCCTCTTAACACATTCCTCAGAACCCTACCTAGCCTGGGAAAATGAAAGACTTCAGGCGGGCCAGTTCCATGATGCTGAAAAGGGAACATTGCTGGGGCTGTGGAAGCAGAGGGGGCATTGGGCTCCAAGGCCAGGGGGGAGCCAGGCCATGGGAGTGGGACCAAGGACTGGGGGGCCCCGTGGGGACAGTATGGTTGAGGTGGTGGCAGGCACGGCAGGTTGGGGAGTCCTTCTGGAGCTTCTGGCAAAGGGGGCAGTTGTGAAGAAGAATGGGGGGAGCAGGAGGGTCCGGAGGAGGCAATGGTGGGGGAGTCAGCGAGACTAGCAGACTGCCCCACAGTGAACGCAACACTACATTGCCTTCCAGGCAGCCGGAGACATTAGCAGGAGACGGCAGGCACTGTGGCATGGGAGAAGGTATGCAGGGTTCCAAAAGGCACCTGGAGGCCAGTCCAAGGTCTGGAGGGCCAGGCGGGGGGCTGCAGGACAGCCCTAAGGACTGGTGTATTACGGCCATCGATGCCACGGCGAGGGCCACGCTGCTCACATATGCCATAGCCAACAGGCAGGACAGCTGGGGGAGAGGGGTTAAGAAAGGTCAGTGCCCAAATCCCCTTCCTCTGAACCCTCTTCTAAATGTCTTTAACACACCCATCCCTTCTCTCTGGACATGTGGACTCAACTTAAGAGATCTCAGTCACCATCTACTTCCAACCCCATCTCCTGAGCCATTCTGTATTTGCTTGACATCAGCCAGCTCAAGCTCCGTCTGCTTCCTGACCTGCCTCACCTTTGCCAGCTGCTGACAGAGGGAGCCCAGCACCAGTTGCCAGGCAGGCTGCTCCAGCAGCACACACAGGTCTGTGTAGGTGTACCAGCCCCGCCGGCGCCCCTGCTGCTCAGCCACGCTGCAGGGATAGGAGAAAAGACAGAGAGGGTCTGCAATCTTCCTGCAGCTGGCCCACCGGCACCCTCATTCCCCCAGGGACCTACCAGGGAACACCGGGGAACTTGTTAAATGTACAGGCTCCTAGACTACCCGTTGATTCCAAAGATAAGGGTGAGACCAAGATCTGTATTTTAAATAAGCTTCTCCCACTTTTCCAAAGGTGATTACAAAGAGGAGAGCAGACTCGTTTCGGAACCATGACCTTGGGCAATTCTCTTTCTCCTTTTCTCCCTCCCCCCAGACCCTCACCTCTGTTTAGCTCCTATGGCTTAGGCCTCAGCCTCCAAATCCTCAAGTCCCTCTTCCCAATTCCTAGAACCTACCAGCCCTCCAGCCAGCTCAGCACCTCAAAGATTTCCCGAGGATCAGTGTAGAGCCGCCAATCCTGTGGATAAAGAGAAGAGCATCCAACCAGACTTGGACATGAGCCACAGTCAATTAATAACCAGACCCACAGCAGCAACTACAACCTCCACTACAGGTAACACGTGGCTCTTACCATGTGCCAGATACTGTTCCAAAAGCTTTTATGTATTAACTTATTTAATCACCACATATCTGGTTTCACATTGCACCCTCCAGTAAAAGCAAGGGGAAAAAAATAATCCTGGGAATGGTTCATGCCCATAGGGAGCCCAGAATCTAGGGAAAGGCAAAGTCTGGAAGCAAATACCCAGAGCCCAGTAAGATAAGCTCTGGCTCAGAGTGTACTCTGTGGGACCTGGAAGACTGACAATGGGAGATCTCCACTTCTGACTTCACCATGCCAGGAACCTCCAAAGACTGTGCTTATTCCAGAAAAGCTAGAGGGGAAGATGCTAATAAGGGAAGACATAAAGAAGACAAACAGAAAGATAAATGAAGAGACCACAAGAAGCTGGGAGATAAAAAACAAAGGATGAAAAGAACATAAAAGCAGGTCAGGAAAACAGAGCAAGAGAGAGAAGAGCTATTCACCATGGCACTCAGGAAGCCCCTCTCCAGGGCATTGAGAGTGGGCACGGCCACACCCCCAGCAGCTCCCCATTCATCATTGAAGACCTCTTCTTCCTCCCCTTCATCATAGAGGTACTTACTGGCCACCATCTGCAGAGGAACCAGAGGTGGTATCAGTAGAGCTCACACCTGGCTCCGGGCTTACCAGGGAGATAAAGGGAAGGGGGCATCTTACCATGGAGATCAGGAACAAGTCAGAGGATGACACATGCTGTAGGTAGTCTGGGTTTCTATGCCGGAGCCGCTCAATGTATACCAGAGCCAGCATCATAGCACACGGAGAGATGCAAGCCTCTCTGGGTATCAGAAAGCATTAGGAATTAAACGCAAGGATCTTTTGGTTCTTGTAACTTATGATGCTCATCCCTGTTTCTTTACAAGTTCTCTTTAGAGGTAACTGTTCCCCTCTCTCTAGAACCCAAACACTCTCACTCTGTATCTCTCAATTGTGGACTCACCGGGACACGTGGGCTACATATTTCTTCTGGAGCCGGCGAATAGGACTGGGGGCTGCCTTCTGGAGGAGTTCCACAGCAATATCTGCAGAGGCAGAAGGATAATAGAGTGAGCAAACAAATCCCCCACAGTGGTGCCCACTGCTATCAGCAGAAGACCCAGATCTACATTCTTTGAGGTCTTGGAGACAGGACCACAGTAACAAAGTGGAGACCCAGTTCTCCCACGCTGAAACAAAAGGCCTATTCCAAATTTGAATTCCAGCTCCTTCCAGCAGGAAGGCTTATTTCCCTGTCACCTGCAATTACCTAGGTGCGTCCTTCACTCTAGCTCATTTGAGAAGATAAATATGCCTTGTTGATGGGGGAAATATATGATAGATATACTTCGAAAATTAAAAGTTTCTAGTATATAGATCAAGAATAACATAAATTTGTAAGGCAGCAATATTTCCTACTCATTTGGATTTAAGGAAAAAATGAAATACAAACCTAGTCCTTACACCTGTCAAACATACTAGCTACCAAGAGGCAGTGTAGTTCACAGGGTACACCTAGAGTCACTTTGATGACAGCTGACAACCCCACTTTCAGGCTTCTCACTTGTCCGGTCGTACAAAATACTGTCTAACCTGCCACCGGGCTGGAGAGCTCCTCCAGGGTACAGTCAGTTTCCCAGTCCCAGCCATAGTAGAGTCTCCTTCGGATCCGGGCACTCAGCTTCTGGTGTCCTGGGAGGAACTGAAACAGGGCAGGAGGTGGGTGGAGGGTGAAGGGCAGGGAAGCGTATGCTGGAGGATCCTGGCTCCTGACTGGAAGGGGGCTACGGGGCGGTAGGCCTGCCTCAGGGCTGGTGGGGCCCGTGCCCCACCCAGCCCCGCATTCTCTGGATTGTTTGCTAGCGGCACTATGTCCACAGGGGGTGGAGTCCTTCTCACCGAGGGCTCCGGAGGAGAAGTTCTCCAAGAAGGGGCCGGGCTGGTTACCTCCTACCCCATTCCTGTACCCCGCGGCTTTCCCCATGGGCCCAAGGAGCCAGGGCCTCGAGTAGGCACGGGTCGAGCGGCTACCGCCTAATTCCCCAGCAGAGCCATCAGGCGAGCTCGCGGCCCCGCTCGGGCTCCGGTGGGGGGCGCGGAGGGAGCGCCCGCGGTCGCGGCTCCAAGCGCTGGGAGGCGGAGGGCCGCGTGCTCACCGTGAAGTCCTGGAAGCCGGTGAGGGAGAAGGTGCCTTCTTCGTCTAGCAGGAGCCCGGCCAGGTCCATCGCGGCGCCAGCCACTGCCTTACGATGGGAAGGGAACGAGTTCTAAAGGGGCCGCGGAGCCGTCCCTGCCCGCCTGCCCACCTGTCCGCCGGGCTCCCTCCCGCGGGCCACCGCCCTTGCCGGTGCAGCCCCCTCCCCTCGCGCCAGCCGGGGCAGGCGGGGCCGGGCAGCAGAGCCTCTTCCTGTTCCGCTCCGGGCGGGGCTCCCGGCTCCGGACTCGGGGCGTGGAGCTCCAAAGCCTGGGCGCCCACCTCACCGAGTAGAGTCCTGGCTTCGAGGCGCGTGCTGTGCCTTTGCGGCGCCGCGCGTCTGCCCGGTGTTTACAAGCCGCGGGGGCGTCGCGGGCGAAGTCAGCGCCGGGCACTTCCTGCTGCCAGCTGGGCCGAGCCGCCGGCTTCGACCGCTGGGAAGGAGCTGGGCTAGAATTCCTGATATCGCTGAGCCCCAGCGTGTCTGAGAAATCGGGACAATTCCTAGGGGACCGTGGCACACTTGAGGACGAGCGAGCCCGGCTGACCTTTTCGTGCCGGTGTAGATATAAATGTAAATAAAGACTCGGGACAGGGAGTTGCTCGCAATTGTTTTCTTTTAAAGGGGAGATGTATGCACACACAGAACAATATACATTTAAAAAATAAAGTCAGCAAGAGTACACAAATTTTAACTGGTGAATTGTGTACAAAGTAGCAAAGGCACTGATTTTTGGCTGTAACTTTTGTAGGATTATTGCCGAGATTAAATGTTGTTGAGGGAACACGTTAACAACATGCTTGTTACGTTGTAAGCCTCAATAAATGGTGTTAACGCCCCCGCCAAGAGTAAATAGCACCTAAACAGAGTTTTAGACTTCGAGACCCCAATATCTCGCTTAAGTATTTGAAGGAGTTCCGATGCGTGAAAGGAGGGAGAGTTTACAGAAAGTTGAGACGGAAACAACTTTTCTGTTTTTGAGTCGATCGAGTCACGCGCTGGTGTTTGTTTATTTGCTGAGGGGAAGGAACTGGGAGGACCAGTACGGCGAGGGTTGAGTAAAGGGACGGCCGCCGCCCTAACCAGAGCAGAAAGATCCCACGGGGTCATCTGGAAGCTGACTTCCTGCCACTTCGGGCCGCCTCACACCAGCAATCCAGGCCAGGACCGGCCTCCCTAGCCGCCCTGCCCACACAGTGGGAAGAAAATTGGCTGGGGTGGGCAAAAGCGGAGCTACAGCCCCTCTAGGAAGAGGGAGACACCGCCCAGCGCCGCCAAAACACACACCTGCGTAGGAGCAGGGTCACCGGCAACCCCCTGCGCGCAGGCGCCGGTCACCCTATCCCGGCGGTTAGGGCACATCACGTGCCGGGCTCGTCGCTCCGCCGTCACGTGACGCCCGTCCGCGGCCTGGGCGGCCCTCTCCGCGGTGTGCGCCCCCTTCCGCCTGACGCGCCCCAGGCGGCGGCCGCGCAGCCCTGGCTCCTCGCGGGCTCGGGCGGCGGCTGCGGCGGGGCTATGGCGAGTGGCGGTGTTGGTGGCAACACCGGCACTGGTGGGGGCCCGGGGCTGGGCCTGACCCTGGGCCTGGGCCTGGGCATGGGTGAGGCCACCGGCGAGGCGGAGGAGGAGGCGGCCACGGCCGAGGCGGTAGGACGCCTCGCCACGACGCTGTGGCTGCGGCTCCGCGGCTGGGAGGCGGTGTTGGCCGCAGCGCAGCGGCTGCTGGTGTGGGAGAAGCCGCTGCACAGCCTAGTCACGGCGGCCGCGCTCAACGGCCTCTTCTGGTAACGGCCGGGGAGGAGGGGGCGGGGCCGGGCAGCGCGGGAGAGCGGGGGCGGGCGAGCGCAGAGTACCATTCCCCTTTCTGGGGAAGACGCTTGTCCTGGAGGGCTGGTCCACCTCCTGGGGTTTAAAGATCGTTGTCAGCCTGGGTTGCCCCTTTCCTCTGTCTTCGGGTGTCGAATTCGGCCTGGAGGTTCCCATTCCCCCCATCAGTGGGCCTTTCGCGATGGGTGTAGGGGCCTCTCTCACTCACTCACCGCTGAGTGCCTGTTTCTCCCTAAGGTTGCTGTCTTCGTCCTCCCTACGGCCCTTCTTCCTACTCAGCATCTCACTTTTGGCTTATTTTCTGCTGGATTTGTGGCAGCCTCGCTTCCTCCCTGACATCTCTGGTGAGTGTGACTTGATTCATTCAGCAAGCCCCAGTGAGCACTTGTTTTGTGCCTGACCCACCCGGCTTGGGTTGAATGGTGAGACGCATGTACCGCAGGCCACCTGCCTCCCAAAGCATGACTGCTTACTTCCCCAGATGGGAAATAAATTTCCCCTTTCTCAAAATTCATGTTATTGTGTGGTTGTTCAGCCGCTAAATCGTGTCTGATTCTTATACATTGAGTGGTGATGCTATCTAACCATCCCATCCTCTGCCGTCCTCTTCTCCTCCTGACTTCATTCTTTATTGTATGTGGTAGTTGTAGTAAAGATTGTAGACTCCGCTTCCAGATTGCCTGGGTTCCATTGCCTGCTTCCCGTTTACCCTGTATGTGACCTTATAAAAGTCACTCTATCTCCAGTTTCATAAGGAGGAGGATATTCTTGAATTTGTGAATACACTTCATATGCTTATGGTAGGGCTTCACTATTCTTACCAGGGTTTTCTTGTCCACATGTTTACTTAATAGACAGTTTAGAGAACTGGGTGCCAGGTTGTGTGTGAGCTGTTTGGGGTGTATGTACATGTGAATGTGAATAAGATGGGGTTTCTATTGTTGAAAAGGGTAAAGCCTGAGGAAGGAGACATGCAAACAGCGTAACAATGTAATACTTCCTGCAAATGGCATTTGGAGAAAGCACTTTGGGACTGCAGAGGAAGGGCAACTGTTTCTGGCTTGGGGAGTGTTTCCCAGAGCTCTGCCCCTGAGTAACTTGTCTCTCTTCCCTCTCTATAGCATCATCCCCAGAGGAGCCACACTCTGACAGGTGAGTGCAGACCACCCCTTGAAGAACAGACAAATGTCCAAACCCTGTCTTGCTTTGGTGCCAGTGTCACCGCCATGGTGCAGAGCAATTTGGAGTTCCTGCAAGCACAGCCCCCAGGATAGTGAATGCACTGTAGCAAGTTTGCTCCCGGGTTCTTGTGTAGGTGTTTGTGTGCCTGCTGTTTTCAGGGCAAAGGGTTGGGAGCCCCGGGCTTTATTTCCCAGGAGCCATACAGCCTCCTTTTGGGAGGCAGGGTTGTCCACTTTCTTAGACTACAGAGCTCATGGGCATTCTCAGAGGGATTTGAGTGCCTAGGAAGCTGGTGTCTGAGGCCTCCAGGGGTCATATCATGTCTCCCCAGTGAGGGTGCGGGGTCAGGAGCCCGGCCGCACCTGCTCAGTGTGCCCGAGTTGTGCAGATACCTGGCTGAGAGCTGGCTCACCTTCCAGATTCATCTGCAGGAGCTGCTGCAGTACAAGAGGCAGAATCCAGCTCAGGTAACCTCCCCCTCATCACACAACAGTGCTCTACCCTGTGGAGAAATGGAGGTGGGGATGGGGAAGGAGTGACTCGCACTCCTTGACTGGAGACGAAGGATATGGCCTGGGGCCTTCTTGAGGCAAAACTTACTGCTAGTAGCCTGATACAAGAGGCAGAGTAAGCTTTTGGTGTCCTGACACTATTTCTTGCCAAGAGAGACCAAGTTTGAATTATAGGTGTTTGGCTATGTCAGTTGCAAACTTCCTAAATCAGTGATCCTGGGAATCTTCTTGACTAAACTGGATCAGTGCGTTCTTAGAGGACATACCCTTCCTTCCACCAGTGGAGCAATAATAACTCTTTCCCCGGATAAGTGGAACGCATACCTCAGTCCCCTGTTCTTAGACCCTGTGCTCTTCTCTGCAGTTCTGTGCTCGTGTCTGCTCTGGCTGTGCTGTGCTGGCTGTGCTGGGACACTATGTGCCAGGGATTATGATTTCCTACATTGTCTGTGAGTAGCATCTGGCCCCTGCCCTTTCCAGAGCTCTTTCTTTGTCCTCTTTTCTTGGACTGACCCAAGGGGGGTTGTTGCACTCTCTTTGCCCATTTACCCATTTACAGAGATCTTCAGGCGGATGCTGTGGGATTAGTGGAAGGAGGGCAGTGGATGTGGGAAGAAGTTGGCACAGCCTCAGGAAGGGGCTTGGTCTCCTTCAGCCTTTCCTGTTTAGGCATCAGTTGAATGAGGGCTCTTAGGTAATAGGCATAGGGAGCTCTGAGTTGACTCTCTGACCCTCAGTGCTGAGTATCCTGCTATGGCCCCTGGTGGTGTATCATGAACTGATCCAGAGGATGTACACGCGCCTGGAGCCACTCCTCATGCAGCTGGACTACAGCATGAAGGCAGAAGCTGATGCCCTGCATCACAAACACGACAAGAGGAGTAAGGGGATCCCATGACCCAGGGGGGAAAGGCGGGGAGGACCTTGGTTTGAGGCTTGTGAAATGCCCTGGGATTTAGATACTCTCCAGAACTGTGGCTATGTTTGTCCCCCACCTCCGTTCCTGCTTGGTCACTGCCCTGCTGTTGTTCTCCAGAGCGGCAGGGGAAGAATGCACCACCCGGAGGTGATGAGCCACTGGCGGAGACAGAGAGTGAGAGCGAGGCAGAACTGGCTGGCTTCTCCCCGGTGGTGAGGTCCAGGGGTCCAGGGGCGATGGGCTGTCGAGTAGAAGGCTGGGGGAGAATCTGCTTTAGAGCAGCCACCTCTCAAGGGGATGGGAGTCAGTGGCAGGGCAGGGATGCTCCTGGAAATGGGCTCTCTCATCCCTTTGTCTGTTGCGTTCATCGTGGTTCCCTTGCAGGTGGATGTGAAGAAAACAGCACTGGCCTTGGCCATTACAGACTCAGAGCTGTCAGATGAGGAGGCTTCTATTTTGGAAAGCGGTGGCTTCTCTGTCTCCCGGGCAACCACTCCACAACTAACTGACGTGTCGGAGGGTATGGGAAGTCCTTTGTCCCTCCTAATCTTCCTGTTCCCTGTCGGGATGCTGGCTGTGCTCTCTGGTGGTTGCCCTCATAAATGTTTTCTTTGGGGAGCTCATCCCCTAGTTGTATACCAAGTTCCTGAAAGACCTTAACACCCAAGGCCTGGCCTAGTATCCTATGTCCTGAGTTCTCATACTTGAACTGAGTGGCCCGTTGCAGCTACTCAGAACAGCAGGCCCATTCCTGGCCCTTTGTTTTCTGCACAGATTTGGACCAGCAGAGCCTGCCAAGTGAACCAGAGGAGGCCCTGAGTCGGGAGCTAGGGGAGGGAGAGGAGACAGACCTGGCCCCTCCCGAAGATCTGCTGGGCCCCCCTCAGGCCCTCTCACGACAAGACCTGGACTTGGAGGAGGAAGAAGATGCGGCATCCAAGGAAGCCTTGCTTCAGCTCTCATCCCCCCTTCACTTTGTGAACACGCACTTCAATGGGGCAGGGTCTCCCACAGATGGAGTGATGCTCTCCCCTGGAGGACCAGTGGAGACACTGAGCCCGGAAGCAGTGAGTGGTGACCTCACCACTCCTCCCAGCACCCTGTTGCCCCTACTTGGCCTTGCCGAAAGTGACCCAGTCCCCTCCCCCTCCGTACTCCCATCTCTGCCCCAGGACTCACCCCAGCCCCTGCCTGCCCCTGAGGAAGAAGAGGCACTCACCACTGAGGACTTCGAGTTGCTCGATCAGGGGGAGCTGGAGCAGCTAAATGCAGAGCTGGGGTTGGGTCCAGAGACATGCCCAGAGCCCCCTGATGCTCCACCCCCTCCACCCCTAGGGCCCGACACCCCGTCTCTGGTACAGTCAGACCAGGAGGCTCAGGCCATGGCAGAGCCATAAGCCTGGGGGAAGGAGTTGCAGGCACAGTAGGGCCTCCTGGCTAAGGATGTCACTGTTGGCTCCTTTCCCTGCTATCCTGGGGAGGAGCAATATGTGGGGAAGCTGGCTATCAGATGGAGCCAGTCCACCCTCCACCTGCCTGCCTGCCTGCCTGCCTGCCGTCCCAGGCCTGGGACAGTACCTGGGATTTGTTTTAAGTTTGTAAATAATTTTACATTTGGGTTTAGTGGTTATGAACAGGGCTAGGGGAGTCCTTCCCACTTGCCTCCCCGCCTCATCTCTAGTCTCATTCCACAATGCCCCAAGCCCTGACGGTCTGTCCTTTTCTTTTTCCTCCTTTCCTCAGGGACCTGTGCTGCTCTGTCCTCGTGTCCCACTCGGTTGTTTAGTTCAGGCACTTTATCATTTTTCTTTCCTATCCCAGCCCCTCTCCGCTTTACTTCCCTGCTGTGTCCTGTCCTTAGCAGCTCAATCCCCACTCTTTACCAGCTCTTCCTCCCCAGCTGGCCCCAGCTAAGCTTTAGGGAGGCTCCCGTCTGGGAGGTACAGATGAAACCTGGGGTGGTGGGTCGGGTCAGTAGTTAATGCACTTAAGTCACTGTAGCCGTGGAACCTCCACTGCACCCTTGCCCTCGTTCATCCTGGCCCTTCCCTATACAGGATGAGAGCAGGGATCCCACAGCACATACGCCAGCGCTGTGGTAGTGAGCAGGACCTCTGTCTTGTGGGGTGAGGGGCTTTCTTATCTTAGGGAGGAGTAAGAAGATCTGTTTCTCTGGGCCATGGTCCAAGTGTGGTGGGACCCCCTACTAGGGTCAGAAAATGGACAGTAACATCTGTGCAGGTGTTGACTGGAAAAATAAAGTGTTGATGGTTAGAACTGCTGCTGCCTGCCTCACTGTGAGCTCTGTCTCCCTCTGTGCTCTGCCCCTACTGCCTTGTCCCCTATTTGCTCCTGGCTGTTAATTTACTTCGGTGCAAAACAAGGCCAGAAGCAAGAATTACCGTGACAGCTCTAACCTGCCCTTAGCCGAGTTCTCTGTGATATGCTTAGTAAGGTTTAGCATGTGCAAGTAAGTATGTGCAGGAGGAGACTGCTTCAGCTTCCCAGTCAGAAATTTGAGACCACTGTGCACCACAATAGTTGTTTTCTAGTGTTGTCCACAAGCTTAACACTTATTGTCAGAAGTCCTTACCTATCTATGTACTGACGGTTAACTCCCTCAGTCCTCATTTGTCTCTCCTGATAGAAGCAAACAAGCAGGACTTAGACCTGTATTAAAATTGATTCCAAGGGGCTTCCCTCATGATCCAGTGTTAAGAATCCTCCTGCCAATACAGGGGACACCGGTTTGACCCCTGGTCTAGGAAGATCCAACATGCTGCAGGGCAACTATGCCCATGTGCCAAAACTACTGAGCCCTTGATCTTCACCTACTGAACCCCTGCACCATAACTGCTGAAGCCCTCTCACCTAGAGCCTGTGCTCCACAACAAGAGAATCCTGTGCATCACATCACAACTAGAAAGGAGCCTCCACTTGCCACAACTAGAGAAAGCTCATGTGCAGCAACAAAGACCCAGGGCAGCCATCAATCAATAAAAGAATATTAAAAGAAAAAACTCCTGGCAGTCTGGTGGTTGAGACTACGCTTCCACTAGAGGAGGCGAGGCTTAGATCCCTAGTCATGGAACTAACATTCCACATGCCATAGAGCATGGTCAAAAAGAGACACAAGACTGATTGCAAGCCCAGGAACATGAAAGAAACAGTGTCTACACTAACAATGCAACATTCCCACTCAGCACTCCTCTAGGTGATCTATACTAACTTTTTCCATCAGGACCCTGACATAAGATACTGTTATTTTATGGAAGTTACCTTTCACAAAGCCATGGCCTTAGTTCACGATGGAGCCAGAATCCAAATCCAGGCAGTCTGGCTCCAGCAGTCACCCTATAATAGGGAGCCCCTGTCCATCAATAGGGCCCAGATGGGAAGATGCTCAAGGATGTAGGAATGATACAGGAGCAGTCTGCTTATCCCAGCTTCACAAAGACTGGTGTCAGCAGTCCTTGCTCTTTGGGGAAGAACAGCATTCAGAGGAGAGCCCAGAACTGGACAGATGGCTTTTTTCATGAGTTCACAGCCTTGGCCTCCATTCAGCTGGAAGCTGGATCTGGCAATGCTGCTTGGGTCCTTGAGGTTGACTTCTGTGCTGCATCTCTTCTAAGTGTGTGAGAATTTTTTCCTTCCATTCGCCTGAAAGGCTTTCAGGGATTCAAGGGTCCTCCCTGTCTTGCTGTTGGAGGAACATGAACTTGTAATCATCTAGAAATGTCTGAAGAGAATGGGCAAACAGTTCTAATCATCAAACAGACAATTCAGGAAAAAATAGAATTAATCCAAAAAACAATTGCTGCCATGGCCCCACCTTTATTTCCTTGTTTAACTTGCAGTTTGAAGACAGAGCCAGAAGCTTGTACTGCATCAGAACATGAACCAAATGTTTGGAGTTCCATGAGAGTCCATTCTTGACACTTGCCCTGGTCCGCTGGCTGTTAGATGTTTGTCTACAGTTTTTCATTACCAGGTGTTCTGGCCATTTCCTGCTTCATGATGAAAGGGACAAGAAGAAAGCTTTTCATATGAATGAAAGAAAAATTAAGCAGAAATATGAAACCTACAGTTAGGCTAAACAAAAACTAGAAGTACAGGCGGAAAGAAGGGTTCAGTCCAGTTCAGTCGCTCAGTCATGTCCGACTCTTTGCAACCCCATGAATCACAGCATGCCAGGCCTCCCTGTCCATCACCAACTCCCGGAGTTCACTCAAACTCATGTCCATCAAGTCGGTGATGCCATCCAGCCATCTCATCCTCTGTCATCCCCTTCTCCTGCCCCCAATCCCTCCCAGCATCAGGGGCTTTTCCAATGAGTCAACTCTTCGCATGAGGTGGCCAGAGTATTGGAGTTTCAGCTTCAGCATCAGTCCTTCCAATGAACACCTAGGACTGAGCTCCTTTAGGATGGACTGGTTGGATCTCCTTGCAGTCCAAGGGACTCACAAGAGTCTTCAACACCACAGTTCAAAAGCATCAATTCTTCAGCGCTCAGCTTTCTTCACAGTCCAACTCTCACATCCATACATGACCACAGGAAAAACCATAGCCTTGACTAGACGAACCTTTGTTGGCAAAGTAATGTCTCTGCTTTTCAATATGCTATCTAGGTTGGTCACAACTTTCCTTCCAAGGAGTAAGCATCTTTTACTCTCATGGCTGCAATCACCATCTGCAGTGATTTTGGAGCCCAAAAAAATAGTCTGACACTGTTCCACTGTTTCCCCATCTATTTGCCATGAAGTGATGGGACCAGATGCCATGATCTTAGTTTTCTGAATGTTGAGCTTTAAGCCAACTTTTTCACTTTCCTCTTTCACTTTCATCAAGAGGCTTTTTAGTTCCTCTTCACTTTCTGCCATAAGGGTGGTGTCATCTGCATATCTGAGGTTATTAATATTTCTCCCGGCAATCTTGATTCCAGCTTGTGCTTCTTCCAGTCCAGCGTTTCTCATGATGTACTCTGCATATAAGTTAAATAAGCAGGGTGACCATATACAGCCTTGACGTACTCCTTTTCCTATTTGGAACCAGTCTGTTGTTCCATGTCCAGTTTGAACTGTTGCTTCCTGACCTGCATACAGGTTTCTCAAGAGGCAGGTCAGGTGGTCTGGTATTCCCATCTCTTGAAGAATTTTCCACAGTTTATTGTGATCCACACAGTCAAAGGCTTTGGCATAGTCAATAAAGCAGAAATAGATGTTTTTCTGGAACTCTTGCTTTTTCGATGATCCAGCAGGTGTTGGCAATTTGATCTCTGATTCCTCTGCCTTTTCTAAAATCAACTTAAACATCTGGAAGTTCACGGTTCATGTATTGCTGAAGTCTGGCTTGGAGAATTTTGAGCATTACTTTACTAGCGTGTGAGATGAGTGCAATTGGGTGGTAGTTTGAGCATTCTTTGGCATTGCCTTTCTTTGGGATTGGAATGAAAACTGATTTTTCCAGTCCTGTGACCACTGCTGAGTTTTCCAAATGTACTGGCATATTGAGTGCAGCACTTTCACAGCATCATCTTTCAGGATTTGAAAGAGCTCAACTGGACTTCCATCACCTCCACTAGCTTTGCTCATAGTGATGCTTTCTAAGGCCCACTTGACTTCACATTCCAGGATGTCTGGCTCTAGGTGAGTGATCACGCCATCGTGATTATCTGGGTCATGAAGATCTTTTTTGTACAGTTCTTCTGTGTATTCTTGCCACCTCTTCTTAATATCTTCTGCTTCTGTTAGGTCCATACCATTTCTGTCCTTTATCGAGCCCATCTTTGCATGAAATGTTCCCTTGGTATCTCTAATTTTCTTGAAGAGATCTCTAGTCTTTCCCATTCTGTTGTTTTCCTCTATTTCTTTGCATTGATCACTGAAGAAGGCTGTCTTATCTCTCCTTGCTATTCTTTGGAACTCTAGTTCAGATGCTTATATCTTATCTTTTCTCCTTTGCTTTTCTCTTCTCTTCTTTTCACAGCTATTTGTAAGGCCTCCTCAGACAGCCATTTTGCTTTTTTGCATTTCTTTTCCATGGGGATGGTCTTGATCCCTGTCTCCTGTACAATGTTACGAACCTCCATCTATGGTTCATCAGGCTTAGTTACATGTTTATGTTTGCAGGGGAGGGCAGTGCACTTTATGTGTTCTAACAGCTAATAGTATAACATTGCTGCTCATAAACTTAATTTTAGGCTGTATTACTGGGAAGAATATAATACCTAAGGTGTACTGTGCACAAATTAGAATACATCCATAGGGTGCCTTGCTACGCTTGTGGACAAATTGACAAATTGAAGACTGCCCAGAAGAGAATCACCAGAAATAAACGCTGAAAATACCATCACATGGAGCAGATGGGGAATTGTGAAGGAACAGAGAATGTTTAAGCCAAGAAAGGAATGTAAAATTAAATCACTTCAGTGGCTATTACACTTTGCAGGGTTATCTGTAGGTCTTCTGAGTGTAGAAAATCTTTGAGAAGAGTTTGATTAATAATCGTGTAGGCAGGTCCATCGACAGATGAATGGATAAAGAAGTTGTGGTATCTACACACAGTGGAATTTTACTTGGTCATAAAAAGGAATGCATTTGAGTCAGTTCTAATGAGGTGGATGAATCTAGAACCTATTACACAGAGTGAAATGAATCAGAAAGGGAAAGATAAATATTCTAACACATATACACAGAATCTAGAAAAATGGTACTGAAGAATTTATTCACAGGGCAACAATGGAGAAACAGACATAGGGAATAGACTTATGGACATGAGGGGAGGGGAGGAGAGGGTGAGATGTATGGAAAGAGTAACATGGAAACTTACATTACCATATGTAAAATACATAGCCAATGGGAATTTGCTGTACAGCTCAGGAAACTCAAACAGGGGCTCTGTATCAACCTAGAGGGGTGGGATGGGGAGGGAGTTTCAAAAAGGAGGGGCTATATGTATACCTATGGCTGATTCATGTTGAGGTTTGACAGAAAACAGCAAAATTCTGTAAAGCAATTATCCTTCAATAAAAAATAAATTAAAAAAAATAACCGTGTGAGCAGAATTTCTCTGTTCAAGGGATATTGCAAAACAGATTTAAATGATCTTTAGAAGTACAAAGATCAAGGACAGAGAGTGTAAGAATTTTCCATCATGCAAGGACAGTATATCACCATGTTATTTTGCTTTTAGTGTCTGAAGTCTCACGGACTTCCTCCTAATCCCTTAAGTTTTGGTTTTACACTGAGTCTATCCCTGGCTCACTTTTTCTTTGCACTCTACCCGGACAGTTTCACGTGTTCACCCATTTAGTTTCCACTCATATGCTGATGACTTCTAAATCTTAGCTCCTTTCACAGAACTTTTGACTAGGCATCTCCGTTTTAATGTCCCATGGGCAGTTCTGCTCAACATACCAAAAACTGAACACATGCTCTTTCCCCTCACCTTCCGCCCCCATCTTCCCTACACAGATAGGCTTTTTCTGTGTTTTTTATCATGCCTGTTTCCATCACTAACTCTAAAGACCTACTTCCTTCTCTCTCATCCCATACCCAGTCAATCCCGAGTTGCTGCTAAATTGATGTCCTAATTATTTCTTGATTCAGTCCCCACCATAGCCCTGATTCACACCCTCCACATCTCAACAGTTTCTCTGCCCAAACTCTTGTCTCCTACCAAAATTTATGCCCAACCATGTGACTAAATAATTAAAAAATACAAAATAGATGATCTTTCTGCTGTTTAATAGTAATTAAGGCTCTCCTACAAGGTATCATTCAAGCTTCCTAATACCGTTAAGAAGCCTTCTGAGATCTGCCCTGTCTTGCTCTTTACAGCACCAACCCCCAAAAGATTATCCTTTCCTCCACTCAGCTGCACTGCCCTCCTCCACCCCTGCTCTACACCCCCACCTCTCATTCCTCCACTTGCTAAACACTTGTCTTTTAAGATGTACTTCAGACCACACCCCACATTTGAAGGTTTCCCTCATGTCCCACATCATTCCCCCATAGCAGACCTGTATAATGCTTACTCAGTATACTGCTGTTTTTGCAAAAATCACACAGAATCTTCATATGAGCACAGTGTATGGCACATAGAGGTGTATGTGTATGTGGATAGATTGCTCCCATGATACTTGCTGTTGACAAGAGGCTTCAGTTCCTCATGATACTAACCTCTCCCTCATCATACTAACCTGGTTGCTTGGAGGCTTCCCTGGTAGCTCAACTGGTAAAGAATCCTCCTGCAATGCAGGAGATCCTGGTTTGATTCCTGGGTTGGGAAGACCCCCTGGAGAAGGGATAGGCTACCCACTCCAGTATTCATGGACAGAGGAGTAGGGCAGGCTATGTATGATCCATGGGGTCGCAAAGAGTCGGACATGACTGAGCGACTAACAGTAGCGCAGCACATGGTTGTTTGAGTGTCATGACAACACGATAGCTTCCTTTGCTAGAGCAAATGGTCCAGGAGAGCAAGAAGAGAGCCACAGTGCTTTTTATGACCTAGTGTCAAAAGTCATGCTTTATCACTTCTACCACACTATATACATTAGAAGCAAGTTACTGAGTCCAGCTCATGCTCTTTAAGGGAAAAGTAGGGAAAAAAATTGTGGACTTTTTTTTTTTGGGGGGGGGGTGGGCATGCTGATTGCAGGATCTTAGTTCCCTGACCATGGATTGAACCTAGGTCACAGCAGTGAAAGCACTGAGTCCTAACCACTGGACTCCCAGGGAATTCCCTTGTGGACATATTTTAAAACAGTTATACCAAACTGATCTGGAAATTATATTCAAGAATTTGGGCCAACAAGCTACACATTATAAAAATAAAGACAAATAAATGAACAAATTTGTAACAATATATTATACACAGGATATAAAAATATACATATGTTAAATTTATGTATCCTTTTTTTAATCGTCACCATCCTGCTTTACTGTACAAACCATCCACCCTACCCCCATTTTACAGATGAGGAAATTGAGGCATAGTGGTAAAATGGCTTGCCCAAAGTTGCATAGCTGGTTGTGATTAAAATACTGGTTTTTAGCATTTTGTTATTCTTACATATCTTCATATCTTAAAGTACCAAAATAGAATTTTAGTTGAGGTTGAAATACTCTTTCAACATTGGAAAAAGAAATCTGAATTCTGAATGATTTATAAATGAGGTATCAGTTCAGTTCAGTTCAGTCGCTCAGTTGTGTCTGCTGGCTCATCAAAAAAGCAAGAGAGTTCCAGAAAAACATCTATTTCTGCTTTATTGACTATGCCAAAGCCTTTGACTGTGTGGATCACAATAAACTGTGGAAAATTCTTCAAGACATGGGAATACCAGACCATCTGACCTGCCTCTTGAGAAACCTATATGCAGGTCAGGAAGCAACAGTTCGAACTGGACATGGAACAACAGACTGGTTCCAAATAGGAAAAGGAGTATGTCAAGGCTGTATATGGTCACCCTGCTTATTTAACTTCTATGCAGAGTACATCATGAGAAACGCTGGACTGAAAGAAGCACAAGCTGGAATCAAGATTGCTGGGAGAAATATCAATAACCTCAGATATGCAGAAATGAGGTATAGCCATGTTAAAATTTTCAACACACAAAGGTTTGTTTATAAAGCATTGTTGCCTCCCACAGACTTTAAGAGGAATCAAAAGATGTCAATTCTATTGCAAGAATAATTGTTCTAGTTCAAAGACACTTTAAACAAGTATATTAGGAACAAGAAACTGTCAAAATTAATATAGGGACTTTCCCATTGGTCCAGTGGCTAAGAATCTGCCTTCCAGGACTTCCTTGGTGGTTCAGTGGCTAAGACTGAGCTCCCAACACAGGGGCCCTGGGTTCCATTCCCAGCCAGGGAGCTAGATCCCACAGGTCGCAACTAAGAGTTCAAATGCTACAACTAAAGATCCCACGTACCGCAACTAAAGCCCTGGAGCAGCCAAATAAATAAGTAA
Source organism: Bos grunniens (assembly GCF_055505025.1). Taxonomy (NCBI): domain Eukaryota; kingdom Metazoa; phylum Chordata; class Mammalia; order Artiodactyla; family Bovidae; genus Bos; species Bos grunniens. Next base: position 29,676,144 of record NC_141166.1, on the reverse strand, counting down.
AATTAAAAAAAAAGAAGAAGAATCTTTCTTCCAATGCAGGGGAAGCTAGTTCGATCCCTGATCTGAGAAATAAGATCCCATATGCCACAGACCAACTAAACCACAACTGGAGAAAAGCCCAAGAACCCCAACAAAGACCCAGTGCAGCCAAATTTTTTAAAATTAATATAGGTCCTCTGCATCAGAATCTCAATCTAGAGTCAATGAAATTGAAGAAGATGGATACAAATCAGAAATTTTCCACTTGAAACAAAACTATACTTTGCTAGAAATTAAAAATATATTTATATATATCCACCTGGTGGTGGTTTAGTCACTAAGTCATGTTCAACTCTTGCTGACCGCATGGACTGTAGCCTCCTAGGCTCCTCTGTCCATGGGATTCTCCAGGCAAGAATACTGGAGTGGGTTGCCATTTCCTTCTCCAGGGGATCTTCCTGACCCAGGGATCGAACCTGGGTCTCCTGCATTGCAGGTAGATTCTTTTACCAACTGAGCTATGAGGGAAGCCCTTATATCCACCTAGAGAAACAAAAATAACTCGAAGTTACCAAATGAGGTGAAATTATTTGAATGAGGAGAAGTTGGGGAACTATATTTGAAGTTAGATATATAACCATCTCTTCACATTCCTTTGAGAAATACAACACCAGAAAGAGCTTTTTTAAAGCAGCTAGAAAAATTGGTACCAAAAATACACTTACAATTTAACAGTGATATCTTAATATACTTCTTTAAGAGATCACTATTTTTAAAAAGAGCAAATAGGGAATTCCCTGATGGTCCAGTGGTTAGGATTCCATGCTTCCATGGGCTCAGGTTTGAGCCCTGGTCCAATGGCTAGATAGCATCACCAACTCAATGGACATGAGTTTGAGCAAACTCCAGGAGATAGTGAAGGACAGGGGAGCCTGGTGTGCTGCATCCCATGGGACTGCATAGAGTAAGACACAACTTAGCAACTGAACAACAAACAACCAGGAACTAAGATCCCACAAAACAGTTGACCAAATTAAAATAAAATAAAGATGTAAAAGTAAATTTCACTTAAAGAGCAAATAATTTTATTTCCAATTATTTATAATTATATTTTTACTTTTATTGACATTTAGTTTTTTTACTCTAAAATAATACTTCATTAATTTTATATCCTAACAACCATATTAAAATATTAATGTATATTTAGCATTCGTGGTTTTTAAGCTTACATTTTTACATTTAGTTGTGTGTGTGTGTCTTTCAAAGATATCAATAAATTTTACTTTTTAAAATGCTTAGATGAAGGCTGGCGCGGGCCATGTAGGCTGGCGCGAGTCATGTAGGCTGGCGCGATTACACGCGCAAGATCCGGCAACACGTTCCCCGCGTTTGGTCCCGGTACCGAAGTTCTAAAAACCGTATTTTTCGCACGGGCAACCGTAAACTGACTACTGGGCAGGGAGGGGAGGGGAGGCGACGGGGCGCAACCACGCGGAAAACAGCTAATGAAGAGTTAATCTCATAGCCGGCTGAGCTTTAACTAATAAAGCGATCCAGAGAAAGAAAAAAATAAATAAATAAAATAAAATGCTTAACATTTGGCTTTAAAAGTAAATTATTGTTTTCTGTAAAATAAATACTGAAACACCGGTGAAGTCATTTTGCCAATCTGTCAACCTCTAACAGCTAGTGGTTATTGGCGCTGCAATTTGAACTCACTCAGAACTCCAGTTTTATACTTCATCTAAATCAGGCTTTATCAGTACTATTGACTATATGCACTACTGACATTTTGATCCAAATAATTCTTTGCTGGTGGTGATAGAAGCTGTCCTGTTCATTGTCAAATGTTTAGCGGCATCCTACCTATTAGATGCCAGGAGCCCCTCTCCCTCACTATCCCCCTCCTCCTCTGCACATTGAACAACCACAGGGTAGAGACCTTAAGTTAGTCACCTCTATGCCCAGGGCCTTGTATAAAATCTGATAAGTCTTGGATTGAATCAAATACATGTAACCTGTAAAATCATATGAATTTGAACTATGTGCCTAAATTAAGAGTCTTCAATTAATCCATGGGAGAGCTAAGGCACTTCAGGACAAGTAACTGAATGTTATCACAAAGTTTGTTTTACTGTATCATATACCTGAGAAAGCAAGGCAAACCTCAATGAAGGGAGAGCCAGGCCCATCTTCGAATCTCCTGGGATCTGGTCATTTCCAATCAAAGAACGTCCACACCTGGTTATTTAAACAGTGATAGATATTTGAATAATACCTTGCTCCAAATCATGGCATTAGTTTTACACCTCGTGTTTTCCTTTGGGTTTCCCTGGTGGCTCAAGAAGCTGGCTGCAATGCAGGAGACCTGGGTTTGATCCCTGAGTCAGGAAGATCCTCTGGAGAAGGAAATGGCAGCCCATTCCAGTATTCTTGCCTGGAGAATTCTATGGACAGGAGAGCCTGACAGGGATTGATAAAAGCTCTTTCTGGTGTGGTACTACTCAAAAGAATGTGAAGAGATGGTTATAAATCTAACTTCAAATACAGTTTTGCAACTTTTTCTTGTTCAAATAGTTTCACCACATTTGGTAACTTTGAGATCTTTTTGTTTCTTTAGGTGGTTACATTTGTGGTGTTTTTTTTTTTAATTTGTAGCAAGGTAAAGTTTTGTTTCAAGTGGAAAATTTCTGATTTGTATCCATCTTCTTCAATTTCATTGACTTTAGATTGAGATTCTGATGCAGAGGACCTATTTTAACTTTAAAAAATTTTTGGCTGCACTGGGTTTTCATTCGAGTGCTCAGGCTTTTCTCTAGTTTCAGCTCATGGCTTAGTTGCTCTGTGGCATGTGGGATCTTAGTTCCCAAGTCAGGGATCAAACCAGCTTCCCCTGCATTGGAAGGAGTATTTTTTAATATATTTAGTTTTATTTATTTATTTGGCCACTCCAGGGCTTTAGTTATGGTATGTGGGATCTTTAGTTGCAGCATTAGAACTCTTAGCTGTGGCCTGTGGGATCTAGCTCCCTGACCGGGAATGGAACCCAGGGCCCCTGTGTTGGGAGCTCAGAGTCTTAGCCACTGAACCACCAAGGAAGTCCTGGAAGGCAGATTCTTAACCACTGGACCACTGGGGAAGTCCCTATATTAATTTTGACGGTATCCTGTTCCTAATATACTTGTTTTAAAGTGTCTTTGCTCTAGAACAAAGACACTATTATTCTTGCAATGGAAGTTTATTTTGTCCATTGATATCTTTTGATTCCTCTTGAAGTCTGTGGGATGCCACAATGCAAAAAGTTTATAAACAAACTTTTTTGTGCTCAAAATTTTAATGTGGACAAAGGAGCCTGGCAGGCTATATAGTCTGTGGGGTCAGAAACAGTTGGACACAACTGAGCGACTAACACACTTCACTTGCACTGAAAGGGTGTTTGAATATTGATAACCCATGTAGAGATTTGGGATTTTCCACACTCTGAGAAAATCACCACTTGAGATCTTTTCAGTTACCGAGGAGGTTACAGAGTCGATGTGGGAGAGGCAGTGTTGTTTAATGAAAGAACATGGGACTCAAGGCTATGCCCAATCTTGGATTCAAAGTCCATCTCCATAAGCCAATGACTTCATCTCTCCCAATCTCAGTTTTCTTTATCTACAAAATGGGAATGCATAATATCCGCTTCAAAAGGTTTTCATGGGGATTTAAATAAACTAAGAGATGAGTAATCGTAGGACAGGACAGTCAGTAAATGGTTTTTGTTTCCCTTTCAGTATGCACTGTTTCTCTAAGAGTCAACAGTTATTGTTTAGTTACTAAGTCGTGTTTGACTCTTTGTGACCCTACGGACTGTAGCCTGCCAAGCTCCTCTGTTCACGGGATTTTCCAAGCAAGAATACTGGAGGAGAGTGCCATTTCCTTCTCCAGAGGATACTCCTGACCCACGTCTCCAGTGGCTCCTGCATTGCAGGCAGATTCTTTACCACTGAGCCACTGGGGAAGCTCACTAAAGAGTTAACTGAGGAGGAGGAAAACCACTAAAGAGAAAACTGTTAAATTAATATTCGAGTAGATTTGGGCCCAAGACATCCTTACTGACATCCTCACTTTGACCTTGTCTGCTTTAAACCTGCTGAAGCTGATATAGGAAGTGTCTGGCTGCGGCTCCACCTGCTGATTTGTAGAGGAGCCGATTCCTGCTGTGCCTGTGGGAGGCTGCAGCTCAGCTGAAGCACAAAGCTGCTTAGCAAGTCTGCGTGTGGTTTGTTGATCCACAAGACGAACGACTGAAGCAATGCTCAATTGCTAATTGATATCTTTTGACACAGCCTTTTCAATGTGGAAAGTGTAATTGGATTTCTCACTGTTCCTCCTTATTCTTTTATTCAGGACACAAGGAATCTACACCCTCACTATGTAGGGAGGTGGTGGCTTTGGTCTGTTCATCATCCTTTCAAATCTTGGGAAGCTCCTAGGCTGCTGATTGGCATGAATAGCTTAATCTGGACTATAACCCATCAGTCAGGAAAAGTGTGGCCTGAGAAAAAAGAAACTGTGAGGGCTTCATTCTCTCTTGTGGTCTCTGGGGGTCCCTGGCAGTTAAAACACTCTGGCTCATGCTCAAGACAGAGCCGCAAAGAATTTACTTTTAGGGTTCTCTAAGCTTTGGACTATCTGAGCATTCATGGAGTAGGAGAAGGGAGAGAGGCAGCATTTCTCTTTGTTTGTGAAGTGAAAGTTGCTCAGTCGTGTCTTACTCTTTGCGACCCCATGGACTATACAGTCCATGGAATTCTCCAAGTCAGAATATTGGAGTGGATAGCTGTTCCTTTCCAGGGGATCTTCCCAACCCAGGGATTGAACCCAGGTTTCCTGCATTGCAGGTGGATTCTTTACCAGCTGAGGTCTGTTCCAAATAAGGTTTCAAAAATTGAAAGCCAACAACTCTAAAGTCATGAGTGTAGAGGGGAAAAAAATGAATAAATAAAATTCTTAAAACCAAATGATTATATTTTAATATGAAAAAAAAAATTAGGCCTTCCCTGGTGGTTCTGATGGTAAAGAATCTGCCTGTAATGCAGGAGACCCAGGTCTGCTCCCTAGGTCAGAAAGATCCCCTGGAGAAGGAAATGGCTACTCACACCATTTTCTTGCCTGGAGAATTCCATGGACAGAGGAGCCTAGTGGGCTACAGTCCATGGAGTTGCAAAGAGTCACACTTGACTGAGCAACTAAATACTTTTGCTTTTGGTGGTCCAGTGGTTAAGAATTAGCCTGCCAATGCAGGGGACATTTGTTCGATCCCTGATCTGGGAGGCTCCCACATGCCATGGAGCAACTAAGCCTGTGTACTACAACTACTGAGCCCAGTTCTAGAGCCCGCTCTCTGCAACTAGAGAAAGCCCACACACACAAATGAAGACCCAGCACAGCCAAAAACAAGAAAATAAATAGATAAATAAATTTTTAAAATATTTAAAATCAGACAGCTAGGGCTTCTCTGGTGGCTCAGTGGTTAAGAATCTGCTTGTCAATGCAGGAAACATGGGTTCAATCCCTGATCTGGGAAGATCCCACATGTCACAGAACAATTAAAGCCCATATACCTCTACTATTGAGCCTGTGCTCTCGATCCCAGAGGAGCCGCGACTACTGAAGCCTCGACACCTAGAGCTTGTGCTCTGCAACAAGAGAAGTCACAGCAATGAGAAGCCCCTGCACTACAACTAGAGAGCTGCTACTCTCTCACCACCACTAGAGAAAAACTTTCACAACATAGCCAAAAACAAATAAATAAATATTTTCTTAAAAATCAGACAGCTATATATTAAAAGTATTTATAAAGCCCTGGCAGTAATTTAAAATTAAAAACAAGTGAACAAAAATAAATCAATAAAAATAAAAACAAGTAAACAGAATATGAATCCACAGAATATGATGTCACTGTATCAGGAGTCTTTCCAGAGCTGTGAGGGGAGGCTCTCTAAAGTTGATTGGGAAGTTCAATGATCATTCCACTGCTACCATCACAGCTACCTATATATGTTGCCAATACATGGCAAAAATTCCAACTTGGTGAGTCAAATGCTCATTTTTATTAAGATGAGCTGCCACAACAGGTGTATCACCAAGAGAGCTTTGGGTTGCAAAATGTAGAAAATGTTGCTAATAAGGACATTTACTCTCTTACATAACAAGAGGCCACATGTAATATCCCCAGGCTGGTTAATATATCAGTGACCCTGGAACTTTCCCATCTTTCTTCTCTAAATCTTCAACATGTTGGCTTGTCCTCTCTGCCTGGCTCCACTTATGGTCACAAAACAGCTGCCTGAGTGCTAGATGTCACAGTTAATGTCCAGAGCAGAAACAAATTTTCATCCAGATTGTATACACATATAAAGATTTCATTTAAATAATTAATGAGGGAGCTGATAAAGAATACAAAAAGTTAATTCTCTGAGTGTTTTCAGGTAAGAAATGTATACATATCAATAAATGAACAAAATTATTAGGATAGATACAGAACTGATTAACATTCCACAGGGCTAAAAAATAACACCTTTCAGGTTAATGTTTCTTCAAGGCTATACAAGAACAACACCTTATCAGTTTCTACAGGTTAACGTTACAGAAGCGTAAACTCTGTGCTTTCATTGGTAGTGGATTCTTAATCAAATATACCGTGACAACAGTTATATTCCCAAGAGTATCAGGTAAAGGTTAAGTTGGCTTATTAGGAAAACTCTAGAAGTATATTTTAAAAAGAACGATCAATTTTTTTCTTCTCTAAAGTTTGGGATAAATTTTTCTTCTAGACACAAATTGTTTTACATGCCTCAACAAAGGGGAAGTTTTGCTGGCTTAGAAAAGTTGCATTTATTTTTTTTTCTTTCTGCAAACTGATGGTTATCAGTTCAGTTCAGTTCAGTAGCTCAGTCCTGTCTGACTCTTTGCGACCCCATGAATTGCAGCATGTCAGGCCTCCCTGTCCATCACCAACTCCCGGAGTTCACTCAAACTCACATCCATCAAGTCGGTGATGCCATCCAGCCATCTCATCCTCTGTTGTCCCCTTCTCCTCCTGCCCCCAATCCCTCCCAGCATCAGGGGCTTTTCCAATGAGTCAACTCTTCGCGTAAGGTGGCCAAAGTACTGGAGTTTCAGCTTCAGCGTCAGTCCTTCCAATGAACACCTAGGACTGATCTCTTTTAGAATGGACTGGTTGGATCTCCTTGCAGTCCAAGGTACTCTCAAGAGTCTTCTCCAAGACCACAGTTCAAAAGCATCAATTCTGGGCTCAGCTTTCTTCACAGTCCAACTCTCACATCCATACATGACCACTGGAAAAACCATAGCCTTGACTAGATGGACATTTGTTGGCAAAGTAATGTCTCTGCTTTTCAATACGCTATCTAGGTTGGTCATAACTTTCCTTCCAAGAAGTAAGTGTCTTTTATCTCATGGCTGCAGTCACCATCTGCAGTGATTTTGGAGCCCCCAAAAATAAAGTTTGACACTGTTTCTACTGTTTCCCCATCTATTTGCCATGAAGTGATGGGACCAGATGCCATGATCTTAGTTTTCTGAATGTTGAGTTTTAAGCCAACTTTTTCACTCTCCACTTTCACTTTCATCAAGAGGCTTTTTAGTTCCTCTTCACTTTCTGCCATAAGGGTGGTGTCATCTGCATATCTGAGGTTATTGATATTTCTCCCAGCAATCTTGATTCCAGCTTGTGCTTCTTCCAGCCCAGCGTTTCTCATGATGTACTCTGCATATAAGTTAAATAAGCAGGGTGACCATATACAGCCTTGACATACTCCTTTTCCTATTTGGAACCAGTCTGTTGTTCCATGTCCAGTTCTAACTGTTGCTACCTGACCTGCATACAGGTTTCTCAAGAGGCAGGTCAGGTGGTCTGGTATTCTCATGTCTTGAAGAATTTTCCACAGTTTATTGTGATCCACACAGTCAAAGGCTTTGGCATAGTCAATAAAGCAGAAATAGATGTTTTTCTAGAACTCTCTTGCTTTTTTGATGATCCAGCGGATGTTGGCAATTTGATCTCTGGTTCCTCTGCCTTTTCTAAAACCAGCTTGAACATCAGGAAGTTCATGGTGCATGTATTGCTGAAGCCGGGCTTGGAGAATTTTGAGCATTACTTTACTAGCATGTGAGATAAGTGCAATTGTGTGGTAGTTTGAGCCTTCTTTGGCATTGCCTTTCTTTGGGATTGGAATGAAAACTGACCTTTTCCAGTCCTGTGGCCACTGCTGAGTTTTCCAAATGTACTGGCATATTGAGTGCAGCACTTTCACAGCATCATCTTTCAGGATTTGAAAGAGCTCAACTGGAATTCCATCACCTCCACTAGCTTTGCTTGTAGTGATGCTTTCTAAGGCCCACTTGACTTCATATTCCAGGATGTCTGGCTCTAGGTGAGTGATCACACCATCGTGATTATCTGGGTCATGAAGATCTTTTTTGTACAGTTCTTCTGTGTATTCTTGCCACCTCTTCTTAATATCTTCTGCTTCTGTTAGGTGCATACCATTTCTGTCCTTTATCGAGCCCATCTTTGCATGAAATGTTCCCTTGGTATCTCTAATTTTCTTGAAGAGATCTCTAGTCTTTCCCATTCTGTTGTTTTCCTCTATTTCTTTGCATTGATCGCTGAGGAAGGCTTTCTTATCTCTCCTTGCTATTCTTTGGAACTCTGCACTCAGATGCTTATGGGATGGTAGATGGAAATCAATGTAGTGTTTGGCAACTAAAATTTTTTAAAAATGAAATATAACAGAATTTCAAAGTATATCAAGCACAATAAGATCAAGTATTAGGTGTGTGTGTGTGTGTTAGGTTATAAAATGTAATTCTTATTGTGAGCAATGGTTTAAAAGTTTGAAAAATATTGACTTAGATCATTTAAGACTCCTCATGGGAGCAGGAAAGGGACCCATGTGAAACACAACTGCTTGGAAAATGATGATTAAAATCAGAGTTTTGTCCTCAAGGAGGGAACTGGGGAATGACTTTTTTGGTCAAGTAGCCTACAACTGAAGACTGACCAAGCACTGCTTGGTCTTGTTGTTCTCCTCCTCAAACCCCCTGAGCTGAGAGAAATGCCTTCTGGCTATTGTATACCTGTGTTTCACTATCTGCTTCATTATTTCAAGCTCAGGATGGCTCAAATATCATAAAAGTCACCCTTCCTCCCTCCCCTGCTTTTTTGACACTAGTTGTCTCCCAAATATCTGTTCCCCTTAACTGACATAATTGAAATTTTATCTGGGAACATGGCCACCCAGCTAAAGACTACCTTTCCCAGTCTCTCTGGAGCTAAGTATGATCATGTGACTAAGTGCTGGGCTATACTAAGGTCACAGAAATGATGTAGGCAAAATCAGTGTCATACCTTTAAATAGCGGGGGACGGGGTCCAGGGAGAGGATGGAGGAGATGCCTTCTTTTTCTTCTCCCTCATTCTGCTGCCTAGAGCAAGGACTCATTTGGGACCACGTAGACAAAGGCAACACCTTAGGGATGGTGATGCAACAAAATAGGAGGTGTCCAAGTCCCTGACAGGTGGTGTCAGACCAGCCAGCCCTGTATAATTACATAAGGAAGAAATTAAACTTCTTTATTCTTTATGCCACTATTTTTGAGTCCCTGTTATGGCAGCTTAACCTATATCCTAACCAATATGCTCTCTTTATACACTGTTAGCAGAAAACAGTACAAGTTTGAAGAGGTAAGGTACACAGACTTATTAAAGAGCAGAGACATTACTTTGCCAACAAAGGTCCATCTAGTCAAAGCTATGGATTTTCCAGTAGTCACATATGGACGATAAAGAAAGCTCACTGCCAAAGAATTGATGCTTTTGAACTGTGGTATTGGAGAAGACTCTTGAGAGTCCCTTGGACAGCAAGGAGATAAAATCAATCAATCCTAAAGGAAATCAGTCCTGAATATTCATTGGAGGAACTGATGCTGAAGCTGAAGCTCCAATACTTTGGCTACCTGATGCGAAGAGCTGACTCATTGGAAAAGACCCTGATGTTGGGAAAGATAGAAGGCAAGAAGAAAAGGGGATGACAGAGGATGAGATGGTTGGATGGCATAGCCAGCTCGATGGACATGAGTTTGAGCAAGCTCCGGGAGTTGGTGATGGACAGGGAAACCTGGCATGCTGCAGTCCATGGGGTCGCAAAAAGTCGGACACGAGTGAATGACTGAACTGAAGGTATACAGACATTTGACACATCTGATTTTAAGGTGTGTGGACTTTTTTTTATTTTTACTGCACTGGGCAGCATGTGGGATCTTAGTTCCCTGACCAAGGATCAAAACTGCACCCACTGCATTGGAAGCACAGTGTCTTAATTGCTGAACCACCAGGAAGTCTCTAGACTGTACATCATACTCTCACAGTGCTAATTTGTCTTCTTATCTGGGCTCCAAAACCCAGCAGGGTGAGGATTAGATAGAAAGTCAGAGGAAAAATAATTCATGCCCGTGACATGTGCTGCTTATTAATAGATTAAACCACATGTAATTGTTTTGGTAAAAAAAAAATTGTCAAGTCTTAGCAATTTCATAAGCTTGTATCTATCAGAACTGTCGCTGGATTTCACAGATTTGGAGTCTTGGAACTCACAAACAACAAGCTCTTCAACAACTGTCTTTTCTAAAGGGCCTAGGCTGAAAGTTGAATCCCCATGACAGGTGCATAGCCAGATCAAGAGTCTCCCACACATCAACAGCCTGACTTCATGGTATGACCAGAGAGTGTGATAGTGCCTTGAGAAATACTCTGAATCTAAGGAGATGGCAACCCACTCCAGTACTCTTGCCTAGAAAATCCCATGGACAGAGGAGCCTGGTGTCCATGGGGTCGCAAAGAGTCGGACACGACTGAGTGACTTCACTTTGACTTTGAAGGAGATAACTTATAACTATCTTAAAAGGGACAATGTTAAACTAATGCAATAATGGCAGTTAGCCATAGTTTTGTCGGGCAGTGTAGACTTTGGGAGGAGGCAAGAGTCAGGTAGTGATATGACTTAAAACCCTTGTGTAAGCTACAAGATCAGCCTCTTTTTATGGGACTGTGTTCCATCAGTCAGAGGATGGTAGATAACAATCCCTCCCTGTCCCTCAGTCAGTATGACAGTATGGTAGTATGGCAGATGGCAAGCCCATAGCTTATATGCTACAGATCCAATGGCTTTATGAATACTGATTCTTCTGGCCTTTATTTCAAATTCCCAGGAAGGAATCTGATTGTTCAAATATAGCAGATGCCCCTGGTGCCTTGCCTGCTTGGTGCACCTTGGACTTCAGATGTCACTGTGGACAGCTCCTATGAGTCCTGATGGCTTCCCACTTCCAAGCCAAGCCAGATTCAGAATTTCTGCCTCCAGGATTTCCCCCAAATCCCTCATACTTCAATAAGCTTGAATCAGCTTGCACATAGGTACAGGTTCACTGTGCCAGGTGAATATGGGGGAGCCATCATCTCCCAGAGAAACTTTCAACTTGAAGACAGGAGTCAGCCCATCCTTCTGTCTTTTAGAAGGATGATTCTTAGGCATATTTTATATGCCTTCTCCGAGGGTTCCCAGTGGAACTGGGAAACACAGTAGTAACCAGTTCAATAACTCTTCATTGGTTTTCCTTCCTTCCCTGTCTCCCTCTTCCCTACTCTCTTACTCTGGCTAGGATTACCTCCTATATGAATTATCTGCATCAAAATCCTTGCTTCAGGTTATGCTTTTGGGGAACACAAACTCAGATACCCAGTGTGGGTCAGATGACCACTCCCAGACCAATCATCTTTGGCAGAAACACTGCTGCCCAGAGCCTATCCCAGGGGTGAGGATGGATTTAAGAGGAAGCTGCCAGAATTTCCCTGAAAGACTTGATCTCAGTGTCAAGGGCTGGGGCTCAATTCCTTATTGGGGCACTAAGATCCTATAATCCGTGTGGTGTGGCCAAAAATTTTTTTTCTTTTTTATAATCATTTATTTATTTTTATTTTGGTTGTTGTGGGTCTTTGTTGCTTTGCATGGGCTTTCTCTAGTTGCAGCAAGTGGGGGCTACTGTTTGCTGCGGTGCAGAGGCTTCTCCTTGTGGTGGCTTCTCTTGTTGTGGAGCACGGGCTCTAGGCGAGGGCTCAGTAGTTGGGGCTCATGGGCTCTAGAGCATGGGCTCAGGAGTTATTGCGCTCAGAATTAGTTGCCCTGTGGCATGTGGAATCTTCCCAGAGGAGGGATTGAACCCATGTCCCCTGCACTGGCTGGCAGATTCTTATCTACTATGCCACCAGGAAAGTCCAAAGAGTTCTTTTCTTTTTTTTTTTAACCATTTTATCTTCTCAGTGATACACTGGAAAGCTACTTAAAGATTTTTGATGTGGACCATTCTTAAAATCTTTATTGAATTTGTTACAATATTGCTTCTGTTTTAAGTTTCGACTTTTATGGCCCCAAGACATGTGGGAGCTTAGCTTCGCGACCAGGGATTGAACCCACACCCTCTACATTAGAAGACAAAGCCTTAACCGCTGGATCACCAGGGAAGTCCTGAAAGTTACTTATTTTAAAATATCTGTCTCACATCTAAGTTCTATACTGAGCTTTCATTAATTCTAAGTATCATCCCCACCTAGTTCAGGCCATCATTATCTCTTGCTTCTATTATAGCAACAGCCTTCAGCCTAGCCTCCCTTCTACCAATCTGTTCTCCACTCTGAAGCCAGAGTGACTTTCCCAAAATACAAATCTGATCATATTACTCTCCTTCTTAAAGCTATCTATAGTTCATTTATTGTTCTTCAGTTCTTGTGACCCCAAGGACTGTAGCCCGCCAGGCTCCTCTGTCCATGGGATTTTCCAGGCAAGAATACTGGAGTGGGTTGCAATTTCCTTCTCCAGGGGATATTCCTGACCCAGGGATCGAACCTGAGTCTGCCATATTGCAGGCAGATTTTTTACCACTGAGTCACAAGGGAAGCAGATATTATGTTTATGTTAAAATTCTCAACAACTAATGTGGCCTCCATGATCTGAGGAGATTTTACCCCTGCTAACTCTCCAGCTTTATCTCCTGCCAAGCTGTTTCTTACACTCTAAGATCCTGATGTTATCAGCTTTTTAAAAGCTTTATCTAAAGGATCTTGTTCTCTCTTATCTCCAGGTCTTTGTCCCTGCTGATTCCTCTGCTTGAAATAGCACCTACTTCCACCTGCTTCCTTTCTCCCTTGGCCTTCACCTAGCCAACATCTACTTACCCTTCAGGTTTTGCCTTGTCAACTCCAGAATGGGTGTACCTGAAATGCACTGCCGTCTTGCCTAGTCCTTCCTAGTCTTTGCCTATGGCATCCAGTGACAGCACATGGGAGGATACTCAGTATATTGCTGAATGAAGGGAGGAATGGAATGGACTCTCTCGGGTTTTCTAGGATTGTCCAAGCCAGTTTGGTAATTTTCACTTTAGTGTTGCTGACTCCCTTCCCCCAAACATGAGACTCAGACCTGGCACATCAGAACATCACATACCCTGACCCCAGGCCACAGGTCAGAGCTTGGCAGACAATCCAAGTCAAGGCAAATGGGCACAGTAGGAACTGAAATTAGGCCTTCTGCTTGAGGAACCAGGAAAAATGATTTTAATTTCCAGTAGCCTTGCGGCTGCTGCTGCTAAGTCACTTCAGTCGTGTCTGACTCTGTGCGACCTCATAGACAGCAGCCCACCAGGCTCCCCAATCCCTGGGATTCTCCAGGCAAGAACAGTGGAGTGGGTTGCCATTTCCTTCTCCAATGCAGGAAAGTGAAAGGGAAGTCGATCAGTCGTGTCCGACTCTGTGCGACTCCATGGACTGCAGCCTACCAGGCTCCTCCATCCATGGGATTTTCCAGGCAAGAGTACTGGAGTGGGGTGCCATTGCCTTCTCCATCCAGTAGCCTTAGAGCTGTAAGGATGTAAGCAGCAGACACAGAGGGAAACAAAACCAAAAGCTGGAGGGAGAGAGGGAGAAGAGAAGAAAGCTGTCTCATTCCCAGTTGTAGCTGGTTCTCTCTCCATTTTGGAGGACATTTTCAACTCTAAGCATTTCATCTGTTTACTTATCTCCATGCCCAAATTTATGGGAAGCTAGGCCAGGGGCGGCCGGGAGGACCAACCCCACGACCAAGGAGCAGTGGCTGCGCAGGCGTAGGAGGGCCTAGAGGAGCTATCCCACTTTGAAGGTCAGGAAGGGTGGCAGTGAGGAGATTCCCCTCATCCAAGGTAAGGAGCAGCGGCTGTGCTTTGCTGGAGCAGCCATGAAGAGATACTCCATGCCCAAGGTAAGAGAAACCCAAGTAAGATGTAGGTGTTGCAAGAGGGCATCAGAGGGCAGACACACTGAAACCATACTCACAGAAAACTAGTCAATCTAATCACACTAGGACCACAGCCTTGTCTAACTCAATGAAACTAAGCCATGCCCGTAGGGCAACCCAAGATGGGCGGTTCATGGTGGAGAGATCTGACAGAATGTGGTCCACTGGAGAAGGGAATGGCAAACCACTTCAGTATTCTTGCCTTGAGAACCCCATGAACAGTATGAAAAGGCAAAATGATAGGATACTGAAAGAGGAACTCCCCAGGTCAGTAGGGGCCCAATATGCTACTGGAGATCAGAGGAGAAATAACTCCAGAAAGAATGAAGGGATGGAGCCAAAGCAAAAACAATACCCAGCTGTGGATGTGACTGGTGATAGAGGCAAGGTCCGATGCTGTAAAGAGCAATATTGCAATAGGAACCTGGAATGTCAGGTCGATGAATCAAGGCAAATTGGAAGTGGTCAAACAAGAGATGGCAAGAGTGAATGTCAACATTCTAGGAATCAGTGAACTCAAATGGACTGGAATGGGTGAATTTAACTCAGATGACCATTATATCTACTACTGCAGGCAGGAATCCTTCAGAAGAAATGAAGTGGCCATCATGGTCAACAAAAGAGTCCAAAATGCAGTAATTGGATGCAATCTCAAAAACGACAGAATGATCTCTGTTTGTTTCCAAGGCAAACCATTCAATATCACAGTAATCCAAGTCTATGCCCCAACCAGTAACACTGAAGAAGCTGAAGTTGAACGGTTCCATGAAGACCTACAAGACCTTTTAGAACTAACACCCAAAAAAGATGTCCTTTTCATTATAGGGGACTGGAATGCAAAAGTAGGAAGTCAAGAAACACCTGGAGTAACAGGCAAGTTTGGCCTTGGAATACAGAATGAAGCAGGGCAAAGACTAGTAGAGTTTTGCCAAGAAAATGCAGTGGTCATAGCAAACACCCTCTTCCAACAACACAAGAGAAGACTCTACACATGGACATTACCAGATGGTCAACACCTAAATCAGACTGATTATATTCTTTGCAGCCAAAGATGGAGAAGCTCTATACAGTCAACAAAAACAAGACCAGGAGCTGACTGTGGCTCAGATCATGAACTCCTTATTATCAAATTCAGATTTAAATTGAAGAAAGTAGGGAAAACCACTAAACCATTCAGGTATGACCTAAATCAAATCCCTTATGATTATACAGTGGAAGTGAGAAATAGATTTAAGGGCCTAGATCTGATAGAGTGCCTGATGAACTATGGAATGAGGTTCGTGACATTGTACAGGAGACAGGGATCAAGACCATCCCCATGGAAAAGAAATGCAAAAAAGCAAAATGGCTGTCTGGGGAGGCCTTACAAATAGCTGTGAAAAGAAGAGAAGCGAAAAGAAAAGGAGAAAAGGAAAGATATAAGCATCTGAATTAGAGTTCCAAAGAACAGCAAGAAGAGATAAGAAAGCCTCCCTCAGCGATCAATGCAAAGAAATAGAGGAAAACAACAGAATGGGAAAGACTAGAGATCTCTTCAAGAAAATTAGAGATACCAAGGGAACATTTCATGCAAAGATGGGCTTGATAAAGGACAGAAATGGTGTGGACCTAACAGAAGCAGAAGATATTAAGAAGAGGTGGCAAGAATACACAGAAGAACTGTACAAAAAAGATCTTCATGACCCAGATAATCACAATGGCGTGATCACTCACCTAGAGCCAGACATCCTGGAATGTGAAGTCAAGTGGGCCTTAGAAAGCATCACTACAAGCAAAGCTAGTGGAGGTGATGGAATTCCAGTTGAACTCTTTCAAATCCTGAAAGATGATGCTGTGAAAGTGCTGCACTCAATATGCCAGCACATTTGGAAAACTCAGCAGTGGCCACAGGACTGGAAAAGATCAGTTTTCATTCCAATCCCAAAGAAAGGCAATGCCAAAGAATGCTCAAACTACCATACAATTGCACTCATCTCACACACTAGTAAAGTAATGCTCAAAATTCTCCAAGCCAGGCTTCAGCAATACATGAACCGTGAACTTCCTGATGTTCAAGCTGGTTTTAGAAAAGGCAGAGGAACCAGAGATCAAATTGCCAACATCCGCTGGATCATGGAAAAAGCAAAAGAGTTCCAGAAAAACATTTATTTCTGCTTTATTGACTATGCCAAAGCCTTTGACTGTGTGGATCACAATAAACTGTGGAAAATTCTTCAAGAGATGGGAATACCAGACCACCTGACCTGCCTCTTGAGAAATTTGTATGCAGGTCAGGTAGCAACAGTTAGAACTGGACATGGAACAACAGACTGGTTCCAAATAGGAAAAGGAGTATGTCAAGGCTGTATATTATCACCCTGCTTATTTAACTTATATGCAGAGTACATCATGAGAAACGCTGGACTGGAAGAAACACAAGCTGGAATCAAGATTGCTGGGAGAAATATCAATAACCTCAGATATGCAGATGACACCACCCTTATGGCAGAAAGTGAAGAGGAACTAAAAAGCCTCTTGATGAAAGTGAAAGTGGAGAGTGAAAAAGTTGGCTTACAGCTCAACATTCATAAAACGAAGATCATGGCATCCGGTCCCATCACTTCATGGGAAATAGATGGGGAAACAGTGGAAACAGTGTCAGACTTTATTTTGGGGGGCTCCAAAATCACTGCAGATGGTGACTGCAGCCATGAAATTAAAAGACGCTTACTCCTTGGAAGGAAAGTTGTGACCAACCTAGATAGCATATTGAAAAGCAGAGACATTACTTTGCCAACAAAGTCCATCTAGTCAAGGCTATGGTTTTTCCTGTGGTCATGTATGGATGTGAGAGTTGGACTGTGAAGAAGGGTAAGCGCCGAAGAATTGATGCTTTTAACTGTGGTGTTGGAGAAGACTCTTGAGTCCCTTGGACTGCAAGGAGATCCAATCAGTCCATTCTGAAGGAGATCAGCCCTGGGATTTCTTTGGAGGGAATGATGCTGAAGCTGAAACTCCAGTACTTTGGCCACCTCATGCGAAGAGTTGACTCATTGGAAAAGACTCTGATGTTGGGAGGGTTGGGGGCAGGAGGAGAAGGGGACGACAGAGGATGAGATGGTTGGATGGGATCACTGACTCAATGGACGTGAGTCTGAGTGAACTCAGGAAGTTGGTGGACAGGGAGGCCTGGCGTGCTGCGATTCATGGGGTCGCGAACAGTCGGACACGACTGAGTGAGCTGAACTGAGGGCAAGCAAGCCCATGCACGAAGGGCCAGAGAGGCATGTGAGAAAATGTGTAAAAATGGAAGTCTCAACCTGGGGCCCCCTAGGGTCACGCAGGACACCAATCCAGCGACTCTCTAGCTTCATTCAAGAAACATTAAGTAAGCATTCAGAATATTCCAGGCATGTGTTTTTCAAATTGTAGTAAATGGATAATCTGTCTGAATTCTCTCCCGTGCTTCCGGGGGTGAGGAGGGGGCGAGAGCTCAGGAATCCGCATTTTAAAGCAGGTGATTCACAGTTCCAGGCACTGCACTGGGTGCTGGGCCCGACTCAAGCGAAGGCAGACGTGGTTCGTCTTACCACTATATTTATGTGGGAAGGGGGCAGTGAGGGAGTGAGAGAAGAGATGATTACAATAAGGTGATAGGATGCTAGAAAAGAACGACGGGAAACCACAAGAGATGCACTGGGCTCAAACTGAGGAGGGTCAGAGAAGTCTTACCAAAGGACAGCGAAACCAAACGTGGAGGAGCTACGGCTCTGAAGAAAAATGTGTATCTCACAGAAACATGGGTGTTTTCAGTTCGTAGAGTAGGTATAGCAGCGATTGTGAACTAAATGGCTGGGGGAGGGTGCCGAGAAGCAGGCGAAGGACCCAGTTGTGAAAGACCCCAAACCACCTGAGCCTCGAAGATGTAATCTCTCCTTGTCTTCGCCCGCCCTAACGCCTTCGAGGCCAAACCCACCCGCGGCCACTCGGTAGCCCTGGAGACACCATCCAGCTCCCGGACGCCTGGCAAAACAGGAGGGGCGAGCCTCGGCTCTTCCGGGATGCGCCCCGCCCCCGCCGACAGCGAGAGACGTGCCCGCCCTGCGCGATGACGTCACGCGCCCGCGCGCGCCAAGGGAGGAGTGAGAACTGCGGTCCGGGAGGCTCTGACGCTCCGGTAAAGCGGGCTGGGTCGGGGGGAGGAAGGGGCGGGACAAGGAGTTCCCCCCAGAGTACGGGGTCGCGATTTGGACCCAGAGCTGGAGCCCTCGGGGAGCTCAGCATCGCGTCCTCTCCCAGCAGGTCCCCGTCCGGCCCGGCGATGGAGTTTCCGGACCTTGGGGCTCACTGTTCGGAGCCGAGCTGTAAGCGCTTGGGTAAGCGGGTGAAGGGGTGAGGGGCGGAGCACGCGAGAGGCGGGGCCGGGCGGAGTGGCGGGCTCCTGGGCTGGCAGTGCCCGAGGAGGGCGGGGCTCGAGCTTGGGGCGTGGCGTAGGAGATAGTGGAGTAGGGCCAGGGTCCAGTTGGTTCCTAGTACGGCAGTGTTTTCCTGCCCCTGAGTGGAAGGCTTGAGTGAGCAGGAACGTCGAGGTCCCACTGGACCTGCAGTCTGACCCATTTCCTGCAGATTTTCTGCCGCTCAAGTGCGATGCCTGTTCGGGCATCTTCTGCGCAGACCATGTGGCCTACGCCCAGCATCACTGTGGATCTGCTTACCAAAAGGTGAGGGGGCGGTCTGAGGATGAAAGGGGGCGGGTGGAGGATGCGTGCAAAATCTCCGGAAGCCCTCTGCCTCACATTTCCCCTCCTTTATTGTCTTCTTGAGGCTCAGTGCTGGGAACATTATTTCCTTTTGCGTTTATGGAGGGCATGTCCAGGCTCTTTCAGGGGGATTCTCTCAGGACCAGAGATCTGGCTGGACTGGGAGTAGGCCACAGACCGAACCCTGCTCCCTAACTATAGGATATCCAGGTACCTGTATGCCCGCTCTGTAACGTGCCTGTACCTGTGGCCAGAGGGGAGTCCCCTGACCGTGCTGTTGGGGAGCACATTGACCGAGACTGTCGCTCAGATCCAGCTCAACAAAAACGTAAGGTAAGTGTTAGAGGGATCAACCATGGTCACATGGGACTACAAACGCCTGGAACTCTGCACAGCTGTTAGGACAGGACTGAAAAGGGAGCAGAGATCTCAGCAGAGACAATCCTTCCTACTCCACCTCAGATCTTCACCAATAAGTGTGAACGCGCTGGCTGCCGGCAGCGGGAAATGATGAAACTGACCTGCGACCGCTGTGGCCGAAATTTCTGCATCAAGCACCGTCACCCACTGGACCATGATTGCTCTGGGGAGGGGCACCCCACCAGTAGGGCAGGGTAATTGCAACCAAGTTCTCTACTTGCCTTTGGGACCTGAATGAACCTTTGTCATAACAGTTGGGAAGCTTCACCCTATCTCCTTTGGCTAGGGAGTCTTTTCTTTCTTTTTCAAGTGCATGTTTTCCAGATCTTTTGGAGGAGCTCCCCTCCTGACTTCCTGGGTCAGGGGTGGGAGGAACTTGTAAGGCAAACGTGCCTGGAGGCATGCCCAAAGTGTCTCTTCCTACAGACTGGCTGCCATCTCCAGAGCACAAACCCTGGCTTCTTCTACAAAGACCACCCCCAGCCCAAACCAGACCTTGCCTTCGTCTTCCTCTACCAGCAGGTAGGCCTGCCTGTTTCCCCTCCCCCTTTTTTCCCTTCGCATCTTTGACCTGAGCCTCTTGAATATCTGCCATAGAGCCAAAACTCAGTCTCCAACCCGGACAGCCGCTCCAGTGATTACTTTGCAAAGTGGCTTGGTGAGTGGGGCAGAGGTTGGATGGACAGAAGCAGACCCACAGAGAGTGAAGTCCAAGGCACCTGGTCTTATTTTTCCTTTTGCAGAGTGAGGATGAGGCTCTGCAACGAGCCCTGGAACTGTCCCTGGCAGAGACCAAACCCCAGGTCCCAAGGTACCTACTCACTGGTAAAAGGGTGGGGTGTGGATGAAGGCTCAGTCTGGAGGGAGGGAGGTGGGACTGCTGTCATCCAATGCAGGATAATAGGAACTTGGGCTCAAAATTAAGTTTTTGAACTATATGACCTTGGACAAGTTCTTTGGCCCATTAGGGTCTTAATATGTTCAATAAAATAAGGACAATACCAAGATCCTGTAAAAACCTACATGTGAGAATTGAAACAGTACTTAGAAGGGCTCAGCACAGTGATGCCTAACAGAGGAGATGCTCACATTTTAGATACTAATTAAGCTGTTCCTCCCTCCCAGTTCTCAGGAGGAAGAAGACTTAGCTTTAGCACAAGCACTATCGGCCAGTGAGGCAGAATACCGACAGCAGCAGGTATGAGGATGGCGTAGAGATGGGCCCTGTGCTGGGAGTAAGTAAGGAGTTTTCGGGGTAGGGGGGAAGGCAGGGAGGGTGTTCTTCCAAGTGGTAGAGTTTATGATGGTGTTTATCCTTTTATTTTCCTTATGACTCCACTCATAGCGCATGCTGAGCTCTGCAGTAAGGACTGTCCCTCATTTCCTTGACGTTGCACCCTGTCTTCCTCTCCTTCCCTTCCCCTTGCTCCAGGCTCAAAGCCGCAGCTTGAAGCCGTCCAACTGCAACCTGTGCTAGGGTCCTGGGCTTGGGGAGGGAGGCTCAGCTGAGGAAGACTGTGGCCCTCGCACCTCTAGGGTCCACAGGGAGAGGAGGCCCGGAGCAGCCAGAGTGAAGACGAAGAGGAGTGACGTGGAGGCCACCTCCAGGGAGCATCTGGAGAAACAGCATGTGGAGCTGAGCCTACAGAGGGCTCTGCTGGCCGCTCCAGCTGCATGGGAGTGAGCCGCTCTGAACTGCTCCCTGGCCAGGTCCCACTCGGCCCCCCTGCATCTTGTCATCCCCCATATACTGGGGCTCCCCTCCATGTATAGGGGGCAGGGAGGGGGGCCTAGAAACAATAAAGGATGGGCAGTCTGTAAGACAACAAAGTGGTGTCTTTCTTTCTCTTTTCCAATCAAAAACAGAAGAGTCCCATCAAGAATGCTCATCTGACCTGCCGTGGAGGCCTGCTGTAGTTCCCCACACCACAAAGTCAGTGATCCTAACACAGTCCACACTTTTATTTCCCCCACAATGCTCTTCTGAAAGTCCCCGTTCCATCACTGTAGCTAGCACCAAGACCAGGATGAAACATGGCAGGGAAGAGGGATACAGTGTATTCCCATCAGAGCTATCCTTCAGGAAGGAAGTGGCCACAGCTTTTGTCATCATGCCTTAGTCTGGGGCTTGGTGTCTTCAGGGACTTCTTGTCCCTGCTGCTGTAGCTGCCACATGTCAGCATACACCCCACCTCGGGACAGCAGAGCCTCGTGCCTGGGGCAAGGAGAAAAATGTAAGTCCCAACCAACTGTTATTTATACCCCAAGAGTCCTTGCCACCAGTCTGAGATGACAAGGAACTGGTGAGGGAGATCCTTCCAGAAACCCCTGGGATTCCACGACCTTTCCTTGGGGCCCCCACTTCAGAGGTCCTTCCCTGTTTATCATGCTGTGTCCCTTACCGTCCTCGCTCCACGATGCGGCCATCCTTGATGACAAGGATCTGGTCAGCACTGACCACCGTGGAGAGCCTGAGAGGTCAGAGGTCAGTCAGTCACCCACCACGACACCCGAGGGGGGCCCCCACCTGCTGCCTGTCCCATACCTGTGTGCCACCACGATGGTGGTGCGGTTGGCGCAGACTTTGGCCAGAGAAGCTTGGATGGCCCTCTCATTATGGGTATCCAACGCAGACGTTGCCTACAGAGAGGGACTTAGGTAAAACTGTCCCTCCCACCAGGTCCCTGGTGGGAGGAGGATGCAAGTGGCGGGCTGAGGCCTCAGGAATCAAAAAGGACCTTGTTTTGCGCTTGAAAACTGTTATGTATTTTTGTAAAACATGCATTTGTGCTGGCTCTCCTACATGAAGAACGGTGTTCAGCAGGAATGGCTGGGCACAGGCTCAGGGAGGAAGGAGGGGGACAAGGCATCTCAGGGCCCTCACCTCGTCCAGCAGAACAATGTCTGGAGCCTTGAGAATGGTGCGAGCAATGGCGACACGCTGTTTCTCCCCACCACTCAGCTTCAGTCCCCGCTCGCCCACCTGGGTATCATACCCTGCGGAAATTGCCCACCTCTCTCAAGTCACATGTACTACACTTGGTTTCTGTGACCAGATGGGCAAGGACGGGGTAGAATGGATGTCAGAGGCAGTAAAAGGCCTGAACTGGGTGGGGGTAGACCCTGAAGGGGAGGCTCACCTTCAGGGAAAGCTGTGATGGTATCGTGGATGCCTGCAGCCTGAGCCGCAGCCTTCACCTCGTCGTTCCCAGCTGTGATGCGGCCGTAGCGGATATTGTTGGCAATGGTGTCATTGAAGAGGACAGTGTCCTGGGGCACGACTCCAATGTGAGACCGGAGAGAGGCCTGGGTCACCTGGGGCCAAAAGACCATATACTCTGGACTGTGAGATCCCTCCAGGCCTGGAAGGTAGGATGGGCTGGTGGGAAGCACATGAGATGAGAGACTCTGCATGAGAGTCCTGCCTTCACCTCCCCAGACCTCAGCTGTGTGGGCAAGTCACTTAATCTCTCTGTTTCCCTGTTGATAGTAAATTCATTTTCTCTCCCTGCTGCCCTGGATGGCTGCAGATCTTTGTGCCTCATACGGCATCCTAGGAATCACTCCTATGACTACTTTCCTTATACAGACCATGTGCCGCTAGAAAGGCTGAGGTCTCCTGACCCAGCTTTTTGCAGGGGTGACAGCTCTTTCTCTACTCCCTGGATGCCCAGCACCCACCATTCTTTCACATATGGGCCCATAAATTATAGTCTTCCCTCGAGCATCCTTACCTGTGAAACGTCCTGCCCATCTATTCGGATGCAGCCGGAGCTGATGTCATAGAAGCGAAATAGCAGACGCAAAACTGTGCTCTTCCCCGCTCCCGATGGGCCCACCTGTTGCATGAAAAACAGAGGGAGAAAGGACTTCCCTGGTGGTGCAGTGGCTAAAAATCTGCCCACCCGGGCACATGGGTTTGCTCCCCGGTCTGGGAAGATTCCACATGTCTCGGAGCACCTCAGCCCATGCACCACAACTACTGAGCTTGTACTCTAGAGCCCGAGAGCCGTAACTACTGAGCCTGCGTGCTGCAACTCCTGAAGCCCATGTGCCTGAAGCCTGTGCTCTGTAACAGGAGAAGCCACCACAATGAGAAGCCTGTGCACTGCAACAGAGTAGCTCCTGCTCACTGCAGCTAGAGAAAGCCTTCACACAGCAATTAAGAGCCACCACAACCAAAAAAAAAAATTTTTTTTAAAAAAGGAAGGAAAAACATTCTCAGGCCCATTGGCTTTTAAGGCTTTCTCTCCAAGAGGCCATCAATGTCCATGGAGGCTGCCACATTCAGTCCTGTGACCCAATAAGACACGGCTCTCTGACCTCCACAGCCTGGGTCCCCAGCTACCATGGGCACTGAAATAAGGGAAGCTCAAGGAGTCTGGGTCAGCTGGCTGGGTCTCCTCTCACCAGGGCCAGTGTCTGTCCAGGCATCACGGTGAAGGACACATCCTGCAGGGTCTCCCGCCTGCAAGGAAGGGTGAGCATGGTCGACAGGCTGGCTGTACTGCCAGGGTCCCCTCCACCACGAGAGCTACTGCTGGGCCCTGCTACCTCTCACTCAGGCTGTCTTCCCAGATGGTGGTGGGCTGAGAAGCGGGGTGGGGGGAGGGTGGGGCAAGGGGAGGAGCAGTGTGTAAATGGACACGGAAAGGGGACTGCGGGACAGTGGAAGGGGAGGGGCTCACCCATCAGTATAACTGAAGTGCACGTTTTCAAACTCAATCTGACCCCTCTGAAAGCGAAGGGGCCCTGCGCCGGGAAGATCCTTCACCTGGGAGAGTGCCACCATTGTGTGCCATTACAGGCCTGGTATCTTCCAGACACGAGGAACACCATGCCAGCTCCCACTCCCTACAAACCCACTCCTCTCTCCTCACTCACTTCTGTCTTCTCTTTCAGCAGGTCAAACATGTTCTCCATGTCGATGAAGTTGGTCTGAATCATCCTGCAAGAAGAGGGCTGGTTGGAGCTCCTCTCGGGAGCTGGGGAGATAACAGTGCACCCTGGACAGGTGAGGGCTGGCATCAGGTTACCTGTAGTAGGTGCCAAACCAGTTGAGAGGCATGTACAGCTGGATGATGTAGGTGCCAAACAGTACAAAGTCCCCGACCTGTGGACATACAGGGATGAGGACAGGGTCACAGGAGGCTGGTGGGCTGTCACCCTGCCCACTAGCTACCCGCTACCTCCTTCCCACCCATGAACCTGATGGCCTAGACAAAGTACCCAGGCCCAGGACAGTTCCCTCACCTGTAGCTTCTGCTCAGTGACAAAGTAAGCACAAAGCAGGGAGCCGGCGAGGAGCCCAAGTCCAATCACCAGGTTCTGGGTCTGATTTAGCAGAACCAGTGAAGCATTTGACTTCCACTCTAAACTCTTGGGCAATGACAAACAAGGAAGGAATGTCATATACATGTTGACAGTCACCAAATCCCAACCTGGGCCCAGGCACATCAACCTCACAGCCCAAATTTTACTCCTCTCAGGCCTGGTGATTCCACAAGTCCCGGCTGTTGCTCTCAGTAGGCCTCAAACCAGCATCCTCACCTGATATTTGATGATGGCCTCACGATAGCGTTCCACTTCATAACTCTCTGCGTTGTAATACTTCACCTGATGAATTTCAAACCAGTGCTGTTTCACACAGCCACAGCTTTCAGCTCCATTCCCCATCCTTCCTCCCTGATTGTAAGCAGCACACTTCGCATCCTCCCTGCTCCTTGTCAGCCCCAATGACCCCAGGCACACTCCTCTACATCTCCAAACCTCACAAAACTGCCACCGAGGTCTCCGTTACCGTCTCAAAGTTTAGCAAAGAGTCCACAGCCCGGGCCCGGGTAGCATTCTCCTGCATATTCATAGCCCGTCGAAACTTTGTTCTCCACTCAGTGACCACAATGGTCAGGGCTAGAGAGTGACAGGAGAGGGAGAGGGAACAGAAGAGAGCAAGTCACTCCCAGCAGCAGCGACCACATGTATGTCTGCTGCTGGTCACGTGTACAATAACCCTGTGCTATAACCCAGGGACCCAGATTCCCAAGGAAGGGAGTCTTAAGCTCCCTGAGGGAAGGGGCTGTGTCCAATACATCATCACAGTCCGCATAAAGCCTGTGTGAAAACAGTTTTGGTGAACCAATGGAAGCAAGCTGCATCCTATCACATGAAGTTCCTCCTTGACTTGAGATTCACAGCGGGAATCTAAAGTGACCAGGATGTCCTTCCCTAGGGAGAGTTGGGGTTTCCATGACAGAGGATGCTCATCCATCACACTGGGGAGCAGCAGGAGCCTATTGGAGCCCACTGATCTACAGCCTCTCAAAGCTGGGCCATCTGAGTTGGGGCAGGACTCATGTTCAAGGCACTCCATAAATGGTTCAGGGAGATGGTTTCATCAAACCATCTCTCATCACTCACCAAGGTAAAAACCCATGCACAGGAACACAATGAGGCCAAACCAAGCATTGAAGAACATGCTGAAGTAGACGATGCCAATGATGATGTCGGCCAGTGTGGGAATGATGTTGAATACTAGGTAGCTAGGAGGCAAAGTCAAGCAACGAAGAATAGTTTAAGGGCTCAGAGCCAGCAATTCTACCTAGGAGGATTTTGCCATAGTGTTTTGTTTTCCATAGCAACAGACTAGAATCAAGCTAAATGCCCCTTAAGAATCAATGCCCCTTATTATGGCTAAATAAACCATAGAATGCTTTGGATCAATTACAATGCATGAGAAAGATCTTCACGTATGAATGAGAATGTTGTTATTTAATCACTAAGTTGTGTCTGACTCTTTGCAACCCTGGGGACTGTAGCACGCCAGGCTCCTCTGTCCATGGAATTCTCCAGGCAAGAATACTGGAATGGGTTGCCATTTCCTTCTCCAGGGGATCTTCCCAACCCAGAGATTGAACCTGCCTCTCCTGCTTGGAAGGCAGATTCTTTACCACTGAGCCACCAGGGAAGCCCAGATAAGAACACATCTCCCTAACATTTTGATAATAAAGCCATTCTGAGAAATGACACCTACATCATGATACCATCTGTTTTAGGAAACACCTCCACAATACCTACTAGTTCTACATGTACATATGTAAAAAAATGCAAAAAAGCAGAACTCTACATACTAAACAGAGTGGGAACCTCTAGTGAGTGGAATTCAAGAGAGATTTGCTCTGTCTGCTTCATTGGAATTATTATGAGGGCATGTGTATATTAATTTTATAATTTCAGAAAAAAAAAGAGGACAGAGAGGCAACTCCTCCAGCTGGGTGAGTTGTCCTGACAGCCCCTCCACCAGCGTCCCCAGCCCTGCCCTCCCTTTCCATTGGCATGGCACCTGAGCAGCCCCGTGACACTGGACGTGCCCCGGTCCACGATCCGCAGCACCTCCCCTGTGCGGCGCCCCAGGTGCCAGCGCAGTGAAAGCTCGTGCAGATGGGAGAAGAGGCGCAGTTCCACCTGCCTCGAGGTGAACTGCTGCACCCGGATCCACAGGAACGTGCGCAAGTTGGTCACGAAGCCTGCGGGGAGCCAGGGAAGGCCTCAGTAGGGCTGAGTGGCCCAATGACGTCAGCCCAGCAGCAAGATGTGAAAGGTCTGAGAGCACCGAGGGGCCTGGGGGAGGGATGCCTGTGGGAGGAGGGACAGCGGCCAATACCAACCGGGGTGAGAGCAGAGTCCCTCATACCTGTACTGCCAGTGCCACCCCCCTGGAGGAACTTGAGGAAGACATAGATGATGACCGTCCAGACCAGGGAGTTCCAAGGTGCCTTCTGGGTCAGCAAGTTCACTATGGAGAAAATGAGTCCAAGCCCACTCAGAGACCCTAGCACTCTCTTTGGGAGAAACTGCCCTAGGCACCAGCCACAGCCTCTACTAACCACCCAGTTCTCAACTCTGTCACACTTCCCTGGGCTAGTCTCTGCCACCATCCAGGCCAATGAAGGACCAGAGTGCTAAGCTGACCCCATCCTTCTCCCCCTCACCTATGTCCCTATAGAAGATGGGGACCAACACATTCAGTCCCCGCTCCAACCCCATGAGCCCCAGGCAGATGAGCACAACAAACTGCAGAGCTGGACTCCCCCGAGGCCACAGGTAGCCACTCAGTAGGCGGAGCTTCCTGCCTAGGTCTCGCCAGGTAGACCTCGGTGGCCCCTCTGTTGATGGAACCTAGGATGGTGAAACATGTAGGGGAGGGGAGCTCAGAAATCAAAATGGCATTAGCCAGAAACCCCCTAAGGAAAACGTATGGGATTATAGCTCCCAGGTTAACTTGGACCCACACGTGACCCCTGATGGGCTCAGAAAGGCTAACAGGGATTTAGATTTAGGAAAGAAGTGAGTTATTACGATGAGTAGAAATGATGACGGGGAATGGAATTACAATAGACCCTAAGTTTTAGAAATTGAGATGTACCTGGCTCCTCTCTACATCTTGATCCTCTTCATTGACCCGCAAGGTATAAGACTGCGGTCGAAGTCCAGGGGCCCAGAGTCCCAAGACAAAAAGCCCTCCGGAGACCACATACCGCAGCACCCACAGGCTAAACTGAACCTAGAATTAAACATAGGCGGGGAGACTATCACTGAGGGCCAAAGTCCCATTTTCACTACTTGTAACAGGGCTGGGCACTGGGGTAGTACACACACCCAGGTCCTCTTCAGGGGCCCAGCATCTAATAGGTTTTAAAAAAGTCTACAGTGACTCAGCACTGCCACTCCCCACCAGCTGGCTATCAGCTCCCAGCAGCACTGGCCCCTCCTTTCTTCCCTTTCTTAAAGGCATTTGAAAAGCCTGGAAGCAATGTTAGCAGACACGCCACGCTTCCCCCTCCCCCCACGAGGTCCCTCACCTGCTGGCTCAAGTTCGCCCTTGCCCACCACCATTGTGGGTTGTTCCAAGACACCAGGGCCAAATTCTCGGCTGCAAAAGACACAGTCCAGAGGAGCAGGAGACCCGGACTGTGCCTGAACTTGATCCAGACGCCCATTGCTAGCTTCTGCAGTGCCTGGCTCCGTTCGGTCACGAGCATCGCCAGACCACAGGCGCTGGCCACAGTCCCCAGTACAGAAGCCAGGAAAAGGTAGCCTGGTAATGGGGCACCCTGGGCAGTGCCCACCCGGCCAACGAGGCCGGCTAGGGGCAGCGCTACCTGAAGTGTGGCCAGAAGCAGCTGCAGCACATAGGGAGCGACGCGAGGGCCGGCTGCCCAAGACACCCTGTCGGCGCCACCAGGCCCCTCCGGACGTCTGCAGGGAAAAGCCGGCACCAAGGCCAGAGCCCCCAGGGCCATCAGAATCGAGGGCACGAGCGTAAAGAAGAAGCAGGGGCTGAGCCCACCCTTCGCCCAGACCGGACCCGCGGGTCCCTCGGCCTCACAGAAGTTGCCCACAGTCACCATGGCAATGCGTGGTCACCGACCGAGACTGCGGGGACTAAGGGACAAAAGAACTGGAGCGGCGGCCGCTCGGGGCGGGGCGCAGAATCCCGAGTATCTCGGGTCATGGATCCTCTGGGCGCTGAGCCGCGGGGGTCGCCGGGCAGGGTCGCACGTGGACCCGGCCACACCACCCACTCGCTTCGCGCACGCGCCGCCGCCACGCACTCACGCCGGGCACGTACGCTATCTCCGCCGTTCGGCCGCTGCTCGCGGCAGGTGGCCCTCCGGCCGGGTCCGAACCCACGGGAGTGTTCAACGTCCGACTCCAGCGACTCTCTTCCTCAGCAGCCCCGCCCACCGGGGCCGCCCCTGGTCCCTACTCAGGTCCCCATTGGTCGAAAGTCTCCGAAGGGGCGAGGAGGGGGATGGTGCACGCAAAGGGCAAAATAGACGGGCGGAGCCGGCATGGTCACGTGCTCAGGGCGGGAAATCTGACCGCACGTCCTGCCGAAGTCCTTGACCTCCAAGGAACCATGGTTCGGGAAGCTGCCCTTCTGCTCGCCCGCTAGGTCGGTATATCCAAGTGATCGCATAGACCAGCTTTCTCACGGGGCGGACACGCAGTTCCCAGCCACCTGGGTGGTTCACAGACTCCCCACCCCTCCTGCCCCTCCAAACCCTGGCCGCTCCGGACAACAAGCCGCGACCTAGTCAGTCCCTTCTTTATTAAAGGTTGTCAAGCTGTACACGGTCCCCCACCCCTTTCCGCTGTAAGTTCGGCTGCGGCTGCGTAGTTCAACCGCTCACCCGCAGCGGACCCGAGCTGGGGGAGGGGGGCGGGGGGAGGGAAAGGAGTTGGGTCCCAGCATGCAATGCGGCAGCCCACAGCAGAGGGCGAAGCCATCCTGTCGCCCCTCCATCCCCGTCTCGGGACAGCGGGATGCAGGCCAGAGCGCTCTTGCTGGGAGACAGACAGCCGAAGTCACACTCCGGCCCTTTCCATCCCATGTGCAGGTGGTACGGGGTACAATAAGCAGCAATGGGGGCCAGGAAGGCCTCAAGTCTCCCAGGGGCCCATCCTAAAATGTTGGAGAGGACAGCAAAGACTTTCCATCCCTGCTCCACAGTTTAGAAACCTTCCTTCTTAGTGTCAAAAGATAGCATGAGGGGAGCTGGGAGCTAAAGCTTCCACACCAACACAAAGCAAAAGCTGAACAGAAGGGGGGAGCAAAGGAACAGAAGGGGAGCAAGTGGCAAACATGCCAGTGATGTATGTGCAGGAAGCAGGGGAGAGGTGAGCAGGCTGCAGCACTGGGAGAGAACTGGGGGTGAGGTAAGGGCCACAGCCTGAGCTGCTCATCTGTTCGGGGGTGGGGAGGGAGGCTGCAGAGGTTGAGGGTCCAGGCCCAACCTCCCCACTCCACAGTTGGCACACGTTCTCCCTGCTTGGCAGCTTCTGGGGTGGGCAGTCCTCTGGAGACTTGCAGGGGTGGGTGCAAAGGTGGCAGTACTGGGGCTGGGCTGGGGACCAGTTTCTAGCACCACACTCTGAGCCAAGGGGGGTTCTGGGGATGAGGCTAGAGTCCCGTGTGCCCTGTTTCCTAGGCCCCCCTCTCTCTCCTGGGGCTGTGGCGAGCCCAGCATTGGCACCTCCCTTGGCCAGGCACGGACACACAAACACCACACGCGTGGAGCCAGGCAGCACTCAGGAGCCCTCCATGACAGACGGATGGGATGGCAGGGCAGCAATGGCCTCCATCCTGGGGCACAGGGACCCTCCTCTGGGATGATAGGGCAACGACGGCCTCCATCCTGAGGCATAGGGACCCTCCTCCGCCTTGTCTATACCTGTGGAGAGAAATGGGTTGGTGATGGAGATGGTCTTCAGCAATCTGCTTACACAACAGAAGCCTGGATATAAAGGAAAAGGAAATTTTGATTCTGGGGCAGGTAAGCAAAGGAAAAATCAAGTCCTGGGTTTCATAGTTGGTGAGGGGAGAGAAGGAAGTCTACTTTGGAGGAGAAGTTGCAGCGTCATTTGCTCAGGAGGCCACCTCCCTTCACATGAGAACCTTGACCTCAGCCTGGAAGTTACTACTTCTGGCTGTCGGTTTCGGGTCTTGGAGCCCTTACCTTGTGCACCTGAGGGGGGAGCTCATCCTCTGAGCCCTCTTCAGGCACAGGCTCCGGGTGCCTTGATGCTGACTGCCCATCTTCAGCCCATCCTCCCAGGGGCAGCCGAGAGAAGTGAGAGGGAGCCCGGGGCACTGTGCCAGGATCTGCAGACACAAGTGAGTACTCTTAGTCTGCACACAGACAGGAATGAGGAGACGGGCTCTGGGGCTGCTGGGGGAGTTGGAGGCACCAGGGAGGGACTAGTCTCCTTGGATCTGGTCCCTCTGACCTCTTTCCTCCCCTAGAGGCCCCAGAAGGACCACTCTTCCCTGAAGGCTCTGTGTCTTCTGTACCCCCAGTGCATACCTGTGATGCCTCCATAACGCCTCTGGAAGCCCCCCTGCAGGGCAGTGGTCTCAGGAGCTCCAGGCCGGGGTGCAGCACAGGGATAGCTGGCAGAGCGGGGGATAGGCTGGGTGGCCCGGGCCCCCTCTCCCCCCTCTTCAGGGGCACTCTCCCCACTCTCATCACTCTCCCGGCGGTGCCACACATGCCGCTCAGGTTCAGCCTGGGCCTGCTGCTTGTGGAGCTGAGAAGTGGGGGATTCGTTAGTTGGGGACAGAAAGTGAAGTTGCTCAGTCGTGTCTGACTCTTTGCTATCCCATGGACTGTACATTTTGTGGAATTCTCCAGGCCAGGATACTGGAGTGGGTAGCCTTTTCCTTCTCCAGGGGGATCTTCCCAACCCAGGAATCGAACCCAGGTCTCCCCCATTGCAGGTAGATTCTTTACTCGCTGAGCCACAAGGGAAGCAGTTGGGGACAGAAGAGTATCTAAAATAGTTTCCCTCCACCATGGTATTGGCCAGTTCTGATTTATATTGCCTCATCTAGAACCACTCACTCAGAGTACCTGTCATGTTAATAACATGTACAATACATGTAATGTTTTCCAAGTTAAATTCTCAGCAGATTCCAGGAAAAACCCTGTGCACAGATTGTAATGGCTCTCATTTTCCCCAGTTATTTGATTCCAGAATAAATTGTTTGTGAATTTAAGTGCCAGGAGCTCTTTTAGGTGCTAGGGATATAGCAGTAAACAAAATAGACAAAAACCCCAACTCACTCCCTGGGGCTTATATACTTGGATGGGGTGGGAAGAGATAGACAATAAACAAATAAATAAGCAAAAAATACAGTGTCAGATGATGCTAAATGCTATGGAGAGAAAAACAGAACTGGAAGATTCAGATCCCTAGGCAAGGGAGGCTTTGACTCAGGGTGGCCAGAGATGGTACAGACCTGAATGAGGAGGGAGCCATGTGGATATGTCAGGGAAGTGGATTCTTAGCAGGGGAAACCACAAGTGTGGAAAAGCCCTGGGTGAAAGTAAGCTTGTCTGAAAAGGATGGGAAGAGGAAACATGGGGAATGGAAATTGCAGAGCAGGTAAATGGCAGAGAAGGGATTCGAGCCCATGTCTTGCTTCTCCATGTCTAAAACCCTCAATTCTATTTTCAGCTGCCATCTTGGTTCTACGGCCCTGCCCCTTCCTGCCCACTCACCTGGTGCATGTAGAGGGCATGTAGGCTCATCTCAGTGGATGCATATTCTGACAGCACCAGGCTCTGCAGTTGGCCTTCCCACACGCTGCTCCCGGAGCTGGCTGTCCTGGCATCCACCCTGTCCCCGCCGCCAGCACAGACAGCAGTCATCAACATTTCTGAGACCGGCACAAACTGCTGGGGGCTACTGCCACACCCTCCCCTCATGGCCCACTGCTACTCACCCAGAGCCTGTCATGGTGCTGGGAGCCCGGCCCGTGGGAGCCTGACCAGGCTGCAGAGGCGAGAAGGAGCGCAGAGCAGAGGCAACTTCAGCCCTGTGCCTGGAGCCCTGCAGGTCTCTAGGCAGTGGGGGTCCCCGGCAGGATGAGCCAGCTACCACATTTGCAATAAGGCTCAGTGGCTGTGAATAAAAGGGGTGGTAGAATTCTCAGGGCACAGGGAGGCCTCTGGGTCCCTGACGACTCTGCACATTAGGACCCAGTGGCACAGACTGAATGAACAGAGAGAAGGAAACTGACGGGGTGGACCCTTCTGCCCCACACCCTCAAGTCCCAGCTCCTGGCATCCACTCTGCCCATCATATCCTAGTCCCTAGGAACGCACCTCAGACTCGGATTGTAAGGACTGGATGGACGTAAAGAGGGCATTTTCTGGGAGCAGACCCCCTTGGGCAAGGCCAGCAGCTGCTCCATCCCGCTGAACTTGCTCCTTCAGGAAACCTAGGAAGGCCGTGCTCTCACGTGGTGGCTGCCAGCCAGGGTTGGTGATGGCAAAGTGCATGAGTGACAACTCTGTCTTCCCATCCTCGGCCTGCTGGTACACTGAGGCCTCCGTCTGCCCACCGGACAGCCACTGCACAAAGGAGGCTGCTGTGAGCAGGACTGGCCCCTTACAGAAGCCCTTTTGGTATCTTTCCTGCGGCAGAGTGGGGAGGCCTTGCCCCTGGAGGACAGAGACCACACTGCACTGCTGTATTTTGTCCAGGGGCCCTAGTGGCCACCCTACGAGTAGCCACATACTGTGTTAGCTGCTTGGTTTGTGCCTTTCTCAGGGGAGCTTGGCCACGGGTACAAGTTTAAGGCTATAATCCACTCCAGGCTCCTGTTTACAAAGCCGTGTGTGCCCTGGTGCATTTTGGGTGCCACTCTGTGATGCGTTGGCTCAGAAGGGGTATCTTTTGCAGTTTGCCCCAAGATGCTGCATAGGCCAGCATCACCTCTAGCCAACTGCCCCGCTCCTTTCCTAATACCTGGGGATGCCCATGCTGGCGAACATCCATCTGAGCGAAGGAGCAGGTGTCTCCAACACCGACAACTTCCACGGTGAAATTGCGGAAGAAGTCTATAATCTCCAGGGCCCGTGGGCGCAGACAGAAGATGAGGATGAGAGGTGTGACAATGGGGCTCAGTAACTCCTCCAGGATGAACACCTAGAGAGGAAGAAAGGGATCGAGGTCACAAGAGAGCAGGAGGGAGACCAGCCCTCGGCACCGAGCTGTCAGCCAGTCTCTAGCAGGCCCTGACTCCAACTCCACTCACTGCCTTGTACTGGAAGAGCTGGGCAAACTCGTCCCGGGTCTGCGAGCGGTGGGCATTACCCTGCCAGTGGTCAGGCATGTAGTGGATGTGAGCGAGGATCACGCGGAGCAGCTGCTCAGGGCAGAACACCATGTGCTGGTCTGGGATAAAGGACCTGGTGGGATCAGGGCTGTGGTGAGACGGAAGCCCTCCCTGGAAATGACAGTCAGCCTGCTCCCCCCCTGCTGCCCTGGCCCACCTGCACACGGTCACGGTGACCCCCAGGAGTGTGACGGTAGTGAGGACGTGTTCCACAGCCAGCACGTCTTCATCATAGATGGTGAGGGCAATAAGCACGGCCAGGATGGAGCCAGCGAAGAAGGCGCAGTTCTTGGCCAGCAGTGTCAGCAGCGGTGACAAGAAGCAATTCATGTACTTGGACGCAGGCTTGTAGCCTCGGTTGAGGCGGGACTGCAGCTCGTGCTCCAGCTCGTTGAAGTGGCGGAGGTAGCAGCGGCCGTAGAGCGACCAGCAGCGCGCACCCAGGGCGCCCGGCTCCCGCTTGAGCACCTCGGCATAACTGAAGAAGGCGTAGAGGATCTGCCAGATGAGGATGAGGGGGCACAGCAGGAAGTTGGCAATGCCGATCCACAGGATGCGGTTGCTGAGGCGCTGGGCCAGCTCCAGCCGTTGCCCCCCACGTTTGTACTCAGCCTTGAGGCTCCATTCATTGAGAAAGAGAGAGCCAGGTCCCCAGAAGAGGATCAGCTCGAAGTTGTACTTGAGGCCCCGGGTGAAGAAGACAACCTCCCCGAGACCGGGCAGGCGGAAGCGCAGGGGCAGGAGGGACTTGTTCACCAGTGCCACCATGTAGTTCTGGAACCGGAGGATGCGGTGGTAGATGTCCAGCTCTGTCAACTCACGCTTGTGGATGCATATCTGGTGCTCCTTCTGGGTCTGCACGATCCGGGCCTGCACTTCTTGCCATGTGCAGTATGGAAGTGCCGACTGGGGTGGGGAAGAGACGGGGGATGGAAGGTGGGGTGGTTGCCTCAGCCCCTTGCCCTCCATGAGGTGTAAGGCTCAGGGGTCCTTGGGAGCCTTCAAGCAGACCCTGCCTGACCTACCAAGGATGGAGGAGGTTGCCTGATGCCCAGGAATATACCCCACCCTTCCCAGGCGGTGGAAGACATCCTGGACTGTGGTGCTAACTGCCCAGCTTCCCAGTCTCACCATGGGGATGCGCAGAGCATGCAGGTAGAAGGAGTGGATCTCCCAGTAGCAGCAAATGTTATAGATAAACTTGATGAGCCGGTGGACCCAGAAGACACCAGCGATGACCAGGATGGTGATAAGGGAGCCATTTTCCTGAATCCTGGTGGGGGAACAGGGAAGGGGAGAAAGAGTGTGGCCTGAGGCCTCTGGGCAGAAATGATGTTGTCCTGAAAGATTCGGAGAGGCTGAGCCTGTGTTCTGGGGAATGTTACCGCCTCACACCCCATCCCCGACCTGCTAGCTGAACTACAGGCTCTAGTGCCCTCTGACCTGTAGTGCTTACCTGGCACTACAGACTTGGGCAGGCAGAAAGGCATCTGGCAGAGTGACCTTGACGGGCTCGGTCGGGTGAAGACTGTGGTTCACCATCTTGTTGGCGAATAGGATGTCGTAGTCCACACAGCTGACCAGGAAGGTGGTAAAGGCAACCACAAAGAGGAACTGCCTGGGGAGTTGGGCAGAGGGGGTGCGGTCTGAGAGTCAGAGAGACACCAGTGAAATAACTGGGAAAAAGTGAGAGTCTGGAAGTGGCAGACCAAGACTAGGGAGCAGCCTCTGGGGAAATGGAGGGCCTCTCTCTACTGCTTGGCCCCAGGAGACCCAAGGCAGCACCTGTTTTTGGCTCTTAGCTTCAGGTACCACAGAATCAGCCTGCTTTTCTATCTCATGGTAATCTTTGCCACCACTCACTCTTTTAAAGGTTTTTAGACTGTGTGGTCTCTGGTCCCCAGTCCCTGATTTCCTGTTGAGATTGTAGAACCCCTTTGCAGATTTGAATTCTTTTCTTAGAGAGGGCAGGTTTTCCACCCTTTACTCTTTGGCAAAGCAACATGGCTCCTTCCTCCTAGAAGCCCCTCTACTCAGCAGCGGGTCTAAGGTACATCCAAGGCAGAACAGAGACATTTTTCTCAAGTAAGCATCTGGCATCTGATACCTCCTGACTGAACCATGCTCATTCTACTGGAGCTCTGATGAGTCTGACTTCTCTTTGTGGAAGAGACAGGACTTGGAAAGCCTTCCTTATAAGAGTGATTAAAAAAGATAAGGCTGTAAAACTTGGTGTCACACCCAGCCTTAAACTATAAAGGTTTGCGGTTTGGAGCTTTGCACCTAGTTGCACTGGCAGTTTGGGCCAGGAGCTGAGCTCAGAGACAGGAAACACTGTGATGTGTTCCTTCACCGCACCATCCATCCTTGTACTTACATGAGCTCAAAGATCTCCCCGATGAGCATACAAGTGAAACCATTCTTCTGGTGTAGATTATAAACGTGCGATTGTTAAGAAAAAGTGGTGGGTAGAGGCAGCAGTTAAGAGCACAGACTTTGGTGTCATGTATCTGAGATGAAGTCCTGGCTCTCTGACTTTCGAGCCACGTGACTCTGGCCAAGTTACTTAACCTCTCTAAGCTTCTGTCTGTAGTAGTATAGTAGCACCTGTCTTATAGGATTGTTAGGTCTGAGATAGTACATGTAAAGTATTTAACAAAGAACTGACACAAAGTCAAAAGACATTAATTATTACGATTATTAGCATACCATCAAGAGAATCACCCTCAGAGAGGTTCCTTATAAATTAATACTACAAAGTACAATGCACATGGCTCTTAATAGATGTCAGATATTATTATTTATAACTGTCATTATTTCCCTGGCCTCTAGGTTCAAGGTGCACTCCACTCTTCTTCAAGGGATTAGAGCCAAACCCACACCAAGTTCTTCCCCTCAAAGGGCCTGGCTTAGAGAGGGGCTGAAGGTTCAAGAGCTCCAACACAGAGACACAAAGGATATTCGAGAGAAGAAGAGGTCAAGATTTTCGATGTGGTGCCAAGGTGCTGTGGGTACAGGAGCAGAGATGTCAGAGCCTCGAAGAAATGGAAGCCCCTTGCTCCCTCAGCGTCCCTCCACCAAATCTCCCCCCCAAGTCCCAGTTCTGGCTGTCGTGTCCAAGAACTCACACTTGCTCCCCTCAGGAACATGCACCAACAGGTCCTCCTCTCCAGGGGGTGAATCGCTGTAGGAGGCCTCTAGGCGCTGGTATTCAGTGTCAAACTGCGCCATCACCACCGCCCCCTGTCCACCCTGTCAACCTGTGGGTACAGAGGAAAGAGAGACCCAGGTTTAGACCTGCCTTCATCTTCTTCCTGCCTACTAGAACAGAAATGAATGAGAAAGAATCCTTGGGCTTGGTCTTCACTACTAGTCGTCTTGGATTAAAGGCAGAGGAAGAGGAGTAACCCAAGGAGAGCAACATGCTTAGGGCTTGGGAGACACTCACTGACCAATGAGGTCAGTCATTCCCGTAGCCTTTACTGAGTGTCTGCTGAGGCCTTGCTGGCCTGAAGACAGACTCTGCCCCTTTTGCGGGGGTGGGCAGCAGGGTCTGTTTCATCTTCTATTCAGTGGAGAGAAGGGGCCCTCCCACTCCCCTCCTAGAGAAACCCTGGTTTCCCAAGAGACTAGCAGTTTGGAAGCACTTTGTAAACAGAGGTTTGAGATAAGCACATGGCCCTACCAGCTCCATGGACAGTGTCAGCTCCACTCCAGCCCTCGATGCCCTGGCTCTGCAGCTGCTGGAGGAGAAGGTGTCAGGCCCCAGAGAGTGGGGAGTGGAAACAGAAATAAACCCAACCCTACCACTCCCCCCTACCCCCCCAATCTCCCCCACCCCCCGCTCAGGGGAAGCCAAGCAAGTGGCAGGGAGGCTGTGAGGCACCTCTCCTAACCTAAGGCTATGCACACATCCTCCTCATATGAGGCCACTCATTCAACTCTAGGGTCCCTTGCTGTGTCTTAATGAACCTGTGGAGACTGAGTCTGTACAGGGCTGGACTGTTTCTCCATGCCCCACCTCAGCCTCAGGATTTAGGTGGACCTTTTGGGGTCTGCAAAGTCCCAAACCCAAAACCCAAGAAGAGAGTCTCTCCTAAAAAGGAGCTGCTGTTGCTTCCCTAGCAAACACCCAGCAGGCAGCCAAAGTTCCTAGATGGGATATCCTGACTGGGTCAGTGTAGACCCAGATCCTGGCTCAACTGTGGGTTCCCTTGGTCCCGGAGACAGGCATGATCTAGGTGGCACTCACCCAGTCAGTGCAGACCCTGAAGCTGTGCAGCACTGCCCAGCCTGGCCCCAGTGGGATTCCCCGAGTTAGTGAGAGCCCTGGATCCTAAGAATCTGACCAAGCCCTCAGGGAACTCACCACTCACAGGGTCAGTGTAGACCCAGGGCCCATAGAGCCCCTGTCAGCCGGGCCCGGGCTCAGGGGTTCCTGCGGACGTTGGAAGAATCGAGCCAGTCCGACAGCCGATACCCCAAGCTGAGCTGGGTTGCCTTCCTACACCCAGCTGCCACGACCCGAGCCCAGCGCGCCCCTAGACCGCCCGGCCCTAGGCCAAGGGCTCGGCTCCCAACAGCGGACAATCTTGCGCGCGGCCCCGCCGCTCACGCGCGCCCCCGTCCGCGCGCCCCCGCTATCAAAACATTCCGGCTGCGCGCTTCCGCCCCGCCCGCGGTGCCCCTTCCCCCGTTACCCGCCGCAAGTCCGCTTAGGACTCCGCGGGCATACCTGGCCAGGCCCGACACGGGTCGTGAGATTTCGGTAACCGGGCTCGCGTTTCACCTCAGGAAGGGTGACCCGGGTGATTCCAGGGGCTCCGTCGCCTCCTCTGGGCTCTACCAGACCGGGAGCGCTAGGCCCGGCGTCTGCCACTCACTGTCAGCCGCAGTTAGCCTGGCCAATGAACATGGGGGTGGAGACACGACGGCCAATGCTCGGCGTCCGAGGCGGGACTAAAGGCTAGAGGCGGGCCCTGGAAGTCAGGGAACCAATTGTGCGCTCCAGCTGGGGCGGGGCTCAGATGCAAGCAACGCCTTTTGTCCTCTTCGCTCCTCCGTAGTGACGAGTTTGTTACGGTGTTGCAAAAATCCCGGCTTCGAACTGTAGACTTCCGGTGCCTCTCCTCTCCCTCTGACCTTAAGTGCAGCATCTGCGGGCCGGGGCGAGTCCAGGCGGTGTAGTCCCTGCTGGAACTCACCGCACGGGTAACGAGGAGAAGTTGGTTAAGGGACTGGTGATTTTAACTCTGCTGGAGTCGATTTGGTTGCTGAGTTCGCGCCCATTTCACTCTTGGTGTGGTCCGAGACTGGGGATTTCAGAAAGCGGGCTGGGATCACGTATTAACCTTGGGTCCACCCCTGGTACCCGGGTGAGTGGCCGTGGTGCCTTGCGGAGTGGGAGAAACGAAGTCACGCTGGCTGGGGACGCGGGATAGGAGCTTGCTTTGGGAAGCTCTGTTTCTTAACCACTTTTCTGCTCCAGCAGCTGCTTCTAAGTAAATTTCTGCTCAGCCATGTCGCCGGCTCCAGCTGCAACCCAGGTTCCTGTGTCGGTCTCCCTGTTTGACCTCAGCACGGATGCTCCGGTCCTTCAGGGCCTGCGCCTGGTGAGCCACTTTCCCGAGGAGGCCTTGGCCCAGTCTCTGCAGACTTCCTGTCCAGGTATCTGGGAAGATGTGGGGTGGACCTGAGAGAGATGACAGGACACTTTGGAGCTTATTGCTCCTCCAGGGAACACATTCTTACTGGTGTTTCCCAGCTTAGGAGCTCTTGTTGACATCTCCTTCCACTGGATAAAATTTATCAGCTCCCAACTGAAGTGCTTGTTTTTTACTTTTACGCCGAAGTTTGTGTATATTTTTCTTAATTGTTATGAATTTAAGGCAACATTTGTACATGTTTTCTGATTAAAAAAAAAAAAATTTCACTCGATCGCTGGATTCTAGAACAGGCTCCTGAATTGTCTCCAAGCAAATCTCTTGCCATTGCTTATGCCTCATCACATTAACACCACTGCCTGCAAAAACACATCACCATTCCTTGATACCACCCACATTTAACTATTCCAATCAAATCATTCCTTCTTGCTGAATATAGAACAACTTACTGTTGGTTTCATACTACTTTAGTTTAACTGTTTTCTTATACT
Organism: Bos grunniens; assembly: GCF_055505025.1. Lineage (NCBI taxonomy): Eukaryota > Metazoa > Chordata > Mammalia > Artiodactyla > Bovidae > Bos > Bos grunniens. The sequence goes on along the minus strand of NC_141166.1, from coordinate 29,635,774 downwards.
TTAAAAAAAAAACAACAACTGCATACAGTAATTGGAAATATAAGCTAAAAAGATGGTATTGGGGAAGAGTTATTTGCACAGTTTAAAAATAATCTTAACCTTACCAGAAACCATTCACTGGTGGCTCACATGGTAAAGAATCTGCCTGCAATGTGGGAGACCCAGGTTCGATCCTTGGGTCGGGAAGATCTGGAGAAGGGCATGGCAACCCACTTCAGTGTTCTTTCCTGGAGAATTTCATGGACAGAGGAGCCTGGTGGGCTACAGTCCATGTGATTGCAAAGAGTCAGAGAACTAAGCAACTAACACTTTCACTTTCAGGATTCCTCTAAACAATCCCTGTTGTTTATTTACACACTGTTTATATTCATCCTATGCATATCTTTTCAGAAGCATATTTATTCTATAAAGTGATTGCTGTGTCATTTATTTCATGATTACTAGATTGTTAAATTCCTTGAAGGCAATGACATGCTCTCTCTCTCATTTGTATCTTCTGCTTTGTGTATCAGACACTGAGTGTAATCCTAGATTAGTGTGGATTTGGGTCCCCATTCTACCTCTGTTTACCCTCCCCTTTTTTAGGTTCAGAGGAGCAAATAAGCCCAGAAAGAAGACCATTCCAGGGAGCTCTGGATATTTCAGAGAAGTTGTTTTGTTCAACCTGTGACCAAGTCTTCCAGAACCACCAGGAACAGGTAAAAGACCAGGTGCAGAGCTAAATGTGGAAGCAAAAATGTCATGGTTGGGGTAAAGAGGTAGAAATTTGTCTTTAATGAAGGTCTACATTTTAAGTAAGGAAGTTAGTATTACCTGGTCATACTTGGTGGAGTTCTTTTTTAGGTCTCGGGTACCATAGAAGGCTGGGTCAGGCATATTTCCACATTGTTCTTCCCTCTTTGCCTCATACCAGAGGGAACATTACAAGCTTGACTGGCATCGGTTTAACCTAAAGCAGCGTCTCAAGGACAAGCCTCTCCTGTCTGCCCTGGACTTTGAAAAGCAGAGTTCGACAGGTGATGACTGGTGGGAGAGCATGTGCGAAGCAGTCATGGGGATGGAGAAAGACCCTAGTTGAGGAGCTTGAAGAAAGGTCAGAGATGGGGCACCAAGCTTTCGTATCTTTCGTTGTTCTCAGGCGATCTTTCCAGCATCTCAGGATCAGAAGACTCAGACTCAGACAGTGAGGAGGACCTGCAGATACTGGATGAGGAGAGGGCTGACTTGGAGAAGCCTACGCGACCCCGAGGCTTCCACCCGCATCGGGTTCTTTTCCAGAATGCCCAGGGCCAGTTTCTTTATGCCTATCGCTGTATCCTAGGCCCTCGCCAGGCAAGTGCCAGCACATATTGTGTGGTCAGTCCCAGCCTTCTGTACACTCAGCCTAGATTTCCCCTCAGCACAGTCTGTTTCTCACTTCTTCCCTTCCTTCCTCTTCGGGGTGGGTGTCACGCTTGATGGCACAGTCGAACTGGCCTGAATCTTAGAAGGGTCAAGTGCAGTGGAATTCAATTTGGAAATAGAAGGATCTAGGTTGGAATTGTGGTTCTCCTACTTGGTCTTGACTACCTCTGCAAACCTCTAATTTTCTTATTTATAAAATGGAGACAAGCATGGAGCTGTTGTATCAAAAGAGATGGTGCCTGTGAATCACGTAGCACTGGCACTTGTTTCTTATTCCCAGTAAGTGCCACAGAGAGGTTTGTGCTGCTCCTGTGTCTCCAGGTGCCCCTTGAAGAATCAGAACTGCTGCTTCAGAACCTGCAGAGTGGAGGTCCCAGGGACTGTGTGGTGCTCATGGCTGCTGCTGGGCACTTTGCTGGTGCCATTTTCCAAGGGTGAGAGGGTGCTGCATGGGGCAAGGATGGAATGGAATGGATCCTGTTAGCCTGGGAGTACCATCTGATTTCCAGTACTAAGTCTGTGCTGTCTACAGACGAGAAGTGTTGACACACAAAACCTTTCACCGCTACACAGTGAGGGCCAAGCGGGGCACAGCCCAGGGGCTTCGGGATGCCCGGGGTGCAGCTGCTCACTCTGCTGGGGCCAGTCTGAGGCGCTACAATGAAGCCGCACTCTATAAGGTGAGTTACGTGCCCAGGTCTGGTGTGTCTCTAATCCCCACTTCTCTCCTCTTGATTGATTAAATGGTATAGCAGGGAGGCTGGCTCCTGTGTTCCTGTCTTTGTTCTTTCTGGGTAGATGAAGGTAGAATGGGGTGGATGCCCAGGAGTCTTAATCCTCTCATTCTCCACTCCCCATTCCCTACACGTCATCTGTACGTCAGTTTTTGGTCGGAGGTTTAAAAGTAGCAAGTGAAGAATTACAGAGCTGAGTTACTGTCTTCTCTAGGAAGTTCGTGACCTGCTGGCAGGGCCAGCCTGGGCTAAGGCACTGGAGGAGGCTGGGACAATACTTCTGCGTGCCCCCCGCTCTGGCCAGTCCTTGTTCTTCGGGGGCCGTGAGGCTCCCCTGCGCCGGGGAGATCCCCGACTTTGGGATATCCCCCTTGCTACCCGAAGACCCACCTTTCAAGAGCTACAGCGTGTAGTCCATAAGCTGACCACGTTACACATCCATGGTGAGCTTTCCTTCTAGATCCCCATACTTCCTAAATGTTCCACCCGGGCCTCGGGTTCTCATTCGTGCATCCAGATGGTTTTCTAGCCCTCGGACTGCAGTCTGATGCCATTTTCGTTGACAGAAACCTGAGCTGGCTTCTCCTCAGCTAAGTCTGTTGTTTTATGGCAGGAGAAGACCCCCGGAAGACAAGCAGGTTGGATTTACCTCAGACACACAGGAAGAGAGTGAGAGAAAGGAAGGTTATCGAGGAAGAAAGCAAAGTCCCCAGTGATGAAAATGAGGCACTCAGGCAGAACAAGGAAGCTCCCACACAGGGTTTGCACACCACCTGGCAATTGTCAGGTCTCTCTCTGGGGGGATGTCTGTCCTAGAAATGCAGTGGTAAATCTCCTGCTGTCATAACTTTACCCACTTCCCTATTTATAGGTAAGCCCTTACACACTAACCCCGCCGCCCCGCCTCCCACACACACACACACATCTGTTCAGTACGTGGTAGCAATTACTGAAATATGTTTTGTGATTTTTCCAAATTTCCTATCATCACTTTTGATCAGTGATGTATCTCTAGTTCTTAGGAAAGTCTTAGCATGAAGTCGATGCTGGCACATGTGTTGTGTGGATCTTAACATAATTTACTTGCCTTCTTGGGTGCACTGGTTTGGAGCTAGGGGTTGCTTCCCATGCTGCAGACTATCACCTGCATGGCTGTCAACTGCTCCATGCTCCTCTGTTTTGACTACCCTAAGGCTGTTATGGGAATGTCCAGGGACTCTCGTCCCTGAATAGCTTCTTCTGGGCCTGCCCTGGGGCTGTGAGCCTCATTTCTTCACATGATACTAATGGCTTCAGCTCCTGATATGCTACTTTATCTTGGTTGACAAAATACAAACAATTTTATTTCAAGTGATCTGGATTATCTCTCTGTGTACATTCTTAGGCATCTGGGGCAGCCCACACCCTTCTACCCTCTTCTTATTCCTGAGATGGATCTAACATAGCAACTTTTTTCCCCTAGGATCAGAATCAGAAGGAGGAGATGGCTCCCAGGTAGAGTTGGAGCTAGTAGAGGTGACACTGGGAACGCTGGATCTTCGTGAGTTTGACGTATTTCCCAAGCAAAGGAGGAGAAAAAGGAATAAGAGGGAGAGAAAGCAAGACCTGGAGTCTGGGGCACAAATGACTCTTTCCCAGCAACCAAAGGAAGATGAGGCCCTTTCAGGGTCAGCCCCTTTGCGGCCTCCCTTGGATGAGGCCACATCCCCCTGTCAGTCGGAGCTCTGGGATGTGCTTCTAGCTGCTTGCCGAGCTGGAGATGTGGGGATGCTGAAGGACCGACTCACTGCCAGCCCCCTACACCCTGGAGTTCTGCCTCTGCTCAGTGCCCCCTTGGGCTCCGGTGGCTTCACTCTCCTGCACGCAGCAGCCGCAGCTGGGAGAGGCTCAGTGGTTCGCCTGCTGCTGGAGGCAGGTGCGGACCCCACTGTGCAGTAAGTGAAGTCCTCATGCCGATCTCCGCTAGGGTACAGAGGATGATCTGGACGCTAATCTTGGCCTTGCTTAATTAACAGTATTTCCCTTGGTCTGCTTGGGCAATGTTGGGAGGTGCAGCAGGCAAACTGAACCTGTCTGGGGGGTTTTCGCACTTAGGGATTCCCGAGCTCGGCCACCGTATACAGTTGCAGCTGACAGATCGACACGCAATGAGTTCCGGAGGTTCATGGAGAAGAATCCAGATGCTTATGATTACAGCAAAGCTCAGGTCAGCTGAAGAAGGAAGCAGCAGAATGGGAAGGCATCAGAGATGCTGGCTAGATCTTTTCTACTCTCCTACAGTCTTATCAAGGATAGTTTGTACAGATCTTTACCTTATGCTTTCCCGGAAATCCTCCAGGTGCCGGGGCCGCTAACAGCAGAAATGGAGGCACGGCAGGCCACTCGGAGAAGGGAGCAGAAGGCAGCCCGGCGGCACCGGGAGGAACAGCAGCGGAAGCAGCAGGAGCAGGAGAAGCAGGAGCAAGAAGAGCAGCAGCGATTTGCTGCCCTCAGCGACCGGGAGAAGGTGAGGCTGGGGGTTCTTCCTTCCACAGCAACACTTCCCCAGAGGTCTGATCCCTTCCCTGGTGTGCAGCCATCACTTCTTGGACACACTCTCCACCACTGAGGCCTTGTACTTAACACAGCTTCTCTTCCCCTCAGAGAGCTCTGGCTGCAGAGCGCAGACTAGCTGCCCAGTTGGGAGCCCTCAACCCTCAGACCCCCGACCCTGCCATCACCGTCAGCAATATTCCGTATGTGGAGGGGGCAGGTGTGGGGGGTAGGCTGTGACGTGGGCGGGGCCATTCTGTACAAGTAGAGCAAGTGCTGCTCTGTGTTCAGAAAGGCTGTTGAAGGGATTTGAGATGTTTTGGGAACCTCTGGAATAAAAACAGAAGTGACAGGGTGGGAGGGGAAAGCTTGGATTGAAATGTTTCTGGGATTCCTCTCCAGCCATTTTCTCCCTCTTATTCAGACGCTGCTGGAGTTGTGGGATGTCTCTCCAAGGCCTTGTTCCTTTTCACTACCTTGACTTCTCTTTCTGCTCCACACGCTGCCTACGGGATCATCGCTGTCAGGCTGGGAAGCCCTCTTCCTGATCTCTTAAAGCTCCACCTGGGGCCAGTGCTAGGCCCTGAGAGGGCACATTCCCACTGGCCCTAGGCTGCTTCTTCCCCCACAGAACCACAGAGTGTTTGGAAGATTAGGGTGAAGACATTCAGGAACCAGGGCAAAGACAGGGCCACAGAGGTGTGTGGAGCTGGTACTGTCTCTGGAACTTTAATCACAATAAAGTTTGGCAAGGAAACTGCACTCATACTTCCATTCAGGCCCATGGCCTTTGTTTCCTTACGGTCACCATGGCTAGCATGAAGGGATCCTGCCCACTGCTCTTGTCCCAGGTCCAAGGATTACCTTTCTTTCAGTGCCCACTTAACTCCATTGGTTCAGAGGCACTTGAGAGGGAATAGACGTACGTCCTGTGCTTGGTGCTATTGAGGATGGGCCTATCCAGGAACTGGATTTGGGGCTGAGGAGGCACATTTTCTAGCTCCAGCAATGTGATTCTGTTGTGGGCTCCCCTAGGAAACAGCAGGGGTCTTGGCACGTAGAGGGTCTGCTGCGGCCCCCGCTTTGTCCAGTAGCGGCCTAAGTTAAACCCATTGATCCAGACTTGGCCCTGGGGAGTAGAGGAAAAGGAAGGATCAGCTCTCAGAGGGGTAGAATTATCCCCTTGCTGGGGGGTTGGGGGGCTCCTAATCAGAGGAATAATTTGTGCTCTCCCTTCTTCCATGGTTTTCCCCTCTTACCACCCTACCCCTCACCCCACCCCCACCATCAGCAATACCTTCGTCCATCCAGGTAGAAACAGAAATGTGTCCCCGCCTGAGTTTAAAATTGGGAAGGTGGTAGAGTAGAAGGTGGGGCCAGAGGGGGTCTGAGGATGTGAGTGTTTCAGCGGCTGGATGGGAAACCACCCTTTGACAAGATTATCAACTTTCAGGGGGAACATCAGCCACTGGGTAAGGATTGTCTGCCCCAGAATTGGTGGCTGTAACAGGCCCTGTGAAGAAGGCAAATGAAAATTTATCATTCACTAAGTACTAAGGCCAGACTACTGCTACTCAAGCCCTGGAATGCACCTAGTGGCCATGTCCAGATCCCCCACCAGCTGCTGCTTTGCTCTCTAAGCCCTAAGGCTATAGCTCTTCCTTTAGGCCCTTATCTTTTCTAGGGAGTTCAGTAAAGAGTATGGGGGCGAGGGAGAGGGCAAAGCGAGCTCACCTTGAAGTCACTGCTGTTAGACCCAAAACTGAGCCTCCCCATGTTCTCCAGCAGGACATCCAGTGTGGCCCCTATTTTCCCCATCAAAAATAGGTTATGTTTCATGTTTCGTTCCAAAACACCCTGAAACACCTGTGGATGAGAGGATCTGTGAAAGGGAGTGGCTCAGCATCTAGCTTGTGGCCACCACCCAGGAAGCTACATTAGGACACTATTATTTAGAGGGCAAAGAGAATGAAGCCCTTCTGTCAGTTCCTTCTAGAACCTTATCATTTGTCAAACTCTTCCTCATCCCACCTTATCCTCTGCAAATGTGAGCAGGCAATGGGAAAAGGTAGATACCAGAAACTTTGCTGGGGAGGAAAGGAAATGGGCTCACAGGTCGCCTGGAATTAGGTCCTCACCCCATCCACCATCACGTAGGCACGGTCATGGACTCCATTGTTAGGTACCCAGAGTTGTGTTGGCTCAGAAACAGTATGGGGCAGATAGGTCCGATACAACATATAGCCATGGACCTAGGTGTGGAAGAACGAGTAAATAAGATGTGCTGAGAGACAAGAAAGGATACTGTGGGGAAGATGCATAACTGAGGGGACCCTTGGTATAGCTGTTGGTGGATTATGCTTTACCTGGTTGACAGCCTCAAAGGTCATTGGCAAGACTGAATGGATGGGCCCTTGGGGGCATAGGAAGTCTAAGAAATCCAGCAAATTCCCATCCTATTAGAATAAGGGGAAAGTATCAGAATATAAGGGAACTTTCAGAATAGAGGGCAGGACAGGCTGGGCAGAATCAGATAATAATGGAGAGGAGCTTACCAGGTGTAGGTTCAAAGGTCCAAGTGTCATCTTGGGGCTGGGGGGAGGTAAAGGTCCCAAGGGAACTTCCTGGAACTGAGCCCAAATTCTCTCAGGAGCCATAGGAAAAGCACACAAAGAAACCCTATTCCAAGACCCTAGTGCAGGGTTCTTAACCGGGGGTCCAGGGAAGGGCTTCAGGGGTCATAAAGATTCTCTAATATTGCATGTATTTGTATCTCCCCAGGAAGTCCCATCTGAGTAAGTGAGAAATGCTGCTATAGGCTGCTCAGAGGGTTTTGTGGTCCAGACAACAATCACTGACTTAATGGGACCCCTTTACAAACAATTTGGGCACCCCTCCCCCTAAATTAGTAAAAGCCTTTGGCGCTTAATGAAGTGGTAGGGCACCTTGCTGATGACATTTCGAATAGCAAAAAGCTTGGGCGTGGGGTCCCCTGCTTCGGATATGGGTGCATCGTAGTCATAGCTGGTAGTAATTGGAAGAAAGCGTCCCTTCTCATCAGCACCTAGTCAAATCAATTTAATTAATTCAATGCATCTTTCAGATGATAGGCCTAAGCAAAGAAATTCATGCAGAGAATTTTGCTCTCAGAAGAGGCAGTGGTAGCCATATCCAGCTTCTAGACATCCTTAATTCACGCATTCCTCAGACTCTTAATTCCTTGCTGCCTCCCTGCCTCCACCCCAGAGACTGTCTAGACTCACCATTCCAGTATCCAAAGTTGGTACCTCCGTGGAACATGTACCTGAAGTGGGGGAGAGTGGGGAGAAAGGTAGAAGCTGACCCATTGAATCTTAACCTTCATCCCCAACACCCAGTTACAGATTTCATGTTGGCCCCAGTGCTTCCCAATTACATGTTCACACTGGCTCCCAACTTGAGCATTTTCTCTAGTCCTTTGGTTACAGCTGGAATGGAGCGTGTGGAGTGATTCTGGCCCCAGTAATCCAGCCAGCCTGTGTAGTACTCAGAGTTTACCTAGAGCGTGAAGTGAAAGGAGCTGTGAGGAAGATGGGACCTGAGCACCACCCATTCCCCACGCTGCCTCTTGCTTTGATTGGCCTCCCCTCTGGCTCCTCACCAGGGGCCCGCGGGGTTCATACTTCCGAAGCAGGCCAAAGATCTTGGTCATGTTGTCAGCTGCAGAAAGGAGGCAAAGGTGCAAGGTAAGCAACATGGAACAGGTGCCCCTTCCCCAGACTTCATTCTGAACCCTTGCTTGGGAGACCTGGGCCAAAATCTACAGTGGTATAGAGTCCCTGGAGGGAGCCACATTTGAGTCCTTCAGGTCCATCTGTGGTGAAGAGCAAGATCCTGTCTCCAAGCAGCGCTCGAAAGAGCCCAGCTAGGTGCCTCATGTAGCTCACGTCGCAGGCTCTGTAGCTACCATATTCATTCTCCACCTGCCAGGGGAAAGGAAAAGTGGAGGTCAGCTCTGAGATGCAGAAATTAAGGCCACTGGCACCTCCTTCCCCTAGCCCAGTCAACTTTCCACTGGTACCTGAATGCTAATGATGTTGCCCCCATTGTGGTAGAGCCATGGATATATCCTGGGCAGCAAGACCTTGAACCAGGAGTCCACTGCGGCAAGGAAGTCTAAAGGAAGGGGCAGTGTTCTGCTGGTTAGGGCACTGCCACCTCCTTGGCCCCCACCCCTAACATCAGTGCTAGCATCTTGAGTGCCTCCTGAACTCGGGGAAGCACTGTGTATCATCCCACTTGTCCATAACTCCGTCTGGGAAGCAGTGACTTGTCAGAGGAAACTCTGAATCCTAAGCACTTGTATATTTGCATGGCAATGAAATTTGAGCATAGGAAACAAAGCAGTATTTCTTGAGAATTCACTTTTCAAATGTCAGAAAAAAATGTTAAAACACATCACATGGAGCTATTACATAACCATATATAATACTTGAGATCGCTATGATGTAGCATACACGTGTGTGTGCCTGTGTGCTCAGTCACTTCTGATTCTTTGTGACCCCATGGACTCTAGGGGTTACAGGCTCCCACCAGACTCAGGTATGGGAATTCACAAAATTGTAGAATATCTGACCTGCACCCTGATGGAACTGCCAGTCCAGGACATTAAGTCAGCAAATGAAAGATCATTATATGAGGTGGCATGCCTTCAATTCTCAACTCCTGTTGGTGATTTTTGTTGACTCACCCTCAGGGTCTTCATGCATGACCTCTGCCTCCTTACCTAGGTGACTCCAACTCAGGCTTCAGGACTCAACTTACATTTCACTTCCCCAAGAAAACCTCTGATATCCTAGATGATGGTAGATTCCCCCTGTTACACTCTCTCACATCACCTCGTACTCCCTTCTCAAGTGCTTAAGAAATTAAAATCAAGTGTGTGTGTCTGTAATTGTTTCCTGTCGGTCTCCCCTACTAGTGAGCAGGAACCTTGACTGTCAGGTTCATTGGCTGCATCCCTGTCATTGAGGACAATGCCTAGCAGATAGCAGACTCTCAAAGGTGGAGTTAATGAAAGATGTTTTAGAGGCTATCTTTATATTCTTAAAGCATTTAATTCCTTTACATTTTGTGTTCTGTATAAAGGAGGGCCAGGCTGCACTGCCTCCTTTAATCCAAGCATACACTAAATCGCATCCCTTGAATGATAAAATTTTAACATGACCAGAACTATTGTTTTTCCCCCAAATGTTGACCTTCTGCTACCGCTAGTCTTCTCTGTCTTCCCTAAGTCAGTAAATGGCAGCACCACCTTGACTGGCTGGATACTTGATTCCTTTCTTTCCTCATCCTACCCACACTGTCCTCCCGCCACTCCGCCACTGCTCCCGTTCTCATCAAAATCTGTCAGTTGAGTCCTGTTGACCTTTATCTCCCACCTATAGCTCATTTCTGCCCTCTTCTTTGCATTTCCACCACTACCACAACCAGGAGCCATCTCTCCTCAACTACAATCATAGTCTCCCAGTTAAGTTTCTCCACCTCTACCCTTGCTCCCCTCAATCCATTTTCCACATGCAGGCTAACGTAATCTGAAAACAAATCAGATAATTTTGGTTAAACTCTTTCAGTGACTTTCTACTGTGCTTATAATAAAAGGCAAACCCCTTACAATGGTCTGAAAGGTCCTGCATTAACACTCACTATATAGCTCCAATTTCTCATACTCCTCTCCCCTACCCGCTGTGCTTCAGCCACGCTGGCCTCACTCATGCCAGTGTTCTGTCCTACCTCTGGGCCTTAAAACATACCATACCTGGGAATTCCCTGTGGTCTAGTAGTTAGGACTCTGAGCTCTCACTGCCAAGGGGCCAGGTTCAATCCCTCATCTGAACCATGATCCCACAAGACTCACAGCGCCGCCCTCCCCCCAGAATAGCACACCATTCCTCAACCTGGTCATTCTGACTTCACTCTTCATATGCCCAGTGCTTTCCCTTTCCTAGAGTAACTGAAATGTCATCTCAGAGAAGCCTTTTCTGGCTTTCCTACCTAAAAGAGGCCCTGTTATTCACTATCTCAACTCCTTGTCCATTTTCTTGTGTAGTATTTTAAAAATAATCTTATAAAGGTTTTGGGTGTTTTGTTTTGTTTTTTAAATTAATGTGTCTTCCACACTGAGTCTGTCTGGTCCCTCAGTTCCCAGCATCCTGCTGGGCAGGATTAAAACAGTAAATAATTTGAATGAATGATCTCTGTTTTGGGTACCAAAATGACCCATTTTGTTATTGTTTGCTTTTTTCTGAGTCCAGTCTTTTTTTCTCTACCCACCTGGATCTGAGGTTCTCAGATGAATTTTAGGTTTTCGCAGCAACCAGGCTGGGAGACCCCCCTGAGACAAACATAATGACAACAAAAAAGTGAGTGGGCTTTGTTGTCTGAGAGTAGGATAGGGTAGGTAAGAAGGGAGGGAGTTGAGGGTAGTGATGGAAGTGGCCCTAGAGTCGGGGCACATGGGAAGCTTTGCTTCTATCCCTTCTCCAACTAACTCACCATCTCCCACTCTGCACAGATGTAAGGTCCTGGTCTCAGTATGACCAACAGGTTCGCTAAAGTTGCCTCTTTCAGAAATGCAAAGAGGTCACGGCTGCCATTAAAGTTATAGACCCCAGGCTCTGGCTCATGGTAGTTCCAGGGCACATAACTGAAAAAGGAAGAGGTTAACAGGGCCCAAGACAGGGAGAAGCCAGGGAGGCCAAGGGGCTCAGGCCTGCAGGAATCTCCAGGAAGCTGTGGGAAGGAGGTCCTGGCCCTCCCCTTTCCCACCCTTGGCAAGGAAGCCCTGGAGCTACAATCCTCATACCCAGCCAGTCTTCCTGTCCTGGTCCCCTTCTTAAGGGCAGGTAGGAGGAGCGAATCCCACCCTTCCATGGCTCTCATGAGCACTTCTTACAGCTGTACTACGTTGAGGCCACTCATTCGCATCTTGAGGAGCCGGTCTGCCCAAAGCACCCGCGGTACCCGAAAGTAGTGCAGGCTGCCAGACACGTAGCGGAACGGGGCCCCATCCAGGAGGAATCTGTCATGATCCCGATCCACTACGAAAGACCGAGTGTCTGCCTGTAAGGGGAGAGACCGTGCTCACAGGGGGCTGGAGTCCGGGGTCAGCGTCTGCCAAGAGCAGAGGAGACGGAACTAGCCCTTCCCAGTATTTTGTTGTTTTCACTTTCACTCTCTCCTCCGCCAGATCTGACCCTGTCTCACCGCACCCAGCGGCTGGTTCGATTCTCCCATCCTACCTGGGGCAGCAGCAGCGTCAGGAGCGGGAGCAGCAGGAAGGGAAGGCAGAGAGGTTTCTTGGGAGCCATGGCGCTTTTGGGGCTCTTCCAGTCACAGACGGTGGTCCGGCGGTCACGTGGAGGATTCCTGGGAGAGAACCTCAGCGAGCAAGTGGGCGGAGACCACCGCAAGTTGCCAGGCGATTAGCCTGGACTTTGTCTCCAGCCTGCAGCTGCCTGATACTCTGCTGCTGCTGCTAAGTCGCTTCAGTCGTGTCCGACTCTGTGCGACCCCATAGACGGCAGCCCACCAGGCTCCCCGTCCCTGGGATTCTCCAGGCAAGAACGCTGGAGTGGGTTGTCATTTCCTTCTCCAATGCATCAAAGTGAAAAGTGAAAGTGAAGTCGCTCAGTCGTGTCTGACTCCTAGCGACCCCATGGACTGCAGCCTTCCAGGCTCCTCCATCCATGGGATTTTCCCAGGTAAGAGTACTGGAGTGGGGTGCCATTGCCTTCTCCGGCCTGCTACTCTACTAGTTTGTAAAACCCTCTATATCTTGCTACTGGTTCATGAACCAGCTTCATCAACATTACCTGGGAGCTTGTTAGAAATGCAGAGTCTCAGACCCTACCTCAGACCTGTAGAATCAGAATTTGTATTTTAACAAGATTTCTGGGTGCTCTGAGCACATTCAGGATTGAGAAGTAGTTACATTGAGAAGTCTGCTACATTGAGCCCCCTGAGGATAGGGAGAGCCTTGTCCATCCTGAATCCTCTGTTGCTATCACAGGGTTCAGTATATGGCAGGTTAAATCTAGATGAATGTCAGATCCAGATTCAGACCCAAGGGAAACCAGAGGATATCTTCTCAGTATATGAAAGGGGAGTGGAAGTTGGGGTGGGGATCAGGCTACAAGAGGAATCTTCTTCCTAGAGAATCCTGTCCTGTTTCAATAAAAGAGACCATCTAGGCCATCCTATCATCTTTGGATGTGCGCCCCTTTCCAATTTACCCCTGCCTGGGCAAGAGACATCAAAGTTCCAAGGTTTGGAAATTTGTGAATTTCCATCACTCACTGCCTTCACAGTCCCAAGCCTGGGATGTGAAGACCAGGATAAGAATAATAGTTATTATTGTTATTTCTGCTTATGGACACTACTCAGGGCTATGCATCAAACGCTATAGTAAACACTTCACCTCTCATTTAATCTTCAAACAACTCCATGAAGTAGATAATAATCTCCATTTACTGATGAGGTGATTGAAGGATAGAAATATTAGCCTGTTAACAAGGTCACATAACTAGTTTAGTAGCGCTGGGATTTGAATGAGGCAGTCTGGCCTCAGAGTTCATGCATTTAACTTTTGGTACTCTTACACCTATTTTACAGTTAGGGAAAGTGAGGTTCCTAGAGGCTAGTAACTTGTGCAGGTGACACAGCTAATGGGCTATTAAGATTCAGAACCCTAGTCTAGTTCAAGAGCCTGAGCTCTTAACTACTGAGACTACGGTAATAGGATACAGGCCAGAGCCCCCAAGGCTGTACTGATCAGAGCTGCAAAGGGGTGCAGGCTGCCAGCTCCCGCCCGCTCTGAGCATCCACCTCCGGGCTGGACCCCCAGTCGGCCACCCGGTGCACGGGAGGTATGACGCCTCCTACCTCTGGCATTGGGAGATGCAGGTCCTGGGGGCCTCGGGCCGAGCCCAGCTTTGCTCCCCTTTGACGTAGGTGCCTGCGTCTTGACCCCCACTGCAGGCCAGGTGTGGAACCCTCACCCGGGTCCTGGGACCCTTTCTCCCCCAGGCCTAACCCGCCCCCGGCCTCTCAGCTCCACGCCCCCACATCGTCCTAGAGCTCATTGGTTGCTAGGATACTGCGGGCCGTTACGCCGGCGCGGACTGATGACGTACCCAATGCTTCCGGTCTTTGGCGCTTCCCTGCAGCTAAAGCCGGGTGAGTGCGGTGTTCTGGCTGGCCCACCCAGACCGAGACCCGGAGTGGGCTCAGCAAGTGGTGGGTCCGGGCCTAGCACTTCTTCCCGGAACTACCCCGTGCCCTGCCTCTGCAGCCCAGTAGGGTGTGCGAGTGAGGGGCCGCCTGAAGGTGGGCCGGGGTTGGAGGAAGTGGCCTAGAAGTCGCCGCGGGGACTGGGCCTTTTTAAGGCACCTGACCCCAGCCTTTTTGGAGCTGGCGTTGCCAGGGCTTATTTTCTCTAGGTTCGGAGACCTGGGCCTGAGCGCTCCACATTGGCCCTTTAGGGGGTCTTCTGGATTGTGCCCCGCCCATGACCTGTCATTCTTTTCCTTCCAGCATGATCTGCTGGAGCCCCAGCAACTTGCCTGAAAGAGACCACTCGACCTGGACGAACCCTTTGGCAGCTTCAGGCCGTCCTTGAGGAGGATGACTGAGACACTATGGGCCACGCGCTTTGCATCTGTTCTCGGGGAACTCTCACCATTGACCATAAGCGCTATCTCTTCATCCATAAACTGGGGGAGGGGTGAGTGTTCTGGAAATCATTTAGTCCCAAGAATTGTGGTGTTTGAAGGACAGCAGTCAGCACAGGATAGGAGCACAGAGCCTCTAATTCACCGGACAGAGCCCAGCTCCTTGGTGGTCAAGAAAGTGGATTGTGGAACCAGTCTTCCTAGAGTCACCATGTATGGCCTTGATAAAACCTAGTTGCTTTATCTGCTTATTAGAGCTAATTGTGCTTCAATGGCAGGGCTGTGAGGACTAAATGAGATAATTCGTGTCAAGTGTCTCCCCTATTGCCTGATTCATAGCACTTGATAAAGGTTGGCTGTTATTTATTTAATATTTATTGAAGCCCTGCATTAAGACCATAGGACCTAGGAAGTGACTGTGTCCTTGCTCAATGTTAATAATCTTCAGACTTCTTTTTAGAGTCACACCTTGGGAGGGTTGCTAGTAAATGGGAAAGACACCCCCCCCCTTCCCCTGCACTTCTCCCCAGGGAATTCCTCTGGATCCCAGCAGTATGGGAGATGACCTTGGTCCTTCACTGACCCCTTTGGCCCACAGTGGGTTCAGCTTTGTGGACCTAGTGGAGGGGTTACATGATGGACAGTTCTACGCCCTGAAGCGAATCCTGTGTCATGAGCAGCAGGACCAGGAGGAGGCCCAACGAGAAGCAGACATGCATCGCCTCTTCCATCACCCCAACATCCTTCGCCTCGTTGCTTATTGTCTGAGAGAGCGAGGCACTAAACATGAGGCCTGGCTGCTGCTACCCTTCTTCAAGGTCAGAAAGTCTCCTGGCTATGGAGGGGGTTGCAACAGAGCCGTGTGTGCCAAGGGCTATTATGAGCAGTCAAGCACATTAGGAAGCAGAAGTCATGTTCTGGTTTGAGCATTTCAGATTTGGGGTTTAAGGAACCCACCTGGGGCTGTAGGGTGTGTGGTGAAATTGCTATAGATTCTGACATAGGGAAAGAATCAGGCTCAGGGAGTGGAGGCTAAAAACATCAACTGCGGGGAAACTTGTTTTGCAGAGAGGTACGCTGTGGAATGAGATAGAAAAGCTGAAGGACAAAGGCAACTTCTTGACTGAAGAGCAAATCATTCGGCTGCTGCTGGGTATCTGCAGAGGCCTTGAGGCTATTCACGCCAAGGGTTATGCCCACAGGTCAGTGGGAGGCTCCATGCACTTGCTGGACAGAAAGGAAGAGCCTCATCAAGAGAAATGAGAGATCTCTGTGCTCTTCTCTAGGAACAGTCTCTGTGATTCTTTTGCCCCGCTAGGATCCTGGCCTTCTGGTTCAGGGATGCTCATGGGTCATTTCTACTTCCCTGCAGGGACCTGAAACCCACCAATATCTTGCTTGGCAACGAGGGGCAGCCGGTTCTAATGGACTTGGGGTCCATGAATCAAGCATGCATCCACGTGGAGGGCTCCCGCCAAGCTCTGGCCCTCCAGGTAAGAGTTTCCAGAGTCCTTTGCTCATCTCTTCCCCATCCTCAAGCCCTTCTGGTGCATGCCCCAGTTTGGTCACATGACCAAGACCTGTGCCCTGCTTCTGAGCTCTGGGGCCACTGTTCCAGGACTGGGCAGCCCAGCGGTGCACCATCTCCTACCGGGCCCCGGAGCTCTTTTCCGTGCAAAGCCACTGTGTCATCGATGAGCGGACTGATGTCTGGGTGAGGAGCGTGTGGGTGGGAGTGTGGGAGGGGAGGAGTGCTGCTCTGTAGCTGCTGTGAACTGGAGGAGCAAGTCTTCGGTTTCCAGTGCATGGGGCCCCAGGAAGCATGTATGTCCCAATCCCCCCTCGACTTCCTTCCTGGGAACTGTCACTGACACTGGACTCAGTTGCTCAGGAAGTGGTATAATCTTGTCCTTTGAGCAGGATAAGTATAACTAAATGTCAGGGCTGGAGGCAGCGGCTCAGCGCAAGATGCAGAGGCCTCAGCTAACTGGCAGTTTCTCTGGGGCCCTGGTGGTGTCACGTGACTAAAGTCAGCATACTGTAGTCTCCTTTCACTACAGAATGAAAGAGAGATGACTCCATTGGTCCCCTTCCAAGGAATAACCAAGTTATGCTCAGTCCCTAGGTTGTGTGCTATATGCCATGATGTTTGGGGAAGGCCCTTACGACATGGTGTTCCAGAAGGGTGACAGCGTGGCCCTTGCAGTGCAGAACCAACTTAGCATCCCGCAGAGCCCCAGGTGAGCTCTGAAAGGAGCAGGGGCACTTTAGGCTCCTCCCTTCCATTTGCAGGAGTCAGAGCACAGGGGGCGGCCGCCCTCCTCACCCTCCCCTCCTCCTTCTGCAGGCATTCTTCAGCCTTGCGGCAGCTGCTGACCTCAATGATGACCGTGGACCCCCAGCAGCGCCCTCACATTCCTCTGCTCCTGAGTCAGTTGGAGGTGCTGCAGCCCCCGGCTCGAGATGAGCACACTACCCACATCTGAACAAACCTGTGGCCACGTTGAGAAGGTGGCCCCTGTGCCTTGGCAAGGAGCCGCCCGCCCTCCGTAGAATCTCCATCCATTCAGTTCAGGACCGCGCCCCTGTCACTGGGGGCAGCTGGGGGCTGGGACAGTTTGCTCAGTCTTCTGTCTCTGATTCTGCTGTCTCACCCCCAAGAGCAGTAACTGGACTGGAGGCCTGCCTGGGTCACGGTGGGGGATGGGGAGAGGGGAACTGATAGAATATAGTCAAGGCTCTGAGCAGGACTGCTGAGCATACATCATGATCTGCTTCCAAATCTGGGGGCAGGAGAATGTATAAAACAAGAATAAAGTGAAAGCAGCTTGGTGTGATCTCAATCTCGTTGTTCCTGGAGTGAGAGGAGGTGCAGGGCGCCCAAAGGCTGGCTGCCTTTTCCCGGGGAGAGCCTGGGGAGAAGAGGGACTGGCGAAGCCTCGGGGGTGGCGTGACCATCCCTCCACATTGGGAGGCAGGTGTCCCTACCTTAGGTCTGGCTGGTGGGGGAGTGGGCACTTCTCCTAGCTTGTCTTAGTCAAAAACTTCAAACTGCCCTGGCCTGAGCTGGTTTCTACGCCAAGAACTGGGCCAAGGGCCCCCTTAAAGCACCCTCACCTCATTCTTTCTTCATAGCCATGGCTGGGTAGCTTAGTCAGAGCAGCCGAGCTGGTTTTCCAGGAAGGGGTTCTGGGTGGAGACACCTGAGGAAGCTTTGGGACAACCACACAACTGGTTTCCAGCCTCTGCCTAGGGGCAAGGGGAGTGGAAGTGGTGGACATTTTAGTCCAGAATCTCTCCCAGATGGTTCTGGTTCACACATGGTTAATGATTAATGGGGCCTGTGTGGTGTGGCAGTATCCAGCTGCCACTTCCTGCCTCCTCTGCTGAGTAAACAGGGGCCCTGCCTATGCTGGGCTGGAAACCTGTTCCCTCGGGAAGGGCACTGCGTCCCTGAATCACCAGGGAGGGCAGGGTTGGCGTCTCCTGCTCCTGAGAGTGACGCTCCTGCCCCCCTCCCCTGCCAACCGTGCCTACACCCCAAGTGCTGACGTCAGTGTGGGTCCTGGAGTGCCTATTAGCAACCTTGAAGTTTTCCCCAGGGCCCCGGCAGGAGGCTCCCACCAGCTAGCAGAGAAGCTGAGGCCAGAAAGAAAGCACAAACAGAGGGGAGATGACCTGACTTTTAATGGCACAACCCTAGGCCCCAGCAAAACAGCAAGACCAAAAGTAAGCTCTGCAAAGCTGCTGGGAGGTGCACTGACAAACAACTCTAGGAGATCGCCCTTGTTCCCTCCCAGCCCCCAAGCTTATGACTAGGCTCCATGCCCAGGAACTCTGGGCCTGCTCAGCCCCACTCCCAAGCCCTTAAAACGCACAGAGGTGTCTGGGCCAAGCTTTGCTTCCAGTGTCGGTGAATGCAGAGCAGCAGGAAGAATAGGGTAGCAGTCTAACTCTCAAATACAGAAACTGCTGGGCTTAAACTCCTACTTGGAAAGGAAGTGAAGCCTCAGATCCTTTAATGGTTCATGTTGGACAGGTCCAAGATCCAGTCCTCATCTCCCCCCTATCCTGGGCACTCCTAGGATAATACATGGGTCATGTTTCCCGGGCCTGGCAAGGGCCCCTTGGCAGGTCTAACCTTCAGCCACGGAAGGAAAAAGTCATGAGCAGCACATAGTGAGGGCAGCAGCAGAAACAGCAGCAGCAGCAGCACAAAAGGGGAAGGCAGCAAAGCTCAAGCACTCACAGAGGGGACGAGAAACCGTGCAAGGAGACTGTTTATTTCGAAAGGATTTTGCAATAAACATAGTGAGTGGGCTCCAGGCAGAGATTCTATTCTTCTCCCTCATCCTCATCCTCATAGGAGTCGATGCCCACTTCCTCGTAATCCTTCTCCAGGGCAGCCATATCCTCCCGGGCCTCGGAGAACTCACCCTCCTCCATGCCCTCGCCCACGTACCAGTGCACAAACGCCCTCTTGGCATACATCAGGTCGAACTTGTGGTCCAGGCGGGCCCAGGCCTCAGCGATGGCGGTCGTGTTGCTCAGCATGCACACGGCACGCTGCACCTTGGCCAGGTCTCCCCCGGGCACCACAGTGGGGGGCTGGTAGTTGATACCGACCTTGAAGCCCGTGGGGCACCAGTCCACGAACTGAATACTGCGCTTGGTCTTGATGGCAGCAATGGCAGCGTTGACGTCCTTGGGCACCACATCTCCACGGTACAGCAGACAGCAGGCCATGTACTTGCCGTGGCGGGGATCACACTTCACCATCTGGTTGGCAGGCTCGAAGCAGGCATTGGTGATCTCTGCCACCGACAGCTGCTCATGGTAGGCCTTCTCTGCAGAGATGACTGGTGCATAGGTGGCCAGGGGGAAGTGGATGCGAGGGTAGGGCACCAGGTTGGTCTGGAACTCGGTCAGGTCCACGTTGAGGGCGCCGTCAAAGCGCAGGGAGGCTGTGATGGAGGAGACGATCTGGCTGATGAGGCGGTTGAGGTTGGTGTAAGTTGGACGCTCGATGTCCAGGTTGCGGCGACAGATGTCATAGATGGCCTCGTTGTCCACCATGAAGGCACAATCTGAGTGCTCCAGAGTGGTGTGAGTGGTCAGGATGGAGTTGTAGGGCTCAACCACGGCCGTGGACACCTGGGGGGCTGGGTAGATGGAGAACTCCAGCTTGGATTTCTTGCCATAGTCAACAGAGAGCCGCTCCATCAGCAGTGAGGTGAAGCCAGAGCCAGTGCCCCCTCCAAAGCTGTGGAACACCAGGAAGCCCTGAAGTCCTGTGCACTGATCAGACTGAAAGACAAGAAGGAAAAGAGCAATGTGGGTGGGGAAAGGGCCTCAGGATCTCTTATGTTCTGGCTTCACAAAAGTCTAAAATTTCTCAGGTGTTAAGGCAGACTAATGAGTATCCCACAGCTGCAGCACACTCTGGGACATGTACAATTAGAGATGACTCCATGAAATGGATTTGGAAAAAAATGTTTCTGACCACTAGCATCGTTTCAAAAGCTTCCTTCTTTCTACCCCCAATTCTCACCAGCTTGCGGATCCGGTCCAGGACTGGGTCAATGATTTCCTTGCCAATGGTGTAGTGACCACGAGCATAGTTGTTTGCCGCATCCTCTTTCCCAGTGATGAGCTGCTCGGGGTGGAAGAGTTGCCGGTATGGGCCGTTTCGGATCTCATCTGAAAAGGCATACACCACATCGTTAGAGCAGAAACCACAAGGCTATGCTCAGCACAGACCTCCCTCCCTCAGCCTGGTGGCTGTGGTCAGATATATGGAAGCATTCATCTCCTGCCAGCCTGAGATAGCAGTGTGTGAGAGAAACCCAGAGCTGCTGCCCAGGCCAGTCTGCGATCAGCCTCCTTTCTTCAGCTTCCAGCAGGGCAAGGGGTTTTCAGGGCCAGGAAAGCCAGGTCTAGACATCCTCTCTCCAGAGAGAAGCTTAGAGTCACTTTCCAGCCCCTTAATTCCACCCTCTCTTTCTCTGCTCACCAATTACGGTAGGCTCCAAATCCACAAAAACTGCCCGGGGCACATGCTTTCCGGCACCGGTTTCACAGAAGAAGGTGGTGAAGGAGTCGTCCCCTCCACCGATGGTCTTGTCACTGGGCATCTGTCCATCCGGCTGAATTCCATGTTCCAGACAGTAGAGCTCCCAGCAGGCATTGCCCATCTGGACACCTGCCTGCCCCACATGGACTGAGATGCATTCACGCTGAAGGGTAAAGAGAGGGGACATGGCATAAGCCCCACATACATAAGTCCTTACCTCATGAGCCTCTCTCCCATCCAATCACCTACCAGTTAGGATGACTCAGTTGGCAAAAGGGCCTGAGCAGAGGTCAAAGAGGCTGGCATCCTGCCCAGGCTCTCCTGCATAGGACTTCCCAACTGGAGGCACCCAGTAGGGCAGGCCAGTTCCCTTAGCCTACTTCTCCATGGGGACCTTGTCAAGTAAGAGCTGTGGCTCCATATGACCCTGCCATATTCACAGGGCACTCAGGCAGGACGGAGAGGTCAAGTGCATATGAGACAGGCAAGACACTGCAGTCACTGAGACAAGGACAAGCGATTTTTTTCAGCTGTTCCCAATCCCTACTCCCACAGATCAGCTTCTCAAGTGCCTGAGAAGGGACAGAAGGTTTTCCAGAGCCACGAATTTATAGCTAGAGGTCCGCTGTTGATTAATTCTTTGCTTTGAGGATGAACAACTAGAATATCATATAACCCTCTCGCCCTTTCATTCTTGCGAACTATAGAGGTGTCTCAGCCTTCCAGTCAGGCATCAACTGACCATGCTGGCCAGCAGGATGCCCTGGCTCTCACCACCTTTAAATCCCATCTGGCTCTGGGGATCAATCCCATCTGGCTGCTCTCCCCATCTCTACCCCCACACCCTGGGTATCTTCACCGCGTTCATCCACTGCGGTGCCCTCACGGAAACTGCAGAGAGCAAAAAACGGCAGGCGCCGGCAGTGAGGGTTGTGGGCACTGGGGCAGTCGCTGCCCTAGGCTCATTCCTGCCAGTCTGGAATTAACCTCTGAAGAGCCAAAGTGGTACAGAGCAGGGCCG
Organism: Bos grunniens; assembly: GCF_055505025.1. Taxonomy (NCBI): domain Eukaryota; kingdom Metazoa; phylum Chordata; class Mammalia; order Artiodactyla; family Bovidae; genus Bos; species Bos grunniens. The sequence goes on along the minus strand of NC_141166.1, from coordinate 29,614,300 downwards.
GCGCGGCCTCCCTTTTCGACACCGAAATGGCGGGGTGACGGTTTGCAAACACCCAGAAAAGGAAACGGAACCTGCGGTGAGGCCCCGAAGGTAACCTGCCTTGCCCTGGGCGGGGTGAGCGCCATCCCGCGCTCTGGCCCCGTATTCGCCCCTTCTAGATTCTTTCCAGGTCCATCCCAGTGGAAAGCGAGGATTGGATTTCGGCCCCCGTCCCTGGGCTATAAATACCACCCCCTACACACACCTCTTTCCCCTCCCCCCAACCTGGCCTCGGCCCGCGCTCTCGCTCAGCGCCAGCTGTCTCTGCCCGTCCGTGCACGCGGACTCTGGCTGGAGAGATTCCGGCTCGCCTCACTAGGCCGAACCCCATTCTCGCCACCCCTCCAGGATCAAAAGAGGGGTGCTGAGTCACGGGGGGGTACTGTGGGTAGAAGGGATGCGCCCACAGTCGGAGGAAAGGGGGATGCTGAACCAAGTGATCTGACCCCTTCCCACCTTCTTGCACCAAACACGTGTTTGGTCAGTTCCAAGGACCCGGGAGTGAGAGAGAGGCTAGGGGCGGAGGGCAGCCAAGCGGGGTCTCCCTCGACCGCGGAAAGGACGGGCCGCAGGACCGCGTGACTCCCCTCAGGAGGGTTAGGACACAAATACTTGGTGGAGCAGGAGGGGATTCCAGGAGGACTCCTCTCTGCTACTGATGATTCCCACCCCGCTCTACCACCCTCCCTAGCATCCAAAAGTGGACAACTTGGCCCAGCCAAAGCCACCGGGAGGGGGTGGGGGAAGGCAACCCCCCACAACACCTCGAGACCTGAAACTCCGGATAGAGGGCCCTGAGCAGCCCTAGAGAGAGGTTCCCCGAAGAACAGGAGAACTTAGGGGACGGGCGCGATGCCGGCGGGGCCGCACTCACCATGGTGAGTCCGGGTGGTGGGTCTCACGTAGAGTCCGGGTGACGGGTCTCAGTGAGAACTGCGCTAGCTGCAGTGCCGCACCGCTCTTATATGCCGGAGGCGGGCCCGCGCGCTCCGACCGCCCACTAGGAGCCGGGCGGCCCAAACGCCACGCCCCCGAAAGGTAGGCGGCCCGGAGAGGGTGGGGCCAGGGCGAGTCCCCTCCCCGGGGCGTGCCAGAGTCCCTCACCTGTCCCGCGTGAGTGAGCAGTAGCGACCCGAGCTTAAACCCTTCTCTCCCGGCTTTGCGCCGACACTCGGAGCTCCCGAGCTCCGCTGTTGGGACGCAAAGCGCGGTGCCAGGACGTGTCTCTCCTGCACCTGCGTTGTGGGGGCGCCTGTCTCTAAGGTGTTCTGACTTAGGCAGGGTGCTGCAGAGGCTGTTTTTCCGGAGTGGCTGCAGCCAGCCTTCGCCTGTGCCCTCCCCGCCCCGTCTCTCTGGAGGCTCCGGCCGACTGCCTGGTTCTGGCGCTTCCCCCAGGAACTGCTTGCAGTCGCACGAGGCCTGCTGGTCCCCGGCCGGGACGGCTGGCCTTCGCCAACGCCCGCGGGCGGCCGAGGACCGGGAGCTGCACAGTCTGAGCCCCAGGTTGCCGATCCCTTAGGTTGCTCCGCAGAGCCTAACCCCACAGTCTGTCTGCGAGGGCCGACCCCCGGAATCTGTCGCGTCTCTCCAGCTGCCCGCTGGTCAGTGGCCCCGTCATCAGCACCGTCACTATTAGCCGGCCCTCGCCATAGCCACCTGCCCACTTTCCTGCAGCCAGAACCGCCGGAGCTTCTGGGATTCGTATCCTGACTGCCCTAAGTGACCTTGGGCAAGTGACTTAACCACGCTGAGTTCTTGGCATCTTCACGGGTGAAAGGAGATAACGATCCTACCCCCAGAAAGCATTGTAAGGTGTTATAACGTTTGTTGACCCTGAAGAGGAAAAAACAAAATGGAGATTCTGTCATGGCTGGTTTTGACTTTCCCATCCTCTTCTGTCCTTAAGCCATGGGCAGGATCTGCTACCTGCATCTCAAAGCCCTCGGAGCTCAGGCAGAGGTCTCAGCTAAAGCTATTCCTTCTTTCTACTTTTCAGCCCCATGTCTCGCAAGAATGGGCTTTTCAACCTACTTCTGCTTTCCCTTGCATGCCTTACATTTTCTACCTGTCTCTCTTCACTGCAGAAATCATCAGAAGTACCCTACGTGCCTATTGGTACATCCTGTCTCCTGGGAAAAGATTCACCTGTCTCTCCTATTTGTTTCTCCTAGTGTTTCCTAGGGCCAAGACTGCCTGACAATGTAACACAGCAGGATAAAATAACTAGCAATGGCAACTTTCTACCAACAAAATAGCTAACTGATACCTTACTTTACCAAGGCATGGAAAGAAATACAGTGAAATATGACAAGGTCTCTTTTCCCAGTAGACTAACCATATGGTTGGGAGAACAAGACTCATTCATAGAAAAGAAACCTGGCAAGGACACATAATGAGGTTGCTTTGGGAAATGGGGTCACGGTCTCTACAGAGCAAGGAGCCTTGGTGACTACAGAACACATGGCCTCGTTCAGACGTTCCCTAGCCCTCTGTTTTCCTTGTGCAGCCCAACCCTGCAGAGTGAGTATTTTAAGAGACTTGTGCTATCTTAGGCAAAACCCAAAACCTATTTGTTCTTCAGGTTCAGCTTCTTTTTCTGTAAAACTGGGATAATAACTTGGATTGTGAGGACCAGATGAACTGGAGGATGCATACGTACACAATAAAGCACTATGTATCCAGCTGCCTGGATTCTTAGAGCATTTTGTTCATTTATTTTCATGCGTGTAGCACCTATGCTGCAGTTATTCATGCATATGTCCATTTTATTAGACAGTGATCTTGCTGAAGCAAAAGACTGTGTCTCATTCACTTTTGTGTTCCCCAGTTCCCAGTATGGCACTTGGCACATGGTAACATTTGCTAAGTGTGTGTCAGATGAATTGTTTCACTATAGAGATGGGACTGAAATTAAGGTAAAATTCTTAAGAAGCCAGAAGTTTCAAATTGGAAAACAAATTCCTCTCTGAAATGTTTTATCTGGCCCCCACAGTGTTAACTGCTATTGCGTTTAGAATATGAAAAAAAAATTAGGAACTTTTTCTGTATGGGGCATCGCCAAAGACCACCCCTATGTTAGGAGACTTACTAGACAGACTCACAGGACTCAGCATAAACTCGTACTCACAGCTAGGGTTTATTACAGTGATGCAAGAACAATACACAGCTGGATAATAAGGGGAAAAGACACAACAGGAGTCTGAAGGAATCCATGTTCTGTCCCTCCCGTAAGGGCTTACACAATGTACTCGTTTTCCTAAATGAAAATGGAGCAACATTTCCCTGCAGTGCTTTTGCCCAAGAAAGCCCATTAGAGACTCAGCACCCAAGGTTTTTAGTGGGGGCTGTTCACAGAGGCACTTATGCCTTGCATGTGCCAAAATTCCAGACTCAGAAGAAAAATGGGTGTTCAGCATAAATCACATTGTTTACACACACTGCCCAGGCACAACAAACCATCCTGATCAATCAGCTGTTGACTGGGAGTACTCTAAGAGCCAAGTTCTCAAATGCCAGCCGAGGGGCAACCATGTGAGCAAGCCTTTCCAAGGATAGCTGTCTCAGGCCTGCTAGGTTAACTGTTTTAATCATGTAAAAATCCAGGTCCTAGCTTATCATGAAACAAATTGGAAGAGATGGCTATTCTAGGCCTGCATTCCCATTTAGCAACTGTGATAGGCAGAATACCACTCCCCCCAAAATGTCCACATCTTAGTCCCTGGAATCTGTGACTACGTTACCTTCCATGGCTAAAGACAGTGTGAATATGATTAAGGTAAAGGTCTTGAAATGGGGAGATTTTGGATTTTCTGGGTGGGTCCAGTGTAATCACAAGTCCTTTTTTTAATTAAAAAAATTTTTTTTAAATTATGAAAGTATGATAACACATTAACAGGAGACTTGGAAAATACAGAACAAGGTTACATATAGTTCCACTATACATTATAGTTATTTTTAAAAGTAGATGAATTAAGATTTTTAGTTGGGCTTTCAATATCAAACTCTCAAAAATTAATACAATGAATACAATACCATTTTCTCAAAAAATTAACAATTCTCTTCTACAGAGTAGAAGGATCTAGTAGACCTGAAAAGCACTATGAACCAATTCAACAAAATTAAGATTTATACAATTTTCACACAGCAATAGAATACAAATTCTGTTCAAGTTCCCGTAGACTGTAAACTAGAAGACACTGGAATAAAACAAGGTGCAAAACTTTCACTGTCTAAAGGTATTGAAATTATACAGAATGCTCCTCTTATCACTGTAGAATCATGTTAGAAATTAATATCAAAAGATATTTGAAAATAACCCACCTACTTTCAAGTGGAATGTGACATTTACCAAGAGAAATAGAAGGGTCCTTCTAAATGGAAAAAGGAGGCAGGAGAGTCAGAGTCAGGGAAGGGGAGAGGTCAGAGTGAAGGCTCTCAAGATGGAAGGAGGCCATGGTGAAGGAATGCGGACAGCCTCTAGAAGACGGAAAAGGCAAGGGGCATATTTTCCTCTAAAGTCTTTAGAAGGAAAGCAACCATGCCAACGCCTTGAATTTATCCGTAAATAAGTTTCCAATTCCAGTGGTGGGAGAGGGGGCTTCCCCACACACCACCAAGCAATCCTCAGACACCAGCAAGGGGTTCTAGAATACAGCTCAATTCTGCACTTTCTGCCTGGAGATAGCATCAGGTTCCGCAGGTTAAAGGTTTGATCCTACAAAACTGTCCCCCCATTTCCTGTTTCAGATGTCAGTCACAAGTCCCAGTTGTTACCTAAGCTTCTGACCCACCTGCTACAAACTGGAAGTTCCAACAACCCCCCTCCAACTCTGGATACCAACCACAAGTCCATATGGTTACTTGTCCTGACTGATGGGCTGCAGATTAGAGCTTACCATCACCTCTTTCTTGGGTTCAACTAATTTGCTAGAGAGGCTCGTAGGGTTCAGAGAAACGTTTTACCGACTAGATCACTGGTTTATTATACAAGGATATGAGCCAGGAGCAGTCAGATAGAAGGGATGCAGAGGGCAATGTATGGTAAAAGGACATGAGCTTCCATACCATCTCCAGGTGCTCTACTCTCCCAGCATCTTCCATGTGTTCACCACCCTGGAAGGTCTCCAAACCCCATCCTTTTGAGTTTTGATGAAGGCTTCATTTCATAAACATGGTTGATTAAATCACTGACCATTGGTGATTGAACTCAATCTCCAGCTACCCAACACTCTCAGGAGGTCAGAAGGGCATGATGAGACTGAAATTTCTAAACCTCTAATTGCTTAGTTGGCTCCACTGGCAAGCAGCCCCCATCCTTGCTGCTGCTGCTGCTGCTAAGTCACTTCAGTCATGTCCGACTCTGTGTGACCCCATAGACAGCAGCCCACTAGGCTCCTCTGTCCCTGGGATTCTCCAGGCAAGACTAGTGGAGTGGGTTACCATTTCCTTCTTCAATGCATGAAAGTGAAAAGTGAAAGTGAAGTCACTCAGTCGTGCCCGACTCTTAGCGACCCTATGGGATTTTCCAGGCAAGAGTACTGGAGTGGGGTGCCATTGCCTTCTCCAGCCCCTATCCTTAGGTGGGTCCAAAAGTCACCTCATTAACATACCAAGACACCTTGGCCACTCTCAACACTTAGGGAATTCTCAGGGTTTTGGGAACTGTGAGCCAAGAAGAATGGGCAAAGACCAAATAATATATAAGAAATACATTTTGGTCATATGAGTAGCCAGTTTTTTCTTATAAATCATAATATTGAATTCCCCATAAGATATATTTGGACTTTTGATCTCCAGAACGTGAGATAATACATTTGTGTTGTTTTAAGCTACTAAGTTTGTAGCAATTTGTTACAGCCTGGATAGGAAACCATTGCGGCAACAAATGTAGCTGGGTGATGGCTATGTTCTTAGGATGGGCAACAAGCTGCTCCAGTTCACCCAGCTCTCATTATGCTGTGTCTCCCTGACACAGAAGACCAGTGCCCACTGTCATTTAACATCACATGCTCAACCCACATCACACATTTATGTTAGCTTGGCTCTTGCAGCAATGAGTTCACAGCCCTAAGAAGGCTTCCTGGCAGGGAAAACGGAGAAGACAAGGGTGCAGGGAGACACACCCAAGGCATGTTGGTGGAATATAGAGTCTGCATCTGGTTGGGAATGTGTGTCTGAGCGTGCATGCTCACGCACAAACAGGCATGACTGAGTGTATATCTATTTTCTCAGGATATAGACAGATCCCCTGAATAAGGGCCATAAGCTCTTGGTAGGTGAGCAGGTAATAGTCCATATTACCAAACAGAAAACTCTTGGACATTCACATAGAATCTAGAAGACAATGCCAAACACTCCCTGATGAGGTATTGTTTAGTCCACTCACCCAGCGTGGGTGTCAACTCTCTCTTTGGATAGCTCTCTCTCTTCACTGTGCCTACTGTTATCTCCATCTTTCCTAACTCCTTTTCAGAGTCTCACCTCCATCTTGAAGCAGTGTGGCAAGGTCATCAAAGTTCTTTGTTTGCTGTTGGCTGTGCCACATGGCACATGAGAGTTTAGTTCCCTGATCAGGGATCAAACCTGAGCCCTTTACAGTGGAAGCTCAAAGTCTTAGCCACCAGGAAAGTCCCCATCAAGGTTTAAAATGTCTCCATGGATTCCATTTGGGAGAGGTGGAGCTGAGCCTTACCGCACATCCATTTTTTTTTTTTTTTTTCAGTTGGAGCGTCTACTAGCTGTCCTCCTCCTCACAGCACCATCTTTCCTATGGGATAGCTCCATGTCTTCTCTCCTTCCTGCTGTCCACGCTGGCTTGGTTCACATGCTCCACTGAGATGTTCTTGCTAAGGTCACCAGTGACCTCCATCTTGCCAAACCAGAGATCATGCCTCTCTCTTCATCTTTCTCAGCCTCTCAGCAGTATGCAACATAACTGATCCTTCCTTTATAGTGTTTCATAGTTGAAGTACTTCCTTCTTGGCTTTGATGACACTTCTGCTCCTGGTTTTTGTCCTAGCCACTCCTTCTTGGTGGTCTTTGATGGCTTACCTCTAAAGGGTGTTCTTCATAGCTCATTCCCAGGCTTTCCACATGCTTTTTCTCCCTGAAGGAGCAATAGTTGAAAGTGGGTGATGAGTATATGGGATTTTATTATGTTATCTCTACTGTGGGGTGTATTCTTAAATGTCTGTAATTAAAAGCAATTGTAACTTATCTAGGGTTACTCGAAAAAGAATAGCTAGAGTATAAACATCCCAAGCTGCAGTGCAAGAATAGAATAAAAAGAAAGCCATATCACCTATATGTTGATGGTTCTCAAAAGTACTCCTCCATTTTGGACCTCTCCTCTGAGGTTCAGAGTCACATGACTGTTTGGCTTTTTGATATCATACCTTGAAAACCCCTTAGACATCTCAACACAACACAAAGTAGAATTCTTATCACACTCCCTGCCAAACCTGCTTCTGTCCTAGGCTCCCAAAAGTAAAAGTCGCTCAGTCATGTCTATACCAGTCCATGCAATTCTCTAGGCCAGAATACTGGCACGGGTAGCTTTTTCCTTCTCCAGGGGGTCTTCCGAACCCAGGGATCAAACCCGAGTCTCCTGCACTGTAGGCAGATTCTTTACCAGCTGAGCCACAAGGGAAGCCCCAAGTCTGAGTGAATAATACCACCTTCCTCCCAAGTCCTTAGGTAAAAATGGAGGACTGTCCTCTATTCCTATTTCATTTTCTTCCTCCCCTCTTTTATTAATTAGAATGTTTTAGCTTCAAATCATGGAAAGCCTAGCTACCAGCAGCTTAAACAATGGGTGTTTAAGAAATCTGAATGGAGGGCAGTTCCAGGATTGGTTCAGTGATGTGACCAATAAGTCCAGTATATCCAGCTTTCTGCTCTGGCATCCTCAAAGGCCTGGTGATGTCTTCTCTCCTGATCACAGGATGACTACCACAGCTCCAAGTATCATGCCCTCATATGACACCATCCTAAGGCAGGAAAGGGAGGCGGTGGTTTCCTCCCACATCTCTTTTTATCAGAGAGAAAAACCTTTCCTTAAAGCACCCCAACAGACTTTCCCTTGTATCTCCCTGACCTCAGGCCTAAACTAGTCATTGGAAGGGGGGACTGGAACTACCATGAATGGTTTGGACTAACCTATACTTACCCTTGGAAAATGCAATGGCACCCCACTCTGGTATTTTGCCTGGAAAATCCCATGGGTGGAGGAGCCTGGTAGGCTGCAGTCCATGGGGTCACTAGGAGTCAGACACGACTGAGCAACTTCACTTTCACTTTTCACTTTCATGCATTGGAGAAGGAAATGGCAACCCACTCCAGTGTTCTTGCCTGGAGAATCCCAGGGACGGGGGAGCCCGGTGGGCTGCCATCTATGGGGTCGCACAGAGTCGGACACGACTGAAGCGACTTAGCAGTAGCATACTTACCCTTAGGTCTAGAGAAAGGCCATCTTCCTTGACCAAGTGGAAGGGTCAAATATTATACAAAATCAGGACCACGCCAGCAAAGAAGACATGGAGGCAGGGGTCAGGTAAGGCTGTTGGGTAGGTCTGCACAGCCCAGATTAGCATGTCCTATAGCTTCAACCCAGCTACTTCCCTCACCCCTAGTTTAGTCCAAGCTACCATCCCCTCATTACCGGATATTAGCCATGGTCTCCTCACAGCTCCCTGCTCCCACTCTTGAACCTCTATAATGTACTTTCCACATAGCAGCTGCAATACTCTCTCTGAAACAAAACACGAAGTAGGCCATGAGGCTTGCTTAACCCCCCATCCCCCATCACACTTGTAATAAAAGCCATTCTCAGGACTTCCCTGGTAGCCCATTGGCTAAACCTCTAAGCTCCTAATTCGGGAGGCCCGGGTTCCATCCCTGGTCAGGGAACTAGATCCCACACACCACAGCTGAGTTTGCATGCTGCAGCTAAAGATCCCGCAGGCTTCAGATAAGACCTGGTGCAGCCAAATAAGCAAATAATTTTTTTTTTAAAGCCATTCTCCTTCCCAGGTCCCTTTACCTCTGTGAACTCCCTCCCTCCATTTCCTTATACACACCAGACTTGCTCCTTTGCACTTGCTATTCTCTCTGCCTAGAGCACTACAATTCAGATCTTGGTGTGTCCCACTCCTTATTAATTTCAAACATCACCTTCCTGGAGAGTGGCTTCTTCTCAGTAGTAGCCCCCTCTCCTACTCTCCCCCTACCCTGTCTCCTTCTGTGCCATTATCTGTTTTGTTTTCATTAAGTGTTCATTGCTATCTGAAATTTTCTTGTTTGTTTAATTATTCTGTCTTCCCACAAAAATACAAACTCCTTGAAAGCACAGACTCTTTTTGTCTACTACCACTGTATCTCTGGCAACAGTGCTTGGCACACAGCAGACAGTAAACATTGTTCAAGGAATGAAGAATATTGATTACCTCTCATTTTATAACTTAGATACATTACATGCTCTTTAAAAAAATCTCAGGACTTCCCTGGTGGTCCAGTGGTTAAGGCTTTGGCTTCCAGTACAGGGGGTGGGGGTTCAATCCCTGATCCAGGAGCTAAGATCACATATGCCTCATGGCCAAAAAAACAAAACATAAAACAGAAGCAATATTGTAACAAATTAAATAAGACTTTTAAAATGATCCATATTAAAAAAAAAAACTTAAAAAATAAGTCTCTTTACTCTTGTTTTATATGAGATTCCTCCCCCTGCCTGCCTTGAAGAGAATTTTCTCTGCAGAATTAGTGTTGTCAAGGTTGACTTTGAGATGCCTAACTTCAAAGACCAGTTGGGAGAAGTTGGAGTGCTAGCAGGAGACTCTGGGGCACAGTGGGCCCCAAATCCTTCCATCTGGATAATAATTCCAGAGGTCTATGGCTTCGTGGATCAACCCAGTGTAGACTGGGCTTTCTCACCTTTGAAGTGTTGGTTGGCTGTGTCTTCTCTCCAGGGATCCTGGCCTTTTAGTTCCAGGTAGGAGAGAGAAGCAGAGAAGGCGATGGCACCCCACTCCAGTACTCTTGCCTGGAAAATCCCACAGACGGAGGAGCCTGGTAGGCTCCAGTCCATGGGGTCGCTAAGAGTCGGACACGACTGAGCGACTTCACTTTCACTTTTCACTTTCATGCATTGGAGAAGGAAATGGCAACCCACTCCAGTGTTCTTGCCTGGAGAATCCCAGGGACAGGGGAGCCTGGTGGGTTGCCATCTATGGGGTTGCACAGAGTCGGACACGACTGAAGTGACTTAGCAGCAGCAGCAGGAGAGAGAAGACCTCAGTTCATGGCCCAAACCAGGGTTAACCATCTTAATACTCTGGGTCACACCCTGGTATACTAGGATGAAAAGGGCTCTGATAAAGCCCCGCCCTCAAGATAATTCTTTCACCATTTGCCATACTGACTGAAGATTCACATTAGAAACTACTTCCTGGAGAGGGCTGCTATTAATAGACAAGACTCTTTTATTTGCTAAATCTGACATTCCTATTCCTGGTCACGGCGCTGGCTGGAAGTATGACTGGAGAGAGGCAACGTGGTTTCCAGGCAGCATTAGGGACCATTTGAGGTTAGTGGTCATGCATTTGAAGTTAGATCAGTCAATATAGTTCTGGGGTTTTCTACAGCCACTGTTTAGTGGGTCAGTGCAGGCAGAATTGGTGAACAAATGGATTTAACCAGAGTTGTGGTTTGGTCAGTCAAGGAAACTGAAGCTAAAGGGAGACAAGGGAGTTGAGGAGTATGTAAGGGAATGATCACCACTGACCACGGAATTTAAAATAAAAACACAGGAGAGGATGAGGAATATTGAAAACTCTGCCATGTGGAAATGGGAGAGGCACAGACCCTGAGTCCCAGAGAAACCATAATTCTGCCCCTAATTAACTTCCTTGTGCCAAGAGGCAGCAATTTCCTTTTCTTCCTCAGGGAGTAGAGGCCTTCCCTTGCCTACCTCACACAAAGTTGTTGAGGGACTCAAAGGAGATAAGGGCGTGGGGTGGTGGTGGGGGGTTGAGGCTGCCCTGGGAACAACAAAGCAGGATACAAATGGGAGAGAGTAACATTTTTATTGTCCCAGGCCATATGGTGACTACTTCTGTGGGAAATAAGGCCAGACTAGACAAGCAAAGACTTGCATTAGAACAGGGAGAGACTGTTAGGAATGGCCTTGAAACCCTGCTCAGTATCTTGCCTTGCCTGTGGACTACAGCCAGTTCTGGACTAAGAACATGCATCTTGTTTAATCTCACAGTATACAACCTCTCCCCAGTCTACAGATGAGAAAACTCAGGCAAAAGAAGTTAAGTGTGTGCTAAGTCACTTCAATCATGTCTGATTCTTTGTGACCTGTGGACCATAGCCCACCAGGCTCCTCTGTCCATGGGATTTTCCAGGCAAGAATACTGCAATGGGTTGCCATTTCCTTCTCCAGGGGATCTTCCTGACCTGGGGATCAAACTCATGTCTCTTACATCTCCTGGAGATGGGGCTATCCTGAGCTCTAGTTTCTGCTGTTCTCTGGTATTCTGAGTTTCCACCCAGAAAGGCCCAAGTTGATCTCCTGCCCTAGGTAACTCATTATTTCTGGTCCACTGCAGACTTTTCTTAGCCCCGCCCACTCCTCTTCCAGTCCTCACCAACCCTGGGGGGCTGGGAGGGGTTGGGGGTAGTGCTGCAGCTCAGACAGCTTAGTTTCTAAATCCTCTCCCACCTGTGAGGGCCAGGCTGAAGCACCAGGGGTTGTGTGACTGAGCAACAGACACCGTGTACCCAGAGACCTGGATACCTGTGTGGGGCTACCAGCAGGCCCCTCCTCTGCAGGCACCTCCTCCCCTGCCTGGGCCCGGGCCCAGCGCCTGCCTGCTGCCTGGTAACCAAGTCAACAGACCTGCCCTCCTGGGGCTGTTTCTAACAACATTCCCCCCAACTGAGAGCAGACCAGAGAGTATAAGGAGGCCAGCAGGCTCTGTGTCCCTCACAGACCTGTCCCCAGCTTTGGTCTTGCAGCAGACAGACAGACGACCCCAGCTAGTCCCAGCCAGGCAGCATGGTAAGCAGAGGTGGGGGCTGAGGATGCAAATGAGGGTCCCTTGTGTCCAGGGGTTCATGGGCTGTAGTGTGGAGGCAGGTGAGGTAGGGGAAAGGGAAAGAGACTTGCAGATGGAAGTGTGGCCCCCCAAATGTGCTAGTATGCAGGGGCCTGTTCAGGAGATGGAGAGGGACAGGTGATGGTAACTAGGACCTGGGTAAGAGCCTGAGCAGCTGCTGAAGGGCTTTGAATTTAGGGGTAGGGAGAGTGGGATGAGCAGGACGCAAGTAGAAAGTACAGGCAATTTCCTGTAAACCTGGGCCCCTGCTGGCCTCTGGTTCCAGCCCCCAGCTGTAAGGACCCATCCTCCTAGCCAGTCCTTTCCCTGTGCCTTGATCTGACTCCTCATTTCAGCTATGTACCAGGGGGGAGAGAAATTAGGGGTGGGAGGGTGCTATGGGGGTGGGGGGGGGCTTATTTGATATCTGTTACAAAAACCTGCCCCCCAGGCAGGACAGAAGAGCAGTTAGAAGTGTGGTTGGAGCCAGGCTGTCCCTTCTCTGAATATTCCTGGTTTTGCTCATGACCTTGAGCGAGTTGTTTGACTCCTCTGAGAGTCAGTAAAATAGGGTAATAAAAATACCTACCTAAGGGGGGCGTTATGAAGATTAAATGAGATAGTGTGTGAACCGCTTAGCACAGTGCCTGGCACCTAATCAGTGCTTAACATATGGAACTAAGCACCCGAATGACAAAGCCTGCAGAGTATGAAATTATACTATTTTAACCGACAAGGAAAGGCAATGGGAGAAGCCGCCTTGAAGCACGTCCACGTCCCAGAGGGACAGGGGTTTGAGGCCAAGTCTGTGTGACTCCAGGGCCTGGGTTCTGTGCCCATACCCAGAGTGAGGGGCATTGTTTCCAGAGTCTCAGGCATTCTCCACGTCAGACATGCCTTGCATGGGCCCTCAGCTGTGGAGGCCTGGTCAATGTCTGGCTCTGTGCATGGGACCTGGGCAGGCTCTGAGATACAGCAGCAGGCATCGGCCCTGCTGGGTGATTGATGAGCTGAGTCAGCCCTCCCTCATGGACCTGGGGATTTCTGGAGTCCTTTGACCCTGAACCCTTCCCAGCTTAATTCATTATTTTCTCTTTTTAAATTTTTCTTTCTTTCTTTTTGTCTGTGCTGGGTCTTTGTTGCTATGCAAGCTTCCTCTGGTTGTGGCAAGCAAGGGCTATTCTCTAGCTGCGGGGTGTGGGCTTCTTGTCATGGTAGCTTCTCTTGTTGCGGAGCAACAGGCTCTAGGGTGCTCGGGCTTCAGTAGCTGCAGGTCAAGGGCTCAACAGTTGCGGCTCCCGGGCTCTAGAGCACAGGCTCAGTAGTTGTGGCACACGGGCTGAGTTGCTCTGCGGCATGTGGGATCTTCCTGGATCAGGGATCGAACGTGTGTCTCCTGCATTGGCAGGCAGATTCTTTCCCACTAAGCCACCAGGGAAGTCCCTGTGACTTTCTCTTACTATGACCCCCGGGGTTGGGTGATGGGGGAATGGATAAGGGGATCCAATAGAAATATGGCCTGACCTAGTCTGTGTTGTGCAGTGAGCCAGGCAACTTGCATTCTTTCATCTGCAGAGTAATTCTAGGAGGGGGCTCTTATTATTGTCATTTCTCATGGAAGATGCCCTCAGAAGACTCTTGCTTGAGGCAAGTGGGGAAGTTATGGGGCTGGGATACAGATGGTCTCTGTATTAATCCCAGTCATCCAAAAAAATCACAAGAAGTTAAGGCCCTTGTATCATATTTACAAAATCAGAGAAGTGTTCAATTTGTGAAGAAAGCATCTTCTTTAAAAAAAATTCTGAAATATTTCAGATATGCAAAAAGGTATAAAGGATAATATGATGAACACCTGCTACCCAGCTTAAGCAATAGAATCCTCTGACTGCATTCACTTCCCTCCTGTACCAAACAAAACCATTATTCCAAATTGGGTGTTAATATTTCCTTTGCTTTTTTTATTTTTGTAACACATTCCAAGAATATATAGCAAACATAAAAATGTATCTGTAGATGATGCATACAAGTTGAAGATTCACATAAATAGTATCATGTCATGATTCCTCTTAATTTTCTTCTTTTCTGGTAAGAATGTTTTGGAGTAAGATTCTTTCTTGTATTCACCCATGCCCACTTCTGAATCATTCTTTATCTACTTTCTCCTGTTGAGGGCCTTCTAATTGGCTTCCGTCGCTATGGTGCTATGACTGTTCCTGCACCTGTTTTCTTGTGTACCTGTGTGAGAATTTCTCTAGAGCAAGAGCATCTTCAGCTTTTCTGATATTGCTAAATCACTTTCCAAGACAGATGCATCACTTTGGGCTTCTAGCAGCAGTGTGAGAATTCTCATGTCTCCACAACTGCCACATGATTAAGCCTTAAAGCTTGGGGAAATTTGGTGGGTGTGCTTGAGTTTTCTGTTTTTCTTTTTTTATTTTATGGCTATCCAATGGGACTGGCAGGAACTTAGTTCCCCATCATGGACTGAACCCTGACCCTCATCAGTGAAAGTACAGAGTCCTAATTACCGGATGGCCAGGGAATTCCTTCATTTTGTTTTTAAGGTCTGCCATAAACACTTCTCAAAGGGAGCAGGAAGAAACACTCTGGGATCCCACTTCCCACACTGTCACATATCTTAATCATATAAAAGTCTCCCTTTCCTAGACAGTGAGCTTCTTAAGCACAGGGACCAGGTGTTAAGTGTTATGAATTTCCAGTATCTGCACAACATCAGGCACATAATGGAGGCTCAATACAAGATGAAGTAAGTGAGTCAAGTCTCTCTGATGCTCATGGGTGCTCCCCAGAGCAGAGACCTTTCTCTTTTCTAGGACCAAGCGGGTTACCCCAGTCCTGCTTCAGGGGCAAGAGTTCTTTGACCACCAGCCTTGAACCATGTGAGGAAGAACTTTCCTCCCAGACTCTCTTCACTCCAGAACCACACATAGCCAAGAGGAAAGAACAG
Source organism: Bos grunniens (assembly GCF_055505025.1). Taxonomy (NCBI): domain Eukaryota; kingdom Metazoa; phylum Chordata; class Mammalia; order Artiodactyla; family Bovidae; genus Bos; species Bos grunniens. The sequence continues at coordinate 29,599,192 of NC_141166.1, read as the reverse complement.
CACACACACATCCATTCCAGGCCCACGTTCCCCTTCTTCACTGGCATTTCTAACTGTAAAGTGAATCCAGAGTTCTTTCTGCTCTTATAAACCTCATCCTTGTCTCTCAGCCCTGAAACCTCACTTGGTTCTTGCTTTTCTTATTAATGGATGCTACTTTCTTTCTGGATGTGAGTCGGTTGACTGTTGTGCTCTGGCAGACTCATCTGAGCCCCTCAATGTTCCTTAAGATGCTTAGTCACTGAGAAGGACTCTATAATCTTAGAAATGGTCACATCTTCTGCTTCCCCTGAGGGTTTTATCCGCACCCTACATCCCCCGGGAGATGGGGCACAGAGAGCAAAGTCTAGGAACTTCTGCTCTCAGCTGGAGAACCACTCAAGGAAGGAAGGCAGGAATCATGTCCAGACATGATACCCTTCTCTCTGCCCTTTGCCCACTCAGCGTGAGTGCATCTCAGTCCACGTGGGGCAGGCCGGCGTGCAGATTGGCAATGCCTGCTGGGAGCTCTACTGCTTGGAACATGGGATCCAACCAGATGGGCAGATGCCCAGTGACAAGACCATCGGGGGAGGGGACGACTCCTTCAACACCTTCTTTAGTGAAACTGGGGCTGGAAAACATGTGCCGAGGGCGGTGTTTGTGGATCTGGAGCCCACTGTGATCGGTGAGTGATGATCAGGCCCTGTCACGCCTTGTCCCAGGTACCCCGGCAAGTCATTCTCCATAACTGGAGAGCCCTGGAGTTGTGGTTTCCAGTTGCTGCAGCCAATCAGAACTCCAGATCTGCTATCACTCAGCTCCAGAGTCTCAAGGTCACCACACATCCCTTTCCTTTTTATTGACGTACCCTTAAAGCCAAGAGCAATAGCGACTGCCTGAATGGGCCTGGTGACCCCACCCCTTCTGTGTACCCTGGGGCTCTGGGAGCCAGGCTGCAAGGGGCAGGGCACCTACAATTCTGTCCATTGCAGATGAGGTTCGGACGGGCACGTACCGCCAGCTCTTCCATCCAGAGCAGCTCATCACTGGCAAAGAGGACGCTGCCAATAACTATGCCCGAGGCCACTACACCATCGGAAAAGAGCTCATTGACCTGGTGCTGGACCGGATTCGGAAGCTGGTGAGAGAAGGGTTGAGGGCTGGGAAGGGAAATTTGCATTCCTGTCGTGAAGTGATCTGGAGGCCAGATGAAGAAGGGCAGTTTCCATCCTTGGGAGAGTCTCCCAGACAAGAATTAAACACACAGGATCAGGACTAGTAAGGAGGGGAGGCAAAGGGTGGGTTCCAGTCCATAACTGGGTGTCCCCTTTATCTCCTACAGTAACTGGCCCAATGCTGTGCAGAGTGGCCACCAGTCGATTGGCTGCCTGGCCAAGCTATGAACGCCCATACGCAGTCCCAGATTGTCAGCCTGTATTGTAGGGATGTGGACAGAAGGCCCTGTGAAAAACAGGGATCCAAGTAACACCAGCCCAAGGCTCTCTGATCAACTTGGGCCTTCAGCAAGGATGTGGACCAGGTTTCTAGGTTGCTGATCTCAGTAAAGAAGCCCTCCAGAGACATCAGAAGTTAGATCAGGAGGCGGGCATGGGTAGGAAACCAGGTGGAATTGGAAAGTTATGATAATAAATGACTGTTGGCACAAGAGTAAAGAGAAATGTCTGTGGAAGGTCTCGGGAGGTTTGAGAGAGGAGGAGGGGGAAGGAGAGGAGAGTGGGACTGCCATATCAGAGCCTATATTTTGCCCCTGGAAAAGTCTTCCAAGGATTTTATGAAACTTTTGGGGAAATCGCAAAGAGCACAAGCTGGTTCTTTGCTGTTGGTCAGTAGTGCTTCAGATCCCACGTTTCTCTTCGCTCTAGGCTGACCAGTGCACGGGACTCCAAGGGTTCCTCATCTTCCACAGCTTTGGAGGGGGCACTGGCTCTGGCTTCACCTCACTGCTGATGGAGCGGCTCTCTGTTGACTATGGCAAGAAATCCAAGCTGGAGTTCTCCATCTACCCAGCCCCCCAGGTGTCCACGGCCGTGGTTGAGCCCTACAACTCCATCCTGACCACCCACACCACCCTGGAGCACTCAGATTGTGCCTTCATGGTGGACAACGAGGCCATCTATGACATCTGTCGCCGCAACCTGGACATCGAGCGTCCAACTTACACCAACCTCAACCGCCTCATCGGCCAGATTGTCTCCTCCATCACAGCCTCCCTGCGCTTTGACGGTGCCCTCAACGTGGACCTGACCGAGTTCCAGACCAACCTGGTGCCCTACCCTCGCATCCACTTCCCCCTGGCCACCTATGCACCAGTCATCTCTGCAGAGAAGGCCTACCATGAGCAGCTGTCAGTGGCAGAGATCACCAACGCCTGCTTCGAGCCTGCCAACCAGATGGTGAAGTGTGATCCCCGCCACGGCAAGTACATGGCCTGCTGCCTGCTGTACCGTGGAGATGTGGTGCCCAAGGACGTCAACGCCGCAATTGCTACCATCAAGACCAAGCGTACAATCCAGTTTGTGGACTGGTGCCCCACGGGCTTCAAGGTCGGTATCAACTACCAGCCCCCCACTGTGGTGCCCGGGGGAGACCTGGCCAAGGTGCAGCGTGCCGTGTGCATGCTGAGCAACACGACCGCCATCGCTGAGGCCTGGGCCCGCCTGGACCACAAGTTCGACCTGATGTATGCCAAGAGGGCGTTTGTGCACTGGTACGTGGGCGAGGGCATGGAGGAGGGTGAGTTCTCCGAGGCCCGGGAGGACATGGCTGCCCTGGAGAAGGATTATGAGGAGGTGGGCATGGATAGTGTGGAGGGGGAGGGAGAAGAGGAGGAGGGGGATGAATACTAGCAGAATCCTTTGTGTCTGTCCTAAATAAAGTGCTGTGGCCTCATTGTCTCCCAAATGTCTTTTTCTCTTGGGAAAACCACTGGGGGTGGGTTCCTTCATAAGAGATAAGAAGGCTAGTATCTTAGCCTGGGTTCCCCAGAAAGCAGATCTGACTTCAGATTTCATTCCAGGGAGCAGAATGAAGGCTGAGGTGGGTAAAGCAGAGAAGGAGGGAGAATTCATCCTGGAGAGGATGTAGCGGGATAAATGGCATCTTAGAACCATTCCTTGGGAGATTGGGCAGGAGAGGAGGTGAGGGTGGGGAATTTCTACACTGGCTCCATTCTCGCCTTGGTTAAACCTTCCCCGCATCAAGCTTTAACTCGCCTGTACTTCCAGGTTGCACACACTTGGGCGGCAGGGTCAACAGGGAAGACCTGGGGGCAGGAGGTGAGGCGCTGTTAAGTTGTGAAGCTGGTCTGAGCCACACAGGGCTGCAACAAGAGCCTGGTTGAGGCCAGGAGATTCGACATGGTGTCTGACAGAGGTGTCTGACAGAGCTGGTGCTCACTAGCGCCCCTTCTGTCCTCTTCAGGCAGGAGGTTTGAGTGAAGAGAGGTAGAGAGTCCAGAAGCTGGCATTAAGGAAGAATGGTGGCACAGTGGCAGCAACCGTGGAGCAATGGCTGGGGGTCAAGAGGGAGCCTACCTCCCTGAAATCATCATCTAACTCATCACTTTTAGATAAAGACAAACGACCTGTCTTCAAACCTATGCCACAAGCACAACTTCCAACCGGACGACTGCCCCCAAATCCTTGTGTGTAGATTTTCTGTAATGCCTTCTGGGCTGGAGGGATGGTTTGATCACTGGAGGTCTAAAACTAGGGCAACCCCCACCCCTACTGCAGCCCCAGAGATGCAGTGCCTAGTGTTGTCCTTGGCACTGTCCTCCCTGCAGCCTCCCTTTCCCAGGCTTGGATGCTGGCAAGGAAATCCCAAAATCAGCAAAGCCAGGAAGCTGCTATCACCCTTAGGGCTGGAAGAATCAAGGTATGAGATGATGATGCCAGAGCTTTGGAGCCAAGATCACCAGGTGACATCTGGAGCCACAGTAGAGCTACTCAGAGGGACCAGGAGCGGGGAGGAGGGTGGGTGTTTGTCAGGGTCTTCCCTGGTGGACTTAGACAGTAAAGAATCCACCTGCAATGCAGGAGACATGGGTTTGATCCCTGGGTCAGGAAGATACCCTGGAGAAGGGAATGGCTACCCACTCCAGTATTCCTGCCTGGAGAATTCCATGGACAGAGGAGCCTGGCGGGCTACAATCCATGGGGTTGCGAACAGTAGGACTGCTGCTGCTGCTGCTAAGTCGCTTCAGTCGTGTCCGACTCTGTGCGACCCCATAGACCATGACTGAGCAAATAACACTATACTATACCAGAGCCATGCAGGAGACGCAGCATCACCTGAGTTACTTTCTGATTTTGACGGGAAGAGAAACAGACTGGCTTCGCCTTTCCTTACACCCTCAATCGCCAGCCAGTGGTTCCCACTGGGTGAACCGAGACACGCACTAGTTGGTAAGAGAAGACCTAGGAAAAAGGGGGTGCAGCCTATGAGATACAAACCAGGGCAGGAAAGGTGGGTGATTCTCAGAACGGGGTGAATAAAACACATACCTCCACACACCTGCACCTGGGCCTAGCCCAGGAGGCCACTCAGGTAAAACTGGAAAGGCAGTGACTCCTCCCCTTCCCCATATGGTCCCCCTCACCTGTCCCTGTCACTCTTGTCTCTTGTCTCAATAATTATTTTGTAATTAGAGGATGGAGTGGTGGCACCACGATGGTGAGAAGTTTAGAGCAGAAAACAGGCACACCCGGCCCAACAGTTTCCTCCCTCTATTTTGCAATGATTTTCTCAGAGACAGAAAGGATTCTCAATGCCTCTCTGAGGATTTCAGCTGACAGGTAAGCTCTGTCCTGGGAAGACAGAGGCCTGCAATTGTGTGTCTACTTGTGCGATGGGCTTCGGAGAATCATTTAATTATTCTGAAACCCATTTTGGCTGAATAGCTAGCTCAGCTGTATCCTCCAGTCTGCTTTTATTGATTTTTTTTCCCCTCTAAAAGGGCTGAATTTCAAATCTCTATCCTGTGTCTTTCTATCGACTGGATTCAAACTTGGGGAGGGAAGAGGGGTTATTTGAGGAGCTTTTAAAACCCAAGAAAAATTGTTGTTTATTAAGCACCTATTATATACTAGGCCCCACATTCATACTATCTTTTTGATTTTTTTAATTAATGATTTTTTATTGGTCACCCCTCAAGGCTTACGGGATCTTAGTTCCCTGACCAGGGATCAAACCTGTGCCCCTGCAGTAGAAGCATGGAATTCTAACCATGGGATCACCAGGGAATGCCCAATACTACCTTCTTTAATCCTGAGGTAAATATAATTATTGTACCCACTGGACTGGAAGGTCCATGGGAACAAGGCCTATTCTTCTCTCAGGATCTAGAATGCTGCCTGACACATATTAGATTCTCAAATCTGTTTAATGAATGCCTCTTTTATAGATGTGGTGACAGAGGCCTGGAGAAGTCACGTGACTTGCACAAGGCTACTCAGCGAGGAAGTGGAGAAGTGGGGATTGAAACCTGGGTCAGTCTGGCCAAAACTGCTGCCTCCTCTTCCTCGGTGTTCTCTCCTCCCACCTGCAATAGATCGGGGCACCACTCCAGAGGTCACCTCGTCTAGACCTGCCAGGTCCCCGGTGCCCAGACGGTGACTCAGCTGCCTCGAAGGCAGGGAGGGGGTGACGCTTGACACTCCCTTGCCCAGGCACCGTGGGAGAGGGCGCGGGGGGCTGGTGCAGGGACCCAGCTTCCAGGGCTGAACAAGGGCCAAGGCGTCTCTGGGGCCAAGCTTCAAAAGCTCCCCACAACTGACATCCAATAGGTGAGGGAAGGCCCTGAGAAAGGTGAGGTCTTCACCTGCCAACATGGCTGGGCATCCACAGAGGTGGCCAGGCTCCCCTCCTGATGGCTGTACCAGCCAGCCCACTCTGGGCAGTTGGAGGACCACCTCCTCTCGGATCTGGTGAGGCCTCCCAGTTAGTAACTCTGTCGGCAAGTTCTGGCAGGCTTAGGTTGGGCTGGGTGTGGGTGTGGGAGGTGGCAACCCAGATCTCCATGGGGTAGCTGGGAGTGCCCATCTAGCCTGGCTCCTGAGGACTCCCTCAGTGTAGGGGAATGCTTTCATCCCCGAGGCTTCTAAAGCCAGGGTACAATTACCTCCTGAAAGCAGACACAAGAGACAGAGCCCCAACTTTGGATTCCACCCAACACATTTCCTCCCTTACCTCTGATGTGTCAGGAACATGCCTGCCTCCAAAGTTGCATTCCCTTCTAGCCTCCCTCCCCCTGCTTGCCTCACTGTTGCCATTCCTTCCAGTTTAGGTCACAGTCACCCAGAACCCATCCAGCTCCGAGACCTCTCCTTCCTCTAGAGTCTCTCTCTTCTGTCTCTATTGCTCATTTGATACTTGGCATGGATCGCCTTGTAGCGTAACACTCAGCTTCTTTCTGATATCCCATTTCCCCAACTAGATTTTAAAAGATTACATGTGTATTTGACCAGTTATTATGTACACACACTTCAGAATTCAAAAGGTACCAAAGAGATTTACAAACAGCAAAAATAAGTCCCCTTCATTTATTCCCCTCTTGGCAGCCATCATTGTTCATGCTTTTTGTTATTATGGTATTTCCTTCCAGACTGCTGAAGTGTGCACACTAATGTATACTAATGTGTGCACACATTTAAATATACTTTGTTCTACATCTTGTTTTTTCACTTAACAATAACATAGCATTACATATAGATATGCCTCATTCTTTTTGGTGACAATATAGTATTCCATAGTGCATTGTATCATTACTTATTTAACCAGTCTGCTATTAATGGTGTAGTATTTAGGTTATTTCTAATTCTTTGCTATTGAAAAGAATGCTGCAACACTTGCACATACTTTTTTGCATATATGTACAACTACAGATTACTACAATTGGCATTACTGGGTCAAAGGGCACACACCTTTAATTTAGATATATACCTCATACTGCTCTCTTTAAAACTTATATCCAAATTACCCCTCCCACTACCAATATATGAGACCTCCTGTGCTCACAGCCTTTCCCATATAATGTACACTTTTTGATCTGCATCAATCATCTGAGGAGTGAAAGTATTTTCTTGCAGCTTTCCTTTATAATTCTCTTACTATGAATGAGTTTGAACAGCTTTCCATATTTAAAAATCAGTACTTTCTCTTCTGTGAACTGTCTTTGCTGTGCCCGTTGCCCATTTAAAAATTACATTGCTCGTCTTTGCTCATAAGTTTGTTGGAATCCTTTGTGAACAAAGGAAATTAACCCTTTGCTTGCTACTCGTGTTCCACATAATTCCCTTCAGCTGTCGTTTGTCTGTGCCCCAACAAGGTTTTCATCTCCCTCAGTACAGGGACTGAAACTTAAATCTCTTTATATTCCTAGTCTTAACATAATACCACATACATGGTAAGTGCTAGACAAAAGTCTGTTGAGATAAGAGAAGTAAAAAGAAAGAGATTTGGAAGACTTTGGAGTGACCTAATCAAGAAAAGCTATGACAAACTTAGACAGCATGTTAAAAAGCAGAGACATTACTTTGCCATCAAAGGTCCGTCTAGTCAAAACTATGGTTTTTCCAGTAGTCATGTGTGGATGTGAGAGTTGGACTATAAAGAAAGCTTAGCACCGAAGAACTGATGCCTTTGAACTGTGGAGAAGACTCTTGCGAGTCCATTGGACTGCAAGGAAATCAAACCAGTCAATCCTAAAGGAAATGAGTCCTGAATATTCACTGGAAAGACTGATGCTGAAGCTGAAACTACAATACTTTGGCCACCTGATGTGAAGAACTGACACATTGGAAAAGACCCTGATGCTGGGAGGGATTGGAGGCAGGAAGAGAAGGGGATGACAGAGGATGAGATGGCTGGATGGCATCACCGACTCGATGGACCTGAGTTTGAGCAAGCTTTGGGAGTTGGTGATGGACAGGGAAGCCTGGCATGCTGCAGTCCATAGGGTCGCAAAGAGTCGGACATGACTGAATGACTGAACTGATTGAACCTAATTGATTCCTTCCTCTTATACCAAGGTCAGTCAAGACTGGAAACAGTAGAAACTCTGGCAAAAAAAAACAACAACAGGAAATCATCCACCCAATCCCACCCCCATCCAACACACACACACACACACACATATAACTGGAGAGATACTGGGTAGCATACAGTATCGATACAAGGGCTGCCAAATAAGACTCTGCAAACAGGTAGCCATCAAGGGAAGTTGGGCAGTCTGTACCACAGTCAAGGTCAGGGCATGGGACAGACTGCCTAAAAGACCCCTGTCCCCTCCATTCACTGCAGAGAGGCCTCCTCCCACCCAGGCATTGAGGTTGACATTCCCTCCTCCAGACACTAGAGGCCACTGCTGGCTCTACTGCCACCGCTGTAGAAATGAATTCTCAACTGCCCCTGCTTCTCTGTGACTTGTTCCAGATTGCAGATTCCCAGTTGGCCCTCCCGACTGGCAGAGTGTCTGGCTTTTGCCTGCGCCCTTGGAGCCAGGGAGTCTGGGAGAGAAAGTGTCAGGTTTTGTGGCAAGTAGTGGCCTGCTTCCCATCAAAGCCTACACAGTGGGAATTCACCAGGTGTAGGTAGGTAGGAGGCTCAGAGACTGTGAGCAGCCAGCAAAACTGGACAAATGCACTCCAGGCTCTGCTTTCATGTCTGGCTCAAGCCCTTCTCTTTGATGAAAGTATTTCTGGGTCACCCAGCTTAAAATACTGGATTCACATAACCATTATTGTTCAGCCTGTAATGATGCCAGAGTTTTTGTACTAAGAGCCTGTGCTGTGTGCCTAGTAGTGTCTGACTCTTTGCGACCCCATGGACTGTAACCTGCCAGCTCCTCTGTTTATGGAATTTTCCAGGCAAGAATACTGGAGTGGGTTGCCATTTCCTACTCCAGAGGATCTTCCCAACCCAGGGATCAAACCTGCATCTCTTGTGTCTCCTGCATTTGAAGGTGGATTCTTTCCCACCTGTACCACCTATTCACTATACCTCATGTGACTTTCAAAGAGCCCTAGGCATTACCTGTATTAAGGGAGAAAAAAAACGAGTCCTTAGAAGTTTTCCTGTCACACAGTAGCACCAGGTTGCAAAACCAGGTCTGTCTGTTTCCAAAGCCTTGGGTTTTCCTAGTGGTTTATACTGCTGGGCTGGTATCTTAGGTTGGAGCTCTGTTAAGTTAGGGACTGGGCCACAGTCTTCTTTTTACATCCTGGCAGCATCTACAATATATAAGATACTCAATTAATGTTTGTGCATTGGCCTGGATAGCAAGTGGAAGCCAGTTCTAGAAGGTTCTCTCAATTTCCCATGAGGCCATGGGCTAGAAATCACTTTAAAATGGAAGAGGTCTACTCAGGATCAGTTTGGAAAGAAAAACCTCGAATCTGGGGAATTTCCTCTCTTTCTGCCCCCCCCCCCAAATGTGTCAAAACCGTTAACAACATGTTCCCATCTGTTCATTATTTAATCATCCAACGGATTATTTTTGAATCCCACTAACTGTCCTTAATACTCTAGTGAGAGAGAGAAAAAAAAAAAAGGACATAATCTCTACCCTCCGAAATTGACATCCTAGTTAGGGAGGTGAATGTCAGTCAAATAAACAAATGCTAATCTGTATCTCTGACCAGTGTGAGGAAATATGCCAAGAACAGCTATGAGAGGCAGGTCTGACCTACTCAGGAAAATTGGGCGGCCTCTTTTGACGATGGGGCTGGAGCAGGGATCTGAAGAAAGGGGAGGATTTAGGCCCCGAGGGGAGTCTATGGGCCCTTGAGGTGGCGATTTTCCCCGAGTCACCGAGCCTGTCTGTAGGAAGGCCACAGAGGGGCCAGGGACTGGGAGGCTTGTTTGTTGGCGAATGCGTCACGCTTGAATGGAACCTGCCGCTGTCTCCCAGGTCCCATCTGGGGATGACGTTGTTCTGGTGCAAGCCCAAAATAGCCGGCTCCGCCTCCATCTCCCGGCAGCCCCTGCAGCAGCACGGCCCCAGTCCACCCCCCAGGTGACAGGCCGAGCCGGCCTCCTCTGGGTCTCTAGTAGTTTCCGTGCCGCTGACGCACGCTTGCGCGCACAGCTGGGCCGGCCGCGTCCTACGCAGCAGCCGCGAGCCGGGCAGCCGGTGCCAGACGGTTCCCGGAGGGGGGCAGGGGCGGGGCGCTGCAGGAGGCCAGGAACTCCTGGCGGAGGAGGTGCGGGCGGGGGGCCCCGGTTAGGCTGGGGGGCCCTTGGCGTTTGCGGGCTGCGATAGGGCGCCCCGGCTCTGAGTCCCGAGATAGCCGGTGGCACCCGCCTGCCAGGGCCGATAAGGCTGCCGGAGGGAGTCTAGTCACCGGCCGCGAGGAGAGCCAGCGGGCTCTGCAGCCCCCTGAGGGGGTCTTCAGCCCCAGGGAGGGGCTCTCGGTTCTTTCGGGTCTGACTCTACCTTCTCTACCCCGCAGCCCTCAAGGAGACCCGCCTGACGACTAACGAGTTGCCATGGCATCCTACTACGAGATCCTAGACGTACCGCGAAGTGCGTCCGCTGATGACATCAAAAAGGCGTAAGTGCCTCCGCCGTGCATCAGAAAGCCACTCACCCCACCCCACCCCCCCAGCCACCACCCCCGGGCCCTTCAGAGGCAGTGCGGAGAGAGCCAGGTCCTTAGAAAGGACTGGGGTGGGGTTGGAGGCTTCCTCAGAGAGTGACCCCCTGTAGGGAGGAAGGAAACCCCTGGATGAATAGGGGAAAATGTGTAGGCAGAAGTTCTGTTTAGGAGCTGCAGTGTGGGCTTTTTTTCCAGTGCACCCTCCCGTCCTTTCCCTCAGTCTTCACTCCTACCCCATCCCCCAGCGTCTTAAGTGTGGGCTTTCTGAGCATGCAGTGCAGACATGCTCAAGCACTGAGACCAGGAGGGACCAGCGGCCTCTGTACCCTCCATGGACACGTGTAGCAACCCCAGACCAAGCTAGCCCCAGGGAAGGGTTAGGGCTGGGACTTTCTCCCTCTCAGGTTATCATCTGCTGATGCAAGTATGTAGTCCTAGCACTGGCTGCAGAGGGGAGAGAGAGGGACTCCATTAAAACACTGCTGCAGAGGCAGCCCTAGCAGCTGGGACTGACCTGGATCTGAGTGGTGGAAGGGCCATGGTGCGCTAACAGGAAATGGGTCATTGTGTTTCCGTGTGGGAAGTGCCTGCCTTTGTCCCCTGACCTTCCCCTCTGAACCCACTTCCTGCAGGTATAGGAAGAAGGCATTACAGTGGCACCCAGACAAGAACCCAGATAATAAAGAGTTTGCTGAGAAGAAGTTCAAGGAGGTGGCCGAGGCGTATGAAGTGCTGTCCGACAGTAAGGGCCAGGGTCAGGGGTCAGGGCAGGCCAGCACCTGTCACTCCCACTTCATGCCCATCACATTGCTTCCCAAAGCCATGCTGCCACCACCCTCGTCACCTCCATGCCTCTTTCAACCTGGCAATTAAGTGCTCCTCTATCACAGGGACTCTGGAATTCTTTGTTTCAGTTGAGAGGAGCACCTACTCTGTGCCAAGCACCCTTTTATTTTTCCCCTGATCCCCTGTCTCAGTGTCTGTTCCCCAGGGTCTGATAGTTGCGGCATACGTCCTGATAAGGGGAAGGAAGCAAGGCAGGGAACCAAGGTATGCTGAGCCTTCTCTGAGCCAGGCCTTAGGGGGTGTAATCTCCATGAGTCTTCATAGCCATTCTTCAAGACAGGATTTATCATCCCATTTGGCAGGCAAGAAAACTGAGGCTGAGAGAAGTGGGGTAACTTGCTCAAGGAATATGACTCCAGGTCTTTCATTCATTAATTCAAAAAATATTCACTGAGTGCTCAAGGTACCAGGCTCTTGTTGGGCAGAGGAACAATGAAGGACAAATAGGCTATGTCCTTGCCCTGATGGGTTTATCACAGTCTGGTCAGGAAAGATGGACATTAACCAAGTAAATGCAGAGACAAGGTTATTCTAAAGGAATAATAGGGTGATGTGATAGGGAATAGGGAATCACAGGCACCAACTTTTGTTAGGTAGTCACGGAAGGTCTCTGTGACATTTAGGTTAAAGCCCTGATTAATGATAACATAGTGATCATTAGTTAACATTTATGAAGCACTGAGTGTCAGGGACTGTGCTAGGCAGTTTAGGTGGATTATCTCATTTAATCCTTGCAGCTATGAGATCGGTGCTGTTATTGTGTCCATTTTACAGATGGGAAGGATCCCTTGTGTGAAGGGCTGAGCTGCTGCTAAAACCATGGCCATGTTCATGTCCCCTGTTCACCCTCCTGCCCCCCAAGTGTCAGTCTCTGGACAGTCTTCAGACGGGCCTAGCCTGGAATTTGGGGGTGGGGGGAGGTGGCCGTCATCCCAGAGGAAGGGAGAAATGATCCAGTCTCTCTTTTCAGAGCATAAGCGTGAGATCTACGACCTCTATGGCCGGGAAGGGCTGACTGGGGCAGGTAGGTGGAGCGGGGACACCCCGGGACAGAAGTGGGTCAGGGAGAAACAGGGAGGCCAGTCTTCTGCAGTGGATTCTTGCTCTCACTCCAGGCTCCTGGAGTCTCCGAGCCTCGGGTGGGGTTCCCTCACTCAGGGCAGGGTGCCTGCCCTGAGCCCTCTCCCCATGCTGCCTTTCCTCCAGGAACCGGCCCGTCTCGCGAGGAAGCTGGTAGTGGCGGACCTGGCTTCACCTTCACCTTCCGCAGCCCAGAGGAGGTCTTCCGGGAATTCTTCGGGAGTGGAGACCCTTTTGCAGAGCTCTTTGGTGAGTGGACTTGGTGGGCGTCTGACGAGCTGGACGTCTCCCTCCAGGCCCACCCTCCATCAGCCGGGAGGCCTTAGGCAGGAGCTGAGAGGGAAACAGAATTCCACAGACAGAAGACTTTGTGGGGGTGGATCCAAGTGAGCGCTGGGACAGAATCTCACACATGCCAGAACCCTCGTGACCTTATAGTGACACTTCAGAGACTCGCCTTACGTAAATGATAACAACAGTAATTCATTGTTAAACCTCCACAGTGACAGCCATGCAAGCAAGACTCAGAACATCATGGGACAGTGATAATGCCATTACAAACAACAATAGACGCTACCTATTTGAATGGTTAAATGAACCCTGGGAGATAGATAACTTTATCCCCACTTAGAGATGAGAGAACTGAGGCACATTCAGATAACTTGCTTAGAGTCCCACAGCAGATGGCAGAGCGTCTGCCTGACATCACACCAGGCTTATGCCTAAAACTGAAGGAGATGTTCCTTCTGCCCGCCTTCCTGTATTAACGGTGGCCGCAATTGACCAGGGAACTTTTTCATATATAACACTAAAAATGAATTTGATTTATAAATCAGTCCAAGCTGAAATGTACCCAGTTGCTTAGCAGCTTCTATTTCAAGACTAAGATTAAGCAGGGTTCAGGGTCTTCTTTGGTGGTCCAGTGACTTAAGACTCTGTGCTCCCAATGCAGGGGACTGGGGTTCAGTCCCTGGTCAGGGAACTAGATCCCACATGCCATAACTTACACCCAGTGCAGACAAATAAATGTTTAAAAAAAAAAGAAAGGTTCACACAGTGGGGGGCGGGGGAGGATCTTTTCACCAGATGATGGTTCATCTGCTTACTCATTGCAGATGACCTGGGCCCCTTCTCAGAGCTTCAGAACCGGGGTTCCCGACACTCGGGCCCTTTCTTCACCTTCTCTTCCTCCTTTCCTGGGCACTCTGGTAAGTGCCATTCTTTCCCATGCATGCAAGCGTTTGGAGTCCTGGAGCCCCTTACCTCAGCTTGTTGTTCTCCCACGCCTTCTCTCTCATGTCTCCAGAGCCCTGCCTCACAGAGGTTCTCGGCCCTTTGTGAGCACAGCCTGCCTGCCGAGTGCAGCCTCTGTCTAATGCCCCCTCCTCCCCCACCCCCCTTGTCCCGATGCCAGATTTCTCCTCCTCGTCTTTCTCCTTCAGTCCTGGGGCTGGTGCTTTTCGCTCCGTCTCTACGTCCACCACCTTTGTCCAAGGACGCCGCATCACCACACGCAGGTGAGGGCTGCTTCTGGGACCATGCCAGGGCTGGAGGGTGAAGTGGCAGTGGGGGGGCTGCAGACAACTCGAGAGGCAGCTCCCTGAGGGCAGAGTCCAGTACGTCTTGTCCAGTGCAGCGCAGAGCCCGGACAGACTCCCGCAGGATTCAGGCCCGCCTGCCCAGTGAACCGTGCTGTCTCCCACAGGATCATGGAGAACGGGCAGGAGCGGGTAGAAGTGGAGGAGGATGGGCAGCTGAAGTCCGTCACAATCAATGGTGAGGAAGGGCCCAGCCACTGATCCCTGGCAGGAAGCCCGAGGCCCCAGAGCCCCCTCCCCAACCTACTCCTCTCTGTACTCCCCTAGGCCAGGGAGGCCAGACTGGCACGATCGGAGATGGTGATCCAGGGAAGGGGTAGGGGGGCCGGGACACAGAATCGTGGGCTCTCAGAGTGCCCGCTAGTCACCATTGTCATGAGTTGGGATGTCTGGAGTTTGCAGAGCACATGACTAGTTTCAAAGCCCTTGTACACACACCACCATATCCCCAATATTCTTACAGGAACCAGGGGAAAGCAGGGCAGTTTGCACTCGCCCTACTTTTCATTTGCAGAGATGGAGCCTGAGCATAGCTAAACGGTCCTAACTCCTGGGCAGCCCCACGCCCGAGGCTTTGACCTACTTAGTGAAGGGTGAAGCCAGGAATGAAACTACAGGATGCAGGGTTCCTGGGGCTGACCTCTTCTTCCCACAATGCCATGCGGTACAGGATGGTCACCTTTTGGTGCCCGCTGACTCTGGGAGCTCTGTGTGCTAATAAGGGCACTTCACAAGCTGTCTTATTTAATCACTGGAACCATTTGACAGTGTAGGCACTCTTGTCATTCCCATTTTATGGATGAGGAAAGGGAGGCTTAGTGAGATTGAATAATTTGCCCAAAGAGACAGCTTGTACCTGCTGAAGCTGAATAACTGGCCATGCTCATAACCATGCTAGGTTTCAAAATGCATGCACCCCCACTTCCAGAGGAGGGGCTGAGAGTGGCCAGAGTGCATGAGGCCACCTGGCAGGCTTCCTGCGGCCTGGATCAAAGGGCCTCATGGTGGCTGTGACTCCTGCAGGTATCCCAGACGACCTGGCCCTGGGCTTGGAGCTGAGCCGTCGTGAGCAGCAGCAGTCTGTCACCTCCAGGTCAGGGGCCACGCAGGTCCGGCAGACCCCTGTGTCACGACCCCTTGACGGCAGCCTCTCTGAAGAGGACGAGGACCTGCAGCTTGCCATGGCCTACAGCCTGTCAGAGATGGAGGCAGCTGGGAAGAAACCAGCAGGTGGGCGGGGGGCACAGCGGCGACGGCAGGGGCAGCCCAAGGCCCAGAACCACGATCCAGGCGTACGGGAGCCCCATGAGGGTGCAAGGGGTGACACAGCCAAGCCCAGCCCCTCTCCGGAGGAGAAGGCCACACGCTGCCTCATCCTCTGATCACCAGGCCCAGCCCACCCAATTCAGGGGCACTGGGAGTCCTGGTCAGAGAAGGGCATGGCCTGAGTTGCAGGAGACCCTCTCCACCTCGGTGCCCCCTCCCAGGTCCACCCCTCCCTCCAGCGTGGATTTGCTGTGCTCAGCCCACGGCTGAAAGGTCCCTGGTGAAGTCCAGGGTGGGGGGACCTCAGGGCAGCGGGAGGGCCTGAGGAGCCAGGATGAACTTAATTCTTATTAGACGGGGAGTTTCTAAGGGGCATTAGTGGCTTGGGTCGGGCCTTCATGCCCAGGCCTTCTGCCACCTGTGTTGCTGAGTGATGTCAAGGAAGGAGGACTTGGCCTGAGGTTCTCTGAGCCAGAGTGGGCAGCCACAGCTCTCCTGGTCTGCTGCAGACACCCCTACCCCGGTTTCCGCGCGCAGTGTTGAGCTCTGACGTCTCTGTTGCTTCCCTCCTGGTGCTGCTTCTCCTCCCTTGCACTCTTCTCTCTGCAATTCCCCGCGAGCTACATCGCTTGCTTTCACTGCCTCCTGCCTGGCTGGGACTCCCTTCTTCCTTTTCCCCAGAAGGCCTCTTTGTGGCGAGGAAGATGCTGTGGCCCGTAGGGCCATAAGGTCTTCCGGGGAGGCTAGCTGGGTGGGGCGGGAGCCTCTCGGCCCGTCCAGATTCAGAACCGGAGCCTACTCCTCCTCCCTTCCTCTTGCTGCCTCAGCCTGCCCCCAGCCTCCGGACTAGCCAGAGGTGAGGCTGGCTAACCCTGGAGAGGGGGGATAGGGCCAGGGTGCCCCAGGAGGGAGGTCTAGGAGGGACCACACCCCATCCTCCCGCACCATGCATCAGGGCTCAGGGAGAGGCCACAGGGCTAGCCCAGGGCTGCATGCTTAGCTCTGCCCTCCACAGCTTGCGGCTGATCCTCTCTCCTGTCACCCCACCCCTGCTCTCTCCCCAGATGTGTTCTGAGCTGGATGTCCGGGACCCAGAGTTGCTGCACAGTTCCAACAGGACAGCGCCCAACCCTGTGCACTGGGAGGGGATCCTCCATCCCTCTCCCTCACCCGTGCTGAGCATAGAGCCGGGCCTGGGCGGTGGGCGGGGGCCGGGTGGGAGGTAGGCTTAGCCTGTAAACGCTTCCCAGGGTGTTTGGTGCTGTTTCCTAGGGACTACAAGTCCCAGAATGCAATGCACCTCGCCTCCTTTCTGTTAGATCATGCTTGGGGGAAGTGGTGTGCAGTTAACTGAGCTGTGCATCTTGGGATATGTAGTTCCAGCTCTGGTCGGCCTGTTAACTCATTGTGAGATGGGGACATCTTGTCATTTGATTTGTCCCTGGCAGGGGTGGCAAGAATGTGGATGAAGGGGGAATGGTCTGAGCTTCGTTTCCCCTGATACATCTTGCTAGCGCTGGGGTTAGAGTGTACAAATCAAAGCCCTGAGGCATCTGGGAGAGGTTATTTTCCTGTGGGCAGTCCTGGGGTCTGAGAATGAGCCAGGGCGGATTGGCTGAGCAGGGCATGGTCTCAAGAGGGCTGATGGGCATGGGCTGGTGAGAGCTTGGAAGGTGGAAGGCCACCCTAGCGCTCTGGGGTGTGTGTGTGTGTGTGTGTGTGTGTGTGTGTGTGTGTGGCTGGAATCAGCATGCGATGGGTGCTCCGGGCATGCTGCTGCTTGTATGGCTCCTTTGGCCTCTGACCCTGCTGCCCATTCTTTCTCTCCAACACCACAGAAGCTGCCTCTCCTCCTCCCTCCCTGGGGAGCCCAGTGGCCGGGGAGGGAAGTGGTGGAGCCGGGGTGTTGCCAGCCCCTGTGCCGTTGAGTCTCAGTGACCTATCAAAGCCAGCTGGGCTGAGCTCAGACCAAGAGGGAAACACTGGAAGTCAATAAAGCTGAGTTTCGAGAGCTTGGTGGTGTGCTGTGTCCTGTGTGCTTCCTTCCCACCGGCCAACCCTGTGGGGCCAGCGGGTGACACACCTCCCTTTATTTCTCAGGCATCCAGAGGTCGCAAGCCTTCCCGGCTGACAGCAGAAGTCCCCTCTTTGACTAGGCGGCCCTCCCCTAATATGGTGTGGAATCCCAGGCCGTGCTCACATGCCTCACCTCTGGGGGCCCCACAGCGGGCTTTCACAGGCAGCTGTTGTTCTCCGAATGCAGGACCCCACCACCCAACTACTGCAGGGTCTGCAAGCACAGCTAGGACCAGATCTGACTGGACTGAAAGCTGAGGCCAACAGAAAGCCAGAGACATGTGGTGAAACACCTCTCCAAACCTCCTCCCGAGGCCCAGAGACTGAGCACCCCCTCCACAGGTCCTCTTAGCTTATGGCTAGCATCCAGTGTCAGAAGCCTGCCTCTCTTGCATGGAGTGGCGTAAGTCTGCCCCATGCAGGGTCCAGGGCCCAGGGAGGTGAAAACTAGGTACCTCCCCCATCCTGTCTCTTCAGACACCTGCAGAGATGCCCTCCCAGCCACAGGACAAGCACTTTTCCATCCTCATGCAGGGCAGTGTGGTTCGCCTCCAACTCTCTCTTCCATTTGGGGGTAAGCACTGGGCTTCATCCTCAATGGCCAAAGGACCTATATTGTATTTTCCTCCAAACAAGGAAGCGGCATGCCCTGAAAGGAATTTCAGGCCTCTGTCTTGAGAGAGAGAGAATCTGTTGGAAGTTTCTGCCCACTTCCAGCCTTTTTGATGACCAACAGTGGTGTTGAGCTGCAGCAGAGCACAGGTGAGGGGTGGGGGCCAGAGGTCCACTCACTGTCCCTTCTCTCTCTGAGCAGGACAGGTGGTACTTGCCCATCTTTCATGTGGGGGCCTGAGCCTTGGGCTTCCCTGGAGGCTCAGATGGTAAATAATTTTGCCTGCAATGCAGGAGACACAGGTTTGATCCCCGGGTCAGGAAGATCCCCTGGAGAAAGAAATGGCAACCCACTCCAGTATTCTTGCCTGGAAAATTCCATGAACAGAGGAGCCTGGTGGGCTACAGTCCATGGGGTCGTGAAGAGCTGGAAAGGACTGAGTGACCAACACTTTGACTTTCTGAGCCTTGGCAAGGTGAGGTGGCCCTAATTCCTGAGTAGCTCCAGGCTCAAGGCTGTTTTTGCCTCATTTCTGTGTGTACCACTGTTGTCCAAGGAACACGCGGATGGAGTCTCCTCTGAGGCCATACAGAGTGGGGGCATTCCAGGGGAATGGGGAGAAAGTGCCCTTTGCCCCGAGGTGAATGAATGTTGTGACATCTCACAGGCCTAGTCTGTGAGTCGTTACCAGAGTTTAGCTAATTCTGCTTAAGCTGTGGTGAGCACTTGGCCTGTATCACCTCATTTAGTCCTAACCTCCATCCTGCATGATGTATATTATTCCTGAGGCCGAAGGGTGCGAAGCTGCTGCCCTAGAACTGAGAGGAGATGCAGCAAAGAGGCCAAGCATGCCTGTGTTGGAATCCCAACTCCACCACTTAACTAGTTGTGGTACCTCAGGCAAGTTCTGTGCAGTCTGTCTGTCTGTAAAATGGGGCTAATTGGTAGCGTGTCCTGAAGATTAAACCAGTTAATGGTTGTCAAGCACCTTGGAGGCTATCAGACATGTAGGAAGTACAGCATAAAAACTACTGCCCGATTGTCATTTGCTTCCATGCAAGCCTTGAAGAGCCTGACTCCACCGCCCGGCTCTCCCATAATTGTCTGCACCTCCTGAAATGCAGCAGGGCCTGCTCCAGGCTGAGGCTGGGACTGAAGCCTGGAAGCAAAGCAGAGAAATGCGTAGGAGGTCTGGGTTGCAGCTGCACACACGACACACTAACTTTATTCACATTGATACAAAAGTAGATTTTTCCAGAAATGTTCTCTTGTGCCAGGGGGAGCGAGTTGAGTGGCACGTGGCAGAAGGGTGAGGGGAGGGGGCAGGAGGGGCAAGGGCCACAGTGTGGGTCATGGAGGCAGGACAGCGGGCAGCAGGGGCTAGGGGAGGAGGATGATCTGGGCATGGTGGCCCCTCTGCCCCATTCTAGCCACACTGGAGGGCGGAGGGCGTCCACACAGACATATTGGGAGCATCCAGAGTGGCGGGAAATGGGGGTCAGGGAACTTGGACAGGAGGAAATTGTGGGTAGAATTTGGTGCCCATGACTTTCCTCTCCTTCTGACTGGCTGCCAGCTCCCCCAGGGGACACCAGGGGTTCCTGTATGCCCCATCTTGCTTCCCCTTCCTTACACGCTCCTCTTGGAAGGGCTGGACATGCCCAGGAGGGGCCAAGGTGGCGGGTGTGGTGGTGAGAGCGAGTGCACAGATAGATGCTCACACAGGCAAGGAGGGAGTGGAGGCTGGGCTGCCCACCGAGGGGCTCCAGGGGTCTCACTGGGGCAAGGCCTTGAGGATGGCATTTACCTCCTCCGCCACAGCTGTCAGGGCAAACTCAAACTGGTCCTGGGGAAGGGTAGAGGGAGGAGGGTTATGGGGAGGCCCGGCCTCTGCTCCTGCCCTGGGATGGGGGGGTGGGCTTTGGGGCGGTTACTTGGGGGAGAAGGAGGGAGCCCTCCTTGGGGAGATTTGGAGGCAGGCAGGAGAGGCAGGCCACTGCAACTTTCCCTGGGGAAAGGTCATGGCTAGGGTAGGTGTAGAGAGAAACAGTCACCTTAGAGCGAACAAGGCCAGGCCGCTGGTCACGGACATGCTCCAGGGTGGCAGCAATGTCGATCTCCTTCACTCCTGGTGGGAGGGGTGTGGGGATACACAGATGCTCAGAGGGTGTCCAGAGGAGGGTAGGACCCAGAAAGCCTAGGGCATCTTGGGATGGGAGGCTCAGAGGATTACCTGGGGGTGTGGCGACCTGCCCTCCACGAACTCCTGTGACCCCAGGGGCTGGGGAGACTCTAATCTGGGGCTGGGCTGGGGACATGGTGGGGAGGGGCCTTACCTTTTGCCATGCGGTTCAGTACCATGTCGATGAGGATGTAGGTGCCTGTCCTCCCTGCACCATCACTGCAGTAGGAGATGGTGACAGGCTGAGCTGGGGACCCAGCAGGAAGGGGGAGGGGAGGGGACATGGAGGCTTGGGGTAGAGACGGTGGTGGAGCCATTAGGGTTAGCTGCGGGGTTGGATGGCATGACTGAGCCGAGGATTAGGGATGGGGTCATAGCTCTTGGGTCCTGGGAATTGGGCCTTGAGTGGGGAGCCTGTGACTCATGGGGTGTCTCTTGGGCAATGAGCCAACTGAAAAGGAGAGCCCTGGCTCCACCCTGAGGTGGAGGCAGTGAGAGGGAATGGGAATAGCCATTTCCAGCCACTGGGCAGGCTTTCCTTCAGCCAACGTCTTATGTAAATGGCAAGATGGTAAATATTTTCAACTTTGTGGGCCACATATAGCCTCTGTCGTGTGTTCTTTTTTTTCCTTCAACTATTTAAAAATGGGGACATCATTCTTAGCTCATGGGCCAATAAGAAAATAGATGGTATGCTGAATTTGGCCCGTGGGCTGTTGTTTGCTAGTATCAAGGGGACAGTCAAACAGTGTGCTTGGGAGATGCACACGGAGAGCAGGACCGGAGAGGGGTGGGAACCAGGATGTGCCCCCTTCAGGGCCCCCTGGCTTGGGCCTGGCCTGTCCCCCCACCCCCCACCCCCTCCAATCGCATACGCACCTGCAGTGCACGATGATGGGGCAGGAGCGGCCCCGGTAGCACTTGTTCACCTTCCTGCAACAAGAAATGGGCATGAGGCCAGGGGGCACCAGCAGAGGCAAAGGGGAGCTGAGACACACACCTGTGGGCTTGTCTTCCTTTTCTCCCCACCTGCCCAGGGCTGAGGAGGGAAGACGGCTGGACGGAGGAGTTGTGGCTGGAGGCCAAGAACCAGAGATGGCGTTGGGGGGCACTGGGCTTGCCTTGTCACTATGGGCCTAGGCTATGCACCTGGAACAACTGATAAATCAGTTGCTCTGATTTATCAGATAAAACCTGATAAATCAGATCAACCGATAAAAACCTTTCAAGCCCCAGTTTTCTTACCTGTAAAACGGGTATGATAGTAATAGTAACCTCCTTCTTAGGGTTCTTATTACATGGATTATGAGATAATCCATATAAAGGACTAAGTGCTAAATCTGGCACACAGTAGGTGCTCATTAAATGATGGCACTATTAAAGATAAAATGTCATAATATTAACAGTCTCCCCTGCCTGAAGTTCAGGGAGGATAGGTGTTCAGGTGACTTCAAGAGTGTCAGAGCACACTATTGCTCTGCCCCTGGGTGTTCCCCTCCCACCCAGGCTCCTTGTGGTCCTCACCAGCAGTGAGGTCTGGTTGTAGCTCTGGGTGCAGAGTTCCTCTGGTGAGGGGATGACAACCCCTCAGCTCTGAATATACTGCCGCCCACTGTCTCCCTGGATAAGTCTTACCCCAGCACAGGTGCTCTGTGATTGGGTCATATTCAGACTATGGGTCCACCTGGACCTCAGACTCTGCTTCTTGGACCACAGCTCAGCAAGGAGCAGGTGGGTTCTCCCTCTCTCATGGCCCAGTCTAACCTGCCCTTGTTCCTTATGACATTCCTGACTTGAGAGTCACTTGCAGACTCCTGATACTCCCAAAGGACAAGGGCAAGGGAAAACCTTTTGAGGGGTTATTAGAGCATTTCAGAGGAGCTTGGAACTTAGTGGTCTCCCAGTCTGGTACCCCCAGACTTGCTGGGGCCAGGTGACTTGAATGGTTTTCTAGAAGTCCACGTGATTCCTTAGCGTATCGGCTGGTAGATCAGGGCTGGGGCTGAACAGAAGTTGTCACGGTGGCTCCCAATCAGTTAATAATAATGACAACAAATAGTACTTGGAATTAACAGAGCCTTTGCTATATGCTGGAGCTTCCCTGGTAGCTCAGCTGGTAAAGAATCCACCTGCAATGCAAGAGATCTGGATTCTATCCCTGAGTTGGGAAGATCCCTTAGAGAAGGGAAAGGCTACCCACTCCATTATTCTGGCCTGGAGAATCCCATGGACTGTATAGTCCAGGGGGTCACAAAGAGTCTGACACGACTGAGCAACTTTCACTTTTACTTTTGCTATGTACCTGGCACTTAAAGTAGATTTTATAGATTTCATGCTACTGATTTTTGTAACAATCCCTTAAGGTATGGGTCATCAATCTCATTTCACAGGTAAGAAAACAGATGGAGGTCAAGGAACTTGATCAGTCATTTTCTAAGACTTCAAAATTTATTTTGCCTTCCCTCTGATAGACCTTCACCAAAACATTATTTATTAAGCAGCAATTAATTTGTTCTGGGTGTCTAAGCCAATTGAGTTTACATAATTCCAGCCTGAAGCAAAGAAACATAACCTTTTCGCTTACCTGTGCAGCCTTAAAATAAGTCCATGCACTCATTTTATAAAGATTTTTAAATATGGAAAACAAAAATTACCCCTGATACCCTTGATGGTGCCTTCAAGAAGCCTGTACCTTAGGTTGCATGGACCCCAGTTAGAAACCATTGTCCTGAGGCTCAGAAACTACCCCCAGGTTCCTGCCCCAGTTCTGTTCCTCTGCTTTCTGCCCAGCACCTAGAGACCTCAGAGCGGCCCGGCAAGGGGCAGAGAAGCAGGAGGAAGCTGCAGTGTGGGTGAGGTCCCTGCCATGGCAGCAGGCTTCTCAGCCACCTCTCTGTGGAGGGAAGGCAGGGCACTCTGGAGGCCTGGACACGGTTTTAGCATCTGAAGAGGGCAAGTCCCCCTGTTGGTTTCCTGTCCCAGCCCCCACCTGGTTCCATGAGTCCCCAAGAGTCCAGAGATTCCCGCCCACCTGCAACTCCCTTTGATAGTATTTGTCCCTTCCCTGAATCTCCCCAGCCCCCAGCTCTCCCATCACCCTTCAGGGTGGTCCCTGGGCCACACGTCCTCATGTCCCATCCATGCAGCGGCCACACCTGCCAGTGATCACTTTTGTGACTATGCAACTGGAGTGAGAATACTAGCTGCAGATCACAAAAATGACGCTGGCAGCCGTGAGAGAGAGAGAGAAGAGGGAGGAGACAGAGAGGGGAGACAGAGCAACGGAGAGGCAGAGACATGTAGAGAAAGAGAGGAGGGGGGAGACAGAGACAAAGAGAGGCAGAGTAAATAGGCAGAGATGGGAGGGAGGTGAAGGAAACAGCTGAGAGATGAAACAGGGAGAGGTGCAGAGCGGGGAAATGTGGATGGAGTTGGGGAGTGAGACAGACTGTGAGACAGAACGATGGAGAGAGAGCTGAGGGGGAGAGGGAGGGTGGGGGAGAGAAAAGTGGGAAGGAAGGGAGAGAAAGAGGGAAAGAAATAAAAACAGAGGCAAAGAGATACAGAGGGTAAAGAAGGGGGAAGGCAGGGGGGAGTGAGAGAAAGCAGGGGGACAACAGACATAGAGACTGGACACCAGGAAACACAGGACAGGAGGAAATAGACAGCAAGGACCAAGGAGAAGGAGAGAGGGAGGGAGGGGGCTAGAAACAAGATGAGCCTTTCAGGGTATAGCGGGGCGGAGGGAGAAGAAGGTTATGGAGAAAGAGTGGGAGATAGAAAAAGAGGGCAAGAGAGAGGGAAGAGGCAGCCAGCCAGCAGAGAGAGCGAGCAGTCAGGAGCTGGACCACAGCAATGGACGGATGGGCACAGCGAGACAGAGCGTCAGTCTTGGTTTGGGGGGTGGTGTTCGGAAGGGGACGCCAGGAGGTCAGAGTCAGTCCTGGTTTGGGGGTGTCTAGAAGGGGACACCAGCAGACCAGAAGCTGAGGCTCCAGGTCGGGCGAGAGGGCCTGCCTCTCCTGACCTGGGGCCCCAGGAGGAGCTGATAGGCTGCAGGGAGGCGCCAGAGCCCGGCTCCCGGCCCCCTTGCTCCTAGGCTGCTCTCTCCCGGGCTTCTGGGAGCCTTCCTCGGGCCGCCCCACCTCCCAGGGGTGCCGGCTCACCTGCGGAAGTCCAGGAGGGGCCGGGTGGAGGCCGGGGTGCCCTCTGCCGGCCAGCTGAGGAAGTGGAACTGCGTGAGCGTGCGCGTCTCCTGGGTCTGCACGTTCTTCAGGTAGAAGCTCCGCACCAGGAAGTCCTCGCACCAGATGTGCTCCGACACCAGGTTCACCTGCGAGGGTGGGCGCGCAGGCCTGAGCGCGGCAGGGCCTCTCCAAATCCTCCCGGCCTCCCAGGCCAGTCAGGAAGCTCACTCAGCTGTCCCCAAGAACCCTAGCCATCTGTGTCTAGGACTTATGGACTGCTCAGGACAACTGGAGGCTTTTCCACCTAGACACAACTAGTCTTTTTGGCCGCATAGCGGGACCATAGCTCCCCGACTACGGATCGAACCTGTGCCCCCTGCAGTGGCAGCTCGGATTCTTAACCATTGGACCCTCCGGGAAGTCCTGTGTGCTTCCTGAAATCAGTGTCTCCTTCCTCTTTTGTGCAAAGACTAGCACAGTGTCTGTGTTACACACCATAAACTTTGATAAAATTCTGTATTTTCATTTGATTTTTTTCTTTAAC
The DNA here is from genome assembly GCF_055505025.1 of Bos grunniens. NCBI lineage: Eukaryota > Metazoa > Chordata > Mammalia > Artiodactyla > Bovidae > Bos > Bos grunniens. The sequence continues at coordinate 29,574,199 of NC_141166.1, read as the reverse complement.
CCCAAGCAGGACCAATTTTTAAAGCTTAAAATGAGAAAGTATTGTGTGCTCATCTAATGCTGAAAATTTGTTATCCAGAGCTCATTTAGAGACAAGAAGCTTCTGTTGTGCAAATAACATCTCTTGTTTTATTGGGGGGGGGGGGTCACTTCCTATTGGTCAGGAATGTTTCTTCTTCCTCTACTTTGTCTCTGCCCAGACCACCCCCAGTGTTTTTCTATTTTTCATAAGCAACATGTGTGATTGGCAGCATTTCTTTCTTTGCTTTGGCCTCCAGGAAACTCAGATCTAAACTAGACTCAATAAAAGTAGGACTAAGTCTTGGTCTTCGAGTATACTTATCTTCCCTGTCTCAAAACTGTACTCCTGGCTCTTAGCTTCTTACCTTAGTTTCAGTGGTTTTATAGTTTTATATCTGTACCTTTCATCATAGGTCCCTACAAGTGCTTTTCAGCCCTAGACTAGACACACACATACACACATGTATATGCATATATGTATGTATGTGAATGCTTTCCTGGTGGCTCAGACAGTAAAGAATCCACCTGCAATGCAGGAGACCTGGGTTCAATTCTTGGGTTAGAAAGATGCCCTGGAGAAGGGCATGGCAGCCCACTCCAGTATTCTTGCCTGGAGAATCCCCACGGATAGAGGAGACTTGCGGGCTACAGTCCTTGGGGTCTCAAAGAGTTGGACACGACTGAGTGAGTAAGCACAGCACAGCATGTGTGAATATGTGTAATACATGGATGTTTATATACATATACAGTCGCACATGTATGAAGGGTGCACCGCCCACTTTCCCCACCCCCATTTTCTCCTGGCCGTGGGGTTCTGCTGACCTCATATACGTGGTAGAGGGAGGAACCCTCGTCCGGCCAGTAGCGATCACACTGCTTGACACCATCCTCCACCAGCGGGGTCAGCATGACGATGACAGTGCAGCCACTCTCCCACACCATCTAGGGACAGATGATGTCTAGCACCCAGGTAAGCTCCATTCTAACCTCCCTGGGACCTGGTTGGCCCTGGCTGCCCACAAGGGACCCCGGTCCCTGGAGACACCCTCCCTCCAAAAGCCCACCTGCCAGAAGTCTGCAATGGTATGCGACAGCGGTCCCTGTGTGGCTATGTAGGCTGGCATCCGAGGGTCGTGCTCAATCTGGGGGCAGGGAAAATACATCATGAACCAGAATAGGAAATGCCATTATGGAGAGGTCTGGTCAAAGGGAGCAGGCCAGGGTCTGGGGGAGCCTCAGAACTCCCGTTTCCATGCCAGATATCAGGCCCACAATTCCAGGGCCTTGGGGAGCGGGAAATGGAGTCTATAGGGGCAGGATGAATATGGGGGAGGAGATGGGAGCCACTCACAATGGGGCTGGCATTGATGTAATCACTCCGAGAAGGGCTGCTCTCCACCTTCAGCTTGATGCGAGCATGGTCATCTGCACAGACCCCAACCCCACCCCAGAAACCCCTCTGGTCACTGGGGTCCTGGCACCTCTGCCACTCAGCCTCAGCCAGGAGCCCAGCCCCTACCCCAAGCCCTCCGGACTCCCAGCAGACAGAAGGCTGGGCCAACAGGACTCACTCACAGGGTAGGAAGTCAGGGTGGCGGTTCTTTTTGATGTTGCCCTCACCCTGGGCAGTGGCACAGGTGTTGGGCTCCGCCTGGTAGGCACACAGGGCCTGCCACTCCTTGGCCAGGCGGTCCCTGTTCCGAAGGTGGTCCTCCATGTAGGCCTGCAAGGACACCACAGCCTGGCGCCGGCCCCCACTGCCAGCCCTGCCCCTCCCACCACCCGGTCCCCTCCCTGCCTCTGGGCCCATGCCCCATCCTGACCAGAATCATGTGTCCCGTGGAGATGTCCATGTTGGCTTGGGCGGGCTCCTCACACCAGGACGGGGTGCTGCTGTGGGAGCTGGGGCTGGCCTGGGCAGCATCGCTGAACTGTGAGGACACGCTGCTCACCCGAGAGGGCTCGGGTGGACCCTCCGCCCTGTTGAACAGGGACTTTGTAGCCATATGCTGGCGGCATAGATCCTGCAGAAGAAGGACAGGGCAGGATCCATGTTCTCCTGAAGCCTTTTCAACAGAGTCCTTAGGATGGTCCTGGATTGCTTTTGAATGAAACCTGTCTCCTCTGGGGTGGGGTCTTCTGCCCTGGGTCTTCTGCCTCATCCTTTCCAGGGCTGTTCTGCTTGTGTGGCCCATGACAACTTCAGATATTACAGAGCAGAATCCAGAACCCCCTGAATGGTGGTATTGGGGAGAACTTCAGGAACCACCTGTTCTCAATTCCCATCCATTCAAAATGCCCCCACGACATCCCCTTGCTGGGGCTTCTCCAGCCCCTGCCTGGATATCCAACTCCCTGCCCTCATCTTACATGAGACCCAGACTCCTGAGCCCCTTCCATTCCCTTTCATCAACAAGCTTCTGGGGCTGCACACCTGGTACTCAAAGGTCGTGTCACCATGGGCCCCCTCGGGTCCCAGGGCGGCCAGGCGCTCCTTGTCCCGCTGTCGTGCATGCTGCCGCACACACAGAGCCACTGCCAGGGCCACGAGCAGCCCAGCCACACCCGCCAGGGCCACCAGAGTAAGAAGCACGGACCGCATGGGAGAAGTGCTGTGGGCCGGTCGGGGAAGGATGGCGGCTGCCTCCTCCCTCTGTGGGAACAAGGTTAGAATCAAGGTGGGCAGTGGTGGTGCGGGGAGACTTAGGAGCTGCTCCTCACTCCTGTCCCACACCCCACTCCCTGCTAGGATATCTCCTGGGGAAAAGCTGAGAGGCAGGGACATGGTGGTACAGGCAGAGGGACTCAAGTAGACCCAAGATCCCTCTTTCTCAATCCCCATGGGACCAACTCAACCACATTGTACTGCCAGAGACTTAGTGGGTGACTCTCCCTAGGAGTTTTTGTATTAAAAAATGGATGTAGAGAAGTATAGAGACCCAGGAAGTCAAATAGTAGAACATGAGGCATCAGTGTTGGATGCATAATAGAAGCATATTTTGAGTTCAAAGTCCTTTCTGTGTAATGTTTTCCCTTGGAATCTGAGACTTTGCTCTAGCATATCTATGGACGGCTGGGCCACCTCAGGTAGTTCTTCCAGGTGAGCTGGCTGCCTATAGAAGGCTGATCCTACAGGGAGCTGGAGCCACTGGGGCCATCTGCTGGTTGGAAAGAAAACTGCATGGAGGAGGGCTGCTTCAGCAAAGGTGGTGTATTTCAGCTCCTGTTCTGCCAAGACTGCCTTCATTTCTGGTGGGCAGCATCAGCCAGCGGGGACTTTGACTGATTCTTCAGTTATCTCATACCTGTCCCACTCCTGTCTGCAAGATCTGGAGCCCTGTCTGTGCTTCCAGTTCAGACTTCACCAACCCTGCAGGGAGGACGGAGGTCAGATCCTCTCCAGCCCCAATATGGTCTCCACCCCATGCCATGCAATGCCCCGTGGCAGGCCGGGCCCATATGGCCCGGGTCTGGGAATATTCCTGGGTCTGGGAATGTTTCAAGGAGAGCATCAGCCACCGGTCTGGGTCTATACAACTAGGGCTAGGGTGAAGAAGTAATTACCCGCTTGCTGGGTCACATCAGCCAAAGACAGGTTCTGTTCATTGTGCCGGATGCGGAAGGTAAGGGCTGGTCCCACGACACTGCCGAATAGGAGGTATATTACTGCCTCACCCATCACAGATCCCAGATTCAAAATGAGAGATCTGCTCTGGTCCTCTCCCTATTAGAGGATGGGGCTGAAACCCATGCCATACGAGGATGTTTCAGGAGGGAAGATACTGGACAGGCCAGCAGCAGGGCAAAGTGTGGCTGTACCTTCAATGAAGCTGGAAACATCTGTGACCTGACCTCGGCCCCTTACCTGGAGTTTGTCTTCCCCTCCTCCCTTGAGCCCCCTAGGCCCCACCCCCTTCAAGCTACCTGCCGCCCCAGCCAGATTGAGCCCCACCTGATGTTGATGAAGCTGCCCGAGGACATGTGCACGTGCTCAGCCAGGATCTCCAGCAGCCTCACTCCTGCAGCCAGACTCAAGGGCCTGGAGTTGCAGAGCCGGTAGAGGAAGGAAAGTGGGGACCCTCTTGGCCACTTTCTTGAAACACCCTCCAAGGGTGTCAAGACATCCAGAGGTGCAGAGCAGTCCCCCCCACCCCCATCTACTTCACATCTGCGTTTCTGCTCTCTGCCTCCCAAGGCAGGCCAGCCCAACCCCCAAGGGAACAAGAGGCTGCCCCGCGTGGGAGCCCTTACTTCTGGTCGGTGACAATGTAGCCGTATTCCTCTGCTGATGGCCGAGTGGAGGGCTGCCCCGCCACGGTGGGCTGGCTCTGGCCCAGCGGGCTTTTCTTCTCTACCAGGACTGGAGTGGCGGGGGGGCCAGCAGCTTTCGGGGGCTCAGAGGATCCGGTGCTCAGCTCCTTCTGGGCTTTATTGGAGGTGGAACTGCCAGTGGGGGATCCAGGCAGGGAGGGCATTGGGGGTGGAGGCTCTGCTGGGTCTTCGCCCTGAACCTGCTCCTCCATTGTCTGTTTAGAAGAGAGGATAGAGGTAAGGTCTCTAACAGTGAAGGGGTTAAGGAAAGGGGGTCTACAATCTGGACCCTGAGTTCCCATAGGGGTGCTTATGACTGTTTCTCTTTCTATCCCCAGACCCAGGTCAGCATTGGGTACTGAGAGGGCATCCAGGAAAGTGAGCCAAGTGGATGAATGAATGAATGAATAAAGGGCTGAATGAATGATTATTCATGATAAGTAATAATTGACAGAATGGGGCTGGAGTGGGGAGAAATTCCAGAGTGAGGAAAGCTGGAGTTAGGGGAGAAGATGAACAGGCAGCCAGTGCTTTTTCGACTTTTGTTTAGCCACACAATCTTAGAAATCCAACGTGTGAAACGGACAGAGCCTCAAGCTGTAGGGCAGTCAGGAGCCTGCCTGCTCCCTTCCCTCCCTTCGCCTAAGGATCTCATTTCAAGAGCAAGGTCTGACACGACTGCAGTGAAAAAAAAGCATGAATCAAGAATTCTCGCTTCTGGTCCCAGCTCTGCCTTCAGCCTGAGGTGAGACTTTAAACAATGACTTGCAGCCTCCGGGCCTCTGTTGAAGGGTCAGAGAATACAGATTCTGGGTCCTGAGCCTGAGATTTAGATTTCAGCTAAGGGCGTTTGCTGCCTTACGGGTCAGGGAGGTGTTGCAAACTCACTTTCTTGATGTCAGCTCCAACGTTTACAGCTCCTCCTGTAGAGACAGGAAAAACAAAACTCTGGGCAAAGGGCCAAGGCCAAGGTCCACACAACGCAGGTAGGAGAAAGGGCTGGTAGCTCTGAGTCTGTGGCATCTGCTATGGGCTCTCCCCGCAGTCAGTAACCAAGGCTGTTGTTGAGTTCATCCTAAGCATGGCCTCATGCCTCTGAGTGTGTTAGTCCCTCAGTCATGTCTGACTCTTTGTGACTGCAGAGACTGTAGCCTACCAGGCTCCTCTGTCCATGGGATTCGCCAAGCAAGAATACTGGACTGGATTTCCATGCTCTTCTCCAGGGTATCTTCCTGACTCAGGGATTGAACCCACTTCTTTTGTTTCTCCTGCATTGGCAGGTGGATTCCTTACCACTGTACCACCTGGGAAGCCCCATGCTTCTGGGCTTCTGCATCATGGGCTCAGTTACTTCAGTTGTATTCGCCTCTTTGTGACCCCATGAACTATATCCCGCCAGGCTCCACGGGATTCTGGAGCGGGATGCTGTGCCCTCCTCTATATCTTCCCAACCCAGAGATCAAAGCCACATCTCTTATGTCTCCTGCATTGGTAGGCAGGTTCTTTACCACTAGCACCACCTGGGGAAGTCCCTTCTGCTTCATGCATGCACGCTCAGTCACTTCAGTCGTAACTGATTCTTTGTGACCCCACGGACCATAGCCCACCAGGCTCCTCCACCCGTGGGATTTTCCAGGCAAGAACACTGGAGTGGGATTGCCATTTCCTTCTCCAGGGGATCTTCCCAACCCAGGGATGGAACCCGGGTCTCCCACATTGCAGGCAGACTCTTTACCTTCTGAGCAACCATTGCTTGATCAACTCCTCCCTATTTTTGGCCACATCCCTCAAAGCTATTCTTTGCACAGTCCTCTCTTACCTGTCAATTAGTGGCTTCTTGGCAATGACCTTAGGTCATCAGCATCTTCTGCCTAGCCTTCCCAGTGCCTCCAGATCCCCAGCTCACACCCTCATTGGCTTCTTTCCCCATTACTTCCATCTCCCAGTCCTTTCCGGCTCTAACTCCTCAGCTCACCACCTCACCCCTTGCTTCCTGACCGTGGCTGTCAATGACTCCGTGTCTCAAACCAACTCCCTCCCCTGAGCTTGGCCCTTCCCCTCTAGACTGTTTCTTGTGGCCTTGAGAAGTGGGGCAAGAGGCCTCTGTGGGGTTGGCAGTCTCTCTGCCCTGACACTCACCTGGATTTTGTCTGGCACCCTTGGGCAGCAGCTGCAGCAGGGTCGAGAGGGTAGAGAGCTGCTCTGGGGTCAGCTGATGCAGCTCCACACCATAGCCCGCCAGCACAGCGGCCACTCTCTGCAGAGTCACATCTGCTGGGAGCCAGACACGGAGCTCAGGACTGGTGCCAGGATGAACTTACGGGATGAGTTTGCAGGTGGGTGGGGACCCCCACATTTAGGAACTTTTCAAACACCAGGACACGGATGCCCTCCCCTTCCCATCTTTGTCCACACTTTGGGGGAAAGCCCTTCAGGTGTCAAGACCAAACTTCAGGCCCAGTAGGGACTCCTCGATTCCCTAGCTGGAGAAGGCATGTCAGCTCCACCCACTACTGTATCCTCAATGCCTACTTATGCCTGGCAGAGAGCAGGCAGTCAGTAGGCATTAGTTGAGTGTACAGATGACTTTAAGGACAAATTAACAAGTGCATGCATAGTCAGGACAGACCCCCCCGTCTCTGCCCCTGCAGAAAGCAGCCCCATAGGCATGGAGTGGATGCTGAGGCCACGGTTACCTGGCTGCTCTGCTGGGGCGGGAGGTTTCTCCTCACGACCCTCTAGTCCTTCCTCCTCATAGCCCTCCGAGGAGTCCCCTGCCCGGCTGCTGCCCCCTGGCTCTGGCAGCCTTGGTGCCCTGGTCCTGCTGGGCACTTGTGACTCCTGGGCCAGGTAGAACAGCTCTGACTCCTGGAAAAGCTGAGCAGGTGGAGGCCCTGGAGGGTCCCCATAGGAGTGGCCAGGGTGAGCCCCAAACATGCCCTTGGAGCCAGCTCGGCTGAGGAAGGCAGGGGCTTCAGCCTTGGGCAGGGGGTCAACACTGACCATTCCTGGGGAGCTCTCTGAGCCCCGGGAGCCATCGCGGGAGCCAAACTGTAGGAAACCAGAGATTGGGATAAGAGCAGATGTCAGCATGGGGATTAGGGTTGGGAGGGGGCCAGTGTCTAGAGCTCACCTGATGGAACAGGTAGGGCTGCAGCAGGGCAGGTTCATAACTCAGGGCAGGATGCGGGGGCTGTGGGGGCAGCAGCAGATGCTCCAAGAGAGGGGGCAGCAGCTCAGCCTGCAAAGGGGACAGGGGGGAGCCCGCCCCAGCTCTGCTCCCACCTACTGAAGGTCGAGGAAGCCGATGCTGCAGAGCTGGGGCGGAGCCAGTGGGGATGCCCTGTAAAAGCAGCTCCCCAGCGGGACCAGGTCTCCTGGGCACCAAGCCAGATCTGAGGAGGAAAGCAAAGTGTGTGTGTGTGGGTGTGGGTGGGTGTGTGCGCGCACGCGCGTGTGTGTGTGTGCATGTGTGTTGGTTGTGTGGGGCAACAGTGTACAGAATCTATGAGGCAGAGATGCTGGGGGCCAGGCAGGCTTAGCCTAAAGTAAACCTGATCTCTCAAGAGATGAGGTAGCCTCAGGAGAGGAGAGAGTAGCATGGAGAAGGGCCAGAGGTCTACACCTGGGTAGAGGTCATCACCTCCCTGGTAAGCGTGCCTGGGTCCCTGAAACACAGCAGCAGAGCTGATGAAGCATGAAGCTAAGGACAGAAAAGGGGAGAGTGGGGAGCAGAGGAAGGGAGCTGGGAACTGCTCTAGAAGAACTGTGGCTGCAACTTGCCCCGTTGCCCCTGTGTGCACGTCCCCAAGCACACATCCAAACATTCAGTGCCGTGTCCCGTCCTACCCAACTCTGCCTTCTTCACCTGGTATCATCCTCTGAGCCCCAAGCCCTCATTTACTTTCCTTTGCTTTACAGAGCCTGAATGATGCCTTCAGAGCCCCTAACCATAATAGGAAGATGGTACCTCTTACCATGTAGTAATAAAACTGAACATTAAACAGCCTCAGTCTGACAAAATTCTAATCTGTTCCATGATGACTGCTTTGATGCTTCTTTTAAAATACCAAATGTCCAAATGTTTCAAAGTAGTCTTTAACATTGTGAATCAACTATGCTATGATAAAAATTTTAAGAAAAGACTTTATCCGGCAAAAAAAAAAAAATCCCCCAGTTTTGAATGCCCTTGTTTTGCTAGATCCCCAGGGATGAGCTCAGCTCATGTTGGGCATGTGGGAATATCAATTGACCACTCCAGAGCCTTTTTCACCCATGCCCCAGCCTGCTGGTCTCTGTACATACTTTCCTCTCTCCATCAGGAGGACCACAGATGCACCAGCCTTGCAATGCTAGAGCTGATGACAAATGATGCCTACCTGTCCCTTGGATGAGGCTCAGGGGGGCGAAGCCTGGGGATACGCTCCATCTCCTGGGAGATCACATACTGGGTGAGGTCATCATGCCAGGACAGTCCTTCCAGGGAGAGAAAAGAGTGAGATGGAGATTGTCCCTCAGGCTTGGGACAGTCTGAGGGCTCAGTAACAGGGGCCAGTGCAGATCAAAACTGCACCCTCTACCCTGCAGTGTACTGAACTGGGAAGAGCCCAGGAGCAGTGGAGGGGGTCCAGAAACCTGGTGGGTGATCTGAGTTGTCCTTTCCGCCTCCCCCCACCGCACCCCCAGGTGCAAATCTGGAAGTGAGACTGCTTCCGGTGAGACTGGGTTTAAATCCTCTGCCACTTACTAACTGTATGTCCTTAGCTGAACCTCTGTGAGCCTTAGTGCTCTTATCTGGAGAATGGGGCTTTATACCTCCTAAAATTGTTGTGATAGTTAAAACACAATATAAAATGGTTAGAATAGTACCTGACACATTATGAGTATTCAATAAATGCTATCATTATTACTCTCATCAATATTATTATTCACCTTATTTTTATTGATCCTGAACCTTAGTTTTCTTTATTTGTGGTGGTGGTGGTTTAAGTGGGAATAACGTATACTTTATGGGTCTGTTCAGTTCAGTTCAGTAGTAAAGATTAAATGCAATCAGGGACTTAAAAATGCTTGGAAACCTTCAAAGCACTTATACACCTGTTTTAAGCCTTCATTATCATCATCTTATCCTGAAGGCAGATCTGTTTGACCATTTCCCTCAATGAACTCTGCTTGCAGGAAGTCAGTCATCTATTCTAAAAGGATAACCTCCTATTCTCCAGTCCCACCTACTCCCATTCCTTTTTGCTTGCTTCTGGATTAATACTCATATTGCTTTTAACTCATATCATGGGATCTATACCTGCCTTTTTGCCTATTAACATAAGATGAACTATCTGTGTTTCTATAAAAGGCCAATCCTCCACTTGGGCACTAGATTTCATCCCCTGCTAACCTACTCAAGAACATCTTCCCCACAATTCTCCCCTTTTTCCTATATCATTGTTTTCTCCTGTTGTCTACTGAATTATTCCCATTCATATACAAACACAATGCAATTTCTTCCATGTTATAATAAAAATACTGTTTGAATCCCACATTCCCCTCCAGCTGTCACCCCATTTTTTTGTAGCAAGACTCTTTGAAAGTGTTATCTCTGCTGGCTGTATCCACTTCCTTTCCTTCCATTCCCTCTTACCCACTCTATTCAGGATTTTTCCCCCCAACTACTCTACTAAAACTATCATCAAGATCACCAGTGGCTTCTGTATATCTAAATCTAGGGTTACTCTGGAGAAGGAAATGGCAACCCACTCCAGTATTCTTGCCTGGTAAATCCCGTGGGAAAGGAAAAATAAATAAATAAATCTAGGGTCAGTTCTCAGATCTCATCTTACTTAAGCTACCACCATCATTTGACACTGTTGATCACTCCTTCCACCTTGATACACTCTCACTTAGCTTCTAGGACACCAAACACTCTTGTTTCTCCTTCTACCCCATTGGGTCTCCCTTCTCAGCCTCTCTTGTTGATTCCCCTCCTTCTCCTGGTCCTCTTAATAGAATTCTTTAGGGTTTTTCTTCATATTGACTCAATCTCTTGACTATTTCATCCATCTCATGGGTTTAATTACCATCTATACACCAAAGAATTCCAAATTTATATCTCTACTTCAGACTTCTCTCTCTCTTTCAAAACCCAATCTTATATACTCAACTTTCCATTCTAATTGAGTGGACATCTTAACTCAGTATAATCAAAACTGAGCCCTGCCCCTTCCCCAAGTTTATACTTCTGAATAGTTAATATTTTAATGTTTAGTATTTCTGTTTGTACCATTGATTCCCTACATCCTATTCTCAACACAGCAGCAAGAGTGATCCTTTTAAAGTAGAAGTGATATCAAGTACCCCTATGCTCGAACCTTGTGATGGTTTCCTCTTTTACTCAGAGTATGGTCAGAGTCCACACATTCTCCTATAAAATCTTAGAACATCATTACCTACCTGACTGCATCTTCTGCTCTGCCTCTGCATCACTCCTCTACAGCCTTCTGTAGAGGTGTTTTCCATGGTGTTCCTCAAACTCATGCTTAGGGCTTTTGTTCTAGATCCTTGGCCAACCAAAATACTCTTTCCTAAGATAACCTTCTGGAAAACATCCACACCTCCTTGATGTATTTATTCAAATTTCATAGCCTCACTAAGATCTATCTTGACCACTCATTTTAATAGTATGGCTTCCTACCTCACCATTTCTGATCCCTTTATCTTGCTGTAATTGTTTTTTTCCATGGCACTTATCCCCTTCTAACATACTAGTATTTTCTAATTTATATAATGTAGCACCTCCCTTCATCTCCTGAATATAAACCCTAGTAGGCAGAGATCTTCATTTCACCCCTTGATAAATCCTAAACACCTAAAACTATGTTTGCCACATAGAACTACCCAATAAATGAATGAATTTATTTGCATGAATGAATTGAATGAGTGGGGTGTTCTCCTGGCTGAGGACCCCAGGATTACCTCTGGAATACTCAGTCAGTTCCAGAGAGTGGGCTGATCTCAAAGAGATGAATGCTGGCCTCTTCCAGTGGCTTCTTCCAGAAGCCTTCTCTGGATTCCTCCAGAGAATCTAAGTGTGAACAGTGTATCTCTAGGGTTCTACTCCCACTCCTGTCTCCAGTAAGGTCTGGGAAGTTGAGGCTCCACAGTCGGTGTGATAGGAATGTCCCATGAGAGAAAACCTGGAGTCAGATGGTCCCTCCCTTCCCCATTTCATCTAACCAAGTTACAGCCTCTCTCCTCCAGTGCATCTAGACCTCACCTTGGGACATGAGCTGCCGGAGCACACCTTGTAAGCGTTGAAGAACTGGGGATGTGACTTGCAAAAGGGGCCGGGCTTGCCCCACTCCCACCTGGCACTGTCCAAACAAGCCATCTAAGAGCACAAAAGTGGTGTCAGCAGAGGGCTTGGACAAGAGGCCTTCCAAAGTCCAGGTTGCAAATAGACAGCTCTGTCTCTATCTCCTCTTTTGGCTTCAGAGGGCTTTGCTCCTCCAGGTCATCCCCCCTTCTCTCCAAGTGCAATTCCTCTTCTGACTTCCAGGCACCCCCCCCCCCCACACACACACACTACTGTCTCACTGTGTACCCTCCCCCCACCCCCCAACCGACTTGTAAGTCTTATGTTCGGTTTCACTCACCCTGAATACAGACTTCAAGATGAGAGCAGAGTCTGCGGTCAAACAGACAGCCTGTAGAGAACAGGTGAGCAGAGAGGCTCAGATACCCCTATGCATACAGTGGTCAGATGGATGAACAGGCTAGGGAAGGGGGAAGCAGATGGGATCCAGTCTTTCATTCTAAGGAAGGCTTTAAGCTGAGAGGAGAGGAGGGAAGAGGCCTCCTCTTCTTAAGAGGGGACTCTGGCTTTGGATTTCAAAGATCTGCAAGTTTGGATTCTTTCCTTAAAAGCCTCAGTTTGTTTAACTAAGTAATGGGGAGAAGAAGCCCTTCAGGTGCATGGGGATGGTGATGGTGGAGAATCATAAACTTCTACTCTGATAGAATTACTGCGGGGTAGTTTATGTCCAAATTCAGAGGGAAAAGGGACTTTCCTTCCCAAATCTCCAAAAGTATCTTATGCTGGCCTGGGACTCAGAAGAGATGGGAACCCTAGCACACTTCCGCTTCGCATGGGAAAGGGTGGAATGGCTCTAAGGCAGTGCTCCCCACACTGTCCCTCTAAGTTCGGGGCCCTAGCGCTGTTGGCGCTGTTCGCGGTGCTGAAGCTCTGAGCCCGGCGCCTCTGAGGGTTTGCCTGGAAGCAGTTATGGGGGAGGGAAGGGCGACCGAGTGAGGAGCCTTTAAAAGACTTGACCTCTCCGCCATTCCAGCCTTCATCTTCCACCCTAACCAACCCGCAGCGCCACAGGAAGTACCTTGCCCTGGCCTCCAAGCCCGATGGGGACGGAGGGCGTCAGACTGCGAGCTTGCGCCCCTTCCCCCACGCGCCCCTGGCCCCTACCCTCCCCCTGCCCATGAGTCAGCGCTGACTGTCTCCGTCCGCTCAGATGTGAGTCAGCACCAGGCCTGACTGTGGGGAGGGGGCGGGAGACGACCCCTCCTTCTTCACCCTCTTTGGCCCCCTTCCCCAGCCGTCTGCTTCTTATGGGAGATCAGATTACAGCGATCAGCCTCTCCACGCTAAGAGAGAAACCCTGGCCCTTCCCTTGGCCTGATCCTCTACGGAAATATGGGACCCCAGAGCTCGTGGGCCCGACTTCTACTGCCTGGAAATCAGGGTTCTCTCTCCTTCCTTCCCCTCCTCCACCCCTCAGCGCCGCCACTTTTTGGCGCCTCGGGGACACTTCCTTCTCTTGTATCCCGTCTCTAGGTCCCTCTGTCCACACGCACCCTCATTCCTTCTCCCCAAACCCCAAACTTGCCCTGAGCCCTCTTCTCTTAGGTCCCGCCCCCGGGTTCCCAGCCCCACCTCCAGGCCTACGCCCCTTTCCTCGCAGACGCCCTCTCTTCTCTCTCCGCTCACCGGGCCTCCCCCTACCCCACTCCACACACACCTTCCAGCCGAGGTTCCGACCTTCGTGATACTTCCCATTCCCTCCCCTCCACACCCCCAGCACACCCCACCGAGTTCTGCTCTCGGCACCCGCCCCCACCCCCCATTTCCTCCTGACCGTGGGCACTAATGGCGTTGCAGCCTCCCGGGCGGCTGCCCAGCAACAGCAGACAGAGTAGCACCCGGAGACCACCCGATCCCCCGGGACCCCCAGGCCTCCCCGGGAGCCGCATCCTTCCCGGCTCGGCTCTCCAGCCCGGCAGCCAGAGCCGCAGCGACGCCAGCCCGAGCCTGCCAGCGGGGCCGAGGCGGGGCCTGCCACTCCCCACCCACCGAGGCGGGGTCTACACGCCCCTCTCGCCGTAACTCTGCCAACCCCAGGCGGCTGGTGACGACATTCCCACCCCCCGCTCTGGCGTAGATTTGCGTCATTCATGGCGTAAAAGCGCAGTCTTCGTGGGGCTCCTACTTATCCCAGCCCTCCTACACCCAACTGTAGGTGCCTCTTTAGAATTTTCGCTTGGCCTCAACTTGACATATTCTTCTCCCCAAGGGCCACTGCCTCTATCACCCAGTCTCAGGGTTGGCAGGAAGGGTTCCCGTTGGGTGGGGACCAGGAAGGATAAGTGATAAGGATAACCTTAAGATGTGGAGCATAAAAGTGAATAGAATGTGTCCTCTTTCGCATCTCAATTAATGATTTCTCTGTCACTAAGATCATGGCATCCGGTGCCATGACTTCATGGCAAATGGATGGGGAAAAAATGGAAACAGTGAGAGACTTTATTTTGGGGGGCTCCAAAATCACTGCAGATGGTGACTGCAGCCATGAAATTAAAAGACGCTTGCTCCTTGGAAGAAGAGCTATGACCAACCTAGGCAGCATATTAAAAGGCAGAGACATTACTTGACCAACAAAGGTCCACCTAGTCAAAGCTATGGTTTTTCCAGTAGTCATGTATGCATGTGAGAGTTGGGCTATAAAGTTGAGCACCGAAGAACTGATGCTTTTGAACTGTGGTGTTGGAGAAGACTCTTGAGAGTCCCTTGGACTGCAAGGAGATTCATCCAGTCAATCTTAAAGGAAATCAGTTGTGAATATTCATTGGAAGGACTGATGCTGAAGCTGAAACTCCAGTACTTTGGCCACCTGATGCAAAGAACTGACTCACTGGAAAAGACCATGGTGCTGGGAAAGACTGAAGGTGGGAGGAGAAGGGGATGACAGAGGATGAGATGGTTGGATGGCATCACCGACTCGATGGACATGAGTTTGAGTATGCCCCGGGAGTTGGTGATGGACAGGGAAGCCTAGCATGCTGCAGTCCATGGGGTTGCAAAGAGTGGGACACAACTGAGCGACTGAACTGACTGACTGACTGTCATCCTTAAGAGCAGGAATGGTTACACATGTGTGCTTGGACTCCAGTTTTAGAAATACCATCTACTAGGGGTATAAGTTTGGGCAAGATGTTTAACCTCTCTACTCCCAAGTTTCCTGGTCTGTGAAATGAAGGTACCAGTAGTACGAGGTGGCTGTGAAGACTGAGAGAATTACACTCATGTGGCTCACTTAGAACAGCCATTGTACTAAACACTGGATAGGTACTGGCTTTTTTTTTTTTTTGTTAGCCTTGCCTCACCTTTCTTTCACCCCCTTCCATGGCTGGTCTATTAAAATCTTATGGTTTCTGCTTGAAAAATATATCTCCCATCATCCCACTTCTCTCCATGCTCATGGTCCTACCCCAACCAATGTGCTCTTTCATGACTATTGCAGTAATCATCTAACTAGACTTTTGCTTCCATTCTTGTCACCCAATAAGCTTGGGAGTGAGCTTTCTAAAGTTCAAAATTGATCACTTTACCCTCTTGCTTTTCAGTAAAACTTCTCCAAAATACAAAAAAATAAATAAAAAGATAAAGAAGATAGTGGTGCATAGTAAATAGTCATATACTCATCACCTAGACTTAACAGTTATTATTTTGCTATATTTACTTCTTTTTAATACTTAAAAGTAAACAATAGACATTGTATAGTGAAAGTTGCTCAGTTGTGTCCTGACTCTTTGTGACCCCAAGGACTGTAGCCTGCTAGGCTCTTCTGTCCATGGGATTCTCCAGGCAAGAATACTGGAGTTGGTTGCCATGCCTTTCTCCACGGGATCTTCCCAACCGAGGGACTGAAGCCAGGTCTCCCACATTGCAGGCAGATTCTTTACCACCTGAGCCACCAGGGAAGCCCAACAATACTGGAGTGGGTAGTCTATTCTTCTTCCAGGGGATCTTCCCAGCCCAGGAATCAAACCGGGGTCTCCTGCATTGCAGGTGAATTCTTTACCAGCTGAGCTACTAGGGAAGCCCAAGTTCCCTTCTAAATATTTCAACATGCATCTCCAAGAAATAAGGATATTTTCCTATACCACCAAATTGCCATTGTGACCTAACAAAATTAAAGTAATTTCTAAATAGCATTTCATACTCAGTTCATATTGAAATGTCTCAAACCATTTCCAAAAATGTCCTTTTTCCGCTGTTTCGTTCAAAATAGCAGTCAATCAAAGACCACCATTGTATTTGGTTATATTTCTTAATTCTCTTTAATAATTTTAGCATAAACAGTGCTTTCCTCGCCACCCCTCCCCCCATTTTTGACAGTTTCTTGTGGAAGAGATCAGGTCAGGTTTTCTAACTCCTCACCTTCCGGATTTGTCTGTTTCCTCATGACATGTTTCCCTGTATTTCCCCTGTATGTATACTGTGTAGCCCCTGTATTTCTGGAAAATAGGAGTTAAGTCTTGATTGGATCAGGTAAAAATATTTTAAAATTCACAGGTGGTGCTACATGATTCCAATTACATTATTTCAGGAAGTGCATAGTGTGTGGCTGTCTCACTATTAGTGATGCTAAAATTTATCACTGATTTAAGGTAGAGACAGCCAGATCTCTATGGTAAAGTTACATTTTTCTCTTGTGACCAGTATGGATGCAATCTGTCAAAAAATATTTTGGTGCTGTGAGAATATCTAGTCCCCCATCAACTTTTCACCTAATTGTTTTGCCATTCATTGATGATCCTTGACTAAAATCATGATTTTCTATCATTCATTTTTTTGGGGGGTGCATATAGGGTACTTTTATTGATGGTACACAACAAGGCAGGGCTCCCTAAGCCCCTCCCCTTCCTCAGGGCCTTGGGGATGGAAACGTGTGGAGGTCGGGAGATTCTCAGTGTGGTGGAGGATCGAGGTGGAGCAGGACTCCCCAGCAGCTGAGGAACTCTCTCTTCCTCTCATATTCCTGCTGGGGCTGGGGATCCGGGGACCTCACTCCTTGGAGGCCATGTGGACCATGAGGTCCACCACCCTGTTGCTGTAGCCGAATTCATTGTCGTACCAGGAAATGAGCTTGACAAAGTGGTCATTGAGGGCAATGCCAGCCCCAGCATCGAAGGTAGAGAGTGACTGTCGCTGTTGAAGTCACAGGAGACAACCTGGTCCTGAGTGTAGCCTAGAAT
Source organism: Bos grunniens (assembly GCF_055505025.1). Classification (NCBI taxonomy): domain Eukaryota; kingdom Metazoa; phylum Chordata; class Mammalia; order Artiodactyla; family Bovidae; genus Bos; species Bos grunniens. The sequence continues at coordinate 29,557,325 of NC_141166.1, read as the reverse complement.
GCCCTCGAGAGGGCCCTCTGACGTCTGCTTCACCACCTTCTTGATCTCATCATACTTGGCAGGTTTCTCCAGGTGGTAGGTCAGATCCACAACTAACACATTGGGGGTGGGGATGCAGAAGGCCATGCCAGTGAGCTTCCTGTTGAGCTCAGGGATGACCTTGCCCACAGCCTTGGCAGCGCCAGTAGAAGCAGGGATGATGTTCTGGGCAGCCCCTCCGCCATCATGTCACAGCTTCCCGGAGGGGCCATCCACAGTCTTCTGGGTGACAGTGATGGCGTGGAAAGTGGTCATAAGTCCCTCCACGATGCCAAAGTGGTCATGGATGACCTTGGCCGGGGGGCCAAGCAGTTGGTGGTGCAGGAGGCATTGCTGACAATCTTGAGGTTGTTGTTATACTTCTCGTGGTTCATGCCCAGCACAAACATGGGGGCATCGGCAGAAGGTGCAGAGATGATGACACTCTTGGCACCACCCTTCAAGTGAGCCCCAGCCTTCTCCATGGTAGTGAAGACCCCAGTGGACTCCACCACATACTCAGCACCAGCATCACCCCACTTGATGTTGGCAGGATCTCGCTCCTGGAAGATGGTGACGGCCTTTCCATTGATGATGAGCTTCCCGTTCTCTGCCTTGACTGTGCTGTGGAACTTGCCGTGGGTGGTATCATACTGGAACATGTAGACTATGTAGTGAAGGTCAATGAAGGGGTCATTGATGGCGACGACATCCACTTTGCCAGAATTAAAAGCGGCCCTGGTGACCAGGCGCCCGATGTGGCCAAATCCATTCACTCCGACCCTCACCATCTTGTCTCAGGGATGTGGCTGGCACAGCACAGAAGTTACGGCTATCTGTCGAACAGGCAGGAGCAGAGAGCTGTCTATCATTCTTTTAACCGATCTTATTTCCTTTAGCTGATCTTATTTCATAAAGAAGAATTCAGAATTCAGAAGGTAGTCTCTTCTCTTTAACTCTTCATTTGCAGAGTAATGAGTTGGTATAACAGTTACTGTCAAGGGTGGCAAATAAGTTTCTAAACATATTTGTTATCACTTTTCTTGTTTGAGCATTACTATGGAAGTATGGATTTTTATATATTCAATGTGTATCAGTCAATCACAGTAATATAAAAATTGTCCTGAAGTAAGTGAAAGCCTTTTAAAACTGGCTCTTGTTTCCTCTTGAAACATCCCATTAATCACTTAAAGCTCCTTTCCTTGCTTTGTATTATAGAATAATATATTTGTAGACAATTTTTATATTACTGTTTAGAAACTTATTTGCCACCCGAGCTGACTCATTTGAAAAGACCCTGATGCTGGGAAAGATTGAAGGCAGGAGGAGAAGGGGACGACAGAGGGTGAGATAGTTGGATGGCATCACCAACTCGATGGACATGGGTTTGGGTGGACTCCGGAAGCTGGTGATGGACAGGGAGGCCTGGTGTGCTGCAGTTCATGGGATCACAGAGTCAGACATGACTGAGTGACTGAACTGAATTGAAGATGTGTTAATCTTTTTTATTCCTTGCCCCAGACATGGAAGCAGCCATTCCTCCAGATATTTGGTAGCTTTTAGTAAAGACTGATTTTAGGGACCATAATGTGGGTCCTAGGGGTCATAATGACTACTGAGATGATTGATGTTGCTCCTAGGTCCTTTCAGTGCATAGACTTAGGATATAAAGATACACTCACACATATACACACACCTCACTCACACTATTTCCAATTAAAATTTAGCTGTGATTTTTACTGACCTCTTAATTTTATACCTGTATCTCTTTATTATACTGAAAAATTTGGTTTCTAATAACACCAACACAATCATTTATATGTTTGATCCTACAATATGCACACAATAACTCACAAATAATATAAATATTACTCTCCTAATAAAACAGCGAATATACCTAAGACTTTGGGTAGTTTATTTTGTCCTTATAACCCCTAGGGTTCAGTTCAGTTCAGTTCAGCCACTCAGTCATGTCTGACTCTTTGCAACCCCATGAATTGCAGCACACCAGGCCCCCCTGTCCATCACCAACTCCTGGAGTTCACTCAGACTCACGTCCATGGAGTCAGTGATGCCATCCAGCCATCTCATCCTCTGTTGTCCCCTTCTCCTCCTGCCCCCAATACCTCCCAGCATCACAGTCTTTCCCAATGAGTTAACTCTTCGCATGAGGTGGCCAAAGTATTGGAGTTTCAGCTTTAGCATCATTCCTTCTAAAGAACACCCAGGGCTGATCTTTAGAATGGACTGGTTGGATCTCCTTGCAGGCCGAGGGACTCTCAAGAGTCTTCTCCAACACCACAGTTCAAAAGCATCAATTCTTCGGCGCTCAGCTTTCTTCACAATCCAACTCTCACATCCATACATGACCACTAAAAAACCATAGCCTTGACTAGAAGGACCTTTGTTGGCAAAGTAATGTCTCTGCTTTTCAATATGCTATCTAGGTTGGTCATAGCTTTCCTTCCAAGGAGTAAGCGTCTTTTAATTTCATGGCTGCAATCACCATCTGCAGTGATTTTGGAGCCCCTCAAAATAAAGTCTGACACTGTTTCCACTGTTTCCCCATCTATTTCCCATGCCATCAAAATACTGTGTTCTAAAGTCATTTGAAATAATTCTTTTGTTTGTTTAGTCATTTTTTACCAATCTGATATATAATTTGGTTTGTTTATTTTCAGTATTAGGATTTGCTTTTTATTCTTACACTTTTATTTTTTGAATATGTAAAATATTTGCATTGTTTAAAGATCAAACTCACATAATAAAATATACTTCAGAAAGTCTTCTCTACACCATCCACAATTGCCCCTGCTATATCTATCACTTCACCCCATTTATTTCCTTTTTAAAAACTTTGTAAATTGTGAAACATAAAAAACAGAAAAATGCATAAAGCAAAAGGGAACAGCTCAATAAATCATTACAAAATGAACACCCATGTAATCCAGGTCAAGAAATTGAACATTTCTAGCACCCTAGAAGTCTCATTGTGTATACCAGATATTTCCTGTGATGTGCTCAAAAAAAAAAAAAAAAAAAAAAAGATTCTGTGGTTAAACCAGCTATCTTCTTGTTGTTAGAATGAGAGTCTTTATCTTTTGAGTTTCCTGCAACCCAGACAGAAGTGGAGCTCTTTCCTTTTGAAGGATAATTTTGCTAGTTATAGAATTCTAGGATGACTGTTATTTTCTTTCAGCACACTTAAGATATCATTTCTCTGTCTTCTGGCTTTTATTGCTGCTGTCTTAGAGTCAATTGTCAGACTAAATGTTGCTTTTTTGAAAGTAATCCTCTCCTCCACCAAATTCGCAGCTGCTTTAAATTTTTTTTCCTTTGTCTTTGCTTTCCTGCAGTTTCATCTTAGTTTTTGCTTTAGTTTTAGTTTTTTATTTTTTAATAGTTTGCTTGATATTTGTTGCCAATCTTGAATCAGTGTGTTGATATCTTTTAACAGCTCTGGAAACTTTTCAGCCGTAATCTTTTAAAATATTGCTTATGTCCTATTCTCTCTTCTCTTTCTGGGATTTCAAGTAAATGAATAGTGGACCTCTTCACTGAATGCTCTTGGTTTCTTATCCTTTCTTTCTACATTTTCCGCCCTTTGCCTCTTTGTATTTTTTGGAGGGATGGACCAAGTTTCTTGTGACCTATCTTCTAGTACACCAGTTCTGTTTCAGCAGTCTCTAATCCATTATTGAGTGCAGCACTTTCACAGCATCATCTTTCAGGATTTGAAATAGCTCAACTGGAATTCCATCACCTCCACTAGCTTTGTTCATAGTGATGCTTTCTAAGGCCCACTTGACTTCATACTCCAGGATGTCTGGCTCTAGGTGAGTGATCAGACCATTGTGATTATCTTGGTCGTGAAGATCTTTTTTGTACATCATGAGAAATGCTGGGCTGTAAGAAGCACAAGCTGGAATCAATATTGCTGGGAGAAATATCAATAACCTCAGATATGCAGATGACACCACCCTTATGGCAGAAAGTGAAGAGGAACTAAAAAGACTCTTGATGAAAGTGAAAGTGGAGAGTTGAAAAAGTTGGCTAAAGCTCAACATTCAGAAAACTAAGATCATGGCATCTGGTCCCATCACTTCATGGGAAATAGATGGGGAAACAGTGGAAACAGTGTCAGACTTTATTTTGGGGGGCTCCAAAATCACTGCAGATGGTGATTGCAGCCATGAAATTAAAAGACGCTTACTCCTTGGAAGAAAAGTTATTACCAACCTAGATAGCATATTGAAAAGCAGAGACATTACTTTGTCAATAAAGGTCCATCTAGTCAAGGCTATGGTTTTTCCAGTGGTCATGTATGGATTTGAGAGTTGGACTGTGAAGAAAGCTGAGTGCCAAAGAATTGATGCTTTTGAACTGTGGTGTTGGAGAAGACTCTTCAGAGTCCCTCGGCCTGCAAGGAGATCCAACCAGTCCATTCTAAAGGAGATCAGCCCTGGGATTTCTTTGGAAGGAATGATGCTGAAGCTGAAACTCCAGTACTTTGGCCACCTCATGAGAAGAGTCGACTCATTGGGAAAGACTGTGATGCTGGGAGGTATTGGGGGCAGGAGGAGAAGGGGACGACAGAGGATGAGATAGCTGGATGGCATCATCGACTCGATGGACGTGAGTTTGAGTGAACTCCAGGAGTTGATGATGGACAGGGAGGCCTGGCATGCTGCAGTTCATGGGGTCACAAAGAGTCAAACACGACTGAGCGACTGAACTGAACTGAACTGAATCCATTATATCTATTCAATTAATTTAAAATTTGGGTTCTCACATTTTTAAGGTTTTGAATTTTTATTTGATTCTCTTTCTTTTCAAAGAACCAATTTTGAGTTTTATTGATTTCTGTTTATTATTTTCTTGTTTTCAGTTTTTTTTGATTTCTGCTCTAATTTTTGTTATGTGTTTTCTTCTGCTTGCTTAAACTTCAATTGCTCTTCTTTATCTGGTTTCTTAAAGCGTGAACTTAATTTATTGATTTTAGATCATTCTTATTTTCTAATGTGTGTATCCAATGCTATAAATTTCCTTCTAAGTACTGCTTTCACTTCATGCCACAAATTGTGATAAATTACATTTTCATTTATTTCAAAATATTTTAAAATTTTTCTTGAGATTTCTTCTTTGGCCCATGGATCGTCTAGAGAGGTGTTTTCCATATATTTGGGGATTTTCTAGCTATCTTCCTGTTATTGATTTCTAGTTTAAGTCCATTGTGGTTGAAGAATGTATCTTATGATTTCTAGTCTTCTAAATTTGTTAAGGCATGCTTTACGGTGGTCTGTATTGATGAACAGTTCACATCAGCTTGAGAAGGATGCGTATTCTGCTGCTGTTGGATGGTATATTCTATACTTTTGAGTGAAAGTGATAGTCACTCAGCCATGTCCAACTCTTTATGACCCCATGGACATGGAATTTCCCAGGCAAGAATACTGGAGTGGATTGCCATTTTCTTTGCCAAAATGTTAATTAGATCAAATCAAATAATTGTTCTGTTCAGGTCATCTATATCCTTACTGATCTTCTGCGTGCTTGATCTATCAGTTTCTGACAGAGGAGTGTTGAAGTCTTCAATTATAAAAGCTAATTTTTCTATTTCTCCTTTCAGTTCTATCAGTTTTTGCCTCATGTATTTTGATATGTTTTATTCTTTAAAAAAAAATCTTCCAATATTACTTTCTGTGATTTCTAGATCCTTGTCAAAAATTACAATTTGGCATTTATATACTTAAACATGGTAAAGCACAGTTGCTTTGCTTTGGAAACATTGGATTGCAGTGAGTCTGTTTCTGTTATCTATTGTGCTGGGCTATGCTAAGTCACTTCATGTGTCTAACTCTTTGCGACCCCATGGATTGTAGCACACCAGGTTCCTCTGTCCTTGGGATTTTCCAGAACGCTGGAGTGGGTTGACAAGCCCTCTTCCAGGGGATCTTCCCAACCCAGGGATGAACCCAGCTCTCTTGCATTGCAGGTGGATTCTTTAGCACTGAGACACCAGGGAACCCCTATCTATCGTGCAGAGTATGGCATTTGAAAAGTTATTTGTAGAAATAATTTAAAGTCTTAGAGGATTTTAATTTACTTCTACAGGTGCCTAAAAGCACTAGTGATCTGGTATAACCTTAACCTTAATACATGTTGCAATCTGAGTAAGGGTAGATTGACTTCATTTTCTCCTTATTCCTAAAGTTTGCTTCTTGGTCCCAGATCAAAACAGGGAGCAGTTCTTCCTTTCAAGGGCTTGGACACTGATACCTGCTCCTCTAGCTCCACAGGCTATCTAAATCAGCTTTTTGTCTGCTTCTTAAAATGCAGTATTTCCCCAGGCCAAAGCAACTGTGAACATTGGGTTTACCACCTCTGGATTCTGTTCCTTTCCTGGATCTTGACCCGAGTGTATCACTTTTCAGTCTTTTGCTAGTTTCTTAATGCTTTTAAGAAGATTTTGGGTATTTTTACAACCAGCTTTTAAGGTATATCAGACACCATTTATTGCATCCTCCTGGGTTACCTTTTAACTGTAGCCATCACTGCAAGTCACCACCTACGTACAGATGTAAGCTGATAGCACTTGACCCACTAGCAGAAACAGGGCAGATCTTTTGTTTTTGGCCTGAGTCCTCTCTTTCACCACAGCTTTAGGTATCCATGGGAATCTGCTCAGACATTCTCATGCGAGAAAAACCTGAATGTATGAGGAGTTTAGCATCTTACAGAGAAACCTTTGATCTAATGGAAATTGGGCTATAGAATACTCTCCTTTTCTCTATCTCAGAGGACAGTTGTCAGGTACACTGTACTTGATGCCTGAGAGAGTCCCCACATTTCAGCCTTAGCATTCTCTCAGTCTTCATCTTGAAATCTAATCCTAATTTAAATCAGTTCAGTTCAGTTCAGTCGCTCCATCGTGTCCTACTCTTTGTGACCCCATGAATCGCAGCACGCCAGGCCTCCCTGTCCATCACCAACTCCCGGAGTTCACTCAGACTCACATCCATCGAGTCAGTGATGCCATCCAGCCATCTCATCCTCTGTTGTCCCCTTCTCCTCCTGCCCCCAATCCCTCCCAGCATCACAGTCTTTTCCAATGAGTCAACTCTTCGCATGAGGTGGCCAAAGTACTGGAGTTTTAGCTTTAGCATCATTCCTTCCAAAGAAATCCGAGGGCTGATCTCCTTCAGAATGGACTGGTTGGATCTCCTTGCAGGCCAAGGGACTCTCAAGAGTCTTCTCCAACACCACAGTTCAAAAGCATCAATTCTTCGGTGCTCAGCCTTCTTCACAGTCCAACTCTCACATCCATACATGACCACTGGAAAAACCATAGCCTTGACTACATGGGCCTTTGTCAGCAAAGTAATGTCTCTGCTTTTCAATATGCTATCTAGGTTGGTAATAACTTTCCTTCCAAGGAGTAAGCGTCTTTTAATTTCATGGCTGCAGTCACCATCTGCAGTGATTTTGGAGCCCCCCAAAATAAAGTCTGACACTGTTTCCACTGTTTCCCCATCTATTTCCCATGAAGTGATGGGACCAGATGCCATGATCTTAGTTTTCTGAATGTTGAGTAGCCAACTTTTTCAACTCTCCACTTTCACTTTCATCAAGAGGCTTTTTAGTTCTTCTTCACTTTCTGCCATAAGGGTGGTGTCATCTGCATATTGAGGGTATTGATATTTCTCCCAGCAATCTTGATTCCAGCTTGTGTTTCTTCCTAATTTACATGATCCCCAGGTAAACCCTTATTTCAGGCTTTGATTTGAGGAGGAACCAGATTAAGACAAATTTTCAGAAGGTCAGATAGTTTGAATTATCTAGTGAACTATTACCAGAAGAAGCAGAAATTGAGGGAAAAAAAATTTAGGAGATATTGCTAACATCTGTTGGATCATAGAAAAAGCAAGAGAATTCCAGAAAAATATCTACTTCTGCTTCACTGACTATGCTAAAGTCTTTGACTGTGTAGATCACAACAAACTATGCAATATTCTTAAAGACACAGGAATACCAGACCACCTTACCTGCCTCCTGATAAATCTGTATGCAGGTCAAGAAGCAACAGTTGGACCCGGACATGGAACAATGGACTGGTTCCAAATTGGGAAAAGAGTTCATCAAGGCTGTATATTGTCACCTTGATTATTTAACTTATATGCAGAGTACATCATGCAAAATGCCAGACTGGATGAAGCATAAGCTGGAATCAAGATTGTGGGGAAAAATATCAATAATCTCAGATATGCAGATGACACCACCCTTATGGCAGAAAGTCAAGAAGAACTAAAGAACCTCTTGATAAAAGTGAAAGAAGACAGTGTAAAAGCTGGCTTAAATTTCAACATTCAAAAAACTAAGATCATGGCATCTGGTCTCATCACTTCATGGCAAATAGATGGGGATACAAGGAAACAGTGACAGACTTTATCTTCTTGGGCTCCAAAATCACTGCAGATAGTGACTGCAGCCATGAAATTAAAAGACACTTGCTCCCTGGAAGAAAAGCTATGACCAACCTAGACAGCACATTAAAAAGCAGAGATATTATTTTGCTGACAAAGGTCCATCTAGTCAAAGTTATGGTTTTTCCAGTAGTCATGTATGGATGTGAGAGTTGGACTATAAAGAAAGCTGAGCATGGAAGAACTGATGCTTTTGAACTGTGGAGTTGGAGAAGACTCTTGAGAGTCCCTTGGACTGCAAGGAGATCAAACTAATCAATCCTAAATGAAATCAGTTGTGAATATTCATTGGAAGGACTGATGCTGAAGCTGTAATATTTTGGCCACCTGATGTGAAGAACCAACTGATTGGAAAAGACCCTGATGCTGGGAAAGATTGAAGGCAGGAGGAGAAGGGGATGGCAGAGGATGAGATGGTTGGGTGGCATCACTGAATCAATGGACATGAGTTTAAGCAAGCTCTAGGAGTTTGTGAAGGACAGGGAAACCTGGCATGCTACAGCCCATGGGGTCACAAAGAGTTGGACACAACTGAGCAACTAAACTGAACAAAGGAGATATTGTAGTATACTTATATGTTGATGAAAATAATCAGGCATGCAGGCAATAAGTAATGGCTTAGGAGAACATTGCCGTTTTGATGTCCTTGAGTAGGCTTTTAGCTTTAAGCTTTAAGAGAACATCCATTTTTCTTCCCTGACCAACCATCCAGATGTCCATTATTCACTGAGACAGAACATCTCTAACAAAAACAAAAGTCACTTGAATTAGTTTCCTACGGCTGCTGAAACAAAGTATGACAAACTGGGGACTTAAATGATAGACATTTATTGTCTCACAGTTCTGGAGGCTAGAAGTCTAGAATCAACATGTTATGAGAGTTGGTTCCTTCTTGGGCTGTAAGGATCTACTCAGGGCCCCTCTCTTTGGCTTATTGGTGGCCATCTTCTCCCTGTATCTCTTCATGTCATCTCCCCTCTATGAATGTCTGTCTCCAATTTCCTCTTTTTGTAAGGAAGGTGATCATACTGGACTAGGGTCCACCCTAATGATCTCATCTTAAATTATTTACATCTATAACATTCTTATTTTCAAATAACATCATGTTCTGAGGTACAAGAGATTAGTACTTCAACATATGAGTTTTAGGGGGGACAGGATTCAACCCATAAGAATTGCCAAGGCTTATTAATTTATCCTTCAAACTATCTCTCTTATATGTCCTCTTTGACTCCAATTCAGGTCCTTATGTGGCATGCCACACTATTTCAGCAGTTCTTCTGGCATGTTTCCACCCCTTTCCCAGTCTCTAGTCCATCCTTACACAGAAATGTGAGATTGTTCTTCTTAAGCTCAGCTTTCATGGTGTCACTCCCTTGCTCAACAGACCTTCACTGGTTTCCCATTTTCTATCAAATTATATCATCCAAATCATATAACCTGCTCCTCTGCAATAAGAACTAAACTTACCTTCCTTTTTAAAAATACCCATCTTTTTCTCCCCAATTTCCTTCTTAGAAATAAAAAGGGAATGAATAAGGGGGACATGTGGGTAAGTGCAGGAGTTGCCCAGTTTAATGAGAACTAGGTACAAATGAATGCGACTGGTCTAGTGCTGGGTTTAGAAACATTTCCTGAACACACCAAGTAGAGGCGGAGAGAGAAAAAATAGCAGCATGACCATGACTCTGTGCCATCAAGAACTAGTCACTTAACTTCTCTGGGTTGCTTAATTGGATGAGATGTGTGGCCAAATCCCAGTTCTTCAGAGGAACAAAATCTTGTTATCTGCCCATGTGCTTACATCTGGGAATGTTAAATGAGTTTGAGAGTACCTTGAAAGTATAAAGCTTTGCAAATAGGACATTCTGATGTTTGACTGGGCTGAGTATGAATGATCAGATCACTCACTCCCTTGTAAGATTTTTAAGCTACCATTACTTTTCAGACAAAGATCTGTCTAGTCAAAGCTATGGTTTTTCCAGTAGTCATGTATGGATATGAGAGCTGGACCATAAAGAAGGCTGAGCACCAAAGAATTGATGCTTTTGAACTGTGGTGTTGGAGAAGACTTGAGAGTCCCTTGGACTGCAAGAAGATCCAACCAGTCAATCCTAAAGGAAATCAATCCTGAATATTCCTTGGAGGGACTGATGCTGAGGCTGAAGCTCCAAAACTTTGACCACCTGATGTGAAGAGCTGACTCATTGGAAAAGACCCTGATGCTGGGAAAGATTAAAGGCAGGAGGAGAAGGGGCTGACAGAGGTTGAGATGGTTGGCATCACCAACTCGATAGACATGACTTTGAGCAAGCTCTGGGAGTTGGTGATGGACAGGGAATACTGCGGTGCTGCAGTCCATGGGGTTGAAAAGAGTCAGACATGACTGAGCAACTGAACAAGCTACCAGGAGCAAACTGGGAAGAGTCAGCAAAATATCATTTAACGTGTGTACACTTTGATTGTAGCACCTGTGTGTTGATTTTTGGGAGCACAAAGAATGGGGCAGCCCTGGCAGGGGCTATAATATTGGAGGTGGAGACCCTTATAAAACAGCAGAGTCCAGGCCCGTCCAGGTTGGTGATGCCATCCAACCATCTCAACCTCTGTCGGCCCCTTTTCCTCTTGCCTTCAATCTTCCCCAGCCTCAGGGTCTTTTCCAGTGACATGGAAGGATGGGCAACTGGACCACACAGCATGGCTGGATACGTGTAAAGAAGGCTGCCATTCCAGCTGTGGTCCCACCCTTAGTATCCTCACTTCAGGAATGGTCACTGGAAGGAAAACAAGACAGAAGCACTCTCCAGCAGCACTGGGAAACTGTGCTCTCCTCACCCCAGTCACTGTTCTGGCCCCACCTCTCTCACATCCAAACCTGACCTGTCCTGCCTCAAGGAAAGTCACAGAGTGTTCGCATCAAAGTCACTTTATTGATCCAGGTTTTGATCATCCCGGAACTGCCCCTCTGGAGGGCAATGAGGAGGGCACTGGGGCAAAGAGGCTTCACATGAAGTCTCAGTCGGCGACAAGGTTGTGGCCCACAGTGGGGGGCGACTCAAAGAAGCCCTGAAACCAGAAACAGAAGATCGGAATCAGTACGTGGGGAGGTGGCCCCTCTCTCACCTACTCCTCCCCCAGATGCCTCTATAACAGCCTGATTTGAGTCAGCCCGCAATGACTCAGCCCATCAATTGAGGGCCTGTCACCTTTACTCCCACACAGAATTCACAGAGCTCTTGTCCCGTGGTTTTCCCTTGGGCTTGGGCTAGAGAAGAATGGCAGCGCCTTATTTGCTTTCACAAAAGCTCTCCAACAACCTGTTCTTCAAGGTGGGTCTGTCACTCAGCTCTGGGTGTGTGGAGCCAGCAAAAGATCTGGGCTTTGGAAGCACAGCTGCCATCCTATGAGTGGGAAGTGGTTTCCTAGGAGAGCATGAGGGGCTAGAAGCCCCCAGAGGTGCAGACTGCTTCTGGAGAGCCAGCTCCACAGCCAACACCTTTGTCTCCCCTAGACCAGATTGATCAGCTCCTTACAGGTCTCAGTGTTCACTCTCACTCTCCTTATAGTCCATCCCCGATATCACTGGCGTGGCCTCTTAATATCATACCACATTATAATATCCCCCTCCTCAGAATCTCCCAGTCAACTTGCCACCACACTTGGAATAAAATCCAAACTTTCACCAAGATCTATGAGCTGGTGTGTGGTCAACCCTGGACCTACTTCTCCAACCTAATCTTCTACCACTGACTTTCCCATCTGTTCCTCAGACATGCCATAGTATCCTTGTCTCCAGACATGTTCATTGTGTTGTCCTCTTCCTGGGAGGCCCTTCCTTCATATCTTCTGTTGGCTACCACCTTCTTGTAATTTAGGTCTTAGTCAAAAAAAAAAAAAAAAACTTTTGTCAATGTGGAGGTCTGATGTCTGGGGCAGCCCCATCCCCACTGCAGTGTCTGAGCAGAAAGAAGGGCAGGAGCTGTGCAATGGAAAGGATTAAGAATCAGGAGACCTCAGCCCAGTCTTGGGTCTGCCAATAACCTCCTATGCAACCCTGAGTAAGTTGCTGGACTAGCCTGGGCCTCAAAGTCTCAGATGTAAAGATAGATGGGAGGGCTAGATGGGTGTTTTCAACCTGGATTCTGAAGAGTTCAAGCCTCCTAAGGAGGTAACCCAGAGCCTTGCCCAGGTGACTTGCCCAGGGTACAAAGTAGAGCAAAGTCAGGAATTGCTGAAGTCTTCTGGACTCTCTCTCCTGTTCATCCAAAGAAGCTTTGCTATCACTTCCTGTATACAAGGGAGTGTGTGGAGAAAGGAGGACCTTTTACTCAATATTGAAAACTCTGCAGTTTTCCGTGTCTATTGTAAACTCAATGCCGATGCATGATTGTCTGCGATGATCATTAGAGATGCCTGGAACCTGCATCACGACCCCAATCTCTTACATGGATGTTCACTAGTAGTCTGAGAAAGGCAGGAAAGTGGGGGTACCCTTCAATTGGGAGAGATCTTTTCTTCAGCTTCTCTGTTCACAGCCCAATACCCACTCTCTCCTTCACACCTGCCTCCCTCCTTTAAACATGTCCTTGGCAATTCCAACCTCCCCTGAAAAAGCGAGAGCCTCTCACCTTGACTGGGTTAGCCACCTCATGTTTCAGAACCTTTGAAACCACTTTGGAGGTAAAGCATTGATCCTTGTTCACCTTGACCATTGGGCTCTGTGAGGAGGGAAGCCAGGAGTCAAGAAGGAGGTTGAAAAGGGTGTCAGGGCCCCAGAGAAAAAGAGATAGAACTCAAAGTCAGGGCTTTAGAAGTCTTGAGAAGACACATGAGTCTCACCTTGGGGAACAGGAGTCGAAGTTTCTCCTCTTGCTTGCCCCTAGAAGAGATGAGGATGACAAATGGGACCTAGGCTTGCCAGAACCCCTGTCCTCTGCCTTTGCAGGTCACTAAGGCTCATGGAATTTTCTCCTGCAGATCCAAGATAGGACCTCTGAATCATTCACAGAGTACTCCTGGCAGTTCTTTCCTGCAGTTTGAACACCCATTCCCTCCCTGCTCCATCCCTCCACTAGACGGCATGGGCTGACCACAGGCTTCACACACCTCACCCCCGGGGTTCTGGTGGGGAAGGCTGCTGGCCCACTCCTCACACATGGATCCTCAGGATGGAGTTTGCTGGTGTGACCCATTTTCTGGGTCATCACTTCCTGGGTCATGTCATCCTTCCAGAACAAATCTGCAGGGTGAAAGATGTGGTGAATTAACACCTGGGATGCTCTGACTGGCCCACTCCAGGGACCAGGGTGAAGCAAACACTCCCCCTTTCCCTCAAAGTAAGACAAAGAATCACAATTTGTGGAGAGAATTAAATGAGATGGCACATAAAAGTTGCTTAGCACAGTGCCTGGCATGTAATATATATTTGGCTAAGATTAGGACTGTACTTTTCTCATTAACTCATTTGATACTATTGTGAGGATTGAATGAGATTCGGGATGTGAAGAGTGCTGTGAAAACTCTAAGGCAGTGAGTGATCCCCAAACTTCAGGGTACATCAGAATCTTCTGCAAGGCTTGTTAAGCACAGATTGCTGTTCTTCCCTTCTAGAGTTCCTGATTCCGGAGGTCTGGGGTGAAGTTCATGAGTTAGCAATTTGAAGAAGTTTCCTGGTGATGCTGATACTACTGGTCTGAGGATGCATGTTGAGAATGACTGCGCTAAGGCATTACACACATATTAGACATCAGTAATGATAGTAGTAATATGAATTCTGGCCAGATTTCCTATCTGACTCTTCCCTCATTCATGAAAGTCTCCTCTAAGAAATGGTCAACCATCTGTCTTCAAAGGACTTCCCACTCCCTTCCTTCCTCTTTTGTATTTGTCATACAATTTATTATGCTTCCTACTCAGAGGTTTAAGTGTGTGTGTGTATGTATGTTTTCCTGGCTGAGAATTTAAAGATTCCTGGTTCTGGAAAAAATCTGCTAGTGCCTGGAGTTGGGGCTAGTCTCAAGGAATTAGATGCTGACCTTTTCCAGGGGCTTCTTCTAGAAGCCTGTGCTGGGCCCTTCCAGGGGTTTGAGGGCAAACAGCCTGCCCTTCCAGGTCCATCCCCATTCTGGTCTCTCCCCATTCTCCATGAAGTGAACATGATAGAGAGAGTCAAGTAGAGACATTAGGGGAAGAAAGCCTGTTCTCAGATCAAAAGCCCCTCACTATACCTCTGTATGTAACAAAGCCCCAGCCTTTCTTCTCTAGCTCTTACTCACCGTGGGGCGTAATCTGCTGGAGTAAAACTTGCAAGTGCTTGAAGACCGGGGTGGTAAATCCTGGGAGGGGCCAGAGCTGCCCCACTCCCACTTGGCTCTGACCATCTGAGGGCAAAAAAGTGGTGTGAGAAAGGATCTTGACTAGAAGCCTTCCAAATTCCAGTTGAAATAAAGCAGATTCCTTCCACTATCTCCCCTGGGTTCAATGGTCCCTGTCCCCCTCACCTGACCCCCTCCTCTTTTCAGGTCTTCCTTTTTATTCTTCCCTCCCCCCATCACCACCTTCCCTGTTTGTTAACCCCTGCCACCTCATTCACTTTTGGTAGCAACTTCCAGATAAGAGCCAAGCTTACAGGCAAAGAGCAGCCCATGGAGGGTGAGGTAAGCAGATATTCAAAAAGCCACACACATAAATGGATAATCAGGTGAACAGGTTGGGCATGGAAAGTGGGGGAATTGCATTTAGGGAAGGCTTTAAAGCCTGGAGGGGATTGAAGGGGACTGGAGTGTGGCTCAGTTGGTAAAGAATCATTCCATCCTTGGGTCAGGAAGACCCCTTGGAGGAGGAAATGGCAACCCACTCCTGTATTCTTGCCTGCATAATTCCATGGACAGAGGAGCCTGGTGGGCTATAATCCATGGGGTCGCAAAGAGCTGGACACAACTGAGTATGTGAGTACGCATGAGCACACACGCATGACAATTGGAGAGGAGTCCTGAAATCTTTAGAGGAAGAAAGTATTGGTATGCATAGGTTTTGAGTGTCTGGATCCTTGTCCTGAAGGCTAAAATTTGCCACTGGGCATATGGAAAGGCTAGGGGGATGGAGATAATCCCTAATGCTATACACTTTTCTCATTCCAAGTAGATGGGGTAGGGTTGGAGTCTGTCTTTTTTTTGTTTGCTTATTTCTTATTTCTTTTTTCTTTTTTTTTGAGTGTGGGGGTGTTGTTTGTTTTCGACGGTGGAATTACCATGAGTCATTATGGAAAGGAAATTCTCCTCCCTATTTAAATGGATTCTATTATTTCCCTGGCTTTGAGAAGGAGGAAAACGTCATACTAAGAAGGAATATAAGTTCTGGAAGGAGATATCGTTCTCTGGGGCAGCGTTCCCAGAACTGGCAGGGTGACCCGGACACCCTCAGTCAAACCTACAGGGGCACCTGGCGCTGTCCGCGGTGCTGAGCGGTGGCCAAATCCTGGCATGGAGGAAGCTCTGAGCTGTAAAGAGAGCTAGGCATCCCTAAGAAGCTTGAGGGTTCTACCCTCTCCCCACCCCCACCCACCGGGCCTCCTCCTACAGGTTTTCGTGAATTCTCTGCACTGGCCTCTAAACCCAAGAATCGGGCCATCAGAGCTGGCGCCAGCCTAGGAGTTTGCGGCGTCTGCCCGAAGCTCCGGGTGCTGGAATCCTCGAGTCTGCGCAGTCGGTCTCTGGCTGCTCAAATGTGAGTCAGCGATGGCGCAGTGAAGGGGGAGGAAGAAGATGGACCTTTTCGCCTCATCTTCTTTTCCCCCAGCCTAGCCCTCCCATTCTTCCCGGAAACTGGATCACAAATACCAGGCTCCAGGGGCTTACAAAGAAGTCTTGATTCATCTCTCGGCCCAGTCTTCTCCCAGGGCCCGGATACCCGGGATCCCTGCTCCTACTGTCCAGAGATCCTGGCCCCTGACTATCCCTGAGGCATAGGCATCTCTTCCCCCGCTCCTCGGCAAGTCTTGCTTCTCTTGTGGCCGCACATGCCAGTTTTACTTCCCTGAGCCCCTGTGTTTTCCGTCCTTTTTCCTAATTCCCAATCTTCCCCTGAGTCGGCTTCTCTTAGGTCCAGATCCCATACACCGAGCCCCATTCCAAGCCTGCGCGTCCTTCCGCGCACTTTTCTTTTCTTACCCCCTAAACACATTGTTTTCCTCCAAAGTTCCTAACCTTGAGGTCCCCAGACCCACTTCACTCAGAACCACTCTCTGGCCCTGCCCGCACCCCACCCCAGGTTTCCTCCTGACCGTGACCACTAACGTCGCTGGAGCCCCCCAGGCGGCTGTTCAGCAGCAAGAAGCAGACGAGCAGCCAGAGCCCCCGGAAGCCCCCGAGCCACGGCTGGCGCTGCATCCTCCCGGGCTTGCTGCGCTGGTTCCCCACCTAAGTCGAAGAGATGGCAGTCAGCTGTCGGAGGGACTGCGCCAGACTGTCGATTCCCACCCGCTGGCTAGCCAGACTGAATCTGCACAACCCTCCCTTGGCAGCTGGGCCAATCGCTGGCGGGCCCTGCCCCTGCCTACGCCTACCCAGCTCCTACCGGCCCCACAGCCACCCAAACCTAGGAGCCCACTCCTCTTTTAATAAAACAGATCCCAAGGACTACTGCCTCTATTCCCAGTCCCAAAGTTGGAGAGAGGGCTTGCATGTAAAATGCTGGTGTGAAATGCACCTGCCTCATAGATTTGTTGTGAGGGTTAAATATGTACAGCAACTGGATAGCTGGCATTCAATGAATCTAGTCTATTTTGATTTTCCTGATACTTACTTCACCCTTACCTACCTTAAAATCCCCAACCATCATGGGTTTGACCTGTTAAGTATATGCAAAACTATCTTCTCCACATCCACTGCCATCATCCTAGTTCAAATCACTGTACCCATTTTAATAGAGCTATTGCAATAACTAACCACTGAATAACTAACTGATCCATAGCTTCCACACTTTCTTAGTTACAGGCTAATATTTGAGCTTCCTAAGCTCTAGACATTTGAATATCTTTTTTATTAAACTTAAAATTTTATTATGAAAGTTTTCAAATATTAAAAATGAGAAGACTCAAATGAATAAACATGAAACATGAATATTCTTATCACCCAGACTTAAGAGTTATTAAGATTTTGTCACAATTGCTTCTTTTACTTGCTGAAGTGTTTAAGAGTAATTTACAGACACCATGACATTTCACTCCTAAATAATTCAATATACATCTTTTAGAATTAATGATATTTTTCTACATAGCCACAATACCATTATGATACCTATGGCAGGCTGAATAATGAACCCCAAAGATGTCCACGTCTGAATCCCTGAAATAGTGACCATGTTTTTTTACATAGAAAAAGGGACTTTGCAGGTGTGATTAGCCTTTGAAGATAGTTCACTTCAAATGGGGAGAATATGCTGGATTTTCTGAGTGTGTGCAACATCATCACAAAGGTCTTCACAGAGAGAAGCAGGAGGGTTAGAGTCAGTAGTGGAGGATATAACATTGGAAGCTAGGGGTTGGAGTGATTCAAGGAAGGGGCCAAGCCAAGGAATGCAAACAGCCTCTAGAAGCTGAAAAGGTAAGAATGTGTTTTCTCCCTTTAAACCTCCAGAAGGAGCAGAGACCTGCTGACATTTTATTTATTATCTTTAAAAATATTTATTTATTTATTTTTGGCTCTGCTGGGTCTTGGTTACTTCTTGTGGACTTCTCCTCGTTGCAGAGAGTGGGGTACTTTCTTCGTGCAGTGCCCAGTTTTCTCATAGTGGTAGCTTCTTTTGTTGTGGAGCACTGGCTCTAGGCATGTGGACTTCAGTAGTTGTGGCACATGGGCTTCACTGTCCCGTGGCATGTGGAATCTTCCAGACCAAGGATCAAACTGGTGTCCCCTGCATTGGCAGGCAGAATCTTAACACCTGGGCCACCAGGAAGTCCACACATTTTAATTTTAGACTTCTGACTTCCAGAAATATAAGATAACAAAATTGTTTTGGGGGCACTAAGTTTGATTTGCTGTGACTTGTTACACCAGCATTTGGAAATCAACACAATGTCTATTCCCTAATTAACACAATTCTCTAATACTTTCAGATGTGTGTGTGCTCACTTGCATCTGACTCTGTAGCCCCATGGACTGTGTAGCCCACCAGGCTAATCTGTCCATGGAATTTTCCAGGCAAGAATCTTGGAGTGTGTTGCCATTTATTTCTCCAAGGACATCTTCCCAACCCAGGGATCAAACTCATGTCTCCTGCATCATCCTGCACTGGCAGGCAGATTCTTTATCACAGAGCCAACTGGGAATCCCCAATACTTCCAGATACAACTCCTTTAACAGATGAATGGTGTGTGAATATTTTCTCCAACTCTGAGCATTTCATTTTAAATTTTTAATAGTGCTTTTTTTTTTGAAGAGCAAAATGTTTAATTTTGAGGAAATCTCATTTATTAAGTTTATCTTTTATGGCTAAAGCTTTTTTGGTTCTTGGAAATGTTTGCCTACCCCAAACTCACAAAGATTTTCTTCTATGTTTTCTTCCAAATATTTGGCAGACCACATAAAATCAATCAGAAAGCATTCTCTCTTTTGTTACGCTCTGAAAGAGTTTCAGTATGATTTTTTTGAAAGAAAAAATTAGAACTATCTTTATTGACAGATGACATGATCTGGATACAAATTATTTTATTCTTTAAATTTTGTATTGGGGTATAGCCGATTAACAATGTTGTGACAGTTTCAAGTGAACAGAGAAAGGACTCAGCTATACATATACATGTATCCATTCTCTCCCATTCCCCTCCTGTGAAGGTGCCACATAGCATTAAACAGAGTTCCATGTATTATACAGTAGGTCCTTGCTGGTTATTCATTTTAAATATAGCAGTGTGTATATGTCCACCCCAAACTCCCTAACTATTCCTCCGCCCCAACCCTTCCCCCTGGCAACCGTGTTTGTTTTCCAAGTCTGTGAGTCTCTTTCTGTTTTTTAAATAAGTACATTTGTATCTTTTTTTTTTTTTGGATTCCACACATAAGAGGGGTCATACGATATTTCTCCTTCTCTGTCTGACTTACTTCACTCAGTATGACAATCTCTAGGTCTATCCATGTTGCTGCAAATGGCATTATTTCATTCTTTTTTATGACTAATAGTCCACTGTATATATGTACCACCTCTTCTCTATCCATTCCTCTGTCAATGGACATTTAGGTTGCTTCCATGTCTTGGTTATTGTAAACAGTGCTGCAATGAACATTGGGATGCATGTATCATTTTGGATCATGTTTTCTTCCAGATATATGCCCAGGAATGGAACTGCAGGGTCATATGGTAGCTCTGGGCTTCCCAGGTGGCGCCAGTGGTAAAACAAAAACCAAAAAACAACTGCCTGCTAATGCAGTAGACTTGAGATGCAGGTTCAGTCCCTGGGTCGGGAAGATCCTCTGGAGGAGAACACAGCAACCTACTCCAGTATTCTTGCCTGGAGAATCCCATGGACAGAAGAGCCTGGCAGGCTACGGTCCATAAGGTTGCAGAGTCGGACATGAATGAAGCTACTTAGCATGTGTGCGTGCATGGTAGCTCTATTTTGAATATTTTAAGGAGCCTCCATACTGTCCTCCATAGTGGCTGTTCCAATTTACATTCCCACCAACAGTGTAGGAGGCTTCTCCACACTCTCTCCAGCAGAGTTTCTGTATGATTAATATTTTTCTGAGTGTATGGACTTAGAATTTCTTTGTGAGTAAGTTTTATTACAATTTTAATTTCTTTAGCTATTCAGATATTTTATTTCTTTTCACATCTCTTTTGGAAACTTGAATTTTTCAAAAAATTTATTCACAACATTTAAGCTATCACATTTGTTAGCATAAAGATATTCATATTTCTTTATTATCCTTTAAATAGCTGCAGAAATTTGAAGTGATTTCACTTTTTAAATTCCTGATTTTGATACTTTGTATTTTTCTGTCTTTTTACTCATCAGTGTAACTAGAGATAAATATTATTGATCATTTTAAAGAACTGACATTTGGTCTTATTGCTTTTTCTCTCTGGTTTGCCCGTTTTATTGATATCCATTCTTTATTATTATTTCCTTCTATTTTTTTTTGAGTTTCACTTATTGTTTCCTAACTTCTTGAGTTGGTAGCTTAGATCATTGATTTAAATGTTTTATTCTTTGCAATAAAGGCATGTAGATCTATACATTTCCCTTTAAGCATTAGTTTTTCATGTTTTGACTATCAATGATTAATGTTTTCTAATTTTTCTTGTGACTCTTTGGACCCATGGATTATTTAGAAGGATGTTGCTATAGGGGATTTTTAAAGGCTTTTTGGCTATTTACTTATTTTTTAAATTTCAATGTGGCCTGAGAACATACTTCATATGACTTAAAAATTTCAAAAACAGGCTGTCCTAGAACTGCCCCTGTAGATAGCAAGGTGGCTGGGGTGGGGAGGACAGAAATGCTTCAATTAGCTGCAAAGTTTTGCTTGGAGAAGGAAATAGTTCAAAGAAACCCTAAAATGGTAGGAAACATGGGATTCTCAATTTGTGTGTATATGTGCTATATCACTCCCCCTCTAAAATGTAAATTCCTCCTCCCGTAATAAAGAACAGGCTCTAATAACTGTCCTGATTTGTGCAAGCCCTGAGGCACAGTGAGTCAGCACCTGCCCCACAAACTGGCCTCACCTTGGCTTCTGTGTTTGATCTTTTCTCCAGCCCCTTGATTTTCCCTTTGTTTTAGAGCCAGTCAAGGACCCTCACCTGGAGAACAGCAGATTGTTGTTTGCAGACTACACCATGGTAACCAGTTCTTATCATGGGGCTCACTCAGTGCTGATATGTTACCCTAGCAACCGATCTGGGCGAAGGAAGCACAGTTGCCATGGTGACAGGAGTCAGAAGCTGTTCCCTTGGTGAGTGTGCAGGTCTGGATTCCCCCTGAGGCTCAAGCTCCTCTGGGTAGAGTTCATGGCCAGCTAGAGGTGCTCAGCCTTGTGCAATTGCCCAGTCCAAGCCTCCAGAGCATCCCTTGAGCTGAAACAATACTTCCTAGCAGATCTGTGTGTTCTACTCTTGCCCTCTCTCAGTACATTCTCCAACAGTGCTAGGATAGTCTTTTAAAAAAATTTACATCATCATTCTATTCATTTCCTTAAAACCTCTGGTGATTTTCTTCTGCCCTTTGTGTAAGAACTAGTATTCTTTACTATGACGTACAGGGACAGGAGAAAATGGACATCTTAGCTCAAGCAAAGAGAGAAAGTTTGCCCTTCCTCCATCTTTTTCTTCTATTAAGATCCTCTATGAATTGGATGATGCCTACCTGCATGGGTGGTCTTCTTTACCTTTTCTCTTTTTTTTTTTTTTTTGACTGTACAGGGTCTTCACTGCTGTGCTCAGGCTTCTCTTGTTTCAGGGCATGGGCTCTAGAGCATGCAGGCTCGCAGCTGCAACACTAGGACTCTCTAGTTGCCAGGCACAGGCTTAGTTGTCTCAGGGCATGTGGAATCTTAGTTCCCTGACCGGGAATTGAACTTGAATCCCCTTCATTGGAATTCTTTACTCAATCTACTGATTTCAAATTCTAATCTCTTCCAGAGACACTTTCACAGGGACACGTAGAAATAACGTTTTCCTAGCTGTCTGGGCATCCCTTCAGATCAGATCAGTCGCTCAGTCATGTCCGACTCTTTGCGACCCCATGAATCGCAGCACGCCAGGCCTCCCTGTCCATCACCAACTCCCAGAGTTCACTGAGACTCACATCCATCGAGTCAGTGATGCCATCCAGCCATCTCATCCTCTGTCATCCCCTTCTCCTCCTCCCTCCTCCAATCCCTCCCAGCATCAGTCTTTTCCAATGAGTCAACTCTTTGCATGAGGTGGCCAAAGTACTGGAGTTTCAGCTTTAGCATCATTCCTTCCAAAGAAATCCCAGGGCTGATCTCCTTCAGAATGGACTGGTTGGATCTCCTTGCAGGCCAAGGGACTCTCAAGAGTCTTCTCCAACACCACAGTTCAAAAGCATCAATTCTTCAGCACTCAGCCTTCTTCACAGTCCAACTCTCACATCCATACATGACCACAGGAAAAACCATAGCCTTGACTAGATGAACCTTTGTTGGCAAAGTAATGTCTCTGCTTTTGAACATGCTATCTAGGTTGGTCATAACTTTCCTTCCAAGGAGTAAGCGTCTTTTAATTTCATGGCTGCAGTCACCATCTGCAGTGATTTTGGAGCCCCCCAAAATAAAGTCTGACACTGTTTCCACTGTTTCCCCATCTAGTTCCCATGAAGTGATGGGACCAGATGCCATGATCTTCGTTTTCTGAATGTTGAGCTTTAAGCCAACTTTTTCACTCTCCACTTTCTCTTTCATCAAGAGGCTTTTTAGTTCCTCTTCACTTTCTGCCATAAGGATGGTGTCATCTGCATATCTGAGGTTATTGATATTTCTCCCTGCAATCTTGATTCCAGCTTGTGTTTCTTCCAGTCCAGCGTTTCTCATGATGTACTCTGCATATAAGTTAAATAAACAGGTTAACAATATACAGCCTTGACATACTCCTTTTCCTATTTGGAACCAGTCTGTTGTTCCATGTCCAGTTCTAACTGTTGCTTCCTGACCTGCATACAAATTTCTCAGGAGGCAGGTCAGGTGGTCTGGTATTCCCATCTCTTTCAGAATTTTCCACAGTTTATTGTGATCCACACAGTCAAAGGCTTTGGCATAGTCAATAAAGCAGAAATAGATGCCTTTCTGGAACTCTCTTGCTTTTTCCATGATCCAGCAGATGTTGGCAATTTGATCTGTGGTTCCTCTGCCTTTTCTAAAACCAGTTTGAACATCAGGAAGTTCACGGTTCACATATTGCTGAAGCCTGGCTTGGAGAATTTTGAGCATTACTTTACTAGTGTGTGAGATGAGTGCAATTGTGCGGTCGTTTGAGCATTCTTTGGCATTGCCTTTCTTTGGGATTGGAATGAAAACTGACCTTTTCCAGTCCTGTGGCCACTGCTGAGTTTTCCAAATGTGCTGGCATATTGAGTGCAGCACTTTGACAGCATCATCTTTCAGGATTTGGAATAGCTCAACTGGAATTCCATCACCTCCACTAGCTTTGTTTGTAGTGATGCTTTCTAAGGCCCACTTGACTTCACATTCCAGGATGTCTGGCTCTAGGTCAGTGATCACACCATCGTGATTATCTGGGTCGTGAAGATTTTTTTGTACAGTTCTTCTCTGTATTCTTGCCATCTCTTCTTAATATCTTCTTCTTCTGTTACGTCCATAGCATTTCTGTCCTTTATCGAGCTGATCTTTGCATGAAATGTTCCTTTGGTATCTCTGATTTTCTTGAAGAGATCCCTAGTCTTTCCCATTCTGTTGTTTTCCTCTATTTCTTTGCATTGATCGCTGAAGAAGGCTTTCTTATCTCTTCTTGCTATTCTTTGGAACTCTGCATTCAGATATTTATATCTTTCCTTTTCTCCTTTGCTTTTCACTTCTCTTCTTTTCACAGCTATTTGTAAGGCCTCCCCAGACAGCCATTTTGCTTTTTTGCATTTCTTTTCCAAGGGGGTGGTCTTGATCCCTGTCTCCTGTACCATGTCACAAACCTCATTCCATAGTGCATCAGGTACTCTATCTATCAAATCTAAGCCCTTAAATCTATTTCTCACTTCCATTGCATAATCATAAGGGATTTGATTTAGGTCATACCTGAATGGTCTAGTGGTTTTCCCTACTTTCTTCAATTTCAGTCTGAATTTGGCAATAAGGAGTTCATGGTCTGAGCCACAGTCAGCTCCTGGTCTTGTTTTTGCTGACTGTATAGAGCTTCTCCATCTTCGGCTGCAAAGCATATAATCAATCTGATTTCGGTGTTGACCATCTGGTGATGTCCATGTATAGAGTCTTCTCTTGTGTTGTTGGAAGAGGGTGTTTGTTATGACCAGTGCATTTTCTTGGCAAAACTCTATCAGTCTTTGCCCTGCTTCATTCCATATTTCAAGGCCAAATTTGCCTGTTACTCCAGGTATTTCTTGACTTCCTACTTTTGCATTCCAGTCCCCTATAATGAAAAGGACATCTTTTTTGGGTGTTAGTTCTAAAAGGTCTTCTAGGTCTTCATATAACCGTTCAACTTCAGCTTCTTCAGCGTTACTGGTTGGGGCATAGACTTGGATTACTGTGATATTGAATGGTTTGCCTTGGAAACGAACAGAGATCATTCTGTCGTTTTTGAGATAGCATCCAAGTACTGCATTTCGGACTCTTTTGTTGACCGTGATGGCCACTCCATTTCTTCTGAGGGATTCCTGCCCGCAGTAGTAGATATAATGGTCATCTGAGTTAAATTCACCCATTCCAGTCCATTTGAGTTCGCTGATTCCTAGAATGTTGACATTCACTCTTGCCATTTCTTGTTTGACCACTTCCAATTTGCCTTGATTCATGGACCTGACATTCCAGGTTCCTATGCAATATTGCTCTTTATAGCACCGGACCTTGCTTCTATCACCAGTCACATCCACAGCTGGGTATTGTTTTTGCTTTAGCCCAGTCAAATTGACACAGAAAATTAATCATCACAGTGAGCAACTGGAGTGAACCTTGCTGGGGACCCCTGAGGATCTGTGTAGAACTTATTTCAGATCGACTCCCACCAAGGGAAGGATATACTGGAACATATACACTAAATTAAGTCCTTAATTGGTTGAGGGCAGCCCCAGAGGGTGTTAATCCCCAAATATTTCAAACCTGTCTTGAGCATAAGTAGGCAACTTGCCAGGCATTCCAGAAAATCCACTAGATGAGAAGAATCCCAAGACTTGAGATGGGAGGCTGTCAGCACATGCAGACACCCTCCACCTGCACCTACATGTGAGCACAGAGATAGGCCAGGGGACAGGAAACAAAGCTTCTACAGGGTCAGCTACACAACTATTGTATGAATATGTTGTATCTACGACTCTTTTCCCTGACTAGCCTTCAACTGCCTTGAGGCAGGAACCATGCACTGCAGTGGCCAGGCACAGTGAATATATGATGGGAAAAAGCAAAGTGGGTGATTGGGGTCAACCTAGTTAATAAGAACTAGATATAGAGAAATAGGCTGAGGGTTATGTTTAGCTATGTCCTTAGATGCAAGGATAAGAGGAAAGGACATGGTTGGCAACATGTTTAAGCCCGTATTACAGAGAGACCCTTGGAGATCAAACCAGTCAATCCTAAAGGAAATCAACCCTGAATATTCACTGGTAGGACTGATGCTGAAGCTGAAGCTCCAATACTTTGGTCACCTGATGCAAACCCGACTCAGTGGAAAAGACCCTGATGCTGGGAAAAATTGAGGTCAAGAGGAGAAGGGGGCAACAGAGGATGAGATGGTTGGATGGCATCATCAACTCAGTGGGCATGAGTTTGAGCAAATTCTGGGAGACAGTGAAGGACAAGGAAGCCTGGAGTGCTGACCAAGTAACTGAAGAATAGCAACAACAACCAGAGGAGTGTCTCTTAATTTCTCTGGGCTGTATAAGTGATTGAGTTCTATGGTCTGAAGTCCTAACCCCAAAGGTGATAGTATTTGAAAGTGGGGCCTTTGGGAGCTGATTAGGTCCTGAGGGTCAAGATCTCATGAATGCAATTAGTGCCCTTATAAAAGAGATCCTAGAAAGACCCCTTGCCCTTCTTCTATGTGAGGTTATAGCAAGATGGAGCCCTCTATGAACCAGGAGGCAGGCCCTTCCCAGTCACCTGATCTGCCAGTGCCTTAAGCTTAGTCTTCACAGCCTTTAGAACTGTGAGAAATACATCTCCATTGTTTATAAGCCACCAAATTTATGGTGTTTTGGCATAGAAGCCTGAACAGAGTAAAACAGTGGACTTGATCCTTTCCAGTGTGCTCCCATTTGTGAGGATCGAATGAACTCAGTATGAAAGTGCTTTGAGAAACGATAAAGCCCGAGGCATGGGACAGCTGGAGTTTGGTGGGGCTGATCTCCCTGCTCCCAGGGGCAAACTGGTCATAGGTATCAACCTGTTGAATGTGCAAAGCCTTGGCCGTGTTATTCTCTGTGTGATTTCTTGGGGTCTAGGGGGAAGACTTCCTTCCATGAAAGGAGGGGTATGGGTGGGGATGGCGGCTGTTCAGCTACTATTCTACCTTGCCTTTTACCCACCTCAGAAATGGTCCATGGGAGGAGGAAGCGATCTGAAACAAGGCCTTCAGTGCAAACAGGGGCTGTGCTCTGCATGTCCCATGCCCTGTGTTCGGATCCCACTTCCCTCACCTCAGAGACTCTGGTCAATTCTAAACCCCACTTCCTGCCTCCAGACAAACCTGTAGAAAGAGTTTGCTTGAAAATCGGCATGAATAATCCAAATTTGGGTCAGCCTGAAACTGCTTCTTGAAAGCGCCAGGGAAAGTGTGGGGGTGGGAGTCTTCCCCTGAGGCTTTAATCAGCTGCAACGTTGTGACTCAGAGTAGGGAACAGCTCAAAGACATCCTAAAATGGGAAGAAACTAGGGATTTTCAATGAATGCCATGAGGCAGGTGTTGCCACTTCCTCCCTCGCCCACCTCGCCCCCAAGCAAATTCAGAACAAGTCTCAATAGTAGTCTTGATCTGAATAAGCTCTAAAACTGGTGACTCAGAAACTGTCAGACTGCAGGCCCTTACCTTGTCCCCATCTCTAATCCCATTTCCTTCTGGGGATTTTCCATTAGACACAGGGCTGGTCAATCCCCTGAGCCCAGAGGAGATTGGCAGCTCCTTGTTTACCAACTTGATAGAACCATGGTGACCAGTATCCACCACGGGGTCAGTCACAGTACCACTGATGAGGTGCAGCAGCCAATCTAAGCTAAAGAGGCCCAGCTGCCATGGTGACAGGAGTGGAGATCAGTGTCTTTGAAAAGGGTGAGGGGCCGGCTACCTCCGGATGGAGCCCAGCTAGGAGATGCCCAGCAATGCTGCCAAGACACCAATAGATTCCACCTGGATAATTCACTAGCCCCAAACAGGTCTACTTGTCCCTACTCTTATCTGTTTCATAATCTATTTTCCATCAGCATCAGTGTATCTTTAGAAAATGCTTGTATTTTCCTATGCCTTTCCTTTGAAATCCCCTGACGAAGGCAATGGCACCCCACTCCAGTACTTTTGCCTGGAGAATCCCATGGACGGAAAAGCCTGGTAGGCTGCAGTCGATGGGGTCGCTAAGAGTTGGACACGACTGAGCGACTTCACTTTCACTTTTCACTTTCATGTATTGGAGGAGGAAATGGCAACCCATTCCAGTATTCTCGCCTGGAGAATCCCAGGGACGGTGGGGCCTGGTGGGCTGCCGTCTATGGGGTTGCACAGAGTCAGACACGACTGAAGCGACTTAGCAGCAGCAAACGATTTCCCACTGCATTGTGAATAAAACCCAAATGCTGACTGTAGGTTATAAACCCTGAGTAGTCCTGGGCCTCATATCAAGCTGTTTCCCTAAGAGCCCTACCATCATCACAAACCTAAGGGCAACTGTACTTGCAGTTCTCCCTGGCTTAGGGACTCTTCTTCCAAATCTCCACTCTCTACTTAGAGTGCTATTCTTTCTGTACACACAAGGACTATTGCCTTGTGTCCTTTAAGTCAAAGTTTAAATAGTCACCTTCTCAGGCTGTCCTTAGTGTGAAGACACCTGAGGTGTGAAGCAGCCCAGCCTCTACTGAGGGGCCTTTTCGAGGAAGGGTGCGGCAGTGCCGGGGAAGGCTGGGACTTAGGTTGGTCCAGCCCCATGCTTGACCACTCAGTTTCTCAGCTATGAAGATGGATGGATGCCTGCTAGATGAGCAGGTATCCGGGCTCCAGAGAACTCAAGGGTCCCAGGGAGATGTCTGAAAGCCTTGCTCAGTGGACTTCCTCCACAGCACAGAGGAGAGCAAGGGGGAGGCTGAATGGGAGGGGCTCTGGGTACTTCTCTCCCATTTAAGGACAAAAACTTCTGGTATATTCACACAATGTTTATGGATGGAGGGGAGGACTAGGGTCTTGTCATACTCAAGATTTTCTTAGAAAAGCAGAACCTGTGTGTATCTATATTTTTTAATTTAGGAAAGCTCTGAAGTAGATTTCTGCAGGCGCTTTAAGCTCTGTTCCTATGCTTGATCTGACAGAGCCCCGGGCTGTTGGAGGCCCCGGAGCCCCAGCATCCCACGGTTGATAAAATCTGTGCCAAGGTGTGTGAGACCGAGAACACGGGGCGCCCTCTAGTGGGGAGGGGAAGAATCTCCCTTAGAATCCGGCCTCCCTGGCAGGCATTTTTCATTGTTTCAGGTGCTCAGTCATGTCCGGCTCTTTGCGACTGTATGGACGGCAGCACGCCAGGCTTCCCTGTCCTTCACCATCTACGCATTTTTCACACATTGTCTTTAATCCTCACAGCCACCTCCGTGAGGGTTGCCATTACTACCATCCCCCCATTGCACAGCTGTGGAAGAAGGGACGTGGAGAGTTTAGAGAATGGGTCCCAGGTCACGGCTGGCAGTGGCAGAACCAGGACTGGGTTGGCTCTGTCTGTACTGAAAGTGCTATTCTTTCACATCCTCGGGCCCTCTCTTTCAGAAGGCTCTCCGTCAGGCTCAGTGGAGTCCTGTCTTTCCTTATCAACCAACATTCACCCCCTCCTGCCCCCTGCCTCCCTCTTTTAATGGGCTCTTGGTGGGCTCAACCTTCCTGACAAGGTTAGGCCCTCACCTGCAGTGAGGCCTTGGGTGGGGTTGGTCATCTCTTGGTTCAGGACCTCTATCCGAAACCACTTCCGGGTTCATCTTGCTTCCAGTTCACCCTGGTCCCTGGGGTCTGAGTGGAGGGAAACCCGGATTCAAGGGTGAAGATAAAATGGTCAAAGAGCTCAGAGGAAAAGATAGGAGGCTCAAATGAAGAATTTCAAAATCCCTGAGTGAACCTCACCATAGGGAACAGCAGCAAATGAGTGTCAGGCTTCCCCAACCTCTCTAATGGCTCACAGAGTTGCCTGTGACTGAAATCAGACAAACCTTCTCTTCATTCTATTCACTGGATTTCTGACAGCTCCTACCTGCAGCCCTAACCCTCATCCCCTTCCCAGTGCTCTGTCTACCACGAGACACGATGGTTATCAGTAGTAGTAATTCAGACTCAAAGCAAAGCTTCCTTCTGAACCCTGCAACATGAAACTGCTTCCAGGAAGGGTTGTCCCCCACTCTGCACGCTCATCTTTCATGTCTTCTATTCACTATACGCTCAGAGCTGCCCAATCCCCAATTCTGAGTCCAGGATATGTGCATGGTGTGGGGGAGAGGTTCTGGCTGGGGACCCCATGGTTTCTGGCTCTGGAGCACTTGGACAGCAGTGCAGACTGGGCTAGTCCCAAGGAGATGGATGCAGGCCTCTTCCAGGGACTTCTAGTTGCCTCTATCATGCTTCTGTAAGGAGTCCAAGCTGCCCTGTGGAGGCTGGGAGAACACTATCCCCATCGCACCCAGGGTCTGGGCAGGTGAGGCTCCAGGGATGGGTATGATGAGAAACCTAAGAAAGGAGCTTTTACTCTTAAGTTTGCAGTTCCCTCCAGTCCTCTAGAGCTAACAGGTCCAGCCTCCCTCCTCTAGCTCTTTCAGTCTCTCCTTGAGGCACCAGCTGCTGGGGCACACCTTGCCAGTATTAGATGATCAGGTTGATGACCTCTTGTTGGGATCTGGCCAGCTGCACTTCCACCTGGCTCTGTCCCTCTGAGGGCACAAGAATGGCATCAGCAGAGACATTGGCCAAAAGCCTTCCAAAGGTCCGGGTTGCACAGGAGAAGCACGTTCTCCACTGTCACTCCCAGATCGCCTCCCCCTCCCCCCATCTGTGCTCTCCCTTCACATCCATCCTTTGTCTCTTCATCCTCTGGGTCTCACTCATGCTTGACACAGACTTGCAGGTAAGAGCTGCAAGTCTTACAGCTTGGACAAACTGCCTGTAGACCTGTAGATGGACAGATGAGCAGAGCCCCAGATGGCTACAAAAACTGAATAGACAAACAAAAAACAAACAAACAAACAAAACCAGGGTAGGGATAGGGGGAGAAATTCAGCTGCTTCCTGGGAGGAGAGATGGAAAGGGTTCTGGAATCCTTGGAAGAATAAAGACATAGAACTTGGTTTCATACAGGTAGGACTGGCAAGTCCAGGTTCTTTTCCTCAAAGCCACAGTACATCCAACCACACAATGTGTGGCATGAACTTTCTACTACACAGACCCTCTTCAGTCCAGGTAGATGATGCGGGGTGAGAGAAGCCATTTTTTTTATTTCTTTCTATCCTGACTCTCTCTCCTTCTCTAGTTCACAAGCAGATCCTAACACTGATACAGAAAGGTGAAGACCTCAATAAAAAGACAATCCAGTTTTAAAACAAGGAAAGAAGCTGAACAGACATCTCTCCAAAGAAAATATTCAAATGGCTAATATGCACATGAAAAGATGCTAATATCATTAACCATCAGGGAACTGCAAATCACACCCATGATGACTTACCACTTCACACCCAAACAGGTGGCAAGAAGCAAAAAGACAGATAGTAACAAGTGCCAGTGAGGATATGGAGAAATTGGAAGCTTTATACACTGCTGGTGGGAATGTAAAGGGGTGCAGCTGCTGTGGAAAACAGTCTGGTACTTCATCAAAAGATTAAACACAGAGTTACTGTATAATCCAGCAATTCCCCTCCTAAGTACACCCACAAAAGAAATGAGAGCATTATGTCCACACAGAAACCTCTACATGAATGTTCACAGCAGCATTATTCATAATAGCCCCAAAATGGAAACCTAAGTGTATATCAACTGATGAATGGACAAATAAAATGTGGTATATCCACATAATGGAATATTATTCATTAATAAAAAGAAATGAAGTTCTCACACATGCTACAACATGGATCAACTTTGAAAACATTATGCTAAGTTTAAAAAAAAAAAAAGCCAATCACAAAAGGTTGCATATTGTGGGATTCCATTTACATGAAATGTCCAGCATAAGCAAATCCAAAGAGACAGAAAGTCAGTTGGTAGTTGCATAGGGCTGGAGGAAGGGGGCTGAGAGAAGAGAATGGATAGTAACTGCTAAAAGTTAAGGGTTCCTTCAAGAAAAGGATGATGAAAATGTTACAAAATTGATTGTAGTGACGGTTGCACAACTCCATGAATATAGTAAAACTATTTAAATGGGTAGATTATATCTCCATAAAGTTATTATTTACAAGTCACCCTTAAATTTAGTTTAACAAAATGGAAGCATTATAGCTTAAAACAACTTTTCCCAAACTTCTTGGCTTTCTCTTTTAAGTTGATTCATGTTTTTTATCTAAGTAAAATGATTTTAAAAAGAAACTTTGCCACTGTAAATGGAAAACCAGTACCCATTGACATAGATTGAAAGTAATTACAAAAAAAAAATAAAAAATGAAAAATGAAAGAGAGGGCACTGTAAGGTGGCCACAGAAGGGGCTTGGGGAGGGAGTTGGGCTTTTGAGGTGGAGGTCCCAGGGCTTACAGGTAAAGCATGCAACCCGGGGCAGTCCCTGCTGTCCCCAGGACTGAAACCCTGGGCCGGGCGCGGCGGGGGTTGGTCTGGAGGTAGCTCTGAGTTGGGAACTAGATCCCACCTGTGGGAAGCAAAGAGTTCCCATGCAGCAACTGAGGATCCCACAGGCGGCAGTGAAGAAGGAACATTCCAGGTGCTGCAGCTAAGGGTCGGAGCAAAACAAGCAAATTAATTAATTTTTAAAAACCTGTTATTGAACTTGCATCTTAGCTGGCTGCTTGCAGTAGCTGACAATGTGAAGTGTGGTGCGAGAGCCTAGAATAGGGGCTGATATCCTGTAGGTTCTCAGTGAGTATACTCTTACTTCTTTAAAAGCTCTTAATAAGCCCCAGGGGAGCTTTCTAAAATTCAACTTGAAGCTCGTCACTCCTGGGTTTAATATTCCTCCCTGGCTCTCCATTACACTTTCCAATAAACACTAAACCCTGAAAGGCCGGCAGTATCTAGCCTTGCCTTCCTCTCCAGACAGTTCTTCTCTTCTCTCCAGCCTCAGCAGCCTCCTCTCCATTCTTTGAACACCTGAGCTCTTCTCAAAAGTGACCTCCCCATCCTCCATCCTCTTTGTTTCCGTGTAGAGCCCACCTTCTCAGAGAAGCCCTTGAATATTTCTTCTCCCTATAATCCATTGTTATTTCATTTCCTTAGACACTAATCACTATATATAATGACTAATTCCTTTGTTTCCTTGTTTGTTTTTTTCTGTGTCTCCACTGGAGTGTAAGTCCCAAGAGGGCAGAGGACATGTTTGTTTCATTGGTACATCCGCAATTTCTACCTACCTGAGTGAATGAATGTTCAATAATATTTGTTGAATAAATGAAAGGGACTTTGGGTCCAGAGACCCCTATGAAACTTCTCTGCCTCAGTGTTCTCATCTGTTCATTGGGTACCTCATGGTGGTGACTGTCAACATAAATTGAAATGACCCTGTGAAAACAGTCACTTGTTGTAAGAATACATGGTGAGTCAATTTTTGCTTCACTTCAGCTTCACCCTCCCTGAGGTTCTCAGACCTCAGCCCAAGCCCCATTAGTGGGTGAACAAACTGGAAACCAAGAAGGGCAGGCCTGGTGTGGTGGAGAATCAGGAGCAGAACTCAGGAGTTTGGCTTCACAGCTCATCAGGGAGAAGCAGTGAGAGACCCAAGCTCATCCAGGAGAACAGAGACTGCCTCCTTCCCTGGTAGCTCAGATGGTAAAGTATCTGCCTGCAACACAGGAGACTCAGGTTCAATCCCTAGGTGCGGAAGATCCCCTGGAGAAGGGAATGGCTATCTACTCAGTACTCTTGCCTGGAGAATTCCGTGAACAGAGGAGCCTGGTGGGCTACAGTCTGTGGGACTCACAAAGAGTCAGACCCAACTGAATGACTAACACTTTCACTTTCGGCTGATGAGGCGAGGAGCCCCTGAATGAGCTGCACCAAAGCTGGACTGAAGCTGGCCTCAGCTTTGGAGGCTCCTAGGAGCTTCCCGTCTGTGGGTCAGTTTGGCTGAGAGGCGGTGTGTGACACATGGGCCACTGATATCCACTTGGATATCCCAGTGGGAAATACTACCATTGTGTTGAGGTCTGCAAGACCCAAGCCATGCCCTTCATCAGGGAACAGGGTCTTCCTTCAAGGACATGATCATATCTGATGGGGATCTCCTGAAAAAGAGGCAGCTTCTCAGAGCTGGATCAGAATTGGAAGGGTATCTGGATGATGAATAGCCCAAAGACTCTTTAAGAGGGTCTTCTCAGAAACTCCCCTAGCGGTCCAATGGTTTAGAACCTGCCTGCCAATGTAGGGGACACTGGTTCGATCCCTGGTCAAGGAAGATCCTACATATCACAGAGCAATTAAGCCCATGCATCACAACTACTGAGCCTGTGCTCTAGAGCCTGCGAGTCACAACTACTGAAGCCTGCGTGTCTAGAGCCCATGCTCTGCAACAAGAGAAGCCACTGAGATGAGAAGCCTGAGCACTACAACACAGAATAGCCCCCGGAAAGCAACGAAGACCCAGTGCAGCCAAAAAAAAAAGCAGACGGGCTTCTCAGAGCATGTGTGTGTGTATATATGTATAAATGTGTACCATACACATGTGTTTATCTGTTTTTATGTATATGGAGACCTGTGTGTATGTGGGAGAAGATATTTGTGTATATCCGTATGTGTATTTGCCAACATGGTCTGGTATTCCCATCTCTCTGAGAAAGACCATCTTACCTGTCTCCTGAGAAACCTGTATGCGGGTCAAGAAGCAAGAGTTAGAACTTTGTATGGAACAACTGATTGGTTCAAGATTGAGAAAGGAGTATATCAGGGCTGTCTGCCGTCATCCTGTTTAACTTACTTGCTGAGCACGTTATGAGAAATGCTGGCCTGGATGAGTTCCAAGCTGGAGTAAAGATAGGTGGGAGAAACAGCAACAACTTCAGATATGCAGATGATACCACTCCAATGGCAGAAAGCAAAGAGGAACTAAAGAGCCTCTTGATGATGCTGAAGGAGAGTGAAAGAGCCGGCTTAAAAAAACTAAGATCATGGCATCCACCCCCGTTGCTGCATGGCAAATAGAAGGAGAAAAGGTGGAAGTAGTGACAGATTTCCTCTTCTCGGGCTCTAAAATCACTGCACATGGTGACTGCAGCCATGAAATCGGAAGACAATTGTTTCTTGGCAGGAAAGCGAAGACAAACCTAGACAGTTGAAAAGCAGAGACATTACTCTGCTGACAAAGGTCCATATATTCAGGGCTATGATCTTCCCAGTGGTCATGTACGGTTGTGAGAGCTGGACCATAAAGAAGGCAGAACGCCAAAGAATTGATGCCTTCGAATTGTGATGCTGGAGAAGACTCCTGAGAGTGCCTTGGACAGAAGGAAATCAAACCAGTCAATCTTAAGGGAGATCAACTCTGAATATTCACTGAAAGAACTGAAGCTGAAGCTCCAGTGTTTTGGTCATCTGATGCAAACAGATGATTCATTGGAAAAGTCGCTAATGCTGGGAAAGATAGAAGGCAGAAGCAGAAGAAGGCAGAGGATGAGATGGCTGGACGGCATCACTGATGCAATGAACATGAACTTGGACAAACTTCAGGAGGTGGTGAAGGACAGGGGAGTCTGGCATGCTGCAGTCCATGGAGTCGCAGAGTTGGACACAACTGGGTGACTGAAGAAGAACAACAATATGCCAATGTGTGTGTATGTGTGGTGTATTTATTTGCATTCACTATTTATTGCTCTATTACGTCACCTCAAAGTTTAGTAGCTTATGACAATAAACACCTATCTCACACAGTTTCTGTGAACCGAGAATCTGAGAGAAGATTAGCAGGGTATTTCTGGCTCAGAGTCTCTCATGAAAGTATAGTCAAGATGTCAGCCAGGGCTATATTCACCTGAAGGCCTGACTGGGCCTGATCCCCTCTCAGTGGGGCTCACTCACCAACTGGCAACTTGGTGCTGGCTGTTGGCAGGAGGCCTCAGTTCCTAGCCATGTCAGCCTCTTCATCTGCCTGCTTGAGTATCTTTACAACACAGCAGTTGCCTTCCTCTAGGAGTGACCCAAGAAAGAGGGAACAGGCAGAAGCCACTATATTTTTATAACCTGGCCTCAGAAGTCACATACTATCATTCTGTTGCATTATATTGGCCACACAGACCAACCCCAATACATCGTGGAAGAAGAAGGCACAATGGCCCAAATAATAGGAAGTAGGATCCTTGGAAGATGGGTACCAAGTGCAGTGTGTGCACGCAGGATTGTGTATGGGGTTGGGTGTGTTTGTGTATATATGTGGGTTTGTATATATATGTATATAAGTTTAGTGTGGATGGATGAGTATATTTAGACATGTTTTATGGCAAATAGATGGGGAAAAAGTGGAAACAGTGATAGATTTTATTTTCTTTGACTCCAAAATCACTGTGGACAGTGACTGCAGCCAACAATTTAAAAGACACTTACTTGCTCCTTGGAAGAAAAGCTATGACAAACCTAGACAGCATATTAAAAGGCATAGACATTACTTTGCTGACAAAGGTCCATATAGTCAAAGCTATGGTTTTTCCAGTAGTCATGTACATAGGTGAGAGTTGAATCATAAAGAAGACTGAGCACCGAGGAACTGATGTTTTCAAACTGTGGTGCTGGAGAAGACTCTTGAGAGTCCCTTGGACAGCAAGGAGATCAAACCTGTCAATCCTAAAGGAAATAAACCCTGAATATTCCTTGGAAGGACTGATGCTAGTGCTGAAGCTCCAATACTTTGGCCACCTGATGAAAAGAGTTGACTCATTATAAAAGACCCTGATGCTGGGAAAGATTGAGGTCAAGAGGATAAGGAGGCGGCAGAGGATGAGATGGTTGGATGGTATCACCAACTCAATGGACATGAGTTTGAGCAAATTTCAGGAGACCGTGAAGGACAGAGGAGCTTGGCATGCTGCGGTTCATGGAGTTGCAAAGTCAGACAAGACCAAGGGACTGAATGACAACAATGGTATGTGTATTTATTTGTGTATATGTACGTGTGTGCCTATGAGTATTCGTTGTGCCTATGTGTGTATATGGTTGTGTATGTGCATTTGTATGTGTATATGTCCGTGAATGCGTATACTCGTGCATGTGTTATGTTGATGTATGTGTGTGAGGTATGTACATGTGTAGGTATATGAAGGTGTGCATGAGCATGTACATGTTGCACTTGTGTGTATAAAGGTGTGCTGGCACATGTGTGCAAACTGAGAAATGTCACCTGTGTGGAGGTAAGCAGGAGCCAGGAGTGGGGGCACTAGGGGAGGAGTGCCTTTTACTGCTGAGACAGTACATGGACTGAAGGCATCCAGAGCCTGGAAAACAGGCTCTCGTTCGCTTCCAGAGTGTGCAGATTCGCTGTCCTCTCTGCCTTTGGATCCCTCTGCCAAGGCTGGCTTTCTGGTTCATTTTTGCTTGAACATTTCAGTCTTCCCTTAGCGGTGCCCTAGGGAAGCAAAGTAAGGGCTGGCTCTTGTCCCTGGAAGCTGAGTTCAGTGGAGAGCAGCGCCCCCTGGGGGAAGCCAGGAGAGAAGGGCCGGGGAAGGAGGTTTTCCTGACCCTAATTGCCCAGCTCCTGTCTTTGTCTAGGGCTGATCTTACACTTCATGGGTTTATTAGGCAAAAAGAGGGCATTTCATTACTTCTAATAATCCAGGCTTCCCTAATAACTCAGTTGATAAAGAATCTGCCTGCAATGCAGGAGACCTTGGTTCGAGATCCCTGGGTTGGGAAGATCCCCTGGAGAAGGGAAAGGCTACCTATTCCAGTGTTCTGGCCTGAGAATTCCATGGAATCCATGGAGTCACAAAAAGTTGGACACGACTGAGCAACTTTCACTTCACTTCACTTCTTCTTAGAAGCAACTCCTCTCCTCTTTCAATTTAGAATGTTTCTGATGCTAACTTTGTGTTTAGAGGACTTTATGCCTTTCCCCCCTTTTTAAGTATTTTACTTTATGATTGTGAAAGTACGTATAAATAAAAATGGGTAAAATATAAACGCGAGGCTCAACAGATTATTAGAGTGTGAATAACCATGTCAAAGTCTCCAGGCAATAGGACATTGTCAATAACCCCAGAAACATCTTGTCCCTTCCAGATTACAACTCTGCCTTCTTTCTTTCCTCCCAAAGTTAATCACTCTCTTGACTTCATGGGCATAACATCCTTCCTTATCTTTGCTGTAATGTAACATAAATAAGTACACATTTCTAAAGAGTAGTGTTTACAAACACAATTTTAAGGTGTACTAGCTTCGAAGGCAATGGCACCCCACTCCAGTACTCTTGCCTGGAAATTCCCATGGATGGAGGAGCCTGGTAGGCTCCAGTCCATGGGGTTGCTAAGAGTCGGGCACGACTGAGCGACTTCACTTTCACTTTTCACTTTCATGCTTTGGAGAAGGAAATGGCAACCCACTCCAGTGTTCTTGCCTGGGGAATCCTGGGGACGGCGGAGCCTGGTGGGCTGCCGTCTATGGGGTCACACAGAGTCAGACACGACTGAAGCGACTTAGCAGCAGCAGCAGCAGCTTCCTGTGGTGACTGAAACAAGTTACCACAATCCTGATGGCTTAAAACAACAGAAATTTATTTTCTCACAGATCTAGAGGCCAAAAGTAGGAAATCAAGGTGTTGGAAGGACTGAGCTTCCTCCAAAGGCTCTCTGGAGTAATCTTTTTTTCCCTTTATACCTTCTGGGCATCCCCCGGCATTCCTTGGCTTGTAGAAGCATAACTCCAATTTCTGCCTCTGTCTTCACATGGACTTCTTCTCTCTGTCTTCCTGTGTTCAAACCTCTCTTTTTTCTTATAAAGACACTACTCATTGGATTTAAGGCCCACCCTAAATCTAGGATAATTTCATCTCAAGATTCTTAACTAATTACATCTGCAAGACCCTATTTCCAAAATAAGGCATATTCTAAGTTGCCAGGTAGGCATGAATTTTGGGGGAGACACTATTCAACTCACTAAATACAATATGTATTATCTTGTGATAACTTTTTTTCAACGTTATGTTATAAAGAATCACCCATGTTGTTGACTACAACTATATTGAGTATAATAAATATACATTGTATTCATTTTCATTGCCTTCCACTATGTGATATCATTACATTGCAATTCAGAGTAGGATGTACTGTGAGGCTAACAAAGCTTCAGCTTTGGGAGTCTTCACCTTCATGGACCCTTTCCAAGACTCTGGAAGAAGCCCCAGCTACGTGTCCACATGATCAGAACTTTATGTGTGATTTGCAAAAGTAATACATTACATTTTCTCATTCCATTTACGTCTTTTTCTTGCCTAATTGCCCAGGAGAGAAGCTCCGATACGATGTTGACTGAATGTGGGGAGAAAAGACACCCTGTCTTGTGCCTGATCTTAGGAAGGAAGATTTCAGCCTTTCATCATTGAATGTAAAGTTATCTGTGGATTTCTCAAGACACCCTTTATCAGGTTGTGGAAGTTCCCTTCTGTTTCTGGGTGCTGAATATTTTTATCATGAAAGAATGTTGGATTTTATTAAATTCTTTTTCTGCATCTGTTGAGATGATCATGTGGTTTTTGTCCTTAATTCTATTAACACAGTGTGTTAGTTAGATTGCTTTTCATAAGTTGAACCAAGCTTGCATTCCTGGGATGAATCTCACTTTGTTATGGTGTATAGTACTTTTACTTGTTGCTGAATTCAGTTTGCTGTTTCGTTGAGAATTTTTGCATCTCATTCATAAGGGATGACTTTCTTCCCTTTTCATGTGGTGTCTTTGTCTGACTTTGGTATCAGGATTACACTGGTGCTGTCTTCTCTTTCACTTTTTGTGAGAATTGGTGTTCACTCTTCCTGAAATGCTCATCCTTGCTCTAATTAAACATTTTCTTTCATACTAAAATTTTATTTGTGATTTGGTGTTCTGCTCCTTAAAGAGGGTCCTCAAGTTTTATATGTTTCAACTCCTACAAAACTAACATCTCTCCTAGAATCTGTTGTACTGTTACGGGCCCTTGGGTTACTCCCATTTGGGACTTCATGAACAGTGCTGCTATGAACCTTCTTGCGCACGTCTCCTGGTGCCCACGCAAATACATTTACTGAGGGTGACACCTAGAGTAGAAGAGCTGGGTCAGAGAGGACAACACTGGTGCCCTAAGCTGGTGGCAAGATACACTCCCACTAACCTTGGACGGGAGTTCCTGTTGCTCCACAGCCTCACCAACACTTGGAATTGTCAGATTTAAAAACTTCAGTGTATTATATGAGTGTAGTGGTGTCTAACCTTGGCTTCAGTTTGTGTTAGGTTAAACTGAATGATATTGCCATTTTGTAGGTCAAAATGGTCAAGCACAGTTCACTTCACATTATTTAATCTAACATTTCTCTGCTGACTTATGAAGTAGAGCATGTTTTCATATATTTAATGCCCATTTAATGGATTTCCTCTTCTTTTATGAAATGCCTGCTCAAGTAGTTTGCTCATTTTTCTTTTGGATGTCTGATGTTTCCTACCTACTTGTAGGACTTTACAGACTCTGAATATGAGCTCTATGTCAATTATATGTTTCAAATGTCTGTCTCACTTCACAATTTGTCTTCTAATTCTCTTAATGATGTCTTCATTTTAATGAGGCAAAATTTGCCAGTGTTTTCTTTTTGCTTAGTGTTCTTTGTATCCTGTTTAAACCTTCCCCTAACCAAGGTGGTAAAGATATTCTCCTGAAAGAGGAGAGTGAAAAAGCTGGTTTAAAACTCAACATTCAAAAAACTAAGATCATGGCATCCATCCCATCACTTCATGGCAAATAGATGGGAAACAATGGAAACAGTGAGAGACTGTATTTTGGGGCTCCAAAATCACTGCAGATGGTGACTGCAGCCAGGAAATTAAAAGACACTTGCTCCTCAGAAGAAAAGCTATGATCAACCTAGACAGTATATTAAAAAGCAGAGACATTACTTTGCCGACAAAGGTCTGTCTAGTCAAGGCTATGGTTTTTCCAGTGGTCATGTATGGCTGTGAGAGTTGGACTATGAAGAAATCTGAGCACCAAAGAATTGATGCTTTTGAACTGTGGTGTTAGAAAAGACTCTTGAGAGTCCCTTGGACTGCAAGGAGATCCAATCAGTCCATCCTAAAGGAAATCAGTCCTGAATATTCATTGGAAGGACTAATGTTGAGGCTAAAACTCCAATACTTTGGCCACCTGATGTGAAGAACTGACTCATTGGAAAAGACCCTGATGCTGGGAAATATTGAAGGCGGGAGGAGAAGAGGGTGACAGAAGATGAGATGGTTAGATGGCATCACTGACTCGATGGCCATGAGTTTGAGCAAGCTCCAGGAATTGGTGATGGACCGGGAAGTCTGGCATGCTGCAGTCCATGGGGTCACAAAGAGTCAGACATGACTGAGCGACTGAACTGAACTGAACTGAATGTTTTCTAAAAGTTCTATTATTTTGCCATCTATATTTAGATGTAACGCCTACTTGCAATTGATTTGTGTATTGTGGGAGATAGGGTTCCAATTTAATTTTTCCACATGGATATCCAATTTTCACAGCACAATTTATTGAAAAGACCCATCTGAATTGTCACTTTAATCACAAAT
Organism: Bos grunniens; assembly: GCF_055505025.1. NCBI lineage: Eukaryota > Metazoa > Chordata > Mammalia > Artiodactyla > Bovidae > Bos > Bos grunniens. The sequence continues at coordinate 29,516,030 of NC_141166.1, read as the reverse complement.
CAAATATCAGATATTCAATTGTCTCTCTTAGTTTTATTGGTCAGTCTATCGTTGAACCAACAAGACACTGTCTTAATTACTACAGCTTTGCAACAAGCTTCAACTGGTAAGGCAGTTGACCTTCTTCAAAGATGTCTTAGCTGTTTCCACATTGTGTTTAGTTGCTCAGTTGTGTCCAACTCTTTGTGACTCTGAACTGTAGCCCGCCAGGCTCCTCTGTCCATGGGATTTTTCAGGCAAGAATACTGGATTGGGTTGCCATTTCCTTCTCCAGGGGATCTTCCCGACCCAAGCATTGAACCCGTGTCTCCTGCATTGCAGGCAGATTCTTTACCCATCCTGAGCTGTTGGGAAAGCCCTAGCTGTTTCCATATAGTATATTATATATATTATAGAATCCCCTTGTCAACTCACACAAAAGAACAAGAAAAGCAAGGAGGAGGAGGAGAACCCATGACAATTTTATTAGGGTTGCCTTGAACCTATATATCAATTTGGAGGATAACTGATATTTTTACAATATTGAGTTCAACATCCACAAATAACACATATCTTCCACCTACTTTCATTTAATTTTCTCTGTAGCGATCTCCCATATTTTTATGTTTACTCATAGGTTCCTGATTTGTATGCTTTGTAGAAGTAATCCTTTGAAAATTTCATTTTCTAACCATTCATGACTGGTATATAGAAATATAATTGATTTTGTATATGGATGTTCAGCCAGCTATCTTGATAAGCTTTTACTAATTCAAATAATAGATCTTCTGGATTTTTCTATAACAAATCATATCGAAAGGAAGTTTACTCCTCCCTTTCCAGCCCTTCTGTCTTTTATTACTTTCCTCACTTTATTACATCACTAGGGACCTACAGTACAGTGTGGAATAGAAATAGAATAGTAGGTTGCTGCTGCTAAGTCACCTCAGTTGTGTCTGACTCTTTGTGACCCTAGGAATCATAGCCCACCAGGCTTCTCTGTCCATGGGATTCTCCAGGCAAGAATACTGGAGTGGGTTGCCATTTCCTCCTCCAGGGGACCTTCCAGACACAGGGATCTAATCTACATCTCTTATGTCTCCTGCATTGGCAGGCAGATTCTTTACCACTAGTGCCACCTGGGAAGCCCAGAATAGGAGAGTGCCTTATTCTCCATCTCAAAGGAATTCTAATTTAGTTTGGGTTTTCCCAGAAGCAGACCCTAGACAAGAATCTGAGGGCAAGAAGTATACTCGGGAGATGAAGGAGAACATTGGGAGGGGTGGGAGACAAGGAAGGGAGGCTGGCTGATGTAGGGGTTTGTTATCAGGCTTCATTCTGGAGTTTAATTTTGCTGGAGAGACTGTTCAGTTCAGTTCAGTTGCTCAGTCGTGTCCGACTCTTTGCAACCCCATGAACTGCAGCATGCCAGCCCTCCCTGTCCATCACCAATTCCCGGAGTCTACCCAAACTCATGTTGATTGAGTCGGCGATGCCTTCCAACCATTTCATCCTCTGTCGTCCCCTTCTCCTCCTGCCCTCAATATTTCCCAGCATCAGGGTCTTTTCAAATGAGTCAGCTCTTCGTATCAGGTGGCCAAAGTATTGGAGTTTCAACTTCAACATCAGTCCTCCCAATGAACACTCAGGATTGATCTCCTTTAGGATGGACTGGTTGGATCTCCTAACAATCCAAGGGACTCAAGAGTCTTTTCCAACAGCACAGTTCAAAAGCATCAATTCTTTGGTGCTCAGTTTTCTTTATAGTCCAACTCTCACATCCATACCTGACTACTGGAAAAACCATAGCCTTGACTAAACGGACCTTTGTTGGCAAAGTAATGTCTCTGCTGTTTAATATGCTGTCTAGTTTGGTCATAACTTCCTTCCAAGGAGTAAGTGCTTTTAATTTCCTGGCTGCAGTCACCATCTGCAGTGATTTTGGAGCCCAAAAAAATAAAGTCTGACACTGTTTCCATTGTTTCCCCATCTATTTGCCATGAAGTGATGGGATGGATGCCATGATCTTCATTTTCTGAATGTTGAGCTTTAAGCCAACTTTTTCACTCTCCTCTTTCACTTTCATCAAGAGGCTCTTTAGTTCTTCACTTTCTACCATAAGGGTGGTGTTATCTGCATATCTGAGGTTATTGATATTTCTCCTGGCAATCTTGATTCCAGCTTATGCTTCATCCAGCCCAGCGTTTCTCATGAGAGACTGTGGGAGTCAGTATAAACCACAGACATCAGAGTTACTTCACCCAAGACATGTGCAGCTGTGTATCCATACACAAAATCTCGCCAATCACTGGTTAAACTTCTCTGGGGTAGACAGTATTAGTTCCCTGGCATTTCCAACAGCCACGTGAGTGGAAAACTAGTTAAGCAGCAGAGGAAAGCCTGCAGGTAAAGAAGTACAGATATCGGTGGTTGGACGTGGGCCCAAGTGGACTGAAGTGGGGAAAGTGAGACCCACAGGTGGGTTACCCACAGCGTCTTCTACAAACACCTTCTACTTTTTATTATTTCATTATTTTTAAAAATGATCTAGGCTTCCAAATGTCCTCTATTTAATTCAACATTTTATTATCACAAATAACAGTTGCAGTCCCCACAGGATATCAGCAGCTGCTTAAGTCCAAATGTCTCTGTGCATGCCTCAAAAATCATGCAGTTAAAGAGAAAGAAGGAAATAAAAGTACTCATTACTGGGGAATTCCCTGGTGGCCCAGTGGTTAAGGATCCACCTTCCAACGCAGAGGACACAGGTTCAATCTCTGGTCAGGGAAAGAAGAGTCCACAGGCCAAGCAGCCAAAGTGGGGGGAAAAAAAAACAGTCATTACTCTGGCTTATAGCCTAATTGCTGCTGTTGCTACTGCTGAGTCACTTCAGTCGTGTCCGACTCTGTGCGACCCCATAGACCGCAGCCTGCCAGGCTCCCCTGTCCCTGGGATTCTCCAGGCAAGAATACTGGAGTGGGTTGCCATTTCCTTCTCCAGTGCATGAAAGTGAAAAGTGAAAGTGAAGTCGCTCAGTTGTGTCCGACTCTTAGCGACCCCATGGACTGCAGCCTACCAAGTTCCTCCGTCCATGGGATTTTCCAGGCAAGAGTACTGGAATGGGGTGCCATTGCCTTCTCCGATAGCCTAATTAGGAGACAGAAAATACTACAAGCTTGAGTGGTAAAGTGCTGCCACCTGGTCTCTGCTGTTCTGAAATCCCATTATCACGTCAACACTAGGGAGTGATCCCTCTCATCAACACTGCCTGCCTCAGCCAGGGGGAGGCTTGGTAACTGTGATACAACAGCAGGCGGGGCTTACCAACACTTAGCACTAACAAAGGTAAACAACTGCTGGTACTTAGAAAAAAATCCACTCCATTGGGAAACTACTGGCTAACTTAAGAGAAAAAAAAGGAGAACAAACACAAGAAAGGGAGAAAAAAAGGAGAGGGGGGAGAGAGAAGAGAGAAATTAAAGGGGAAATGATTAACCAAAGGGTCAGGGGAAATAGTAATGAGACTGCTTTAAACTGGGCAAATAAATGCGAACACTTAGATAACATGACTAATTTCTAAAACCAAAATTTACAAAAATTAGTGCATAAATAAATTAGACCAGGAAAACATCAAAAAATTTTTTATGAAGCAAGAGTAACATTAATAGCTAAACCTAACATGCCAACAAACCCTGCAAATCAATCTTATTTATGAATATACATGCTGAAATCCCAAATAAAGTGAAATAAAGTGTTGTCAAATACAATTAATGATCCCTTAAAAAAGAACATGACATGACCAAGGGGGACTTGTTCTGGGAATATATGGCTTGATATTAGGAAAATCTATCAGCGTAATTCCCTACATTACTTGTTCTAAGGAGAAACTATCAGATGATTATGCACCAGACATAAAAAGCACGTACTGCCTGATTCCTTTTATGAAAAATTCCAAAAAATGCAAACCAACCTATAGTGACAGAAAGCAGACCACTGGTCACTTGGGGCCCAGCGATGGAGAGTAAATGATTGCACAGTGCGTAGAAGGCAACTTTTTGGGGGAGTGATGGAAATGTTCTGTATCTTGACTGTGGAGATGTCTTCCTAGATGTATATATCTGTGAAAATTCATTGAATTGTATACTTTTCAAAAAAATTGTATACTTTAAATGGGTATAGTTTCTTGTGTGTAAATTATACCACAATCAAGTTGAAAAATATTTTAAAAATCAATAGCTTCTACTAGCTACACACTGGGTGACAGTATCTTTGATGCACAAACCCAACAAAGGACTTGGATTCTATATAGGAACATACAAACATTCAGAATTTACGTTCTGAGTATACATCTGTGTATTCTATATATCCATCAATAAGAATAGGACAAACAAGTCAATGTAAATGGCCAAAATATAACAGCAACTTCACATGAGGTTATCCGAACAGCCAGTGAAAACGTGCTCAATATTACTTACCAGGAAAATGCAAACTAAAATCCAATCAGTTACTACTACACACTTAACAAAATGGCTAAAATTAAAGAGACTGACAATATCAAGTGTTGGTGAGGGTGTAGAGCAACTAGAATTTTCCTGGTGGGTGTGTAAAAAGCCACTTTGTAAAATAGTTTAGAAGTTTCTTATAAAACAAGCATACACCTATCCTATAACCTGTAATTCTATTCCTAGGTATATATCCAAGAGTAATGAGTATTTGTCCACAAATATACTTGCCTGGAAAATCCCATGGACGGAGGAGCCTGGTAGGCTGCAGTCCATGGGGTCGTGAAGAGTCGGACACGACTGAGCGACTTCACTTTCACTTTTCACTTTCATGCATTGGAGAAGGAAATGGCAACCCACTCCAGTGTTCTTGCCTGGAGAATCCCAGGGACGGGGAGGCCTGGTGGGCTGCTGTCTATGGGGTCGCCCAGAGTCGGACACGACTGAAGCGACTTAGCAGCAGCATACTTGCATAAGAATGTTCACAAGAGCTTTCTTCATCATAGCCAAACGCTGAAAGCAATTCAAATACCATCAATAGGAAAATGAAGAAAGAAACCATGGTATATGGTATATTTTGCTGAATATGGTATTATTTTATTATTCAGCAAAATATGGTATATATAAAATATTCAGCAAAAAAAAGGACTACTTCCACATGCAACCACATAGATAAATCTCAAAAATATTATGCTAATCAAATCTTGTTAATCAAAAGCCAAAATTGTTAATCAAAAGCCAGACAAGTTAAAAAAGAAATCTGACAATTTGGACAAAGAGAGTATGGTTTCGTATATGAAATTTGTGGAATTCAAAAACTGACAAATACATAGGGTTTTGTCAACCTTCTGTATCCTTTTGTTTTAGCTGTGTCTCTTGTAAACAGCTATAATTTTCTGAGTCTGACAATCTTTGTATTTTGACTAAAATAGTCTACTTGTTTTTTTAAATAAGAACTTTGAGATATGATACAATTAGTCAATTTATTAATGTTTTAAGTAGAGATACTGGGTTTCAGTCGACCATCTTAAATGCTTTCTACTGCTTCTTTTTTCATTTCTCCTTCTGAATTTTAAAAAAATTTCCCCACATTTTTAGTATAAAAATGTTCAAACATACAAAATTTGAAAAAAAAAATAGTACAATGAACACCCTCAATCTCTCCACTTAGAGTCAATGCTTTTTAACTTAGAGCCAACCTATTTTACTATTTGATAGCACACACACATATACATAATATGGTTTTGCTGAACCATCTGAAGCGAAGTTGCAGAATAGACCGATTATTTTTTATTATCCCATTTTCCTCACTCAATTAGTTTGAAGTCACATTTGTTTCCTCAGGCTGCTGTAATAAAGTACCTTGAACTGGCTGGCTTAACACAATGGAAATTTGGTCTCTTACAGTCTGGAGGCTTGGGAGTCTGAAATCCAGGTGTTGGCAGGGCCATGCTCCCTCTGAAACCTGTAGGGGAATCCTTCCTTGCCTCTTCCTAGTTTCCTGTGGTTTGCTGGTCATCTCTGACATGCCTTGGCTTGTACCTGCAACACTCTGCTCCTCCACTTTCACATGGCACTCTTGCGGTCTCCTCATCTCTTTCACTCTATGCATCTCTGTGTGTCCAAATTTCCCCTTTTTATAAGGACACAGTCCTGTTGGATGAGGGACCCCTATAATGACCTCATCTTAACTTGATCATCAGCAGGACCCTTTTCCCAAATAACATTGCATTGATAGATCCTGGGGGCTTAGGATTTCAGCATCTTTCAGGGGACAATCCAACCCCTAATAGAAGCTATTGACTCAAGCTCTATTTTAGTGTCTTTCCTAAAAACTACAATATAAATCCTTGACTTCAAAGGATAGTATTGAACTGATTCCTTCCCTCTCCTCCTGAACATAGCAAGATACTTAAGTTTAAACACACTTAAGCACACTTTAACACGTTTCTCTCTCCATAGTTTTATGCTATTGTGGTTATACAGTTTAATCATATGTATTTTAAATCCTACAGGCATCATTATTATTTTATGCATCTTACTGTTTTTTAAAACCTAAATGGTTGTATTTATATACAAATTAATTTTTGCATTGGTAACCAAAAAGTTGGAAAGACACCACTTAGCACAATTATTTTGATAGAAGAGTTTACAAGTAGACTTGTGGACTTTTCCTATTTTGATTTTTTTCAGTGATAATCGTTTCTTGGTCATATGTTAACAATCAAGTAATAGCAGCAGCTGCTAAGTGAAGGATGATGAAGAGCAAAGCTGAAGCCCAGACTCTGTCCCTCTCCTGGCAGTGCCTGGGAGGGGTGGGAAAGGGATGGGTGCAAAGGGGAACAGCCTGAGCCGCCCAGGGAGGCTCTGGGGGCATCTAACGCTGAGCACTCAGACCTGAGGGCCAGGCTGGGCTCCCAAACTATTCTGGGAATGGAAGGACTGGGGATGGGAGAAGACGTGACCTTCCCATTGTGAACTCACCCACCTCTTCACTTAGGCATGAGCTTAAGAAAAAAGAAAAACAGACTTGAAATCCAGTCTCCATGAGCTCTCCCAGGATCTGCGGCCTCCTCTACCTGTACCCTAACTTCCCCGCCTGTTCTGCACTCAGAGGTTTAAGCCAGGCCCGAACCCCCCACCCCGCCAACCTCCAAATAAGTGCAACGGAATGAGCTTGAGTGAAAAATCCACTTTAATAATCCAGCTTCAGCTCAGCTGAGAACTTCCCCTCTCACGTGTGAGAGAAGTTTCTCCAGAGGTCTCAGTCTACCAGGAGGCTACGGCTCAGAGAAGGGAACAGCTCAAAGAAGCCCTAAAAGAGAAGGCAACATGGGATTTGCGGTTAGTGGAGACCAGATGGGGGGTGCCCCACTGCTCACTGTCTACCAACACAGCCCAGCAAGAGAGGAAGGCGTAGTTGCTTCGCCCACAGTTGACTGCTGTCAGTCTTCTCATCCCCAATCTCCTCTCCAACTTTTCATTATCCTCTGGGGGCTGATGAGGGCCCCTGAGCTTTGAGAAGAAGGGGGACCCTACTTTCCCTACACGGTAGCACTAAGACAACCAGCCCCGTGCACGGGCCGCTCACTTGGTGATGGTGCCCCAGGACTGATCCAGGTACCAGATGGGGAGGGAGCCTGGCTCCCACAGTGACGGGGGAGAGGGTTCAGAGTCACCTTAAAGAGAGTGATGGTCTGGAGTACTCCTGTGGTGCAGGCTGTCTCCCGGATGGAATGCATGGCCAGCTGGGGGCTGCCTAAATCCAGCACCCGCAGACCTAACCGAGAGGCCAAGATAGGTCCGATGGTGGTGCCGCAGGGCGAGTCATTCCGGACCATGAGATCCTGCGGAGAGGAAGGGCCGTTCACGAGCAACATGTAACACCTGTTTCTTAAGGACCATGAGATCCTGCGGAGAGGGAGAGCCGTTCACGAGCAACATGTAACACCTGTTTCTTAAGGACCATGAGATCCTGCGGAGAGGGAGAGCCGTTCACGAGCAACATGTAACACCTGTTTCTTAAGGACCATGAGATCCTGCGGAGAGGGAGAGCCGTTCACGAGCAACATGTAACACCTTTTCTTAAGGACCATGAGATCCTGCGGAGAGGGAGAGCCGTTCACGAGCAACATGTAACACCTGTTTCTTAAGGACCATGAGATCCTGCGGAGAGGGAGAGCCGTTCATGAGCAACATGTAACACCTGTTTCTTAAGACCCAGGAGGAAGTCACCTTAGAACTGAGGGGCTGAAAGGAGTCTGGTACAATGTCCACTCCGACCTCCCCAAAGAGTGGATGTGACCGGTGTAAAGTCACAAGGCTGACACTAAGGCAGGCCCGAAGGACAGGATATTCTGAATCGGTCCCATTCTCTCCATCTGCACTACCACCAGCACAGTTCTAACTACCTCGTACTGCCTTTCACACAATCCATTCCCCAAGCAGCGGGCAGGGGGACTGGAAATATATATGTACCCTTTATGTCCCCTTGCTTCGTAACATGCACCCCACCCCACCCACACATAAAGAAAAGTCACTCAGTAATCTTACGGAGAGATCTGACAGAATGTGGTCCACTGGAGAAGGGAATGGCAAATCACTTCATATTCTTGCCTTGAGAACGCCATGAACAGTATGAAAAGGCAAAATGATAGGATACTGAAAGAGAAACTCCCCAGGTCAGTAGGTGCCCAATATGCTACTGGAGATCAGTGGAGAAATAACTCCAGAAACAATGAAGGGATGGAGCCAAAGCAAAAAGAATACCCAGCTGTGGATGTGACTGGTGATAGAAGCAAGGTCCGATGCTATAAAGAGCAATATTGCATAGGAACCTGGAATGTAAGGCAAATTGGAAGTGGTCAAACAGGAGATGGCAAGAGTGAATGTCGACATTCTAGGAATCAGTGAACTGAAATGGACTGGAATGGGTGAATTTAACTCAGATGACCATTATATCTACTACTGCAGGCAGGAATCCCTCAGAAGAAATGGAGTGGCCATCACGGTCAACAAAAGAATCCGAAATGCAGTACTTGGATGCAATCTCAAAAACGACAAAATGATCTCTGTTCGTTTCCAAGGCAAACCATTCAATATCACAGTAATCCAAGTCTATGCCCCAACCAGTAACGCTGAAGAAGCTGAAGTTGAATGGTTCTATGAAGACCTAGAAGACCTTTTAGAACTAACACCCAAAAAAGATGTCCTTTTCATTATAGGGGACTGGAATGCAAGAAACACCTGGAGTAACAGGCAAATTTGGCCTTGGAATACGGAATGAAGCAGGGCAAAGACTGATAGAGTTTTGCCAAGAAAATGCACTGGTCATAACAAACACCCTCTTCCAACAACACAAGAGAAGACTCTATACATGGACATCACCAGATGGTCAACACCGAAATCAGATTGATTATATGCTTTGCAGCCAAAGATGGAGAAGCTCTATACAGTCAGCAAAAACAAGACCAGGAGCTGACTGTGGCTCAGACCATGAACTCCTTATTGCCAAATTCAGACTGAAATTGAAGAAAGTAGGGAAAACCACTAGACCATTCAGGTATGACCTAAATCAAATCCCTTATGATTATGCAGTGGAAGCGAGAAATAGATTTAAGGGCCTAGATTTGATAGATAGAGTGCCTGATGAACTATGGAATGAGGTTCGTGACACTGTACAGGAGACAGGGATCAAGACCACCCCCTTGGAAAAGAAATGCAAAAAAGCAAAATGGCTGTCTGGGGAGGCCTTACAAATAGCTGTGAAAAGAAGAGAAGCGAAAAGCAAAGGAGAAAAGGAAAGATATAAACATCTGAATGCAGAGTTCCAAAGAATAGCAAGAAGAGATAAGAAAGCCTTCTTCAGCGATCAATGCAAAGAAATAGAGGAAAACAACAGAATGGGAAAGACTAGGGATCTCTTCAAGAAAATCAGAGATACCAAAGGAACATTTCATGCAAAGATGAGCTTGATAAAGGACAGAAATAGTATGGGCCTAACAGAAGCAGAAGATATTAAGAAGAGGTGGCAAGAATACAGAGAAGAACTGTACAAAAAAGATCTTCACGACCCAGATAATCATGATGGTGTGATCACTGACCTAGAGCCAGACATCCTGGAACGTGAAGTCAAGTGGGCCTTAGAAAGCCCACTACGAACAAATCTAGTGGAGGTGATAGAATTCCAGTTGAGCTATTCCAAATCCTGAAAGATGATGCTGTGAAAGTGCTGCACTCAATATGCCAGCACATTTGGAAAACTCAGCAGTGGCCACAGGACTGAAAAAGGTCAGTTTTCATTCCAATCCCAAAGAAAGGCAATGCCAAAGAATGCTCAAACGACCGCACAATTGCACTCATCTCACACACTAGTAAAGTAATGCTCAAAATTCTCCAAGCCAGGCTTCAGCAATATGTGAACCGTGAACTTCCTGATGTTCAAGCTGGTTTTAGAAAAGGCAGAGGAACCACAGATCAAATTGCCAACATCCGCTGGATCATGGAAAAAGCAAGAGAGTTCCAGAAAAGCATCTATTTCTGCTTTATTGACTATGCCAAAGCCTTTGACTGTGTGGATCACAATAAACTGCGGAAAATTCTGAAAGAGATGGGAATACCAGACCACCTGATCTGCCTCCTGAGAAATTTGTATGCAGGTCAGGAAGCAACAGTTAGAACTGGACATGGAACAACAGACTGGTTCCAAATAGGAAAAGGAGTTCGTTAAGGCTGTATATTGTCACCCTGTTTATTTAACTTATATGCAGAGTACATCATGAGAAACGCTGGACTGGAAGAAACACAAGCTGGAATCAAGATTGCAGGGAGAAATATCAATAACCTCAGATATGCAGATGACACCACCCTTATGGCAGAAAGTGAAGAGGAACTAAAAAGCCTCTTGATGAAAGTGAAAGTGGAGAGTGAAAAAGTTGGCTTAAAGCTCAACATTTAGAAAACGAAGATCATGGCATCCGGTCCCATCACTTCATGGGAAATAGATGGGGAAACAGTGGAAACAGTGTCAGACTTTATTTTGTCTCCAAAATCACTGCAGATGGTGACTGCAGCCATGAAATTAAAAGATACTTACTCCTTGGAAGGAAAGTTATAACCAACCTAGATAGCATATTCAAAAGCAGAGACATTACTTTGCCAACAAAGGTCCATCTAGTCAAGGCTATGGTTTTTCCTGTGTTCATGTGTGGATGTGAGACTTGGACTGTGAAGAAGGCTGAGCGCTGAAGAATTGATGCTTTTGAACTGCGGTGTTGGAGAAGACTCTTGAGAGTCCCTTGGCCTGCAAGGAGATCCAACCAGTTCATTCTGAAGGAGATCAGCCCTGGGATTTCTTTGGAAGGAATGATGCTAAAGCTGAAACTCCAGTACTTTGGCCACCTCATGCAAAGAGTTGACTCATTGGAAAAGACTGTGATGCTGGGAGGGATTGGGGGCAGGAGGAGAAGGGGAGGACAGAGGATGAGATGGCTGGATGGCATCACTGACTCGATGGACGTGAGTCTGAGTGAACTCCGGGAGTTGGTGATGGACTGGGAGGCCTGGCGTGCTGCGATTCATGGGGTTGCAAAGAGTCGGACAGGACTGAGCGACTGATCTGATCTGATCTGATCTGAATCTTAGTGGTTTTAAAAATATAGCTATGGGAAGTTTTAAACTACTTGATTTGTATTCTGGTAAACAAAAGTAAATATGTGATGGTAAACATACCATCATAATAACGATGGTAGACATCAAGATTTTCCACATAAAAGAAAATTACAAAACCAAGTAGTAACTGTTCTTTTTTTAAAAATGAGAATCGCAGTATTAACTCACGATTTTTAAAATATGTACATTTTTCCTATGTCCTTAGAAATGACCCCAAAGCATTCCTCCCCCCGCCCCCACAATAACAAAGAACACTCATGATGCCAGACAAGCCTCTGACATCAATATCCATCAAAGGCCACCAAGTCTGGGGAGAGAAATGAGCAAGATGAGCCTGAAATTTCCTCTTGGGCCAAAAAGCAAGACAACTCCCCAGAGTCATGACAGAGAACACAGGAGTTATGTGGAAAGGACTCCCGCTGGTCAAAGTCAGGACAATTTGAGCGTGAAATGACATGACTATGTGGACCAGATCCACCTGAACCAGCGGAAATCTATGATTCTCAATTTACAAGACCATCAAAAAGGGAGGCAGCCATTAAAACACTTCACCTTGAAAACTGGTTATTAAAGGGAACAGTAAGTATTTGTCCTAACTTTCCAGGAGCAACCATCCTTCACAATAATCAAATGGCCCTACTGGATGGGAGAAAGTTCTACTTCACAGAAGAATGATAGCTAATAAATGCAAAAGGAATAAAAAAAATGGACGGGGGCATTTCTTCAGTAAACACTGATGAAATTATGGACTTAGGCAAGGATTATCAATTAGTGTTAAAACTCAGCACTTGTCTGATTGATGGGAAGCTCATCACTTGTACAGGTTACTGTCCGGTCAAAGGAGAAATACCTCCACGCAGCGGAGGGACTGAGGGCAACCCTCCCAGTGTGGTGATCAACCTTATTATCACTACGGGTGAGTCACCCAGATAGTGTGTGGGTGAGACAACGTGGAGGACACACCTCTCACGATGTCTTCTGGCCAAAAAGGTTTAACCTGAATCCATCAAGCCTTTAGATATGAATTCTAGATTGCAGGAAATACACGGGCTAGAGGCTTAAACTCAATGACACCATGAGGAAGCAACCAGGAAAATACAAAAAGGAAGGAGACATCACATGGGATGATGAGCCTGGTTTCTTCAATAAGTCAATGTTATTTAAAAAAAGAAGAAGAACAACAAAAGTAGGTGGGGTAGCTATGCTAGATAAACAGCCAGATATAACACACGATCCTGGACTGGAAACCAAAGTGGGACAGACTGTAAAGAATGCTTTGGGGATAACTGAAAATGATCTGTGTATGAAATAAGACAAATTTATGGAAACTAAAATTTTCTGAAGTAGAAAGATGGAGAACACTGAGTACAAAGAGGAAACAGAAGATATATCCAAGATGATTTCATTTTTTTTTTAACAAAACGTGTGTTAAGTATATACATAGAAAAAAATCTGGAAGAGTACGTACAAATCTCTTGGGATTAAGTTTTATTTTCTCATTTCCATTTATATTTTCTAAAGTACATATGCCCTGCTTCTGCTGTAAGCTGTTGAAGAGAAATCCCCCAATGTCCTCCTACTGCCTTAGCAAAAGATCCAAACACCCTTCCTGCCTAGGAGGCCCAGCAAGACTGGCTCCTCCCCCTCATGCTCTCAGCTCTGGCTGCTCCTAATGGACCAAGATCACTCCTGCCCACTGGGGGCTTTTGCCTTGGGGCTTCCCTGGTGGCTCAGACAGTAAAGAATTTGCCTGCAATGCAGGAGACTCGGGTTCAATCCCTGGGTCAGAAAGATCCCCTGGAGAAGGAAATGGCAAGCCACTCCAGTATTCTTGCCTAGAGAATTCCATGGACAGCGGAGCCTGGCGGGCTGTAGTCCATGGGGTCACAAAGACTCAGACACGACTAAGTGACTAATTCTCATCCTCAGGCAGGGATGCTATTTACTCATAGCAGCCTCATTCTCAATGCTTAGGTCTCAGCTCAAATGTCACCTCCTCAGAGAGGCCTTACTGAGAATGGAACAACTCAGTTCTACAGTGTGAGGTGGGGGAAGCTATATGGGCAGAGCGAGCCCTAGGCTGGAGTTCAGCATGTCTAGTCCTAACTTATCAGGACCTCCCTGCTATGTCTATCACCGGACCACCTGGGCTCCAGCCCTTGAAACATTTATTATCCTAACATAGATCTTAATCATTGCATATTTTTCCCTCCCTCCCTCTCTCTCTGACTAGATGGGCCGTTGCCAAAGCAAGAGTGACAATGAGTTCCAGGTTTCCTGGCCCTGAACTTCTCTTATGGAAGCCCCCAGGGCGTGTAAGAGAGACACAGGGGAGCTGGAGGTGCTGGGTGGGAAAGCGGTAGGACTAACTCTCCATGTGCCACGAGGACACTGCACCTTTAACCCCATTTTCCAGGAGTGGAAACAAAATCAAGGGAAATCAGGAGACGAGTCCAGGGTCACAGGACTAGCATCCCGTCAGAACCAGAACTGTTCCTGGCTCTGGGAACAGTTCCTGGCTCTGGTGGGGGTATATCCAACCCCACTGCTCCTCACTCAACTAGGACCCTCCTCCACTAAAGACTGTCTACCAGGCCCTCCTTACTGGGGGACCATCTGCCTGTGCCCCCCACCCCACCTTCCCAGGCAGGGTCCATCCTCACCTGCAGGGGCACCCCGACACTGCTGGCCACCTCTCGGATCAGGGCCTCTGAAACCGCATTTGAGGCATAGCGTTGCTTGCTGTTCACCTTGATCACAGGGCCCTGGGGAGAGGGAAACCAGGAGTTGAGAGGGAGGCAGAGATGCCTGATAGGTCCAGAGGAACAGGACGGGGCCTGGAAACAGTCAGGCCTCCAGACACCAGAGGAGAAGCAGGAGCGCCTCACCTTGTGGAATAAGGGCCTGTGGTTCTCCTCATGCTTGTCCCTGTAAGAGACCGAGAAGGGCCAGGGATGGCCAACAACAGCTGTCAACACGCACCACTCGCTCACGGCAGACATTGCTAATACGGCATTCTTTCCCACCCAGCCTGCAGGACCTCAGAGTCAAGCTAAACACAGGGCTCCAGGCAGCCTCTTGCAACGGGGGGCGGGGGTGGGGGGCGGGCGGGGGGGCGTGTGCAGAAGTAAGTCTGTAGACAGAGCCTCTTTGGATGGGTTAGGCATGACGTGACTTTGACCAAGTCAGGCTACAGAGCAGTCAAAAGGAAATCCCCACGGAACCTCCTGGCAGAATGAGGAGGAAGGGGAAGGGGAGAGGCGGAGCCCCAAGCCCAGGGCTGAGCCTGAAGGCAGGCCGCGCTCCAGTCTCCAGCTATGTGAGGCCTGTATGCCCAGTGCAGGAGACTCACAGGTAGTTGGGGTGCACGGCATGGGCCATGTCTGCGCTGATCATGTAGGACTTGGGGATGGCTTCCTCGAAGGCCGTCAGGTGCTGGGGCGAAGCCGAGATCCGCCGCAGCACCAGCTCCGTCAGCAGTGACTGTGCGCCCTGTGCGCTCTCTGACCCCACCTGGTGACAACAGAGGCCCGGCTCTGGGGGTCTGGTCTGGGAGTCTGGAGATGGAGGCCAGGAAGAGGGGCCCACTGCCCAAACTGGCTCAGAACCCCCACTTAATCAGTGGGTGGGAATGCGGACTGTTATCAGCCACTTCCCCAACCCTATACCACCGAAAAGCTGATGGTGAGCTGGGGCCACCGTCTAATGCTTGGCCATGTCCAGGGGAGAAAGAGAATTGTCCAGTCCACTTCCATTCCTGGCTGCCTTCCTTATCCCCTGACCATCTGGGGTTCAAGCCCAGGTGCCCCAACTCCCTGGTCAATCTTCTTTCGTGCATGTGACAGGAGCTGCTAACCCTGACGTGTGCGGTTACAGGAAGCTGTGTAGCTGTGTAGGCGTCTCAGCTGGCACCCTAACCCAAGCACCCCAACCCAGGCAGGGTGAGGACCCAGCCTGCGCCAGGCCCTGGGGCTGCTAGTGCGAAAGGGCAGAGTCCCTGTCCTCCAGGAACTCACCACGTGGCACCCAGAGACATGGGAGTTGTCGTCACACTAGGAGCAGGTACAAGCTGAGCCAGAGGGCACACCGAGAGCTGAGCAAGCACAGGCAGTGTCTGGCTCATCCCTGGAGCCTCCAGAAGAGCCCTGGCCCGTGGCAGCTGCTGGACACCACTGGCTGCACAAGACTCCCCGGAGGAGACCCTCCCCAGAGCTCCCCAAGCACCTCTTCATTGTCGTAGAGGGCGATCATGCGCACGTGGGGATCCGCGGCCAGGGAGGCAGGGGCTGAGCAGGAATCGATCAAGGCCTGTTGGGAGAGCAGGCAAAAGCATTGTCCTCCCCACTCCTCCTTCCATAACTCAGCCCACCAACACCTGGGAGGCTCACTTGCTCGCCTCCCACCATCAAGGCCCGAGTGAAGCGGGCTCCAGCGGTCACCGGGCTGCATCTCTCAGGGCGCTGCCGGGTGGGAAGACATGCGGGGGGCCTTTTCGACGAGATGGGGGAAAAGCTCCCTCTCCTCCCTCACATGCCTTCCCACACAAAAGGCAGGAGGGTGTGTAAGATGGAGAGGAAGGGCTGAGAACCCTAGCAAGTCAAAAGGACCAGACAGGTCATGTAAACTAGTTGGTCTCGGCAAGGACACTAAGGGCCAAAGAGGTGACTGTGACTCCGTTGAGGTGATGTGACTGGCTGGCTGGCGGTGCAAGTGGCTATGAATCCCAGGTCTGGCTCTGGTCTCAGTTACAGCCAAAAGCCTGTCTCTGAGAACAGGACGGGGTGCAAAGGGGAGAATGGAAAGGACAGAGGGAAGAGCACGGGTGATAGGTGAGGAGGAGGAGGAAGTGACCAGGGTAGAAAGAAGGTGGGGAATATCAATGCAGCCACCCAATGAGATGCCAAGGCTCAAAGGCGGCTGGGTGGGCTTAAGCCAGGGCTTGGGGGGGAAGGTTAAAGGGAGGGGAAGATACTGCTATACAGGATGCTAGGGTCTTTCCTTTAAAGCAGAGCTTAACTTGGAAGCAGGACAAGTATCTGTGAGGCCCTGAACAACCCTCCTGTGGACCTCATCCCTCCAGCCCAGCCAGTGCAAAGATGGGGCCCAGAGGAGCGACACTGAGGCTGCGGCATTTAGGCCTCTCCCCATGGTCCACCCGCATCAGGGGTCTTATGACCCATAGGACTCAAGGCGGTCCTCCCGCGCAGTGCTCCTGGGAGTGCCCCGCTCCTCACCTGCAGGGCACAGAAGCAGCTGTGCAGGTTGTCCAGCCGAGGGGCAAAGATGAACTCCTCATAGGCACCACCCAGGACCTAGAAAGACAGGATGGTCATCCTGATCTTCATCCCCTCCCCAGGACTCAGCCTCTTCTCCCTGCTCCCTAAGAGCTGCGTTTGAATACATCTCCTTGGTTCCTTGCCCAACCTCTCCCAGCCTCTGGCCTAGAGCACTCAGCCCTCTTTGCTGAGCTGAGAGGAGGATGGAGAAGGGCCAGGCTGGAGCTGAGGGACAGGAGGGTGCAGGCCTGCGGTTCCTGACCAGTTCCTACGGGACAGGACAAGGGAGAGACCAAACAAGAAAAGGAGAACGCCAAGGAACTAAACAGAGGAGACTAGGCAAGAAATAGAAGCTGAGCACATGTCAAACATGGGCGAGCATCCAAAGACATGGCCATCTCCTACGGTCAGCAACTGGGAGAGATACAAGGACAGGCTCCAGGAAGCGGGGGCGGTGCCCGTCCAGGCCTCCCGTCCTCAGAGGTTTGGAGCCAGCACAGGTCAAAGTGGACAGGGACCCCAGTAGCAGAAACTCCTCTGGAAGTTGTGGAAAGCTTATGCCCCCACCCCAAACAGCCCGAGTAGGCAGACCTGGCGTGGGAAACCTGCTGTTTTCGAGAACCACTGCATGAAAGCAGAGCGGGGTGGTCTCTACTGGGAAAACAGTGAAGTGAAAGTGAAAGCCACTCAGTCGTGTTGACTCTTTGCAACCCCATGGACTATACAGTCCATGGAATTCTCCAAGCCAGAATACTGAAGTGGGTAGCCATTCCCTTCTCCTGGTAATCTTCCCAACCTAGGGATCAAACCCAGGTCTCCTGCATTACAGGCAGATTCTTTACCAGCTGAGCCACAGGGAAGCCCAAGAATACTGGAGTGGGTAGCTGATCCCTTCTCCAGCGCATGGACCCAGGAATCGAACTGGGGTCTCCTGCATTGCAGGCAGATTCTTTATCAACTGAGCTATGAGGGAGAACAGGGATGAGTATAATCGAAGGACTGGCAGAGGTGATGAGCGCTTCAGGAGGAGACATGCTCGCGCCGGCTGGAATCCCAGGGTCCCCACCCATGAGTTCCTCACCGCTGGCTGAGTGTCGGCGAGACACAGTTCCATCTCCAAGATGTCCTCGGGGCTCAGCCCCAGATGGGCGCAGAGAAGGGACGTGAGGACCGAGTGGTGCCGCTCATCCTGCAGGGCAGGGGGTGCTGAGAGGAGGGCTCACTCCGCACTCTCTCCCCTTCTCCGGAACCAGTCTCTTCCCCCCTGCGCCCCTCCCCACGAGCAGGTGGCTCTTACTGTAGCATTGAGGGGGCCTGGCTCAGGAGTCCCCTTCTCCAGCTCCTCCTGGATGGATGTGGCAAGAATGGGGACCCTGCGGGAAGACATGTGAGGGGGACGTGGGGGGAGTGCTGGAGGGCACAGCAGGTGGGACACCCTGCATCAGGACCCTGCGCTCAGGCATCCCCTGATGGGGAACTGCCCCAGTCCCTCAATTCCCAGCTCCCTCTCAGCAAAGCAGAGCTCTCAGGGCCCTGGACATCTGCTGGGTCCCTGGGGTAGAACTTGACCATGGCCACCATTAGGGAGTGGTCTCCGAGATCCCAGCAGGCACCCCCCACCATCACCCACGCCACACCCTCCCCAGCTCCAGGCCACCACCACCTTCACCCTGTCTCACAAGTGCATCTCCACGTTGGGCCCAAAATTCTCATTGACATTTCTCTGCAGGTGGATGGCCAGGTGCGGGATGCGAAGAATGGGCCTGTCCACGTGCACCAGCCGCTGCTCCAGCCGGCCTGAGGTAGGGCACTGTGGCCAAACAGGCAGGGTCAGCCCAGGCTGGGGGGCCCTGCGTCTGCAGCTGGTTAAATCCCCTACTTCGCCCAGACTAACCAAGGTGGTCCTCTGACCCAGGCTGCCCCTTCCCCCTTTCCCTGGGGGGCTCTCTGCAGGTTCCCTGAAGGGAGGTGACAGTCATTCTTCAGGCAGCTGAAGCTCAGGGCCTCCCAGATCCAACCCCAGTCCCCACCTTGACAATGACACGTCCAGCCAAGGTCAGGTCACGGTCAAACCAGGTGCTCCAGATCCCACCACCATAGGTCTCCACACCAACCTGCTGGAAGCCCACCTGGCTGCGGCGAGAGCGCCGTTTCACCTGAGTGGGACAGCCGGGAACAAGAATTCAGAAAAGGCCAGGCGGCATGATTTGGCGCCGAGAGGACGGGTAGTGTGACACAGAAGGGCCCCAAGAGTGGAGGAAGGAGCTGACAAGTCTTCTCTGCACACCCCCTGATGCCTCCCTTCTCCCGGGCAGCCCCTCTTCCTTACCCGGAGGCAGGGACTGTCCGTGTGGGCCCCAATGAGGCTGAAACCATTGCCGGGAACGTACTGGCCCCCCACAGCAAATGCGATGATGGTGGAGGAGTTCCTGGTCAGGAAGTACTGGGGTGGGGGTTTCGAGCTGGATTAGCCAGAGCACAGGACTTAGAGCCCCAGCCCAGGTTCCTACCTCTCCGCCCCCACCCCATCCCCAGTACCTTGCTCTCCGGCTTGATATCCCAGCTCTCGGTCTCCTTGAGTTCATGGAAGCCGGCCTGGAGGAGGCGACTGCGGCACTCGGCCACCGCTGTAGGGAAAGAACCCTCTCACGGTTGATCGAAGCCGGGAGGAGGCACACCGGCTCCCTACCCGCCCCCTGCCCTGGTCACTCACCGTGGAAAGGAGAGGGGCTCCGGTTGACGAACTTGAGCAGTTCCCGGGCCGCGGCCTGCACCGCCTCTTTGCGGGCCCTGCCGCTCATGGCCACCTAGGGGACGGGGGTCGGGGGGGCGCTCATACGCTTACGAGGTCTAGGACCCCTGACCCATCTCGGCTTCGGGAACCTCTCCAGCCAATCCCCACCGAGTGAGGGCTCGCAGGCTCAGACCTCGGCTTCCGCCCCTGTCCCCACACCAAGAGACGCAGAAGGCCGGGCTCCAACCCACCGGAAAGTATCACAACCCTCCCGCTGCGCTCTGGGCCCAGCCGGTCCCAGACGGCCCGCCCCCTAATCCGAGTTTCAGTCCGGCCCCACCAAGTCCATCCCCACGTGACCGACTAGCTGGAAATCCCGGTCAGTTCCCAAACTCTGAGCTCGCAATCAGAGGCCCCTAACTCTGAGCCGGCCCGTACACCACATGCGTGACCCCACCCCAGAACCAAAGCCCTGTCCCCTAGGGAACACCCCACCTGGGTCTCACCCCTGAACAACCCGGGAAGGTAAAGTCACTTGGTATCAGACTTTCGGTTTCGTTTAGGGTCGAGGGGAGCCCCCCACATCAGCAAGCACGCTGCTGAGCTTGGACCCGGGCGGGCACCTGGGCGGGTCTAGGATCGAAGTTCGTCGGGGACGAACAGAGACCACCTACCTGCATGGCCTTACGTGTTAGCCTGCGTCCGAGTGCCCGGCCCCTGCGCACAGCCCGCCCCTACTCCCGCCGCTATAGCCCCGCCCCGGCCCTGAGGCTCGCCCCGCCCCGCCCTCCGCCCCTTCTACGGGGGGTGGCGGACGCCCTCTGCCGACCCGGAGGTGCTAGGACAGCCTGGAACGGCCGGCCCGATTCTTTAACCCCCAACCCCCAAGTTAGGGAGTCCAGGAGAAAACGCCTCCGCCAGCTCACCTGGTCACCTGGGTGTTGTACAAAGTGCTCTCTCTCCCCACAGGCACTCTGGTGGTAATAAAAGCAACATGGTTAATGTTTATGGAGGGCTGACGATAAGTTTTAGCTTTATAATAAAGCTTAATGCGCTAGGTAGTTTAATCTTCATTGCCCTTTCAACTTTATATCTTTACCGTCCCTGGTCAGTGAACTAGATCTCGAAAGCAGCTGTGAAGGGAAAAAAAAAGGACAGAAAAAGACAAACTCCATATATTCTTGTAGGCAATTCCAATATTCCTATGTCAAGAGTGTTAAGTAGCAATTTTTAAAACCCAGGAACACATTTGGTCATAATGGCCATCACTTTAAAATCTACAGTCAATGCTGCAGAGGGTGTGGAGAAAAGGGAATCCCCTTACACTGTTGGTGGGAATGTAAATTGGTCTATCCACTAGGGAGAACAGTATGGAGGTTCCTTAGAAAACTAAAAGTAGAGCTAACATACGGTGTATGCCCAGCAATCCCACTCCTGGCCATATATCTGGAGAAAGTCATATTTCAAAAGATACATGGGACTTCCCTGGTGCTTCCGTGGTTAACCAGACTCTGCCTTCCAGTGCAGCGGATGTGGTTTTGATCCGTGGTCGGAAACTAAGATTCCACATGTTGCAGACAACTAAGCCTGCGCCACTACTCAGCAACAAAAAGATTCCACATGCCACAACTAAGACCCGGCACAGCCAAATCAGTATTTTAAAAAAAGAGAGAGAGAGAAAAGATGCATGCATCCCAATGTTCACTGCAGCCCTATTTCCAATAGCTGGGACATGGACGCTACCTAAATGTGCATCAATGGATAAAGAAGATGTGGTACATATATACAATGGAATATTACCCAGTCATAAAAAAACCCAATAATACAATGCCATTTGCAATGAGAAGGATGGACCCAGAGATTGTCATACTTAGTGAGGTAAGGCAAAGAAAGGCAAATATATGACATCACTTATATGTGGAATCTAAAAATATGCTACAAATCAACTTATTTACAAAACAGAACTATGGTCACAAATGTAGAAAACAAACTTATGGTTCCCAAGGAGGAAGGAGGGGAGGGATAAGATCAGAGATTGGGATTGACGTATAAACACTGCTGCTGCTGTTACTGCTAAGTCGAATCAGTCGTGTCCGACTCTGTTCGACCCCATAGATGGAAGCCCACCAGGCTCCTCTGTCCCTGGGATTCTCCAGGCAAGAACACTGGAGTGGGTTGCCATTTCCTCCTCCAACGCATGAAAGTGAAAAGTGAAAGTGAAGTCGCTCAGTCGTGTCCAACTCTTAGCAACCCCATGGACTGTAGCCTACCAGGCTCCTCCGTCCATGGGATTTTCCAGGCAAGAGTACTGGAGTGGGGTGCCATTGCCTTCTCCAATATAAACACTACTGTATATAAAATAGATAATAAGCACCTACTGTATAGCACAGGGAACTCTACTCAGTACTCTGTAATGATCTATATGGGAAAAGAATCTTAAAAAGGAGTGTATATATGTATATGTATAACATTCACTTTGCTGTACAGCAGAAAGTAACACAACATTGTAAACTATACTCCAATTTTTACTGGAGTATAGTTAACATTAAAAAAAAAAAAAAAAAAAACAAACCCAGGTCCTTGCCTAGCCATTGACTCTGATCAGGACTCTTGATGGTCCCTAGGTTCAACACAGGGGCCAATTACCAGGGGTGTTAAAAACATTCCAGGGATTACAGGTTGATGGAGCAATCTGCTGTTTATGTACTGGAGTAGGAATATCAATGGCAACCCACTCCAGTATTCTTGCCTGGAGAATCCCAGGGACGGGAGCCTGGTGGGCTGCCATCTATGGGGTCGCACAGAGTCAGACACAACTGATGTGACTTAGCAGTAGCAGTAGCAGGAACGTCAAGGGAGTGAGGAGTAGTTGGAAAGATCCTGCGGCCCTCAATTCAAAGGAATAGATATTGCAATGTCGTATTCAGGAATATGAGCTTCCCTGGTAGCTCAGCTGTTAAAGAATCCACCTGCAATGCAGGAGACTGTGGTTCAATTCCTGGGTTGGGAAGATTCCCCTGGAGCAGGGCATGGCAACCCACTCCAGTATTCTTGCCTGGAGAATCCCCATGGGCAGAGGAGCCTGGCGGGCTACAGTCCATGGGGTTGCAAAGAGTAGGACCCAACAGAGCGACTAAGCACATTCAGGAATATACACACTAGGTGATGGGTTAAATTCATGGCGTTCCCTCATTGTTCCCTGGAATGCCATTATGTATAAAAATTCACTGCTGAGTGGGACATGAAGAGAACATTCTTGCTCTCTGAGGAGCCAGAGGCTGGCTACTGGTGGAGGAACACATTCAAGGACAGTGACAAGAGCAAAAACAGGGATGCAAACAGGGTAAGGGAGGGAGACTTAGCTCAGAACTCTTTAATGTTCTGATCACAAAGAAGAGTACTTGTTCACAGCAATTGCAAATCAATTGTACTTGAATAAAAAATAAATAAAAACAATTCAAATAAAAAGTAAAATGTATCATGTTTTTTAAAAAATACACATTAATGTGAGCAATTCAAATATCAATAAAATGCAAAACTTAAAAAGTGAAAGTGAAAGTAAATGTTTGAAAAATTGAACATCCAGTCTTAATAAAAACAAAACCAGGGAATTCCCTAGCGGTCCAGTGGTTAGGACTCCACACTTTCACTGCCAAGAGTGCAGGTTCAAGCACAGCCGAAAAAAAAAAAAAGAACCACCAAAAAACCAAACAAAAAACAAAACCAAAATCCTCTCAAGAAACGAGAAGAGAAAGGATAAAGGCTGTTTTCCAGAAATCTAGAGCAGACATTGTGGGGAAATACAGAAGTATCCCTGTTCAAATCAGAAGCTGATGAGCTGTTATCACTGGTAATCAATGTGGATCCGAAGTCAGAGCCAGTGCCAGAAAACGATTTTATATG
Organism: Bos grunniens; assembly: GCF_055505025.1. Lineage (NCBI taxonomy): Eukaryota > Metazoa > Chordata > Mammalia > Artiodactyla > Bovidae > Bos > Bos grunniens. The sequence goes on along the minus strand of NC_141166.1, from coordinate 29,492,466 downwards.
TAAAAGCATAATCTGTCCCTATTTGTGGGTTATATTTTTTTTACCAAGGGCTTCCCTTGTGACTCAGCTTGTAAAGAATCCGTCTGCAATACAGGAGGATCTTGCTTTGATCCCTGGGTTGGGAAGATCCCCTGGAGAAGGGAATGGCTACCCACTCCAGTGTTCTGGCCTGGAGAATTCCATGGACTGTATGGGGTTGCAAAAGTTGGACAGGACTGAGCAACTTCCACTTTCACTTTCGTAATTACCAAGACAATAAACTGACGAGCTGTTAGAACTGGAAGAAGGGGTGGCCTGATTTGAAAAATCATCGGCTTTCCTGTACAATAATCAAACAGAAAATATAATCATAAAAAGGTCCTATTTACCAGAACAAGAGAAACTGTTAAATTACTAGGAATGAGCATCTGTGTGACCCAATCTCAAATAGCCAGGGAAATGCATGTTAAAAGTGAGATAGCATTTTTGATTTGTCAGATTAGCAAAAATGAAAAAGATTGGTAATATCAAATGTAGGAGAAAGCCTGGGGTCATGTATGTCTTTCTACCCAATTCTGTGGTATAAACACTCCCTATGGCTAATTCTAGACTGCCAACATGAACTGAAAGTGGAATTGAGAAGGAATTTGGAAAAGCAAACCATTGTGTAGATTTCTACCAAACGGATGCAAATAGACACAAATAACCTCAGGAACATAGATTTGTAGTAAAATAATTAAGAAAGTGATGATTTTTGAGTATTTATAACCTCTATTTCAATATAATTTCTTTGGTTGTAAGTTTATATAATTTCATTTTTAAGGATTGCTGTGTTTAACAATAGGATCACAAAATTCCTAGAAATTTGACGGTCAGTTCTTATGAGCTGGTCCAAGCTGACTCTAACACACCACTTCGCCCATACTCTACACCTCTGTTCTGCAAGGTGTGATTGGTTGACCTGGGAATTTTTCAGAAATTCAGAATCTCAGGGCTTACCTCAGATCTACCAAATCAGAGCTGCATGTTAAGGAGATCCCTAGATGATTTGTATTCACATTAAAGTTTGAGACAAAATGTTTCAGAGTACCTTGTGGCACTAAGAAATGATGTGAGGTCAATCTTGATGTATTATGATAGGAAAAAGTACCAAATATACTGTTGAGGGAGGAAAAGAGCTATTTCCAGAATAATGTTTATAGAACAAGAGTATTTTGGTAAAACTCACACAATGAGCTAAATTTCTAGATTTTATATAAATATGTATGTAAATTCATGGCAATGTGTTTGGAAGGAGAGTGGCCATCTCTGGATAAGGAAATGGCATTGGGTGTGAAGTGAAGAGTCAAGAAGGGACCTCATCTATCCAAAAAATGTCTCTGAGAATCAGTCTTGCCTTCAGCCTCCTCAAGAAAATCTTCCCCACCAGTCCTTATCTGGTGTTTACAATGCTACCATTTATTATTTATCTTTTTGGTTGAACAACCATTTAAGTGCAAATGCCTGTGTTAACACAGCAATCTGTTACACATTTCAGTGTGAGTTGATTTGATATGTGTGTCCTTTCTGATCAGTTTATGAGAGATGGTTCCTACGTAGTAATTTGTCACATAATACATTTGGGATAGAGAAGACCAAAGCAATGCTGTAGGGAGAAGGCATTTAGAGTGAGTGTGAGTGTGTGTGTGTGTGTGTGTGTGTGTGTGTGTGTGTGTCCTGCCCTGTCTGCTAAAATGCGTACAGTGAGAAGCTAAATCAGAAGACCTTGATTTCCTGATGCTAAGACAGTCCTGGGTACCTCATAGCTGGTAGATATCTCGGTTGTTTAACTAAGTAAATAATTCACTTCTGGGTCTTGCATAACACGGCACAATTTGTTCTCTTATGTCGTTGTTGGATGGCCACTTAAGTTTCCAACACGTGTTTTCTGCTCAAGTCCTGTTTTCCGAGCAAGACTCAGCTGTGTAAGATCTACAAATCCCAGAGTGCCTGGAGGAGAGTTGCTCAGGCAAGATTATAATTTTCAACCAAGGCTGCAGGAGGGAGGTTTGAAAAAGCATTTTATTTAGTTAAAAAGAATGAGTGCCTGTACAGGTACAACTTCCAAGATATATTATTAAGTGAAAAAACAAGTGGTGCAGAATGGCAGTTATGGTGTGCTGTCATTCATGTGTATAAATATCCGACTACATATTCCTACATGTTTAAGACATGTCAGGAAGCACACAAAAAATGGTAACTGACTCTAGGAAGGAGAAAAGTGATAGGTGAGAGTTGAGGGTAGAGGGAAACTTCCTTTATCCTATGAAAAGGATTCCTATAAATCCTTCTGCAGTTTTTGAATTTTTTTCTATGTGTGTACATAGTAAAGCTTTTAAAAAGTAAATACGAAAAAGTTTTTTTAAAAAAAACTAAAACTGAAACTAAGAAGTAACAGGTGGCAAAATAATCTTTGAGTGCTTTCTGTGACTAAATGTTTGTCGTTTCTGCACCGTGATTGAGTTGGTAGCATTTGTTGGTTAGGGTTTAACCCTACAGCTTTCAGTTAAAAAAAAAAGCCCCACGTGGGGCTTCCCTGGTGATCCAGTGGCCAAGACGCTGCACTCAATGCAGAGGGCTTGGATTCGACCCCTGATCAAGGAACTAGATCTCACATGTCACAATTAAGAGTTCCCAGGTCCCAACTAAAGATCCTGCATGCCACAACAAAGACTGAAGATTCCACACGCTGCAGCTAACACCTGGCACAGGGTAATACATAAATACATATTTTTAAAAATTAAAAAATGCCCCCCCAAAGCTGTATTACCCTCTGATATGGAAATTGTCTTTTGATATTGATATTTTAAACAAAAAATAAATTGGGAATGAGACAGGAAAAGCTTCAGAAAAATGCACTCAACTCTGTTAATTCCTTACCCGCACATGAGCTAAAAACTATTGATCCTACCTCTTCCCTATTCCTCACTCCCCTCCTCTTCACTCACCTCCAACTCGGTACAACTCATCTGCTCCATCATTGTAATCACTCCCTTGCACACGCCTCCAGTCCTTGGCTCACTCTAGGTTTGCTTACTTGCCTGGCGAAAACCCTGACTGACTCAGCCAGCTCCCCATGCCTCATGTCTGTACCTGGCACATAGTAGATGAATAATGAATATTTATTAGGTGAATTAATTTTATTTTTTTTTTTCTCTGCACTATGTGGCTTGTGGGATCTTAGTTCCCTGACCAAGGATTGAACCCGGGCGCCAGGAGTGAAAGTGTGGAGTCTTAACCACTGGATATTGACAACTGTGTGCATGCTCAGTCGTGTCTGATTCTCTTCAACCCCATGGGCTGTAGCCTGCCAGGCTCCTCTGTCCATGGAATTCTCTAGGCAAGAATCCTAGTGTGGGTTGCCATGCCCTTCTCCAGGGGATCATCCTGACCCAGGGATCTAATCCAGGCCTCCTGCATTTTGGGCAGATTCTTTACTGTCTAAGCCATCAGGGACTCTATCCTTTGATACAGCAACTCAAACCTTAACATTTATCTTCAGGATTGAAATGCAGGTACACAGATTCAGATGTAAACTGCTTTTTCAGTGTAGTGTCATTCAGAATAGTGAACTGAAACAACTTAAGTGTCCAACTACAAATGACTGGCAAAAGTATTATATAGCCATGTGAGAAAATATTCCACAGTCTTCTAATTATTGTTGTTATTTAGTCGCTCAGTTGTGTCCAACACTTTTGCGACCGCATGAACTATAGCCCGCCAGGCTCCTCTGTCCATGGGATTTCCCAGGCAAAGATACTGGAGTGGGTAGCCATTCCCTTCTCCAGGGAATCTTCCTGACCCAGGGATCAAACCCTTGTCTTTTGCGTCTCCTGCAATGGCTAGTGGATTCTTTACTAACTGCGCCACCTGGAAAGCCCCTTAACCACAGGACTGTTGAGGAATAAAATTTCTGTTATTTGTGAGAAGTGCCTCTCATCCCACCACAAGGAGAAGTCCTTGGGCCACAGCTAGAGTAAGCCTGCGCACCCCAGTGAAGCACCCACAGCCCACAACTAAGACCCAGTGCAGCCAAAAAGTAATAACAAGAAATGGTCCTCATAGAATAATCCCCAGCAATAAAAAGGAACAAACTACCGCTAACCACAGCAACTTGGATGGATCTCACAGGCATTACGCTAAGCTAAGAAAATGACAAAATTATAGACTTGGAGAACAGAGGAGTGGTTGCCAAGGGCCAAGGAAGGCGGAGAAAGGGATGGGCATGACTCTCAAAGAGCACCACAGGGAATAACTTGATGGTGGTGGAATGGTTCCACACCTTGATTATGATAGTGGTTGCATGATTACACATGTGATAAAGTTTGAGAGATACCTGTTGAAATACAGGACACCCAGTGAAGTTTGAATTCCAGATAAACAAAGGATAACTTCTTAATCTAAGTGTGTCCCAAAGAGTGCATGGGATTCCCTGGTGGCTCAGACGGTAAAGAATCTGCCTGCAATTCAGGAGAGCTGGGTTCATCCCTGGGTTGGGAAGATCCCTGGAGGGGGGCATGGCAACCCACTCCAGTATTCTTGCCCGGAAAATTCCATGGACAGAGGAGCCTGGTGGGCTACAGTCCATAGGGTCACAAAGAGTTGGACACAATCAAGCAAGTAACACCTGCACTTTCACACTTACACCAAAAACAAATTTTTAACTGAGTGTCCTGTATTTGTAATATCTGGTAATCTTGGATAACATGACATAGAACTATACACACACACTTCCCCAACATCATTGGCCCGGTTGTGGTATTGTATTGTAGTCGTGTAACAGGGAACCACTGGGGGATATCTGATGAAGAGTACATGGGGCCTCTCTATTTCTGCAGATGTGTAATTGTTTCAAGATAAAAAGTTTTTTTTTTTTTTTCATGACCCTCCAAAGAAAAACAACTGTTTCTGTTGGTGATTAAAACAAAGAGATACAGGGAAGTGCTGCTTATTAACCTTGGGAGTTTTACGGGGCACTGTAAAACCAGAACTTCACACCAGTCTTGAGGTGTTTCCCTCTCAAATGTCAGTGACCTTGTTTAGTTACTGACAGTGTAACAGACTGGTTATGTGCGAGGGCTCAGGATCAAACACCCCTAGGTTCAAGTTCTGGCTCCTCTGTCGATTGGCCATTGCAGTGCTATGCTGGAGGCAGCTCACGCTCCCACCCCTTCCAACTCCACATTCAGTGACAGCAGGCTGGTGGCTTGAGACTGGCCTGGGAGAATCCACACTACGGTGAATGGCACATCCTACAAACCAGGGCTTTGTTTTCCTCCAGAAAGCAAGCTGTTAAACATTTACCATCATACCAACATCAACAGATGCTGAACCTCAATTCCCTCATCTGTAAAATGGGGGAAAGTGAAAGTTGCTCGGTCGTGTCTGACTCTTTGTGACCCCATGGACTGTACAGTCCCTGGAATTCTCCAGGCCAGAATACTGGAGTGGGTAGCCCTTCTCTTCTCCAGGGCATCTTCTCACCCAGGGATCGAACCCAGGTGTCCTCCATTGCAGCCAGATTCTTTACCAGCTGGACCACAAGGGAAGCAAAATGAGGAAAAGTAAGAGTAATAAGATAACGTTAGGAGGATTAAATGACATAATGTGTGTGAGGTGCTTATCATTAAGCCTGGTCAAATAATAAATGATCAATAAATGTTAGCTATGCTTACACCCTACTATATGGAAAGTAGGTGAACAATAAGGACCTAGTGTATAGCACAGGGAACTATATTCAATATCTTGTAATAACCTATCATGGAGAAGAATCTGAAAAGGAATATATATATATATATAACTGAATCATTTTGCTATACACCTGAAATTAACACAGAATTGTAAATTTATACTTCAATTAAAAAAAGATTAAGAAAAGCATGTTGCTTTTTAAGCATGTTGCATGCATGCTAAGTCACTTCAGTTGTGTCCGACTCTTTGTGACCCTATGGACTGTAGCCCACCAGGCTCCTCTGTCCATGGGATTCTCCAGGCAAGAACACTGGAGTGGGTTGCCATGCCCTCTGCTGGGAATCTTCCCAACCTGGGGATCGAACCCACGTCTCTTACGTCTCCTGCATTGTCAGGCAGGTTCTTTAACACTAGCACCAACTAGGCAGCCCAAGAAAAAGTTAGCTATTATTATTTCCTCAGTCTTATCTCTCATACTAAACTGTGAGCAACTTGAGAGCAGGTTTATGCCTTACTCACCTTGATATCTTTAGTGACTGGCACAGGGCCTGAAACACAGTAAGTGCTAAACAAACATTTGGGAAATTAATGAATAAATCACAAATAGTAGTGACTTGAGGTGCTATACCTCCAGAAAATGTGCATTTTACCAGAGGCCTTTAATCTTGGAGGTTTCAGGCCCTGTGGCAGGCTGCCAGGGAGTTCTGGGAAGCACTCATACCCCCAAAACTACTGTCTGCCCTTGGAGACCTGACCCTGACCTCCTAATGTCCCTCCCTGCCCCCCGCTGCCCCAGCTGATGCCCCCAGGTGGCGGGGACAGGCTCTTAGCTCCCCTTCTTCCGGGAGCCAAGATGGAGTGAGCATTGCTGGCTCTGAGCCTCTCTTACTGGAGGTCATTTAATCCTTGCAGGATTTGTCCTGTTTATTTTAGTGAACAGGGCTGTTTACTTTCAGTTCGTATTTCTAGGGGTGCTGCTCATTTTGCTTCCCTATTATTTACTCTTTGCAAGCACTTGGGTTTGAGTAAATATGTCTATAAAGTCCCAGAGACTGGCTTATTCTGTGTCTGGTATTTTAATGGCCTTTAAACAGTGTCTGCTCAGGTAAGCATTTTATAGATGAGTCGAAAAGATAGAGAATTCTGTTCTCGGTGGCCACTGATTCCTTCCAAGTGACGGCTGGCCGCCAGTAGCCTCTAAATCATGGCTTTTCATCAGTAATACAATATCAAAAGCCGATACCCATCTCTGGACAGAGAAACTAGCCAACCCTGGTCAGTCAGACATGGGACTCGGGGACTCTGGTAGGCATTTCCACCCTAGGACAGTGCTTAAGGTAAGAATTACTGAGTGTTTTTTAAAATGCAGATTCATGAGCCCTACCCTTGAAAATTCTGCTTTGAAAGATTTACACGAAGGCCCAGTGATGTGCGTTTTTAACCATGCTGCAAATAATTCTACCTTTAGACATTCTGAGAAACACTAGATTCTCCAAACCAAGAGTGTCAAGGGCAGCCCTTGAGCACAGTGCAATGCTCAGGGATGACACGGGAGAAGCCAGGGAACGAGATGGGGCTGTATGGAGTTATTTCCTTTTTTTTTTTTTGGCCATGCTATGAGGCTTTTGGGACCTTAGTTTCCCAACCAGGGATTGAACCCACACCCTCAGCAGTGAAAGCGCCGAGTCCTAACCACTGGACTGGAGTTATTTTCATCACCACTTAGCTCACCGCTATGCCCAAGTTAGCCAAGAGGACAGTGATTATGTTCTGGGAAGCCACTTGCTCAAGGTCTAGTGTGTCAGCAACTTGAGGGTCCCTGCCTGAAGTCCTGGTCATCTTTTTATCCCCCGGGCAGTGCATGGCTCACAGCTTGGCGCTCTGGACTGGCTGGGGTGCTCCCACCAAGACAGCCTTAGAACACAGGCCTGGTTACCTCAGGGTAGCCTGGGAGCCAGTTGTTGGGAATGGACGTGGCAGAGAGGCTGAGTGCCATGGTCACCTGCTGCCTCCTCTGGAGCTGAAGCTAGGTCTGTTGGAGGTCGAATGGGCACCACCAGCTCCTTCTCCTGCTTTGGCTCCTCTGCTGCGACCTGCAGGGTCCTCGGTCCATCCCACAGGGCCCATTATGACATCATCAATGCAATCTGAAATAGTAAGGGCCTCACAGCACCCGGGCTTCAGGGGGTAGCCTACTGTGGCCCAGGGTCTAAAGGATAACCCTTGGCCTGGGGGAGGCTGTCCTGTATTCCGGGGGCTCCATGGGTCCATATCCAACCCCCCTACCTGCAGAATGCGAGCTCCAGGAGGGCACAGCCCACATCCACTTTGTTCAGGCTGAATCCTTAGTATCTACTGACACATAGTAAGCACTCAAAGATTTTTCTGGGTACAAGAGTATGTGAATGAGAGGTTTGGCTGGCTCCAGCCATCCATTCATTTATTCACTCCACAAGCATGTTCTGTGGCATCTGTTGCAGGTCAGGCTCTTGTCCATCTGAATAAAACTCGTTTCCTGCCCAGAGGAGCTCCCAGCCTGCTGGGAGGATGCTGGAGACACATCCTTTGTGTAATGTTCCCTGACAAGGGCTCTGAGATCTAAGGGAGATGGGGTTGTAGGGAGGAGCACACACGGTAGCAATGACAGGCCCTGAAGACAGAAAAATGGTATGTGGTCTGGCAGGATTTCCCCTGCCTGAGTCGGCGAGCCCCATCTGCCCCAGGCCCCAGTCTGTGCTGACAACCAGGCTGCTTGTTTCTGCTAATATTGCAGCAGGGTGCATCTATAGAGGCAATCTATAATACACCATTTACAGCCATAACTAAACCACAAAAATCAATTCCCAGCGCTCACTCCCATCAACAAACATGCTTGCAGGGCCTCGTGAGTGTGGCACACAGCTTTAAGGAACCACAGGAGATACAGGGATGAAAAAGTGAGGATTCTGACCCAGGAGGCTTTGAATCTCACTGGGGAGACATGACACATGGAAATGAGATGATGAGCCATACCGAGTGAGAGAGTGTATGCCAAGAAGTGGATGAAGGTTCTAGAACTGCAACACGCTAGCTACCAGCCACCTGAGCATCTTGAAATGTGGCCAGTCCCAATTGAGAGGTGCTATAATGGCAACCCACTCCAGTACCCTTGCCTAGAAAATTCCGTGGATGGAGGAGCCTGGTGGGCTACAGTTCCTGGGGTTGCAAAGTGTCAGACACGACTGAGCGACTTCACTTTCACTTTTCACTTTCACTTTCATACGTGTAAAATACTGTATACATTGGATTATGACAAAATATATATCTCAATTTTTGACCACTGCTTACATGCTTGAAATAATGTTTTGGGTGTATGTGCGTGCTTAGTTGCGTCTGACTCTTTGTGACCCCATGGACTGCAGCCTGCCAGACTCCTCCGTCTATGGAATTTTCCAGGCAAGAATATTGGGATAGATTGCCATTCCCTTTTCTACTCCAGGGGATCTTCCTGGCCCAGGGATCCAACCGGCATCTCCTGCATTGGCAGGTAGATTCTTTACCACTATACCATCTGGGAAGCCCAATGTTTTGGATACATTGTGTTAAATATATGATCAAATTAACCTCACTGGTTTCTTTTACTATTTTAAGATGTAGCTGCTAGAACATTTGAAATGATGCATATGGCTCCCGTTACATTTCTGTAGACAGCACTGGTCTAGGAGTTGAGGGGACCCAGCGAGGGACCCTGTGCTACTAGATTTGAGAAGAATTCTGAGGAAATGCAACAATGAGGAGCAAGCAACAGGACACTGAGGACAGGTGTGGGAAGACATTTGAGCAGTTTGATCATGAAGGAGGGAGGAGGGCAGCTCGAGGAGGCAACAGAGGCCCATGAACCATGCACGCATCACTGTGCCCTCCCTTCCTTCCGTTCCTGACATCTTCCAAAAACATCGTGGTACCTCCAGCCACCCTCCGACTCAGTGACTCCAGAAGGCTCCTTCCTCTCCATCCTGGACAATGGGGAGCTGGCCTGTGAGCTGGGCTTACATGCTAAGTATTGGCTGACTCCCAGCCCTGGGGAAAAGGGCAGTGGTGGGGGAAGGTAAGGGAGCTCGGGTATCCCCACGCTGGTGGAGCTGGGAGTGTGGTCAGTGTTTGCTATGGGAAGCAGTGTGGCCTGGGAGGAGGCAGTCAGCCCTCAAATCTGGCCAGACAAAGCTTCCCCTGTGGACACATTTCATTAGAGGAAATCAGGCAGCCTGGATCTGATGTTCCTGTGTCTTCCCTCCCACTCAGCCACACAGAGAAGCCATAAACACTCAAATGCAAGGATTAACTCTGCGTGTGGTGTCTGGGACACTGTGCACAACTCTTGGTGGCTGTGTTTGTGTCTCTGTTAAGATTGATCTTTTTAACCCCCAGCACCTAGGATGTGGGGCTTGCTACACAGCCAGTGTTCAATAAATATCGATGTATGGAGGAAGGAAGGAAGAAAACAAGATGGGGAGTGGGGAGAGGGTGAGGGTGGAAGGAAAGATAAAACACTCATCTGTCACAGCGCAGAAGTAGCCAGTTGGAAGGGGTACACTGTTCTCCGTTAGTCTTGGATGTGGGCAGCATGAGGGGTCTCAGGCCAGATCCCACGTGTCCAGGTCAGAGCAGAATGGATGCTCTCCATCACCCTACCTCCTTGTCACATGGCCTTGGGCCCCCAAGCTTGAAGACAGTGTCTGTCCAGGCTGTAACCTTCCTGGGATAAAGCTCTGCTCCTAGTCTCTTAAGGCCTCTGTAAAAGGAAAGATAACGTGAAGAAATCGGGGAGGGCTATAAGCCTGATCTGGAGGTAGGGCTGGCTTGAGTTAGTTCCTGGACCAGCAAAGGAAGGACTCCCCAAGCACACCGGAAGCCTGCAGTTTTTCCACACGGCCACTGGAGGGCACTTCAACCTTGAAATAGCAGTTGTCCGCCTCGAGTCTTTGGAGAGCCCAGATTCAACAAACGTTTTAAAATTATCACAATAATGATAGCTCTCCTGGTTGAATATCCAATGAGGGCCTCAACGCCTTAAACATACAGCATCTCGTTTAATATTCACTACGATTATGTTCAATTAGCTATTTAGTAAAAATCGAGGCTTAAAGGAGCCAAAGAATTTACCTAACCCCCCCTGCTGCTGCTGCTGCTAAATCGCTTCAGTCGTGTCGGACTCTGTGCGACCCCACAGACGGCAGCCCACCAGACTCCCCCATCCCTGGGATTCTCCAGGCAAGAACACTGGAGTGGGTTGCCATTTCCTTCTCCAGTGCATGAAAGTGAAAAGTGAAAGTGAAGTCGCTCAGTCGTGTCCGACTCCTAGCGACCCCATGGACTGCAGCAGACCAGGCTCCTCCGTCCATGGGATTTGCCCCTAGCTAAATGCAATTTGGGAATAAGAACTTGAACCCAAGCCCTTGGACACCCATCATAAACAATGAATATACATGAAGCTGAAAAGGAGACTGGACAGAAGCAGAGAGTCTGCCACACAAATATTGTCACTGAACAATTTACACATACATGAAGTTGGAAGATGGCTTACAGATACTTTGTACATTTTACGTGGTATTGTTCCTTTTTTTCCACTGGAAATGATGTTATTGAATAAATGAAGTATTTCACAATTTATGATGTCTTAACTTGGAGAAGGCAATGGCACCCCACTCCAGTACTCTTGCCTGGAAAATCCCATGGACAGAGGAGCCTGGTGGGCTGTAGTCCATGGGGTCAGGACTGAGCGACTTCACTTTCACTTTTCACATTCATGCATTGGAGAAGGAAATGGCAACCCACTCCAGTGTTCTTGCCTGGAGAATCCCAGGGACAGCAGAGCCTGGTGGGCTGCCGTCTATGGGGTCGCACACAGTCAGACACGACTGAAGCGACTTAGCAGCAGCAGCAACTTGGAGGAAATGAAGTCATTGTAATACAAGGCAGTTAAAGATAGTTTCATCAAACACTTAAACAGCACTTACCATTCACTGGGAATTGTTCTAACCACCTTGTGTCAGGTAACTCATAGCCACTCTGTGAGGAATGCACTATTATGATCCCCATTTACAGATGAGGAAATGGAGACCTAGAGAGGGAAGCAACCTGCCCAGGGCCACATGGCTGGTTTCACCCAGACCTGGGACCAGCGGCCCAGGCAGTCTCCGGAATGAATTTGGGAAACCAGGCTGGAGCTGGCCCTTGAGAGAAGAGAGGGTAAGAGTTTCCTAGGAAGTGCGCTGTGGAGGGGAGGGTGTTTCAGGAGGAGGGAATTAGCACCAAGCGAAAGCTCCGACTAGCTGGGGAAACAGGCGGTCAGCAGTCAGGATCGTCTCAGGCCTGGGCTTAGGAGGCCAGATGGCTAGGCTTGCACAGCCAGAGCTCCCTGGGGCCTCCTAAGGCTGGGGAAAAGAAGAGGGGTGCAGCAGGAGTGCCTGGGATGGGGCCAGAACGGGGGTGCTCCGATGCAGGGACGAGCCGAGCCGCCCTTCCCCCACCCCACCCCTCTCCAGGGACTAACAGTTTGGGAAGTGCGGCGTGTGCTCAGGAAACGGTCGGATTGGATTACAGGGAAGATTAAAGGAGCTAAATCGGGCTTGGGGCTGGGGGAGATGTCAGAGAAGGGAGCTGCAAAGGGCCAGCGGCTGGACGATCGGGGTGGGGGCAGGGATCCCACATCGGGCCGGAAGCCCTCTTGACCCCAGTAAGGCTGGAATGTGGGATCACCAAGCCAGGGCCTTCCCATTTTGATGGAGCTGGGGGAGGGGAGGGGCAGAGACCCGGAGAACCCGGGAGGGAGTTGGCGGGCTGAGTCCCTGGAGGATGTGGACGCAGACCTAGAGGTCGAGGAGGCGGGGAGAGAAAGAGGAGTGACCTGGAGGGGAGGGGAGGCGAGCTGAGACCAAAGATGGGGCCAGAGATCGGGGGCGGGGTGGGGGGCGAGGGAGGATCAGAGGGCGGGGGTGGGGGAGACAACTGGGGGGCGGGGGGAGGTAGAGGGGGCGGGGGGGGCGAGGTAGAGGGGGCGGGGGGGGGGCGGGGGCGGAGACCGCCTGAACTGAGAGGGCTTCTAGCGATTCCAGCTTGTCCGGCTGGCAAGTAGGGGGCACAGGTTGCCTGTCCAGAGTCGGTAGGGAACCCGTTGCACTCCACAGAGAAGCAGCTGGAACTGGGCCCCCGGAGCGCCCTCCTGCCGTCCTCGCTCCCACCTTTTCCATCCCCTACCCCAGCCTGAGTGGCAGCACCGGCTGCGGCCCCTCCTAGCCCCCAGGGCAGGTGGTCAGTGGTCTATTCTGGTACCCAGGGTGGCTGGGGAGCCAGAAGAAAGGCGGAGGGGGTGAGGTGGGGGTGGGGGAGGGTGTGCTGGCCCTTCTTCTTTTCGAGGCTGGATGGGGAGGGGGCAATGGGGAGGGCTCTTTGGGACAGTAGGGGAGGTAGATTTCTGACCACTGCCGGCTGGGGAGAAAAAAAATTATAGTGCTGTTTTCAACAAATTGTATCTCTCAGGACCTTTAAAATTGGGAAGCAGAATGTATGCCCGGCCTGAGAGCCGGGACAATGGAATCCCCAGCAGCTGACAGTGGACCCCAGAGTTTCTTTAGAACTTGGAGGACACAGGACCAAGCCCAGCCCCCAGTCCCAGTCTTCCAGGCAGCCTCTCAGAGAGAACTGTGGGTGCTGTTGTCCCAAACCTCCTCCCAGGCCAGCGGGGGGCAGTCTGGGGCCAGGGTGCACTCAGGGGAGCCTCTCCAGCCTTGGGGGGAGCCCCAGTGCCTGATCGGCCTCAGGGTGGCACAGGGCAGAGTGGTCCCTATATTTCCCAGATAGAAAATCTTTAGTGCTCCACCCCAGTTCCTGTGAGATGAAACCCAGAGTCTGCTGCTCTTTCCAAGCCCAGCCCCATATCTGAGGGCGGTGGGGTTGGGGAGAGAAGCAGGGCCGAATGTCGAGAGAGACTTGTCCACTGGACAAGGGACTTTTCAGTGGAGATCCCCAGCTAGGGCCAAGTTAAAAGGGGAAGGACCTAGAGCTGAGCCTGCCAACGCGGTTTATGGCAAGGCCTTACTGACCACACAGAGAAATGAACTGGGTTTCTAGGAACCATGGGCTAAGATTTGAACCTTAGTTCAAATCCAGACTTTGTTTTTACTTCCTGTATAACCTTAGGGAACTAATCTAACCTCTTTGAGCATAATGTCTATAACTGAAAAATGAGGTTAATAGTTACTTCCCAGTGTCATGAAGATTGGAGATAGTAATTTTTACATAGCAGGTATACAGAATACCATGCCAAATATACAGTTCAGTTCAGTTCAGTCACTCAGTCGTGTCCGACTCTTTGTGACCCCATGGACTGCAGCACGCCAGGCTTCCCTGTCCATCACCAACTTCCGGAGCTTACTCAAACTCATGTCCACCGAGTCGGTGATGCCATTTAACCATCTCATCCTCTGTCATCCCTTTCTCCTCCCACCTTCAATCTTTCCCAGGATCAGGGTCTTTTCCAGTGAGTCAGGTCTTCGCCTCAGGTGGCCAAAGTATAGGAGTTTCAGCTTCAGCATCAGTCCTTCCAATGAATATTCAGGACTGATTTCCTTTAAGATTGACTGGTTGGATCTCCTTGCAGTCCAAGGGACTCTCAAGAGTCTTTCAACACCACAGTACAAAAGCATCAATTCTTCCGCGCTCAGCTTTCTTTATAGTCCAACTCTCATATCCATACATGACTACTGGAAAAACCATACCTTTGACTAAACAGACTTTTGTTGGTAAAGTAATGTCTCTGCTTTTTAATATGCTGTCTAGGTTGGTCATAGCTTTTCTTCCGAAGAGCAAGTGTCTTAATTTCATGGCTGCAGTCACCATCTATAGTGATTTTGGAGTGCCCCCAAATAAAGTCTCTCACTGTTTCCATTATTTCCCCATCGATTTGCCATGAAGTGATGGTACCGGATGCCATGATCTTAGTTTTCTGAATGTTGAGCTTTAGCCAACTTTTTCATTCTCCTCTTTCACTTTCATCAAGAGGCTCTTTAGTTCTTCTTCACTTTCTGCCATAAGGGTGGTGTCATCTGCATATCTGAGGTTATTGATATTTCTCCCAGCAATCTTGATTTCAGCTTGTGCTTCATTCAGCTGGAATAATTCATGATGTCCTCTGTAATAAGTTAAATAAGCAGGGTGACAATATACAGCCTTGACGTACTCCTTTCCCGATTGGAACCAGTCTGTTAGTCCATGTCCAGTTCAAACTGTTGCTTCTTGACCTGCATACAGATATCTCAAGGGGCAGGTCGGGTGGTCTGATATTCCCATCTCTTTAAGAATTTTCTGTAGTTTGTTATGATCCATACAGTCAAAGACTTTTGCATAGTCAATAAAGCAGAAGTAGATGTTTTTCTGGAACTCTCGTGCTTTTTCAATGATCCAGTGGATGTCAACAATTTGATCTCTGGTTCCTCTGCCTTTTCTAAATTCAGCTTGAAATCTGGAAGTTCACGGTTCACATACTCTTGAAGCCTGGCTTGGAGAATTTTGAGCATTACTTGGCTAGTGTGTGAGATGAGTGCAATTGTGTGGTAGTTTGAGCAATCTTTGGCATTCCCTTTCTTTGGGATTGGGATGAAAACTGACCTTTTCCAGTCCTCTGGCTGCTGCTGAGTTTTCCAAATTTGCTGGAATACCGAGTGCAGCATTTTCACAGCATCATCTTTCAGGATTTGAAATAGTTCAACTGGAATTCCATCACCTCCAGTAACTTTGTTCACAGTGATGCTTCCTAAGGCCCACTGGACTTCATATTCCAGGATGTCTGGCTCTAGGTGAGTGATTACACCATCGTCGTTATCTGGGTCATGACGATCTTTTTTGTATAGTTCTTCTGTGTATTCTTGCTACCTCTTCTTAATATCTTCTGCTTCTGTTAGGTCCCTACCATTTCTGTCCTTTATTGTGCCCATCTTTGCATAAAATGTTCCCTTGGTATCTCTAATTTTCTTGAAGAGATCTCTAGTCTTTCGCATTCTATTGTTTTCCTCTATTTCTTTGCATTGACCACTGAGGAAGGCTTTCTTATCTCTCCATGCTATTCTTTGGAACTCTGCATTCAAATGGATATATCTTTCCTTTTCTCCTTTGCCTTTAGCTTCTCTTCTTTTCACGTCTATTTGTAAGGTCTCCTCAGACAACCATTTTGCCTTTTTGCATTTCTTTTTCTTGAAAATGGTCTTGATCACTGCCTCCTGTACAATGTCACGAACCTCCATCCATAGTTCTTCAGGCACTCTGTCTATCAGATCTAATCCCTTGAATCTATTTGTCACTTCCATTGTATAATTGTAAGGGACTTGAGTTAGGTCATACCTGAATGGTCTAGTGGTTTTCCCTACTTTCTTCAACTTAAGTCTGAATTTGGCAATAAGGAGTTCATGATCTGAGCCACAGTCAGCTCCCAGTCTTGTTTTTACTGACTGTATAGATAGAGCTTCTCCATCTTTGGCTGCAAAGAATATAATCAATCTAATTTCGGTATTAACCATCTGGTGATGTCCATGTGTAGAGTCTTCTCTTGTGTTGTTGGAAGAGGGTGTTTGCTATGATCAGTGTGTTCTCTTGGCAAAACTCTGTTAGCCTTTGACATGCTTCGTTTTGTACTCCAAGGCCAAATTTGCCTGTTACTCCAGGTATCTCTTGACTTCCTACTTTTGTGTTCCAGTCCCCTATGATAAAAAGATATCTTTTTTGGCTGTTAGTTCTAGAAGATCTTGTAGGTCTTCATAGAACCGTTCAGCTTCAGCTTCTTCAGCATTACAGGTCAGGGCATAGACTTGGATTACTGTGATATTGAATGGTTTGCCTTGGAAACAAACAGAGATCATTCTTTCGTTTTTGACATCGCATCCAAGTACTGCATTTCAGACTCTTTTGTTGACTATGATGGCTACTCCATTTTTTCTAAGGGATTCTTGCCCATAGTAGTAGATATAATGGTCATCTGAGTTAAATTCACCCATTCCAGTCCATTTTAGTTCACTGATTTCTAAAATGTCGATGTTCACTCTTGCCATCTCCTGTTTGACCACTTCTAATTTGCCCTGATTCATGGACCTAACATTCCAGGTTCCTGTGCAATATTGTTCTTTACAGCGTTGATTTTACTTCCATTACCAGTCACATCCACAACTGGGTGTTGTTTTTGCTTTGATTCTGTCTCTTCATTCCTTCTGGAGTTAGTTCTCCACTGATCTCCAGTAGCATATTGGGCACCTACTGACCTGGGGACTTCATCTTTCAGTGTCCTATCTTTTTGCCTTTTCATACTGCTCATGGGGTTCTCAAGGCAAGAATACTGAAGTGGTTTGCCATTCCCTCCTCCAGTGGACCACATTTTGTCAGAACTCTCCACCTGACCCGTCCATCTTGGGTGGGCCTATATGGCATGGCTCATAGTTTCATTGAGTTAGACAAGGCTGTGGTCCATGTAATCAGTTTGATTAGTTTTCTGTGATTGTTTTCATTCTCTTGGCCCTCTGATGGGTAAGGATAAGCTTATGGAAACTTCCTGATGGGAGAGACTGACTGAGGGGGAAACTGGGCCTTGTTATGATGAGTGGGGCAATGTTCAGTTCAGTTCAGTCACTCAGTTGTGTCTGACTCTTTGTGATCCCATGACTGCAGCACGCCAGGCTTCCCTGTCCATCACCAACTCCTGGAGCTTACTCAAACTCACATCCATCGAGTCAGTGATGCCATCCAACCATCTCACCCTCTGTCATCCTCTTCTCCTCCTGCCTTCGATCTTTCCCAGCATCAAGGTCTTTTCCAATGAGTCAGTTCTTCGCATCAAGTGGCCAAAATATTGGAACTTCAGCTTCAGCATCAGTCCTTCCAATGAATATTCAGGACTGATTTCCTTTAGGATTGATTGGTTGGATCTCCTTGTAGTCCAAGGGACTCTCAAGAGTCTTCTCCAACACCACAGTTGAGTAAATCTTTAATCCATTTTCTGTTGATGGGCGGGGCTGTGTTCCCTCCCTGGTTTTTGACCTGAGGCCAAACTATGGTGGAGGTAATGAAGATAATGGCAACCTCCTTCAAAAGGTCCCATGCATGGGCTGCTGCACTGAGTGCCCCCGACCCTGTAGCAGGCCACTGCCCACCCACGCCTCTGCCAGAGACTCCTGGGCACTCGCAGGCAAGTCTGGATCAGTCTCTTTTGGGGTCACTGCTCCTTTCTCCTGGGTCCTGGTGCACACAAAGAGTCTGTTTTGTTTGTGCCCTCAAAGAGTCTGTTTCCTCAGTCCTGTGTAAGTTCTGGTGGCTCTATGGTGGCGTTAATGGAGACCTCTTCCAAGAGAGCTTATGCCATACCCAGGTCTGTTGCACCCAGAGACCCTCTCTCTGCGGCAGGCCACTGCTGACCCAAATCTCTGCAGGAGACACTCAAACACAGGTCTGGCTCAGTCTCTGTGGGGTCTCTGGGTTCTGGTGTGCACAAGGTTTGTTTGAGCCCTCCACATGCGGGTATGGGTTTTGATTCTAAAAGCAATTTCGCCCCTCCTACCATCTTCCTGGGGCTTCTCCTTTGCCTTTGGACATGGGGTATCTTTGTTTGGTGGTATCCAACATTCTCCTGTCAACAGTTGTTCAGCAGCGAGTTGTGATTTTGGAGTTCTCTCAGGAGAAGATGTGCGCACGTCCTTCTACTCCATTATATTCTTCTGACGTATACAGTAGGTGCTCAATAAGTGGTGTGTGCTCAGTTGTTCAGTCTTGTTTGACTCTTTGGAACCCTATGGACTGTAGCCCACCAGGCTCCTCTGTCCATGGAGTTTTCCAGGGAAGAATATTGGAGCAGGTTGCCCTTTTCTCCTCTAGGAAATCTTCCTGACCCAGGGATCGAACCCGAGTCTTCTGCATTGATAGGTGGATTCTTTACCACTGAACCACATGGAAAGCCCTCAGTAAGTGGTACCTCTGCTATTATCAGAGGCAGCATAGCCTGTGATAGAGAGCTTTGGAGTTAGGCAGTCTTGGCTATGAATCTTGGCCTCTACCTGCTGTCCTAAAGCAAGAACTCAAGCCAGACTGGACCTCCAGGAATCAATTTCCTGTCGGTCCAAACAGGATAAAATATTAGTAATGGCTGGCACTTACTTCACACTCACTGTGTGCTAGGCTGAGTGCTAAGTGCTTTACAGTCCATTTCTCATTCAGTCTTCCCCAAACCCTATGCTATTATAATCATTTTACAGATGAGGAAACTGAGGCTCAGAGGGGTGAAGCAACTCACCCAAGAGTGGTAGATCCAATCTGAACCCAGGCAGTGGCCCAGGAGCTGCTCCCCAAATTCCTCCCTTTGTCCCATACCCCTGCAAAGTCGAATGGAACTTGGGCCATTGGCTGGCTGTCTGGACAGGTGTGAGAAGAGTTCTGTCTGGGGCTATAAAAACACTGAAGGTTCAAGAATGGGTATCTTCTGGGACTTCTCTGGTGGTCCAGTGGTTAAGGCTCTGCATTTCCACTCAAGAGGCTCAGGTTTGATGCCTGGGCAGGGAACTAATCCTGCGTGCCTCGTGCAGTGCACCCCTCCCCCAATTAATTAGTTAATTTTTTTTAATGGCCATTTTCTGGAACCCAAGACTCACTTTCATTGTGTATTTGGAAAATTTGAAGAATAAGCATCTGACCCAGCAGTAAAAACAGCTCAGGATGCTGTAATGGGCTGTGGTCTGGAGTGGCAGAGAAGACCGTGGGGTCTGAGTGGACCCCAAGCTGACTGTGACTCAGCTGGCTGGAGGAAGAGGAGGATGATCCTATAAGGCTATAGATAGCAACTGTGCATAGTGGCCCCGTGAGGTCATTGCCAGCCTGCTCAGGCTCTGTTTAAAGCACTCCACAGCCTCAGAGGGATGTAGGAAACCTGGAAAGCGCCCAGGACGGCAGGGATATGACCAAACTGGAGGGGTTGAAACCAAAAACAGCCTATGAAGAAAGATAAAAGGAATGGGGATAAATCAGGCAGAAGAGAGGGGTGAGTGATGGCACTAAGAATGGCAGGAGAATCCTGGGGAAGAAGGGAAGCTCTATTTCTCTATCTGGGTTAAGGTCTAAGAAAGAAGGAACTTACATTTCAGCAGACAGGTTAGAGTTAGGCCCTGAGTGACTCTCTAGAGTGTGAGTCCATAGGTAGGCAGAGAAACCCATGAAATCTCCTTTCACAGAGGTTGGAGCAGGGCTGGGTGCCACCCTACACCAAGCTCAGCTGCTCCCAACTCACCCTGACACCTTCCCACCCCAGTTCTCACACCCCTGCCCCTCCTCCACCCTGATAAACCCTGGTCTGATCAAGGACAGTTTTCTCTTATTCTCCTTGGGTTTCAGCTGAGGGGACGGTGCATATTTGTGTTGGAAAGAGAGGGCTCCCCTGCCTCTTCAGGAAATGGCTCAGGACTGAGGGGACTTGGAGAATTCAGGGGTATTCCCCCAGATGGCTGGGAACTGTGGGGAGGTGGCTGGATGTGGTGGGGGCAGCAGTGTACCAGGACAGCTGAGACGCCAGGAACCCATGAGGAGGTGGGGGCTGTGTCTGTTCTGTGGGGCAGGAACAGGTGCTCACACAGTGAGGACGGAGCCAACAGAGACAGGGGAGGCAGGAGGAACCTGCGGGGAGGGAGAATGTGTCTCTACGGAGGAGGCTGAGTCCATTTCTGCTGGCAGGTGTAGCTGCCTCTCATCAACACACGGTGGGGTTGGGTGTGTTCTAGGTATGCGCCAGTGTTTGGATTTGGCTTGATAGGAGTCTGTCTGAGCAAAAAGGCTTCAGATGAGGCAGCCCAGGGAGGCACCTTTTCATAAGAAAGGGCCTCTCTCCCTCCTCTTTTGGGGGTCAGAATAGGGAGGGACGTCCAGGATATTTCATTTTTAAGCAAGGAGACACTGCAACCCAGAGAGGAGATGCAACCAGTCCAAGGTCACACAGCTTATCTGGGGCTGGCCAAGACTCTGGCCTCCTAAACTCCCAGCCATATGCTGCTCCCAGGGCACCAGGGTGCCTTCTTGGGGACCTTCCCTTCATGCTAGCAAAGCTCCCTCCTCTTGCTTCAAACTGACTTCCGTCTCCATCCTCCTCACCTCAAACCTCTTACTGATTCAAATAACACCTGAAAGCTACCAGATGCTCAGAGTCCACAAAGCACTTTCACCTCCATTTACTAGCTCCTCCCTTTGAGGTTCAGCCTCCCTGTCCCCACTGCCTCCTCCCCAGCCTGCAAGGCAGCCTATAAGGAGGAGGTGAGATCAGCCTCAGACTTCTCCTACTTTGGCAGAAAACCCGCAGCACTCCATGTCTGTAAAAGGAGCGTGGGTCAGGAGGGGGTTGGAGCCAGCCTGTGAAGCCTCCCCAGAGAAGGAGCTAGGTCAGGGGTGTGGGGTTGACGAGGAGGAGATGTGGGAGGAATTTATAAGAGCTGGGGTGGGGGTGCCATGAAGGAGGGGTCCCAAGAGAGGGTCTAGGGTCAGAAGGTGGAGAGAGGTGGGAGAGGGAGGCCTGGAGGTCTTAAACCAGTGAGATGCAGAGGGTGGTGGATGAGAGGGGTGATTGCTGGCTGTGGGGCCAGGGGGCCAGTGCAGGGGGGAGGCCGGGGTGGCGGGGGATGAGTCTCAGGGATAATCCTGACGCCACCGTTCCAGCTGGGCCCCCCAACCCAACCTCCCCCGCGGTGATATCAGGAAGAAACAATTGCCTCTGGACATTCCTTCCCTTTTACAGTCACTCTAGCTCCTCAGCCGCCTGTGGAGGTTAAGCAGCCCTACAGCTGAGAGGAAGATGGGGGGGCAGCGTGGAAGGGACTGTTGAGGGCCGGGTCTCTGGGAGCACTGAGGCGGGGATGACTCTGCCAGGGACCACTCAGTGTCCCACCCCCTGGGCCCAGAGACTCAGGATGTCCGAAGCTGAGGGGGCTCTGGAGATGACCCGGCCCAATCCCCTTTCACACCTGGACATGTGAGACTAGGCAGGAAATGGGACTTGCCCAGGGGGCACAGATGGTTAGTTGGTGAACCTCCATGATAAGCATCCATATCTTAGCCTCTGGCTGACTGCCCCACCTCCAGACCCCCTTGCTTGGGTCTCCCACCTCCCCACCAAGTGCTGAAGCTCAGGCAAGAGCCAGGGTCCCAGAATCCACACCTGCCATACTGTCCCCAAGCTCTGACACGGTGGCTGTCTCCTGACCCAACCCAGCTTGGAATAGAAGCACCAAGATGCTGGGAAATAGAAAGAGGAGGGTGGGCCCTGGACAAAGGGACACAGGCAACCCTGGAGGTGGGGGTCAGCTGGTGGAGAGGGGGTGCACGGTGGGGAGGCACCAGCACTGTCTTGCGTCTGGGATCCTGGAGTAGACCGGGGCTGGGGGATGCTCCCAGACAGGGCAAGGTGGAAAAGTCACTTCTGGTTGTCTCCTTTTTGACCTCTTTCATTTTTTCCCTCAATTCAGATGCCCTGTGGTGGCCAAGTCGGTATCCCCATCCTGGTGATTCATCCATATCAGCTGCCTGCCCCCTATCCATGCCATCCATGGGGCCTGGGAGGTCCTATGGTACCAGGGCCCTTGTCTTCTAGGGCACCCTCCATGAGGTTCAGAGATCTACCCAGGCATCCACAAGCCCTCCAGTCACTGAGTTTAGAGGAAGGCAGGGAAAAGCTTGGCAGTGTCACCCAACAAAAAAGAGGCTGTGTGAGGTGAGCCCAAAGGAGAGGTGAGTGAGCTAAGGTTAGCAAGATGGGCCAGTCTGGTGGGGCTTTGGAGGCTAGGATGAATTTGGGTTTTGCTGGTCCATTAGTTTAGGGAAGGGAGAGAATTGGGAATGGTGAAATAGGCAAAGTCTCCAAAAGATGTGAGCACTACCCCGAAATATTTGAAGTTGGATCTCTGAAAGGGATTTCTTTTCACTCTGTTTGGTTCCCAGGGCAGAGTAATAGGTATAGCAGAGACATCTCCTGGGTTCAAATATAAGGAAATGTTTCAAACAGCAGGGCTGTCTGTTGTCCCATGACCAAGGCATGTTATTTACCCAATACTCTTTGTGGAGTGGAGTGGGCACCCTGGAGACACTGTGTCCCCAGGCAGTAGAGGGATTCAAAGTGGAGCAGTGCTTGCTTGAGTCACAGTAGAAACAATTTAAACCTTAACTGAGAAGTGGGTGTGTGGGACTGGTTGACCTCATGACCTATGAAGTTACTTCCAACCTTAAGTTTCCAAGACTCTCCAAGGTTAGAGTAATGTGGGAAGATTTCAAGCAAACATCAGGACTGACTTCCTTCTTTAACTGATTCAACAAAATATATTGGTAATGTGCATTGTATTAAATACAAGGGGACTGTACCATGAACACACATTTATAAATTGTCCCCCTTTTCTGGCAAATGATGAATGAAAAGGTCTGTCTTGGTGGACCTTCCCATTTCCAATATCACTTAGCTCCAGTGAGAGATATGACCATAAAATAATGTGATACCTTACCAAAAGAATAAAATGCCTTACCAAACTTTATATATTCAGAAGTTTGTCCTGGGACTTCCCTGGTGGTCCAGTAGTTAAGAATCCACCTTGTAATAAAGGGGACATGGGTTTGACTCCTGGTCAGGGAACTAAGATCCCACATGCCAAGGAGCAACTAAGCCTGTGTACCACGACAGAAGAGCCCATGCACCACAGCTAGAGAAAGATCTCTCATGATGTAATGAATATCCGATGTACTGCAACTAAGACTTGACACAGCCAAATAAGTAAATATTTTTTAAAAGTTTTGTTCCAAGGATGTTCATAGCAGCATTGTTTATAATAGCAAAAGATTGGAAATGTTTATCAATAAAAAATTGGCCAAATATGGTAAATACGAATACAAATGTGAAATACAAATGAGGATATTAAGAAGAATGATTAAGAAGAATGACTCAAAATCTCCCAATAAAGAAAAGAGTAAGACAAGATGGCTTCCTTATTGAATTCTACCAAACATTTCAGAATTAACACCAACCCTTCTCAAAATCTTCTAAAAATTTGAAAAGGAAGTATTTCTTAACACATCCTATGAGGCCAGCATTAGTCTGATACCACAGCCAGACAAAGACATACAAGAAAACAAAGCTACAGATGTATATTCCTTATAAATATTAATGTTAAACTTCTCAACAAAATGCTAGCAAACCAAAATTCAACAGCATATTAAAAGCATTATACACATGTTAACATGGGACTTTTTTCTGGAATGCAGGGATGGTTAAATACATGAAAACCAATCAGTATAATATATCACATTAACAGAATAAAGGGAAAAGCCCTCATTATCAACTTCATCTATAATAGCATCAAAAAGAATAAAATACCTAGAAATAAACATAACTAGGGAAGAGTACTGTTGCCTGGAAAATCTCATGGATGGAGGAGCCTGGTGGGCTGCAGTCCATGGGGTCGAGAAGAGTCGGACATGACTGAAGTGACTTAAGAGTAAGGCTTGTACATTGAAAGCTACAAAACATTTCTGAAATGAAGACACAAAAATTGAAAGATATCCAGTATTTATTGATTGGAAGACTTAATATTGTTAAGCTTTCAATACTACCCAAAGTGATCTGCAGATTCAGTGCAACCCCTATAAAAATCCCACCAAAAATTTTTTTAAGAAATAGAAAAATTCATTCCATTTAAAATTCAAAATGGAATCTCAATGGACCCCTCATAGCCAAAACATCTTGAAAAAAACAACAAAGTTGGAGGAGTCACACTTCCTGATTTCAAAACTTATTACAAAGCTATAGTAATCAAGGCAGTATGGTACTGGTGTGAGTACAGATACCTAGGTCAATGGACCATAACAGAGAGCCCAGAGGAAAAAAAAAACTTCAAATATATGGCTAAATTGTTTTCAATAAGAGGAAAAGGACAGTCTTGTCAACAAATGGTGCTGGGGAAATTATCTATCATATAATACTCATATATTAATATGAAAAAGAATGAAGTTGGACCCTTATACTGTGTATGAAAATTAATTCATAATGGATCAAAGACTTAAAACTGTAAAGCTCTCAGAAGAAAACACAGGGGATAACATTCTTCACATTGATTTGGCAATGATTTCTTGGATATGACACCCAAAGCATAGGCAATAAAAGAATCCATAGATAAACTGGACTTTATCAAAATTAAAAACTTTTGTGCATCAAAGGATACTATCAAGAGAGTGAAAAAGCAACCCACAGAATGATACCTTCTGCATTTTATGCTAAGTGCATTACCCATCCAGATAAATTGTCATTATTTTTAGCATGTCTAGTTCTAAGAAGTCCCAAGGGGAGTCTAAACTCTTCCTTCAGTGGTGCTGCCTGGTTAGGAACATGCTTTGGAATGCTCCTCTTTCACCTGCCTTCCAAGCCTCCAAGTGTTGTTTTGCTGCCCTCCATGGTAGCAAATCCTTAGGGGTGGAACCAAATTTTGGAAACAGCTCCAAGTGGTTCAGAGCCAAGTCTGGTAGATGTTGATTTTGACTAGAGAATACATGGTATAATTTATTTATTTGCTTTCTGTCTCATTTCACTAAGGAACTGAGGCCTCAGGCTGGTCCAAAGGGCAATTTCCTTATGTGGTCTGGAGACTGTTCACAGACAGGAGTCCCAAAAGTGTTCTGGCCTCTTTAGTGTTGTGGAAATGGGCGCATAGTCTCCTTACAGCATATTAGCCAGGGTTGTTTTGATTACAAATGGCAGTAGCCAATACCAAGTCTCTTCAGTTTAAAAAAAAAAAGAAAAGTTTATTGGCCCCAAACCCAGGAAGGATACTGGGGGAGCTCACAAAATGGAGAACTGAAGAACCAGGGTCCCGGGAGATGGAATTTAGGACTTCCAGCCTCACATTCTCCTTTTCTCTGGGTGTCTCTGCTGCTCCCGGCATGCTGACCTTTTTTTCCCTATGCCAGAAAGACCTCCCCAGTGGGTAGGAAACATGGTTGCCAGGCTCCAGTTTAGTAATCCCAGTTCCATGTATAAATTCCAAGGTGGGTCTCTGATTGGCCCTGGTCAGGTCCAGGCCTGCCCCTTGAGCCAACTGCTGCAGTCAGAGGGATTCAGTTATAAGAGTGGCTGGGAGCTGACTCACCTGTCCACTCATGGACAGGTGTGTCTCATGGACATGTGTGTTTGTGTGCACGCAGCGTATGTTAACAAAATAAGGGGATGGGAAAGAAATCTTTCAGGCTACTTTGAACAAGGACAGTGCTGCCTGTCCAAAGGGACATGCAAAGGAGTCACATGGTCTCCCCAAAATTCTCCAGGAGCCTACAATCTAGTTTGGGAGACGAGACACAAAAATAACCAGAACACAACAGCTTGCACTGACTCGAAGGCTGGATAAGAATATCTGGAACTCCCCACCCACCTCATAAGCTTGTCTCTTGGATAAAAATTAGAAACTGAATGTGAAAGGGCTTTGCAAAGACAGCAGCAACAAAGCTCTTTGCAGTTAACCTGGCACATTCACACATACCCTGGGGACAAAGCATGGGCTCTGGAGTCAGACTGCCTCAGCTTCCTGAGCTGCAACATGGGAAGGGTACTAGCTCTTACCTCACAGGGGTGTCAAGAGAATTGGGGATCACGGGTGGGAAGTGCTTAGCAGAGTGACACACGGTGGGTGCTCAGAATACACAAGGTAGTAATTGTTACTTGAGCCTCTTCAAACCCATAGTCGGTAGACACCGCCAGGGTGACCATTCATACATTATAGTGACGACACAGAGAAGGGAAGGACTTGCCTGCTTGTAATTACATCTTCAGGTGATGGCAGAGCTAAGATAAGACCAGACCTCTATTTCCAAACTTTGCATTCCTAAAGGGTCAGGCCTAAGAGAGACCTGAATAGTGCCAGGTGGAGCTTTGGAGAAACAGCCAATATTCATGGAGAAGCGGAAATGTCCTTAGGGGTCAGCCAGTGCCTTGTACTAAGGAGGAGACCTTAGTACAAGGGATGGACAAGCCCTATTCAGGGCTTCTCTGCTGGGGGCTTGGAGCATGAAGGGGGTGGGAAGTGATTGGGGCTCATCGCCTCAAGCCTTCCTCCACCATCTGATACCCATGTCTCCTCAGGTACCCGACCCCCACCCCCCCAGAGCTCCTCTCCTGTGTGCTTGTTTCCCGGACTGATGCATTCTCCTCTATAAATACCAGCTCTGGTATTTGGGGTTGGCAGCTGTTGCTGCCAGGGAGATGGCTGGGTTGACATGAGGCTCCTGACAAAACACAAACCCCTGGGGGTGGGGGTGGTGTGAGGAAGGGGGATGAATCAGAGAGGGGGTGGGGGTGGGCTCACAGGGACAGAAGCCCAGAGAAGTTGGCAGTGTGGGGGTGAGAGGACACAGTTATAATTGTTATAATTGGAAACTGAGAGCCTACCAGGCCCTTTCTGGAAATCACCCTGTTGTTTGTAAACTTGAGGCTGCACCCTCACTGGTAGGGGTGGGGTGGAAAAGGACCTTCATGAATCCAGAGGGAAACTGAGGCTGGGAGCTGGAACTCAGATGCTAGTGGACATACCTGAGGAGGTGGGCTCTGGTGGGGATGGCTGCCTATCCCAGGGAGGCCTTCCCATCCTCCCTGCCTGTCAGAGACGCTCCTCCACTAGGCCTGGCTGGGGCATTCCTGGTCTTTGTCTGAGCCCTCCTAAATGTTTGCCACTTTCGGAGAATCTTTAGGGGAAAAAAAAAGGGTGATTTGCAGACTGTCTTGGAAATAGGCCTTGTCTCTTCAGGAAATGACCCAAAGTATCTCTTTGGAGCCAAAAGAAGCCCCTCAAACTAAATAGAAGCCTCTCCCCAGCTCTCTCCGCTGATCACCCCAGGACCAGGGAGGCAAGGACTGAAAGGGGGCTGGCCGGGGGCTCCAGACATGTTTGCGCCCGGGTGAAGCGGCTGGCAGGCCTGCCCACCTTCTGCCCTCCTAGGTCCGCCAGCCTCTCCCACACCCCGCAGGGGCCCCCACCCACCCGCCCGCTGAGGGGCTCAGTCCTCCTGCGGGGGAGCTGGCCTCCCCGCCCCCACGCCAGGGGCCGCCCTTTCCTGGCAGGACAGCGGGATCCTGCAGCTGTCAGGGGAGGGGCGGCGGGGGCTGATGTCAGGAGGGATACAAATAGTGCGGACGGCCGGGGGCCCTGTCTCCCCTCTCCACATCCACTCTCCGGCCGGCCGCCCGCCGCCTCCTTCTCCGCGCCGCCCAGCCTCGCCCGCGCCGCCACTATGAGCCAGGCCTACTCGTCCAGCCAGCGGGTGTCGTCCTACCGCCGCACCTTCGGCGGGGCCCCCAGCTTCCCGCTCGGCTCCCCGCTGAGCTCGCCGGTGTTCCCGCGCGCGGGCTTCGGCACCAAGGGCTCCTCGAGCTCGGTGACGTCCCGCGTGTACCAGGTGTCGCGCACGTCGGGCGGGGCCGGGGGCCTGGGGGCGCTGCGGGCCAGCCGGCTGGGTTCGACCCGCGTGCCCTCCTCCTATGGCGCGGGCGAGCTGCTGGACTTCTCGCTGGCCGATGCCGTGAACCAGGAGTTCCTGACCACGCGCACCAACGAGAAGGTGGAGCTGCAGGAGCTCAATGATCGCTTCGCCAACTACATCGAGAAGGTGCGCTTCCTGGAGCAGCAGAACGCGGCGCTTGCTGCGGAGGTGAACCGGCTCAAGGGCCGGGAGCCGACACGCGTGGCCGAGATCTACGAGGAGGAGCTGCGCGAGCTGCGGCGCCAGGTGGAGGTGCTCACCAACCAGCGCGCCCGCGTCGACGTCGAGCGGGACAACCTGCTGGACGACCTGCAGCGGCTCAAGGCCAAGTGAGCACCCGCAAGCGCCCTCAGAACCCTCTCCCTCTCCAGGGGCCGGGCACGGGAGGCTAGGCCTGGGGCTGGGTCCAGTGGTCAGTACCCCATCGTACCCAGGGTGAGGATGGTCTAGCTGTGTCTCCGGGGGAGGGGGAAGAGACGCCATGCCTCTCCCTGTGCTCTCAGGCTGCAGACGAGGCTACGGTCCCAATTTTCTTGGGGACATCGTGGAGTGGAAATGGGCGACCTTGGGAGACCAGGTGCTTCTTACAAAGCATCTTAAGATGCTAGGGGTTTGTTTCTGGGTTCAGGTGGGCACATGGAAGGAGAAAGGAGGCCCATAGGCAGTGGGAGGGAGAGGACAGGTTGGTAGGAGACAAGGAAATCTGGGGCCAGCAGTAGCTCTCAGTTCTTCTGTGATGAAGCCCTGTGGTTGGGGGTAGAGAGGGGATCTTGACCCCTGGGCCAGACTTAAGCTTTATAGGGAGGATGGATAAGCTGGAGGAAAGGAGAGAGTGAGTTGGGGGGGCGGGGGGAGAGGGGGAGACGCAGCCCTCAGACAGATTGGAACACTGATTGTGGCTCCACCAGGCTCCCTGTGCTTCAGGCAGCAAGAATAGAGCAAATACTGGTGGGTCCTGCTTTTCTGTCCAAGTGATCACTGTTCTACCACCCAGGTCACAAACGTTAAATGAGCACCTACATGGGCCAGGCTGGGGCTGGGGCCTGGGAACCCAGAGGTGGATAAAATAAGAACCGGGAGGTGGACAAAATAAGACGCAGTTCTTAATCCCAGGGAGGTCACAAACTAGCAAGGACATGGACTTTCAGGGTGTGGCTCCAGGGCAGAGATTGGGCCACTTCCTGTCCCCTCCCTGTGTGGGCGGGCCCTCCTCACTCTATTCTGAGCCCACTCCCTGGGCAGCCCCCAGTCAGTCTTCTCCCCAGCCTGTTTCATCCTCACCATCTGTCTGTCCTTCTGCCTGTGTCTGCCAGGCTGCAAGAGGAAATTCAACTGAAAGAAGAAGCGGAGAACAATTTGGCTGCCTTCCGAGCCGTGAGTCCTCTTGGGTCTCCCAGCTGCCTTACCCCTTCTGTCCCCTCTGTGTCACGCCTGGTCTCCCTCTGCAATGCCCGGGTGATCAGTGTCCCTCTCCCTCTCACTTGACCTTTCCCAGGACGTGGATGCAGCCACTCTAGCTCGAATTGACCTGGAGCGCAGGATTGAATCTCTCAACGAGGAAATCGCGTTCCTTAAGAAAGTTCACGAAGAGGTACTATGCCTTGGTGAAAGCGGCTGGAGCGGATGGTGGTGGTGCTGGACTCGGGGAGTGGGGTTGTGAGGGTACGTGTTGGGGCTGGTTGGGGACTGAAGCCTAGCCATACCCTGCAGGAGATCCGCGAGCTACAGGCCCAGCTTCAGGAACAGCAGGTCCAGGTGGAGATGGACATGTCGAAACCAGACCTCACAGCTGCCCTCAGGGACATCCGTGCTCAGTATGAGACCATCGCGGCCAAGAATATCTCGGAAGCCGAGGAATGGTACAAGTCAAAGGTGAGACTCTGGCAGCCCCTCTGTCCCCTCAATCCCAGTTTGGAGGTATTTCCTATGGCTCCATCTCTGGGGAGGAGGGTGAGCCCAGGGTCTCCATGCTTCTTTGCCCACCCCTTCCTGTATCCTGCATCCTCCCTATCATCTCAGGGACCCTCTCTCTTTGCCCATAGGTGTCTGACCTGACCCAGGCAGCCAACAAGAACAATGACGCTCTGCGCCAGGCCAAGCAGGAGATGATGGAGTACCGCCACCAGATCCAGTCCTACACCTGTGAGATCGACGCCCTCAAGGGCACCGTGAGTCCCTGCCCACCTTGCCTGGCCCAGCCCTTCCCATCTGCAGCTTACGCTCTGTGACCTCAGGCGCATCACACACCCTCTCTGGGCCTCTGTCTCCTCATATCTACCACAGGGGTAGAAACAGACAGGTGGACTCCCAGGGGGGCTCTCAGGAATCGTGGGACTCCTGCGTGGAGGCAGGAAGGGTGGACAGCCATGTTCCCTTGTATCAGCTGTATTCTCTGATATTCCACATAAGGCTTCGTTTGAGTTCCGAGTTCCCTGGCTCAGAGGACTTTGACAAGTCCTCGGCTTGGCTATCTGGGGTACCTCCCAGCCCGGAGACTGTGCCTCTGTCCATCCTGGGCCCCCCGTGTCCCCTCGACCACCAGCACAGCCCGTCCTTGACCTGGGCACCCCCTCCTGCAGAACGACTCACTGATGAGGCAGATGAGGGAGCTAGAGGACCGCTTTGCTAGTGAGGCCAGCGGCTACCAGGACAACATTGCCCGCCTGGAAGAGGAGATCCGACACCTCAAGGATGAGATGGCCCGCCACCTGCGCGAGTACCAGGACCTGCTCAATGTCAAGATGGCCTTGGACGTGGAGATTGCCACCTACCGGAAGCTGCTGGAGGGCGAGGAGAGCCGGTGAGGGGCCAGGCAGAGGCTGGCCGTGGGCTCCTGGAGGGGGGTGCATTGAGGGCCCCTTCCTGCCCTGAAGCGGGGCTCAGGATCACCATCACAAGATCTAGAAGCAATATTATACAAGAGGCCACCACTGCGCTGATTACAGAGAATTAACCAAAGCCACCTGGGTAAAAAGTGATTTAATTAATAGCTTTTATAAAAAGAGAAATATAAGTATTCCCATATCCACCTTCAGAATTAAGAACCAGCAGCATAAAACCATATTCAGCAACTAGTAATAAAACATTACTGCCAGTCAAGGGAGAGATGGAAGCAGAGCTGGGAGTGATGAGGAAGGAAAGGGAGGGGGCAGATAGAGATGAATAGAGACAGATGGAGCTGGGACATGATAGGCTAAGAGAGAAGGTGCAGAGATTCATGCTCAGAGGCTGCACACACATGCATGTGTACACACACACGTGCTCACAGGAAAAGATGCAATGACGTGCTCAGAACAAATCACCTTTAGACACAAAAACACCATGCAACCAGAAAGGGACACAAGGGAACCTTCTTCGTTGATGGAAATGTTCTATATCTTGATTTGGACTGGTGGTTACATGGATGTAGACACTGATCAAAACTCACTGGATTGCACTCTAAAGATCTGTGCATTTCACTATATAAACTTAACATCAATTCAAAACAGATCATGTACTCAACAAAATGATGCCCACTGATGCTCACAAAAATGATAAAATCTGAAGTTTACAAAAATCAGCTGACATATTTAGATACAGATTTATAGAGAGGAAGATTTCAGATACTGTAGAATAATATCCTCATATAATGACCCCTTCAGGTAGCTAAGGTCACACTGCATTTTCCCAGCTCTAGGCATAAAGGGCGGGTGGCAGTTCCTGGAACTTGCCTTCCTGTGAGTGGGCCAGAGATTCCCAGACTGACTGGAGGGTGGGCACATGCAGTGGATGTCATCCACAGCTCCTGTTGATACACCCTGCAATGCCAAGGGCAAGAAAGAAATCTGGGTACGGTGGAGGGTGCAGTGGGGGTCCTGGTGTCATACCAGCAGGTCAGAGAAGGACTGGGGTGATCCTTCCAGAAGGGACAGTTCCTGGGACAGCTCGAGTGGGCCTTTGGCCCCATGCCCCAAGCAGTGTTGAAGTCAGTGGGACTGGGACAGCTGAGGATGGTGTTTACAGAGGATCAGGGCAAGTTTTGAGGGGTGGTGACGAGAGAGATGGAGGGTCCTAACCCTTTGGGGGCCTGGTCTCTCTCCTTTTAGGATCAACCTCCCTATCCAGACCTTCTCTGCCCTCAACTTCCGAGGTGAGTGCGTGTTGGCAAGTGGAGGCTGGAGTGGCAGAGGGTAGGAGGCCAGCATGGGCACTGCCCAAGGCCAGCCAGGAAGGGAGGATACACCATAGGGACAGGGATGGGGTCTGGGGAACAGAAAGGGGGCTGCAACGGGAGAATGGGGACATTTAGGTAGAGGCATCTTCTGACAAAGGGAGCTTTTTATTTTATTTTTTTAAATTTCACGGTGTTGTATTGTATGACCATGTCCCCTGCATCTTCTGGGAATATTAAGTGGCCAACAGTTTCTTTTTCCTAATATACCCAAACTCTGAGGAAGTACCAGGGTATCCTTGGGGACCTGGCGGCAGAAGCATCTAGAACCCTATGCCTGAGCTACAAGGCACCCACCACTTATTGTCTGTTTGACAAGTTGCCAAGCACCCCCCACTGCCCTCCAGCTGCTTATTGAGCATTTCCAGCTTTCTGGAGCAAGATGTTGGGTGCTTGCTTTAAAAAATGAAGCCAAACCTTAGCAAAGCCAAACAATTAAAAGAACGAACTCCTAGGGCATTCTGCCATTCTGACATTAGTAATATGCAGATCGAGTGGCTTTCCAACCCCAGAGAGCAGAAAAACACGCTCTAATGATACATTAGGAAAGTAAGTTGGAGTCCTTGGCAGCTTCGCCTTTCCTAGATCAAATCTTTTATATATTCAATGTTCATTTCCATCAGAAAAAAATACATGCTGTGCTCCACCGAGTTGCAATGTTCATCACAGGCTGGCTGACTGCTAAGGAGATTTATGAACACCAAACTCATAACACCAAGGACCTAAATTTGACCCTTCCAATAAAACTCAGAATGGCTCTTTTCGGTTAGCAGTTTATGCAGATATCAAGTGTGAGCCTTGCATTTAAAATCACTTAATGCTTTTTCAAGTCAATAGTTCTGGGCCATGACAGGGCAAGTACTGCTGTTAACGTTCATTTCACAGTGGGGAAACTGAGGCATGGAGGAACAAGTGACTGGCCATCCGCGCAATAAATCAGTGACTGATTCCTGTCCATCTCTCTTTCATTAAGACATCAAGTTGTTCATCCGGAGATAAAGGGGGCTGGGTACCATGAGATCCTTCAAAAGAGTGCCTTGGTTCTGGGCTCTAGGGTCCTAACTGTCAGGGTACCCTGCAGGGATTCCTGCAGGGATCTCTTGGGGACCAAGGGTGGAGGGGGAGTGAGGAGGGGTGTCGGTGGAGGGGGGACTGCTGGGTGGCCTGGGGCCTAGGTGATCCCTCACCCTCTTGAACCTGCCAACACCTGGAGCACACCCCTTGGCTCCTTGTCTTATCTCAGCCCTGGGACAGCCCCTTGGGTCTGCAGAGCCACCTACTGGGTGCTGGGCACAAGGACAGGTGAAGATGTTTTGCTGAAAAAGTAACAGGCCCATATTGAGGGGGTGGGCATCTTCCGGGCTTTGCCCAGTGAGACCAGGGAAGGACTCCCAGCCACAGGAACAGCCCAGGCCTGGCCTTGGTCAGGCTGAGTGTGTGGATGAATCTGTTACAGAAACAAGCCCCGAGCAGAGGGGTTCTGAGGTCCATACCAAGAAGACGGTGATGATCAAGACCATTGAGACCCGGGACGGGGAGGTGAGTGGTCTGCCTGGTCCCCTTACCCCTGAGGTGGGGGGGCCTGTGGGGTGTGTCTGGGGGGGCTGTCAGCCAGGTGTCTTCTACCAGCCGTGCTGCTGGTTCTGCCTGGGGGCAGAGGGGTCTGCCACTCTGGGGAGGAGGTGTCCCGGGGTCATGACTCCATTCTCTGGCCAGCCCTGGGTTAGACTGGGTTTCTCTTCCTCTCCAGGTCGTCAGTGAGGCCACACAACAGCAGCATGAGGTGCTCTAAAGCCAGAGGCTTCTCTGCTGCCAGAGACCGTGCTCACCTCTGTCCTCACTGCCTCCTAAAGCCAGCCTCCCTCCATCCCAGGGCACCACCCCCAGCCACAGTGCTCCCCTCACAGCCTCAGACCCCTGCTCACTGCGACCACCCTTCCTGGTCCCCACAGGGGACATGGCCCAACCCTCCCAGGCACAGGGAACCCCTGCCGTGTGAGGTCTGGATTTTGAAGTGAGGGGGCCTGGCCCTGGGCCGCCCTTGGAGTGTGCTAGACAGGGCCAGGCTGGAGCCAAGACATGGCAGTGACCCTACCCTTCCCACCTCCGTGACCTCAGGCTCTAGCATATGGCTTTGGAGGGGACTCCAGAGTAGGATGTAGGAACCCCTCAGGGTCAGGTCAAGCCCTGTGGACCTCCCCACTGCCCCCTCCCCGGCCTGAGTCAGAAAGGCAGCATCCTCAGCAAGCCAGGCAGGTAACTGGGGACATAGCCCCCCCGTGGTTACTGGGGGGCTTGAGACTGACCCCATGGTCCCTTACTTTCCCAAGGTGGGCTTACAAAGCAGGGGCTGCAAGAGAGAACCCCCGAAGGTGCCAGATGTGGGAGCAGGAGATGCAGAAAGAGAGAGGGTGGGCGAGATGCTGGAGCGAAGAGGAGAGAGGAGAGAGCGGTCTCAGGCAGGTGGTAGGGGGGCCCACCTCCCCGTGCCTGCCCCTTCCCCGCTGCAGGGGCTCTGAACAGAAACAATAAAAAGATAAGCACAAGCCTAGCACGGCCCCTGCTGTTTTGACTGCCAGGTCTTCTCTGAGAGAGCCCTGTCACACTATGTCTTTTTTTTTTTTTTTTAATATTTTTTGGCCACATAACACAGCATGTGAGATCTTAGTTCCCCGACCAGGGATCAAACCTGTGCCCTTGCAAGGGAAGCATGGAGTCCTAACCACTGGACCACCAGGAAATTCCTTGTATCACCTCTTGAGGTGAACTGTGTGCTGCCCTCCTGACCAGCCAGACTGTCCCCCAGGGCCTGCCACCCCGTCTATTCCCAGAGCTTTGCAGCCTGGCTGTATGTGTGTAGCATATGGGGGAGGGGGCTTTTGCTGGGGACTCACACATACCTCTTGTTACGCCCCATTACCAGGACTGCCCCCACACACTGCTCTGAAGTAGGGCTCCTGTGGTCCTTGCCTAAGGTAGCTTACACCCTCTTCCCACTAAACCTGGATCTTCGAAGCTCCAAGGCCAAGTCAGGAAAAATAACCTTGTTAAGAAAAATAGAAAGCTCTATCTCATCCTTGGAGAAGAAGACTCACTGCTCTAAAAAAGATGTCAAGTCATCCTATGTTAGCTTATAATTTCAGTGTAATACAATCTTAATTAAAATGACAAAGGGAAATTTTGGGAGTATTTGGAAAGATAGGAGGGAATGTAGGACATATGGAAAAAAAAATCATAAAACATTAACACAGATATCTTAAAGGTTTCCGTGGGGAAACCTTAATTATTCAGTACTGGGCATGGTAGCCATGGACAGGGGCAGCAGTGAAATCTGTCTTTTCACTCCTTTCAAAAAATAAATTCCAGGTGGATCAGAGATTTAGGAAGCTTGATGGATCCATGTAGGTCTCTGTCTTCCAACCACCCCTCAGATTTAAGAGGTTACCCTTTAGAAGCGGGAAGAGGGTAGAGATCACAAACATGATAAATTCGGACAGTTTGTAAGGGAAATAAATCCAACAGAGCTTTAGTCCTAAAGTCCTTAGTATGCTGTTCCTAACTGGCTTTTTCCAGAAGCTTCCAAAAGCCTTTCTGGTGTCTCTTTCTCCCCCTTCTTGGATGCAGCCCTGGCTCATGAGTTGCCAGCCCCCCCACCCCCACCCTGTAACTTGTGTAGTCCCTCCCTCCAGGGCTCCAGGAAGGACCCCCTTCTTCAAGGTATGCTATCCTTCATCTTGCCCTGGGAGCATCTGGGGCTAAACCCCATGTCCCCCACCCTCCCTTCCTTTCCCTGCAATCCTCCAACAGAGTGAACCCTGCAGGCCCCAGAACACCCCCCCACAATCAACCCGTGGTGGACCCCCAACAGAAATGAGCAGGAGCATTTCCTGTGCACACTGGGATAGAGGGGGGCAGCGCCTTCTTATCCTGAGCCTATGAGGGGCCCTGGAATCTGAGCTCCTCTCTGTGTGAGAGAGACTCCTGGGTGAGGTGGGCCCACGTGGGCATGGTGGTGTTCGTGTATCTGTGAGTAACCTCCGGAGGCTCTCAGCTTGCTCTTCCCCCTGAATGAGTTCTGAGCACTCATCTACCCCACAAAGGGTAAAGGGACATGAGGTCAGAGAAAGGCTTAGGGGCTTCCTTACCTTCCCAAAAAAGGCTTAGGTGCAGACTGGTCACTAGAAGGAGAAAGTGGAGGACTCTTTAAGACTGGCAGACCCAGATCTCAAAGGCCCCCAGGCCATGACTTGCCCCCCAGAAAGTCCCACATCTTGACCAGCTGTCCTAAGGCTACGCTTGAGTGTCTCTGGGGTCTAAGAACACACTGCCTCTTAGGGGGCCCCTTCTTGCTGGGACAGCTCTGAAGGTCAGAAAGTCCTTCCTTCTCACACACATTTGTCCCTGTGATGGCTACCCATCTGTCCTCAGAGAAGGGAGGAGGCCCAGGGGAAAGCATGGTCTGAGTCAAGCCTTCCTGGACTGGAGCTTCTGGTTCTAAGCCCTGTGCTTTGTCTCCTTGGGGGTTGGACCGTGACCTAGAAATCTGGGGCAGAGGAGATGCATGTGGCCTGATCCCAGAGAATGGACAAAAATAAACTGAAAAAGATCTGGGTCTCTGGTGGTCATACATATACACCCAGATCTTCAGTCTGCACCCACACACACTGTATGTATCCCTGTCCCCTCCATGGCTAAACCTCTCCCTACTCTTTGGGAACTGGCATCTGAACACTGAGAAATAAGATGGTTCAGAGGGCTGACCAGCTTCCCACCATGGGAGCAGCTCCAGACCAACTCAGACCCTACCTGAGCAGGTGGAGTGGGAAGGATTGTGGAGGCAAATATGTCTATAAGCCAAGAACTGACGTCTCAGCAGGCCCTTTCCTATCCTGTCTGTCCACTCTGGCTATCCCGCCACCCCTGCGCCTGGAGACAAAGCATTCCACTCACTCACCACTTCTCTCGCTCCTCCTCTGACCACCAGCCTGCCCAGGACTCATATGCAAATCATTGACCTTTGATTCAACACCTAAAATGTCAGCTAACCAAGGGCAAGGTTTTCATTCATTTTATTCACTACTCTTGGTGCCTGGAAGAGGGCTTTGTCCATAGAAGGTGCCCATCAAATATTTAAATACTTGTTGAATGAATACCCGCTGGGCACTTTTATTTACTTTTCTCTAAATTAAATATTTACCAGAAAGGTTGACGGTCCCCACTTCATTCACTGATTCATCAAACAGTGAGCTTTTGCCATGTGCCAGGCACATGGTGCCTCATTATGACTTGGAGGAATCTCCCGCGGCCCAGAGAGATGGGTGAACTGCCAAGGTCACACAGTGTATCATTGGCAGAGGAGGACGGGGGCCCCTGCTCCTTGGCCTCCAGAGAGCAGATTTCTTTCCATGACACCACAGGCTTGTGATTGCAAAGCAGGGCAGACTGGCAGCACACACCAGCTGGGCGCCAGGCCGCGGGGCACTGTGGGGCCGCTCTGAGGGACAGATGAGCGCCTTGTAGCCAGCTGGTCTAGGTGAGGGCCCTGGCGAGGGCTGGAGGGCTTCCGGCGTCACAGCCAGTGCGGGCTCTGCCAGGAGAGGGCGCCCGCGACTTGCCAGGGCCTGTGCCCTCCTGACCCAGGCCCGCACACTCATTGCCCACACCTCAGCGAAAGCCCCCATTATGCTCATTCAACCAGGAGAGAACGAGCCACGTTCCAGGCTCTGTGCCAGGCCCTTTTAAATAGTTAATATTTGTTTTAATATTTAATATAATAATTTAAAGCCATCACAACAACCTAAGTCAGATCATGTAATTCCTCGGCTCAGAATCCTCTGAGATGGCTTCTCGTTTCACTAGAAATAAAAGGGTCATGGCCTACAAGATGCTAGGCTATCTGGCCCCCACTGCGTGTCTGAACTCATGTCCCTCTAGCTCCCCCACGCTCCCCCCAGCCCTGCTCTTCTGGAGCCTACAGGGCATATGCTTCCTGGAGCAGTCCTGCCCAGACTTCTGCTCCA
This sequence comes from Bos grunniens, assembly GCF_055505025.1. Taxonomy (NCBI): domain Eukaryota; kingdom Metazoa; phylum Chordata; class Mammalia; order Artiodactyla; family Bovidae; genus Bos; species Bos grunniens. Next base: position 29,453,982 of record NC_141166.1, on the reverse strand, counting down.
TTTGGTTCTCACCCCTTCAAGATTGGCTCAACAATTTCTTGTGAGGCCAATTCCTACCACTCTGTTTCAAACTGCAAGCCCCCCATCACACTCCCATCTTCCATGTGTGTGTGTGAAGTCACTTCAGTTGTGTCCAGCCCTTCGTGATGTTGTGGACTGTAGCCCACCAGGTTCCTCTGTCCATAGGATTCTCCAGGCAAGAATACTGGAATAGGTTGCCATTTCCTCCTCCAGGGGTTCTTTCTGATCCAGGGATCGAACCCGAGTTTCCCGTGCCTCCTGCATTGGCAGGTGGATCCTCTACCACACTAGCGCCACCTGGGAAGTACCCCCTCCCATCTCTCTTACCCTGCTTCATTGCCCCAGAATACTTATCTTCTACTGATCTTTATAATTTGTTTCCCTATAGTTGTCTCCTTCCTTGAATATAAGCAACACGGGGGTAGAAACCCTTGTCTGTTTCTTTTTTAAAATTTGTTTATTTATTTTTGGCTGTGCTGGGTCTTTGTTGCTGTGTGCAGTCTTTGGGGTTACTCTCTAGCTGCGGTACATGGGCTTTTCCTTGTGGCGGCTTCCCTTGTTGCGGAACACGGGCTCGAGAGCACAGGCTCTGGTAGTTGTGGCATGGGATTAGCTGCCCTTTGGCAAATGGAAATCTTCCTGGACTAGGGATCAAACCCATGTACCCTGCATTGGCAGGCGGATTCCCAGTGACTGGACCACCAGGGAAGTCTCCTTTGTCTGTTTTGTTTGCTGCTATTTCTCTAGAGGCCAGCACAGTGCCGGGCACACAGGAGGAACTAAAAAATGTTTGTTGAATGAACGAATAAACCCTGAGTTGGGCTATTCCCAATTTATAGTTGAGGAAACTGAGGCTTAGGGATGTTAAATAACTTGATCAAGATCACAGAGTTAATTTATTCAACCAACCAGCCGACCACCTACCACAGTCCATGCAAACTGTTGAGGTATAATGCTAGGAAGTTTGGGGTTATTGGTTTTTTAAAAATAGTCTCAAATCTTTCTTTTAGTCTTGGTGTTCCATGTGCTTACAATGTCTTCCCCCGCTCCCCATTTTTACTTTATAGAATTCAATTTACGTTTGAGAATTCAACATCTGTGGTAGCCTGAGTTGGTGGAGAGGGCATGGTTGACTATGAAGGAGATGCTCAGGCCCATCTTTAGGGTGATGAGACTGTTCTGTACGGTCCTGGGGAACCAGGTGCACAGTCGTCCGCATTTGTCAAAACCAGCAGAACTGCACATCACGAAAAGTAAGCGTTAATGTACGTAAACTAAAGCCAAAGATTTCATTCCTCAAGGCTCTCGTCCCTGTAGATATGATCCAGTGTTTACACGGTTTCTTCTCTGCCCTCTCCGTGTACACACAGACACAAGCACACTTAGCCTGCCAGAATGACAGTGGGGGTGGGGAGGGTTGGCAGGGAGGGGAAAGGGTAACTTTCTCCCTCTAATGACTCCCAGCTCCTCCCTGCTTTTCCCAAGTCCATCCCTCAGGGCTCAAAGTCAGGTCTGGCTCTCTCACCTAAACTTTTTTTAAGCTTTTTATTTTGAGATCATTGTAGGTTCACTTGCAGTTATAAGAAACAGTACAGAGAGATCCTGTGTATCAGTCACCTGGTTTCCTCGAATGGTAACATCTTAGATAACTCTAGTACAGTATCACAGCCAGGAAACTGACATTGATACAGTCCACCATCTTCTTCAGATTTTATCAGTTTGTGCTCTCATTAGTGTGTGTGTGTGTGTGTGTGTGTGTGTGCAGATATTTGGTTCTATGAAATTTTATTACATGTGTAGATTCACACGACTACCACCAGAGTCAAGACACAGATCGTCTCATCATAAAACTCTCACTTAGACTTTTAAAAGCAATAATGTCCTCGCTTGACATTTCTCAAAGTACAGTTCTCAGGTGCATCAGAGTCACTGGGCCAATTCCGGGGCCCTCCCAGGGCCCCATACTTTACATGCACCTCTGGGAGTGGAGCTCGGAAAGCTGTGCTTTTAACAGAGGCCCATGGACAGGGGAGCCTGGCGGGCCATGGGGTCGCAAAGAGTCAGACACGATGGAAGCGACCTAGCACAGTACACAATACTTTAAGAACCACAGGTTCTAACTGGCTTCCAAGCCTCCCATCTCAAATCCACCCTCCCCACTGTGGCTGCCAGAGGGATCCTTCTAAAAATCAGCTCTGACCATATTATCCTACTGCTTAATGCCCTGCAGTGCCCTACCTGCATCCCCCACCCCCACCCCAGGGCCATCAGGATAGAGACCTTAGGGAGCAAAGGGTCTCCTGTCAGGACCCACCTCTCACCTCGCCCACTGGGGTTCAATCCTTGCAGACTCCTCTGATTCTCCTTTTGGCTTGCTGGGTGGCTTGTGAGATCTTCCTTCCCCTACCAGAGCTCAAACCCTGTGCGCTTGGCAATCAAAGTGTGGAGTTCTAACCACTGGACAGCCAGGGAATTCCCCAGACTCCTCTCATTCTTAGCACACATCATCTCCTTTCATCATGCTCTGATTTTGGTCAGGCTGTTCCCTCTGCCTGGAACCTCCTTCCCACTCTTCTCTGCTTGTTGCAACTCTGTACAACGACTCAGTTCTTACAAATGAGGATGTGGAGGTTGAGAGATGTTTGATGTCATCCAGCAAGTAAGGGCAGGGACTAGCTGGGCGGTCCACCTGACTCCCTGCTCCAGGTCTTACTGTTCACCACGGCTGTCACGGAGGCTGGGGGAAGCCACTGGTCCCTCCTCCCCAGCCTCTGCTCACCTCCACTTGGGCCTGCTTGCCCATCTGCCTCTCAGAGGTCTCACCCGGGACCGTCTCTCTCTCTCTCCCCCAGCCGCTTGAGGCTGGGAATCAGAGACCCAGGAGGAGGGAGGAAGGGAAATGGGATTTAGCCCAAGGGTAATCCGACTCCATGAGTGGGTGGCTGGGGGGCGGGGCACACCGCAGGGTAGGGGGCTTGGAAAAGGCCTCAGGGACCCATATAAGCCAAGGGAGGGGGGCGACGGGGACTCCTAAAGGGGGGAGAAGAAGCAGAGTAGAGTCCAAGTCCCCTCCTCTGCTGCCCCCTCCCTGCACTGCTCCCTCGCAACCCGAGCCGGGGGGCCTAAAAATAGCCCCCGAGGCGCAACCGCGGCCGCCCCGGTGACCTTCTGGGTAGCACAGGCCGAAGGCGGGCGGGCGGCAGGAAGGCAGGGCGCCGGCCCCCCAGGACTCATCTCCCAGGGCAACATCCCCCGGGTGCCCCCGTGGCCGTCCAGTTCCGGCGTCTCCCCAGCTCAACTCGCAGAGGCCATGCAGAAAGCCCGGGGCACGCGAGGCGAGGACGCGGGCACGAGGGCACCCCCCAGCCCCGGGGTGCCCCCGAAGAGGGCCAAAGTGGGGGCCGGCGGAGGGGCGGCGGCCGCGGTGGCCGGGGCGCCGGTCTTCCTACGGCCCCTGAAGGACGCGGCGGTGTCTGCGGGCAGCGACGTGCGGCTGCGGGTGGTGGTGAGCGGGACGCCCCAGCCCGGCCTCAGCTGGTTCCGGGATGGGCAGCGCTTGCCCCCGCCGGCCCCTGAGCCCAGCTGCCTGTGGCTGCGAAGCTGCGGGCCGCGGGATGCCGGCGTGTACAGCTGCAGGGCCCAGAACGAGCTGGGCCAGGCCTCCTGCGAGGCGGTTCTCACCGTGCTGGAGGTTGGAGGTAATGGGGAGGTGGGGGCCAAGCCGGGGGGAGGGGGGTGCTCACAGGTAGAGAAGGTTACCCGGGCCGCCGCTGGCTCGGGGGAGGCATCTGTTCATCCAGCGTTTTTCCGAGTGCTCTGGCTTCTCAGATGTGCTGACCCAGGAGTGCCCGTCAAGAGGAAAGTGCAGGGAAAGCGGGTGTGAAGATAGAGAGGCTCCCCACAGGAAGGTCAGAGGTTAAGGGTCAGCGTTTGGTAAGCCAAGCCTGAGCCCCACTCAGGCCTCTCTGAGCATTGCATAGTGGGAACCCTCCTAGTTTCCCTGTAGAGAGGGGCCTCCTGGGGAAACTGTTTTCACCCGCTCTGATAATTTAGATTCGGAATCCACCTCTTCAGACATGCCTGCATGTCTGAAGGAGGAGGCGGGCTCCCCTGATCTGGCTGTGGTGTTGAGGGGATGGGTCAGAACTCCTCATAGTCCATTGCCAGGCCAGGTTTGTGTGGTCAGCACTAGGCAGGTTGGAAGGGGCCAGTGGGTGGACAAGTACGGATAGGGTGCAGAGCAGCAGGACAGGGTGCAGAGCAGCAGGAGGCAGAGCCTGGGTTGGGGGTTCCCAGCACATATGGAGGGGAGTGCCTGAGAATCCACACGCAAGCCCACTGTGGGCATGTGCGTGGGCGGGCAGTGCAGGCGTCTGGTGGTGCCAGCAGATGAGGGGCTTGTGGAATTGGTATGGGAAGTGCATGGGCCATGTCTCCCCCAGGTTCAGAGGGCATGGAAGGGGGCATGGCCCTGCCTGTGTGTGTGAAGGGGTGGGTGATTGTCCTAGGTGGAAGGGAAGGGGCATAAGACTGAGCCCTGTGCTCAGGGTCCTGCTGGGGCTGGTGTGGGTGCAGGCCAGGGCCGAATCTCCTTGGGTCAGTGTTTTCGGCTTCCTTTTTGACTTCTCAGCCCTTAAACCAGTTCTTCTCTAGGCTGAAGACAGAATCTCAGCAGACTGAGTCTTAAGCAATAGAATTCTGAGGAAGAAAGCTGCAATTGGGGGAGATGGCAAAGAGCTTGAAGATCATGAGTTTGTCCTGGTTCAAGAGGGAATTCTCACTCCGGCTGGGTAGTGTCACATAGGGGGACATGCTGAGGGGCTGAGGAGGAGGCATACCGTGCTCCCTGGGTATAGCGAGCTGCACAGCTCCAGCATCCTGAAGGAACTCAGCAGCTGGAGGGTAAAGAAGGCTGCAGGGTGCAGCTGTCGGGAGCTGGAAAAGAGGCTCGGCCTCCCTCTGCCAGCATCTCCACTCTCTCCCTAGCTCTGCCCTGCCCACCTTCCTCTTCAATGACCGAGAGGGCCGAGGCTGGCTTGTCTTGGTTGGCTTCACACCTGGCCAGGTACAGGCTTTCCTCGTACCTGCTCTGGGGTCAGGGGCTGGGGCTCGTCCTGGCAGAACTCTAAGCTGGGAGACGATGGGACTCCTTGGGGGCCTTTGTTCAGGGGCAAAGGGGACTGAAAACAGAACATAAATAAAGGCACAATCGATAGGTTGATGAGAACACAACTTGGAGGAGACAGATACGGGACAGAGAAGAAGTGCTGAGAAGGATCCTGGTGTCATTATGTTTGTTTAGAGTCAGAAAGGACCACAGAGAACTGCAGGTCCACAGGCTGCAGCTTTAAGGGTGAGGATGCTGTGGTCCAGAGCAGAGGGGGAGGCCACGACTAGCTGTCTGCTTAAAGACAAACAGCTAGTTATGCCCATCCCAGATCTCAGAACCCAGTCCTCTGAGTTTGGGCTCTTGGGGCCTTTTTACCTCTTAAGTTCTGGAGGGAGGAGAGAGAAAAGGGAGAAGGAGCTGTCTGTTGTATGGAGGACCTTTCTGAAGATGAGAACCTCCTTGCCTGCCCTGGTCCCCCAGAGTGGGAAGGGTGACAGGATGCTAGAGCCTCCCAGCCCCTCTGGAATCCAGGTGGCAGGGTCAGCAGAGCTAAGCCCTGGCTGGGCAAACCTAGCCAGAGGCCCGGAGGCCAGAGGCCCGTCTGCAGGCTCTCTAATGGAACAGCATGTTTGAAAGGCTGGGGTGAGGAAAGGATCCTGGGTGCTCGGGGACTAGATTGGAGACCTTTTGCCACTCATGTCAAAACAAGAAGAGGGGCTGCAGCAAGTCACATCTGAGAACTTTTTCATACTGGTAGAAGCTTTGCCCCAATAGCAGCTTTGCAATTATGATTCATTGGTAATAAGTCTTAGTAGCAATTTTTAATAGTATGAATAGCCACTATGCTGCTGTGTGGCAGGCAATATGCTATCGTACCCTTTGATATATCATTTAAGTCCCACAGCAACCCTAGGGAACCTGAGGCCCAGAGGGATTAAATGAAGCACCTTGGTTGTACTGATAGGAGGTGGCAAGGCAGGAATGGAAGCCTGGGTCTATCCCACTGCCAAAAACCACATGCTTGACTACTATGCCCCTCCCACCTGATTGGTGAGGGAGGGGCTTTGCTTTGGTGATGTTGGCTGAGTCTGGCTTCCTCCTCTTCCTACTGCCCACCCTCCACCAATCCCTGCCCAGTGAGAGGTCTCCATCAAGGTCAGTTGGGCAAGCAGCTCAGCATCGCTCAGACTTCCTCATGGAAAACTTTCTTGGTTGGGATCAATAGCAGGAGGACTTCAGGGTTCTCGAGGAAGTCCAGCCAGGATCTGGCTGCAGAGAGAAGCAGGCAGTTTCCTGGCTGGGATTGCCGTCTGGCTCGGCAAGACGGGGTGATGCTAAGGTTCCTGGCACTTCTGAAGCCCAAGATGTTAGCTCAGGGATAGAGGGATATTGGCATGGTTGGGGAAGCTGGGGCCTTGAGAAGACAAGAGGGCTGCAGGCTGGAGAATTTGAAGGATGCGAAATAGGAGGTGGGATTTGGGGGTATAGAAATGAGGAAAGACTAGGAATAGTGACGATGGCAGAGATGCAGGATACTTGTAGAGTATTTAACATGTGTAAAGCACCCTATCTCATTTCAGTATTTAGTCTTCTAAGTTCCAGGTTACTGTTATGACCATTATACATAGAAGAAAACTGAGGTTCAAAGAGGGAATTTACCCAATGTCACCTGGTGAGTGAGGTGGCAGACCCAGATCTGAGTCTAGGTCCACAGTGCCTGTCCTCAGAAAGAGAAGCGTGGGGAGACTGAGGCCAGGATCTAGCATTGTAACTATCCCTCTTGTCAGTATCCCCAAGTATCCTTCTGCCAGCATCTCCACTCTCTCCCTAGCCTCTGCTGTCTCCAAAATAGGCAGGCATTCTTCTCTGTCAAAACATCAGGCTCCCATTTGGATGGGCTGAGAAGCTATGTGCCAGTCAAGTAATCAGGGCAAGTGCCACCCTCAAAGCTTGGGGCATGTGTGACTGGAGAGGGAGGCCTATACTGAAGGGTGGGGGTTAAGGAGGAGAGAGCACAGCCAAGGGAAGGCGCAAGCTGACAATGCTCACCGTGTTTGGCAGTCAGAAGTCTCATAGCCAGGGCCTGGGGGACCCTGGTGCCAATCAGAAGGGCCAAAGTCAACAGATGGTAGTAAACCACGCAGGGGACTTGAAGGCATGGAGAGGAGAGATTAGAGAGAAGGAGGCATTTAGCAAGAGAAAGGTTGGGGACTCCAGCAGGAGCTGCCTGCAGCTAGATGGTGCAGTATCATCTTTTTCACCTAGAATGTGGACAGTGTGGAAGAAAAGCTAGGAGGAAACCAGCATGGAGTTGGGAATGGATATGGAGAGTGGCCCCCTCCATTCATGCTAAGTCCTAATTAGGGAGAGGAGGAGGGGCCAGATCAGGAGCAGTGAGGAGCCCTGGAAGGGAAAAAAGAGAATAGAGAGGCTGTAAAGTCAGCCAAAGCCCACACAAGAGAACTTTCCTAAAGTGAGGGTAGCCCTCCCAGGAAGATCCTGGGTGGAAACAAGATGGTCACGTCTCCAGTTTCTAGAAAAGGGTCTGGGTCAGAACAGAGATGGGAGGAAGGCTGGAGAATGACCTGCTCCAGCAAGACTCATAGTCCCCATCCCCCCACCCCCATCCTCACTACCAGCAGCTCTGTGCCCCCACCCATGTGCCACGTGTATGGAGTGCCCACCGAGTGCCCGTCACTGTGCTAGGTGCTTGAGATTTATAAGTCAGGGGAGGGGGAAAGACCAAAATCCCTGTCCTCTTAGAGATGACATTCCAGGGAGGGAACACATTATGCATGCAAAAATCATAACTATATGAAAATTATATAGTATGTCAGAAAATCAGAGCAGGGTGAGCAGGAGGAAGGAAGGGAGAAGACTAGAACAAGGCAGGGAAGAGTGGGGTGTGGGTATCTGGCTCAATGGAGGCTCTTTGTGAGAGATGAGGCGTGGCTTTTCTCTGGTTAAGGGGACCTGCAAGCGGGGCAGAAGTTGGAAGTCTGGTTTGGAGCAATGGCAGGGTGGCCCAGCTGCCCAGCCTTGGAAGAAAATGGGGCGTTTAGGGGCCAGCTCGGGGAGGCCCGCCCTGAAAGTATGCTCCAGGCTGGCCTGTGTGGGTGAGCGGTGCAAGCCCAGAGCAGGAACAGAGTCTCATGGGCCCCTCTTCGGCCCAGCTGTCCCGTCACTCACGCCTGCTGCCCATTGGTTATTTTTGCTACGGAATGTGCCAGCCCCTCGGATTCTCCTGGGGAACAGGGGCTCAAGTTACCCCCTCTCCTCACTCAGCTCCCACATCTGTGAGTGGGTGTGTTTGGGGGTGGGCAGGGAAATCGCCTATGTGTGTCCCGAGTCCTCCGGCTGGAATTGATAAAGACATACACGTGTCCCCTTCTCACTGCATGTCCTGTGTGTGTGTCTGTAGGTGCAACCTCTGCTTCTGGGGGTCTGGGTAACAGGACCACCTGCAGGCACTCAGAACGTATAAGACATGACCTAAAACTTTCAAATAAAGAGCCATACAACTCAAACAACTTCAGGAGCCAAGTAGAAACTGAAAAGGAGAGAGGTGGTCTTGTCAGCAGTTGAATTTGAGCAGGCTTGCCCCACTTAAAATATTGTACAGGCTGAACAAAACTCATCAGTTGGCTCAGTATTTATTTTGGACCCATGCTTTAAAGAAAAAAAGTTAGGGGTCCTCCTAACCAATCAGTATATGAGGTTTTATGGCATGATGCTCAGTAACTCAGTCATGGTGCCTGGGTGAGAATCCCGGGATCCCAACTACAGGCTCTGTGACCTTGGGCAAGTAACCTCTCTGTGCCTCTGTGTACAGATTGAGTTTATTCGTATCAAGTGCCTAGGCCGTTGCTCCGTATGTGCTAGGCATGCTGCCAGTGTTAATGATAATGACTTTGTAGTCACATCTCAGCAACCAGGATTGGCACTACTTGTGTGGACTGGGGTGGGAATTCGGATCTGGGCAATCGTGGAGGCACAGAACCTGTGTGGCTTTGCTAAGTGATAGGACTTGTCTGAGCCTTAGTCACTTGTTGATTAAATGGAGTCAGTTACATGTTCTTAAGAGTTTCAAACTCACAGGGTTGTTGTCAGTGAGGTAACGATTATAAAGTGCCTGAAGTTGCTCAGTCATGTCTGACTCTTTGCAACCCCACGGACTGTAGCCCTCCAGGCTCCTCTGTCCACGGGGTTTACCAGGCAAGAATACTGAAGTGGGTTGCTAATCCCTTCTCCAGGGTATCTTCTGACCCAGGGATCGAACCCAAATCTCCTGCATCGCAGGCAGATTCTTTACCATTTGAGCCACCAGGGAAGCCCTGATAAAGTGCCTGGCACTTAATAAATGTTTAGGAAACTTAGTTATAATGATTGTGTGTGGGGGGGAGGGGTAGCATTTTGTGCAAGCAAAACATTCATGGTGCCAAATGCCAGGAGGATAAAGAAAATTTGATGTGTGCTCACCCATGAATGAGAAATTGGGTTATATTTGTGAATAACAGGAAAATCTCTGGGCATCTTAGCTCGTGTGTGTGTGTGTGTGTGTGTGTGTGTGTGTGTGTGTGTGTGTGTGTATGCCAGGGTGCAGGGACAGAGGACCTACAATCAGGGAACTTGAGGGCCTTCTCTGACCTTCCTTAGCAGCCTGAAGGGGTTCGCGTTCTGGGTCCAGGTCACTAGGAGGACCCGTGCCCTGTGTATGCTCCGGGCGCCCCCGCTCGGCGCCGCGGCCCTGCGATGTGTCGGGTACTGCCTGGCAAGGCGGACGCGCGCGCATGTTTGTGGAGTGAGCCAGTGGAGATGCGGCTGACCTTCTGGAGCGGCCCTGCGGGAGGCGGGGGGGGGCGGTGTGGACGCCGCGCTGGGCAGCCAATGAGCTAGTGGCCCGAACTCTCCTAGGGGCCACTGCACCCTTTTCTGTGCCTCAGTTTCCCCATGTGCCCAGGACCCAGGAGGCCGATGCGGGGTCGGGGAGCCGCGAGGCAGGTGATCGCCGCCCCCGGGGACGCAGGGCAGCCGGCGAGGGAAGGGGCTCCTAGGGGGGTGCGGGCTGGCGGGGGAAGGGCGGGCTCCGGCCGCCGCCGCCGCCGCCGCCGTCTTCCCCCCGCCCGGGCTCCGGCGGCCCCGAGGCTCCTTCCGCCACCGGCGCCGGCCCCCGCCAGCTCCCCGCCTCGCCCCCGGCCCCGCCTCCGACTCCGCCCCGCCCCCGCCCGTCCCCTCCTCGCCCGGCCGCCGGCCCGGCCCCCTCCCCCGCCATGAAGAAGCTGTGGGTGAAGAAGCGTTTCCAGGTGAGGGCTCCGGGGGCGGGCGGCGCCGGGAGGGGGCAGGAAGGGCTGGGCGCCCCGGAGGGAGGGCGGGTCGCCGCGGCGGGGCCCGGGGGAGGGGGCGCCGGAGCCGAGCCTGCCCCACCCCGGCGGCCGAGGCGGCGGGCAGGGCGCGCTCCAGGGGGCTCCCTGGCCTACGTCAGGCCCCTCCCCGCGCCCAAGGGCAGAGCCCCCGCCGCCCCAACCCCCAGCACCCGCGATCGCCGCGACCCCCGGGGAGGCCCCCGCAGCCACCCTCGGCGTGGAGCGCCCACGGGCTTCTGTACCACCTCTTGCCTCTGTCCAACCCCTCCGTGCCCCTGGCTGGCTCTCCCCAGCCCCCTACTCCGGTGCCTTCCATCTTCCGGGGCTCCTGGAAGCAACGGCGCAGGGATCCGCGCTGAGCTCAGTGCATTCCACTAGCCCTGCCCTGTCCTCCGTGGACCCGGGCCTCCTTCTTGCTTTCCTGAGGCTCCCGTCCTTTGGAGGACCTTGCCCTCTGCCCCCGCATCACCCTCCTGCCCTCTTGACACCTATCTCAGGGGTGTCTGTCCTCCCCCTCCACCCCCCCCCGCCCCCATAAGGAATCTGTGTCCTTGTCCTTCCATCTCCCAGTCATCCAAGCATGCCCCCCCCCCCCCCCACCAAATTTCTTCCTTCACATCAGTCAGCCTATCTCTGAGAGTGTCGCTCAGGTCCCCAGTCCTCTGACCAGCGTTTGACCCTTAGTCCACCCTTCTTCCTCCCCAGCTCCTCCCCAGAGCCTCGCGGGAGCTCCAGGGGGAGGGCTGACAAGCAAGGAAAACTGGAGATATTTATTCCCTTTAGGGGAAGCTAGCTGCCGGGGTCCCTTCCGCTTGCTCTGCCCCCAGTGGCCCCTGGGCCGAGTTTCTGATTGATACAGAGCTTTGGACGAGAGGTATAGGGAGGTCGGAGCATCAGGAGCGAGCCTTCCCCTCAACTCCTCATTCTGGCTTTTCTCTTTCAGAAAACCGGCCACTCCCGCCGGGCCTTTGGCCGACTCACCCATGGTGCGTGGACCGTGAGCTGCCTGCTCTAGCCCGTGCACACTCCTCCTCTTGGTCCATGTCCCTTCATGAGGCACCCAGGCCTGAAGACGGCCCATGAGATACAGAACCCCCATATTCCCCCACCCACCTAACTGCTTAACCACCTACCCACCCACCCAAGAAAGCCCCTTGCAGCTGAGAAAGGACCTAGCAATAGGGGTGGGGGTTAGCTGGCACACCCCCTCATGGGTCCCGGACTTATTATTCTTCATCTGTGGGCCAGGTGGGGATGAGTTAAGTGCCATGCTTCTACAACCAGCACGTGGCTCCTGCTTGTCATGGCACTCAGGGAGAAACTGAGGCACAGAACCTAATAGAATCTGAGAAAGTTAAAAGAAACGTGCCCAAGAAACTTTGCTCCTAGCCTGACCACATTTTTGAGGACCATTCAGCAGTAGCAGAGAGGGTTTGGGAAGAGGGTGCAGGTCACGTCATGATGCCAAACAGATGGAGAGGTTCTTTTGAGAGGTCAAAGCACAATGCAGATATTGTACCAGAAGGTGGGCCTGACCCCTAATGGGGGGCCTGGGTCTGTGGCTGGGCTGAGTACAAGTGGGTGTATGTGTGTGTACGTATGTGTGTGTGTGTGTGGCCAGTGGGAGCACCAGTGAAAGTGCAAAGGTGCAGAATCACTGGGGTCATTGGAAGAATCTCCCAAAGCACACTGGCTCCCCAGTGCTGGGCCCACTGGGGCCGGCAGGCAGTCAGCGAATGAGAGGTGCTTTGCTCATCCCAGGTGTCTCCCTCCCCCAACTCCCATCCCCACAGGGCATCTTTGGGCACCGGGTACCCTGATGGCCCCTCTGTCCTGCCTGTCCATCATGCCCTACCCCACAAACGCTCTGATAACAGTCTGTCCATGTCTCTCTCCTGCTGCTCCTATGGAAGCGAAGTTTTCCGCTCCTGCAGAAAGCAAAGTTACGGTAGGAAACTGGCTCCTGCCCTGGCCCTCCACTCCCCTGCTTCCCTGCCCAACCCCGGCCTCTCCTCACCCTGCCTCAGCTGCACCCTGATGTGTTCCGGCTGGTTTGGGGTGGAGGACAGGCTGGCCCTGCGGTTGGTCGAGTGCCCTGACAGTACGACTCTGAGGTGACTCCCCTTTGTTCCTGGGTACCGGAACCCAGACTTTAGAGCCTTGAAACGTAGGATCTTGTTATTTGGGGGGCTGTGTGGGAACTTAAGTTATCACTGGCGGAGAGGAGGGGGAGGGGCTACAGCCCTGCAGTCCATCAAGTGGCCGGGTGGGGGGACTGCAGGTAGCTTTGAGGGCACTACCACGGAGGCAGGGGTGAGGAGCCAGAGGACCGGCATGGGAGGGGTGACCCCGAGGCTCCCAGGATGGGCAGCGGGATGTGGGGAGCTAAGGCGAGAAAGGATAGATGATGGGAGTCCTGATGGCGATGTGGAGCCTGCTGCGGGGGAGGCAGGAGGGAAGAGTCGGAGTCAGGGGGAGGGAGAGCCCTGCCCACACAGACCCTTTCTCCTCCAGACTCGGAGACAGGCGAGGATGACATCAGCGACGGGCAGGGGACCCAGCGCCTGGAGCTTCGGGATGATGGGGCCTTCAGCACCCCCACGGGTGAGCTCTCTGGGGTGCACACAGAGCCAGCAGGTGGCCTTCCCTCCAAAGGTGCCTGGCTTCACTGTGTTCCTCTCTCTAGGGGGCTCTGATACCCTGGTGGGCACCTCCCTGGACACGCCCCCGACCTCCGTGACAGGCACCTCAGAGGAGCAAGTGAGCTGGTGGGGCAGCGGGCAGACGGTCCTGGAGCAGGAAGCGGGCAGCAGGGCTGGCACCCGCCGCCTCCCGGGCAGCCCAAGGCAAGCACAGGCAACCGGGGCCGGGCCACGGCACCTGGGGGTGGAGCCGCTCGTACGGGCATCTCGAGCTAATCTGGTGGGCGCAAGCTGGGGGTCAGAGGATAGCCTTTCGGTGGCCAGTGACCTGTACGGCAGCGCATTCAGCCTGTACAGAGGACGGGCGCTCTCGATCCACGTGTAAGTAACGGCCTTACCTGGGCCCTTCACTGTCCCACCTCACCATGCCGTCCCGCACTGCCCCTCACCGTCCATTAGCCTCCACACCCCATGTCCCCTGCACCATCCATCCCTCTGTGCACTTCTCCACCCCCCCACCATTGCTTCCTCTCCTAGCCCCAGCTGCCCACTCTGTCCTCCTACACAGCTCCATCCTCCTCCTGTTCCATCACCACCCACATGCTCCTGCTCCCACCTGTCCTGGCTCACTGTGCCATCTCCATGGTCTCGTGGACCCCTATCTCCCTTCCTTGTCTCCCGCAAGATCTCCACTCTCCCGGGGGCCCTCTCCTGCCTCGCCCATTCAGGCTCCAGTTGTCCCCAGGATCCCCACTCCCCCCCCCATCAGGGGCCCCCTCCGTGCCTGCTGTCTCAGCAGCTGCTGCCTTTTCATCTCTGCACATTCCTGTTCCCATGTGGGCCTTTTTCTGGGAGGAACGGAACCTTTCTGCACGGCAGCTCCCGGGAGAGCAGGAGGGAGCGAGCGAGAGCACAACCAGGAGACAGAAGAGAGCGAGGTGGTCAGGGGGTTGTTGGGGCCAGGGGCCTGGGAGAGCAGGGGGATGTGAAGTGTGTGGGCCGCAGGGGGCTGGGGCAGGGTGGGGTGGAGATTGGGGGTTGGGGGGGCTAGGCTGGAGGCAGAGGGCTCGGAGTGATAGAGGTGGGGGCATGTGAGGACCCCATGTGGGAGACGCCTCAGGGTGGGGTTGAAGGTGGTCCTGAGAGGCTACGGTGAGGAGCGGAGGTGTTGGAGTGAGATGTTGGAGCCGGTTTTGGGTTTTGGAGATGTGGGACTGGCAGATACAGAAGAGAGTGCTTTGGTAGAAGAGGGGAGTGGCTGATGAGAGAGGTTATCAGGGGGCATTTGGGGAGCTGAGGGGGGCCTGATTTGTGATGGGTATGGGTGTGTGTGTGGGAGGTACCACCATGGAGGAGAAAGAAAGGGCCTGGTGGGGGGAGGCCTTTTTTGCGGGTGGCTGAGGTGGCTGGTGGTAGGCAGGGAAGAGGTCTGGGGGCAGGTGCAGAGGAGGCGCCCTTGCTTTATCTGGCTGGCATTAACCAGGTGCTCCCATGCCCTGGACTTGCCTTTTCCTTCCCTGCCTTTCTTTGCCAGGCCTCAGCCGGAGCCTGGAGTTGCTATGGCAACTTCCGAGGAACCCATTTCCTTAGTGATGTCTGTGGTACACAGGCTGGCCTGGAGCTTGAAACTGCCAGCAAGAGATCTCCTCTGCTGTCCCCAATTTCTCTCCCTGCCTCACCCAGTTCCCAGAGGCCGTTCCTCAGGGACTCTGCTGTCCCTCCCCCAGAGTAGACTCTGCCTCCCTGCAGGTGGCTGGTTGAGGTTTTTCTCCCTAGGGCACTCTAGATTGCATGCCCCCCACCCCCACCCCATACCCTGTTGGAGGTGAGGTTTGCTGTGTAGGCGGCTGACCCAGGTAGCCTGACACTAAGGCGCTGGAGAATTTATGCTTATGGCCAATACCATACTTTTTTTTTTTTTCAATACCATACTATTTCTCCCGTCTCTGTGCCCCCAGAATTCCAGACATATTGGAGAGAATAAGGGCTTAGAAACCAGACTACTGGGCTTTCAATCTAGCACCAACTATTTCCTAGCTATGTTACCTTGGTAAGGCACCTCACCTCTCTAAACCTCACTTTCTTCATCTGTAAATGGAGATAATAACAGTCCTGTCGCAAAGGATTGTTGTGAGGATTAAATGACTCAATGCATTTTAAGCATTCAGTACATGCTTGACACACAATAAGTACTCAATGAGCCATTTCATAAGTTTTTATTAAGCTCTCTCTAATGTGTTAGGTAGGATGCTAATATCTCCAATTCCTTTTCTTGCTAATCTCTCTGTTTGGTGTGCCCCCAAGAGTCCAGATGGGGGAAACTGAGGCCCAGCTCTTGGGCATCAAAGTTCTGGAGGTGAGAGGGGCAGTCTGGGGCTGCCCAGCTCCTTTCTTCCTCCTCTTCTCCCACACCCACTGTTCAGGCCCACACAGTAGTTATTTTGGAGCTGAGTTATTCCTGAGCATACCCCTTTGGGGAGCTTCTGTGTTTCTCAGGGGGTGGTTTCCAAGGACTCAAGGTAACTTACCCAGGGGCAGGACAAAGTCAGAGGCCTTGTACCGGGGGCAGATTAATCAAAGGCACGGGAACCTGGGTACCCTCGTCTCCCACTCCAGGGACCTCAGCTGTCACCTGCTGTCAGCACTGGTGGGGGCTCAGGTCTGAGGAGCTGTTAGGCAATCCCAGGGATGAGGGTATTGCTCCTGGAAGGCGTGTGCCTGTTCTTCCTGGGGCACAGTGAAGGGGTATGCCCTGCTGAGGAAGGGCAGGGCTGTGGGGGCCAGCTGGGGGCAGGAATGAGTGGGAGGCTGAATTCCTGAGAGGGCCCCGCCCCATCCCACCCTCCCGCCTTCCCTGCCCACTTCATCTTTTGGGTCTTCAGCCTCATCCTTTTTTTTTCCCCCCACCACTCAGTTTCTGTTTGTGCTGTTTCCCAGCTTCTGGGGCTGGGGAGAGGGGGCTGGCCAGAGCCCCTGGGACTGAGTCTGTTCCTGGACCCAGCCACCAGCCCAATCTTCCGGGGCCAGAGCCGCCAGCCTCTCCCCAGCACCTGCTCTGGCTGTGCCTTCCTCTTGGCGGGTGGGGGGGCGGAGGAGGGGCTGGCCGATGTCACCCCCAAGCCTTCCCAGCATGCCCACCGCCCGATTCCTGTCACGACCCGAAGGTCTGGGAGGGGAGGCCCCCTGAATCTCCTGCCCCTCTTCGTCTTGGTCCCGCAGCAGTGTCCCTCAGAGCGGACTGCACAAGGAGGAGCCTGACCTTCAGCCTCAGCCCGCCAGCGAAGCCCCCCGTCGCCCAGCCCTGCCGCCCCCCTCCAAATCCGCGCTGCTGCCCCCACCGTCCCCTCGGGTGGGTAAGCGGCCCCCGCCGGGAGCCGGCGGCCAGCCCCTGGCCACCCCCACGCCGCCGCACCGGCGCTCTCGGGAGCCGGTGCCGCCCGAGGACGCCACCGCCGAAGAGAAGCGAGGGAAAAAGTCCAAGTCGTCCGGGCCCTCGCTAGCGGGCACGGCGGAGTCCCGGCCCCAGACGCCCCTGAGTGAGGCCTCGGGCCGCCAGTCGGCGCTGGGCCGCTCCCCGAGGCTGGTGCGCGCTGGCTCCCGCATCCTGGACAAGCTGCAGTTCTTCGAGGAGCGCCGGCGCAGCCTGGAGCGCAGCGACTCGCCGCCGGCGCCCCTGCGGCCCTGGGTGCCCCTGCGCAAGGCCCGTTCGCTGGAGCAGCCCAAGTCCGAGGGCGGCGGGCCGTGGGGCACGCCCAGGGCCTCGCAGGAGGAGCTGCGGTCCCCGGCGGGCAGCGTGGCCGAGCGGCGCCGCCTATTCCAACAGAAGGCGGCCTCGCTGGACGAGCGCACGCGTCAGCGCAGCCCTGCGTCCGACCTCGAGCTGCGCTTCGCCCAGGAGCTGGGCCGCATCCGCCGCTCCACGTCGCGGGAGGAGCTGGTGCGCTCTCACGAGTCCCTGCGCGCCACGCTGCAGCGCGCCCCGTCCCCCCGAGAGCCCGGCGAGCCGCCGCTCTTCTCCCAGCCCTCCACCCCCAAGACCCCGCGGGCCTTGAGCCCCGCCGCCGCCCAGCCGCCCCCTGCGAGCGTCGCGGAAAAGCCCGGGGATGAGCCAGGGAGGCCCCGGGGCCGTGGGCCAGCGGGCAGGACGGAGCCGGGGGAAGGCCCGCAGCAGGAGGTTAGGCGCCGGGACCAGTTCCCGCTGACCCGGAGCAGAGCCATCCAGGAGTGCCGGAGCCCGGTGCCGCCCCTCACCTCCGAGCCCCCCGAGACCAGGACGAAAGCTCCCCCGGGTCGGAAGCGGGAGCCCCCGCCGCAGGCCGTGCGCTTCCTGCCCTGGGCCACGCCGGGCCAGGAGGGCGCTGCTGTGCCCCAGACCTTGGAGAAGAACAGGGCGGGACCCGAGGCCGAGAAGAGGCTGCGCAGAGGGCCAGAGGAGGACGGTCCTTGGGGGGCCTGGGACCGCCGAGGGGCCCGCAGCCAGGGCAGAGGTCGCCGGGCGCGGCCCACCTCGCCTGAGCTCGGTAAGGCCTCGGGGAGGGTAGAGAAGGTGCTGAGTGAGACCTGGGTGGGAGCATGTCTGGAAGGAGCGAGACTGCTAGGCAGTTGCGAGGGTGCGGTTTCAGAGGAAAGGCATGGTCCCAGGTTCCAGTTTGAGTGAAGGATTGTTGAAGGCCCCTTGTATATGACCTGTCCGATGGTGAGAGTGTGAGAATGTTTTGATGGAGGCTGGGCGGAGCGGAGCTGTAAGCAAAGATCCCATGTCCAATGCCTTCTATAACGTCTCTTGGGTCCAGTGGCCTGCTGGGCTGTTGGGTCAAGGATCTAATGGTGGGGGGAAACCCTCCACAGCCCCACTGGTCTGTGGGGGAAGAGACCAAAGGCCATCTCAATAAGTAATTGATCATGTCCCTCTTACTGTTAAGCTTAGGGCCAGCCAGTTCTCAGTACTGATCTTCTCATCCCCATACATCACCTGACCCATCAGGGCTACTAAGATCTCACCCAGCCTCCCTTCTAGCCTCATCCCTCCTATCTTTTGAGTCCCTGCGTGGCTGAGCTGACTGTGATCACATGCCAACCAGTGTGTTGTCGCCCACTCCTGTGGATGGTGGCTAGTACCCCAAATGCCTCTGCCCCTAACTCTGCTCAACTGAACATCAACTGGGGCCACTTCTGGTGCGAGACTGAGGAGCCATCCTCAGCTCACTCCTGCCTCTGCTGTTTTTCCACGCCAGATATGTCAACCCCCTGCTCTTAGGACACTGTTGGTGTCTCTCTCAGTGCACTTAGCACTCCTCCCCCGCTTTTTTCATCACATTATTCTTCATTTTAGTAGTACTGTCTCAAAATCTTTAGAGATGACTAGGTGCCTATTCATCGTTCTACTAGCCATGTTATTGAGTGTCCACAGCCATGTTCCAGGTGTTGTGTTAACTGGGTGTGTTACTTTATTTTAATCTATATGCCAGTTTTATAGGATGTTGGGTGTTATTTATCAGCTCCATTTTACAGATAAAACTGAGGCACAGAGATTATCTAACTTGTCCAAGGTTTTGTACCTAGAGAACAGCATAACATCTTCATGGCTCTTTTGGCTACAGACACTGTGCGTTATCTAGCTCATGGGTTGTGTTAAGTCACTTTAGTCATGTCCAACTCTTTGCAACCCCATGGACTGTAGCCTGCCCAGGCTTCTCTGCCCATGGGATCTTCCAGGCAAGAATACTGAAGTGGGTTGCCATTTTCTTCTCCAGGGAATCTTCCCAACCCAGGGATTGAACCAGCGTCTTTTAGTTCTCCTGCATTGGCAGGCGGATTCTTTACCAGTATCGCCACCTGGGAAGCCTGTTATCTAGCTTATAGAAGGTCAGAATTAGAAAATACCCAGAGAGAGTCACGACGGTGGAGTTTTAAGGTCTCTTTGAGCGTAGGAGCTCTCTTCCTGTGTGTGTATGGTCTCTTCTGTAAGCAGGGACTGCCTCTTATTTCTTAATGTGTCCCTGGTACCCATACGGAGTAAGTAGTAAGTGCAGTGTTACTGTTTGGTGAATGGACACAGTCAAAGCTGATCTTCATGAGGCCTCTCATGGCTACTGGAAGCACCTGCTGCTCCCTTTTTAATCCAGTGGCATCACTAGTTTGACAGTTTACCACACATTGCCCTGTCACACTAGCATTGCTTAGGTCTTGGGTTGCTATTGGCTTGTTCTCTGTTTGGAAGCTTATGAAGTTGTGTCCTCCTCAGACCACCTTGCACAGGGCCTGATCTATGATCACTGATGACTGATTTGTGTAACGACAAGCACAGTGCAGTCCCTGTCGTCCTCCAGAAACCAGCCTCCTAACTGTGGCTGAAATTAAGCAGCCAAACCACCATAGAGTCCCGCCGCCCTGTTCTGTTTGAGAACTCCCTTCTGTTTTCCTTTCTTCCCTGTCTCAGGAGCTTCAGGAGAGAGACCCTTTGCTCTCCAACCCTTGCCTTCCAGAAGGCCCTCTCTCTGGGTTTGCCCCCTCTCCCCCAAGTCATTCCCACAGGGACATGTCCCCTTACCCTCTCGCCCATGTGTCCTGCAGAGTCTTCGGATGACTCCTATGTGTCTGCTGGAGAAGAGCCCCTGGAGGCCCCTGTGTTTGAGATCCCCCTGCAAAATGCAGTGGTGGCCCCAGGGGTGGACGTGCTGCTCAAGTGTATTGTTACCGCCAAC
The DNA here is from genome assembly GCF_055505025.1 of Bos grunniens. Classification (NCBI taxonomy): domain Eukaryota; kingdom Metazoa; phylum Chordata; class Mammalia; order Artiodactyla; family Bovidae; genus Bos; species Bos grunniens. The sequence goes on along the minus strand of NC_141166.1, from coordinate 29,434,142 downwards.
CCCCCGCCCCAAGGTGAGCTCTAGGCCTGGGGTCAGGTTAAGATTGAGAGAAGGAGGGGAGAGTCTCCCTTCCCTGCCTCCCACCCCAGTCCTTGGGGGGAATGGGAGGGAGGGGGTACGGTGAGTGGGCGGGGAGATCATCCATTCCATGGGGCTGGCCAGACTGCTGTGTCGTGTGTATATGTGTGTGTCTGTGTGTGTTAGTGGGGTCACAGTCCCTTGAGAGAGGGGAAGGTGGGCCTGGACTTTTGTGACTGAGGGGCCAGTCCTCGGGATTCCCTGGGTTGGGGAGAGGAGTGCTGTGGGCCCTGTGTGGGGTGGGGTGGGGGGAGATTGGCCCCAGTGGGCCCCTGTGGGCAGGGACAACCTGGTCACCCCGCTGCTTCCCCACAGTGTCCTGGCAGAAGGATGGGTCCCCGCTGCGCAGTGATGGCCGCCTTCTCATCCGGGCAGAAGGCGAGCGGCACACCCTGCTGCTCCGGGAGGCCCGGGCCGCCGATGCCGGGAGCTATGCAGCCACTGCCACCAACGAGCTGGGCCAGGCCCGCTGCGCTGCCACACTGGCCGTGAGACCTGGTAGGGAACCGTGGGCCCTGGGGCTGGCGGGGGTGAGCCACTAGTGACCCTTCCCACTCCTAGCCTGGTGCTTGGGCTCTCAACCAGTGTGCATTCTAGTCCATTCTCCTGTGTTGGCTGCTCTAGTGCAAGCATTTTAAATGGCCCTGCCCCCAAGGCAGTGGCCAAATTCCCAAGGCACATGCCAGAGAGGCCAATTCATGAAGTCACTGAAGTGTGTCTTCCGACATCCTCTAAACGCCCTCCTTCCATGACAGTTCCCTGAACCAGGTTTTGTGGGGAAAGCAAATTATCCTTGAGCCTCAGAGATAAAGAATCTCCTTGCTCAAAGGGTTTAAAAGCCATCAGGAGTCTTCTGAGGTCATTTCCTCTCTAGAATGGTCACCTCTATTCCTACCTCTTGTAAAAACAGATACTTTTAAGTGCCACAACCTTCCCCTGCTCCCTTGCTCCTTCAGTTGAACCCAGAGCCCGAAAGAAGATGCATCTGAGAGTACCTCTTGGGATATAGCTGAGGCTGCCTCGTTTTCTATTTTTATGAAAGTCCTTTCTTGGTGTCGGACTACTTCCTTTGGATTTGAGCCCGGTTTCTTTCAGGTTGAGGGCTGGTGTTGGTGTGCATTGCCAGTTCAAGTCATTCAGGTTGCTGGGCTGACAAAGTGCTGGCCCTGGGCAGTGGGGTGGGGTGGGGAGGTGAGAGAGGGTAGGGGGTATTTCAAAAGGAAACGTTGCGCATGGGCTGTAGCCTACCAGGCTCCTCCGTCTGTGGGATTTTCCAGGCAAGGATACTGGAGAGGGTTGCCATTTCCTTCTCCAGGGGATCTTCCTGACTCAGGGATTGAACCCGGGTCTCCTGCATTGTAGGCAGATGCTTTACCATCTAAGCCACTAGGGAAGTTCATTAAGGAGATTACCACTGGGCAATCAACCTAGGTCAGCGGACCTGGGATAGAGGACAGTGCAGGGTAGATGAACCTGGTCCCTAGACTGGCCAAGCGGTCTCTTGGTGTTGTGAGATCCTGGACTGAGAGACATCAGAGCCCTGCAGGAGCCTGGGAATTAGGCGGGCAGGGGGAAGGGCTAGGCGTGCCTGGACAGGGAGTAGTACGCCTTGTTCTGTCCTTTACTTTCACTCCATGCTGCCGGGGACAAGATTACAGAGCCTGTTTGCTGTGGTCCTGGGTCCTTAGCACCTTCACGATCAGAGATTAGGGAGTTCTTGGCAGTGTCTGGCCTGAGTCCCAGTCCAGCATTAGGTCCTTTGGGTTGCACCTGTCTGGCTTTGCAGGCCTGCAGGTCTGCCTCTTCCTTAGCTTACGTCCCCCTTCCAGGAGCCCATGAGTTAGGTATTCTCCTTCTGCTCGCCCCTCCCACCACGCTGAATCATACCCATCCCTCCACTGCATGCTTCCGTCCTTCCATCACCTCCGGGATCTGGCTTCTGACTCAGCTCCCCGCTCCTCTTTGGGGGCCCTGGCCTGGCTCCAGGACTCCGGTCAATACCTGGCTTGGGCTGAGATTTGGCCGAGGGTTGTATGTGCGTGGTGGTGGTAGTAGGGGGGGCAGTTTGCCCCAATACTGGCTCAGGGCCATTTGAAAGCCTTTTAAGGTTGGGAAGGAGGCTTGGGGCAAGGCAACTGTCAGCACTTGACTGGGAGTTCTATGTTCCGCCACATGGAACCTCCCTGCACTTTAGTTTCCTCGTTTGTAAACCAGAGATAATTATACCATCCTCACGAATGAAAGCAAATGTGTGAACGAGCTTTATGAACTGTAAAGCTGTAGACAAATGTTAGTTGTTAGCATTATTAAGGGGTGATGTTGAGCACAGGAGCATGGGTTTCCAGGAGGCTCCCAGAAAACTGCCTCTTCCTTTTCTGCCCTTCCTTCAGCCTGTCTGTGCCTTGGGGACTCCTTCCCTGCCCTCCCCAGGCCTGCGGCCCACAGCCCCTCCGTATTTCCCAGTCCCTGGGTCTTTAGCCCGCCACAGCATCTCTGTGCCTCCTCCAGCCTGGGGAGCCAGAAAGCTTCATCACATGAGTCAGCCGCACCAGGCACTGTGGCCACGGAGCAGTTCCCATAAGCCAGGCTGGCTGGACGGCCTCAGGGCTTGAGGGACAAGCACGTGAGTCTAGACGCGGCTGTCGTGGAGAAAGCAGATTTTCTTACCCTACAAGGCGCTGTTTGGTCCAGAGCAGCTGGACGGGGGCCAGTGGACCTAGAGAGCAGCAGGAATGGGCGGAACCTGTGGGTGGCACAGACATTTGGCAAGGGAGGGGGGTCCCAGGCCTGGAGTCTGTGGGGATTGAGGGGGTGGGGCAAGGGAAGGGTGTCAGGCAGTGTGCTGTGGGTGGGGTTGGGAGTGTGTTGAGGGAGGGAGGGTATGGTGTCTTGTAGGAAGAGGTCTCTTGGAGCCAACTTCCTTTCTTGCTCCTTCTGGCCCCCCTTGGTAACCAGGGGTGGCTGCCCAGTGCCCTCTTGGGCTTCCTCCCCTCAACAGGACAAGCTTTTGAGATCCGACAGATCTCAGTTTCTGGTTGGGAACTTCAGGAACAGGGGTAACTGCAGAACAGAGTTGCATGGGTGCTGGATTTGCAGGGCAGAGCCTGCCCTCGCTGCCTCTGCAGCCCCACCCCAGCCCTGGTTCCCTCCCCGCCCGCCCCACCCTGCTGGATAACTCTGTGGAGACCCAGTCATGCTCCCAAAGGGTGTGTGTGTGTTGGGGTGAGTGGTGGGGGTGTGTGGGAGGTGAAGCTAAGCATTCTCAATGCTGCCCACATCCATCACACGTGCATTTACTGAGCACCAACTAGGTGCCAAGTGCTTCATGTCTCTGAACAGTTTCTTGTGTTTGGAGAGTGCCAGATACTTTTTTACAAACCCTTTGACATTTCTCCCTTCACTTGAGCTGCATCCCACCACATACACCCCTTGGAGAGGAACATTTCCGGAGTAACATGGCGGCTTTACAGACGGGATGATGAAAGGGTAAAGTGACAGAGTTGGCACAAGGGCAGCAGCCTTTATTGAGCATCTGTAATCTGCTTCAGAATGTTAGAAGCAACAGGTGACTTAAAGCGATGGAAACACTCACCCATGAAACATAAATTTAGCATGGAAGGCAGAATAAGGTAACATGCTGTTGTTCCGTCAGTGAGCTGTAGCCGACTGTCTGCAACCCCATAGACTGCAGCATGCCAGGCTTCCCCGTCCTTCACGTCTCCCAGAGTTTGCTCAAACTCATGTCCATTGAGTTGGTGATGCCGTGCAACCATTTCATCCTCTGTCACCCCCTTCTCCTCCTGCCCTCAATCTTTCCCAGCATCAGGGTCTTTTCCAATGAATTGGCTCCTCGAATCAGGTGGCCAAAGGATTGGAGCTTCAGCATCAGTCCTTCCAATGAATATTCAGGGTTGTTTTCCTTTAGGATTGACTGGTTGGATCTCCTTGCTGTGCAAGGGACTCTTCAAGAGTCTTATCCAGCACCACAGTTTGAAAGCATCAGTTCTTCAGTGCTCAGCCTTGTTTATGGTCCAGCTCTCACATCCACACATGACTACTGGAAAAACCATAGCTTTGACTATACAGACCTTTGTCAGCAAAGTGATGTCTCTGCTTTTTATGTGATCAGGTCTTGTGTTGACTGGGTTCTCATATGTAATACAACCCTGGGAGGTAGGCTTTATTATTATGCTCCTGTTGTTGTTGTTGTTCAGTCGCCCAGTCATGTCTGACTCTTTGCAACACCATGGACTGCAGCACGCCAGGCCTCTCTGTCTTTCGCCATCTCCCAAAGTTTGCCCAAGTTCATGTCCGTTGCATCAGTGATACCATCCAGCCATCTCATCCTCTGATGCCCTCTTCTTCTGCCCGGAGTCTTTCCCAGCATCATGGACTTTTCCAGTGAGTCAGCTGTTCACATTAAATGACCAAAATACTGGCGTTTCAACTTCAGCATCAGTCCTTTCAATGAGTGCAGGCTTGATTTCCCTTAAGATTGACTGATTAGATCTCCTTGCTGTCCAAGGGACTCTCAGGAGTCTTCTCTAGGACCATAGTTCGAAGGCATCCATTCTTCAGCTCTCTGCCTTCTTTACAGTCCAACTCTCAATATGAGTTGGGAAGACCATAGCCTTGACTATATATGGACCTTTGTCAGCAGAGTAATGACTCTGCTTTTCAGCACACTGTCTAAGTTTGTCATGACCATGTTACAGATGAGGAAGTGGAGACTTGGGAAGCTTTAGCAAATTGCTCCAGAGCATCACTGATCATAGAACTTCCTGTGATGATAGAAACGTTCTTACTTGCCCTAATAGGGTAGCCACTAACTACAGGTGGCTGTTGAGGACATGAAAGGTGGCCAGTGTGACTGAAGAGCTGACTTTTTGTTTTATTTCATTTTAGTTAAAGTGCACTGAAATTGTCTCAGGCAGCTGGTGGCTACCCTGTTGGGTGCTCAGCTCTAGGAGCAGAGGCCGCTGGAGGCCAGATCATGGTTTGAAGCCCTGTTCCTGGGTCTCCCAAGCTTGTCCTCCTAATCACTGCACTGTACCATCCCCTCTTCCGCTACCCGAAAGGGGTCAGGGTTCGAGGCACAAGGGTAAAGTTGTGCTCTGGAGTTCCCAGGGCGGGGGGCAGAGGCTGTCCATGCCCCCTGTGGGTGGGTCAGCCTGGGGGAGCGTTTCTGTGCTTCTTCTCTGGCTCCCCACCTTCCCTTCGGCTATAGTGCTGCTTTGTTTCCCTGCGTGCCTGGTGGCTGTGGTCAGCTCACCCCCACTGCAAGCTCTGGTCAGGAGGAGGGGAGACATGGGGGATTCACGCACCCAGGCCTCCATCCAGCTGCCTTCAGCCCTCCCCTCACACACAGGTCTTCTATATTTGAGTCTACGGTTCTAGCATTTTCCAGCTGAGCCTTGGCCCCAGCTGGTGGTGTGTTCTCGTCTACAACGCAAGGATCACTTTGTAACTCCTGGGCTACTTTCATTGGTAAGATTTGTGAGGGTCTGTGGGGCTAATGATTAGGCTAAGGACATTTGGGTCAGAAGATAAGGCTTAATAAAGCTCATTCTGGTCCTACCAATAGGACCAACACTATCATAATAGGGAAGAAGTGGTTTATTGGAGGTCATCAGTGTAAAAAGAGAGGAAGAAGAAATCATGGTGCCAACATCTGCTCCCCCACCACCCCCCTGCTTCTTCTGGCCCCTGGTCTTGGTCTGTTGCTCCAGAATCACAGGTTTTTCCTTGGGAAGGCAGCAGCTGCCCATGGAGGGGACCTTGAAATGCCACACGGCCCTTCTGTCCATCTTTGCCAGCGATTTGGACAGCATCTAAGAAAGCAGTGTGGTCCCTTGACCTGACTCAGCCCACTGCCACACTGCTCTGTACCGGAAGCAAGTTGCCCCACAAAAGCTGCTATCCCAGAGTGGGACTCATCACGCACAGCTGGCAGAAGAATGAGGGGGTGTCCAGTGGTTAGGACTCTGTGCTTTCACCACTGAAGGCCCTGGGTTCGATCCCTGGTCGGAGAACTAAGATCCCACAAGCCATGCGGTGTGGCCAAAAAAAAAAAAAAAAGAACGGGGACCTCATCCACCGTTAGTGCCAATTTATCTAAACTTGCGGCAGCCCCAAGTACGGAATTAACCGCTTCCATAGCTAGGTCAGGCCGACCACGTGAAATTCTCTCCGCTTCCAGATCCATTTTAAGCCAAAACAGAAACACTCTCAGCACAGCCCTTCTCCTTCTCTAAGCGGGGACACTTCCTGGCAGCGCCTGTGGACGCTCCCAGCTGCAGGCCAGCCTGTGTCCTCCCTTCCCTCACTTCCTCGGCGGGGTTACCCAGCAGACATTTAGAGGAATCACCTCTAGAGGACCTCCCGAGACAGTGCGTGTGAAGAGTGGGCTGTGAACAACCTGACCACACATGTCAGTGCTGTGAGCGTCCGGCACGTTACCCCTTCCTCAGGTACCTCCCAGAGCTCCCCTTTGCCCTCAGAGTGAAGGCTGCACCCCTGAAGCAGACCTTGACCCCCTGGGCCTGAGCATGACCCCGCAATGGCCAGAGACACTGACACTGTCACGTCCCACTTCTTTCTTCTTTTCCTAGTTTTGAGCCAGAAGGATGAGCTATAGTTCACTGCACACGCTTTCTGCCTTTGAGCATTTGCTCAGCTGGTTTCCTCTGCCAGGAATGCTTTTTCCTACTTAAACCAAACTCTGAATTCTAATACCACCCTTCCATCAGTTCTCCCTTCTTCCCTGAGCCGAAAGTAACATCCTGTTCTCTGTATTCATCTGGCCCTTATCAGTAAGCCCCACTCTTGCCACCGTATTCATGCTTGATATTATGTCGTGTGGGTATCTTGTTTGTCATCTCAAGCAGCTGGAAGTTTCTTGAGGACACCACTCTTTTCTTCACCCCTGCCAGCCCTTCCAGTCATACCTGGAGGCCCTCCTGGACAGCCAGGACTGGAGTGGACCACCGAGATGGCAGTCAGGGTAGAAGCTTTCACAAACCCCTGGAAAAGCCTAGGTCACGTGCAGAGGCTGGGCGGGATGCGAATCTGCCAAGGGTAGTGAGGATCTGCCTGAGAGTGGAGGTTGGGATGGCAGTAGAGACCATAGAGTAGTGGCCCCCAGGTGTGGACCCCAGACCAGGAGCATCATCATCACCTTGGGGACGTGTTAGAGATGGAGGGTAAGAGCGCCAGCCAGACATACGGCATTAGAAACTCTGGGGCTGTGACCCAGTGAGCTGGGGTTTAAGAAGCTCTCCACATGATTCTGGTGCCAGGTGAACTCTGAGAAGCACCACCGTGAGTCAGGGGCCTTGTGCCAGGTGAGAGGCCAGTGAAGCCAGTCCTCCAAGGTTTGGAGCTTAGCCTTGAAGTTTGTTGGCCGGCTGAGGTGGGACTTAGTGATACCACTTCTTCGGGTTGTCCTCATCCACTGAGGGTCCTGGGGTCCCTAAATGTTTCTATGCATAAGAATCTCCCTGGGGATATGCCATTTAAAAAAATTTCTCCTGTTTCAGGAAATCTAATTTTTCGGGTCAGAAATCTATAATTTAAATAGGCTGCCAGGTGGTCCTGATATGGGTGGTTCAGGACCACTTTGAGAAGCTCTGATGTAGAGGCTTTTCATGTAGGTGGCTGTGACTGTGTCTATACCAGCAACACCTCTGGGGATGTTGAGATGCACTGGTCTTAAGAGGGAGAGCTCCCCGACTTGTGGGCTTCCTAATTCCCAACCCAGGAATCGAACCGGGGTCTCCTGAGTTGCAGGCAAATTCTTTATTAGCTAAGCTACCCAGGAAGCCACTAAGGGACTTGAAAGTGAAAGTGAAAGTCACTCAGTCATGTCCTACTCTTTGCGACCCCATGGACTATAGAGTCCATGGAATTCTCTAGGCCAGAATACTGAAGTGGGTAGCCTTTCCCTTCTCCAGGGGATCTTCCCAACCCAGGGATCGAACCCAGGTCTACTGCATTGCAGGCAGATTCTTTACCAGCTGAGCCACAAGGGAAGCCCAAGAATACTGGAGTGGGTAGCCTACTCCTTCTCCAGTGGATTTTCCCGACCCAGGAATCAACCGGGGTCTCATGCTTTGCAGGTGGATTCCTGAATCCCTTGATCACCCCATGCCCCAGGTGCTATTCCCCCAGCCACCACCAGGGGTCTCGGGCTCCCTGCAAACCCTGCTGGTCAAGCTCTAATTTCTGCAGTCTCTCTTTGGGCACTTGAGCTGCCTCAGTGCTGTTCAACCTGCAGGTGACCCCAGAGGTCACCAGACTCCACGGAGAGGAGGGGGATGCCTGCCTCCAGGGGCTATGCCTGTGATCTCGGCATCAACTAGTGCTCAAACCCTGAGCAGATGCTCATCAAGTGCCATCCTGACTTCCCTCTCCATCTCCACGTCAGGACAGCCAACCTGAATGGTGGGCCCTCCCCCCTTCTTCACTGGCAGCGCTGGGAAACACAGGTCATAGCTTGGGAATGTGGCCGCAGGGCGGGGGTGATTGCTGGCGGGAGAAGGCCATGTGACCTCTCCTCAACAGCTCCCCTGCTCTGCTGCTCTGTCTCCGAGCCCCATGCCCATCCAAGTGCAGATGGGTGCTAGTGGTGAGGGGTCACTGTGGGCAGCGGCCTCTGTCCTCCTGACCTGTCGGCTCTGGTGGGCAGAGAGGGTGAGGGATGTCGCCAACAGGTCCCTGGTAGAGCCGGTAGAGGAGGTGGCTGGGTGCAAGGCTCAGGAACCCACGGTCGCTGCGGGGCCACACCTGCCATGGCAGGACTGGAGAGGCAGAGTGGGGACTCTGAGCCCCTCAAGTAGAAGTCAAAGGTCCCGACAGCTCTCTGATCCTCAGCACCAGGGAAGACTGGGCACGGCCCAGCTCTAGTGGTTGAGGCTTGGTGGTGTGGATTCCAGCATCAGGGAGCTTAGCCATTTAATGGTCAGGGAAAAGGGCATCATAGGGGCCGTTTGCCGTCAGTACCTCCTGTGGTGGACACGGCAAGACAAATGGGTCAGATAGCCAAGTGTCACTCTCGTCTTCCCCTGGGGACTGAGCGCGCCCCCCCCCCACCCTTTGAGCCGAGGCACCATTAAGGGGGTTTCTCATTTGTCAGGGTCCAGAAGCCATAAGGAGAGAAAAGGCAGATCCCACCGCTTGGGAATGATCAGGGTGGCTAAATAGGGAGGCCGCTCTGCCCCTCCCCTCTCCTCCCCCTCCGCTCCAGGGCCCAGGCACCACCTCCCCCGGCCAGCTGCCTGCCTGCCACCCAGCCTGTCCCGGCCAGGCCAGCCCCTACCTCCTCCTTCCCCCTCCCCAGGCTCCTTCCCCTCCCCCTGGACCTCGTGCAGAGCCTCAGCAGAGTGAGTGGGGCTGGGCAGGCTGGGCTCCCGCTCCCTGGGGAGCCAGAGGGGTGGGCAGTGGGCAGGCCACAGGAGGCCTGGTGCCAGGACAGAGCCTTCAGGACAAGCGCCGGCTGGGGTCCGTGTGCAGAGTCTCGTGGGGTAAGTTGGGGTGCAAGCCCTGCCCCTGGGCGAAGCCAAAGGGGCTTGGGGTGGGGGACCAGGAGGAGGGGCCAGGGGGCTGTGGCAGATTCATGTCTGTATTTGGCAGTCGGATTGGAGCCAGCTCAGTGAGGCTGGGCCCTTGGCCAGTTGCAGGGGAGGGCGTCAGGGCCCTGGGGACACCCCTCTCCCGAAGCAGTGCTGGTGCCCCCTCCTCTTCCCCTGAGCCGCCCTTCTCTGTGGATGACTCAAAACTCTGCCTTCCTGGCCCCTGAGAGTTTGGGGGTTTGTACTCCAGGGCTGGGGCCAACAGGTGCCCCTGGGGTATCTGGGGCAGGAAGCTGAGAAGGGAGTGGGGGAAGGGCTGGCTGGACAGTGCCGCCTCATGGGCCTTGGCACTGAGGTCAGGATGGGGCTTGTCCGAGGTGTGTGTTCCTCTGCACCAGGCCCAGCTCACCCGAGAAACGGGTTTCCTGGTTGTGCCACTCTGGGGTCCAGAGCCATGACCTACCTGAACTGGGGGCCTGCAGTTCAATGCTGGGAATGTGGGTTCCCTGCTCCAGTGGAATCCCAAATCTCCCACAAGGTCCAGGAACGGCCCCTCTGGGGCCTGAATTCTTTGCCCCAGGCCATTCCCTATGGTTGCCCCACTCAAGAGGATCAGCAGGGTCAGGGTTGGGAGCTTCTGGCAGATCACGAGTCCAGGGCTCTGTGACAGGAAACACCTGGGCAAGGTCACAGCGAGTGAGTAGGAGCCCCAGGATGTGAAGTCAGGGCAGGGCTGGCCTTCTGAGCTTCCTTGGCTCCTGGGCCTTTACGGAGCCATGTCAACTCCTGGGCTCTGCGACTTTGCAGACCTTATCAGGTCCTTGACCCCAGACTATTCCACTAGCTGTCTCAGTCTCCCTGCCCACCCCACTTTCTTCCAGACATCCCTATGGCACTGTTTCTCCTCTGTCTCTCCTCCAGGTGGGTCAACATCTCCTTTCAGCAGTCCTATCACCTCTGACGAGGAGTATCTGAGCCCCCCAGAGGAGTTCCCGGAACCCGGGGAGACCTGGCCCCGAGCCCCCACCATGAAGCTCAGTCCTGGCCAGAATCGCCGTTCCTCGGACACTGGCTCCAAGGCGCCCCCTACTTTCAAGGTCAGACCCCCTAAGGCCAGCCCCCAGCTTCCTATTCCTTTGTGTGGCCCTTTGTTCTTGGGACCACACCAGGCTCCAGCAAGGCCTGGGGCTTTGTCCCATCAACCCTTCTTACCCAGAGTCGGTCTCCATCAGACTGGTGTGGAAGAGACCTCTGACCCAGGGTCCCCCTCCCCTAGGAGCCAAAGCTGGGCCCTGTCTCACCTGACACCTCGGGGTCCCCTGCAGGTCTCACTTATGGACCAGTCAGTAAGGGAAGGCCAAGACGTCACCATGAGCATCCGTGTGCAGGGCGAACCCAAGCCGGTGGTCTCCTGGTGAGTAGCAGCCCCTGACTACCATCTTCCAGCTTTGCCGGCTCTGGGCTGGGCCCTGTGAAGCCTGGCTTTGGGTGGGGGGTCAGTGAACCCTTTGTGGAATTCAGTCTGTCCGAAGGGGCATCATCCCAGGCACAGTGGGACCCCAGGCTACCATCCCAGGCTACCCGCACCGTGGCCCCACCCCTGCCCTGGTGTTCACACTCATTCAGGGCTTCCCCTCTGCGAAGGGTTTGGGTAACAGATGGTCTCCTGTCTGTCCACTTGACGTGAATGACCCGGTGTTCTCTCGCTCCTGAAGAAGCTTCCCAACCCTCATCCCAACCTCAGCCCTGTTATTTGACAACAGGGTGACTTTTTTGAGGCCTGTGCTGTGCCCAGCCCTGCACTGGGCCCACACTTAATTTGTTTCTGAGCTGCCAGTGTCCAGAGTTAAACTTGGGCCTTAGCTGCAGGGCTTCGTCTCAGGTGCCATTTGATGACTCGTTTGGCTTAGGTTTCTATTGGTTTGGGTTCTCTTTTTCACTTTTAAATGATTATCTAGTCCCCAGTGTAGTTTTTTAACACTAAGTTATTTCCTATTCCTTTTGGGAAGTGAGAAAGCTATCTGTCCATTAACATAAGTTAAAACAAGACAAAAATCTAAGGATTATCAAGAGCTGAATAGCTTGGTGTTACTCTTAACTGCAATTGCCCGGAAAATCCCATGGACAGAGGAGCCTGGCGGGCTACAGTCCACAGGGCCACAAAGAGTTGGATGCCCCTAAACGCGTGCGCACACACACACACACACACACACACACACATATGCAGTTAGGTTCCAAGAAGGGAGTGACCCAGGTGGGCAGAGGGTGTCTGGAAGTTCCTGGGGGGCAGGGGGCAGTGGTGGGATTGCGAGTCAAGGTGAAAAGCAAGCCCTGTAACCCAGGGGTACCCATGCCCAGTGAGACATATCTGGGGAGCGGACGAATGATGTTGGGGTGGGAGGCCTGCTTGGCTTTGCAGCCCCATGCTCGCAGGGCCCGGGGACTGAGTTCTCACCCTTCTGACAGGCTGAGAAACCGTCAGCCTGTGCGCCCAGACCAGCGGCGCTTTGCTGAGGAGGCAGAGGATGGGCTCTGCCGGCTTCGGATCCTGGCTGCCGAGCGGGGCGACGCTGGCTTCTACACCTGCAAGGCGGTTAACGAGTATGGCGCTCGACAGTGTGAGGCGCGCCTGGAGGTCAGAGGTGAGTACCTCACACTCTCTACAAACCCCTCACCCTGGCCCTGGCCTCATCCCTGCCCGGTTGCCAATTTTCACACAAGCTTAGTTAATGGCTTTCCACAACTGAAAGGGCCTTCGAGGTCCCCAGGTTCAGCTGCTCATGCTGTAGTGAGTAAACTGAGACCCAGAGAGGGGAGGCAATTTGCCCTAGGCCACACAGCAAATTGTTGAGCGCTCAGCTTACTACACAGTACTGCTTTCCCTACCCTCCATCACGCCTGCTCCGGTGCCAGCTCGAGAGACCCTGCTTCCTGTCGCCGGCGGTCCTCATCTCACACTCTTCTAAGCCTTGGTCACCTTGCCAGGCCCCTTCCTCACACCCACTTCCTGCTCCTCTCTTGCTTCTTCCACCCATCCCATTGCTGTGTGGACGATACCGTGGTTGGGGGTGGCAGTGGGGAGTGTTTGATAGTCGGACCCGTCCGGAGGGGCCCTTGGAGTGACTTGGGCATGGAGCGTTGCAGGGACCCCGGGGTCGCCAGGGTGAGCAGAGCTGGGAAGACACGGAGAGGACTGGGCCCCCGGAGTTGGGGCGTAAGGACAGGTGGCCTCTAGGCCTCAGGACAGCAGGCGGCCCCTTGGGGCTGATGCTTTTCCTCCCCAGGGCAGGCCCTCTGCCTCACCTTCTACTCCCCACCTTCCCTGTGGGCAGTTCAGGGCCAGGAACCCCTCTCCCCAGCTCCACACTCAGCCACCACCCCTCCTCCTGGCAGAGGCCAGCTCTGAGGAGCCCCCCAGCTCCCTATTGGAGCATGGACCCTGAGAGTCATGGTCACCTCCTCAGTCCCCATGCGCTTAGTGACCATGCCCATGCCTCCTGGTGCCTGGGGCTGCCACCTCTTCCATCTCTGAATTCTTTAGCTCTCCTCCTGCCCACCTCCCCAGCCCAGCCCCCTTCCCTGTCCTGCTCCTTCCCCCACCCCGCCCCCGCCCCCCAGGGTCTGGCTCTGCCTTGCTTCTCTGTGTTAACCCACGTCTTGGTGCTTCTCTCTTTGGGATTCCTCCCAGTGTCCCCCAGGCGGTTGGGGTTCTCCTGACGCCTAGGAATGCCTTCTTCTTGGTTGCCCAGGGCCTCTGCCTGCCCAGGAACCCTGGAGACCTGGCCTCTGGCTGACTGCCGCCCCCTCCCCCCAGGGCCGACCTGGGCGGGGAGCCGAAAGTAGCAATGCCGCCCTGGCAGTCTTAAGAGGGGCCCTAGCCAGGTCTGCGTGGGTGTGCGTGCCTGTGCGTGCGTGTGCGTGTGCTGCACTAACCTGCCGCTTGCTGACTGAGGTTTTTGTCTGTACACAGGCGAGTGAGCTCAGGGGGCCGCCTGCGCTCCCCCCCGCTACCCTCCGAGCCGCGCCCCTGTCTCAGGCACCTCTCGGACCTCGCTGTGTTTCACTGCCTCCTGCCCACAGACCCTGCCGGCCCGGACCCTGTCCCAGCCTCCCCTCCCCTCCCCACCCACACAGCGTCCTGGGACAGCCCATGAGCCCTTACGGACCCCCCTCCCCAAGCGGACACATGGTCGGGCAGGCTGGGAGCTCCCCCACGGACTGGGTGCCAGGAGGGGAGGGCGGCTGTGAGGGGTATCAAGACCACCCCCCAGTCTCTCCCCGAAGGGGAGCACCCAGCGAGTGCATGTGCTGCCTCTGCTATAGGCCCTGTCTGTCTTTCTGTTTGTCTGTCTGTGTGTCTGTGACAGTCAGGGAAGGATGCCCTCCAGCTGGCGTGGGGTCAGGCAAAGGGGGAGAGGACATGGCCTGGCGTCCGTAGGATAGAGGGAACCAGAGGGGCAGGGGGCTGTGGGCAAGGGGCTCAGGGGGCACTGACCATTCCAGAAATGGGTTTCAAATGGCACAATCCTTTCTATTTCACAAGAGACCAAAAGCCAGAGGCCCTTGGCCCTGTGCTGATGAGGAGGCCTGGCTGAGGCCTGGCCCTGGGCGGCAGGCTTAGGGCCCTTCGGGGCTCCCTTGTTCACTATCAGGGCCAGGGATGCTCTATTTGAGAATGAGAGTTAGCCAGGCTTGGCGCAGGAGTAGGGGCCTGCTGTAGTGGGTGTGGACATATTCAGAAATACCTGTTTCTTAGTTCAAATAAAGTCCAGTTTGTACCCAGCTGGTGTGCTGTGTCTTCTTTTTCCGCCGCCGTCTCTGTCCCCATGTGGCCCTCTGGGTTTTCATGCCCTTGATTCCCTCCCGCTTCCCCCGAGTTCCCCCTCTCTGGCCCAGGTGGGATGGCCATGCGGAAGCCAGGCCTGGGAGCCCCTTGCTATCTTGGCCTGCTGGGCGGGCGGGCTTTCCCTGTCTCCAAAGGAACAAAATGCATCTCTCTCTCTGTGTCTGTCTGTCTGTCTCTCTGTGTGTGTGCGTGTGTGTCTCCCTCGGCCCGTGTTTCTCTGCTCTGTGTGTGCCCCCTGTGGCTGCTTCCCCCACCCAGCACACCCTGAAAGCCGGTCCCTGGCCGTGCTGGCCCCTCTGCAGGACGTGGACGTGGGGGCCGGGGAGATGGCGCTGTTTGAGTGCCTGGTGGCGGGTCCCACCGACGTGGAGGTAGACTGGCTGTGCCGAGGCCGCCTGCTGCAGCCTGCACTACTCAAATGCAAGATGCATTTCGATGGCCGCAAATGCAAGCTGCTGCTCACCTCTGTGCATGAGGACGACAGCGGCGTCTACACCTGCAAGCTCAGTACGGCCAAAGGTAACTGCCCACTTGGGCCCGAGGGCTGCTGCCGGCTCCCAAGAGCTGGAGGGAGGGGAGTGGAAGTGTAGGAGCCCCGATGGTGCTGGTGCTGAATAAGACGACCAGAAAACGGGCCTCCATCTCTGGGGAGAAGAGCAGTGGGGTGAGAGAGTGCAGTACACCTGCCTCCTTCAAGGCAGCACCGGCAGTCACACCTGGCACAAAGCAGGTGTTTGACACGGTGTCAGTGTTCACTGTCATTCCTGTTGGGGAGCCCACTGCCAGCGTGTAGCAACCACACCTGGACTGGGGTTCCAGTTCTTGCCTGGCCATATGGCAGCTGCGTAACTGGACAAGTCACTTCATTTCTCAGAGTTTTAGGCCGTTCGCCTGTAAACAGGGATTGTGGTAATGCCTGCCTCGTAGCAGGAGCGATAGGGCTAATGAGATAATGTATGGATGGACAAAGCTAAGCACCTGGCGAAGATGGCGCCTAATGAATGTCTGCTGTTATTAATGACATCTCTGGCCTGGTCCCCGTCCTTGTGTGAGGAGCTGAGATAATGCCTCATCTGGTTGTGCTGATGTGCACCTAAAGGGGACACTGAGGCCTTTGTAAGCAGGAAGGGATCAGGTCAGCGTCAGGGGCTGCTGTTTCCCCAGAAGATTCTGCGTGCAGTGGTAGTATGGGGCACAGGGGCATGTGCTCTGGGTCTGGGACGGGGGCGAGGGAGTGTGGGCACGACCTGGCCATAGAGGAGAGTTCCAAGGGTAGGGGGAAGGGGTGTGGAGGACGGAGTGGGCTTGGCTTTAGGCCCTTCTCTTAGAGCTGTGCTGAGGTTCACCCTGGGTGGGCAGGACGAGGTGAGGAGGGGAGAGCCAGGCCATGCCCTGGTCTCCCACGTACCCCCACTGACTGCCCCAGCAGTCTGCTCCCTACTCTCGCTGCCTACCAGCCTCTGGAGAAGGTTCGGCCTCTCGATCTTGCCCGTGGTCTCAGACTGGTGCCCCGGGACCTGGCTGGGCTCTTCACAGGCTCCAATTTTTGCCCAAGCTCCTTTTACCTGCCTAGCACGAGGGCGAGACTGGTGGGTTGGGGCGCCCAGGGCTCCACAGCCTTCCCTGCCTCAGTGCTGACCCCTCCCTGCCAGATGAACTGACCTGCAGTGCCCGGCTGACCGTGCGGCCCTCGCTGGCACCCCTGTTCACGCGGCTGTTGGAGGACGTGGAAGTGCTGGAGGGCCGCGCTGCCCGCTTTGACTGCAAGATCAGCGGGAGCCCGCCCCCCTCCGTTACCTGGACTCACTTTGGTATGGCCCTCCACCCCGCAGATGTCGGGAGGGGGACCACTGAGGGGTCAGAGGGCAGGGCCACTGTCTGAGGCTGCCGCCTGACCCCCATCCCTCGCAGGCCACCCCGTGGAGGAGAGCGAGAACGTGCGGCTGCGGCAGGACGGGGGCCTGCATTCACTGCACATCGCACACGTGGGCAGTGAGGATGAGGGGCTCTACGCGGTCAGTGCTGCCAACACCCACGGCCAGGCCCACTGCTCAGCCCAGCTGTACGTGGAGGAGCCTCGGACGGCCGCCACCGGCCCTAGGTACCACCCCGGGCCCCCCCCCCATGCCCCCGCGCAGCCAGGGCTGCCTCCGGGGGCCCCAGCCCTGTGGTAGGAGGTGCGACTCCAGGCCCCTGGGCCAATGTGTGGTTCTTACAGCTCCAAGCTGGAGAAGATGCCCTCCATCCCCGAGGAGCCCGAGCAGGGTGAGCTGGAGCGGCTGTCCATGCCCGACTTCCTGCGGCCGCTGCAGGATCTGGACGTGGGACTGGCCAAGGAGGCCATGCTGGAGTGCCAGGTGACCGGCCTGCCCTACCCCACCATCAGCTGGTTCCACAACGGCCACCGCATCCAGAGCAGCGACGACCGACGCATGACGCAGTGTACGTGTCCGGGAAGGGACGCTGGGGCTGTCCCCTCCAGCACCCTCTTTGCTTGCAAGAGCCCATCCCCTCTGCCCACCCTTGGGCCTGCCTTCTCTCACCTGATCAGGGATGGGGTGCTTGGGAACCCACAGAGGCTATGGGGTCACAGCCTCCTGCCTTGAGCCCACCCGGCCCCCATCTGCTGGGTCACCACTCTCGGCCTCAGAGGCCTGTTAGCACTTACTGGCCCAGCAGTCCAGCCTGCTACTGACTGTGGCAAGTTACAGAACTCTCCAAGCCTCAGTTTCCTCATCTGTGGTAGGCTTGTTGTGGGAATTGAATCAGTTAATACACAGAGAGCACGTAGGGCGAATAGCAAGGGGCCACTGAGTGTTAAATGTCACTGTTACGGCTGCTGTTGTTACCATTACCATCATCCTTGTCGATAAAGTGATGCTTCTCTCACCCTCCTGGAGAAATTCCAGTGAAAATTCTGACGTGGATAGCATCTGCATCAAAAGGATGCTTGGTCCAGGGTTGTTCAATAACAAATAAAGAAGAAAGAACAGCAGGAAAATTACAGAGGGACACGTTTGGGTTGGTGTCCTCCTCCTCCTCCTACTAAGTTGCTTCAGTCGTGTCCGACTCTGTGCGACCCCATAGACAGCAGCCCACTAGGCTCCCCCGTACCTGGGATTCTCCAGGCAAGAACACTGGAGTGGGTTGCCATTTCCTTCTCCAATGCATGAAAGCGAAAAGTGAAAGTGAAGTCGCTTAGTCGTGTCCAACTCTTAGTGACCCCATGGACCGCAGCCTACCAGGGTCCTCCACCATGGGATTCTCCAGGCAAGAGTACTGGAGTGGGGTGCCATCGCCTTCTCCAGGTGTCCTCCTAGCCTGGGGTATTTTCTCAAGGAGTATCTCAGTTCCATCCTTGAAGGAATCTGAGCCTCGTGTGAGAAGGTCTAGCTACGCCCTATCAGACAGTGCCACCCCGCAACCCGTGATGGGTTCCTCTAACTGCTGCTGCAATGTGACAAAACTCACCTTTGGTAGGCACTTCTTGAGTGCCAGGCCCTGATGCTAAAGGCCTGACATGAGAATCCCACGTTCCTCACCACAGAACTGTAAGGCAAGTATTATGGTCCCTGTTTACAGATGGGAAAACTGAGGCTTGCAGAGGAACAGAGATTTATCTAAAGGTAGACAAATACCATCCGACTGCCTAACCAGGACATCTCCTGTCACCCGTGCTCCACTCACCCCTCCCATCCCCAGTGTTACCACCTTGGCTCTGACTCTCCCCTCAATCCCCATCCACCACTGTCTTTGCTCAGCCCACAGGCTTCCCATCTCCCAATCTGCTCTGAGGCCCAGGCTGAGCGTCTGTCTCAGGATCTGAGCCGGCGCCTCTGTTTCTGTCTGTATCTGGGGTCAGCAGTGGTGTTGGGCTTCTCTTCCTTTATAAATAGTGTCAGCAGAGATAAATGAATGGGTGGCTGTTCTGGGCAGAGATAACCTCTAAGAGCGGGGAGGGGTGTTTGGGGACGGCCCTGACGTCGAGGAGGAAGGACAGTGCACATCTCTTCCCCTTCATGTCCCTCTGGGGGATGGCCTCCTCACCATCATTCAGGAGGCACAGTGTAGGGAGAGAGCTTGGGAATCCAAGGGAACCAAGTTCGAGCCATGGCTTCATTGTCTATTAGTGGTGTGACCTTGGGACAAGTCTGTTAGTGTCTCTGACCTCATTGGTAACATGAGGACACTCTTGCAGGGTTGTTGAAAGGATATGGAGAAAGACATGCACGTCAAATATCTGGCATGGACTGGGCACAGTGCAAACAAATGTTATTGTAATTTATAATCTAATGTACTTGGCACTTACTGCATACAAGGCATTCAGTACTGAGCCTGGTGGGACAAATCAGCTCTGTCTTCAAGGAGCTTACGGGAGGCGGGGTGCATGCAAGAAGAGGAAGGACCACCCGAAGCAGTGTGGGCCGGGTGCTGGGGGTCCTGGGGAGGTAGTCAGAGATGGAGGGGCAGAGGGGACCAGGGGCATGGAGAGGAGTGCCCAGGGCTGGCACTCACTAAACTATATCTTGAAGGGGAAGGAGGCTTCAGGTAAGAGAACAGTCCAGAAGAGAGGAATTTTGTGAGCAGAGACCTGGAGATGGGACTCATGTGGCTTGTTTAGGGACCTGATGGTGGGTCAGAGTCAGGACATGGAAGAATAGCAGGAGACAGGGGTGGATGAGTTTGGACTGAGGGCTTTTGGAGGCCACCTGTTTGGCAGTAGGTGCCATGAAGGTCCTCACGTGGAGAGATCACATGTGATCACATGAGGCTGGTGGGGTGTGGCTCATGCAAGTGGAGGCTTTGATGGGCTCTGAGCTGGAGATGGGATGGGCAGTGGCTCTGAGGATGGAAAAGAGGGAACTGTCTGGGGTAGGAACCTGCAGAGGGTGAAGTGTAGTGGAGGACGATGAGAAGGTCTGGGCCTGAGTGCTGGAGGACCAGGCAGGAGGGGCGGGGCTGCAGGTGTGGACGGGCAGCCTGGACCTAGAGTGTGGCTCCCTTCTGTGTCTGCCCTGCCCTTCTCTCCCACCTATAGCGGATTGTGGGGGGGTGGGGGGTGAAGGGCCAGGCCTGGATGGCATGGGCCCACCCTCCGGAGTATCTTTCCAGCTCAGGCCCAGTGTCATGTCCCTCCCCGCCCCCAGACAGGGATGTCCATCGCTTGGTGTTCCCTGCCGTGGGACCTCAGCATGCTGGTGTCTACAAGAGCGTCATTGCTAACAAGCTGGGCAAAGCTGCCTGCTATGCTCATCTCTACGTCACAGGTGAGGCAGGTACCCTCCGGTCAGCTGGGTACATAGCCTAGCCTCTGGCCCACCTGGGGACCTGGGTGAGGGCAGGGCCTCTGCACCAGCTCTCTTTCCCCTCCATTCTCTGGGGAGCCACCTGGCCTTGCCTGTGCCCATGGGGCTTTACCTCCAGCCTGTGCCCCAAGGCTTGGCGATCCCGTGGGGTGATGGGGCCCTAAAGGACCCCCATGGACGGTGGACCTCTGGCTTTCAGATGTGGTTCCAGGCCCCCCAGACGGCGCCCCTCAGGTAGTGGCTGTGACCGGGAGGATGATCACGCTTGCATGGAACCCCCCGAGGAGTCTGGACATGGCTATCGGTGGGTCCCGGCCACATGGGGGCATGGGTGGGGAGGGGAGGGCATGGACAAGACAAGCTCAGGCAGGGCACCGGGGCGGGGGGGGCGGCCAGGAGAGGAAGGCAAGGCCAATGGCGATATACAGGTCAGAGTGGGAGTGGATGGAGCGTTGAAAATAGGACAGAAGTGGCTTTGTGGGCCCCCTCCCCACGGTTGACAGAGCCCTGGTGCTGGGTCAGGGGAGGAGGCAAAGCAGGGGCTGCCGTGTTGCCTTCCCTTCTCAGAGGGACCGGGTGCCTGGGTGGTGGTTCTTCCCCGTGCACAGCATTCTCCTGCTCTGTGCCTCAGTCTGTCTACCTCAGGTGGTAGCAAGGAATTAGAGCTAAGTTAAGCTCCCTCCCCGCCTGTAACTGGACCGCATGCCTGACACCTCATGGGCTCTAAGCCTTCCCCCGCCTGTGGCTGGGCAGGAGCAGGTGGGGAAATGGGCAGAAGTGACAGGAGAAACTGAGGCAGGTCCTCAGACCAGATTGATGATGAGACCCTGGGTCCCGAGCCAGCAGAACGGGGGCGGGGAGCACCCCAACCAGGCCCGCCTCTAGCAGCTGCCTCCCCGCTAGACCCAGACGCCCTGACCTACACCGTGCAGCACCAGGTGCTGGGCTCAGACCAGTGGACGGCGCTGGTCACGGGCCTGCGGCAGCCCGGGTGGGCAGCCACCGGATTGCGAAAGGGGGTCCAGCACGTCTTCCGGGTTCTCAGCACCACCATCAAGAGCAGCAGCAAGCCCTCGCCCCCGTCCGAGCCCACGCAGCTGCTGGAGCGTGGTGAGCCTGGTGTTCCTGGAGGGGGGCGGGCAAGAGCCATCAGGCCAGGGGACAGGGTGTCCGTGGAGGAGGCTCCAGGGCTGGTGTGGACGCAATAACTGGCAGGATTGGCATGGCTATACACGACCCCTACCTGTCAAGAGTGCTTCCTTCTCACTCCTGAAAGCTGCACGCACCAAAGTTGAGGCTGAGGCTCTGGGTCAGAGGAGGTGGGGGTCCAATCTCAGCTCTGCCACTCCTGGCTGAGTTCCCTAGACGAGTTGCTAAACCTCTCTGAGCCTTGGCTTCCTCGTCTATTAAAAAAAATGGAGCTCACGCGGTGATGGGGGGTGGATTCCGAGAGCAGTGGGTGCTGAGGCCCAGCACTGAGCCAGCCCTCCCGTTCGCAGGTCCGCCCCTGGAGGAGGCGCCCGCTGTGCTGGACAAGCCAGACGTCGTGTATGTGGTGGAGGGCCAGCCCGCCAGTGTCACCGTCACCTTCAACCACGTGGAGGCCCAGGTTGTCTGGAGGAGGTGAGCCCGCCTTGCCGACCCTACTCCTCACATGAGGTGCCTGGCTTCAGCTGGCCAGGCTGACCTCCCTGAGGCTGAATCCTGGGTGACTGCCCTGTTCTGTGTCCCTCAGCTGCCGAGGAGCCCTCCTAGAGGCCCGGCCAGGTGTGTTTGAGCTGAGCCAGCCGGATGACGACCAGTACTCTCTTAGGATCTGCCGGGTGAGCCGCCGGGACCTGGGAGCCCTCACTTGCACTGCCCGCAACCGCCACGGCACACAGGCCTGCTCAGTCACCCTGGAGCTGGCAGGTGGGTGACCGCGGCCTCTTTACCTCTCCCTGCTCTGAGGCCCACAGCCCTCTCCTCACCCCCCAGATGTACACACCCACCTGACAATCCCAGGTGCCTCTGCTTAGGCTTGTCCATCTAATGGCTATAATAACTGCAGCAGTAGTAACAATAACAGTACTAGTACTAATAAGATATTTATTGAGAACCTGTATGTACTAGGCTTGGTGCTGAGTACCTTACATTTATTATTGGTTTCATATTTAGATCAACCCTGTTAGATGGAATCAGCTATTACCTGCATTTTACAGATGGGGAAACTGAGGCCCAGAGAATGTGCTAAGTAACAGGCCTAGAGTCACACAATGTAATAAATCAGGAGCTGAGATTCAAGGCTGGATGCCCTACTCCAAAGCCAGACAGTGTTCCTAGCTCCTGTGTTAAATATAGCAGGAAATAGTACTTCCAGAATAACAAACTGGGGTGGGGCTGGGGGCAGGGGTGGAGCAGTGCAGGGGGATGAAGGTGGAGAAAAAGGCCCAAGTGAGAGCATCTTATCACCAGACTCCCAGCTCTGGGATCCTGGCTGCTGCCCTTTTGCACAAGCCTGTGTGACAGGCTCTGTGTGACAGAGCCTCCCAACCTTTGCAGTGAGGTTTCTCCTTTCAAGATGCAGTCTCTCAGACCATAGCCTGCATTAAGTAGTAATTGTCTTGTTTTCCAGTTTGTTAATTAACTCTAGACACATGTACCTGCCACTCAGAACTTCGGATCAGCGTGAGCTAAGCAGTTACCTGCTGAGTAGATAAGATTCCAAGCAAATGCAAAGAAAGTTACATTTTAGTTAGCACAGGCCACCCTATCACAGGATAAATGTACATCTTCTGGTGCTTTAAAAAATTGTTGAAGTCAACTTGAAACTTTCTGATCCTTTTGACCTTAGTAGACTGACCCCTGCCACCACCTCCACCCCATACCCAGCAGACTAGGGACCAGATTCCTAGAGGGTAGGACGGGCAGCTTTAAAGTGGGAGAGAGGTGGCCGTAGGGTATGTGAGGAGGAGATATGGGGGCCCTACTGGCCCTGCTGTGGATGGTGGCTGGGATGGAGCCACTGATGGTCTGGGTCGCTGGTTTCCCTTTTCTGTGTCTTCCCCTCTGCCTCGCATCCTCCCACCCTACCCCACCCCACCCCCCGCCTGCACTTCCCACTCAGCCACCCCTTTGCTTCTTGGTTGTGATTTTTTCGGTTTTTGGGGGGATTTTTTGGTCATACTGCTTGGCTTGTGGGATCTCAGTTTCCCAACCAGGGATCAAACCTGGGCCCCTGGAAGCAGAGTCCTAACCCCTAGACCACCAGGGAAGTCCCAACCACTGGCTCCTTATTAGTAGCATCTGTAGGATTCATCTTTCTTCCCAGGTGTAGGAAGAGCCCTGGGGTTTGGGGAGGCCCTGGATACTGAGAGAGCGGCAGCCAGCCTGGATGGGACAGTGACTGAGGGAGACGGAGTCCCATCTGGCCAGGGCTAGAGCGGGCCTGGGCTTGGATCCACACCCCTTCCTGTTGTGCCCACCCCCGTCCCCCAGGCAGGTGGAATGGTCCCTTCCCTCCACACCCGGGCCATGGATGCATTTTCCCCAGGATGCTGTCCCTTTTGTTCTGTGCAGAAGTCGAGCTATGTGCCTGCGGCTGGGTGGTGCTCCCTGCCCAGCACTCCTGCTTTCCCCCCTACTCCCCTTAAAGCCCAGATCCTCAAACACTCAGAAAGGAGGGGGAGGGCACCAGAAGTTTCTCCAAAAAACACAAGCACATTGGAATATGTATTGAATTCCGTCATGAGAATTAAGAACTGCTTTACCAGGAAATAACATGATATGTGTGGAGAATAAAATCAGTCACATGGGGGAGAACTAAACTGAGAATCGGTGACTATTCATCTTGCCATCTTCCAGATGGTAGAAGGCCCCTTAAATATTTAAATAAGATTCAGAGAGAAAACCTCAAGATGGAGGCAGTGCCATCCGTGAACTCCACGCGGGGTCACAAACTGAGCCGCCCACCGGGCCCTGGATGGGTACAGTCAGAAGCCCGCAGTAGGACTGTGCTGGGGGCCACCACCCACAGGGGGCAGTGTCGGGCCGCTCCGCGACAGCCCATTAATGCAGTGAGGGAAGCAGCTCAGGACAGCCAGTCCTGTTTTTCCAATAGAGGCAGGAAATCCAGATTTCTTTTGTGTGTGAAAATCTCCTAATTTCAAAGCTGGCCAATGAATCCTGAGAGCCCAACAAAGCAAGCCTGCACCCCCTGGCTGAGGTTTTCCGAGATTTGCAGAACATCACGTTTAGATTTACAGGGAGAGTGCTTGGTTCAGGCCAGGAATTCATGTTCTTTGGCCAAGTTTGAGAGCCCCAGGGTGGGGTGTTGGGACTCTGAGGGGTGCGGGAGGCGGGGCAGGGTCTGATGTTCTGCCTGAGCTGGTTGCTGAGGGAGGGCTCAGCGAGGGGCTGAGGAGGGAGGCCCTTGTGACCCCAGCGTTCTGTTTCCCCACCACCACCCTTGTTTCAGAGGCCCCTCGGTTTGAGTCCATCATGGAGGATGTGGAGGTAGGGGCTGGAGAGACTGCTCGCTTCGCCGTGGTGGTGGACGGGAAGCCCTTGCCGGACATCATGTGGTACAAGGTCAGAGGCTGGCTGCAGCCTCCTTCCAAGTGTGGGTGGTGGGGGGCGAATGGAGGGGTGAATTCCTGGGGGCTTGGAAGGGGTCAGGGAAGCCTGGAGAGAGAGGAGGAGGAAGTGGGACCCAGAGCTGTTGGTGACGCTGGGAAACAAGGGTGGCGCCAGGCCCCTAGGGGAGCTAGCGCTAGACCCTGAGGGCAGGGTGAGACTGGGTCTCTGGTGTGGAGGTAGAACTGGGTCCCAGGCAGACAGGAAGCTGGGCCCGGGCTGGGGTGACGGCCACCTCTACAGGATGAGGCGCTGCTGACCGAGAGCAACCATGTGAGCTTTGTGTACGAGGAGAACGAGTGCTCCCTGGTGGTGCTCAGCGCGGGGGCCCAGGATGGAGGGGTCTACACCTGCACGGCCCGTAACCTGGCTGGCGAAGTCTCCTGCAAAGCAGAGCTGGCTGTGCACTCAGGTGCGTTGGAACTCAAGGGGAGCAAGGCAGAGTGCTCACCCAGGGATCCAATGATGTGGGCCCGCGCCTCCCCCTGAACGGGAATCACTCTCCCGCCCTTCACTCCAGACCACGCCCTCCTCCAGCCCCAGCTCCAACATTCGTGCTTCTCTTCTGTGTCTTCCGGCCGAGTCTGCCCTGTCCCTCATCTTGTCCTCCCCACCTAACGCCAGGCATCTCTTCCTCAGCTCAGACAGCTATGGAGGTGGAAGGGATCAGGGAAGACGAGGAGCAGCGAGGAAGGAGGCTCAGCGACTTCTATGATATTCAGCAGGAGATCGGCAGGTGTGGGGCTCAGAGTGGGTGCGGTGTCTGGGGCCGATAGAGGCTGGGCCTGAGGCTCAGCAACAGCTGAGCCTTGTCCTCTCCTTGCATCCTCACCCAGGGGTGCCTTCTCCTACCTGCGCCGTGTAGTGGAGAGGAGCTCCGGACTGGAGTTTGCAGCCAAGTTCATCCCCAGCCAGGCAAAGCCAAAGGCATCGGCGTGGCGGGAGGCACGGCTGCTGGCCCGGCTCCAGCATGACTGCATCCTCTACTTCCATGAGGCCTTCGAGAGGCGCCGGGGACTGGTCATCGTCACCGAGCTGTATCCTGGGACAGGCTGGGCGGGTGGGGGACACGTGGCCTGAATGGTCCTTGGAATAGCCAATTAGCAACATGTTTTACACTTTACAAAGTGGTCCCGTCGACAACTGGGATTTCTCGAGGCACCTTTTTTTAAATTTTTATTCATTTTTGGCTGCAGTGGGTTATTTTGTTGCTGCGTGCAGGCTTTCTCCAGTTGCAGCGAGCAGGGGCTACTTCAATGCACAGGCTTCTCATTGCAGTGGCTTCTCTGGTTGCGGAGCACAGGCTCTAGAGAGCATGGGCTCCAGGAGTTGTGGCACACAGACCTAGTTGCTCTGAGGCATGTGAGATCTTCTTGGAATAGGGATCAAACCTGTGTCCCCTGCACTGGCAGGTGGATTCTTAACCACTGGACCACCAGGGAAGTCCAAGACATCTTATAAACACTTCACAGAATGGAGTCTGGAGATGTGTGTGAAGACCAACATTTTTTAGCTTAAATTTACAAAGTACCTGATGTATGGCTGGCAGTGTTCTAGGAGCTTTACCAACATCTGTTTCATTATCATGTATACTTATCTCTCGGAATTTTATTATCCCCATTTTATAGATGATGAAACTAAGGTGTAACGAGATAAAGTAATTCACCCAAGATCACACAGTCGGCAAGAGGCACATGATTTTTACCATGGAATGCAGTACAGTATATCCAAACATTTGCAGCGACCCCCATTTCAGATGCACGTTAATACTAGGCTTTATTTGGGAGGCTCTTCTCATACAAAATGGATTTTATTCTTTCATAAGAGCTGTAAAGTCACACTGAGGTAAGGATGCTGGGCAGCTGGCTTGTCACTGCCACGAGTAGGGTGACCATGTCTTACATGCTAGCCTCCCAGTCTGCACTGTTAGAACCCAGACCTCAGCAAAATGACAAATTTTTATGTGTCATGGGCCTTCTGGGTCATTCTCAAATACAGTCAAGAGGTTCCATCCACAGTCAACAAAATGCTGCTCTAACTTGAACCTTACAGACACTTCACAGGGTAGGTGAGAAGAACATTATCCCTATTTGACACCGGCAGGAACCTAGGCTCAGAGAGGTTAGGTGACTTGCCTGAGATCCCACAGCAAGTGAGAGTTCAAGCAGGGTTGTCCCATCTACGCACCCGGATGACGGGAAGGGGAAGATGCAGTTGATAACTGGTAGCAGATGTGCTTTTTGGGGAAAGAGAACCCTGTGCTGAGCTGGGACCCAACCGGAGCTCTGGGAGTGGGCCCAGCTGTTGGCACTGGTCACTGTTTCCTTGATCCAGGACATAGCTGCACAGAAGAGCTTCTGGAGCGAATGGCCAGGAAACCCACCGTGTGTGAGTCTGAGGTGAGGGCAGTGGGTGGGAGGGGCCAGGCTGGGCACCAGCGTTCACCCACCTGATCTCTGAGACCCGAGGGGTGCATCCCAGGTGTGCCATCTGTGGCCACAAACAGGCCAAGGTGGTGTGGATAGCACTGTTAGGCAGGCAGCAGACCCCCACACTGGGACTTGCACTGTCTTCTATAAATCTCAGCACCTACCCTGGCCTCCAGCTCTGTTGCTTCTCAGTCTTCCTCACATAAAGATCACGCAGACGTTACCCCAGAAGGAGCCCCATCCAGACTCTGTTCAGTTTCAGTGCTATCCTGCCGTATAGGGCTGTACAAATTGTGCACTGCACAATTCTACTTATTATCATGTAAATGGTGTCCTCCTCTAATTGTGCTGTGCTCAGCCTGTGCAGCTGTACATGGAAACCCTGAACCTCAGTAACCCCAAACCTATGTATCGGCCCCCTCCTGAAGGCCACTTCCCAGGCATAGCCTGGCTTCTTGCCACAACCCTTGTGGTGATCAAACATAATACTCCCTGGACTCTGGGCCTCCTGTCTCCACAGATCCGGGCCTACATGCGGCAGGTACTAGAAGGAATATGCTACTTGCACGAGAACCACGTGCTGCACCTGGATGTCAAGGTGCGATGCAGGTGGGGGTGGGAGCAGGCAGCACCTGTGGGAGCCAGGCCCCTGGGTTGTCCTCCCCTCAGCCCTCAGCTCTCACGTCTCGCCTTGTGTCCCACAGCCCGAGAACCTGCTGGTGTGGGATGGTGTTGAGGGCGAGGAGCAGGTGAGGATCTGTGACTTTGGGAACGCTCAAGAGCTGACACCGGGAGAGCCCCAGTATTGCCAATACGGCACACCTGAGTTCGTGGCGCCCGAGATTGTCAACCAGACCCCTGTGTCTGGAGTCACTGACATCTGGTAACATTGGCATGCTGGGCTTCTGGGGTGGGCCGGGGCAGCTTCCCCCCATGCCATGCTGAGGACTCACTCAGGGGCAGAGAGGAGCTTTACTAAGCCTGGATGCCTGCCTTCTCTGACAGTCAGCTGCTGACCTTGCTCACAGGGGTCTCCTGCCCTTGTTACTACCTCCCTTTCCTCCCTCAAGGCCAACCCAGCCACTCAAGGCCTCAGCCCTATAGTCCTGGGTGCCACACCTCCCCACCTACAGCCACCTTGCCTCACCCCCAAGTGAAGCAGGCATAGTCTCTTGGTCCGCAGATTCCTCCAGACTTCCTAGGCCAGCCTTGCCATGATCCTTGAGTCCTCCAGGCACGTTGTGACCTCTGGATTCAGGGTCTTCCCCAAAGGAGACTCCCTGTACCTGTTTGTCCATGGCAGTGTTCACAGGGAGGACCCTTCCTCAGTAGATCAGCAGTGGCCAGAGGATTGCTCACTTCTGGTGGAGCGGGGCTTCCCTCTTACCGCTCACTCTCCTTTCCCCACAGGCCCGTGGGTGTCGTCGCCTTCCTCTGGTAAGAGCCCCTCTGCTCTCAGGAACCCCGTCTCCTAACAGTTTCTCGTAGAAGGCCCAAACGTTGGCAGAGCCTGGGGCAACAGAACATTTGAGGGCTGCAGCCTGCCCCTTCTCTTCCATGCCCTGGCTGCTTCCTACACTGGAAGGGGCCTCACGAGCATAAACGTGGACACGCTGCCTGCGTGTCCAAGCTTTGTCCACCGCCATGTGCCTCCATAAGGGGCGGACACGCTGGTAGTATGCTTGGGAAGGCCAGTGCTGACTCATTGCCATTAAGACAGGGGACTAGTCCAGAAGACTAGAAAGGGAAGGGCCGGGGCTCCGGGGACATATCCCCTGGCCACAGACTCCTCACTGCAGGGACGGGCCGCAGCTGGGGGAGGGCTGGCACAGGTCTGCTAGAGCACGGGCCGAGGGCAGGGGTCTGGCTGCCCAGGGCTCAAGGCAGTGCTGCCATCAGGGGGCCGAATAGGGGCAGGACGGGCAAGTATCTGCAAGATTCTGCACAGATTCACCCAGCGCCCCCTCCCGTCCCCAGCCCTGTGCTCCTGCTGGCTTCCTACTCTCTCCTCTCAGCCCCAGGCGCCCCACCCTCACTGCAGCCCTCTCCACCCATGCAGCCTGACCGGAATCTCCCCGTTCGTTGGGGAAAATGATCGGACGACATTGATGAACATCCGAAACTACAACGTGGCCTTCGAGGAGACCACGTTCCTGAGCCTGAGCAGGGAGGCCCGGGGCTTCCTCATCAAAGTGCTGGTGCGGGACCGGCTGTGAGTACGAGACCCAAGGAGCCTCCCCGCTGCAGAGTTCCCCCACGCCGCCCCAAGCCTTTGCCTGTAGACAGTCAGTCCCCCAACTCCTTAGTGGCCCCGTTTTCCCAAACGTTTAATGAATGAATGATAAATGCCTTTTTAATACTCCTTCCTTTACAGGAGGCCTACTGCAGAGGAGACCCTGGAACATCCTTGGTTTAAAGTGAGTCTTGTCTTGCGAAACGGTGGTAGAAGAGATGGAAGGAAAGAGAACGTTATTAGCAGCTCCATTTATTGAGTCCCTCCTGTGTGCAGTAACCATGATATGCATTTTATTTACGTATAATCTGTTAGCCTCACAATAGCTCTACAAAGGAAGGTATTATCACTCCCCTTTGGCTGATAAGGAAACTGAGGCTCAAATTGGGGTATCATGGACTGCAAGGCACAGGTCTGACCTGCCCCCTTCCCTGACATCCTAGGGATCCTCACGAGAGTTCTTCTTGGCTCTTGAGCCCAGCCCTGGGCCTCCTCACTCCTGGGGCTCACCTCTCTCCTGCCTTGGTCCTGCATACTGTGGTTGGTGGGTGGCCTGGCTGGTTTGTCCTCTTGGTTTTGAGCTCCCTATGGGCAGAGTTCTCACTCATCTTCAAACCCCAGCACCGCAGGGCATAGCACCAGGCAGAGGGAGGGGTTCAGCAAATGACCCAGTAAAAGCAAACTGTTCATGGAGAACTGTGCTGGGTCAACAGAAGGCTGAGGTCATTCTGGTATCTGTGCTTGGAATACAAGCCTGGTCTCTCAGATAAGAAACGAGCTCTGAAAAGGACAGCCTGGGTGGGTGGCTGAGGAGAGCATCTGAGGTCTAGCCCACCAAGGCTGCAGATGTCTGGGGCTCTGGCTCTTCAGGAAGCCAGTTGGTAAACTGGGGAGCAGGTTTCAAGTGAGGGGCCTGAGCACAGGCCTCCCAGGACAGCCAGTGTACCATGATAGGGCAAGCCCTGGTGTAAGGTCTGGAGTCTGGGAGCCACTGATTTCCTCTCTCTGTACTTGCACTTGTGCTCAGTCGCTTCAGTCGTGTCGGACTCTTTGCAGTGCTATGGCCTGTAGCCCACCAGGCTCCTCTGTCCATGGGATTCTCCAAACAAGAATACTGGAGTGGGTTGCTGTGTCTTCCTCCACGGGATCTTCCTGACCCAGGGATGGAACCCACATCTCTAACGTCTTCTGCATTGGCAGGCGGGTTCTTTACCACTAGCACCATGTGAGAAGCCTGAGGTGCCTCTCCATTTAGCTTCAGGGAATTTGTCCACATGTGGGCACCTTGACGGTGGGAGTTGTTGTGACAGACCCCCCTGGGAAGGGAGCCTGAGGAGCTCAGACTCGATGCTGCTGTATCTGCTGTCCCCTCCTGTGGACGTTATCTCTGCACTGCTGAAGCCCGAGCGTTAGGGTTGATGGAGGACTTTCCCTCAGGCCCTCTTTCTTGGTTTACAGGCACAGGCAAAGGGTGCAGTGGTGAGCACGGATCACCTAAAGCTATTCCTCTCCCGGCGGAGGTGGCAGGTAAACTTGGCTGAGCCCCACCTCTGCCTTCTTCTTCAACATGCTACAGCTTGCTCTAATGCTGCCTTTTCTGTCAGATGCTCTCACTTCTGTGCATCTATCTTCATACACTTTTTAATTCTCTCGGCTGCCACGTCTGCCTGCGTTAGGCCTTCTCCCCTGAGGATGAGGTGGGCCTGAGTGGGTCAGTTTGGCCCCGAAGGGCCCTCAGGTCTGACTCTGGTACCCTGTCTCCAGCGCTCCCAGATCAGCTACAAGTGCCACCTGGTGCTGCGCCCCATCCCGGAGCTGCTGCGAGCACCCCCGGAGCGGGTGTGGGTGGCCGTGCCCCGAAGACCACCCCCTAGTGGAGGGCTGTCCTCATCATCCGACTCTGAAGAGGAAGAGCTGGAGGAGCTGCCCTCTGTGCCCCGACCTCTGCAGCCTGAGTTTTCGGGCTCCCGGGTGTCCCTCACTGACATTCCCACTGAGGATGAGGCCCTCGGGGCCCTGGAGGCTGGGGCGGCCACCCCCATGGACTGGCAGGAACAAGGAAAGGCCCCCTCTCAGGACCAGGAGGCCCCCAGCCCTCAGGCACTCCCCTCCCCAGGCCAGGAGTCCCCGTCCGGGCCCAGCCCCCGGCGGGCAGAGCTCCGCAGGGGCAGCTCGGCTGAGAGCGCCCTGCCCCGGGCCGGGCCGAGGGAACCGGGCCGGGGCCTGCACAAGGCAGCGTCCGTCGAGCTGCCGCAGCGCCGAAGCCCCAGCCCGGGGGCCACCCGCCTGACCCGAGGAGGCCTGGGTGAGGGCGAGTATGCCCAGAGGCTGCAGGCCCTGCGCCAGCGGCTGCTGAGGGGTGGCCCCGATGATGGCAAGGTCAGCGGCCTCAGGGGCCCCCTGCTGGAGAGCCTGGGGGGCCGGGCTCGTGACCCCCGGCTGGCGCGGGCAGCCTCCAGCGAGGCAGCACCCCACCACCAGCACCCACCTGAGGCTCGGGGCCTGCAGAAGAGCAGTAGCTTCTCGCAGGGTGAGGCAGAGCCCCGGGGCCGGCACCGCCGAGCAGGGGCACCCCTTGAGATCCCCGTGGCCCGGCTGGGGGCCCGCAAGCTGCAGGAGTCTCCCTCCTTGTCCGCCCTCAGCGAGGCCCAACCACCTAGCCCCGTGCGGCCCAGTGCAGCCAAGCCCAGCATCCCTAAGTCTTCAGAACCTCCTGTGGGCACCCCCAGTGAGGCTGCACAGCCTCCAGCACCCCAGCCTGCCCGAGAGAAGGCCCCAGAATCTACGCCAGAACCAGCTCGGGGCCCCAAGCCCACACAGCCCCCGACAGCTCTGCAAACCCTAGCGCCTCCGCTCACTCCGTATGCGCAGATCATGCAGTCGCTCCAGCTGCCAGGCCAGGCGCAAGGCCCCCCACAGGGCGCAGTCGTATCTCCTACATCTCGGTCTCCAGCATCTCGGTTGGAACCCAAGCCCCACCCGGCTGTGTTCTCCAGGGTGGCCTCCCCACCTCCGGGAGCCTCCGAGAAGCGCCTGCTGCCGGGAGCCGGAGCAACCCCAGGGCCAGCCGAAAAAGCCCGGGTCCCGGCGGTCCCCCGCAGGCCAGGAAGCAGTCTCAGCAGCAGCATCGAGAACCTGGAGTCGGAGGCCGTGTTCGAGGCCAAGTTCAAGCGCAGCCGGGAGTCGCCCCTGTCGCGGGGGCTGCGGCTGCTGAGCCGCTCGCGGTCGGAGGAGCGCGGCCCCTTCCGCGGGGCTGAGGAGGAGGACGGCATTTACCGGCCCAGCCCGGCGGGCACGCCGCTGGAGCTGGTGCGACGGCCCGAGCGCTCGCGCTCCGTGCAGGACCTCAGGGCGGTCGGGGAGCCGGGCCTCGTGCGCCGCCTCTCGCTGTCGCTGTCCCAGCGTCTGCGGCGGACCCCGCCCGCGCAGCGCCACCCGGCCTGGGAGCCCCGCGGCGGGGACGGCGAGAGCTCGGAGGGCGGCAGCTCGGCGCGGGGCTCCCCGGTGCTGACGGTGCGCCGGAGGCTCAGCTCCACGCTGGAGCGGCTGTCGAGCCGGTTGCAGCGCAGCGGCAGCAGCGAGGACTCGGGGGGCGCGTCGGGCCGCAGCACGCCGCTGTTCGGCCGGCTGCGCAGGGCCACGTCCGAGGGCGAGAGTCTGCGGCGCCTGGACCTCGCGCAAAATCAGCTGGCGGCCCAAGCCGGCGCCGCCACGCCTTCCGCGGAGTCCCTGGGCTCCGAGGCCAGCGCTACGTCGGGCTCCTCTGGTGAGAAGGGGCCCCAGGAGGCGAAAGCGTAAACAGGTGTGGTGGGATCTGGCGGGGGCGAGGCTGGTATGTCAGGTGCGGGGAGAATGAGAGGGCCAGGGACTCCCAGCGCAAAGAAGCGGAGACATTTCTGGAGGCCCCCAGGACAGAACTGGCAGGACTAGGGCGGCAGAAGGCTGAAGGATAGAGGCTCTTGCAGGAGCCGGCCGGTGTCGAGGCTTAGTCGCTTCGAGTCTTTGTGACTCTTTGTGGCCCTATGGACTGTGGCCTGCCAGGCTCATTTGTTCATGGAATTCTCCAAGCAAGAATACTGGAGTGGGTTGCCATGCCCTTCTCCAGGGGATCTTCCCAACACCCAGGGATTGAACCCTGGGTTTCCTGCATTTCAGGCAGATTCTTTACCGACTGAACCACCAGGGAAGGGTCAGGGCTAGAAGTTCTCTATTCCCTGGTAGTGGCTGGGCAAGTGCTCACAGGCTTGGTTCTTCACAGCTCCTGCAGAAAGTCGAAGCCGCCTGCGCTGGGGCCTCTCTCGGCTGCGGAAGGACAAGAGGTTGTCACAGCCTAACCTCTCTGGCAGTGTCCAGGAGGATTTGGGTCACCAGTATGTGCGCAGTGAGTCAGGTAATCCAGGCCTGCTGGGTGAGTAGCCCCCTGCGAGCCCCAGGGAAAAGTTATAGCCGGGTATAACTTGGCTACAAGTTGTAGCTTGGAGGAGCCCTGGCAGTGGTGGAGGGGGCCTGGAGTCAGGAAAGAACAACAATCATCATAATTGCTTCAGCTGCCATTAATTAGCAACACCAAGTGTCCTTTAAGCACTTAACAAGCATTGCCTCACTCGCCCCTCGAACATTGCTTAGGAGCTAGTTTTGTCATCTGCCTATTTTACAGGTGAGGGAACAGAGGCTTAGCCATGCTAAGTAGCTTGTCCAAGTCACAGAGCTGATAGTAAGTTGGACTGTATGACCCTCTGCACCCAGAGCCCAGAAGTGGCTTTGTGATATCGTACTAATGCCTTTCTTTGGTCAGCTGCCCACCCCCACCACACAGAGGTCTCTGTCCCTGGGTGTGATTCTGATGGAGCTCAGGATCGGACTCCCTGTCCCTCAGCGCCCCCTGTGCTGTGTGTACACAGGATTGTTGTGTGTGTTCTCATTTGCGTCCAACTCTTTGCGACCCCACGGATTATAGCCCGCCAGGCTCCTCTGCCACGGAATTTTCCAGGCATGAATACTGGGGTGGGTTGCCATTTCCCGCTCCAGGGGATCTTCCTGACCCAGGGATCAAACCCTCGTTTCTTGAGTCTCCAGCATTAGCAGGCAGATGCTTTACCCCCTGAGCCATCTGGGAAGCCTGTGAACGTGCTCCCAAAGACACTCTTTCTCTCCCAGCCCAGAGGCCCACAGTCTGGACTGTGCCTTCAACCTTCCATTTCTCTATAGCCCTGAACACCCGATCGCCCCTCCCTATCCCCTCTGCCCCCACCAAAGGCTCTGCACACAGACAAGCCACCTCCGGGGCTCTTTCCTGGGGGGAGCAACACCTGGGATATGCCCTGGTCTATCTCTCTGCCCACGTCCCGGGGCTACGGCGGGGGAGGTATTTCCCCCCTGGGTCACCTCAGTCCTCCCCTTGAAAGTGGGGAGCATTACTCACGGATGGCAGAAGTTCAGGAGGCCAGGGTTTCCAGACCAACCTGCAGAGAGGAGCAGGCCCACCACACCAGGCTACATGCAGGGCCTTTATCAGTCATAGATCTCTTCTCCAGTTTCCGATAAAACTCCTCAGAACTGTTCCAGATGCATCTCAGCAGGGCTCATGACTGAACATGTGACCTCGTCCCTCCTTGGCTGGTGGTGGGGGAGTCTGGGCATCTCACTCTAGGCAGTGGGTGGAGGGGGCTGTAGTGAGGGAAGAGGAGGGAGGGAGGCCGGCCGGTGGGGGCAGGGGCAGGGAAGGAGGGGTGGGGGGTGGGGGGTTGCATAGAGAGAGAAGCCAGCCCAAGGCCTGGGGACAGTTTATCCCTTTCCACCTGGGGCCCCCCCTCCCGACTCCATGTTGCTTGTGCAGCTGGTTTCTTGCCAAGGCCATGTCTCCTTACTTCATCCTCTGCCCCTCTCCCCTCGGGAAGAAGGCTGTCCCACATCCACCTTCCCAAGTCGGGCTGGCCCCTGGGAGGATCATGAGTGGGACTGGCAGAGCTGGACCAGGGTCACTTTTCATCTCTCCTTCTCCTTGGCTCCGTCTCTCTCCCTGCTACCCAGTATCCTCCTTGATCTGAAAGTGGTCATTGACAAAACCATATTCCCTTTATGTTGATGGCACCTGGGTGTGGGAGCCCTCCTAGGGGAGCGCTGGGGTACAGTGGGAAAAGGGGCAGGCTGACGTCCTGTCAGCCTCTTCTGCAGATCCTCTTCTCCCAGCTCATCCACACCCCGCCCCCTGCTGGTTCCGCAGACAGGCAGGAGCCAGGGCTCCCAGGTGTATCTACCTCTCAGTCCACATGAAAGAAATCCACCTCCCACACACACCACTACCATCACCAGACCAGGATGGGATTTTTCTAAAAAGACATTCCCAGGGAGCAGAAGTGCAAATCCTCAGGGCACTAATGAGCCACAAGGCCAGCAAAGACCTGGAGCAAAGGCAGTGGCCATCTGCAGCCCTGCCGTGGGCCCATTCACCAGCCTGCTGTGAAGCCAGCTTTGCTGAAACAGCCTCTTTGGGGGTCTGTGCTGGCTTCTCCACTGGGCATGTTAACGAGATAATAATCACAACAATAGAAGCTAGCATCTATGAGCGTTTATTATATGTTAGACATCTGCTAAGCGCTTTACTTGCCTCTTTGAATGCTCATGACAACTCTGTGAGCTTGGTGTTATTTTCCTCAATTTACAGACATGGTCTAAGGTCATGTAGACACGGTGTCTTTCTGTTTCAAAAGCTCTTGCCACTTAGCTGATCTGTAGGAGGGTGTAGAAGGTCTGGGACAGGTGCCCCAGACCCTAGCGGGGACAAGGGATGGGGGAGACTGACACACTTTCAGGGTCTGCCCCAGGTTTGCCTTGACTTTAGGTCTTTTGAAATTGCACATTTTGACTGAATGTATGTTCAGTCTTGGGAGTCTCAGTTCAGGTCACCAGCTCCTGTCACTTGTCCTATAGTACCCCAGAATGAATGGGTATTGCAGGAGCTTAACCATTGTAGTTTTTCAATATTTGTTTTCATCTTATTTAGCAAGTGCTTATAGGGACTTCCCTGGCATTCCAGTGGTTAAGACTCTGCTACCACTGCAAGGGGGCTCGAGTTCAATCCCTGGTCAGGGAACTAAGATCTTGCATGCCGTGCAGCATAGTCAAATAAAAATAAAACAAAACCAGGTGTTTGTAGAGCACTTACTTAGTGCCAAGCTGTGCTTAAAGTGACTTACAAACATACAAGGTAGCAACTACGACATGTCTTCAATAATCAGTGAAGGGAAAAGATAGTTGTACACACAGCAAGTGCCTGGGAAAGTCATGCTCACCCCAAAGGAAATTCTCAAAGGCAAGACCTCCTTCCCCCATCTGCCTGGGAAGAGATGGCCTTTCACTCTGCCCTCTGCAGGCAGTGCTAGCTCTCACATGCCTCCTCCCCTCCATCAGCGGTGAGGGAGCCGGGGTTCCCGCAGACCCATGACCATCTTTGCTGTCGCTTCAGACTTTCCCCCAGTCTTCCACATCAAACTCAAGGACCAGGTGCTGCTGGAGGGAGAGGCAGCCACCCTGCTCTGCTTGCCGGCAGCCTGCCCTGCACCCCACATCTCCTGGATGAAAGGTGAGGCGATCACATCTCCTCCAGAGAGAGAGGAGTAGGCAGGTGGCCCCACGGCCAGGGGATGTTCAGCGGGAAGTGGCAGCTGAGGGGGCCCAGAGGACGCATGTGCTACTTCACTCTGCAGCCCGTCCTTCTCCTCTTTTGCCCGCAGACAAGCAGTCCCTGCGGTCAGAGCCCTCGGTGATCATCGTGTCCTGCAAAGATGGTCGTCAGCTACTGAGCATCCCCCGGGCGGGCAAGCGGCATGCGGGGCTCTATGAGTGCTCCGCCACCAACGTCCTTGGCAGCATCACCAGCTCCTGTACCGTGGCTGTGGCTCGTGAGTCCAGGGCAGGGACCCAGGAGGCAGTGATGTGGGTGGTGGGACAGGACTCGATGGGGTGCAGGGGCTCACTGGGGCTCCACTTCTCTCACCAGGTACCCCAGGAAAGCTAGCTCCTCCCGAGGTGCCCCAGACCTACCAGGACACAGCACTGGTGCTCTGGAAGCCGGGAGACAGCAAGGCGCCTTGCACATACACGCTGGAGCGGCGGGTGGATGGTGAGGGACTGGCAGGCTGGTCAGGGGTGGGGGGCAGGTGGAGAGTGAAGTTGGGGAGACAAGTACCTTCCCTGAGCTCCTCACAGATGGCACTGGGAGCTTGGGCCACCTCTTCTGTGGCCTCAGCCCCTGCCCCATGCTGCCTGTAGGGGAGTCTTCCTGGCACCCCGTGAGCTCGGGCATCCCCGACTGCTACTACAACGTGACCCACCTACCAGTGGGCGTGACTGTGAGGTTCCGTGTGGCCTGTGCCAACCGTGCTGGGCAAGGGCCTTTCAGCAACCCTTCTGAGAAGGTCCTCGTCAGGGGCGTGCAAGGTCAGTGGGATGGCGGGGGTGGCCAGGGAGGGCAGGGTTACTGAGCTCCAGGTCCAGCCCCTTCTTGGAGCACCTGGTTTTGCCCCTGAGGCACCATGGTGATGGTTTTCTCTGTCTCTACTTAGATTCCTCAGCTCTGCCATCTGCTGCTCACAGAGATGCCCCTGTTACCTCAGGGCCAGCCAGGGCCCCGCCTCCTGACGCTCCTACCTCACTGGCCCCTCCCCTGAGCCCCTCCCCAGCTCCTGCTCCCCCAGGCCCCCAGGCAGCCCCTCTCGGCCCTTCATCTTCCCCAGCACCCCCCAGCCAGGCCTTGTCCTCCCTCAAGGCTGTGGGTCCACCACCCCAAACCCCCCCACGAAAGCACCGGGGCCTGCAGGCTGCCCAGCAAGTAGAACCTACCCCACCCAGTGCCCAGGACTCCCCAAGTGAGCCCAGGTCTTCCGTCCCTGACACTGGGACCCCCATCCCAGCCTCTGCCCCTCAAGTGGTGAAAACAGCCTCTTCCTCAATGCCCCTGTATATGGTGACCTCCTTTGTGTCTGCACCACCAGCCCCTGAGCCCCCAGCCCCCGAGCCCCCTCCTGAGCCCACCAAAGTGACTGTGCGGAGCCTCAGCCCAGCCAAGGAGGTGGTTGGCTCCCCTGGGGGTGGTCCCCCCAGGGCTCCTAAGCCAGAGGGCACCACTCTTCGACAGGGCCTTCCTCAGAAACCATACACCTTCCTGGAGGAGAAGGCCAGGCAAGCGGGACCAGGGCTGGGGGAGGGAAGGAGGACAGAGGTGGGGAGTACATGGAGCTTTGGCAGCAACAGGGGTTCAGAGAGAAGACCAGCCTGGCTGGGGAGTTGGGGGTGCCTGGGAAGATGAGATCTGGGTCCTTAGCCTGAGTAAGTTCAGATTTTCTCTGTGCCAGGCGTCATGCCCAGCGCTTTGGCCTCATGATCTTAATTTTCACAACTGAAAATTAAAGAGGGACGTTGCATTATTCCATTCCATGGATGGGTTGGGGAGGTTACAGGATATGCCTGAAGTGCCGAGTCAGTGAAGAGCAGAGCTGGGACTCAAACCCAGGATCCCAGGAGTGAACTCCAGGGCCCACCCTGGGAACCACAGCATCCTTGCTCCCAGGGATCCCTGCTTACCCTCTGCTTAGTTGGCACAGTACAAGTGCTCCCTCCCTCCTCTGAGCCTATGATATGCCCCCCAATGCATAGGGGTCGCTTTGGTGTGGTGCGCGCCTGCCGGGAGAATGCCACTGGGCGAACATTCGTGGCCAAGATTGTGCCATACGCGGCCGAGGGCAAGCGGCAGGTCCTGCAGGAGTACGAGGTGCTGAGGACCCTGCACCACGAGCGGCTCATGGCCCTGCACGAAGCCTACATCACCCCGCGCTACCTCGTGCTCATCGCCGAGAGCTGCGGCAACCGGGAGCTTCTCTGTGGGCTCAGCGACAGGTGGCTGGGCATCTGGGCGGGCAGGGAGCTGGGGTGGGGGAGCTGGGCTCGGCTGTCCCCTGATACCCCCATCCCTCCAGATTCCGGTATTCAGAGGATGATGTGGCCACCTATGTGGTGCAGCTGCTACAAGGCCTGGATTACCTCCATGGCCGCCACGTGCTGCACCTGGACATCAAGCCAGACAACCTGCTGCTGGCCCCTGACAACGCCCTCAAGATCGTGGACTTTGGCAGTGCCCAGCCCTACAACCCCCAGGCTCTGCGGCCCCTGGGTCACCGCACGGGCACACTGGAGTTCATGGGTGAGGGCACCATGCTATCTAAGGGGGGAATGGGGTACTCGCAAAGGGGCAGCAGCCAGGGCTTACCCCACTTCACCCACACACGTGGCATTTATTGAGTGCTTACTGTATGTGAGCCGCGAATTAAGTCCTTTCCGTGGATTTTTTTCAATTTTTCTTCACAGTAGCCCTGGAGATTGACATAATATTACCTCTATTTTACAGATGAGGAAACAGAGGTGCAGGGAGGTGTTTGTTCAGTATCAGTGTACATGGTAGACCCAGGATGTGATAAACACAGGAGAATTGATTATTAATTTATATAAATAAGGGAAACTAGCTACCATTTAGCTACCTGCTAAATACTCTGTTCATCATCTCCATTCCCTAGAATAACTGTGCAAGCCACACTTTACAGAGGAGGAAATGGAAAGCCAGATGGGTTTAGTACAGTGCTCAGGGTCCTGTCACTAGAAGGGGCAGGCTGGGATTAGAGCCAGCCCAGCTGATTTCAGAGGCTCTTAATCTCGGTGTTGGCCATACTCTTCGTGAATGAGCGCCTACCTTTGGAGCTGATCTGAGACAGCTTGTGATCATCTGCTTCTTAGCTCCTCTGTAGTTCTGGGGACCCCCACACATACACATTCAGTGCCTGGGATGATTCCTCAGGTGCCCCAAGTCTCGCCTGGGGGCCATGCAGCCCACCAGTATCCGGGGCCTGCTGCTCTGCTTGTACCCATTGTCTGGTGACCTGGGCACCGTCCTGCTTCCCAAGCCCCCAGTGGCGTATTCTGCCTCTCTCTGCTCCCTTGCCACCCGGAAGCTGGCTCACCATGGGCTCTTGTCTCCTGTCAGCTCCTGAGATGGTAAAGGGAGACCCCATCGGCTCTGCCACGGACATCTGGGGAGCGGGTGTGCTCACTTACATCATGTGAGTGCCCCCAGGCCCCACCCTCTGCTTGCACCCCCACGTCCCCACCCACACATGCATGTGCACTAGTCATGCACACATACACACATGCATGTACACACACAAATATCCAGGTATCCTTGTCCCCGAGTGCTGTGCCCCTAGAAATCCCCACACTACTGTCCCCCTGGACCTGTGAGTTGACCCTCAATCTGCATCTCTTAACTGAACTGTCTCCTCTGCAGGCTCAGTGGACGCTCCCCATTCTATGAGCCAGACCCCCAGGAAACAGAGGCTCGCATTGTGGGGGGCCGCTTTGATGCCTTCCAGCTGTATCCCAACACATCCCAGAGTGCCACCCTCTTCTTGCGAAAGGTCCTCTCAGTACATCCCTGGTGAGTGGGTCTCACACCTGCCAGCCTCCCAGCATGACCTTCTCCCAGCCTCACACTGCCCTGGCCCAGCCCACACCTAAGCCCCCCAACTCCTACCCCACACCAATAATACACTGCTGCTGCTATTACTACGGTTACTACTCCTACTTCTCCTAAGTGGCTGTTCTGCCACCATTTAAAGCCCGTAACAGCCCTATGACACAGGCAGAATCATTGTCCCCATTTCAGAGACTGGGAAACTGAGTCCCAGAGATGTCCAGGCTCATTCCCTAGGGATGAATCCAGGATTGGGAGTCCTGTCTCTGGGAGGGTGGAGTCTGTCCTCCTCTGGGAGCCATGCCTCCAGCCTCACTGTCCCTGGCTTGGCCTGGCAGGAGCCGGCCCTCCGTGCAGGACTGCCTGGCTCACCCGTGGCTGCAGGATGCCTACCTGATGAAACTGCGCCGCCAGACACTCACCTTCACCACCAACCGGCTCAAGGAGTTCCTGGGCGAGCAGCGGCGCCGCAGGGCCGAGGCCGCCACCCGCCACAAGGTGCTGCTCCGCTCTTACCCAGGCAGCCCCTAGCGCCTCGGACCACAGCCCGGCCTTGCGGGCTTCGACTTGGGGTTCCCGCTGACGCCCCGGGACATTCCAGGGCCCCCGTGGAGCCGGGTGGGCCCAGGGGGGCTTCGGACACCACCAGCACCAACATCCGGCCGGGCTATTACCTCATGGACCTGTGGGGACAGAGACCCTGGGCTTCGGCCAATGCCACCCAGCTGGAGTCAGAGCCGGAGACCCATGGGCCAGGCTGGGTGGAGTCAGGATCAGGTCAAGAGGGACAAGGAGGGAATGGGCAAGTGAGGAAAAGAAGCTGAGGCATAGGGAGGGGGAGACTCTATGGAGGTTCCGGGGGAGGGAGACTGAGCATCTGGGGGAGAACCAACCCAAGAGGGTGTGAATGAATGGAGAGGAGGAAATGGGGGAAGCCCGGGGTGTCTACAGGCCAGGGGCTGGGAGTGTCACTGAAGCAGGGACAGGACGTGGAGACAGTGCCAGAGAGCCAGAGGCAGTAGGTGAGAGAGGGCAGCGAGGTGGGAGAGGGAGAGGAGAGAGGACTCAGGTGGGGGCGCGCGGCCAGCTGCCAGCCTCCCCAGAAGGAGAAGCGTGGAGGGCTGAAGGCTGGAGGCGGGGTCTCAAGCCAGCAGCGCTTTCCTCCTATCCCGGTGAACGCAGCGCTGGGCCCTCTGCGCTGGCCCGAGGATGTCCCCACCGCCTCTCTGTGGCCTTCACCCTCCTTCTCATTCATATTTATTTATTTATTGACTTTTATGAAGTCTCCCTGCCATCCAATCCCTCTTGCCTATGTTGTCCTGACCATCCCCACCCCACCCCCAGCCATCCAGCTGTCTGTGCAGCTGTCTGTCTATCTGTCACAAGGAAAATAAAAACAGCAAGCAGCAGGACCTATGTGTGTGGTCTATGGGGAGGGATGACTGGGGGGTACAGCGCGTACACAATGCCAGGGTACTGGGACGGGGCATTCCAGCCTTTTCTGGACCAGTGAGAACCGAGGTATACCACCTAGCACCTTAGGACCTTCCTCCCCTGCCCTCTGACCCTCCTGGCCCCTCACCTGTCCCTTATTCCTTGAGAAAGGAAAGATGTGGGTGTGTTTCTCCCTCTAAAGTTTCTGAAATCCTGGCAGGACCACTGAATCCCCACCCCCAGCCTCTAACTATATGGGTGGCCCCGACTTCTTCTCACATGTTCCATCATCGCAATGGGAGGATGCTGGGCTCTGGAAGGGACCAGCCCACACCCCCATCCTGGCTCAGCCTTCTTCACTCTGTTCAGGGGACAGGGCAGCTCTGTCCTGACCCCTGGAGCAGAGGGGGTTTCATCATGATGATTGGTGAGAGCAGATGGTGAAAGAGCTGTAGAGGAAAGCAGGGCAGGCTCATGCGCCCACGCTCTGTGTCAGAGCACCAATCAGCACACTCACACCAATCAGCTGTGAGTGCCGTCAGTGCGCCTGCTGCGATGGGGCCATAGATAAGGATTTTCTTGGGGCCCAGGGACACTAAGTCTGGCCCTTCTTATTCCCACGGCAAGCCAGGGATCCACTGGGTGCTAAGGTACCTTGACTCTAGCGGCCCTCCTGCAGTGCCACAGAAGGATCACTGGGTCCTGTAACTGGGCTGCCCTGCCCTGAGGTGGATGGAGGGGGAGCCAGTTCTTGTGTCCAGAGGGACTGTGCCCCACTGTCCCTCCCCAGACTGAAAACTCTGTTCTTGGCCATGTAAAAGGAATAAAGCCTTTCACCGTGAGCACATTGAGCTGGTGCTGGTGTGTTGCTGATCAAGTTTGAGGCTCCCTTGGCTGTAGTCCAAACCACCTTTTGCCCAGCCCAGCCTCTCTGGCTTCTCAGGACACAAGGGAAGAGCCAAACCCCATCATCATAAAATAACAGAATATTAGGGCCAGCTGGAAGGGGCCAGAGAGCCACCTTTACCACCCGCCATTTTAGCGATGAAGATATACAGTTTGCCTGTGAGAGTCTCTAATCCCCTACACACTGCAAGTGTTTTCATATAAAAATGAGGTGCCTGAACTCATATCTTGATAAATGGTAAAATTCTTCTCCCGTCCCCCCTCTGATCTTGAGCTTCCCTCTCATCTCCATTGGAAATGGCATGTGAACTGCTTGTTCCAAACCCGGAGGAGCAAAGGTAATTTATGTCAACAGAGCCGTGTCAAAACTGCTCTGATCAAAAGCTGACAGCGCTCCACACCTGGGCAGGCAGTTACAGTGAAGGGAAGCAAGGCTTATCTAGTGCCCTGGCCTGGGTGGACTGGACTCCAGGCAAATCTTAGAGGAGTTAGCCCCCTCACCCCCGGTGGTCTGATGCCCCTATACACCAGCTTATGCCCAGGGAGGGAGCTTGGGCAGACCTAGAGGGTCAGAGTCAGTGCCAATCTCCAGGGACAGTGTAGCGCAGCCAGACCCTACGATGTCCCGTGGAGGGGAGTGTGGGAATGGGGCAGCAGGAGGGGTGGCTGTTCTCAAAAATCCTTAAGGTCCCTTCTAGGTTTATCTGTTTACCACCAGGAGGCACAGCGTGGAAATGACAACCCTAGACTCCTGGGGTTGGGGGGAGTAAGGTGTTTCCAGATTGGTCCTGACTGCCACGTGGGCCTCTCATAATTGGCTAGCTGGACAGTGAAGCCCATCGCCACTCTGGCTTTATTCAAGGGCACCTCCAACAAACACTCACACCCCTTAACTGACTGTGTCCAGGACCCACATGTTGTCTCTCTCTCCAGAGACTGACCTGAGTGTAAACTTCCCCAGCAGGGAGCTGAGTCTCCTGTCGACCTGAAGCTGTGCCTAGTTCTCCTGGAAGTGAGATGGATAGCCCCTGCTCTGGGAAGGGGATGGGGCCATGCCCAGCTGCCCAGCTCTCTGGGTGCTGACGTATGATGCACCCCAGAGCCGCCCAGGTTTCCCCTGAGGGCTGCCCCAGTGGCTGAGCTAGCATCCCAGGCATCCTCAGGCTAAATAAGGAGACTGTGTGGGTCAGGGAATGGAGGCTGGGTCCCCGGGGGCTTGGGGCAGCCACGCCAAAGAAGGCAAGGAGGGGAGCCATGTATAAAACCTGGGCCTGGGGCTGAACAACTACCCGTGCCCTGGCCCTGCCGTTTGGAAGGCCATGCCGCCTGCCACCCAGCAGGGTGAAGCTGAGCCCTCACAGCGAGTCTAGATCTTCAGGTCAGCCTAGACACTCTCACATAGGGGGATGTTCTGAACCTACAGGGAAAAGGCTGAAATTCGGAATCTCTGTGTCAGCCTAGACCTCTTTGTTTCCTGCTCCCCAGCTCCTGCCAGAAAACCAGCGGCTGTGTTCTGCTCCGCTGCGGCCCCTCCCCCTGGATGTATGCTGGATATCAATGACCCCCAGGTTCAGAAAGCAGCCATTCGCATCCAGGCCTCTTACCAGGACCACAGGTAAGGGGGAGCTCTGGAGAATTGCTGGAGGA
Organism: Bos grunniens; assembly: GCF_055505025.1. Taxonomy (NCBI): domain Eukaryota; kingdom Metazoa; phylum Chordata; class Mammalia; order Artiodactyla; family Bovidae; genus Bos; species Bos grunniens. The sequence goes on along the minus strand of NC_141166.1, from coordinate 29,389,562 downwards.
AGGGAGCTGGAGCTGCAGAACGCTCACGACTGCATTTGGGGGATGGGGGTAGACTGTATTTGGGGGGTTGGGGAGACTGATGCTGAAGCTGAAACCCCAATACTTTGGCCACCTGATGCGAAGACCTGACTCATTGGAAAAGACCCTGATGCTGGGAAAGATTGAAGGCGGGAGGAGAATGGATGGATGGTTGGATGGCATCACCAACTCGATGGACACGAGTTTGAGTAAGCTCCAGGAGTTGGTGATGGACAGGGAAGCCTGGCGGTGCTGCACTCCATGGGGCCGCAAAGAGTCGGACACGACTGAGTGACTGAACTGATACTGACTGAGCACAGTGTCATGTACCTGTAGGGTCACTGGACTTAGAGTAGAGCGGTTTCTGAGGGGTGGAGGGGTGGCTGCCAGAGAAGACAATTTTACTAACAATTCAGGAGCGGCTGCCTTCCCTACCCACCCCCACACGTTTAAGGGTCTAGTGGGCTGGGTGGTGGATGGGGAGCAAGGGATGCTGTACGGATGGACAGGGCTGCAGGTGGGCCCGGGCCGTGTCATGAGAGCTTGGGGCCTGACTTGGACCGTGCGGGTAGGTCCTGGAAGGAGCTGCGCGAGAAGGGGCCACCGAGATTGTTGGAGCCGCTGAAGGACGTGGTGCTGCTGATGGAGGGCGGCGCGGCGAAGCTGACTTGCCGCGTTTCGGCTTTCCTGGACCTATTCATCCGCTGCGGCAAGGACCGCAAGGAGCTGCGCGACGGGCCCAAGTGTCGTTATGTCTTCAAGGACCCTGACGTAGTGGCACTGGTGGTGCACGATGGCGAGATGGCAGATCTGAGCCAGTACAGCGTCAACGTAACCAACCCCTTCGGCCAGTGCTCCTCGGCGCGTATCCTTGTGGAAGGTACTACGCGCCCTGGGGGCAGCGTCACCGCGCGGAGTAGCACCAGTTGGCGGGCGCCCACAGCCTGGTCTTGCTGCGCTTACCGCTGGGCCTCCCCGAGTCCGCCTGGGGATGTGGCCCAGCCCCCGCACAGCCTGAGCCGCAGACCAGGGCGCAGCGCCGGCCGTGCGCGTACTCCTTTCCTACCCACAGAATTCCATCCCATCCAGCCTATGAAGTCCGCTAAGCGCTTCAGTCACGCTATTCCAGGGCCCCAAGGTCACTGCGAGCCAGAAGCAGAGGCAGGGTTAGAGCCCTGGTCTTCTGGCTCTCAGCCCAGGGCAATTTCCGAGGCATCGCTAGATGTGCGAACATTTCCAGATTTTCAGCCCTAGAATCTCTATTGATCCTTCTTCATTAACCTCTGCGAAGGGCGGGATTAGTCCCGCTTGACAGTTGAGGAGATGATGCCCCAGCGAGGTTAAAGACCTGCCCACCATCACACAGCGAGCTTAAATCCATCTAGTATTTAGAGATGGGTATTAGCTGGGGAGGTGATGCCCTGCCTGCCTCATCTCTAGGTCCTTTTACTGGGTGGCAGTCCCTCTCCCTTCCTCTAGTTCCAGCGAAGATTCAGAAGGGATCGGATAAACACTAAGGCGCGCAAAGGCGCCAAGGTAACGCTGATTGCCGAGATCCTGGGTAAGCCTGCGCCCGACGTGGCCTGGGCCAAGAACGGGGAAGAGAAGAAGACTACAGGTGAGGGCGAGGACTTGCGCAAGGACAGCACCTGGAGCGGGAGCTTGGGCGGGGCGGGGGTCCAGAAATTGGCGGGAGTGGGACGGGGGCGGGGAACTGGGAGGCGAAGAATGGAGTTCAGTACCCCGGGCGGAACCCGCGTAAACTGACCCCAGGCCCTGCCCTCCCCTTCTTCCCATCTAGAGTGTTCTTTGAGATCGGCAGTACCACCGCGACGCTGACTATCCGCCAGGCCACGCCGGAGGACAGCGGCAAGTACGAGGTGTAAGTGGAGAACAGCCTGGGCATGGACCATCCATCGCTCGCGTGGATGTGGCCTGAAAGGAACCCTCAGACCCGTCGCCCTGGCCGGAGCCCCGGGTGGGTGGGTCAGACCACCCTCCTTCATCTTGCTTAATAAAGCTGCTCTCTGACCCTCGGCGTCTATTCTGTTCTTTTGAGACGCCATTTCCCCTGCACTTGCACCCACGCTTATTCCAGATCAACACACCAAGGTCACAGAAAGTTCGGATCAGAATGTTTGGAAGGTGCCTAGTCCAGTGGTTCATTTTGCAGACAGGGAATCTGAGATATGACTTCTCTCACGGTCAAAAAGTTCCTGCACTACGAAGTCTATCACTTGCCTTCTCTTCGTTTGCATAGCTCAAGCCCCACCTTCTCCTGGGGGATTTGCACTCTGGCCCCGTCCATCTCAAGACTGGCCACACTCCCTCAGGTCTCTAGCCTCGCTCTTCCCTGGGACCTGGCTCTCTGCTTTGGCTGATACCCCTGGGCCTTTTCCCAGACAGCTCAGGGCCTAATCTTAAATTCCAATCTCAGTTTCTCAGGCTCCATTCTTCTAATTTGGATCCGGCCCACTAGATTCCTTGGCCAGGCCCCCGTGCTCTCCCATAAATCTCACCTCCTGGCTCTTGGTAGAAAGCAAGAGGATAGTTAAGAACTACAATTCCCGGCAGACTCTGCGAAGGAGTTCTCGCGAGTTGCGAGAAGACACGTGCGCGGAAGGAGTGAGCAGTAGCGGGCGACAGATCTAGCGAAAGGGGACTAGTGGTAAAGGGAGCTGATGGAGGGTTGCCGAAAGGATTAGCGGGCAGAGGACGGTAGACCGAGAGCGGCTCGGAGGTCTCGACTGACTCTCCGCCCTAACGCTCTTGTGTTGGTACCACAATCTCTGGCTGCGCGAGGCTAGGATTTATTAGTCAGTTGTGGGGTTCAGAGGGTCAACAATCAGTTCTCCGAATCCAGAGATTCAGTACTTGTCGTCAGTATCGGTGCTCAGGGCTTGGTAGGTTCGGTGTTTGGGACGCTAAAGGAATCTGTCTTTTGATTCGGGGTTCATCACCTAGAGGTTTGTTTTAGGATTCAGGTTCAGCCTATATAGGTTTATTTTAAATTGAATTTGGGATGCATTATATACGCATCAGTGTTAGTTCAGTACTTGGGAGGCATTCTTAGGATTGTAGTTAGATATTTGGGACTCAGGGTATGAGGTTCAATATTCAGGGTTCACTGTTGGGGTACAGGGCTTAAGATCTAGTCAGGATGCAACAATGGGAATTGATGGGTTTGGAGTTTAGGTTTCTTGAGGTTTGAGATCTGAGAAGGGTGTATCTTGCTGAGTTTCTGAGTTTGCTGAATCTGAGGCCAGAGAGAAGACTGTTAGGGGTCAAATTGTGGGGTGTGAATTTCAGAATTTGGGTGGATTCATTGTGGGGTTTGAAGGCCAGCTGGAGTCTGGGCTGGGATTTGAGTTGTGTGAAATATATGAGGTGTTGTGTCCCAGGCAGGTGCATATTGAACTTTGGATTTACATCCTTGGAGAGGGCTAAGTGTTACTATTTGGGGTTTGGGGCCTAGTTAGGATATGAATCAGGTTCCTGGGTTGAGGTGTGAGATCTGAGCCTAACTTCTCTGTTGGGATTTGAGGTTTAGGTAGCAATCGCCATCATGCTCAAAGCTGTGATCCTGATTGGAGGCCCTCAAAAGGGTGAGGAGCCAGGGGAATGAGGGGAGGAGGTTGGGCTGAAGTGGTTGACTGGGTGGGTGCAGAAGGAAGCAGGAAGCTGAAATGTGCTTCTTTCTCCTCTCCCAGGGACTCGCTTCAGGCCTTTGTCATTTGAGGTGCCCAAACCCCTGTTTCCTGTGGCGGGGGTGCCTATGATCCAGCACCATATTGAGGCTTGTGCCCAGGTAACCCCATAGGCTCTCCTCTCCCACTTCACTTCCTGCTCATCTCCTTCATCCATATTTCCCCCTTTTCCAACCATGACTTTCCCACAAGGCATAACTTCAGGGACCACCATTTACAAATGAAAATGTGAATGTTGCCCCCTGGAGTTGTTCTGTACGGATGCCCTCCTGTCTTCCCCTAACCTAGTCTCTCATCTGGCCTCGTGCTCAGATTCTGCTCCTATTTTTAAAGCATGAAATGTGAGATCAGGCAAAAATCTTAGAGACAATTTAACGCTGTAGCTGGGGGAACCTTAATGATAGCAAAGCACAGAACTCATACCTTTGCTCACTGAGGAGCTAATTTCTTTATTGCTTTTGGTATTGAAGCCGGCAGGGTTTTATTTGAATCTAGTTTCTACTTGCTGTAAGAACATGAGCAAATTTCCTAGTCTTTCTGAGCCTTAGTTTCCTTATTTGTAAAAACAGAGATGATTAGACCTGCTTTGTGAGATGGCAAAGCTTGCAATCGTGTTTGTAAAGTGCCTAGTATAGTATAGGTGCTTGATAAATTATATCCTCATCTCAAGCTCAGATTGACAGATAATAAATATGGGGTGCGGGGAGTGAATGGGTTATTCTTTAACACAGCTTGGTAGGCAAAATCTTCCCTAGGGTGAGCCCCAGTTCAGATGTGAGAGGTCAGGGGATAATAGAATAATAAAAGATGAAAACATCAGGGACTGAGACTTTCTCCAAACTTCCTCATTGTCCAGAGGAGGAAACAGGCCAGAGTGGTAAAGTGAGTGCCCAGGGGCTCACAGCTGAGAAGGAAACTGTGGTCTCCAGACTTCGCAGCCAGCACCCGGGATTTCTCCCCGTTTTCATTCTTTCCTATCAGATATTTTTTTCTTCCAACCTCTTCTTTTATGCCTAGGTCCCTGGGATGCAGGAGATTCTGCTTATTGGCTTCTACCAGCCTGATGAGCCCCTTACCCGGTTCCTGGAAGCTGCCCAGCAGGAGTTCAACCTTCCCATCAGGTGTTTGTGCCCATGGGTGGTGTGGGGGTTGGGGGGCAGTGCCCTAAACTTCTGGTTCTTGGGAGTGGGGTCCATCCACTGGACTTTACCTCACACACTAGGAGGATTCTTATTGGGGAATCTGTGAATCCCTGAGTTTATTGAGTTTCTCTGTGGACCGCAGGCAGGTGTACCTCTGGGAGCAGGAGGAGTCAGTTACCCAGGCTCCTCATATCTGTCTCTTCTGATCTCACTGAGCTGGCCCTGGGGTCCCTGGGGACAGGTACCTGCAGGAATTTGCCCCCCTGGGCACAGGGGGTGGTCTCTACCATTTCCGGGACCAGATCCTGGCTGGAAGCCCTGAAGCCTTCTTCGTGCTCAACGCTGACGTCTGCTCCGACTTCCCCTTGAGCGCCATGTTGGATGTCCACAGACACCAGCCACACCCTTTCTTGCTCCTTGGCACCACGGTGAGAGGGCCCCAGGGGGCTGGAAGGTGCCAAGGGGGTGTGATCCAGAAATGTTTCTGGAATGCAGGGGTCGGGGAGGCAGCCCAGGGGGTTGGACTGGGAACGGGCGTCAGGATGGAGTTGTGCTAGAAACCCCAGGAGCAGTGGAGATGGCGGTGGAGATCCCAAGCCCTTTGGCTGCTCAGCCGCAGGGAGCGGGTGAGGGGGTGGCGGCAGCTATCAGTTCTCACCCTTGCTGCAGACAGAAGCCCTGTCTGCCATGGAGATGCGTGCCAGGTGCTATAGGAGAGGGAAAGAAAGACAGAGGAAATAGACCCTGCTGCTCTGGAGCTAGCAGGTCACTGTCTGTGTGTGTCTTTCAGGCTAACAGGACACAGTCCCTCAACTATGGCTGCATTGTGGAGAATCCACAGACGCATGAGGTGAGAGCAGAGAGGGGGCTGGCTGGGTGCTTGCTCTGGGAATGAGAACATGGTGATGAGTGAATGAGGCATGAGATAGGAGACAGGCGTGGGAGGAGGGGGTGAAGGGCCTGTGTGTGTCATCATTCTCCAACCACTCCCCCTCTGGAAATGCTGCACCACTCTGGGGTGGGCCCCACTCTTGTCAAACAGGTGGGGTATGTCCTCGGTCGTTCATCTTGTACCCCTTCTAGAGAGATTGCGAGAGTGAAGGCGTCACAGATAAATGATTGGGGTGCTGTGAGAGCACAAAAAGAGGCCCAACCCAGCCTTGCCTGGCTGGGGGAGGGGAGGGCTACATGGAAAAGATCTGTTTAGATGAAGGAGACGGGAATGCATTGCATGTAGAGGGACCGGCATGTGCAAGGGCCCGGAGGCAGGAAGCCACGTAGCGTCTCCAGAATTACGGAAGTCAGAGCACAATCAGCAAGGCGGAGAGTCTCTGTCATTGTTTGTGAAGCTCCCTGAGCCTGACTTTCACATACCCCTTTTATTTGTTCCAGCTTTAGTATTAAAAATACATGTATACACACATGTGCATGCATAAATTTTATTTTGAAGTTTTGAGCTAGGCACTAGCTAGGTGTAAGAAAAGTAGAGCTGAAGGACAATCCCTGTTTCTAAGGATCTCAGACTAGTGGGAAACCCAGCCATCACAAATGATACTAGTGCTATGTGAGGTGTGGCCAGAGGTCAGGGGTGCCCGGATCTGAGAAGCCAGCTCTGGGGCAGAGTGGACTCACACTGGGTTTTGAAAGCCTAGTTTTTCAGATGAAGAGATGGGAAGGGGCATTCCCAGAGCAGGTATGCGATAGCATGGAGTTGTGTTCCGGGAACACTGGGAAGTGGGGAGGAGAAAGGCATGTAGTTCAGACTTACCTTGAAGGTGAAGGCCAGCAGCCGGGGGCAGTCTGCGTTGCAGGAAGACCACTCTGGCAGCAGGGAGGACCTGGAGCTCAGGGGGTCTTAGAGGTGGTGGCAGTGGCCTCTCCTCCCCTAGCCCCAGCCTACTCTGTCCTCAGGTCCTGCACTATGTGGAGAAGCCCAGCACATTCGTCAGTGACATCATCAACTGCGGCATCTACCTCTTTTCCCCAGAAGCCCTGAAACCCCTCCGGGATGTCTTCCAGCGAAATCAGCAGGATGGGCAACTGTGAGGCAGGCCCCATGACCCTGTGACCCCAAGTGCCCCTGGTCACAGACCACCCCCCCCCCCGCCACCTGCCCCCAGTCTCTGCAGGCTCCACATCCACCCGCTCACCTTCCTTGTCCTTCTTGTCTCCACTTGTCATCTCCAGCCGAGCCTCCCTGTTCCTCCCTTCCTAACCTCATTCTGTCCCTCTTCCTTATCCATCTCAGTTCCTCTTCTGTCACTGCCTGCCCACTCCCCTCCTGGTCCATTTCTCTCAAGCCCTGAGTGTCCCAGAGATGCCTTTCCGAACAGACGGCAACACACACACATGGGTGCACACAGGCGTGTGTGTGTGCACACATGTGCACGCGCGCGTACACCCATACTCTCAGGCCCAGGCTCCCCCTGGAGCACAGTGCCCCGGAGCCCTGTTCATCATCAGCCACAGCCCAGGGTCGTCGTCCTAGGCTGGGACCTGCTCCTTCTGTGGATCCGTGCCTTCACTCTCTCCTCCCCTGCCCATCTCCCATCTCATGCCTCATTCACGCATCACCATCTTCTCACTCCCACCCATCTCTGCTTTTCTCTCCATCTCTCCTGGCCTCTCTGTTTCTGCTGAGCTGGCATCTCCACCATCTCTCTCTCTCTCCCTCTCTTTCTGTGACTGTCTCTGCCCTCACCAGCTGCCTTCCTCTGGGGTGAGTCTGTCTGTGTTTCATTCCATCCAGTTGAGAGGGAGGGCGGATGGCGGGGAGAATGGGAAAAGTGGGGAGAACCTAGGTCTGGTCGAACTCCCTCTGGATGTAGGGCAGGATGGGCAGCAGGTCTGTGCCTGGGGACATAGCAATTCGGGGGGTGGGGGTGGAGAGAGGCGGGTGATGTGTGTGAGGGTGATAGGAGAGCTTTCTGAGATGTGAGCATCCTTCTGGAGCAGATCTGACCAGACCTGGAGAGGTGGTGGGATTCTCTCTGATCCCTGTCCCCAGGAGATTGTGTTGGCCCCCAGTCGGGCTCAGCTGGGGAACTGATGTCAGCATCTCTCCCTCTGTGCCAGGGAGGACTCTTCAGGCCTATGGCCCGGGGCAGGTACCATCCGCCTGGAGCAGGACGTATTCTCCGCCCTGGCCGGGCAGGGCCAGATCTATGTGCACCTCACTGACGGGATCTGGAGCCAGATCAAGTCCGCAGGGTATGGGAGTGGCCTCTGATGGGGTGGTTGGGTCATCTGAGACTTTGGGGCAGTGGGCGCAGGCCCTGCTGGCCCCTGAGCCCCCATTCCACTTTCTGGCCCCCAGCTCAGCCCTCTATGCCTCCCGCCTCTATCTGAGCCAGTACCAGCTCACTCACCCAGAACGCCTGGCCAAGCACACGCCAGGGGGTCCACGGATTCGAGGTACCCATCCTGCCCCAATCCATAACCTTTGCCCCCCAGCTCAGCCCCCCTCCCCTCTGAGCTGTGACTCCTGGTCACAGATCCAGAGGTGAAGTCTCAGTCCCACACTCCCTGAACCAAGTGTGGTTTAGGGGCATTTGTCCCCAGTCCTTTCTTCTGCTTCTAGGAAATGTTTACATCCACCCGACTGCTAAGGTGGCCCCATCAGCGGTGGTAAGCAGTGGCCCAGCCCAGAGGAAGGGAGGAAGGGAGGTGGCCATCAGATGGTAGGGCGGTACAGATTCTCCCGAGCTCAGGGTGGGGTCTCTCCTTCGTGCACAGCTTGTAGGGTGGCCTCAAGCAGGTCCCTTCCCCTTTATCTTTTCTGTGAGGGGACTGGATTTGGAGCCCTCCAAGGCCTATGGTTGTGCTTTCTCCACAGTTGGGCCCCAACGTCTCCATCGGGGAGGGGGTGACCATAGGTGAGGGTGTGCGGCTCCGAGAGAGCATCGTCCTCCACGGAGCCACACTGCAGGTAGGCATCCAGGCCCACGCTGCCCACGTGGCACCCCCAGAGGCCAAGTGGAGGAGTGCACCCCATGGGCTGTGCATCTGGCCCCTCACTCCCTTCGTGCTGTTTGTCAGGAGCACACGTGTGTTCTGCACAGCATCGTGGGCTGGGGGAGCACCGTGGGGCGCTGGGCCCGTGTGGAGGGTACCCCCAATGACCCCAATCCCAACGACCCCCGAGCCCACATGGACAGTGAGAGCCTGTTCAAGGACGGGAAGCTGCTGCCTGCCATCACTATACTAGGTATGCTTCCCGGGGTGCTGGGCTGCGAGAAACTTCCACAGGTGATGGCCATGCCCTGTGGGAGCATTTGTGTGCCTGTGTGTCTGTGTGTGTATTCCTTGAGCAAACATTTACCCAGTATCTGCTGTGTGTCAGGTCCTGTGTGAGTCGCAGGGGGCACAGATGGGCAGTGAGGGGTCCCCCCCACCCCCAGATGGCGGTGGCCCCCAGCTCATTGCCCCTCACCTCCCCTCCCCACGGCTTCTCCCTGGTGCCCTGGTCCACACTGCAGGCTGCCGCGTCCGGATCCCTGCCGAGGTGCTCATCCTGAACTCGATTGTTCTGCCACACAAGGAGCTGAGCCGCAGCTTCACCAACCAGATCATCCTTTGAGGGGGCCTGCCAGAAGGCCCCCCTGAACTCCCATCTGCTCCCCTGAGGCTCCTGCCTGCCTGCGTGGCCAGCCTCTGTCCAGGCAGGCTCTCCACACGCGCACTTGCAGGGAGCAACGTGGGTGGTTGGAGGACTCTGGCCTCCCTCTCCACTCCCTAATAAACCCGGGTGAACCCTGGAGCCAGCACGGACTCCGCTTGTGCCTGGGCCGGGGGTGATGGTGGAAGGGGGGCAGCTGAGTCAGGCCCCCCCACATTAGCATTTAAATTGGAGTTGTTGCTGCGGGCTCATGAATAATGAATCTGGAGCCCTGGTAAATTTCCCCTCCTACAGCCTCAGCCTCTCTGCCGCTCTGGAGGAAGGCCCTCTAGGCTCCTAGCCTGCAGGCCCTGCCTTCACCCAGATGCTGGCTCCCTGTTCCCCTTCACTGGGCCTGGCTCAGGCTCCGGAGTGTAAGGGTTCCAAGGGGAAGGGGGAGGGATTTCAGTTGGCCAGTGGGGTGCAGGCGGCAGGCATGGGAATTGGGCCTGGGAGCCCAGGGCCCAAGGTTGGATCACCTGGTGTCCGGTCTCTTTGGTTCCTGCCCAGTCCCGGCCCGCTTTCCACTTTGCCAGCTCCATCTGCTCCCAGCTTGGCTTTTGGCGGGATGGGGGTATTCTCCCCCGCCCGAGGCCGGATCTCTTGTCCTCTAGTCCCTGGCAGGCAGGATGGGCCTGAGCTGCTGCCTTTCTCTCCAGAAGCACAGTGGGAGCTACTCCATTCTGGGAGGGGAGGAGCCCTGGCCACCTCCCACACTCTGGCTCTGCCCTCTTCCGGCAGGTGGGTGGGTAGGTGGAGGGTTCTCAGTCTTCCTTCCACATTCCTGAAGCCCCAGAGAAACCCAGCTCTCTCTGGTGTTCACCCGTGACCCCCGTGTGCCCCTCCTGGTGCCCCCCCCTTTCCCCAGCTGTGGGTGCAGAGCTTAGTTGCCAGATGAGCTGGTAATGATCGTAATCTGCTAATTGAGAGGAATCTAATTACCCGAAGAGACTGGGGGGGGGTGCAGGGCGTGGGTGGGAGGGAGGAGGGGGTCCTGGCAGCCAGCAGGGGTGGCAGGCAGCAGGGTGCCAGGGCCTTTATCAAAGCCCAGGATTTCAGAGCTTTGGAGCTGGGCACTTAGAAAGATGTGCTTTCTTTGGGGGGGGGGGGCGGAGCTGGGCTGAGGCTGACCTGGGGATTGGGCTAGGTGTGACCTCCTAGCCCTTGGAGGCCCCTGCAGGCAGAGTCAGAGCACCTGTGAAACAACCTTGGGGTTTCAGCACTCCTGATCTACAATACAGTCTGCCTTGACTCAGCTTCTTGCCTCGTTCCCACTCCTGGTCCCTCCAGTCTCTTCTCCAGGCCGGACCTTCTGTCGCCTCTGCGTAGGGTCCGCAGGGGGCTGCAGATGGCTCCTCTAGGCTGGGGTCAGCCCCTGAGGGAAGGGCTGGGAGAGGGGTGGGCCAGGGGGCCAGGGGCCCGGTCCCTTCCTCTCCACCCCCAGTCCTGACCCTTCTGTTCCGAGTGGTTGGCAGAGGCCATGGCAGCTTCATCATAAATATGATAATTTAATTATTTTCTCAGCAAAACACCGTGAAATCCAATAAGTCTGTGTCAGGCCCTGGCCCCCAGGAACCCCCTCCTGGGCCCAGTGGGGGTGGGGGCAGGGGCAGGGGCAGTGTTAAAAGTGGAGGGGGCTAGTGAAGCTGAGGTCTCTGTGGTGTGCCCCCTGCCCCAGGCAGAGCAGGTCACTGTTGTCTCTGTGCTGAGGTGCAGAGGGGGCTTCTAAGGAGAGAAGTTCCATTGCTCTCCACTCTCTTCAAGCCTAGTCTGTCTGGGAGGGGCCTAGTCCCCCTGCACCCCTAAGGGAACATCCCAGGACCCAGCACGTGGGAGTGTCCGGTGGGAATGTCCGGCCTCCTGAGGGGAGAGCGCTGGGGTCCCCCTTCACTACCTCCAGGACCTCATTGGCCCTGTAGGGGTAGGAGGGTGCTGGCCCCTGGGGAGAACGGAGGGAACTGGGGTGGGAAGTATGGGATGGTGGGGGGAGGGATGCGGGGGAGGGGTGTGCTCCTGCCATTAGCGCTTTTTTTTTTTCCAGTTTCCATAAAAAGATTATTCTGTAAAATCAGCGAGGGGGAGCGAGCTGGGGGCCGGGTGGGGGGGCGGCGGGTCCCTGGCACCAAGCTGGATGGGGTGACAGGAGAGCTGGGGACGGGGACTGAGGGGACTGAGCGTGGAGAGAAATTTGGACGGGCTTCAGGAGCCAGCCAGGGGGAAGAGGCCGAGCCAAGAACACAGACTGGGGGGAGGCCGGCCAGGGTGGGGTGCGGCGGGGACCGGGCCTCCTTCCCACCCCCGTCTCCATCCCCTCCCCCTGGCACTTAGCAGCCATTATCGGGGGAGCAGATTGCAGCCCCTCCCCCTCTCCGGGAAGCCGGCACAGCTGGGGCCCCGCCACATCTGCCGCATCAGCACGGAGCACAGCTGGGTGTGCCCAGAGCCGCGCTCCCCAAAACACGACGTGGGGGCGGGGGTCCAGGGAGAGCCCAGACCCCCTGAGACAGACACACTGACACCTCTGCCAACAGACACAGACTCCTGGAGGCGAAGCTACACCCACCGCCACACAGGCTCCCTCGTGCGCGGAGACGGGAGAACTGACAAACGTGCAATTACTCTGCCCCGCCCGCCGCCCTCGCGCCTTCCGCCGCCTCCTCCCCTTCCTTCCCTCGGGGCTCCCCTCCGCCGCCCGGGCCACCTCTGAACCGCCCTCGGCCCTCGTCCGTAGGGATCAGGGATTTCTCCCTCCCCAGACACCCTTCAGGAAGGTTTGCAGAACAGGTGGGTGGCGGGTGGTAAGGGGCATCGTGTCTGAGGCTTGAGCTGGGAGAAGCCACTGTCCCTCTCCGTGCCCACGCCCTTACCCACAGAGAAATCCCCCCTCCGAAACACTGGTCCTTGCCACCCTGGACGTAAGTGGGAGTCTCCATCCCCCGGTGGGCTGGCGGGGCACCCTTGATTGTGGTCAAGGTCCCTTGTGACACGGTTTCCACTGGCCGCCTCAAGGAGGCGCTTCGTGTCCAGTCCAAGTTCTAATCAGAGCTCGGAGGCTCCCAGGGCCGGCCCCTGCCACCCGCCTCCCCAGCAGTCTTCAGTAGCCTCCCACTCCCAAGGAATGCCCCTCTCCACTCAGCTCTGCCACCCCGAGAGCAGCGTATGGGGGCTCCATCAGTGGCGGAAAAGTCCCCCACCTCAGCAGAGATGAGCAGGAAGACTCCGTCCTCTCCCCACTCCTCAACCAGGCGACGACCACGTCTGGTCTCTGGTTAAATCCTGCCCCCTCGCAGCCCTAGTTTCCCGCACTCATCTTCTGGGCCCCGGGGTCCGGCCCTCAGCCCTCTCCTCGCCTCCCCCCACCCCGCCCCCGCCCCCGCCCTGGCCCCTCGGAGCTTTAATCCCTCCCGCTGCCGTACCGCCTTATCTGCTCCCAGCAGCTTTCACTGCTGCAAAGCCCTCTCCCCCCTCCTTCCCTGGATCTTCTTCCTCCTCCTTCCACGTCCTCTCTTCTCTCTGACCACCCCCCCACCCCGGCCTGCCTCTGCCTCTCAGGCCCCTACGATGACTCCTGGCTGCCACCAGATAGAACGCCAGTGCCCTTGGCCCTCTCTCCAGCCTCAGCTCCGAGGTTGCCAGCTGCCTACCCGGCCCCACATTGGCTTCTCCCCACCCCAACCCTCCCGCAACAGACTCAGACTTGGTCAGCTTCTGACCAGCCGAGATTTTGCCCCTTTCTTCCCTCTCTGCCCTGCCTTCTCTGTCCCCCGCCCCTTGTTCCTCCAGCCGCCCCCTCGATCTCAGACGTGGTCCCTTCAACCTCTCGTCACCGACTGCCCCCACTGCCTCTACCTGGGCGGGCCCCCAAACCGGATGCGGGGCTGTCGGTGCCAGCCACAGGAGAGGAGTCAAGGCCGGGCTGACCCGGCCCTCGGACAGAGTAGGGGGGTGCGTAGTGCTGGTGGCCAGTGGGGGCAGGGCCCGGTGGCGGGACGCTAACCCTCTTCAGTTGCCTCAGATCACGTCCGGGCCTCCCCACCCCCTTCGCTGGGACTCTCATTAACCGCTTCTCCTGCCTCGTCCGCGGCATAAATAACCCAGATAAATCAGCCGCCGTCCGCCCCCCGCCCCTCGGCCCCCGCACAGCCCGTTTGTCACCGCTGCTCGCTCACCAGCCAGGACTGGCCCAGTCCCGGCCTCCGCCCCCCGATCCGTGTCCCTTTCCCACCCACGTCTGTCCCACACTGGCTGGTGCCCTGGGTGCCCAGCAGAGCCAGGCCTGGGACAGGTATCAGCTGGGCTGGGCAGGGTGGCAGGGGGTGTATTCTGGAAGCTGAGGGTAGCTCGGGGCTCGCTCTAGGACCATTCTGTCTAGGAGTTTGGGGGTCATGTCACCCAGGCTGGGAGTGTGAGACCCACGAAGAGGGGGGGTAAGGGGCAAATGCAGCTTAGCTTGGGGGTCCCGGCTGGGAGAAGAGGCAACCCAAGGCCTGGGGGCCAGGGGCAAGATAGCTAGGAACCCCCAAACTGGATCCTGAGAGGCCTCCAGGTCTACCTTCCGGAGCACTTTGCCCAAATAAAACCTCCATGCCCCCTACCAGGGGCTCTGAGTCAGAACCCTCCGGCCCTCCCTCACCTATCCGCCCCCCATTCCCAAGCCCTGGCTGGTCAGGCTGTACAGATGCCAATCTAATCGCTGCCTCAGTCCATCCACCGAGCTCTCTCTGTTGGGAAGCCTGCTTCAGCTGGGTGGGGATGGGTGGAGAACTGGACTGGGCAGTGGGACCAATGGGAGGGCGGAGGGCGGGCAGAGGACGACTGGCTAAGGCTTCACGTCCGGACCCTGCCCTCCCCCCTCCCCCCAACTCCTCCCCCCCAACCTGCACCCACATTCCCACCCCCAGAGTCCTGGGCAGCCCCTCCCCCCTTGCTTACACCCGGCCCCTGTCCAGCTAGCCACACTTGGCCCTGATGCTCACTGCAGGGGGCAGCCGGTCCCCTGGGAGTGGGTGGGAGAAGCACAGGGGAAAGGGAAGGGGGAGCTTGGGCGCAGGGCTGGGGGTGGGGGTGGGGAAGAAGCTGGGCCGGGCCCCAGGGACCAGCTGGGCAATGAGCCGGGGAAGCAGCCGGGAGGCTAAATGAGGGAGATTATCACCCAACTGCAGCCGGGCAGAGAGGGAGGCAGGCAGGGAAGCGGGGAGAGGGAGGGGAGAAGGGACGGGGGGCCAGAGGGGAAGGGGGTGTAAAGGGGATGGGGTGGAGTGACAGGGGAGGCTGGAGAGATGGGGGGGAAGACCAAGGGATGGGCTGGAAGGACATGGAGGGGCTCCCACTGAGCACAGCCATATTCCCGGGATCTGGGAGACTGGATGGTGGGGACTTGGGAACAATTGGAGACAGCTGGCTGTGGGGCAGTCGGGGAGCAGGGGTGGGGGCGCTTGCGGCTCACTGCTGCTCCACTTCACAGTGGCCTGGAGCTCCCCTCACCACCCTCTGCCCTCTGCCCCCTTTATCCCCCCCACACCAGGTTACCACCCGACTTCACTCCTGCTAGAGGCTGAAGGCTTCCTGACGCACCCTCAGGAGGAAAAGGGTGTGCTTTGGGCTTGCAATGGAGACCAGTTATGTTGGGGAGCACAACCTGTGTTCACAGGACAATTTAGTAACACACACGGAGTCCTGGGCGGCAACCAGTGCTGGGGGAGAGCTTGGGGGTAGCTCCCCGTTTTCTTGGCAGAGCCCCAGACTGAAGTAACCTTAAAAAAGCAATTAAATCACCTTTAAAAAAAAAAAAACCCAGTAAAGAAAAATCAATACCAGGAGAAAAGGGGAAAGAGAGGCTGGGGAGGACAAGGAGGTGGGGGAGGAAGGCTGGAAGGGTCTAGTGGTCTACAGGGAGGGGTGAGCACGGCAGAGGCAGCGATGAGGGCTGTTGGTGGTCACTTGGCGACTCTGAGTGCTAACTCAGCAGCTGCTCTCAGTACCAACCCCTGTCCCCTCTGGGACTTGGCCAGACAAAGCCCCTGGCCCCCAGGAGTCTGGGATCCTCAGAGTGAAGGAGCTGGCCCAGCCAAGGGCCCCTGAGGAAGCTACTTTGATGAGAGGCTGGGGCCAACCCCCACAGGGTGCCACACAGGGCTGGGGTTGTGTGTGTGTGTGTGCGCTCCACGCTTGGGTGACCTGCAATGGACACGGCCTGACCTGGGCTTCCAGCCAAGAGTGTGCAGAGCCCTTCCCTGCCCCCCTGGGGAGCCACCCCGGGCCCCTTTCCGGGGCAGGGCAGGCCTGCCGCAGGGGAGGGGTGGCTGCTGGGCAGCGGGTGGACCTCAGGCTCTAATCCCCGGCTGCTGCCGTTTCCCTCAGATCGATTCCCTTCTCACTTTTTTTTTTCAGCTGCTGGTTCCACGGCTCGGATCGATGGAGCCGCCTTCCCCGCCCCTCTGAGCTTCCTCTCCCTGCTGCTCATTAGCGCCCCGATTAATCAGCGCCCCCTTTCCTCTAGGGGACAAGTGCTTCTTCTCCCATGAGGGCTCTCACTTTCACACAAGGCCCCCCGCTCCCAGGGCACAGGCAGCTCACTGTGACCACCCCACCCTGGGGGTACCCCGGCATCGTCCCTTCTGGGCCAGCCACCATAGGCCCCATCCTGCCTCTCCTCAGCTAGGCATGGCCACCCCAGCGCTCTGCTCCTCTGCCCCTCTGCCTGGCACCCCCTGCGCCTGCTTCTTTAGGATTGCATTCCCTCTGATTCAAACCCAGCACATCTGGGTTCCCTCCAAACCCCCCATTTGGGCTTTTCCTGACCTCCATGCCATACCCTCTCCCCACATTATACATCCTCTGCTCCCTGGCCTGGCCACCCAACACGTTCCCTGCCCCCACCACAGGCCTGGCTGTGGCAAGGGATTTGGGGAATATTTGGGGAGGCAAAGTGGCCACAGATGCTTATGCTGGCCAGGGTGCCCTCTATCCCAGACACAGGAGAGACTGAGTTTGGGGATGGAGATGAAGTGGGGGAGAGGGCAGCCAAAACTGGAGAGCGGGCAGGGGCATGGTGGATGTTAAGTCTGGAGCAAAGCTCTAAGGAAGTCAAGTATCTTAATGGAGCCATCACTGACCCCTTGTCTGTCTTGCCTGCCATTCTCTGCCCTCCCCTCCCCTCCCTCATTCAAACAAGTGGCTTTCCCAAGGAGTTCTTTGGAAGGTGCTGTGAGTGGGGTAGCGAGGTCAGGAGGTGCTGGTGTTAGGAGTCAGGGAGGCCAGGAGGTGGGGGGATGGAGTTGGCTGACCCTTCTCAGGGTGTGGTCCAGAAAAGTGGCAGAATAAGCTAAGGACTCTGGGTGCAAGCCTCTTCCCTGGTGGCCTGGGAGTGGGGCCAGGTGGAGACCCCATGCGTGACGAGGGTGTAGCAAGAGTTTGGGGGCCTCCCGACGAGGTCCCAGGCAAGGACCGGAGATCCCTGTCCTGGGCTGGGGGCTGCCCCCCTCCCCTGGCCTGGCTCCTGCCGCCCGTGCCGCCGGTGAAACGCTGTTGACATGTCCTGAATTATTAAGCACGGGGTGGGCTCCGGAGCACATGCTGAGCGGAGCGGCTGGGGCTGCACGGCGTGGCAGAGCAGCGCTCGCTCCCTCGCTCACTCGCTCGCTCGCAGGGACACACGCAGGGGCTGACAGCTGTGCTGGTGCTGATAAGGGAAGCCACAAGGAGACGATCGAGGAGAGAGACAAGCGGCAGCAGAGGCAGCAGAGGCAGAGGCATCATCAGGGCTGCGGAGCTGCTGGGAGTGGGAGTGACTCCCCCACCTTGGGCCCCCACCCTGTCCCCATCCTCTTCCCCGCTTGCCCTGAGTTTAGAAGAGCCGCTGCTGCCACCACCGCCACTCCAGAGGGCACCGGGGGCTGCTGGCCAGGGAGGGACAGGGGCAGGAAGGCTCCGGCTGGTCCCAGCATCTGGGGACAGATGCCGATCGAGATTGTGTGCAAAATCAAATTTGCAGAGGAGGATGCGAAACCCAAGGAGAAGGAGGCAGGGGATGAGCAGAGCCTCCTGGGGGCCGCTCAAGGGGCAGCAGCCCCCCGGGACCTAGCCACCTTCGCCAGCACCAGCACTCTGCATGGGCTGGGCCGGGCCTGTGGCCCAGGCCCCCATGGACTGCGGAGAACCCTCTGGGCACTGGCCCTCCTCACCTCTCTGGCTGCCTTCCTGTACCAGGCGGCCGGCCTGGCCCGGGGCTACCTGACCCGGCCTCACCTGGTGGTGATGGACCCCGCTGCCCCAGCCCCGGCGGCCGGCTTCCCCGCCGTCACCCTCTGCAACATCAACCGCTTCCGGCATTCGGCCCTCAGCGACGCCGACATCTTCCACCTGGCCAACCTGACCGGGCTGCCCCCCAAAGACCGGGACGGGCACCGTGCTGCCGGCCTGCGCTACCCGGAGCCCGACATGGTAGACATCCTCAACCGCACCGGCCACCAGCTCGCCGACATGCTCAAGAGCTGCAACTTCAGCGGGCACCACTGCTCTGCTAGCAACTTCTCTGTGGTGAGTCCTGTCAGGCAGCCTGGCCAACCTAGGGTGGCCAGAGGCTGGCGGTGGGGGTGAGGGTGGCGTGCAGGGCATCCTCGACAGGGCTTCCCCTCCTTCTGCCGCCACAGGCTGGCCTCATGTCACCCCCCAGCCCGGTGTTTCCCTTGGGGCTCCCCAGCAGGGAGCAGTGGACGCTCCTGGGGGCTTACCCGGCGGCTGCTGCTGCTCCTCCACGGGCTCTCCGGCTGCCGCAGCGCCAGGGTCTGGGGGGCCGGGGGTCCTGGGATGGGCTCACAGGGGCCTGGAAGCCAGTCAGCTTGCTCGGAAGGGATGCACCAGGCCATAGCCAGACCAACTGACCCCTGCTTTTCTCTTACTCCCCTTTTCTTCTGTGGTCGCTGGATTCCTCCCCCCACCCCACCAAACAAGGGTGATGGGGAGAGCGTGTCTGGGGGCTCCAGCAAGGGAGGGACTCGGGGCTGCGTCTTGGGGAGCCGACCCGGCCGGCAGACTGGATAGAGCCGATCTTCGCGGACACTGGGTGCCAGTGTCTCCTGCTGTCCCTGTCTCTCACACACACCCCCTTTCACGAACTCCCTCACACATCCCTCTTTCATGCTCCCCTCCAGCTTCTCCCGCGGCCCAGGCCCTCCCTCCATTTCCTGGTTCTTGCTGCTCCCTTGCATGTCTCTAGCTCTTACACTGAGAATCACTCATTCACTCTCAGGAGCTTGGCTCACCCTCACTGCTGCCCCCGGCACACACGTGCATGCAACACACACACACACACACACACACCCCTACCACATGGGGACATAGTTCCTGCACACTCTCTCACTCACACTCAGCGTCCCTGTCGCTATGCTCCCGTGCACACCTGCACACCCACACACGCATCCAGAGCTACTCATCCACGTGCCCACAGCCCAGCCCTTACTCAGCTTCCCAGGACAGGGTCACCCCCTGGATGCCGACCCATCTTGTGACCCCAGCTACCTCAGCCCCTCCCTGCTCCGTCTCACATATGTGTGAATGCACGCAGACACACACACACACTCTCACGTGGAGGCGTGGAGCTGCCCTCCCATGCACACCTCCCATAATCCAGGTGTGTGAGGCGTGTGTGTGTGGGGAGGTGTGTCTTGTATGCTGTCTGTCTGTTGGTGCTCCGTTCACCCACAGTCACAGGCTGTCTGGTATTCCCAGGGCTTGGGATGCTGTCCCTGGTCCAGTTTACTCCTGGCATTATGCATGTGTGGAGCGTGGGGCGTGTGTTTTCATTCTTGTGACCGTGCCCAGCACATATGCAAATACATGGCATCAACATGGTGCCCATCCAGCCCAGGCTTTAAAGCCAGCCCCAAACGAGGCACTCTTCCTTGTCGTGACCTGGGCCCCCCACCCAGGGTCTCCTTCACTCACTGCCTCAGTAGCACCAGGAAATATGCTCCAGCCATGTTCCTGCCCCCACCAAGCCTGCAGCCTCGGGGTCCTCCTGCCGTGGGGTGGGGGCAGTGGGTAGAAATGGAGGAAGGGACGAGAAGGAGGATTGTGCTGAGAGAGGAATGGGGTGGGGGTGAGCACTAGCCCTGTGGTCCAACCACACACCCCTTCTTCCAGGAAAAATCACTGCTCTCAAAGCGATTGTCCCTAAGGAGTGTGTGAATGTGGCCTCTTGGGTCCGAGGGGCTCCTCCTGAGACATCCCCACCCGCCGGGTTGGTTGGGGGACAGAGCCCAGTGTCAGCAGGTGTTGTTGGGGGAGAAATCAATGGGGGCTTTGTGTCACTGAGTGGGAGTTTGTGTCCCAGGCCCCAGTGTGGGGGTGGAAGGAAAAGGGGAAGAGCGATGAAACCTCAGTGGGGAGGGAGAGATAGGGGTCGAGGAAGCAAGGTGAGGGAGGCCAGAGGTTCCTGCCTGGCCTCCAGGGAAGGAGGATATGGGAACAGGGAGTCCCGGGATCAAAGCTGGTGAATCCCTTTGAATGTGGGCATGGCCAGGCATGGGTGAGGGTGGATCTCCCATAGGCCCTTTGCGATGGAGAGAAAAGGACTAAAGATTGTGGTTTTCTGCTCTGGATGCAGCAGGACAGTGAGGGGCAGAGGAGCAGAGCCAGCACTCGGGGAGAGGAATGTCCCTTGGACCCATCTGCCCCCGACCCAGCCTAGGTCCTGTACCTGTCTCCCAAACCCCAACCCCCGTGTGCCAAGTGGAACTCTTCCCTGGACCTGGCATTCTAGGGCTGAGTCCTTATTGCCAGCTTAGCATGGTCTGGCATTATGGTTGGGACGGCAGGATCCATGGCAATGGGGAAACTGGGGGTGTGCTGTGTGGGCAAGACTGGAGAAGGGGTACGGAGAGACAAAGACATCAGGCTCTCTGATGGGGACTTGAGGTCACAGTAGACTCTGGTGAGAATGTGGAGCCCACGATGGGGATTTGGGATCCATGGAGGGGAGACAGGTACAGGGATCAGTGATGGGAACCTCCAGCGCATGAGTGCTGAGACAGTCAGTGACAGCGATAGATGGGGTGTGGGTAAGGGGCTGGTGTGTGTTTTCTGCTGCCTTCCCCGTTTTCTCATTCCCACTCCCCACTCTGCTGTGACCTTTCCTCCGAATCCAAGTTAATAAATGTCACATTTTCCAGCCTATTTTTACTCTGGGTAATGCACCCTCCCCCAGTCCCCTCAGCTGCAGCTCTTGCTTCTGTTACCACTGCCATCGCTCTCACCCCCTGCTCCCTAATGTCCCCTCACCAACTCCCAATCAGTCATTCAATCAACACAGAGTTCTGAGCACCTACTATGTGCCAGGCTCCCTGCCAGGTGCTGTGGGGGCAAAGAACAAAGAACGGGGGAGCCCTGGTCACCAGTCCCTGTCCTCAAGCAGCCTCCAGTCTCGTGGTGGGGCGGGGACGGGGAGACTTCAGAGCTTAACCAACCATGCAAGAGTTAACCAGCCATGCAAGCAGTGTCAGGAGGCGCCAGGATTAATTGCCAAACGAGGTACATGGATAGTGAGAGCCAAGGTTCGGAGAGGCACTCTGCTGAAGAGGGCTGGGAAGGCTTAAAAGGGATGAGGCAGGCTGGGCTAGGTCTGGGGAGGAGGGGAGAGGGGTGAGAGAGGAGAGGGCTCCTGGGTGGTGGGGGATGCTCCCACCTCTCCACCCATACGCCCCTCCACCTAGCTCACCCCATCTCTTCTCTTTCCTGCCCCCCGCCTCACCCAGTCTCATACCACCCACCTCCACCTCCTCCTTCCATCACCACCCATATACTCTCTCTTCCTCCTTGATTCCTACCACCATCAGCTCCCCAACCCCAGTGTGCCAAGCCCCATCCATACTTTCCCTGGCTGCGGCTTGCTCTGAGCCTGCCCACTTACTAGAAGGCAGAAATCACTCTTTCTCCCTAGGCTTCGTTTCTTCAGCTGTAAAATGCAGCTCTAAAACTCAGCATCTTCTCTCATCTGGGGATTGTATGGTGAAGCAATCAAGTGTGTGGGTTCTGGAGCCAGACCACCTGGATTCGAACCTTGGCTGTGTGGCCTTGGAGAAGTCAGAAAGCTGCTGTGAGCATCCACTTCTGTATTCGTTAAATACAATAGTAGAACCTAAAAAAAAATTGGGTGCTTGTGATAATCAAAAGAGATGGCTGTAAAGGGCTTAGCCCACTGCTTGGCACACACACACGTAGTGTGCACTCAGAGTGTCAGCTGTTAGAAACACCACCACCCCAGCTCCTGGCCCTCCTTAACCTGACTGTTCCCAGCACCACCTGCTGTTTTCCAACCCGTGTGCTGGCATCTTCGCTGCTCTCCATCACCTAGCCTTGCTCCTCTCCTGACCCTCGAGCCTGCACCCCCACTCTGTCATAGCATCCCCATGTTCCCCACCCCTCCCCAAGATTCAGGCACGTGTGTGCATGCAAAGGAGTGCACACACTCACGATCCATGCTGACACACAGAACACTCTGTGATGATGGAAACGTCCTAAATCTGTGCTGTCCACGGTGGTCGTCGCTAGCCACACTGGCCAGGGAGCATCTGCGGTGTGATTAGCATGACGGAGGACCAACATTCCATTCAAACAGCCGAGCGTGGCCAGTGACTGCGGTATCAGACCGTGGGGCTCCAGGTGGTCGTGGGGATGGGGTTCAAGCTGCCAGGTTGGGGAGGATAGGCTTTCCAACTGGCGTCACAGGATATGAAGTGGTGGCGGTGGGCTGTGATCAGAAGTCTGGCCGTCTACTAAGGTCCCAGGTTGAGCCAAGGATGGGGCCTGTGCCTCGGGACATCGAGGTGTCTGCTCACCATGTGAGCAGGTACACCTTACTTCCCGGGTGTAGGATGTGACCTTGGTCTTTTCCATTCTGTTGTCTGGAAAACTGAGGCACGGGGAAGGTGGAGAATCCCTGAGGAGGTAGAGGGAGGCCAGCTCGTCTCAGTTTGTCCTTTGGGGTCTGGGCAGCCCCCCCGGCGGGGCAGGTGACCAGGGACCTGTGTGCGCTTCCCTGTCTCTATCCACTCTCAGACTTCCCTCCCCATCCCAACACCCCTCCCCCACGCGCTGGTGACTGCCGTGACTATTAATCACTCGCCCTGTTCTCTTCCTCTCTACTAATCAGGCACAATTAGACAAGGCCTCTTCCAGCTGGGCAGTCCCCCTCCCTGCCCTCTTCCCTCCTCTCCCAGCCCCACCCCAGCTGCCATCAGGATGGCTCTGAGGCAGAGGGAGCAGCAAGTCGCCCTCCATCACTCTTTGGCTGCCCCAGCCCCCAGTTGGAGGCTCCTCCACCATCTCCTGCCTTCAATCCAAGCTTCCACCTGAACCCAGTACCCCCTTCCCTGGTATGGTCAGGCCAGTACTGACAGTCTCCGCACCTGCTCCTTGATTGTGGCAGGGGCTCCTCCGCAGATATCCCAGCTCCATAACTTTGCCTGAAGCCACCTCTCCTCGCCCCCTTGACTCAGGAGGGGAGAGGGTTCCGGCTGAGCCTGGTCCAGGCCACTATCTACCATATGAGCTGCCTCTGACCCTCACTGCCAGTCACCCTCTGTGCCCACCAGCCCCACCTTCTCCCGAGGCAAGAACCGGGAGAACATTTAACTCAACATCTAGTTCAGGGTTGGTCCTGCCTTTCACCCAGTAGGGAAGGGTGGGGGGTGAGAAGGGAAGGTCACTTACCCTTGAAGGGAGCAGCAGCTTCTCAGCCTCACCTGACTATTGCCCTCGGGTCAGGATGCCCAGTGTTGGGGGTGGGGGGGTGTCTTCCAGTTTGTCCAGAGAAGCCTAGAGTGTTGATTACTTTAATTTAAAATTTCTTGATTAAAAAAATAATCCCAAGAGCTACCTACAACTTGGACTGCAGAACTCAGTGAGCCTGCCCTCCCCACTGCGGGCCCCATCACTGGCTGCTGCCCCTCCGGCCCACCTGAAGGGGGCGCTCTCAGCCTGGGTACCTCCTACTGGCTAGTGGCGTTGCTGGGGGGGATTTAAGTGGCGTGGCCCAGACACCGCGGGCAGGCACTGTTACTGTTACCCAGGGCTGGTCTGCAAGGGCAAAGGGGAGGGCCGTGCCCCACCCGGCCCCACTCAGCAGCCCAGTGGCCTCTTTATTAATTAGGAATCAGCCCCGAGCTGGGCTCATTATCAGCTCAGCTTCTTGTGGCACTGCCGGAAGATGCTGATTAGCATTTGAAGAAATGGCCCCCGCATTCTTGTCTTCCCTCTGTCTCCCCTACCTGTGCTTCTTCCGGGACCCCCACCCCTGCCCTTATGTTCCCTCTCCTGGCTGGTGGAAGGGCAGACTCTGCCGCCAAGCCCAGGCTAGGGGCAAAAGAGATCAGGGATTTGGGAGGGGGAGCGGCAGGGAGGCAGGAAGACCTCAAGGAGCACTCGGAGTGCAGAGCTTCAGGGCTACTCAGTTTGGGGCCCCGAGTCAGTGAGTCCCACGGGAGGAGGAGGGGGAGTGAAGGCGGGGTGAAGACTCAGGGTGGTCTCGAGAGATGGATAGCCTCCCTGGAGGAGGGGGGTGAGAGGGCAGCTTCAGGCTGAGTTATCAGTGTTTCCCTGCCCTTCCAGGCTCTCCCAGTAATGCCACCTCCTTGGAGCAGTGCGGGGAGAGGGTGGGACAGTCAGAACCGTGGACAGGAGGCATGAGAAGTTTTTTTTTTTTTTTTTTGGGGGGGGGGTGTAAATCCCGCAGGAGGCTTAGGGTCTTGGAGCCATCCCACATGAGTGGGGGTGGGAGAACAGAGACCCCCAAGGGGTGGAGATCAGAGGCTTCAGAGTGCAGTTTTCCAGAAAAGCGAGGGGTGCCTGCAGTTCTTCCCCGGCTCCCAGCCCCCAGGCCGGGGATGGCAGCACTGAAAATCCAACCCACCCCCCAAATGTTCACTATGCCCTTGGGACACCCATTTTGAGTCAGAGGGGGAACAGTTCCAGAAAGACAGGCAGAGGCTGCAGCCGCCGAGGCAGCAGCGAGAGAGTTCAGAGAGGAGCCACGGGATGATTAAGGGGAAATGGAGGATTGATTTAGGAGGAAAGATTAAAGGAGCTAAATCCGTGGCGCTTGGCTCAGCGGTGACTAAGCGTGGACAGGATAATAGCTTACAAATGTGTGAAAGGTGTAAATACCAAACGGGGGGAGGGGCGGCGGCTCGGCGGCCAGGGGAGCGGGGCTGGGGGGCTGGGGAGGCCCCCGGAAGGGCAGGGGACACTCGGGCAATGGCCCCGTAGAGGGCTGGCTCCTCTCCAGTGGGGATGCAGCGCAAGCAAACGGGGGTGTCGGGGAGCCCGGGTTCCCAGCAGGGGTTCCATTTCGGGGGCACAGCTTCGCCGGCCTGTGCTACCTCCATGTCCCACTCTCGCCCCGCTGAGGATCTGAGGCCGCGGGTTCAAATCCCGTCGGAGTCCCTCCACGGCCCTGGGCACCCCGCCTTCCCCTGTGCAGCCCTCGCCTGGGGCCCCCGCCCGTCCCCGGCCGAGGAGGGCGGCGGGAGGCGGGGTCTCCCTCCGCGGTGGAAGCCTTTGGCGCGGCTGTGTGCGGAGGTCACTTTGCCGAGGAGCCGGGAGCCGGGGGAATGCAAATGAGGCAAACCCAGGGAGGAGAGCGGAGGAGCCCGAAGGAGACGAGAGGGAGGGAGCCCCGGCTCCTTGATGGATGCCTACCCCGCGGGAGGGACGAGGGAGGCGGCGAGGAGCGCCAGGCGGTGGGTGCGGCCCTCTGGGTGCGCGTGGGCCCGGCCTGGATGCTCCGGTGCACCCGCGAGGTGGGGGCGATGGCACATCCACCGTCTCACTGCCGCTGCCACCTTCTGGTTCCCGGCTCCTGAACTCCCGCCGGGCTACGGGTGCGATTCACTGTGCAAGCAAACTCTTTTTAACTACTAACTTTGCATCGAAGGCTGGAACATCAGGGAAGGACTTCGTTACAAATTAAAAATATTCCTGCCTGCAAGACTGGGGCTTCCCTGGTAGCTCAGACTCTAAAAAAAAAAAAATCCTCCTGCAATCCGGGAGACCTGGATTCGATCCCCTGGAGAAGCGAACGGCTACCCACTCCAGTATTCTTGACTGGAGAATTCCAGGGACAGAGGAGCCTGGCGGGACACAGTTAATGGGACTGAGCGACTTTTACTTATGCAAGACTGCTTTCTAGGGTTTAAGGCCTATGCGGTCGCTAACAGGTCCGGCTGTTTACCTGGGCCCCGGGGGCCGCCTTCTCTCCTCCGCCGTGGAGACACGGCGCTCCCTGAAATCGCCGTGTTCTCCCACAGACTCACGTGCTCCTGCTACCGGCTCCAGCTCAGCAGCTACACAAGGCCTTGACTGTCTCGTACTTCTCCACCACTGCTCATGCATTTACATTTGAACAAACATTGTGCCCATTTCCTGCTAGACTCACAATCACCTATACCTTGGAGAAGAAGTCGCCTTGAAAAGTACCTGGCGGCTGGGGGCTGGGGTGTGCTGCGTCATGGTCCCTGGGGTAGGGAAGGGGGCCAGGTTTATGGGGTGGGGGTCGTGCGTGCTAAGTCGCTTCAGTCGTGTCGGACACTTTGAGACCCTGTGGACCGTAGCCCGCCAGGCTCCTCTGTTCTTGGGATTCTCCAAGCAAGAATACTGGAGTGGGTTGCCATGTCCTCCTCCAGGGGATCTTCCCGACCCAGAGATCTCTTATGTCTCCTCCATTGGCAGGTGGGTTCTTTACTACTAGTGCCCCTTAGGAATCCCTTAAGGGGGAGGGGTGGGGGTGGGGTATGCTCCCTGGGTCTGACTGTTCTGTGATCAGATGCCTTTCCTGGGTGGGTTAGTGCTCTTGCTCTGGGAAGCTTGACTCTCCAACCCAAGTAAAATTCCTGTTCCACAGTCATAGGACTTGGATTCGTCCCCCTATCACAGCCCACATCCCAGCTACTAACATTTGCTTGTCCCGGGTATTGTTGGTTTTGTGTGCTTTGTTCTCCACTGTTATACACCTGGCTCCCAGCACTGGTGCTCAACAAACACTTTTGGAATGAATAAATGCCTCTGGGGCCAAACGGCCAACTCCTCCAGGGCAGAAGCCAGGGATTTTGTTCTCTGAATTATCCCCAACAGCAAGCACAGTGCCAGGCATACTGTACAGGCTCAAGGAACAGTGTAGGACAAGGACGCCTGATGTGAACGCCCGCCACTTCAGGAGCTCCTCCTAGTCTTTGGGGCTGTGCCAGGTGTGTATCAGTACACAGTGGCCTTGAGCACAGAGTCCCATGCCCCTGACCCAGTCCCCTTCTCTGCTACCTCACGTGACTCTGGCTTGCTCTACCCTCTCTGGTTTTCCATTGTCTTGCCTGTAAAATGGAGATGTTAAGACATCTCCAGTAGAGGGTTTTTGTGAGAATTAAGGTCCCTGGGTTGGAAAGATCCCCTGGAGGAGGGCATGGCAACCGACTCCAGTATTCTTGCCTGGAGAATCCCATGGACAGAGGAGCCCAGCAGTCCTACAGTCCCTCAGTTCAGTCGCTCAGTTGTGTCTGACCCTTTGCGACCCCACGGACAGGGTTGCACAGAGTCAGACACGACTGAAATGCCTTAGCATGCATGCACACAAGGAGTTAATTTATATAAAAGGCTTAGGACTGTGCTTGCCACAGAGTAAGCACTGAATAAATGTTAACTGTCGCTATTATTTATGTATTCAATACATTTTCTCTTTTCCATTACACCTCCGACGATGCCTATTATTCTTCCCATTTTACAGAAGAAAAATGGAGGGTCAGAGAGGTTAAATGACTGAACCCGAATCTCACAGACAGTTCAGGGCTGCTGGCCCGCACCCTCCTCTGGTAGGACAGCCAGATCTCAGAGCCTGGGGGTTTTGCTTTGACAACGTTTCATCCTCGCCCACAACTGCTGAGAGAGCCTTTACTAAGGGGCATTGTGCCCAGTGAGAATGGGCCCCGGAGGGATCCAAGGTCAAATGGCTGCCCCAGTTGGGCTCCCCCACTTTCTTGAGCACCTTGCATGCATCTCTCTGGACTTACCTCTGATCCTCACTGTGAACCTCAGGAGGAGGAATTACCATTACCCCTTTTACAGAAGAGTAATCTGAAGCTCAGAGAGGTTAACTCACCACCCAAGGTTGTGGCAGAGCCAGAATTTGAACCCTCTTCTGTTAGACTTCAAAATGTGCACCCATTTTTCCACCTTAAGAATCTTATGTGGATCCTCTCCCAGCACCGCATCCGCTGGCCGATCTCTGCCCCAGTTTGAATCTTATTGGCCTCCACAACACCCTCATAACTAATACTGAGGCCTCATGTATGTGATTTTACCTTGCAAATGCCTGTCACCTACTTCATCTCTTTTGAGACTTATTACCAACCTATGAGATAAGGCGAGCAGGAATTTCTGTCCCCACTCGACTGATAAGGAAACTGAGGACAAAAGAAGTCAGTAAATCACTTTACTAACCAAGTTACACAGCTGTCACTGGTGGAGCAAGGGCTGGAACCAGGGTCTACTGACCTCCAGGATGCATAATGGAGGTTAGTGGACAATGCTGGGGCCCAGTGGGGGTTGGGGGCTGGGTACTAGTTCTGAATGTGCCCTCTTTTTTCTGTACGCCCTTGGGTATGTCCCTTGCCATCTCTAGGCTTCAGATTTGGCCTTTGTACAATGAGGCTTTGGACTGAGTGACTTCCCAGTTCTGACCAGTGAAGACACCCCAGGCATTTTGAGTTGGCACGGTCTTCCCTGGTGAGGACAGAGAAGGAAGAGGCTTTGAACCTGGATGCTTGGGCTACCCCTGAGTGAAGCTGGGGCTGAAGAGCCATCTGACCTGGGATGCTAGTTACGGTCCATGGCAGATGAAAACACAACCCCTTCCACTGGCTACCCTGGACCCCTGGGCACTATAGGATTAAGGGGAGTTCGTTCCAGGGGCTGAAGTGAGAGGCATGGGGCTGGACCGGATCAAGGGAGGGCTGATGGAATTTGAAGGGATAAAGCTGCCGTGGAAAAGAGGGGTGGGTGGAGGTGCCAAGGCCTTGGCAGAGGCAGGGTGCCCAGAAGGCACTGGAGATAAAGCCCAGGCCGCAGATTAGTGCTGGGATTAGCCCAGCCTCAGCTGCTCCTGGCTGCTTCTTATCTCCTGGAGGCCCAGAGCCCTTTCCCCCACCACTCTAAGCCCTGGCCTTGCTAATTGCCTGTTAACCCCGTGGGCTCCATGATTGTAGGGAGGATGAGGGAGTGGGAAAGGGTGAGGGCAGATACCAGCCAGCCAGCCAGGGAGAGTTTTTCAAGGCAACCGGAGCTGTGGACAGATGGAACTCAAGGAGCTGAGAAAGAAGCCGTTGCTCAGAGGAGCACGCTCTGGACAGGTCTCTCCCAGTCTCTGGTCGTTGGTCATCATCTGGGGCAGACCCAGAGAAGCAGGCAGGGAGAAGGAGGGAGGTGCGCCTGGGCAGGGACTCTTGGTCAGGGAGGTGGTTTGGCCCAGAGAAAAATCAAGAGGAGGAAGACAATAGTCAGACACTGGATACCTTGTCTAGGGGATAGACAGGGAGAAAAGCAAACAGGTAGAGATGCAGTGGGCAAAAGAACAGAGGCGGCGGGGGGGCAGGGGACGGGGGGAGGGGGGTGTAGCCAGGCCAATGGGAAAAAGGCCAGGCCGGGGGATGGACAGGCGGGCAGAGCGCATGGAGCAGAGACACAGGCCAGATGAATAACTGATTAGATGCTGAGGACAGAGAAAGACTCAAGAGGATGCAGAGAGGCTTGAGAGACAAATTGAGATCAGGGGATGGGGAGGCTAGAGAGGCAGACAGACCCAGGCCAATGCTGAAGGGGAGGTGGTCCGAGAGGGATAGGCAGAGGGCTGGCAGGAAGTGAGTTGGGGGAGGGGTCCAGGGGTCTGCCTGCAGTGCCGCAGACACAGTGCTGTCAAGAAGCTGTCCAGCCCGGCCCAGAGGGGCTCCGCCCACGTCCGGGGTTGGGGGGGGCGGTGGGGGGGCAGACCTAGGAATGAGGGCAGACAGCAAGGGAGGGCTGAGAAGAGGGAGCACCAGGCGGGAGAAGGAGGTGTTGCTGGGATGGGAACAGCCTGAGAGGCTGAGGCTAGTGGTGGCAGATCTGGAAATAGCCCGTCAGTCCATCAGGGTACATCCTGGCCCAGGACATGCCTCTTTCCGTGGCCGGACTCTGGAGCCTCAACTCCTGCGCACTGACCCTCCTCTGGGGCCAGTCCTTGGGGAGAGCACAGTGGACAGCCAGTGGGAGCTTGTGGCTGAGCGGCCGTGCCGTCTCCATGGAAGAGTCTGTGGACTGTGTGGCCACCAGGGTTCTGCCACTTAGGAGCCGGCAGCTCTACCCGCTGCTGCCTGCCTGGTCCAGGGACCGTCTCCAGGGCAACGCTCTGCTCTGCCCAGCAGTGGGGCCTGACCCAGGCGGTGCAGGTGGCCTGGCCCTGCCAGTCTGGCCTGTCCACTCCCTGCAGAGCATTGTCCATCAGACCCAGAGTCCTTCCACCCATCTTCCTTTGTCACCTTCTCTCTGCACAATCGCCTCGAGGGCAGAGATACCAGGTAGCCACCCCCATCTGAAGCCATTGGAGCCAAAGCCTTCCCAGTTGGCTCTGCCCTGCACAAGGGTAGTCTCAGTGTCATGCAGTCTGTGTGTGTGTGTGTGTGTGTGTGTGGTGGAAGGATCAGGTAGGGAGGCGGCTCTGGCCCCACCCAGGTTCAGACTTGAGAGACACAGGTTCGATCTCTGGGTCAGGAAGATCCCCTGGAGGAGGGCATGGCAACCCACTCCAGTGTTCTTGCCTGAAGGATCCCATGGATGGAGGAGGAGGCTGGCAGGCTACAGTCCATGGGGTCACAAAGAGTCACATACAACTGAAGCGACTTAGCAGGCAATGGGGATACCAAGATGGTATCCCAGCCTGGGGCCTGGGGCTCCCAGCCTCAAGGAGTCCACGGTCCCAAAGAAGAGATCATGACAGTGCCCAGGGGTCAGGGTCAGTCGCTGCACGCTGCGGGGCACGTGTGAGCAGCTCCCTACCAGGGTCCCCATGCAGCCCGGTACCTTGTTTAGCTGCCCCACTGGAACCCACACTGAAAAATGGCTGCAGCAGCAAAAGCTGATTCCAGCATCTGCTTGGCTCAAAATAGGAAGGAGGTGAGTGCTTTGAGAATTGGGGCAAATGCTCACATATTCTCCCCCTTCTGCCTTTCCCACACTGCTGAGGATCCAGCAATCTTGCCCCCAGCCCTGTTCAAAGCTCTCT
The DNA here is from genome assembly GCF_055505025.1 of Bos grunniens. Lineage (NCBI taxonomy): Eukaryota > Metazoa > Chordata > Mammalia > Artiodactyla > Bovidae > Bos > Bos grunniens. Next base: position 29,358,740 of record NC_141166.1, on the reverse strand, counting down.
TCCCTCTGGGGACATGTTGTGAAAACACAGATCTAGAGTTGGGCTGTCTTGCTGGACTCTGGCCCTTTTGTCTAGGGACTTTTGACCCACCGTGTGGTCTGCAGACCAGTGGGTTGTTAGAAATGCAGAATCTCAAGTCCTGCTCCCCAATACACGTTTGCTAACTCAGAACCTGTCTTTTGACAAGACCTCTAGGTGCTCGGTGTGCAGATTAGAGTTTAAGAAGCACTGCTCTTGGAGACCTTGGCAAATCAGCCAACCTTGGGACCTCAGTTTCCTCATCTGTAGGATGTCGGGTGGCTGTGAGATTCGACTGGAATTGGAAAGAGTGTGAGAAGCACTGAGCGCAGTGCCTGGGGCAGAGCGAATGCTCTGGGACTGTCTGCCATGCCCACTCTTGCCCCACTGATGGACACAGCAGGGAGCTGGGGCAGGGGTGTGACGGAAAGGGTCAATGACGACTGGAACCCAGCAGCTGGCATGGGTGCAGAAGGCGGAGGGGAGAGACAGGTGAGGGACTGAACCGAGAGGCAGCAGACATGGCAAAGAGAGTAGGGAAGGTGTAGAGGAGTGGAGTGAATGGGACGGCGGAAGGGAAGAAAAGGGGTTGAGTGTTGAGACTCCGGTCTCATTTCAGCTGGATGGGGCCGGGACAGGGGCTGGGACTTGGGGCGGGGTAGGCTGGGAGGGGAGTTGCCAGCACTGGATGGTAGGAACCCGAGTCCTACATCTATCTCAGTCAGCTCCACCTCTCCCACTGACTAGTTGTGTGACCTTGGGCAACTCACATCACCTCTCTGAGCTGCGGCTCCCTCATCTGTAATCATCAGGCTAATTAAACCTGCCTGATACCAGGGTGGCCGAGGAGATGCAATGGGGCAGCAGACGTTGCCGTGTTTTGTAAACTGCACAGTGCTTGTTACTGCGTCCTTTTGTTTTGAGAATCTGAGGCGGGGTGCTTGGGTGATAGAAGAACTGTCTGAGAGGGAAGAATTATCAGGATCATTAACCTAGTAGAGATAGGAGGGTGAGACAACCCTGCCCCACAGACGGGGGCACCCCAGGCCCCCAGTTCCTAGAACTCTTCACTCCCACTGTCTTCAACCCAGCCCTCCCCTTTCCCTGGAGCGAGGCATTTAGGAATCTTTTCCCTCAGACGGCCTCCTCATGCCTCTCCTCCCAGCTTTCACCAGAGTGAAAATGTTCCCGCGGAGAAGGGGAGAGAGAGAGATTGAGTGCGCTGACCTCCTTACCCCCAGAGAAGGTGCTGCCTGTGATGGGTTTGACCCGGGGGCTGGTCTCTGTGGGGTGAGCCCGGCAGGGGGGAACTTCCATCTGCCTCCCTTCCTCAGCCCCCTCCCCAACCCCAGCCGCTTGCAACTAACTCCCAACCGCAGCTCTGTCCCCGCCGGAGCCTCGGCTTCCATCTCCGGGGCGCCAGCGCCATCTGGTGTCCATATGGGAGAACTCTCCGCAGAGGAAACCAGGGATGGGCTTCGTTCAGCGCGGGTCGTCTTTTCTGGAAGCATCTCTTGTGCCCTGCACTGGGGATGCTCCACTCACTGCCTCTGTGTAGCATGAAGTCGAGTGAGGGATGATGACCGCTGCTCAGGGAGACAAACAGATAAGCAAGGTTATCTGAAGTCTTGATGAGTAGTTTGAGCAAACCCACAAACACACTGATCAGGGAAGGGTGACGCTGTGAACATGGGTGTGGCCTATGAGTGTGCATCTGAAGAAGAGACACTTAAGCTCAGGTTTAAAAGATGAGCAGCTGGGCCGTGCCAGCTGGGTGGAAGGGAGCATTCCAGGAAAGGGAACTGCAGGAACAAAGGCCCTGGGAGAGATGGTGCTCCATAAGTTTGAATTTGTCATGGAGATCTCTTTGCAGGAGAGAGGCAAAGGTCACCTCTCATGGAGACTTTCAGGCAAGGAGGGAACTTGGCTTTATTCTCTGGGGAATGGGAAGTGGTTGTTGGGTTTTAAGATGGCAAGTGACTTGATTGGATCTCTGCAGTTTAGAATGAGCACTCTGGCTACCATGTTGTGAATGGCTTGGTAAAAAAACCTTAAACACGCCAACACTCAATCATGTCTGACTTGGAAGGTAGAGGCAAAGGCAGATACAGGGACACTAGTTCGGAGCCTGCCGCCATGGCCAGAGGCAGATGACAGTGAAAGTGGGACGTGAGATGGAAGGAAACTGGATGGATTCTAAATAGATTTCGGAAGTAGAATTGCCAAGATGGCTGCTGGATTAGATGCCTGGTCACCCCTGTTCCGTATCTGAGCAACCAACTTACCGGAAAAGGGAGATTTCAGGGATTCTGACTCTAGAAACTAGGTTGAGAGCGGAGCCCTTTACTCAGAAGAGGAGAAGGAGTCAGGGACAGGATTTGGGAAAACATCAAGAGTTCTGCTATTGATACGTGAAGCTGGAAAAGAAAAGTGAAAGTGTTGGTCACTCAGTTGTGCAACCCCATGGACTGTAGCCCACCAGGCTCCTCTGTGCATAGGATTTACCAGACAAATATACTGGAGTGGGTTGCAATTTCCTTCTCCAGGGGATCTTCCTGACCCAGGGCAGATTCTTTACTGGCTGAGCCACCAGGGAAGCCCCATTAAGCTGAAGGTGCATTCTAATCATTGAAGAGAGGATGCCAGTAGAAAAGATGGAACTTGAGGGAGCAGCTGGGCTGTAGGCTGGTTGCTGGGATATAGGACAGGGGTGACCAGGCAGGTCTGGTGGCCCTTATAGACCACCAAAGCTTAAGGGATTGTCTTTCATCCTGCACCCTGCCCCTCCTCTCTCTCACCCCAGGTCTATACTCGCTATGGAAAGTGTTATACCTTCAACGCGGATCCGCAGAGCTCACTGCCCAGCCGGGCAGGGGGCATGGGCAGCGGCCTGGAGATCATGTTGGACATTCAGCAGGAGGAGTACCTGCCCATCTGGAGAGAGACAAGTACACAGGCGGGAAAGGGACAGGGGCTCCAGCCGGGGTCCTCTGCCTGCAATGAAGGTTTCCTAAGGACCCCATCTCCACTGTGCAGATGAGACATCGTTTGAAGCGGGCATCCGAGTGCAGATCCACAGCCAGGAGGAGCCACCCTACATCCACCAGCTGGGCTTTGGCGTGTCTCCAGGCTTCCAGACCTTCGTGTCCTGCCAGGAACAGCGGGTGAGCATGCCCCACTGGGTCCTGGGTTGGCCATGGGGTGGGGCCTTTGGGCCCAGAGAGGAGGCTGACCGGATCTGCCCTCCAGAAGCTCACATCCCACCAGCCCTTCCACAGCCTTTGCTGGGGCTGTGGGTGCTGGGGGCAGGGTAAGACTTCTATGCGTGACTCCATCGTGCCCTGCCTCTTCAGCTGACTTACCTGCCCCAGCCCTGGGGCAACTGCCGAGCGGAGAGTGGGCTCAGGGAGCCTGAGCTTCAGGGCTACTCAGCCTACAGCGTGTCTGCCTGCCGGCTGCGCTGTGAAAAGGAGGCCGTGCTTCAGCGCTGCCACTGCCGGATGGTGCACATGCCAGGTGGGCACCCCACCCCCACCAGCCCTGCGTGCCACCCTGCCAGGCTCCAGAACCTCTGAGGGCAGAACACTGCTCATGTGCATGGGGGCAGGTACATGTGTGTGACACACGTGTGCATGTGTCTACCCACGTGAGGGTGCCTGGTATGTGTTTGGGATTTTGTGCATGTTTTCACATATGCATATGTATCTCTGCACACATGTACTTGTGTAATCTGTACTTGTGTATGTGGGTTGTGTGCACGTGCTTCATCACGTGCATGTAAATGCATGTGCTTAGTTGTGTCCATGGAAGCGTGCGTGGCTTGCATGCATATATGCACGCATACATCTCCATGCTTCTATGTACAAACACGTACACATTCGTGCATGCACATATATGCACAAACACCCACATGTGTGCACATGAACATGTGTGCCCATATTTGGGAATATGCGCTGTGGAGAGTGGATGGAACCATAGACTCCAGGAATAATCTTCTCTCCTTTCAGGCAATGAGACCATCTGCCCGCCAAATATCTACATCGAGTGTGCCGACCACACACTGGGTCCGTGCTGCCTTCTCGCCCTGCCTCTCCGCCCCACTCCTCTTCATCTCTCTGTCCACCTTTCTCCTCACTGCCTTGGCTCCTCCCCTCCCAGTCTCTTCCTGGGGGTTTTCCTGGGGGCTGAGCCTTATCCCATACCTCCAGGGGTCTGAGGACCTTTGCAGGCGTGGTACTTGGGTAAGTGAAAGCAGCGGGGTGGGAGGTTGCCGAGAACCGGAACTGAGAGTGAGGGGCGGGGCTTCTCATCTTGGTCCAGCAAATGAACTTGCCTCTCTGGGAAGGGGAAATGACTTCTCCCTTGGTGTGAGGAAAGGTGCATTGCTGGCTATCAGTGTGGGTAAGGCAACCCCTTCTGTCCATAGATCTCGCCTGATCCACACTTCATTCATTCATTCATTTATTCATTCTACAGATGTTTACAGTCTGCGCTGGTGCCAGAGGTAAGAATGGGAATAAGAGCCCTGCTCTGTGGTGCTTACTACCCAGCAGGGGTGTGGACGGGCATCACAATGCAGTGTGTTAGTCCTTGGGTAGGGGAACCTCAGCGATTCTGTGGGGCCCCAGCAAAGGCAGGCAGCCCCACCTGGGCAGGAAGGGAGGATTTCCAGAGGAAGTGACATATGAGCTGAGGCTTGAAGGATGTAGAGGAATCAGGCTGGTGAAGAGGGGGACCCTTCTAGGCAGTGGGAGCAGCTCTTGCTAAGATTTGTGGCCAGAGAGGGCACACATGAGTCTGGGGCCTTGAAAGGTCAGCGTGCGCAGAGGAGGCTCTGGGAAGCCAACAGCGGCTTAAGGCCAGGCAAGAATGCCTTCTGCTTTTACAAAGGGGACTCTGATGAGATGCAAGGATGGAAAGGTGAGGAGGAAGAGAGGAGGTAGACTAGACTCAGAGTGACTGGTCAGGAGCTCACTGAGGAATCTAGATGCTGGCCACAGGGGCGGGCTTAAGATCTGGGGGCAGAGTCACACCTTCTCTGTCCTACTACTTCATCTTCAGAGGGGTGACTGAAGAGTGTTTCATGAAGAAACAGATGTGAATGGGGATAAGGGGACCACAGGAGGGGTGAGACTCCACAGAACTAGGGGCACCCAGAGAGGGACCTGTGACTGTCCGAGATGGACAGGAGCTGGGAGCTGGGGCCATGAGAGGAGAGATGCAAAGAGGGCGGGGAGTCTAGGTGACGCATTTTGCAGAGGTCAGCTTCCTGGGACAGAGCAAGGTGGGGAGAGTGGATCTGAAGGGGCGAACAGAGAAAACCCAGCACACTGAGCACAGGATCTTGCCCACTGTCTGTCCGTTCAGTCATCGACTCATTCATCCGTCCACTCACCCATCCTCTCCAAGCCCCTCGTGTGTCTGTGGCCTCACATGATTGATTAGCTCTGGTTGGTGGGCTGAGCCCTCCCTCTAAGCCACGAGGACCTCTCTGCCCCAGGAGGCTGGGCAGCAGAGGGAGAAGGAATGTGCTGGGGGTTCTGCGTCTGCCCACTTTCTTGGATGGTCTGAAACTGAACCTGGAAGCCGGTCTCCTCCAGGTGGTGCCAGAGCTGGTCAGAACCCGCCCTCAGTGTGGGCGTGCCTGCCTCAGGACCGCCCCCGAGGCTTCCTTCCAACAGCTGGTGGGCCTCTGGGGATCCTGCCCTCCCCCACTGCACTTGGTGCCTCTGTGTTGCAGACTCCCTGGGTGGGGGCTCCGGAGGCCCGTGTTTCTGTCCTACTCCCTGCAACCTGACCCGCTACGGGAAAGAGATCTCCATGGTCAGGATCCCCAACAGGGGCTCGGCCCGGTACCTGGCAAGAAAATACAATCGCAACGAGACCTACATACGGTATGTGTGTGTGTGTGTGTGTGTGTGTATGTATGTAATGGAGACCACCCTCAATAGGTCTAAGTGTATGATGGAGGCTAGGAATGGATTGCAGCTTTGTTAATAATGAGCGTTCTGCCAGGAATACCTTTCAGGATCTTGATCTGTTTTTTTTCTAACTAACCCCTGCCCACCCCAAGTCATATCCATTGTCTCTGCCTCCAGGGATGCCCTTCAGAGCCCAAATGCCTTTCATCTGAGTTCCCACAGCATGCTCCCATATCTCTATCGTTGCATTAACCTGCTGTTTTAGAACCCTCTTTTTGCGTGTCTTTCTGCCCCAGCAACCTGGGAACTGTTCAGTGCATGTCCAGTTCTGTGCAGAGGGAGAGGAACTGGAAGGGATGGGGGAGGAGCCGGGTGGCCCACAGGTGGCCCCACTGAGCCCTGGATCTGGTACCCTGCAGCCAATCTACAAATGCTGAGCATCCTCTGAGCGCCAGGCCCAGCGCTGGGCCCTGTGGGGATAGAGATGATTATAACTCATGCCACAGTTTGTGGATGAGGCCTTGTTTGAAAGTGTTCTTAGGCCCCCAGGAGAGACGAGTGCGGGTGGGGTAAGGGGAGCAGGGGAGGCATGAGCTGGGCTTCTGTGGACCCCGGGTTTGGGTCCATGAGAAGAGGAGGGAGGGGGGAATCCCAGTTAGAGATGTGTGGGATGCTGCAGAGACCCGCCTGAGAATCAAGAAGGCTGTGTGGAGAGAAGCAGATAAGAGCGCAGTTTGGACAAGAACGTACAGTGCGGCGGATCATGGGCAGTCTTGAAAGTCTGGAAGAGGAATTATGGAGTGGACTGCAGGGTAATAGGGAGCCACTGAAGGTTCTATGGGGCTTCTAAGGTGGCGTTAGGGGTAAAGAACCTGCCTGCCAATGCAGGAGACACAAGAGACTCAGGTTTGATCCCTGGGTCAGGAAGATTCCCCTGGAGGAGGCCACGGCAACCCATTCTAGTATTCTTGCCTGGAGAATCCCTTGGACAGAGGAGCCTGGCAGGCTATAGTCCATAGAGTTGCAAAGAGTCAGACATGACTGAAGTCACTCAGCATGCACGCACGCCCACACACACACGAAGGTTCTACAGAGGTACGGGGATGAGGCAAAGTGAATGCTATTTGCTGCTTTAGAGAAGGCAGGAGGGAAGGCAGGCCTGGGAGTTTTGTTTTGTTCTCCCAGGCCTTTTGCCAGCCTTCAGAACATGAAGCTAACAGGAATCTGGGCCTGCTTCTCCTCACAGCCTTTGGGAGCCTGGGGGTGATCACCAGCTTCTCCGTGCAGGGGCCTCAGATCTGGGTCTGCTGGGTCTGGGATGTCCCACCAGCTGTCTCCTTGAGACGATGGCCCCTCAGGGATACCCTGCTTCCTGTCTCTGCAGAGAGAACTTCCTGGTTCTTGATGTCTTTTTTGAAGCCCTGACCTCTGAGGCCATGGAGCAGCGAGCAGCCTACGGCCTGTCAGCCCTGCTGGGTGAGCCTGGCTCCGATTGCACGGGGATGGAGCAGCCCAGCCTCCTCCCTCTGACCCTGCTCTCGCGCTCCCCAGGAGACCTCGGGGGACAGATGGGACTGTTCATCGGGGCCAGCATCCTCACATTGCTGGAGATCCTCGACTACATCTATGAGGCAAGGGATAGGGGCCTGGTGGGTAGGAGGAGGGGCTGGGGAAGAAGCAGAGAGGCCCGGCAGGCTTTCTGGTAGACCTGGACTGGCAGGAAGTCAAGCTCTTTACTAGGCCTCCCTCCTCCCTTGACTGGCCAGAAGGTCTGAGGGCAAGGAGGGGCAAAGAGAAGGGGGATGGGGGAGGAGGGCTGGGGTGTCCCGGTGAGGGTTTGCTGGGGCAGCAAGTCCTATGTGGTGGGGCTGGTGAGGCCTGTCCTTCTCCTCTAGCAAGTTTCCTGAGTCCACTGCTGTCCCCCTACCCTGAACCCCAAGGTGTCCTGGGACCGACTGAAGCGGGCGTGGCGTCGCCCCAAGACCCCCCTCCGAACCTCTACTGGGGGCATCTCCACTTTGGGGCTTCAGGAGCTGAAGGAGCAGGTGAGGATGAGTATGCAGCCAGTGCTGTCTCCCAGGACTGAATCCCCCGATAACCTCTGAACTAGCCCTCCAGGGTGGGGTTCCTGGAGCCTCTGCCCCCCACGGACAAGGGAAGGCTGGCTGTGAGAGGCCTGCAGGCTTCACTCAATCTCTCCCTGTCCCCCTCCCTCTTCACCTTGCAGAGTCCCTGCCCAAGCCGAGGCCGTGCTGAAGGCGGGGGTGCCAGCAGCCTGCTCCCCAACCACCACCACCCCCACGGCCCCCCAGGAAGCCTCTTTGAAGACTTCGCTTGCTAGGATGGTGCTGTGTCCTAAAGGACCCAGGAGTCTGGGACTCCTCCCTGGATCCCCACTGTAGACTCTGGCTCCCGGGACAGGAGGCCAGGGGAGAGGGGTACCCAAGGCTGAGGGAGTGAGGGCGGTGCCCACTGGAAGGGTGGGGACTCTCACTCACCCTGGCGCCAGATGCTTTGCACAAGGCTTCCTCTTGTGCACACCCTCCTCCCCCAGGCTGGTGACCAGGGAGAACTGGAGACTAGGACGTGGGCCCCTGTGGAGGAGAGAAAGGCTGAGGGAGGAAAGAGGGAGGAGGAGAAAGGGGCCCACCCTAGCAGGAGTGGAACCCTCTGTACATTTGTATATATTCAGGGAGGACAGGGTGGGGCTAGGGTACCGATGTAGAAAGCGGGTGGGGTGATGGTGATAGGGGTGGGTAGTTTAGGGACAGCCAGGGTCCTAGCCCTGCAGTGTCAGCAGGAGAGGGCAAGCCCCTCAGGACTCAGGACAGCTGGGCTGGTCCTGCTTCCTGCCCCGCTCCAGACCCAGCTCCTCTTTCCGCAGGAGAGTGGGTGATCCAGCCGGCCTGGCCCAGCTCCCAGTTTCCCCTGCCCCAACTCCACTCCCCAAAGCCTGCGCCACAGGGAGCAGCAGCTCTTCCAGACCTTGGCTGAGCTTGGGGGTGGGAAAGGGGGCTTCCTCAGGCCTCTCTGCTTCCGATCTGGTTTTATAAAGTGCTGACAAAATTGGGAATAAAGAGGTATTAAGAATTCTGTGTGTGTATATGTGACTAAGCTGGGAGCTGGGGCGTGGCAGGGCACACGCATGACTCGGTCCCTTGGAAGAGGAAATCCTGACCCCAGCCAGCACCAGGGAGCCTCCATCCTCAGTCCTCCCTGCCCCCACACCCATCTTTCAAAGACTCAAGCACCACTAGTCCACACTCAGCCAGTTTATTAAAGTCAGGGAGCTTCATCAGGAATGCAGAGGGGAGAAGATGGGAGATGACCCACCCTCCTCTCTCAGCTACCCTTCTCCAACAACTCATCTGCAGCCCAGGTCCCCTGGGCTGACCCTAGGAGGTGGGGCTGGCGTCAGGCAGACTGCACTGCATAAATACTCGGAGGCCACAGCCTGAATCAGCAGCGTCAAGGGGCCAGGGAGACGAGATTTGGGGCAGAAAGAGGTGGCTCCAAGGGTACCTCTTCCCAGGCTTGCTCTGAGCTCGAGGGCGACCCCAAGCCAGAGAGAGGGGCCCCTGGGGTCTGGGGCTGCGGCCAGCCCTATCCTGCGAGTCTGGCAGGTAGCTCCGGGTGGCTGGGGGAGGAGCGGGGCGGGGCGCCGCCTTGCCCAGTTCCGGGGGCGCAGGGCGGTGTCAGGTGCTGTTGCCCTGCTCCTGCTCAAAGAGCAGCATGGCCAGCTGCGTGCGGGAGCCGAGGCTCTCGAGCGCGCTCTGGCGGCAGCGGTGGTATAGGTCTTCGCTGAGCCGCGCACTGCACGTCTGTGCCCGATAGCGCTGCAGCAACGCCGGCTCCACCGCCCGCAGCACATGCAGGCTGGAGAAACGCAGGAACAGCTCGTACACATCCAGGCTCTCCATCAGCTCCTCCTCCTGGTCCGAGGACGCTGCCAGCCGTGCTCGGGCCGCCACGTAGTCAGAGTTGTAGAAGCAGGTCTCGGTGGCCGCCTGGCGATCGAAACGGCCTGTGTCGCGGCCCAGTTCGGGGGGTCCCGGGCCCTGGGGTGGGGCCACGGCCGGGTGGAAGGCCTGGAAGTGCATGGGAAAGAAGGCCTGCCAGCCAGAGATGGCATGCATGCGGCAGCGGTTCAGGAAGTCAGGCGTGAGCACCGTGTCTGGCCCGGCCAGCAGGAACAGCGTGTCCAGCGGGTGCTTCTTGGAGAGGAGATCCATGAGGCGCAGTGGTGAGGGTGCGGCTGTCTGCACGCTGAGCCAGGGCACCCGGGCACCGGGGAAACGCCGCTCCAGCTCTGCCACATGGGCCTTGACGGGGGCAAAGACATCGGCGTGTGCCGCCCGCTGGGCCTGTCGGGGCTCATACAGTAGCAGTAGGGTCAGGGCTGCGGCAGCATCGCCAGGCTCCAGCGCCGCCGTGGCGAAGGCCTCCAGGAAGGCAGGGGCCAGGTCACGCTCGGCTGCGGCTAGTGGGAGTAACACAGTGAGACGCGAGGCCTCGGTGACGTAGGGCACTGGCAAGATCTCCACGCGACTCAGTGGCCGTAGCAGCTGCACCCGGCGGGTGAGGGGCCGGCGGCCCCCCTGGGGGGTCAGTGCCTCCAGCTGCAAGTCCAGCGTGTACTCCATCCCCCGGGCAGGATCGAAGCGTCGGTAGCCATTAACCAGTTGCTGTTTCTGGAGCCGCAGGGCTGGGTGGTATCGGCGGTTGAGCTCCTCTAGGGCTGCCCCCAGAACGTCCGCCACATCAGCCCGGTCAGCCCCACGCAGCGGGCAGCGTGGGGAGCCATCAGCGCAGGAGAAAGCATGTTGCTCTGTGAAATAGTCCCAGCGCAGCACCTCAAAGCGGGAGGCGGGGCGAGACGGTGCTGGAATGCCCACTGGCCAGGCAGCTGCCCGCTCCCCATCCGCTGCCAGGCGGCTGGTGTTCTGGATCTCCCACTGGGTTGGAGAAAGAGGCCATGAGCCAGGCGCGGACCACGGGGGCCAGCACGCAGCCGGGAGGCTGGGCAGGCAGCACGTGGCACTCAGCACAGGTCCCCAGTCCCTTGCCAACCTCGGCCCACTCAATGCTCCCACCTGTCCTTTACCCAGATGGGAGGCAGCCTAAGAATTAAATTGGAGAGGCTCCTCAGAAAAGGTAGAAGCAGACAGGGACCAGAAAGCAGGGATGCTCTGATTCTTGTGCTAATTTTTTTTATTTTCCTGGGATCTCTGAGACCTCTTAGGAAACCTCACTCTCCACTCTTCACCCCCTACCCCCTATCCTCCACCTCCTACCCTCCACACCCCCCTACTCCTAACTCCTCACCCCCCAAACTCCCTACCCCTCACCCCCAGCCCAGACCATACCTGTAACTCCTGGATCTCCTGGTATGTGCGTTCCAGTTCAGCTCGAGCAAAAGCCTTGTGCAGCTGGTACATGTGCACAGGGTCATGGACAGGGTGAGCAGTCAGGGCACTACGGAAACGAGGGTCCCCCTCCTGCACGGGCTCCCCAGGGCTCAACTCCAGGTAGCTATAGTGCACCCCCTGGGGAGAGGAAGGGAAGTGGGAAATATGAAGGGACAGTGCCCTCCCCCCCAATATTGTGTGTCTCATCTCTCCATCCTATGACCTGTTGTGGACTTGGGGTCAGAATCCTGTGGGTGTCGGCCTACCTTGACCAGTTGTGAGCTTGTGTGACCTTGGGTAAGCCTCTGCCAGTTCATCTGTGAAACAGGCATGTGTCCTATCTCAGAGCTGTCCAGGGGCTCAAATAAAATAATAATGGCCAATACCAAACACCTACTATGTGCAAGCCTCCCTTATTTTTTCTAATCCTTATAACAAGCCTGAGAAATAATTATTTCCATTTGTATGGATGAGGACGCTCAGGACATTCAGTAACTTACCCAAGGTCACAGGGATAGAAAATGACAAAACAGCATAGAAACCCAGGCCTATATCTCCAACCACCCCCTCTGCCTCTCAGGGGGAAGTGCAGACACCCAGATGGGAGGCACCAGTGGGGTGGCTTCTCTTCCTACCTCGTGGTCGCCAGTGCAGCTCACCCCGGTGGCATCAAGGATGCAGCGGCCCAGCCACTCATCCGGGCGCGCACTGACAATGTCATTGCGGCAGGCTTCCAGGTGGGGGCGCAGCTGCTGCAGCAATGTGCGCGACAGCAGCACCCCAAAGCCCCCGTGGCAGTAGCGGCCTGGGGCAGGCTCTCCACCGATGAAGTCCTGGGGCCGGCCCAGATAGAGGTGGGCAGCGGCTGCCAGGCTGAGGCGGCCGACTAGGCGCGCCAGTCCGTGCGCCTCAGTGTAGGTGGCATCGGGTACTAGGAAGAACCAGTCGAAATCGTCGCCGTGCTGTTCCAGCAGGTGGCGCAGTGCCAGGTGCAGGTGCCCAATGGGCCGCTCCTCGCCTAGTGTCACCACCGCCATACCTGGTGGTGCCCGGCGGCCCCTCGAGCCTGTCAGGAACACCACACGCTCTAGCCTGTGCCCCAGCGTGCGGTTCACGGCCACGCCCAGCGTAGGCAACGTGGCCTGTGAGGTCAGCACCGCCACGAGCAACTTCTGCCTGATGCCCAGCTCCGTGCTGATGTAGCGGGTCCTGGGGTGGGGGAAAGATGGCCCAAGGTTATCAAAAAGACAAGTAGGGCAGGCAGAGGGTAGCATACATAGGCTTCAGCAGGTCATGTCCTCCATGGGCCTGTTTCCTCATTTATGATAGAATAACTCTTCTAGGGGTCACGAGGATTTAAGGGAATTGTTGTCCTTACCTACCCAAGTGCTTTTAAAACGGAGATAGTATTATCCATGCAGATACGAGAGATATATTATGGGTCTGATTCTCTAGTTTGTTATTTAGTAGTTGAATCTTTGAGTGAGTTATTTAACCCATCTAAACCTTGACTTCCCTGGTGGCTCACATGGTAAAGCATCTGCCTATAATGTGGGAGACCCAGGTTCAGTCCCTGGGTTGGGAAGATCCTCTGGGGAAGGAAATGGCAACCCACTCCAGTACTCTTGCCTGGAAAATCCAATGAACAGAGAAGTATCGTAGGCTACAGTGCATGGGGTCCCAAAGAGTTGGAAGCGACTTTTCTTTCACTTTCACTTTCAAACCTTGGGTAGCCTCATCTGTAAAATGAGATGACTGTATCCCTTTAAAGCACTTTGCCAAATTCTTGGCACACAGGTACTGCACACATCATGTACATACTTATTTCTAAAAATATGCCATTATACCACAAATACATCACAGAAATGATGTAAACGGATAGATGCCATTGAGGCATAGTGAATGTGTTTGGGGGGGCTCAGGGATTCAGAAACTTATCTTCCATAATACGGAAGGTAAGTTGAAGAATTGGAATTTGAACTCAGTGTTACTTAGGAGAAATTATTTCAACTCATAGGCAGAGGCATTAATGGGATGGGTACATCATCCTTTCCCCACAAACCTCCCTCTTTCCCAGATGCCCACCCAGGAACAGGAGATACAGGTAAATCCTTGTTGGTGTTTAGTCAGTAAGTCATATCTGACTCTTTATGGCCCCATGGACTGTAGCCCGCCAGGCTCTTCTGTCCATGGGATTTCCCAGGCAAGAATACTGGAGTGGGTTGCCACTGCCTTCTCTAGGGGATCTTCCTGATCCAGGGATCAAATCCAGGTCTCCTGCACTGGTAGGTGAATTCTATTACTGCTGAGCCACCAGGGAAGCCCCCACAGATAAATCCTAGTTCTCTCTTTTCTCTTTCCCTCTCTCAATGCACCCATTCTATATACTAGTCATTTCTCTAAACCTAACACCCAGTGAGCCCTGAAGACCTTTGAGGGTCCAGGGGGTCAAGCAGGTCTAGGTCAGAGGCGAGTGAGTTCTGCCCAGTCTGGATGGAGCCTCCAAACCTTCCCAGGGAGCAGGGCCATCGGAAATGATCGGAGCCCAAAGACTTCCTGGCTTGTCAGACCCTTTCTTCCGGGGCCTGATCCAGCCCCAGGCGGCCTCCTCTGCGCACCCATCCCAGCCGGTTCCCAGGGGGTGGGGCAGGCGGATCCAATCCTTACCTGACGGCCTTTTTGGCGGCCTGGCCAGGCTGTGCAGGGTGGTAGGGCAAGACACGCGGCTCCCAGTTCTCCCCGGCGCCTGCACCGGCCCCGGGCCTTTCGCGCTCCGCTCCGGGCTGCACCGAGTTGGGCCGGCGCGCCGCATTGGTGTTGCCGCGCGGAGGCAGCTCAGAATCTCCGGGCTGGGGCGGCCCTGGGCCGCAAGGCTCCTCCACCCAGGTGACGCTAAGCAGGCTCAGAGTGAAGCCCAGAGAGATACCCACGGCCACGGGCCCCGCGGGCCTCAGTACCGACAACAGCAGCGATGCCCGCATGGCGCCCGGACAGCGGGCCCCCGGCCCTGGAGCAGCCCCAGAGCCGCAAGAGGAGGCTTCGAGGGGGCGGGACCGGGGAGGGGGCGGATCCGGAGGTCCCGAGCCAAGCGGGCGGGCGGGCGGGCCCCCTCCCTCCCCTCCGAGCAGGGCCAGCCGCCGGAGCGGAATCCCCTGCGCCGCGTTCCTGTGCCCCTCCAGCTGCCGCTCGGTACCGCGTAGGGTCCCGGCGCTGGGCGCGGGAGCCTCCGCCGAGGCCGCCGCTGTCCGACGTGTCACTGGAAGGGCCCCGCCTCCGGGGTGGGGTCTCGGGCTCCAGCTACCGGAGAGGGAGGAGCAGGGGGAGGTTAAAGGGGAAGGACCCCCGGAAGTGCCCCCTCCTCAGTGAGGGAGAGGCAGACGTCGGGGGCGGAGTCCCCTACCTCCCCCCGCGGCGTGGTTGGTGCGTCCCGTGTGACGTCAGAAGCAGCCCGCCCCTGCCTGGATGGTGCGCCCTGAGTGACGTAAGGAGCAGAGGCCGGAGCTGTCCATCAGCACCAAAGGCCGCGGGCGGGCTCAGGGCATGGGGCCGCGGCTCTGGGGCAGCCCGAGCCCCTGCTCCTGCTTCTTTCCCTTCCCCAGGCCCAGCCTAAGTCCCCGGACGTCGCGGGACTGGAGTGCCAGCCGGTGTTGGAGGCGGAGCGGCGTCGCCGCCGCGCAGGGACCGGTCCCTCCGGCCCAGCAGCCCCCTTCCCCTCACCGCGGACTTTTACCGGACCCCAGTCAGCTGGAGGCTCTGGCGCCCGGCGACCGCGGCCCCTCCGGCCCCTGCACAGCCTCTTTCGCTCAGAAGCTCAGGTCGCCTCCAGCCCAGGTAGATCTTGGATAATCCCAGATTTAACCGCCCACAGACCAGTCTCCTGGCTGCCTCCTCACCGGCAGCACGCTGCCCTCATCTCCCCCCAACTTAGTCCCCCTTTTAACTTCTTCATCCCAGCTCCCTCTAGCCAGGCACTTTTCCCCTCTTTTGTCTTTTGTCCCTTACTTCAGGGATGCTTCCAGAGCTGTGTAATGTGGGCACCACTCCTTTGTCCACTGTATCTTTGCCTAGTTCTCCACTCCCATCTCACCCTCATCCTGGTGGAGACCCAGGACTCCTCCTTGACCCCCAACTTCCTCTCTGTCAGGCTGACGTGGGAGGGTGACTCCCTTCTGTTCCCAGCACTATGCCGGGCACTGTGGCAACACTTCGGTTCCAGTTGCTGCCCCCGGAGCCAGATGATGCCTTCTGGGGAGCACCCTGTGAACAGCCCCTGGAGCGCAGGTACGAGGCACTTCCGGCGCTCGTCTGCATCATGTGCTGTCTGTTTGGAGTCGTCTACTGCTTCTTCGGTAAGACCCCATCATTCCTTACTTGGGCCCCCCCTGTTTCCCCAAGTTATTTTTCTGAGGCACCTCAAACCTTCTTTGGAACTTTACCATGAACTATCTGTCTTTTCTCTTTTTTCATCCCGTACATGTTTGTAGATCATTTAGACTCTAGATCCTAGAGAACACAGGTTTTGATTTAGGTGTGCTTGGATTTGAACCTGGTTCTGCACTTTACTAATTACAATGCCTTGGGCACATTAACCGTTCTAAGCCTCAGTTTTCTCATATGAACAGTGGAAACAATGATATTTGTCTCACACGAGGTTGTTGTGAAAATAATAAACACTCAATAAATAATAGCTATTGTGGTGAAGACGTGTTTGGGTCACTATTCTAGGTAGGCACCAAAAACATTTAGAAGGGTGAGTTAACATGGTCCCTTACCATGGGGCATAATGTCTAATGAGGGAGAGACTTCTGGCATATTCATACCTGTGATATATATTAGAGGGAGCTAAATGGTGATCACATACATGGAGATATATATACAGGCAGGCTCCAGTAATCAGTGCTGCTGTGGATGGTTGTCCAGGACACGAGGGAGTTTGGTTGGATAGGCAAGTGGGGGCTGAAATCCAGTCCATGCTCCACTTGCCAAACTCTAGAGCTTGGTGCAAGGCTGCTTTGCCTAGAGGAAGGCACAACTTTTTCTAATTTGCACCAAAGTGCCAGATGGTCTAGTGGAGTAGGTGCCCAGTGACTCTACAGCAAGAAGTACAGAACTTCAGATAAGGAAGTGAGGTTTATTGGCTGAGCATCCAGGGAAAGCCTCCAAGCAGAGCATTACAGGTGGCTGGATGAAGTGCAAAGGAAGCTTGGAGGTCTGAGTTCCAGGTTGGGCAGAAACAGGGCAGGACTTATGCTCTGCAGCCTTTACACCTCCCCCTAGAATGGCTGGGTAGTAGGCAGGCATGGAAGCCAGATGGTCCCTCTCTTTCCACCTCCAAACTCTGGGCTGAACAATTGCAGAGTGGGCAGGAGGAAGAGCCCTTCTATAGGTTCAGGACACATTCTGGGTCTCCAAGGAGTCTGTGTCACCTCACCCCCTCCACTATTTATACCCAATCCCTCTACAGTTGCCCAGTGCAGCCTGCCAATCCTTCTCCTGGGCTTCCCTGCCCTGTGGCTCTTGGAGGCTCTCACTCTCAGGCTCTTGGACCCTCTGAGACATTGTGCATGCCCTACTCCTTTTCCTGATCCTAGAACCTCCTAGACTCCAGTGCTTCCTCTCATTCCTAGCACTGATTCTCCTTTTTATAACCTTTCTCTTTGGCTCTCCCTGATCATTTGACTCCCATCTCTGACTTCCATCTTCTCAGCTTTTCCGGGTCCCTCACACTTCCAGGTACCCTTACTGGACCTAATGGCCCTATAACCTCCATTTTTCTGAAACTCCACACCACTATTTGCCCTATAATCCACTTTGACTCCCTATGGCTCCTTGTGAACCCTATTGACACCCCCACCAAGCTATCTCATTACCTTCCATCCCTCTGATTCTATTACTCCTAACACAGGGGAATCCCTATGACCCTGTTGTCTGTTTGCCCCCACCATGATCTCAATGATTCCATTTTTTCTGGCTTCAATATTATTACCCTCTCTCAAAAACCCTTTAATACGCTCAATGATCCCACATCTGTCAATTCCCCTGACCTGAAAAGATTTCATCTTTCTGAACCTGTGTGACCTCATCTCTCAAGTTCTTTCTGACTTCCAAATACCTCATCCCTCTGAACAATCCCACCCTAAGGACTCCAGGGATTTTATTGGTCTTCTATCTGTGACCCCAGTGACCTCTCTCTCTGACCTCTATGATTCCAAAGACCCTAGTGACCCTGTAACTGATACAATGAACTATCTCTATCTCAAAAACCCAACATTCCTTTCAATGACTGTCTGTTTCCCAGAGACTCCCAATGACCTATCTCTCTGACCTTCCTTGATCCCAGTGGTCCCTTCACTGTTGCCCTCAGGACCCCAGTGACCCCCAATTCTCTGAGCTTAGTGTCCTGCCTCTGGTTCCCCTGTAATTCCTTGTTCTTGACCCCTCTGACCTCCTACCTCCAGCCCCGTGACCTTGTTTTGGCCTCTCACTAGCCCCTGTTTCCCTCCAGGTTACCGTTGCTTCAAGGCAGTACTCTTTCTCACCGGGTTGCTGTTTGGCTCGGTGGTCATCTTCCTGCTGTGCTACCGAGAGCGGGTGCTGGAGACGCAGCTGAGTGCTGGGGCAAGCGCAGGCATCGCGCTGGGCATCGGGCTGCTCTGCGGGCTGGTGGCCATGCTGGTGCGCAGTGTGGGCCTCTTCCTGGTGGGCCTGCTGCTTGGGCTTCTGCTTGCCGCTGCCGCCCTGCTGGGCTCCGCACCCTACTACCAGCCGGGCTCTGTCTGGGGCCCCCTGGGGCTGCTGCTGGGGGGCGGCCTGCTCTGCGCCCTGCTCACTCTACGCTGGCCCCGCCCGCTCACCACCCTGGCCACCGCAGTGACCGGTGCCGCGCTCATCGCCACGGCTGCGGACTACTTTGCCGAACTGCTGCTGCTGGCGCGCTACGCGGTGGAGCGTCTGCGGGCTGCCCCTGTACCCCCCCTCTGCTGGCGGAGCTGGGCCCTGCTGGCACTGTGGCCCCTGCTTAGCCTCATGGGCGTTCTGGTGCAGTGGCGGGTGACGACCGAGCGGGATTCCCACACGGAAGGTGAGAGGGTACATGCCAGGGTGGGCATGACAGACATGGGTGGTTGAGTGGGGGGATCTGAGCTGTTGAGGATGGGGAGGGAGCTGTAGGCACCAGCAGCAGAAGGCCTCAGTTGAGTTACAGAGAGCTGACTGGCTCAGGGTCTGGGAAAGCAGGACCTCAGTGCCACCGTCCATGCCACAACAACAGATGGAACAGCGGCTCTGTGCCAAGCCCCTTCCAGGCATCTGGGGATGCAACAGAGACAAAAATGGAAAAGGCCCCCATCCTTCCAGGGTTACATTCAGGGTGAGGGAGACAGACAATAGGCAGACTAACAAGATAATTCCCATTGTGTGGACTGATATGAAAGAGGTGTGCAGGATAATGTGACGTATGGACAGGGTGGCCAAGGAGGGGTGTCACATGGAAGAGGTGACATTTAAGCAGAGACCTGAAGGATAAGGCACCAGCCATACAAAGAGCTAGAGAAGAGGGAAGAGCAAGGGCGAGAGCCTGAGAGGGAATGAGCTTGGCCTGGTGAGGAGGTGGGGCGGGAGTGGGGGTTGAGGGGGGGCGACTGTGTGGCCACAGTGGGCCATAATGAGGACTCCGGATTTTATTAGAGGGCTGGTGAGATGCCATTGGAAGTTTAGCAGGAGGGATATAAACTAATTAAGTATCTTCTGGCTTCTGAGTGTAGAAAGCATCAGGGAAGGCAGGTGTAGAAGGGGAGCCAGTGGGGAGGCAGCTTAGTTGTCCAGTTTAGGGATGATGTTGGCCAATCTAGGTGAGTCACCTATGGCTCCAGACTGGGAGAGGGGTAGGGTAGCAGCCTGGAAGAGCTACCTAGAGCCTAGGAATCTTCCCTAAAGACCTTTGGAAGAAAAGACCTATGGGAAGCCCTATCTGGCAAGTGGGAGACCGGGAAAGTAAAGGAGGAGAGGTTTCAGACCAGGGGCATCTGGGAGCCTATGTGGGCCTCTGAGAACCTGCTCTTCCCCACCCTTCGCAGTGGTCATCAGCCGGCAGCGCCGACGTGTGCAACTGATGCGGATTCGGCAGCAAGAAGAACGCAAGGAGAAGCGGCGCAAAAAGAGACCCCCAAGGGCTCTCCCCAGAGGCTCTCGGGCTCCTCCGAGGCCTGGGCCCCCTGACCCTGCTTATCGGCGTAGGCCAGTGCCCATCAAGCGCTTCAATGGAGACATCCTCTCCCCGGTGAGCACCCCGAGCCCTTCCCTCCAGCCCAAGTGGGGAGAAGGGGGTGTTGGACTCTCTGTCCAAGCTGGACTGGGCCTTCCCCAGGGCTGGTCACTGTCTAGAAGGCCTAGGACTTGTCCACCACCATAACCCCCGTAGTTAGGGGCCTGATGGGTAACGGGAAGAGGTGACCTGGGTGTGGATTTTAATGAGGCATGGTACAGGGAAGGGTCTCAGGGCTGTGGACTCTGGGGGTGGTGAGGTCCCAGACCGGCAGAGGACCAGGATGGGTCTCAGGCTTGTGATGGTGCGGGCTGAGGCCATCTGCCTGGGTGGCTTTCAGGGCAGGGGTCCGCAGTGGCACTCTCACACCTGTGTTTCCTCTCCCACAGAGTTACATCCAGAGCTTCCGGGATCGACAGACTGGGAGCTCTCTGAGCTCCTTCATGGCCTCACCCACAGATGCGGACTATGAGTACGGGTCCCGGGGCCCGCTGACAGCCTGCTCTGGGCCTCCAGTGCGGGTATAGCAGTCCAGCTGCTCCTGCTCGCCTACACTCATCGGTCACCAGCTCTGCCGGCTTGGGGAGGCCTGCTGGGCCGAGGCTCAGCCCACCTGGCCTTGTGCCCTTTGGCTGTTCCTTTCCCTACCCTGGAGAGGGATGGCTTGGCCACCAGATGGGAGGACCTGCTCAGGCTTGGCCTGGCCTGAGGAGAGAGCCCCTCCCAAGCTCCCCAGGAGTTCCTGAGGGACGCGAGTGTGAGCCCCACTGGGCTGTGCTCAGGGTTGTGAGTGTGTCGCCTGTGTGTGTGCGTGTGGAGGGGTGGGCTTGGAGGGGACCTTGGGACCCTTGCCTTAGATTTCTGATTGGTAGGGCTTCTCCAAGGGTGGCCCCACCTCCTCACCCACTGCTGGGGTCCCATGGGCCAGTCTCCTGCATGTCTAAGTGGAGGAGGTCTGCCTTCCTCCCCCATCACCTCCACTTCTCAGCCAGACTCATCTAAGGCTTCTTGTCCTTGTCCATGGGGCAGACTGCAGTGGTCCTCACTCTGGTCCCCTGTCCTCTGCAAGTCACCAGCCCAAGGGTAGTGGCAGGGGATGGGGTGGAGGGTGCTGCTCTGGCCTGGGTCTGGCAAGGGGGCTAGGAGGAGGGGGCTTAAGTGCACGGTGCATGTCTGGTGTCTGTCATGCCACTCTGGACACCTCATGCTTCTATCTCCTCCCACCCCACCCTGTTTTACATCTTTTATAAATGTGCCAAACTGTGAGGCTTCTGCCAGTAGTGGTGGTCTTAATGGCTGGCGCTTCCAGGGGCCAAGATGGAGGAAGCACTGCAGGCTTTGGTTCCCTGCGTCACTCACTCTGTGGGGGCTCCAGGTGAGTTCTGCCCTCACATGTCACACAGAGAGCCAGGAAAGGAGCTGTAACTTTTTTTATTGTCTTCCAACACCTCGGGTCCCCTCCCTCCCTACCCGCTCCCAGGGTAAGAGCATGTGCCCTCCAGGCTGTCTGAGGGCACCTGCCTGGCCTGGTTCTGGCCTCCTAGCTACCTGCAGAGGAATGACTGTGAGTGGGGCTGGGGAGACAGTGGGTACCACATTCCTCTCCCCTGGAAGAGCCTTGGTACCCACACAGGAAGAACTGAGCCCTCACCCTCTGACCCACCCCTTCTAGGCCTGTCAGGGCTGGAGCAGGAGAGTGGGGGTGGTCAGTCAGAGGTGGGGCAAGGCAGGCATCTGAAGGGAACGCAGGAATTCAGGTGGAGAGTGTGGCATCTCCTATGTGGAAGAGGAAAGAGATGGGACTAGCTCAGAAGCCCTCTGCACAGGCCAAGGTGGAGCTCGCTGAGATGGGGGAGAGCAGGAGAAGATGAGGGACAGGTGGGGGGCACAGACCCAGGGCCAGCAGGTTGGAGGGAGAGGAATTTGGGTACAAATGGGGGTGTTCAGGAGAGATGAATGTGGTCCAGCGGTGGGAGGGAGGGAGGAGAAGCTCAGACAGGCAGGGATGTAGCAAGGTAGGAACAGCTGCCCGGAACCAAGTGGTTCCTGTTGACACCACAGGGCTACTTCCTCTTCTCAGCCCTGGCTGTGTGATCTGCTGCCTCCCCACTGCCCACCTCCAACACATCTCAGAACCAGCTTGCCATCCCAAGTCCTGGAAAACCTGTGGGAGGTGTGCCTCAGCCCACCAGCTCCTAGGAGACCCCTGGCCAGCCGGCTCGCCTCATTGACCTGTGCCCAGTCAGCTTTACTCACCCTCTACCAGCAGCCGTGTGTAGGCGCTGTCTTGGCCGGCCTGGCAGCAGTAGGTGCCCTGATCCTCAGGTCGAACGTCATGGATGACCAGGCTGTGGGTGGGGCCGTGGCTGCGCAGCTGATACTTGTCTCCCAGGCACAGCTCAGGGCCGTGGCTGCGCAGCTGATACTTGTCTCCCGGGCACAGCTCAGCCCCTTCCCGCAACCAGCACACTTGACCTCCCGGACGGGACACTGTCACCTCCAGCACCGCCCGGCGACCGACCAGAACCGTCTTCTCGCGAGGGGGCCGGCGGAGCATCTGCAGAGGCAGTGCTGGGGGTGGAGAACGAGGGCTTATTAAGTTAATAGGGACACGCACGACCCCAGGAGAGACGCATCTTCCCTCCCGTTCTGGCCTCCATTCCTGATCTTAGATCTCTATGCCACCAGCCCATTTCTCTCTATCTTCAACCCAAAGTCTCCTCTTCCCCAGGAAACGCACTGCCCTCTGTGACCCGCCTCCGGAGAGTCTCTCGAGGAAGGGGTGGGGAGGCAGGTTTCCTCGGACCGATCGCCAGCCTGGCAGTTCCGGGGGAAACCGTGTTCACTCCTGGTCGTCCCTGCCCCAGGTCTTACCCTCCACCTCCAGTTGAGCCACGGACTGGGCGGGTCCCGCCTGGAAGCGGACCTCACCAGCGTCCTCGGCGCGTAGTTCGCTCAGCACCAAAATGTGTTTCTTCCCTGGGGGTATAGGAGGCGCTAGCGAGGCCGGAGCCGCCTCTGGGGAGGGTGGGGGGATGAGGGTGGGGCCAGAGTAGGTCCCGGGGAAGAACTGGGATGCCGAGGGGAAAGAGGGGTGGTCCTGGACGGACTGAAGAGCTGGAGGTCAGGGAGAGGCGGAGAGACAGCTTCTGGGGCCGCAGGGCGGAACTCATCGGAGCTGGAGGTGGGCCTTTGGGTGGGGTCTGTCTGAGCCGGAGGGATGGGGCAGCGAGGGGGCCAGAGTGGGTAGAGAGTCGGCAGACCTTCCTGCCGGATGCGGACGCGGCCTCCGGGTCTCAGCGGGCGGCCTCCGAGCTCCCAGCTCCCAGCTGTCTCGACCTCCGACACGGTGCACTCGAACGTGGCTCCGTCGCCTTCCCGGGCGCTCACGGACCGCAACTCAGAGAGGACAGACACCTTGCGCTCTGGGGCGGAGCCAGGGGGCGTGAGGAGGGCGGGCCTGAGGGGGGCGGTACCAGATCCCGCCCACGCCACGCCCCCTCCTTAGAGGCAGCGTAGCGAGTCCCCTGGGCAAGTCCGGTCCGCAGCCCCGCCACCCACAGTAGAGCCCGGCCCGGGCAGCACCTGGTACCCACCGCTCACCACTAGGTGAACGGGCCCAGTTCGGGCCATCCCCACCACGCAGCTGTAGGTCCCTGCGTCCAAGGGGCTGCAGCGCCGCAGCTGGAGAAGGCGGCGCGTGCCGAGGGCCTGGAGCCTGAGCCGAGCGCTGGGGGTGAGCGGCTGCCCATCCTAGGGGCGGGGGTTGCAAAGGGTCGGGGTGAAAACTCGGCCGGGCACAAGCGGCCCCGGCCCTAGTAGGCGGCGGCGCCCTCTGTTGATACCTAACACTTTCGAGGCACGCTTATGCTACGGGGTAGGGCCCTCCCGCGCCTTCTGGGCCGCGCCAGGAGTCTCATTGTGACGGTGTCACCCTTTGGGGACATTTGGTCTGAGGAGGGGCGCCATGGACGCGGGAAGCCGAGAGTCATGTACCAATCATGTCAGCAATGTGTGTGGATTCTGGAATCAGGAAACCTGGATTCAAATATGAACTCTATGTCTGCCCTGGGGCAATACTTCACTCCACTGAACATCAGTCTCCTTAGAGATAACAAGATCATAAGACCTGCCTCATCGGGCTGCTATAAGGTTAGAGGCTTAAATGTAAAGTAAACCTTAGCACATGCCAGGCACATGGCTTACTGAGTAGTAGTTCTTTCTGTTGGGGCATTGTTACTGCTCTCATGATGCTGAGGTGGGCTGGGCTGGGGCTGGGCTCTGACCTTCTCCCAGGTGACATCAGCCAAGGTCTGGGAAAGTGCACACTCGAACGTAGCTGTGTCGCCCTCGGTCACTTCAAGGTCCTGGAGCCCCCGCACAATGGTCACTGGGGCCTCTGGGAGTGGGAGAAGGAGGACACACTTGGACACAGGGGTCACTGATGGGCACATTTAGACAAGCTGATCAACAGAGGCCACCGGTGAGTGGGGGGCATGCTGGAACAAGGGGTCCAAAGGGGATGCTGATCAGTGGGGGACACAGTGAGATCAGAGGGGTCAACAAGGCAGGAATGGCCAGCTGGGGATGGGTCACATTTAAGGTGGTCAGTGGGGGACATGGTGGGGCCAGAGTGGGAGAAATTGGAGCAGAGATGTCACCCATAAGCAGGCATGGTCACACTGGCTGGAATGGACAGGAGACACTGGACAGTGAGGGACACCACGGGTTCAGAGGAGCAATGCGGGGACCCCAGAGTAGATGTGGTCAGTGGGGAACACACCAGGGCTGCAAGCAAGAGAAGGGGTCACTGAAGCGGAGTTGCCCACGGAGTCACTCTTTGGCACTGTTGGGGCTTAGTGATTAGAGGACCACACTCAGGCAGGCAGAGAGAGCTGCAGCAGGCAGTGGTGGCCAGTGGGCTCACACAGGTAGGGCAGTCACCAGGGCCACATGTGGCGAGTCAGGGCATCACACTCTGGTAGGGAGGTCAGTGCGGGCCACACGGGTAGTGGGGTCAGTAGAATCACACCGGAGCAGTCAGCAGGCAGGCAGCAGTCCTAGAGGCCACACCTCTCACGGTGAGTCTGGCTGCACAGCGCAGTGTATCCGCAGTGAAGGAGATGCAGCCCGAATCGGCCAGGCCCAGGCCGCTGAGGACTAGGTGGTGAGAGTGGCCCTCGGCCTGAATTTGGCACTTGGGCCCCGGCTGCAGCCGCACTCCACCCCGGGCCCATTCCCCAGTCACCCCCTCCTGGGACAGCTCCAGTTGGAAGGTGGCACTGCCCCCCTCGATGATGGTCACATCCTCCAGAGGTTGAAGCACCCTTAGCTGCTTTGCTAGTGGGGGGAGATGGGGAAAGAGGGGGAAATGAGGCCCTCCACATCTGGGCAGGGCTTTTGGGAGCTCCACACACCCCTTGGCTCTGTCTGCCTCTAACCCCTAATCTAGTAAGACCCTATGAACAAAGTTCAGAACCAGGAAGCAGGAAGAAGGGAGTGAAACCAGCCAGATGTGGGTGGAGAGAGGGGCTTACTGGGGTTAGGAGAGGGGACACATGAAGGGGGTGATGTGTGGTTGTGGGGTGAGGAGTTGGGGTGAAGGGTGCTGTGACACTGGAAGGAGCCCAGAATTTAAAATCAGACACAGCAGGACTAGACCCCAACTCTGCCACACAGTTTGCTATGGAACCTTTGGCAAACTGCTTGAACTCCCTGGGCGTCAGTTTCCCCAACTGTATGAGGATAATAGCCTTGAGACATGGGTTTGTTGTGATTGAATGAATGAAATAAATCAGAAGAGAATACACATCCCCACCAACAACCGTTTACCAAGTTCTGTGTGGGT
This sequence comes from Bos grunniens, assembly GCF_055505025.1. Taxonomy (NCBI): domain Eukaryota; kingdom Metazoa; phylum Chordata; class Mammalia; order Artiodactyla; family Bovidae; genus Bos; species Bos grunniens. Next base: position 29,333,282 of record NC_141166.1, on the reverse strand, counting down.
ATTTCTCATATTATCCCGATTAAGTTTCTCAAAGACCCTTTTTAAAAGAAAACTTGGCTCAGAGAGGTTAAGTAATTTGCCTGAGGTCATACAGTTGATAGAGGGCTCCATCTTCGGGGTGGGGGTGCTATTGCTAACCATCCCTGCTTCTCAGATGGGCTCGTATATCCTGGGGCAGGTGACTGAAGGATAAATATGGCAAGTCTTTCTGAAGTATAATATTTATGTTTATAGCAAAGCCAACTTGGATGTATGAAATGGAAACCAAAATCCACAGGGACTTCTACGGTAAATAGAAAACAGTAGAAAAAGAAGAGTTTTGTTTTGGGCAGGCTGCTTTGGGTCACGCTCCTGGGGGTCAGCCAGGGCTGACCTGCCTTGCTGGCGAGGGGCACTTTGGTGTTGGGGGTGGGGGAGCGGTCTGAGGGGCCCTGGCCAGCCAGGAGAGGCTGCACCATGGGGAAAGGGAGGCGTTAGGAGAGGATGGGGCACTCACGCCTCACGCTGAGCCGGGCCAGGGTGCGGTCGTGGTGGCTCTCGCAGCCGTAGGTGCCCTGGTCGGCCAGCACAACGCAGTGGATGAAGAGGCGGTAGATGTGGCCGTCCTGGGCTGTGGACAGGCGGGAGTCAGGGGGCAGGGGCGCCCCACCTCGCATCCAGCGGACGGCCCCTGCCGCCCCCACGCGGCCGGTCTCCACTTCGAGGCACACGTCCTGGCCTTCCTCTGCCCGCACGTCCTGCAGCCGCCGCAGGAACAGCAGCTCCGTTTCTGGGCAGGAAGAGAGAGCGGACCATGGAGCCTGGTGGGCTGAACCCCGGCTCCCTCTTCTCAGGGACTGGTCTCCTAGCAGGGCCAGGGCTGGGAAAACAGGTTTAGGAACAGGACTTGTTTCGTCTCCATCAGGACCGAACCTCGAACGTGCAGCCGGGCACTTGTGGATGTGCCCCCAGCTCGGGCAGTCACAGTCCCTGCATCCTCGAGCCGGCAGCTTCGCACGGTCAGTGTGCGGCTTGACCCATTCTGGGTCATCTCTAGCTGGGGCCCTGGAGTGACAACGACCCCATTGCGCAGCCAAGTGATGTCGGCATCTGGTGGGGAGACTTCACACCGAAACGTGGCGTCATCCCCCTCGTGGACAGTAAGTGGTGTCAGCTCCGAGACTAGCTTCACCAGCGGGGGTTCTGGGGGCAGAGGGCAGGATCAGACAGTGAGGGGGGCTGGGTCTTTCTACCGCCACCCTCTTCAGCCCCTCCTCATCCCCAGTAACAGGCTTTCACCCCCCAGTTATTAAACAGAATCTTCCTGAGGACCAGCTGTGTGTCAGTCATGAGCTGTTTTGAAGGACAAGATGTCAACTCCCTGCCTGCCACTCCTCACCACCTCGTCTCCATGCTGGCCGGGCACCCACCTTTCTGACTCCCTAATAAAGACAGATCGTTTAGGACAGACCCTGTCAATCTCATTTAACTGTCACAATAGCCCTACAGGCCAAACGCTATCCTCCCCCTGGGGACCCGGGGCTCAGACAGTCTAAGCAACTTGCCAGTGTGTCACACAACTACTGGGAAGGAGACTTGAGACTGGAACCTGGGGGGTAGACTCCAGAGCCCTCTGCCCCTCCTTTTTGAGGATTCCTGGAAAGGGGAGCCCTGAGCCCTCATCCATGCGATAGCTGTGCATGCATTGGTGGGCAGCGAGGTGGGTGGGGGCGAATGGTGGGGGGGTGGCGTGAGGCCCTTAGTGGGGGGGCTGGGGCCCCAGGGGAGTGAGGACGGCACTGTTACCTTCCACGCTGACGAGGAAGATGCGGCTGTCCTGGGGCGTGTCGCACAGGTACTCCCCAGCGTCCCTGCTCCGTGCCCCCCGCACCCGCAGCACCTGCCTTGCCCCGTCCTGCTCCAGCTGCACCCGCCCCTGGCTGGCCAGGCGCTCCCCGTCCTTGTACCAGCGTACAGGGCCCCCTGGCCCGGAGAGGCGCACCGCCAGCTCTAGGTCCCCACCTGGGGTGCTGCGAACCCTCGTCTGGGCTGCCTCGGGGGCCACCACCCGCACGGGGGGCTCTGTGGGGTCAGGGCCGGGTGTCATTGGGAGGGAATGGCTCAAGGGCTGGGGAGGAGGGTGGTGGGAGGCCAGATTGGGAGAGGGACTGAGAGCCGTGGGGCAGGGGCCGGGGGCTGGGTGCACTAGAGAGGGGGAAGACTCAAGGGTTTAGGGGCGAGACTCTCAGGTTTCCTGCCCAGGGCTATACTCACCAGCCACTTGGACGGTGAAGCTGAGGCTGGGGGCCCCCGGTGCTGCCCCACACTGGCAGGTGTAGAGGCCTGCGTGGGCCAGGTCTGCAGCCCGGATGCAGAGGACGCGGCGGGGTCCTTCGGCTCGGAGCTCCAGGCCCTCGCCTGTTTGCACCGGCTTCCCGTTATGGCTCCAGAAGACCAGGGCACCAGCCCTGGACAGTTCACAGCTCAGCACCACTGGCTCCCCGGGGGCCACGCAGAGTGGGCCAGGGGCTGCCTCTGGGGCAAGGAACTGGACAGGGGGCTCTGGACAGAGGGTGGGTGTGTCAGCTCAGTGATGCCCCCCGCTCCCGCCTCCCAGACCCGGGCTGGCCAGGAGCACCCACCAGCCAGGCTGATGTTGAAGGTGACGGCTTCATCGCGAGTCTCACACACATACTCCCCGGCGTCCTCGGGCTGGGCGTGGGGCAGGGTCAGGGTGCGGGTGGGTCCCTCGGCACCCAGTTGCAGGGCATCCGATGCTTCCACCTCCAGCCCATCCTTGTACCAGCGCACCTGGGACCCAGCTGGGGCCACCTCGCAGTGCAGCTCCACGCGCCCCGGAGCCCTGAACTGCAGGTCCAGCGAGCGGGCTGCTGGGTGCACAATCCTCTCTGGAGGGGCTGGTGGGTGAACAGAGACAGAATCGGGTGGGTTCGGCCTCTACCTGTCTGACCACTGGTTTCTCAATCCTCTCCTTTTGCAGAGCAGCTCTTGGGAAATGGTACCACCTACAATCCGTAGGCACTTACTGTGTGCCAGGTGTCATGCTAAGGACACTACAGTTCTTTTCTCAGCTACTCCTGACACTCCCTATTTCTGCCTTCACTTTATAGATGAGGACCTGAAGCCTCTTTATAGGGAACTGACTTACCCAGGGTTGCATGGACAGGAAGAGGTAGACCCACCCTCACAGATCTAACCCTAATGCACAGCCCTCCCTACCCCTCCATTTCCTGTCCCTTTTTCCTGTTTTGCCTCTGAAGAACTGATCACCACCTGAAAAACCACCTGTTTCCCTTATTTGCTGTCTGTCTGCTCTCACAAGAAGGCAAGCTCCATAAAGACAGGTTTTCTCTCCTTCGTTCATTACCGAATCCCTCAGCATCAGAACGGTGCTGAGCAGATCAGTGTTTGTTGAATACACGAATGAATGAGCTCTCCCAATTGTTGGGCTCTCTCCACCAGGCCTCTGGCCACTGTCCTGACCTGGTTTGGGCAACTCAGGGCTCTCTGATGGCTGAGAATGAGGAGGCTGGGAGGGAGGGAAGCCTGGACAGGGGGAAAGTTGTGTGTGGTACACAGGGGTCCTGAAGGTGCAGGAACTGGGAGGGGTGGGTATCTGTCCCTCAGCCTCCTGCCTCTCTTCCTCTCCAAGGGGGTCTCGGAGACTGCCCACCTGTGACGGTGACAGTGTAGAAGGCTGAGTCGTCTCCGGCGTCGCATACGAACTCGCCCCCGTCCTGGGGCTGGGCGGCGGGCAGCACCAGGCGACGGTGGGGCCCGTCGCTCTCCAGCACCAGGGCCTCGCTTTCCTCCACCTCCAGCCCGTCCTTGTACCAGCGCACTGGGGCATCCTCCCGAGACAGCTCACACATCAGCACCACACACTCCAAGCTCACGGCCACCAAGGTCACCTCGTCCCGGGGGTATAGGATGCGCACTGGGGGTTCTGCAGAGTAGGGACAACCACAGGCTGTCACAGACTCACGGTCAGCCTCCCTGGAGCTGTCCGGCAGCATGAAATCCCGGTTGCCCAAATCGTTAAGAGTGATAAGGATAGTAATAGGTCCAAAATCAGTTCTCTGAAATCCCTGGGGCCACAAGTGTGCTGGAATGTGCTGGAACCATCCAGAATGCTTCCAATTCTAGAAATGGTGCATTTATCATATAGCACATACTCCCCCTCAGCCCCTACTGTGGACCCCCCAGAATCAATCATATTAACATCTCTGCAGTGTAACATATGGAGATACACCCTAAGCAGGATAATTTAAAAGTGCAAATAGCTTCACAGAGTTAAGCTCAGGTTTTACAGAAATAACTTTTAATACCAAACGTACAAAAAGCCTTTTGATTTTAAGTGTTTTCTTTCTTATTTTGGTTTCAGGATTGTGGATAAGGGATGGCAGATCTGTAATAGTATTGGTAAGTACTTATACATTGTTTGCTAAAGTTCCAGGACAGTTGTAAGCACTTTACACCCTGATAGCAATCCTAGGGAGTACGTACTGTTTTAAACTCATTTTGCAGATGAATAAACTGAGGCACAGAGTGGTTAAACAACTTCCTTATGGTCACAGCTGGCTACACCTACCTAGGGCAGGAGGAAAAACCACCATTCGATAAAGGGAAGCTCCTTATTGCAAAATTCAGACTTAAATTGAAGAAAGTTGGGAAAACCACTAGACCAATTCAGATATGACCTAAATCAAATCCCTTATGATTATACAGTGGAAGTGAGAAACAGATTCAAGGGATTAGATCTGATAGACAGAGTGCCTGAAGAACTATGGAGGGAGGTTTGCAACATTGTACAGGAGGCAGATCAAGACCATCCCCAAGAAAAAGAAATGCAAAAAGGCAAAATGGTTGTCTGAGGAGGCCTTACAAATAGCTGAGAAAAGAAGAAAAGCGAAAGGCAAAGGAAAAAAGGAAAGATATACCCATTTGAATGCAGATTTCCAAAGAATAGCAAGGAGAGAGAAGAAAACCTTCCTCAGTGATCAGTGCAAACAGAGGAAAACAATAGAATGGGAAAGACTAGAGATCTCTTCAAGAAAATTAGAGATGCCAAGGGAACTTTTCATGCAAAGATGGGCACAATAAAGGACAGAAATGGTATGGATCTAACAGAAGCAGAAGATAATAAGAAGAGGTGGTAAGAATACACAGAAGAAAAATATTCATGACCCAGATAACCATGATGGTGTGATCACTCACCTAGAGCTAGACATCCTGGAATGCGAAGTCAAGTGGGCCTTAGGAAGCATCACTATGAACAAAGCTAGTGGAGGTAATGGAATTCCAGTTGAGCTACTTCAAATCCTAAAATATGATGCTATGAAAGTGCTGCACTCCATATGCCAGTAAATTTGGAAAACTCAGCAGTGGCCACAGGACTGGAAAAGGTCAGTTTTCATTCCAATCCCAAAGAAAGGCAAAGTCAAAGAATGTTCAAACTACCCCACAATTGCACTCATCTCACATGCTAGCAAGTGAAATCGCTCAGTTATGTCTGACTCTTTGCGACCCCGTGGACTGTAACCTACCAGGTTCCTCCATCCATGGGATTCTCCAGGCAAGAATACTGGAGTGGGTTGCCATTTCCTTCTCTAAGGGATCTTCCCGACCCAGGGATTGAACCTGGGTCTCCTGCCTTGTAGGCAGACGCTTTAACCTCTGAGCCACCAGGGAAGCCCCACATGCTAGCAAAGTAATGCTCAAAATTCTCCAAACCAGTACATGAACTGTGAACTTCCAGATGTTCAAGCTGGATTTTGCAAAGGCAGAGGAACTAGAGATCAAATTGCCAAAATCTGTTGGATCATCGAAAAAGCAAGAGAGTTCCAGAAAACATATACTTCTGCTTTATTGACTATACCAAAGCCTTTGACTGTGTGGATCACAACAAACTGTGGAAAATTCTTAAAGAGATGAGAATATCAGACCACCTTACCTGCTTAAGAAGCAATAGTTAGAAATGGACATGAAACAACAGACTGGTTCCACATTGGGAAAGGAGTATGTTAAGGTTGTATATTGTCACCCTGCTTATTTAACTTATATACAGAGTACATCATGCGAAATTCCAGGCTAGATAAAGCACAAGCTGGAATCAAGATTGCCGGGAGAAATATCAATAACCTCATATATGCAGATGACATCACCCCTATGGCAGGAAGTGAAGAAGAACTAAAGAGCCTCTTGATGAATGTGAAAGAAGACAGTGAAAAAGTTGGCTTAAAACTCAACATTCAGAAAATGAAGATCATGGCATCTGGACCCATCACTTCATGGCAAATAGATGGGGAAACAGTGGAAACAGTGAGAGATTTTATTTTCTTGGGCTCCAAAATCACTGCAGATGGTGACTGCAGTTATGAAATTAAAAGACGCTTGCTCCTTGGAAGAAAAGTTATGACCAACCTAGACAACATATTAAAAAGCAGAGACATTACTTTGTCAACAAAGGTCTGTCTAGTCAAGGCTATGGTTTTTCCAGTAGTCATGTATGGATGTGAGAGTTGGATTATAAAGAAAGCTGAGTGCCAAAGAATTGATGCTTTTGAACTGTAGTGTTGGAGAAGACTCTTGAGAATCCCTTGGACAGCAAGGAGATCCAACCAGTCAATCCTAAAGGAAATCAGTCCTGAATATTCATTGGAAGGACTGATGTTGAAGCTGAAACTCCAATACTTTGGCCACCTGATGAGAAGAACTGACTCATTTGAAAAGACCCTGATGCTGGGCAAGATTGAAGGCAGGAGGAGAAGGGGATGCCAGAGGATGAGATGGTTGGATGGCATCACCGACTCAGTGGACATGAGTTTGAGCAAGCTCCCGCAGTTGATGGACCAGGAAGCCTGGAGTGCTGCAGTCCATGGGGTCACAGAGTCGGACACAGCTGAGCGACTGAACTGAACTGACAGACTCTGCCAGCAGTGGTAGGGATTCCAAGCTAAGGCTTGTAGGAAACTCAGTAATGAATTTGCATCTGTGCCTGAATTCCCTGGGGATGTTAAATGCCGATTTGAGTTCATCTCTAACTGCTCTGGAGTGGTCAGCCTTTCACAGAAAGGAGCGATGTCAATGTGGGAGGTGACAAGGGCTCTGAGCGCCGGGCTGCCCAGGCATCTACGCACCTTCGAGGTCTCCCCTAATCCTCTCCAAGACGGAAGTGCTCCTTCAGCATTCGGCCCCCTAGTGGCTGGCTGGGGAACTGCTAGCTTCCCGGTCTAGGTCTTTGCAGTGGGGAGTATGGGCAGACATGCCCACCAGGGTACATCCAGCTCTTGCCTCTGCCTCCCTAACTGGGCTTGTTCTAATAGTCTGTATGATGCAGGTTGGTTCTCTGGGTCTACCAGCGCCATGAGATGTTGGAGTGTGGCTGCCTGAATGGTGGGGGAAGTGATGGAGGCAGTGGAGTGTAGATGGCATGCAGCCATGGGACTGGGGAGTCTGCAAGGCTATGGGACCTCAGCTTGGCATCGGACCTGATTCTCCTGGTCCACAGCCAAGGTGGTGTGTTGTGCGAACTTACCAGGAAGAATCTTGTGTTTTGTGGGGAGGCCAATTATGGGCTGGAATGTGTGTGTCTGCAGCCATGATGTCTGGCCAGGGCTTGGGGAGGGAGCGGTTGAAGGCAGCCACTACAGAACAGAATATGTGCAGAAAGGCCTTTTTGGCTTTGTGGCTTGTGTGTTTCAGGCTGTCCTATCTGGGATGCAGGGAGTTGGGAGGCCCTAAGTAGCTCAAATCTAGGCTGAAGCCTTGTTTCTAGAGCAGGTCAGTGGGGAGGGCAACCAGAAGGTGCCGGCATCGGGATGGTCGCTCCAGTGCAGCCGCTGGGTTCTTCAGTGCCATCCAGAGCCACCTGGGTTTTACACTCCCCGCCCCGCTCAGGTACACACTGTGATCGGCGCCATGAGCTGCAGCCCCAAAGTTTCCGGCAATGAACCATCATTTCCGTAATCATCCTGTGCCTTCCTGCTTTGAACCTTGACCTCTGACCTTCAGTCCAAATCCAGACCCCCACTTAGCTAACTCAGCCCCTGCTCCAAATATCTGTTCTGAAGCTACTTCCTGCCTGCTAGCCAACCAGGTTAGCAGCCCCCAGCCCTGAGCTCTCACTGCACCTTACTGCGACACTCCCTCTAAGACTTAAGGTGTCTGGCTTTCCTGCCAGGCTATCCACTCCTGCAGGGATGCACGTGTGTCTGCGAGCTACCGAGTGTCCAGAGCCTGGCCCAGGACTGGCTCCTGCGGATGGCACAGTGACTCTCCCCGAAGCCCTCCCTGACCTCCTGTCCGGCTCTCTTGAGCCCTCTTTTCTCCACGGCACTTGTCACGAAGTGTCACCGTACATTTATTTGCGTGTTTATTGGTTAAACACAGGGGTCGCAAACTCAAATGCCCACAGGGGCCAGGCTGAAGCAGTCTAGGAAGGGGAGCAAAAAAGAACAGTGGGGGATGGGGGTGGGTGTGAAACAGAGGAATGTGGGCCCCCAATTATGGGGGCAGCTGCTACTCAGCGCCAGCTGTTCGTCGCCAAGGGGGGAAGCGGGACCAGAGGCGCCGGGTCTTCGGCTTTTTCAAGAGGATGCATAACTCCGGGTTGTTATTGGAACTGTCCTGACTTTGGTATGACTCTGCAGGCCAAACACAACACACCTGTGGGCTGTATGAGGCCCGAGGGACTGCCGGTTTGCGACCCCTGGTTAACAGCTGCACCCACCCCACCCCCAGCTAGACCGGCACCTGTCTGAGAGCAGGGACCTTATATGCAATAAGCATCAGTGACCCACAGCACCTGGCCCAGCGCCTGACACATATAGACTGCTCAGTAAGTGAGCTGCTGGAGCACAGCTATTCCTGGCTTGGGCGCTGGGGAGGAGCCTGCTTCCTCCAACAGTGATCCCCGGATCTTCTGGGTAGGGACCACCCCCCACCACCACCTCCTGCACCTGCAGCCCCTCCTCCCTGCCCCCAGTGTGCTAGCTAGGGGCTATGTGGCCAGCTCCCCAAGGGCTCAGGGCAGTCCTCTGATGACCCCGGGGGCGGGGGGTGGACCCACACCTGTGACGGTGACCGTGAATGAGGCGGATTCGTCATCAATTTCACACAAGTACTCGCCCGAGTCCTCCAGCTGAACGGCGGGCAGCACCAGGCGGCGCACTGTGTCCTCCTTCTGTAGGAGCAGCGCGGGACTCTCCACCACCTCCTCGCCATCCTTGGTCCAGCGCACCTCGGCCCAGGGCCGGCACAGCTCGCAGGTCAGCACCACGCGCTCCAGGCGCACGGCCGCCACGTACACCTTGCCGCTGGGGTACACGATCCACGAGGAGACGTCTGCAGGACACGACACAGCCGTGGCTGGGCATCTGGGGCCGGGGCCGAGGTGCCCGGCCACCTTGCCCGGTTCACGCCTGTTCCCTACTCCTGGAAAGGACCAGGGCTCACAGCGGCTCAGATGGTTACTCAAAGCTAACCGTGACATGACCACAAAGCACAGCAGGGGTGTAGCGGCACGGTGGGGACCGTGGTGTCAGCCTCGCCTGTGGAAACTCTCCCCATTCTCTGGGTGGGGACAGGGCTATACGAAGTGTGAGGTTGGGGAGAGGAGAGTTGGGTGCCCAGACGGAGCTGAGGTCTCCCACAGGAGACTTTTAACCCCTCTAGTGCTCGGGTCTCCTCACCCCACACTACCCTAAGGCTCCCCTCGGAGGGCCTTCAGGAGAATAGAGAAGGTGGGCTTCCCTCTGCCATGTAGCTATGACTAGTGCGCTTATGACAACGCATTTTCTGCAGTGGCTGAACCTCAGCGTGCAGACCATGGGTTGGGGGGAAAGGGTGGGGTGTGATCGGCTGGGGGGGTTGGGACTGGTGGCCCAGGAGTGTGCCGGCTGTCCAGGTGGGAGCAGGGCACAGCTGCCCCATCCCGTGGCCTGCCTGGAGCCCCACCTGTGATGGTCACGGTGAAGTAGGCGCGCTCGTCGCCAGCGACGCACTGGAACTCGCCCCCGACGGAAGGCTGGGCGGAGGGCAGCACGAGGCGGCGGTGGGGCCCTTCACTCTCCAGCAGCACGAAGTCACTCTCCTCCACCTCCTGTCCGTCCTTGAACCAGTGCACGGGAGCGTCCTCCCGGTCCACCTCACAGGTCAGCATGACACACTCAGAGGTTATGGCGTGCACAAACACATGCTCCCGGGGGGCCACGATGTGCACTGGGGGGTCTGGAGGGAGCAGAGATGGGGTCACACCGACACCCACACATGGAACACCTGAGTCCATGGTGGTAGGTGAGGTGTCACAGGTCAGTATTGCCGATCCTGTGGACAGGCCTGGGAGTCCCCAGAGGATCCGAGGGTGCTGGGTGGGGGGAACACAGAGGGCCTTTGTCTAGGCTGAGAGGAGGTCATTGCTTGCTTTGGCTTTTACCAGGAAGCCCCTGGTGGGCTGGCTCCAGGACAGGGAGGAGGTGGGAGGTGGGAATGACTCAGTGCTGTCACCTTGGGGCAACACCCCCTACAGGTAGTGAGTTCCCCATCACAGGGCACATTCACGCAGGGCCAAAGGACCTTTTGGCAATGGGGCCGTAACAGGATTTCCACTCAAAGTGAGAAGACTGAGCTGGTTCAGTGGTTCCAGAGTTGTCCTCCTAGAGTGGATCTCAAAGCTTTGTCCTGGATATTCGGGCTCTGGAGGCCTGGGGTTGGGGTGGGGGTGGGGAGAGGCTATGCACTAATAATAGGTTTCCTGATATTAGTCTCTGAAGCAGCCAGAACATGGACTGGCTTCCAAGAACCTCTGGACCACTGCACCTAAAGCTTTCCTTTGACCCTGACCTCCTGCGGCGTGGGATAAGCAGTCCTGGGTGTGAACCCAGGTAGCATAGTTGCTGGCTGTGTGATTGTGAGCAACTTGCATAACCTCTCTGAGTCTCCGCTACTTCATCCATGAGTGGAGATATACTGGCTCTCATGTAGCCTTGAATGTTGAATGAAAGTGTACATTTCAAGTATCCAGCACAGGGCTTGGCTAGCAAGTGCCTAACAAATGCTAGCTCCCACCTCCCCTGCCCTTCATTGATTTGAGGTCCCCTCACATCCCTCCCAGCAGAGGGTATATGAGGGCCAAGTGTGCTGGAGGGTGGTGTGGGGGCAGCGTGATCTGCAAACATGTCCCCTGGCCCCCTAGGCCCTCCCTGGAAGGGACCCTCAAGCGGGCAGAGCAGGGGATGGGGTAGGATTGGCACAGCCCCCTGGGTCAGCCTTGACTGGGGGAGCCTAGGCTGCCTCAGTCCCTGACCTTGGATGGTGACGCTGAAGAAGGCTGAGATGCCTTCTGTCCTGCACTCGAACTCGCCGCTGTCCTGGACCTGGGCCTCGGGCAGGATCAGGCGGTGTTTGCGCCCGTCCATCTTCACCACCAGTGACTCGCTCTCCTCCACCTGCTGCCCATCCTTGTACCAGCTCGCTGGGAAGTCCACCCGGGAGAGCTCACAGGTCAGTACCACCCGATCGGAGGTTGTAAAGGTCAGCGACACCTTGTCCTGGGGGCTCAGGATGTGCACGGGACTCTCTGCGTGGGGAGAGGTGTGGTTATGGGTAGCGCCCTGGTTGTGCTCTGCTTACCCAGTGAGCGCCCCACTGCAGGGCATGTGCTGGGGGAGGGGGCTGGGCACATCAGGCTAGATGACTGTTGTGATGCATCTGTTGGTTTTAAAAATTCTTTTTGTGCTTACACACCAACTCTCAAGAGCAGTGGTTTTAGTGTGCATAAGAATTCCCAGAAAGCCTACTGAAAATGCAGATTCCTAGGCTTTGCCCCTCCCCCTGCCCCAGCATGCAAGGGTCAAAGAATCTGCATTATAAACCAGCCCTCAGCATGACTCTGACATTGGTGAAAGTGTTAGTCACTCAGCCTTGTCTGATTCTTTGCAACCCCATGGACTTCTCCAGGAAAGAATGCTGGAGTGGGTTGCCATTCCCTTCTCCAAGGGAGATTCCTGACCCTTCCTGAGCTGATCGAATCCAGGTCTCCATCATTGCGGGCAGATTCTTTACCGCCTGAATCACCAGGAAAGCCCAATGTTAGTGAAAGATTAGTTGCTCAGTTGTGTGTCTGACTCTTTGAGACCCCATGGGCTGTAGCTTGCCAGGCTAATCTGTCCATGGAATTCTCCAGGCAAGAAGGAGTGGGATGCCATTTCTTTCTCCAGGGGTTCTTCCCAACCTAGGGATTGAACCCAGGTCTCCTGCATTGCAGATAGATTCTTTACCATGTGAACCTGGGTTGTATTTTAGTAATGCTGCTCTCTTTGTGGGTATTTCTTACTTGGATCTCCTCCTGGGCTGCTGCGAGCTAACTGCCTCCAGGCCCTGTGCGTGGACACTGAGGAATTCTGTGACTGGCCTTACAAATTCCAGCAATGGTGCAAATGCCAGTGCATTCCCTGAACTTTCAGACTCCTGCCAAGAACTGTCATCCTCAAGGAGGCCTCATTCCCTCTCCTCTCCTCTTTCCTCAGGGTGGCAGAGTGCAATACTGCAGCCAGACCGCCTGCGTTCATAATCCAGCACTAGCACTTCTCAGTTTTCTGACTTCGGGCAAGTCACTGGACCTGTGTCTGTTTCCCCATCTGTAATGGGGATGACAAAAGAACACATCCCGCAGGGCTGTTGAGAAAGTGAAAGAAGTGAAAGTGAAGTCGCTCGGTCGTGTCCGACTCTTTGCGACCCCGTGGGCTGTAGTCCACCAGGCTCCTCTGTCCATGGATTTTCCAGGCAAGAATACTGGAGTGGGTTGCCATTTCCGTCTCCAGGAGATCTTCCCGACCCAGGGATTGAACCCAGGTCTCCCGCATTGTAGGCAGACGCTTTACCATCTGAGCCACCAGGGAAGATTTAGGGCTGTTGAGCAGTCTGTGCTAATTAATATATGTAAAGCAATTAGGATTGTGCCTGGCACACAGGAAGTGACTCAGATAGTGTTAGCCATCACATGGTAGGGCAGGAAGTGGTCAGGGACTAGGGGCCAAGGTCTGTGTCTTTAAGGCGACAAACATGACCGAATTCTGCAAACCACAAAGTACCCCTAGAGAATTTGGATATGATGCTGGTGAAAATAACAAGGAATCTCCTATACGGGCTTCTCTGGTGGCTCAGACGGTAAAGAATCCGCCTGCAATGCAGGAGACCTGGGTTTGATCCCTGGGTAGGGAAGATCCCCTGGAGGAAAGCATGGCAGCCCACACCATGGAATCCCCATGGACAGAGGAACCTGTCAGGGTCACAGAGTCGGACACGACTGAGCGACTAAGCACGGGTTGAAATTGGACTTCTGGATCCCTGAGTGCTCTATCTGAGCTCACCTAGGATGCTCCTGACTCCTGGCTCAGATGTGAGAAGCACGAATAGCGTGTGCCTCACTTTGCTAACGGGACTTCTATGTCTTGACCCTATCTGCTCACCATGGTCCCCACCAGTACCAACCTTGGATGGTGAGGGCAGCTGAGTCCTGCACACCTGGGCAGCTGAAGCCGATCAGGGCCCCACTGTCCTGATGCCGGACGGCCTGCAGGATGAGCCTGTGCTGCAGGCCATGCTGTTCCACCCGGTACCGCAGGGGCCCCGGCCCCACCTGGCCCTCTGGCTCGTTACTCTTGAGCTCCTCCCCGTTAAGGAACCAGGTGCCCTGGATGACGGTGGAGAGATCCAGGGAGAAGACGGCGTCTTCCCCATCATACACCTGCACCTCCTCCAGACCAGCCACCAGGCGAGCTGTGGGCACTGAGACAGGGACAGAGCACGGCCATCAGAACCAGGGGGCTGGCAGAGGGCACAGACTGGCAGGTAGATGGCATATAGCTAGAGAGAGGGGGGAGCGCAGGGGAAGGGAGGAAGAGTGATGGGGAGGGCACAACTTTAGGTACAGCCACTGGCAGCCTGGGCTGACAGGACCAACTCACCCAGGTGAGCAGACCCATGGAACACCACGTGCGGGCTGCGGCCGTGTTCACTGACGGTGCAGACTCGGAAGCGGTAGTCACCCTCGGTCGGCACGCAGTCCCCGGGCACCTCCACGGCCCCAGCTTTCTCAATGCTGAAGCACTGTACCCAGTCTTCCGAGCCCACCTCCTGCCGCTCCAGCCGGTAGATGAAGGGGGTCTCGGGGGTGGGGTCTGGAGGCTTCCAGGTGAGCAGGACCGTGTTCCTGTGGCCCTTGAACATCTCAGCCAACACCGGGGGTCCTGGGGGATTGTGCTTGATGCCTGAGACAGAGGCAGGGTTTGCATCCGAGCCCTGTTCCAGCCTCCCACATCCCTGGGACCTAAAGTCAACTTTGCCAACCCAGACTCTGTCATCTGGTCACCCTCCTGCCCTGACCGTCCTGTCCAGCCCTTAAGGAGGTTGCCTAGGGGCTTTGGGGCGCTCACATTTGACTCTAAGCAGAGTGGTGGTCCGGGAGTTGCCCAGACTGAAGGTGACCTCCCCAGCATCTTCTCGGGTGACCCCTGGAAGGACCAGGGCGTGCATGTGGCCCGAGCTGCTCTGGCAGGTGGCCGGCAGGTCCTCTCCGTCGCGACTCCAGCGTCCCTCCACCCCAGCCTCGCGTGTCTCCACCAGCAGCACCGCGTTTTCGCCCTCAAAAACGTCGAGCTTCCGGGGCAGCCGCTTCAGGATGGGCCCTGAGACAGGGATGGGAGATTATCAGCCCGTGGACTGGGCACCGGCCTGCCTCTGTCTCGGCCTCCCCCAGCCCCGCCACCGGCCAGCCGACCTTTGACTGTCACGTTGGCCACGGTGCGCACACGGCCGCGCATCTCGCACAGGTAGACGCCGTCGTCGTCCGCCTTCAGCCTGTGGATGATGAGGCGGCGGACCGTGCCCTCCTCGATTTGCTCATACTTGCGGCAGGGCAGTAGTCGCTGGTCCTCGCGGAACCAGGCAGTGGGAATGCGAGAGTTGGGGACTTTACACTCCAGCACCGCAATTCCATGCTCTCGGCCCTCCACGTCCTGCAGCGGCCTAGAGAAGCGGAGGCGGGGCTCTGTGGAGAAGAGAGAGACCAGAGAAGGCTCTGGAGAGGGCCCCGACCGGGAGAAGGACCCTCCTCTGTCACCCACTGCCTAAACCCATGGTAGCTCAGGCCGTTTGCTCTTCTCCCAGAGCTAGTAGCGTTGTATACTCAGAGAAATCCTCAGAAGGGAAGTCAGATGACCCGAATTCTCGTTGACCCTAACACATCACCCTGACCAAGGCCATTTTCACGATGCTGGGCCGCAGTTTCTTTATTTGTAAAGCAGAGAAAGGGATAGAAGGGCTTGGGGCCGTTATCAGGGATTTTCAAAATGTTCTGTGGGGCCCCTCATGGGCACCACACACAATTCTGTAAGGGTTTGAGTTGAACTTCATTTTGAAAGTACTTCAACCACTTTTAAAACTGAATTTTACAAAAAGAAAGCATGATGACAGAAACGGCCAGTGGGGTCACTTGGGCCGCTAGGGGAACGGCCGCCTTGTCACTTGGCTCTGGGAATCTCGGCCTTCGTCCTGGACTTTTCTGTCCTCAGGGGGTGAGAGTTCAGCTCCGCCTGGCTGGTTTGTGCACATCAAACTGTACCCAAGAGGCCACCAGCTGTGGTACAGGTGCCACATGCTTGACTGCGTGCCAGGACGGACTCGGGAGATTTGCCAACTATTTTTCTCTGAGGGAAAGAGTTGGGTAATAACTGGTGAAGGTATTATGCCGTGAGTTGCGATGAACTCCTATTATGGGCAGCTTTAACTTCCAATGTGAATTTGGCGTGTTTTTCACCCCTGACTTTTCTAGTTATGAGCAATGTACTGTTTATTAAATACCATTGGGGGCTCAACTTTGAAATATAAATTTCCTCTCCTTCACTTTCTTCTTCTTGCAAACCCGGAGAGCAGTCTAATGACAGAATAGTCAAAAATTGGGGGGCATTTTTTTTGCCCTCAAGTTTTCTCCCTTTGGTGTGAATCGGGAGTTTGTCAGTGTGACACCTGAAGCTACGCTTTCCCCATGGGGCTCAAAAGCTAGACCCAGTTATGAATGGTTAAAATGTGTGTGCTTAATAAGACAGATCTCTTGTTCTCATTGACTGACTTCATAAATATATGTTACAAATTTGGATTTAGAAATTTACACCCATAAAATGATTCTTTTATATAATACACTGGGGCCCCAATGGTGTTTCCATTGGGGAATGGGTGGTGAGATAACAAAACCCCATTGGGGAATGGGTGGTGAGATAACAAAGAGGCTGAAAAACACTGAACTACAAGAGTTGTAGGTCCCTCTGGGTGATTCAGTCATTCCTTAAAGGCCTTTATGGAAGAGTGGTTTTCCACCATCTGCCTCAGAATCATTTGGAGAGCTTGCTAGGAAGTTCCTGGAGCATACCTTGGAGACGTACTAAACGCGAATCCCTGGGGGATGGGAGGGAGGGAGGAGGGAAATGGCATTTTAATATTCAGCCTCCCTTACTCCTCGCTGTCTTCTAGGCACTGAGTGGGGCTGGAGTTAGTGGGGTCAGGGAGGGCGCTGGAGGCCCCTCGCCCCGGCCGCCCCTGGCCCCGGCCGCCCGGGGGCGCCGTGGTACCTTTCACGTGCAGCTGCACCGCACTGAGCGTCTGGCCCGCCGAATTGCGCGCGGCGCACACGTAGAGCCCACGGTCCTTGGCCTGGCAGTACAGCACCTTGAGCACAAAGCCGCCGTCTCGGTCGCGGTACATAAGGCGGCGGCGATCGGGGAGCAGCGGGCGGCCCTCCCAGTGCCATTCAATTTCTGGCTCCGGCTTGCCCATCACGTAGCAGCGGAACTTTGCGTGCTTGCCCTCGTTCACCCAGAAGGTCTTGGGCGCGCACTTAAGCGGCTCCACCACGGGCGTGGGGGCCTCGTCGGGGTCCTCGGGCGGGCTCTCGGGGGTCTGCTGCACCTGCAGCAACGCCCCGGCCCGCGCGTGGCCGTGCGCGTTGCGGGCGTGGCACACGTAGACGCCCGAGTCGGGCAGCCGAGCCGCCAGGATGCGAAGCGCCAGGCTCGCGCCCGCGCCCGCGCCCGCGCGGCCCGGCTCGAGGGAGAAGTGGCTGCTGTCCCACACTTCGTCCAGCGCCATCCCATCCTTCTCCCAGTAGAGCGTGGGCGCGGGGAGGCCCCCCACCTGGCACTCCAGCACCACCTCCGCCCCCCGCAGCACCCACTGGGACCGGGGCCCCGTCAGGAACACCGGGGCGCCCTCTCCGGCTCCGGGCGGCGGCAGCGGGCGCTCGGCGAGCTGGGGCTCGGGCTCGTGGGCCGGCGGCTCCAGCACGGTGACGGCAGCCGCCGCGTAGGCCTCTCCGGCCGAGTTGCGGGCGCGGCACACGTAGACCCCAGCGTCGGTGGGCAGTGCGCCGCTCAGCAGCAGGCAGTGCTCGGCGCCGTCCACCGGGAAGCTCAGGCGATCGGAGGCCGCCAGCTGCTGCCCGCCCTTCTCCCACACGACAGTGGGCGGCGGCTCCCCCAGCACCACGCACTTGAGCTCGGCCTCCGCGCCACTTACCACCCGCACGGGCCGCGGGAAGCGCAGGAAGCACGGGGGGCTCCCCTGATCCCCCGAGCCCGCCTTCATCGTGGCGGCGCAAGGGCAGGCCGGGAGCGGCGGCGGGAGCCCGGGAGGCGGGGCGCGTCCGGGGACTGGGCTCCGGGACCCGCGGGGCTTTCTGCTGTCCGCCCGCTCCCGGCTCGCCTCCTTACCCTCCGCCCGGAGCTGCTGCTCTGCGGCTGCGGCGGCGATTCCCGGGCCGGGGGCCCAGGGCTCAGGGGGGAGTCCTTCCTGTTTGCCTCTCCAGCAAGGGGCCCCGCAGCCTCCCCTGCCTGCGGCCTGGCTTCCTGCTCCGGAGAGCCGGCCTTCCCAGCCCCCTCCCACAGCCAGGGCCTCTTTCCCCTCCTCCCTCCCACCTCCAGCCGCCAGGTCCCCAGCAGTCCGCCAGAATCGGGCCTGAGTGACAGAGAAGCCTGCAGCTGCCAATCCCAAAAATATTCTCTGATGACACAGCTGGAGAACAAGAGCCCAGACCAGCTCCTCCAGGCTAAGTTTAGAGCAGGCGGGACCCCTGCCCCCCGCCCCAACCCCAGTTCTAGCCCCCGCCCCGGCCCTTCCCCCTAGGACTGGCCCAGCAGCTGCTGGGTTAAAAAGGGCCCCAGGAGGTGCGAGGGGCTGGCTTGCTCTGTCTCCCTGACAAATAACGCTTTTTAGACCTGGCAGACCCCCAGTTAACAGGCTCCTGTCCCATCTGGTGTCACCTCTGTGCTGGGTTGTGACACTGTGTGACTCTGTGTGTATGGAGAGCGAGGGTTTGTATGTGTGGTTTAGGTCACTTGGGGTGAAAGCCCTCTCCAGCCCCTCCCCCACATTCCTGGCGGGAGTGGGAGATAAGGCTCAGGGCCACAGACATCTGCGTCAGAGATAGGAGGTCTCAATGCCATGGGCAGGGGCAACTCGACTGCGGGGCGTGGGAAGGGCTGGGGAAGACTGGGGTGAGAAGGGTAGAAGAGGGCGGTGGTGGGATGGGGAGGGTGGAGTGGGGAGGCCCTGGGCAGACCCTGGCAGAAGGGGCACAGGGCAGGGTGTGGGTTCCCAGTGGGCAGGGCCAGGGGAGCTATGTGGCTTCAGCTGCTCCTCTTGCTGCTGGCCCCTCAGGGCGGGCATGGCTGTCATGGGCCGGAGCTGGACCGGGAACTTGTCCTGGCCAAGGTGAGGGCCCTGTTTCTGGATGCCTTGGGGCCCCCGCCGGTGACTGGGGAAGGTGGAGATCCTGGAGTCAGGCGTCTGCACCGAAGGCATGCCGTGGGGGGCTTCATGCGCAGGGGCTCTGAGCCCGAGGACCAAGATGTCTCCCAGGCCATCCTTTTTCCGGCTGCAGGTAATGAGGGTGGGGTACTGGCACCTTGACTCTGACAAAGAGTGTGGTGTAGCCTGGGTTCGGGAGCTAGGCAGGTTGGGTTGAATCCCAGACCTGACACTCAGCTGACTTTGCAATAATGGACCAGTTAATAAACCTTCCTGAGCCTCTTGTCTCCTCATCTGTGAAAAGTGCCATAACGCCTACATTTCAGGATCGAGTGAGATGGTATATCCAGAGTGCCCGGTTCATAGGAGCCATTTGCGAGATAGTCGTCTGGGAGGCCGAGGGTGTCTAGGGACAGAGAGATCTGGGCGTGTGCCCCTTCCTGCCATCTTTCCTCCTACCTTTGCTTTTGCTCCCTGCTCCAAACATTGTTTCTTTAGCCTCAGACAGCTGAGACTTGAGAAGATATCAGGGATGCGGGAGAACAGTTAGTTGGGAAATTAACCTACCTTCCCTTGAATTCTCTTCTCATCTCCCCAGTCAGTTGCACTGACTCAGTGAGTAAAGCCCTCCACTGGCTGGACCTTTTTGTAACCTGGCTCACTTTTCTCTCAGAGAGGATGCTCTGCCTCCCTGTGCTTCGGGCCCCAGGCAGCACAATGAGTGTGGCTTTAGGATCAGGCAGAATCCCAGCCTGGGCACTTAGTTTAAGGGCTTTTCATCTGGCTCAGATGGTTAAACGTTTGTCTGCAATGTGGGAGACCCAGGTTCGATCCCTGGGTTGGGAAGGTCCCCTGCAGAAGGGAATGGCAACCCACTCCAGTATTCTTGCCTGGAGAATCCCATGGACAGAAGAGGCTGGTAGATGGGGTCACAAAGAGTCAGACATGACTGAGCGACTAACACTTCTCATCTGCAAAATGGGTCAGTTGTTGTGAGGTTTATAGTGAGATGTTCCACATAACAGTACAGCCCCAATTGCTAGTTCTTTAACTCCTGCTGGTTCGTGACTGTTTGATGCAGTCTATATACTTGTCAGGGTAAGGATGCCAACTGCATTTTCTTAGAAAGCACTGTCCTTGATTCTGAGCTGAATCCTTTCTCCTCTGCCCCATCCCCTTCCTCCTCCTTCTTGGTGTTAACCTTTATAGAGTGGAATTATTTTAAAGGGTTTCTCATGCAGTATTTCTGACATGAGTAATATAACAAATGCCTGTGTACATAGCATTCAAGGTACCATTTCATAGTATCAGGTAAAAATTTAAATAGAAACTAACAAGTCTAAGCAATGGTGAAGGGAGAGAGTGCAGGGCATCTTACACATCACTGATGGGAATATTAATTGGTAAAACTACTTCAGGGAGAAGTTGGCAGTGGCTGGCATTTTTGAAGTCTTTTAATGCTGAAGTAACACATGGGGATTTTCCTAAAGGAAATCAGTCCTGAATATTCATTGGAAGGACTGATGCTGAAGCTGAAATTCCAATACTTTGGCTACCTGATGCGAAGAACTGATTCATTTGAAAAGACCCTGATGCTGGGAAAGATTGAAGGCGGGAGGAGAAGGGGACGACAGAGGATGAGATGGTTGGATGGTATCACCGATCCAATGGACATGAATTTGAGTAAACTCCAGAAATTGGTGATGGACAGGGAGGCCTAGTGTGCTGCAGTCCACGGGGCCGCAGAGTCGGACACGACTGAGCGACTGAACTGAAGGGAACTGAACACGTGGTGGGGGGGGCCTCTGTTAGTTCCCTGAAGATTGGGGAGGGTCCTGGCCTCTGGCAGAGTACTTCACGTGGCGCCTGGCAGGCTTGTGAGTGGCAGCCAGATCCCTCCTGCTGAGGGGGAGGGGTCCCAGGTTTTGCCGATGGGGGCTGCCCTTTCCCTTCCCTCTGCCCCCTGCAGGTGCCAGCTGCGGGGATGAGCCAGATGCTGGAGAGGCTGAGGAGGGCCTCTTCACCTATGTGTTCCAGCCATCCCAGCACACACGCAGCCGCCAGGTGACTTCGGCCCAGCTGTGGTTCCACACAGGACTGGACAGACAGGAGACCGCTGCCGCCAACAGCTCTGAGCCCCTGCTCAGCCTGCTGGTACTGACATCCGGGGGTCCCATGCCTGTGCCTATGTCGCTGGGCCAGGCCCCCCCTCGCTGGGCTGTCCTGCACCTGGCCACCTCCGCCTTCCCTCTGCTGACCCATCCTGTCCTGGCGCTCCTGCTGCGTTGTCCTCTCTGTTCCTGCTCCACTCGGCCCGAAGCCACCCCCTTCCTGGTGGCCCACACACGGGCCAAGCCGCCCAGTGGAGGGGAGAGGGCTCGGCGCTCCACGCCCCCACTGCCCTGGCCTTGGTCTCCCGCTGCGCTGCGCCTGCTGCAGAGGCCTCCAGAGGAGTCCGCCGCCCATGCCGACTGCCACAGAGCCGCCCTCAATATCTCCTTCCAGGAGCTGGGCTGGGACCGGTGGATAGTGCACCCTCCCAGTTTCATCTTCTACTACTGTCATGGGGGGTGTGGGCTGTCCCCCCCACAGGACCTGCCCCTGCCGGTCCCCGGGGTGCCTCCTACCCCTGTCCAGCCCCTCTCTCTGGTCCCAGGGGCCCAGCCCTGTTGCGCTGCCCTCCCGGGAACCATGAGGCCCCTACACGTCCGCACCACCTCGGATGGAGGTTACTCTTTTAAGTATGAGATGGTGCCCAACCTTCTCACCCAGCACTGTGCTTGCATCTAAGGGAATCCCGCTGTGACAATAAATGACATAGCGCATATGACTTGGTGTGTCTTCTCAGGCTTCTCTGATAAGTGTTTTTGTCGGGGTGAAGTCTAGGCCCTGGGAGCGTGGGATTGTGGGGTCTCAGGTCACTCAGCCTCACTTGATCCAGGAGATGGGGGTTTGCCAGCAGTAATTGGATGTGTATCTGGTGGGAAGATACCATGCTTGGGGAGGACAAATAGGTGCTGTCAGCTCAGGAAAGCGACTCTGGAGCCAGAACTGGCCCTCGTACAAGTTGGCCCTGATGTGTCAACTGGGTGGTCTGCCATGCACACCTCATAGTGCCTATGCCCAAGTGTCATAACCACCGCCACTCTGCCTTAGCTGATGGATACGTAGCTCAAGGTCAGGTGATTTATAGAATGGCCAGAGATTATGGCTTTGGGGGCCCCACTGAGACAGATGGTCAGAGCTGTCCAGGCGTTTCCTGTGCCTGGGATGTGGGTGACATTTGAGGGCTGGGGACACTTTACTGAGGGGTACAGGGTTCTCTACTAGGCCAGTTAGCAGTGTTGCTAGGGAAGTATCACATATCTGAGACAGAGAGAAGTGAGTGCCACAGAGTAACTTTCACAAAGCTAAGGGTATTCTTTTTAAATGACTGCCCTGTATTCTAAAGTTATCCTTCATGTGTGTGTGTCAAAGTGTCATTTCTTTTATGATATTATGGTGACGGTAGATAGCAGTGTTTTTTTTTTTAATGTGTTTGTTTTCAGATTTTTACTTAACAAAATTAAAACTTGGCAATTCGAATTTGAATCCTAAGATTTTTCTTTGTAATTTTGCTGCTGAAATCTGTGAAATCTCAAAATCTGAAATCCTAAAGTCTGGGAGTCACTGGTCTGGGCCTCCTCTCCCAGAGTCTCCAAGGCCTTTGATTCCACTAGCTTAGCAAGTGAGGAAGAAATGTCCACCCCTACCTAAGAGGGGCCAACAGTGACTAAGAAAATCTGTGTCCACTCCTGGCCATGAGACCAAGAGCAGGAGACTTCAGAGATTTTCCCTGTTCCCAGTGGTAATCATTAGAGACACTGAATAATCTTCATTCAGAGTCCATTTGAACAGAAAATTCAACTCAAACTGGCTTAAACCAAAGAAATAAAAAAACCCTAGTAGCCTATGACAAGTCCACAAGCACAGCTGACTAAATTACAGCTCGATTCGGGGCTCAAAGATGCTCCCAGGATTCAGCTATAGGCTCCAAATCCCCTGGGTGGGCTCCATCTCGTCTACGGCAGTCTGGGGCAGACCCACATGCCCAAGTGACACCACTTGGTCTCGTAGGAGGGAGTCTGCTTACAGAAGTCGCAGGTTGGGTCTTGGTGGCCTGACTGTCTTGATTTGGGTCATGTGCTCCTCCAGGAAAAGCGGGAACAGAACAAGTTAATGATTCAGAGCATGAGGCCCACCCCTGCTGTCCAGAGCCTGAAGCATGAGGTGAAGTTATTCCCTGCTTCCCCTCAGCAGAGTGCAGTTACCACACAAGGGGTGGGGGGTAGATGCTGAGAGAAAGCACTGTTGGTTTTCTTTGCCAATTCTCAAATCTAGCCCTTTCCCTCTCTCTACATGAACACCATTTTGCCATTTAAGCTGCAGTTCTTTTTCTTTTAATTGAAGTATAAGTGATATACAGTATTGAGTTAGTTTCAGGTATACAGCAAAGTGATTCAGTTATATACGTATTATACTTTTTTCAGATAATTTTTCATTATAGGTTATTTCAAGGTATTGAATATAGCTCCGTGTGTTATGCAGTAAATCCTTACTGCTTATCTAATTTACGTATATAGCAGTTTATATCTGTTAATCCCATACTCCTATTTTATTTCCTGCTTTCCCCTCTGGTAACCATAAGTTTGTTTTCTATGTCTATGAGTCTGTGTCTGCTTTGTATGTAGATTAATTTGCACTATTTTTTTTAGATTTCACATATATGTGATATAATATTCATTTTTCTCTGACTTACTTCATTTAGTATGATATTCTCTAAGTCCAACCATGTTGCAGCAAATGACATATTTCATTCTTCTTTATCACTAATATTCCATTTTATATATTTATATATACACACTACATCTTAAGGGCTTCCCAGGTGGTTCAGTGGTAGAAGAACCTGCCAGCCAACGCAGGAGATGAAAGAGACTCGGGTTCAATCCTTGGGTCAGGAAGATTCCCTGGAAGAGGGCATGGCAACCTGCTCCAGTATTCTTGCTGGAGAATCCCATGGACAGAGGAGCCTGGCAGGCTACAGTCCATGGATCACAAAGAGTCAGACGTGAATGAAGCAACTTAGCACACAATACATCTTAAACCAATCACCTGTTGATGGGCACTTGGGTTGTTTCCATGTCTTGGCTATTGTAAATAGTGCTGCTATGAACACTGGGTAGATGTATCTTTTAGAATTAGAGTTTTTGTCTTTTTCCGTACATAGGCACAGGAGTGCGACAGCTGGACCATATGATAACTCTATTTTTAGTTTTAAAAGGACAGCCCATAGCGTTTTCCACAGTGGCTGCACCAGTTTACATTCTAAAGGGCCATTCTTGATTGGGCAGCTCAGCAGCCTCCTTACTCTAAGCAGTCACTTTCTACCTCTCCAGTCCATGTCCCACCTGGTGCCCAAGGGTAACTTCTTTGATGATTTTATCCCTTAGGTGACTTAAAAACTTGTCTATACAAAGTTAAACCTGCTTTGTGTGGTGTAACAGCCCTTTCCAATAGATCTTATACCTGTCACTGCAGCCTTGGAGTGATACAGCCATGAGCTAAGGGATGCCAGCAGGTGCCACAGGTTAGGAGAAGCTGAGAACAGATTCTCTCCCGAAGCCTCCGACAGAGCCTGTGATGTGTTACTTTACCTGGCAAAGTGGCCTTTGCAGATGTGATTAAGGCTACTACAGACCCTAAGATAGGGGAGATAACTGTGGATTATCCTGTGAGCCCAATATAATCACAGGAGTCCTTAAAAACAGAGACTCTTTTATGGCTGTTGTCAGAGAGATGTGATGACAGGATAGAGTCAGAGAGATTCAACGTTGCTAGCTTTTAAGGCAGAAGAAGGGGGCCAAACGTCAAGGAGCAGAGACAGCTTCTAAGAAGCTGGAAAGGCCAGGAACTGATTTTTTCCTTCAAGTCTCCTGAAAGGAAAGCAGCCCTGCTGTCACCTTGATTTTAGCTCAGGGAGACCCAAATCAGACTTCTAACCTAAAGAACTGTAGGATGATTAATCTGTGTTCTTTTAAGCTACCAAACTTGTGATGCTCTGTTATGGCAGTTAACAGAAGACTAACCAGAAATAGTGACCAAAGATGAAGTGGCATCTGGGAAGAAGAAAAAGCTTTTCTCTGCTTCCTGATGTAGTCTGTCTCATCCAGGAAATACTTGGCTCCAGCAGAATTTCGAATATTATGTGGATCATTCTTTAGATTCAATATGTTTGATTAATAATACATACCTGAATTTCTACACTAGTTTTGTCTTGGAGTAGAATATATTCTGGGTTGAACAGTTAGAATGAAAGTGAGGAAGTGAAAGTTTCTCAGTCATGTCCTACTCTTTGCGACCCCATGGACTATACAATCCATGGAGTTCTCCAGGTCAGAATACTGGAGTGGGTAGCCTTTCCCTTCTCCAGGGGATCTTCCCAACCCAGGGATGGAACCCAGGTCTCTCACACTGCAGGTGGATTCTTTACCTGCTAAGCCACCAGGGAAGCCCAATATATATGTGTGTTCCCTAGAAAAATGTGTTCAGTGAATAAATGAGTGTGATCAAGACAGGCTCTGAAAGGGACTGTAATTACTCTATTTTCAAGTGCTGTTTAGGGACTTTCTTGGTGGTCCAGTGGTAAAGAATTGCCTTCTAATGCATGGGATGTGGGTTCAATCCTTAGTTGGGGAGCTAAAATCCCACATTGTGTGGGGCAACAAAGCCTGTGTGCTGTAACTAGAGAGCCTGCACACCAGGAAGAGCCCATGAGCCACAACAAAACCTTGCACAGCCATAAATAAATAAATAGAATGTTGTTTAACACGTCTTTCCAAGGATTACTGACCTTAATGTCTTTGTGTTTCTAGTTTATGATGGTAGTAGCTTTACATGTAACAATGCCAAGCTGTATTTTTTGATCTGGGTAATATATATTGAAAGAGGAGAGTGAAAAAGTTGGCTTAAAGCTCAACATTCAGAAAACGAAGATCATGGCATCTGGTCCCATCACTTCATGGAAATAGATGGGGAAACAGTGGAAACAGTGAGAGATTTTATTTTCTTGGGCTCCAAAATCACTGCAGATGGTGATTGCAGCCATGAAATTAAAAGACGCTTACTCCTTGGAAGAAAAGTTATGACCAACCCAGATAGCATATTGAAAAGCAGAGATATTATTTTGCCAACAAAGGTCCATCTAGTCAAGGCTATGGTTTTTCCAGTGGTCATGTATGGATGTGAGAATTGGACTGTGAAGAACGCTGAGCGCCAAAGAACTGATGGTTTTGAACTGTGGTGTTGGAGAAGACTCTTGAGAGTCCCTTGGACTGCAAGGAGATCCAACCAGTCCATTCTAAAGGAGATCAGTCCTGGGTGTTCTTTGGAAGGAATGATGCTAAAGCTGAAACTCCAGTACTTTGGCCACCTCATGTGAAGAGTTGACTCATTGGAAAAGACTCTGATGCTGGGAGGGATTGGGGGCAAGAGGAGAAGGGGACGACAGAGGATGAGATGGCTGGATGGCATCACCGACTCGATGAACTTGAGTTTGAGTGAACTCCGGGAGTTGGTGATGGACAGGGAGGCCTGGCATGCTGCAATTCATGGGGTCGCAAAGAGTTGGACACGACTGAGTGACTGAACTGAACTGAACTATAGTGGAGGTAATGAAGATAATGGTGAACTCCCAAAAAAGATCCCTGCATCTACTGCTACAGTCCCTGCAGCAGGCCACCACCAAACCACACCTTCGCCAGACTCACAGACATGCACAGGCAAGACTCCTGTGGGGTCACTGTTCCTTTCTCCTGGGTCTTGGTGCACAAGGCTCTGTTTGTGCCCTCCAAGAGTCTTTTCCCCAGTCCTATGTAAGTTCTGGCAGCTCTATGGTGGGGTTAAAGGTGACCTCCTCCAAGAGGACTTATGCCATACCCACACCCAGAGCCCCTGTCCCTGCAGCAGAACATTGCCAACCCGTACGTCCACAGGAGATGGTCAAACACAGTTCTGTCTCAGTCTCTGAGCGACTGAACTGAACTGAATATATAGCTAAATCAATAAGTTAAAAGATGCATAATTTCTTAATAAGAGAAATAATTATTGAATGATCAAACTAGTTCAAAATCAGAATACAAATACTTTTCAGTATATATCACAAAAAATTTATTTTGACTAAAAGATTTCTTAATGGCTGTTGGTCAAAACATTATAGAGAAACTTCAATGTAAATTCTACCAAATGATTTATCAAAAGGGGTTTTGTTCATTTTTTGCCCCTGCAAACAAATATTGTTACATTAACACTGAGCTTGTAACAAACTGGTTTGCCTGGATGTTTAAAAGTTTCAACATAAACCAGCCCTGCAAAATGGAACATATTTATCTCAAGACCTCCTCCTGGTCCAAATGTATCTATATTAAGGCTGGAAGATAGAATAACAATAAAACCAAAATGCATCTGGAAAGTAATAAAAATAATTTGATTGCTTTTATGCTGGAAGTATTTTTCTTATTAATACAGCACACCATCTTTCTGATCTGCTACTGCTTGGATAGCAATAATATTATTTTAGTTGCTGGAGTACCAAGGCATGAAGAATTACCTGTTTCTTGTTGACTCTCTGGAAATGAAGGCCAAGAATAAGTAAAAAGTTGCAAATTCAGGACAGAGTGTACAATGAAGTCTGGAACATCCAGGATCCTGGGTGTAATGTTGAATCTTTGTATCAAATGACTCTCATTGGCTAACTTGATTGGAATTTTTGTCATTGGCACTGAATTGTTAACAGGAACAACTGCATTAAGTACTGACTTCTTTTCTGGGGGGAAGGTGTATTAATGATTTCAGGTGTAAGGCTTCCAAGTTTTTGCTTTATCTCCTAAAAGCCTTGAATCTTATTCTAGGTTATATGTATTACTGATCGTGATACTCCTCTGTACCCAAGTTCATGTGGCCACTCTGAACCAGTTGCAGAAGCTCCAGAGGAATTTCTTTTGAAATCTTCTGCCAGCAATGCCAGTTTATACAGATGGCTAATGAACACACAAAAAGATGCTAAACATCACTCATTATTCAGTTCAGTCAGTTCAGTTCAGTCGCAGAGAAAATGCAAATCAAAACCACAATGAGATATCACCCTCCCTTACATGGGTCAGAATGCCATCATCAAAAAATCTACAAACAATAAATGCTGGAGAGGGTATGGAGATAAGGGAATCCTCCTGTACTGTTGGTGGGAATGTAAATTGATACAGCCCTATAGAGAATAATATGGAGATTTCTAAAAAAACTAGGAATAAAACTACCAGATGACCCTGCAATCCCATTATTTGGCATATACCCTGAGAAAACCATAACCGAAAGACACAGGTATCCCAATGTTCATTGCAGCACTATTTACAACATCTAGGACAGGTACCGCACAGTTGCACTCATCTCACATGCTAGTAAAGTAATGCTCAAAATTCTCCAAGCCAGGCTTCAGCAATGTGTGAACCGTGAACTTCCAGATGTTCAAGCTGGTTTCAGAAAAAGCAGAGGAACCAGAGATCAAATTGCCAACATCCGCTGGATCATCGAAAAAGCAAGAGAGTTCCAGAGAAACGTCTATTTCTGCTTTATTGACTATGCCAAAGCCTTTGACTGTGTGGATCACAAGAAACTGTGGAAAATTCTTCAAGAGATGGGAATACCAGAGCACCTGACCTGCCTCTTGAGAAACCTATATGCAGGTCAGGAAGCAACAGTTAGAACTGGACATGGAACAACAGACTGGTTCCAAATAGGAAAAGGAGTATGTCAAGGCTGTATATTGTCACCCTGCTTATTTAACGTATATGCAGAGTACATCATGAGAAACACTGGGCTGGAAGAAGCACAAGCTGGAATCAAGATGTCTGGAGAAATATCAATAACCTCAAATATGCAGATGACACCACCCTTATGGCAGAAAGTGAAGAGGAACTAAAAAGCCTCTTGATGAAAGTGAAAGAGGAGAGTGAAAAAGTTGGCTTAAAACTCAACATTCAGAAAACTAAGATCATGGCATCTGGTCCTATCACTTCATGGGAAATAGATGGGGAAACAGTGGAAACAGTGTCAGACTTTATTTTTTGGGACTCCAAAATCACTACAGATGGTGATTGCAGCCATGAAATTAAAAGACGCTTACTCCTTGGAAGAAAAGTTGTGACCAACCTAGATAGCATATTGAAAAGCAGAGACATTACTTTGCCAACAAAGGTCCGTCTAGTCAAGGCTATGGTTTTTCTAATGGTCACGTATGGATGCGAGAGTTGGACTGTGAAGAAAGCTTAGCGCCGAAGAATTGATGATTTTGAACTGTGGTGTTGGAGAAGACTCTTGAGAGTCCCTTGGACTGCAAGGAGATCCAACCAGTCCATTCTAAAGGAGATCAGTCCTGGGTGTTCTTTGGAAGGAATGATGCTAAAGCTGAAACTCCAGTACTTTGGCCACCTCATGTGAAGAGTTGACTCCTTGGAAAAGACTCTGATGCTGGGAGGGATTGGGGGCAGGAGGAGAAGGGGACGACAGAGGATGAGATGGCTGGATGGCATCACTGACTCAATGGATGTGAGTTTGAGTGAACTCCAGGAGTTGGCGATGGACCAGGAGGCCTGGCATGCTGCAATTCATGGGGTCACAAAGAGTTGGACACGACTGAGAGACTTAACTGAACTGAGGACAGGTAAGCTGCCTAGATGCCCATCGACAGATGAATGGATAAGAAGTTGTGGTACATATATACAATGGAATATTACTCAGTCATAAAAAGGAACACAGTTGAGTCAGTTCTAATGAGGTGATGAACCTAGAGCCTGTTATACAGAGTGAAGCAAGTCAGAAAGAAAAATGCAAATATCATATATTAAAGCATATACATGGAATCTAGAAAGATGGTACTGATGAACCTATTTGCAGGGCAGCAATGGAGATGCAGACGTAGAAAACAGGCTTGAGGGGACACTGGGGGAAGGAGAGGGTGGGACGAATTGAGAGAGTAGCATCGAAACATGTACATTACCATATGAAAAATTATATACCCAGTGGAAATTTGCTGTATGACACAAGGAGCTCAAATCTGGTGCTCTGAGACAATCTAGAGGGGTGGGATGGGGTTGGAGGTGGGAAGGAGGTTTAAGACAGAGGGGATATATGCTGATGTAAGATGGAAACCAACACAATATTGTAAAGCAATTATCAATTAAAAATAAATGAATAAAATAATGCCAGTTTAAAGGATTTATAATATTAGTTGCAGAATTTCAGGCATACATGCAAAGACAGTTACCTTTCTCGTAACAGACTTCAGAAATTGAACATTTGTTGGGTCATTGTAAGGACTCAATTCTCCATCAAATAAATTGAAGCTGCTGCTTCACAGTTTAAGCAGAATCTAACATCTGGCTGCTGATTTTCTCCATTGATGTATTCAGATCACTTACAAAAGGAATGACCCAATCTCTATCCTCCACCTGTAGAAGACTTAGATTTCTCATGACCCAAAGTTCCTGAGGCTTCATTCAGCGGGGCAGTCCCATGTTCCCTTGCCTCTTTAGCTTATTCACCATTTTCCCAGTAGAAAGTTGAATTATATGTAATCCCCTGTATCCATGTTCACTTGAATAGAACCTTAACGATGAAATGATGTGGTGATGGAATGACGTGGTCGTCAGCTCCTTAAGTGAATGTTTTCCCCAGTAGTGGGAAAAAGTCTGTGGGCTCTTAAAGACTAACTTTAGGTCTATCAGATTTGGAAGATTTGCATTTCACTTTGTCTTTATACAGTTCTGCTAATTTATTTCTTGATACATCATCGCTTTGGTTGTTTTCAAGTTTCCTGGCAAGATCTTCATACTTTTATTAAATTCTGCAAATCCTGTGCTTGTGCGGGCCACAGCTCTGAAGATTTCTTTTCCTAC